>NC_138132.1:33227145-34427145 GCF_964188305.1 Podarcis bocagei
ATCAGGCAACCACCTTCAAGCTCTTGACAGAAGGGTAGGCGAAAGCCCCTAGCTTAGTGGTAGAGCATCTGCTTTGGGCACAGAAGGTTCCAGGTTCAATCCCCAGCATCTCCAAGTAGGGCTGGAGAAATCCTGGAGAACCACTCCAGCTCTGTGTAGCAGCATTGCTCTGGACTTGCTTCTGATCCTGGGTGCAAAGGGGACTCTGAGCACTGCTTCCCCTTCTAAGCTTGACTGGCCTGTATCTCACTAGGTCCAGCATCAACATATTCCTGGGATCTTGCACCCCTGTAGCAGCAGGACCTGGACCTGATCTGAGAGAACTTGGGGTCAGGGAACCAGGAGCAAGATCAGGACTATGCAACTTTAATGAGGGACTACGAAGGACACTCAAGGATTTCGCTTGGTCTGCATTTTTGTAGCAGACTTCCCAGGTCAACAAATGCATCAGAACTCTTTCTGAATTTTCAATTTGGTTTGGGGATCAAAATACATACCAAATATTTAAAAATGGATTTTTGATTCAAACACATACCCCCCAAAAAGTGTGTTTTGGATAAAACATAGAACTCTAGGGTAAGATGCATCTATTTATTTATTTTATAAAAAGTAATGTGAGGTTTTCAGTTTTTAAAAGATTCACAGACTGTTTTGGAAATGGAATGGACTTGGAAATGAACAGCTGTGATACAGACAGGAACCACAAATAAGGCTCATCTGTCCCTCGCCGAGGACCACTTTGAAATATCAGTGATGGATGTTTGCTAGGTGAAAATGTGGATCCCAACTGGGTTTGCCCACTAGACTGAGGAGGCGGGGAGAAAACCTGTTTTCCTGTGGTTCCATTCCCAGCGAGCACATGAAGGCCACAGACATCAAATTGGGAGCAAAAAACCCCCCAAGCACCTCTAGGTTCCATTTTTCTCCTGTTGTTATTGTCTCTGGAGGCACAATGGGCACTGAAGGCCTCTCTGCAGCCTGAGCCCTTGCAGACCTGGAAAGGAGCCTCCCTGTCATTCTCCACCAGATCTCCTACCAGAGGCTCAAGAGTGGAGTGGGGGGGGGAGCATCTAGGTTGTGAGGCTTACAAGGAGAAGGAGAACTCTATGCAACCATACATTCATTCACCATGATATTATAGGGTTGCCATACATCCAGAATTTCCCAGACATATCTGGAATACTGTGGTTGGAAGCAGTGTTTGGGCGGAAATCGGCAAAATCCATGGCAACCCATGTTGACAGTGTTGTTTTTGCCAATTTCCCTTAAAAATAATTCAAGTGTCATATATACAACTTTGGGCAACTTTTTTGAAATATTTCAACTTATTTGAAATATGGCAACCTCAGTGTTGTTGTTTAGTCGTTTAGTCGTGTCCGACTCTTCGTGACCCCATGGACCAGAGCACGCCAGGCACTCCTGTCTTCCACTTCCTCCTGCAGTTTGGTCAGACTCATGTTTGTAGCTTCGAGAACACCGTCCAACCATCTCGTCCTCTGTCGTCCCCTTCGCCTTGTGCCCTCCATCTTTCCCAACATCAGGGTCTTTTCCAAGGAGTCTTCTCTTCTCATGAGGTGGCCAAAGTATTGGAGCCTCAGCTTCAGGATCTGTCCTTCCAGTGAGCACTCAGGGCTGATTTCCTTAAGAATGGATAGGTTTGATCTTCTTGCAGTCCATGGGACTCTCAAGAGTCTCCTCCAGCACCATAATTCAAAAGCATCAATTCTTCGGCGATCAGCCTTCTTTATGCAACCTTTAAGCCTTCTTTAGGCAACCTTAGTACAGCAGGGCAAAAAAATATTACTAAATTGCAGTTCATTAGTTTGAAAAAGACAGATTACCTGTTTTGGGGCAAATGCCCTCTTAATCAAACAGTTCTGAATAGGCTGGTTTTGATTCCAACTGGCAGGTGATATGCTCATTGTGAGTCTTGAAAACTGAGGACACTGGAGACAAAAGGGTTTCAGTGGCCCCTCATCTTCCCACTGCGACATCTTTCTCCACACTGCCATGGCTTTCTGAGCATACAAGTCATGAACCAGTAAATAAAATGAGCGCCGGTTCCTTACCCACGGTGCGGTTCCAAATGCAGCTCCCATGCCAACCAACCACCTACACACACACACACACACACACATATGCACACAGAAACACTTCCAGCCACCCTCTGCAATATGTCCCGAGATGGAGGCCAAGTTCCTGTTCTCAGAGAGAACCCACTCAGTGCAAGAGGGGGCTGTGATCTTCCACCAACACAAGGTGCCATTTCATTTGCCAGGTCCCATCTTATCCTCCCACACACTTGCTTCCTTCCTTGCTCGGCTGCCTGCCTGGGCGCTTGCCAGGTCCCTGAGGGGCTCCAAAGCTCATCTCTTGGCTGGAGCAGTTGCTGCTTCAGTGCTACATGCCAACTGCAGAGCCCCCCCCCCAAAAAAAGCCACTCACTCGGGAGAATTCTTATTAGGTCATTAGAGAGAAGCCCCACATGGGAACACATAGGAAGTGCCACCAGGCCCACTTCCGCAGAAGGGGCCATGTTGCAAAAATGTTCAAGCTTGGAGGGGAATTTGATTGCTGCACATGATTTGCATCTGGAAGCAAAATGAGGCTTGCCTCAAGCAGCCATGGAAGGAGATCACAAGTTTTCCTGGAATCCCCATCATGTTTCGCTGGATCGCCAAGCTCAGCGGTGAATGAAATGTTTCTCCGGAATATTGTAAAGTTTTGCCAGTATTCCATATTGTCAGCATCAGACAAGCCAAAACAGAGCCAAGATCAAGGGTTGATGTAGCAATGGAGCCCTAGGGACCATTGACTAAAAGGCTAATTGTGGTTTCCAAAGGCCCACTGGACAGGGTCAGTGCTGACAGCCTGAGTAGGACCCAAGATAGTCGCAAAGCAGAAGGCCGTTTGGAAGGAGATGGAAAGCCAGGCAGGCAAGGCCTAAACAGGGCTTTTGTTGACCGTGAAGCATTTCTAGCTGGGCCAGGGCAGAGCAGATTTAAAACGGGATCACACAAACTAATGGAGGACAAGGGCTACTAGCTGAAATGGATGGCAGGGACAGACCTTGGTAATATGGTGCCCTGTGCAAGGCCAGAATTTGATACACACACACTCCTTGCATGGCCTTCCCAAAGCCAGGTAAGAGAGGTGTTGGGCTTTGGAAAGAAGGTCCAAGGGACCGGTTGCTGGGATTCACAAGTGGCAAGAGCGCTGCTGTGCTCAGGGCGGGCTTCCCAGAGGCTGCTGTGAGAACGGGGTGCTGTTCTTGTGTTCTTATTGTAGATCAGTACAGTAGCACTGAACTCAGTTACTGGATCCTTCTCAGCCTTCACCAGCTCCATCCCCAGACCACTTGTGGCATCACTTCAAAGCCTTAAAAAGGGTGCCTTATGAAAACCTCAGTGCTGCTCCTTTCTCTCTTCCTTCTCTTCTCTCTTTCATGACCCCATTCGCTGCCGGATCTTTTCCTGTTCAGCCTATGAAAGACATTTTGGAGGAATCTGAGGCCAGACAGAGAAGACGATATACGACTACTCCACCTCATTCTCTGGGTGCATCAGTGGAGGGGATTCCCTTCCACTTTGTTTAGAATTAGCAGAAATGCTGGAAATTTCCTAGAAGCTTCTTGGTTCAGACCACATGACAGCAGAATAGGAAGCCATGGAAGTTCTTTTTTTCCAGTGCCAGAGGTTCAACCATGAGCGATAGAAGAGTACCTCTGACCATGTACAGAGCACCTTTCCTGTGCTATTGAAAACAACATTCAGGACGCAACATCCACACGGCTGTCTAAATAGGGACAGCTGGGAGACAGGCAGCTTGGGGGGTAGGCAAGGGTCGCTTTTGTATTCTCAGGCCCCAAAATACCAGAAACGTGTTTACATAAGAAAAGAAGGAAGGGTTGTGTTTCGCTTTGACAGCCAAGCTATTCAAACCGCACCCCCGCCCGCCCTCCTGGAAAGCTGTAACCCAGGTCAGGTAAAATGCTTGGGGAGGAAGAAGTGTGGGGAAGGGACGAAAGGGCTAGGAAAGGAGGCCGGACGTTTGAGAAACAGGCAGAGGCCGCTCTTCAGCACAAGACACCCAAGCACGGATTGCAAGTAAAAGAGGAATGGGGAACTGGAGCGGGAAAGTTTTATTAGGAACAAAAAGCTAGTAATGGGCCCAAAATAGCCAGGACCTGCTACTGCTAGTGCTGCTTTGCAGAGGAGACTGGCTCCAGGCTGTGCCTGGCTTGGTCTCCCTGTGTGAAGAGAGGGTGGGGGGGAGCCAGACTCACGAGACGGGCTCCCATCTGCAGCCAAGATCCACAACTCCCCAGCAAAAGGCCACAGTCTGGCCAAGGACATTAAGAAGCAGAAGGCCCAGTGTTGCTGACGTTTGGCTCCTGGAGCCTTTTGTAGCCAAACTGGCACACTTGCAAGCTGATACTCGTGTGCCAAGATGCTCACCCTGACATGCCCAGCCTTCAGAACTTGCCAACACTGCCCCTCTTTCCTCCTGCCCAGGGTACCCCATGTCCCTCCCCTCCTCACACAGGCTGACTGACTCATGCGCACACACACACACACACACACACACACACCCTCTCTCTTCTCGTGCGCAAAATGTTTGAGTTGTTGCTGCTTTTTCAAAGGCCAATTCCCGTATGCAAGAAGAGAGGCAGCAGAGAGGGGAAATTCCTGGAAGCTGATCTGAAGGAGGCATCCATATAACGAAGAAAAGATGAAGATTAAACGCTAACGTCCCCCAGCGGGGCTGTGAGGATGCCATGCCGAGTCACAGCGCTAATGCGGCAAAGTCTGGGACAAAATGTAAATTGTACACGGATGCCGTGCGTGGGTGGCAGGGACCATTTCCGCAGACGATGCAGACTGGAACTGTTTCGAAACTCCCTTTCGCATGCCCTCAACCACCCAGTGTTGGAAGGTGGCAAACAACAACCAAACACTTCAGCCCAGGCCCAAAGTATGAAAAGGTCTGGAAGTGGGAAGAGGCCTTGTGGCATCACAGCACACAAAAGCTTCACACTCTCAGCTGACTCTCCATAAGCAGAGAGAAATCAGTTGATGTACTTGTGTACCTGTGAACCAGCCCTAAGTACATCAGGGGTGGGGAACCTCAGGCTCAGGGGCTGAACGTAGTCCTCCAGCCCTGTTTATCTAGACAAAGGTCCACCTCTGAGGGCCTTCTGGCAGTTCCCTCACTGCGCATAGCCAAGTTACAGGGAACCAGGCAGAGGGCCTTCTCGGTAGTGGCACCTGCCCTGTGGAACACCCTCCCTTCAGATGTGAAGGAAATAAGCAGCTATCCTATCTTTAAAAGACATCTGAAGGCAGCCTTGTTTAGGGAAGCTTTTAATGTTTAACAGACCACTGTATTTTAATATTTTGTTGGAAGCCGCCCGGAGTGGCTGGGGAAACCCAGCCAGATGGGTGAGGTAATAATAATAATAATAATAATAATAATAATAATAATAATAATAGTAATAATAATAATAGTTTCCATTGCTCCACCTACTTTTTGCCTCTTGCCCCACCCACCTCAAGAAGCAACATGATTGCACTGAGAAGACCCAGCAACCAGCAACTCGAGCTCGCCTGCTGTCTCCCAGCCCCAGTTTGCTAGGTTCGCCACTTCCTTCCAGCGTAGTAAAACCAGGGAAGGGAAGCCTGAGTCCCCCACCCATGTTCTTACACACCCACTCCCACCAATCCCAGCCAGCGGTCATGGATGATGGGAGCTGGGAATCCAATATGACCCCCAAGTTATGCAGGACAGCTAGTGGTTCACAGCAGGTTGGTGTCCAGAGAAGAGCTTTCCCTCGAGCCAAGACTCAAATCCAGGAAGGCCTGGGTGCTGATGGCAATCTCCGAACCAGGTTTGCATGCAGAAGGTTGAATCCCCCATCGCTCTATTATTAATTGAGAAATTTTCCAAAATACTGCAAAAGACCTATGAATTATATATAAAGTTTAAAATATTATTTCTGAGCAGTATGCTGCAATTTACCAGCATTAATAATATAAAATAACACCGCAGCCAAGCCTACCCACCCAACCCCCTAAGGAACAACATACAAAATACTAGCAATATTTACCGCTAGATGATTTATTCAAGTGCATACATTTTGGATACCCAGAGAAGTGGAGAGGAAAACTAATAGGGAGAGAAAGAAAAAAGAGGCCTCTCTGGTTAAAACCGGGGGGGGGGGGGAGAGAGAGAGAGAGAGAGAGAGAGAGAGAGAGAGAGAGAGAGAGAGAGAAAGAAAGAAACACCTCAGGCCTGTGGGCCAGATGTGGCCCTCCAAGCCACTCTATTTGGCTCTTGGGACTGTCTCCAGGCCATTCCCCTCACAGATCCTATTTTGCAGTCTCCTGGAGCATTTCTGCTTGGCTGGAATGTATCCTAGACCTCTGAAGATGCCTCTTGCATGCCTGGATGAAGGAGAGACAGGGGCATACAAGTGTGTGAGGAAACTAGCTTACGGGCGATATTTGCCTCTGGCAGTGCCCACCTCTGGCATGTGGCCCCTGGAAGGTTGCTCAGAAGGGGTATATGGCCCTTGACCCCATCCCAGGTTAAAGCTCAAGTAGTAACACTGGGGGGGGGTGCTGGATTAGGCCCTCTCCTAGGTGTGGTGCAGGTTTCAGGTAGATACCTACAATTGCTGGAACAAAGAAACTCACACAAGGGCAAGGAGATGTTGGAGCATTACAGTGAAAACAGAAATGGGAGCAGAAATTGCCAGAGTTTGCCGATTCATCCCATGTCCAAAATGGATCGCAATCCAGCAAACATGATTAATATTCATTGCTGTTGTTTTCAGCCTGCAAATGATATGTAACAATACATAATTGATGTCTCCTCCTCCAATTTGCATACTGGTTCCTTTGCATTGAAACAAATGGTGTGAAACATAGCACAACTATTAGTTATGTAAAATTTCACCATAGCAAAAATTACATAGTCCCCCCCCCCGAACTGCAGCGGAATGGAAACAGCACTGCATGTGACAAATAAAGGACAAAATTCACAGCCTTCTGACATCCCTCCCCAAGGACTGAGTCCCTGTTTTCGAGAACATAAAACTTTAGCAGGGGAATTTTACACAGCCAAAAACAAAGCACACTCAATCCTTGCCAACACGACCCTTGTTAAGTGGAGAGAGCTGGTGGGATTGGCATTCCAGAGATTATCTCTGCATCAGGAAACCACCATTTTAAACACTCAGTACCCAAAAAGAGGCATTTGCTGACCATTAACCAGGCATCCTGGCCCCTTAGCAGCCATTTAGCCAAAGCCCAACTGCATTCACAGCAAACAGAGAGCAAATTGAGAACCATGGAGCCTGGGCAGGGCTGGTACATTCACCTAGTCTGCCCTTTTCTGGTCCCCAAAGATTTCAGCTGGACTATGACAACTCAAATGTAGACCTGTGATCCTCTTTTCTGAGTTGTTACTTTTTTCTTTTTCTAAATACTAAGCAACCTGAATGGGTTGCAAATCTGAATGGCAGGCAGAGGCACGCACGCACATAGACAGACAGTCTCTTCAAATCTTTCCCCCCCTCTCCCTTTCCAGCTCAAGATCACCCACTTTATGACGTTTCCACCCTCATAGTGGCAGCGAGGTGAGAGAGGGACATGTTGAACCCCATGGGCAAATGACTGGGGTTTTTTTTTTGGGGGGGGGGGTAATTTTTATCTGGAGGCTAGTGGTGGAAATGACCAGGCAGGGGAAAGCCTCTGCATGTTGACGCAGCCTGCTCTAGGTTGCTCTGAAATGAACCTGCAGCTGTAAGAATGACGGAAGCCCATTGAATCAGTCGTCTGAGCCGAGGGTCTTCTCCCTGTGCAAGCGGCTGCATTTGCCCCCATGAGCCAGTAGGGGGCAGCAGCGGATTACTGATTTGCATCAAGGTGGGAGGATATAGAAATGTGGGGGGAGGGGGAGCCTTATCGTTTCCAGTGTGGTGTAGTGGTTAAGAGCGGTAGTCACGTAATCTGGGAAACCGGGTTCGTGTCTCCGCTCCTCCACATGCAGCTGCTGGGTGACCTTGGGCCAGTCACACTTCTGTGAAGTCTCTCAGCCCCACTCACCTCACAGAGTGTTTGTTGTGGGGGAGGAAGGGAAAGGAGAATGTTAGCCGCTTTGAGACTCCTTAAAGGGAGTGAAAGGCGGGGTATCAAATCCAAACTCTTCTTCTTCTTCTTCCTTCTCTCTCCATCTCTGCAATTGAGCTTTGAGAGATAAGTTTGCGGCAGGCAATTTCTGGAAGGCAGTGGACCAGGTGTGCCTCATACCTGGCCAATAGGCCGAGGCTGACGATGCCCCCCAACAGTGCCAGTGCTTAGCTGGATATGCCAAGGATGGTGGCAGCAAGAGAAGCCACAGAAGAGATGAAACCCCCCACTTTGAAATTGAATGCCCGGGCAGCTGTCAGATGCCAGTGTTTGCAACAAAGAAAAATTTAATATGTTAGCTCCAAGCCAGTGCTCACCCACGATAGGCAAGGAGCATTTTGTGGGAGCCTGGGCTGGATAGTCTGGCCTGTGACACATCCCAGGTGACCAAGATGACTGTCCAGCAACTCGTATTTAGCCTTTAACAAGGACAATCAGAGGAACACCATTTTAACGTCCCTTCATGGACTAGTGACCAGTGTGAATTTCGTAAGAATCCCTGAAAAGGATATTGTAGAATTGGAAAAGGTGCAGAAAAGGGGTGGTCAGAATTATCATGGGGAAGGAGTGACTTCCTGATGAGGACTTTTTAGCTGAAAGAGAAGTGAATTTTATAAAATTCTGCATGGCGTGGATAAAATTGTTCTCCCTCTTTCAAAATACTAGAACTCATGGACATCCAATGAAACTGATCTTTCTTTCATTCCCCTCCCCCTTTTCTCTTGCTTTCTCTTTTTTAAGATTTCTCCTTTTCTTGTATTTTCTTCCTTGTGGCATTGCCCTTTTTTTAGATTAAGCAGCTGCTTCATCTCTGTATTTTATATAAAAAGATAGTTTTCAATGGCTATGTGTTTCTGTATATCTGAATAAGTATCAACAAATAAAAAAAGAAGCTGAAGTTGGAAAATCCAAGAACTTCTTCACGCACTGCACAGTTAAACTATGGAACTGGTTCTTGCAACTTAGATGGCTTTCAAAGAGGAGTGTCCGGATTCATGGAAGAGGCTGCTGTCAATGCCTGCAAACCTTGACAGCTGTGTTCTACCATCACGGTTGGAGGAAATATTTGCCTCTGAATACAAGTACAGTCATACCTCGGGTTGAATGTGCTTCAGGTTGAGCGCTTTTGGGTTGTGCTCTGCGGCAACCCGGAAGTAACGGAGCGCGTTACTTCCAGGTTTTGCCGCTCACACAGACGCTCAAAATGACGTCGCGTGCATGTGTGGAAGTGGCAAAATGTGACCCGCGCACGCATAGATGCACCGTCGCGTCTTACATTCCATTCAGGATGCGAACGGGGCTCCAGAACGGATCCCATTCGCATCCCAAGGTACCACTGTAACTGGGAATCACAAGTTGGGTGGGGATCAGTGCTATTGCACTCAGGTCCTCCTCGCAGGCTTCCCAGAGGAACATCTGGGCAGCTACTGTGAGAACAGGATACTGGACTAGGTGGGCCATGAAAAATGCGAAGAACCAATGAGTTCTTTGAAGCACCCGCTCAGCCAGAGCCTATTGACAGGTTCTGAGTTCCTGAGTTAGATAGTAACCAAGGAACCCCAAGGTCTTCACACAGGCGGTGAGAGAGAGAGAGAAAGGATTAAAAATATGCGAGTGGAGAATCTCTCTCTCTCTCTCTCTCTCTCTCTCTCTCTCTCTCTCTCACACACACACACACACACACACACACTTTTCAGTGCTCTGCAGGTCTGCCTGCCTGCTTAATATTAAGTTAAGAGAGACGTTGACGGAGAAGGGGAATTAATTAATTAATAATTTAAACTTGATTTTTATTCCATCCTGTTTTATTAACACACAAGAATATTGATGTTTTTATATAATCCAAGGCTAAGATAAGGAGAGGGGCCCTTGTTTTTTTAATGGTTGAGGCTTTAGAATGGTCTCTCTTGTTTTATAGAGGCAAGACCGCTGGAGCGAGAGAATGGCCCTCACGAATCTGGAGGCCAGTAATATAGCTGGCTTCTTACTTTCTAGGGAAAGGTGATGACTCAGTTAGGAGGTCTCGGCCGCATCAGGCCTTACATGGTATCAAAGGCAGGCTTTTCTCCCACGAATTGTACCTGAAGCAAACATACGCTCGGAAGCATGTTGCATTTACAGTTGGCAGTCTTTAAGCACACATGCAAGAGCATCACATGTGAAGTGGCCATAAGTGGCTTGAAGGTTGAAATCTTACATGCAGTTCCTTGGGGGTGAGCCCCCTTGAGCTCAGAGGACCCCACTCACCCTGAATAAGATAGAGGATAAATTCAGTTTTGACAAATTCTGCCTCACTATGCACTTCCTGAAATGACACAGGCCAGAATACCACTCTCCGTTGGAAACTGCGCTCCCCTGAACTTCGTTACACAGTTCTTCAGCCAAAGAAAGGTGAAGAAAAATGCATGGATGAGGGGAAAGTGTGCATAAATATGTATATATCAGTGACAAGAACACACACAAAAAGGAACACGGGAAGCTGCATTTGTCTATCTAGCTCAGTATCATCCACACAGACTGGCAGCAGCCTTCCTGGATTTCAAGCAGGGAATCTTTCCCAGCCCTGTCTGGCAGCACCAGGAATTGAACTCAGACCTTCTGCATTCAAAGAATATGCTCCACCACTGAGCCGCATCTCTTCTCAAGAGAAAGGTGTTCATAATTTGTATATATATTGGGTAAAAGAATATTGGGTACTAAAAGGCTGATTTTTTTTCTTGAGGACTTCTCTCTTTTTTGTAATATAAACTGACAGTGCAATGTGGTGAACTGTGCTTAAGATTGGGGGAAAATGAGAAACAGAGAGAATCTGAAGCAGATGCTTTCATCCATCCCTACTCCTGAGAAAATCTGCTTAGGGTGGTGCTGTGTGACTGCCATGTAGAGGGATCAGATCCACCTGCCGGCTCCCCGCTTGCCTTCCCCCTTCCCGTCTCTCCCTCCCTCTTTGAGGAGGCGCTATCAGACCACACACACCAACTCGAATCTTTCCACAGCAATTTCTGGGTGACATGCGGAGCCCAGAGGGATGTATTATTTCCAATCAACTCCAAACCAGGCCCCCTCAGCATGGAAATGAACCAAATAGGGAGACAATATGTTCAAATGACAAAACCTGATTGAGTTTTCAGCATGGACCTCGTGCGCAGAACCGCCGTGCTGTCAAATTGCCGCCCGGATTTCTCTCCAGTTTATTTTGTGTTCCGATCTAGGAGAGGAAATTGCGCCTGATTAATTTTTGTGTGTGTTTCTGTGAATTAAAGAGCTAAAACAGTTGCACGGCTGCAGAATGCTGCTGTAGGCATAGTGGATGAGAAACAGACTGAAACGGCACTCTTGTACACACAGGTCCTGCTGAACTCGACAGGACATAGAATACAGTGGTACCTCGGGTTAAGAACTTAATTCGTTCTGGAGGTCCGTTCGTAACCTGAAACTGTTCTTAACCTGAGGTACCACTTTAGCTAATGGGGCCTCCCGATTTCTGTTCTCACCCTGAAGCAAAGTTCTTGACCCGAGGTACTATTTCTGGGTCAGCGGAGTCTATAACCTGAAGCGGCTGTAACCCGAGGTACCACTGTAATAGAAAAATAGAATAGAGTTGGAAGGGACCCAAAGGGTCATCCAGCCCAACGCCCTGCAATGCAGGAATCACAGCTACTTCTGTGTAAACATGCATAGGAGTGCAACTATGAATGATAAAAACTGGGGCACCCCCACTCCATTGAAACTCAGTGTCACAGATGCTCTAGCTCAGAGGTCAGCAAACTTTTTCAGCAGGGGGCCGGTCCACTGTCCCTCAGACCTTGGGGGGGCAGACTATATTTTGAAGGGGGGGGGGATGAACAAATTCCTATGCCCCACAAATAACCCAGAGATGCATTTTAAATAAAAGGACACATTCCACTCATGTAAAAACATGCTGATTCCCGGACCGTCCGTGGGCCGAATATAGAAGGCGATTGGGCCGGATCCAGCCCCCGGGCCTTAATTTGCCTACCCATGCTCTAGATCAGGGGTGGGGAAGTTTTCCAGCCTGAGAGCCACATTCACTTCTAGACCACCTTCTGGGGGCCACATGCCAGTAGTGGGCAGAGTCCAGAGGCCAAAATGGGTAGAGCAACAAATGTGCATCTTACTTTTGTGCTGCAGGCTTGTTGCCACCCCTCTCTGTCCTTCGGCAAGGCAAGTAGTTGTTTCAGTCACTCAAAGAGTGTGCACTGCAGGGAGGATGCAGGGGCTGGAACGGCATAGAGAGGTCTGGAGGGCCACTCTCTCTTAGCCTCAGTTTCCTATCTGTAGCATGGGTGTAATGCCCACCCAACTTGCAGGGCTGATGTAAAGATCATGGCAGGATAATAAGGTAATGTGCTTAGAACAGTCCAATGCCAAGTGTTACAGTATGGAGCAACGGAGTGGCTTTTCAAAAATGGAGCCTTCCTGCTCCAGTCCCACCACAGGAATGTCTGCATTCTTCTTCTAGGGTTGCCACCTTTTAACTGGCCCTGCCCTCAAGAGCAACCTCAAATGCCCTCAAGATGCAGAAATGTAAGATGTTATTGCACAGGCCATAAGAGAAGTGTGTAAAGTTTGTGTGAACTATGCGGGTGTAAGGATTGCCATTCATTGTTCCCCCCCCCCCCGGGAGAATGTTCAGAAGTTTTAGTTCCAGAGTGGGTGGAACAAGATTATGATCTGGACGCTTGGTCCAGGGTTCATACTTGAATCCCCCAGAAGTCCCAAGTCAAAACTGGCCAGGAGAGCAGAGTGCTTCTGGCCAAGCTTGAAATGTGGCACTCGTAATAACCTGAATAATCCCTTTTTAAGCCCACGCACCCTCGCCATAAATTGTTAAAACCTTGTCAATAGCTGATTAGACACACTATAGCAGCCTGCCAAGGTGTGACCGCCTGGTGATTTATGGCCAATGCATTTTATATTATGCATTATAAAAAGTTATTAGAGAAAGTGGCTCAGACTCCCGACCCATTCCTGAAATATTAATAAAGCGTTAATAAATGTGAGCTGCAATTCCTAGCGCTGCCACCAAGACAACATCTCTGTGGGCCTGATCCAAACAACCCAAACAACAGCAGCCCACCTACAATGGAACGAGGCTATTATTCTTCTCACCGCTGGAGAAGGGAACAGGACTCGGTCTGGTGTGCTTTCAACAGCAGCAGTGCATGGTCACAAGACAGAACGCTGCCTCTTTAAATTCATTGCATCATCACTAAAGGAATGAAGCTCTGGCTGTCAACACACCCTGCTTTGGGATGTGAGGGTCAAGTCTGGTTAGCTTCCTCCAACCTGGCGCCCCCCAGATGTTTTGGACTACATCTCCCATCAACCCCAGGCAGACCAGCCACAGGACACCCAGCTGGGGGAATCTAACCAACACGTTAGAGTTTGTTGGAGCAACTCCAGTCTCCAGGGACTCTCCCAACCCTTGCATTGCCAACTGCCTTTTAAATGCCTCCCAGTTATCAGTTCCTTGCTACTGTAAATAGCTTGAGGTGAATTAAAGGCGATTGTTATATTAAAGGCTCTTGTTTTATGGGGATGCAGTAAAATTCCTGCATTTAGAGATGGGAGGACATCTCCTTTCCTCTTCTTTTATTGCTCCCCTGGTTCGCTCTGCCCTGTGCTTTGCTCCTCTTGAATTCTGGTTTAACTAGGATGTCTAAGATTAATTCTAAAATTAGAGCATGGACCGTTTGCTGCAGAGCTGCCGCCTCCCTTGTTCATTTGCATCTTTCCTGCACCTTCACATTACTGTTGCTAGAAAGCCAGCAGTGATGCAATCCTACTATGAGAGCATCAAGATCCTTTGTGTGTTTAACTCGGTGCTTTTTTTGGTTTAAAAAAACAAATCACAAGCTGCTGGTACTTATATCTTGATCAAGTACCATGGGTGCCAGCATTTAATGGCTGTCAAGAGCAGCAAAAAAAATTAAAGAAGTGAAGGCACTTCATGCCAGAGAGTATCATCACAAATAAAGCACTGGGATGCATACATTTGCTTCTGCATTTTGGTGGAAACCAAACACAAATAGAATCTTGAAAAATCTGTAGGTACAATCACATCAAGTTGGGTTTAATTCCCCCCCCCCCTGTGGTGCCTTACCAAGGCACCATAAGGACTCCTGGCACACATATTGGTGAAACACCACAGCAAAGGAATCTTGAATTGTACCAAAGAATGCATTAAGGTAGCTGCCTCCCACACTTTTTTGCAGTGTTGTTTTTTTTTAGTAGAGGATTAACTCAAATGAGTAAAAAGTCAGGAAGAACTAGAAGCAGGCACACTGGCTTCTTCCACTTGCTCGCATGACGTGAGCACGTTGCGTGGCTTGAGTGCACATCGCTGAACAATATTGAGGGGGCTGGCCCCCTCCTTGAAAATTTTGGCAGGCCCTTGGCCCCTCCCCCCTCCAAGATGGCACCCCTGACTAGAAGCAAATGAAAAATGCAACAAATTTCCCAGACACAATGCTGTGTATGAAATTCAGACGTATTATTATTATCATTTTAAATGGGAAATTCTTAAAGTATTGGTTGCACTGTGGAAACAAGAACATTTGGCCATCCAAGGCAGGCAAGTGGGAATGGTGGGGCACTGGCACCATCTGCCCTAACAGGCCAGCTTCCTTTGTGCTATTTATTTGGTCTGCCAACCAGGCTTGGGCTGGGTGGCCACAGAGATAGACAGTTTCTGTCCAGGCTAGTTTCCATCATCTATGCTGAGCAGACAAGGCAATGAGGAGCCCAAGGGACACTCAAGGGGTGGGAGAGATTTCCCTCCTGGCTTCTTCCTCCCATGCCTGGCCAGAGCGATGTGGGTAGGAGCTACAGGGAAGTGTCGCCCACGCCGCTCTGTTTACATGCAAATCGAGCTATAGGCAGCAATAGAAATGCAGGAGGCTTCTCTTCTTAAAAGAACAAAGAAGCTAGAGGCTGATGCCAAGTATGATAGGAAGCCATTTTTTTAAAAAAGAAGACGAACTCAAGAAGGGGGTGGTGATGAGTTCATTGTGACAGGAGAGTTTTCCGGAAGGCAATGTGTCAAGGAGAGCCAGGGAGGGGGAAGCCGAGGATACTGAACTGCTCAGGAAGGAAAGGGGTCCCATTTTCACTGCAAAGGTCAACATCCACATGTTGGTTGGGTTTTATTCTTTCTCCTTGCATCATCGGCTAAACGAACCTCTCCCCCCAGGGCAGGCAGGCAGGACGAGGGCTAAATATGACTTCTGCTGCCTGGATCTGATGACTGGGCCCAGGTGGGCTCTGCCCAATCCCATCAGGGATGCAGAAGCCAGCCGTCAGTTCTCTTAATTAGGCTCCCGCCAGCAGTAGCAAGAGGCTGGCACATTCTTCTGTCACGGTTTGACGTGCTTAAGGAAAGGTGATGCATCAGATCTGATAAATCCTCATTTGGCTGCTGACAGGATTTTCCCCAATGCATTTGTTGAAGTAGGGGAAAATGACTTCATTAGGCGGCCATGTTGGTTTGCTCCTTCAATCCAACAGGCCGAAGCACCACACTGAAACCATCTGTTAGACTCCTCTTTGGCTCTGAAGTGGGAGGTGGCTACTCTTCTCTAGCCATTCAACAACCTCCATCCCCCCCCCATCCCCTCAGATGGATAA
This sequence comes from Podarcis bocagei, assembly GCF_964188305.1. Lineage (NCBI taxonomy): Eukaryota > Metazoa > Chordata > Lepidosauria > Squamata > Lacertidae > Podarcis > Podarcis bocagei. The sequence continues at coordinate 33,242,988 of NC_138132.1, forward strand.
ATGTGATTTTCTGAGGGGATTTGAGGGGTGGGAAATGGTGCATCAGCCACCATTATGAATGTCAGTAAGCTGTGATGGCTTTCCTTCCAGCATACCTCCAAACCACCAAAATTATGCCCCACCCCCCAACTTTGCTACCTTCAAATAGGGTGACAAAATTAGATGGCTCCTAGCCAGCCCCTGCTGTCCTGGTATATATAGTACAGTATGCAATGATTGTTGCTTTTCAGTATTCACAGCAGTTGTACAATGTATTATTCCATCGTACGGTATTCAGTGCTTGTTGTTTGAACAGTTTGTGCTGTACAAGGCCAGTAACAAATGTTTATTATACTGACATGTTTCTCAGTAGCCCATAATTCAAGTTAGCATCCCCCACCCCATGCGCACCCCCAGGCAACTGCACGGCCTAATTAAACCTCCGCATCTTTTCCTGCCTCTGCAAAGTTTCCCTGCCAGAAAACACTCCCCGAATCCACCTCACCCCTCTGCTACCCCAAGCATGAATCAATGATATTTCACAGGCTGGCAGAAATTAAATATTGACTTTCTCTTGGTTTGAACTTCTCTGTGCATCCCTGAGGCCTTGCTGGCTCCGTTCGCTCGGGGGTTACAGAGCGCCGCACTGAGTTAAGGGAAGTGACGTCCAGTCCCCTTGTAAAGGCGCGAGGGAGCAATGGCTTGATGGGCCTGGGATGGTGGGCTCTCAGAGGAGTCATAGCCTGAGTGTTCTGCTCCTAGAAAAACAACAACTCTCAGTTCTCCTCTCTGCATCCGACACACCCACAGGTGTTTCCATCCTTCCAGTGGAGTGAATGGCAAAGTGAAGACTGACTGGTTGGTTTCTATACTGCTTGTTCCAGCCTGAGACAGGACATAGCTTAATATATTAAAAATATATCTAAGCGGTGTACAAAAACCTGAAGCAACAATAACCAACTTCAACAAAACATTGCAAAAATACAGAGTTACATATTAAAATGTTACAGGGTGTGTCAGAAGACAAATGCATTGATTAGATAGATAGATAGATAGATAGATAGATAGATAGATAGATAGATAGATGATAGAGTTCTTCTGACACACCCTCCATCTCAGTTTCCGGGTTCTCACCCACAAAAATCTCACAACGAGAAAAGTTCATGGAAACAGCAGACATCAACCTAGCCTGTCCCCCTATATTTGCTTTTTTATGGTCAGGCCAAAGATAAACTGTGCAAGTCCTGAGCTGCAACTTAAATGACTGAGAATCTACAAAGAGAGTAGAGATTTTTACAGTAACTATTTTGTAAGTGGTTGCCACTGAAATTGGTGGGAGTCAGGTCTCCTGGAGACAGGACTTTTGCTTAGAAAATAATGTGTGTGCATTTGTTAACTTTGGCAAATATTTATATGTTTCTGTCACACATGACTGTGAACTCACGGTTTTCCTACACAAAAGTCATAGGAGTACAGTGCTGAGCTTTGCTGAATTCCATGTGGGAATAAATTACCAATGTGCATTGGGCATGCAAAGAAGGGGGGGGGGCGATAGTGCTAATGAACAGAAGGGATTGAAAGCTGCAGGAAAGTGCACATGCTGCTGTTCCAGAATTAATTTTAGAGATTCTTCTAGTTCAGCGAGAATTCCAGAGAAGTGGGGCAAAAGGCAGAGCAGGAAATGCACAAAGCAATCAAGAAATGAAATGGGGGGGGACCTGTTCATCTCAACTTCCACCCTAAATCCATCAGGTGGTGAGTCAGAAGGAAAAGTCTCTGCTGGGAGGAATTCAAATCAGTTTACATTTAAAGGCAAACCTACCTCATTTGCACCTTCCGAAACAATATGCAAACCAAAACATGGTCATCCTTGGGAATTTGGGAATTCACACTTCTCTGGATTCTGCAGTACAGTTCTCCAGCCAAGTAATGTGTGCAAAAATGTATCTACTAGGCTAAAGTTTGCCATGTAAATGCAAATACTAGAGACAACAGCATACAAAAGCTCATTACATTAGGGGAGAATGCTTTACAAAGGTGCATGTAGTTGGCAAAATTGCATGGAAAAATGTGTATCTTAGAAGAAATTCGCAGCAAAATACTGATGATTTTTTGCAAGGTTTTCAAAAATAAGTAAATCATAAACTGATGTGGACATGGGGAGAACTGAACTCAAGGCTGGCAAACTGAAAGAACCTGAAACTGACAGCCTTCTCCATTGCTCATTAGACCTCCCTCCTTCCCCTTCTGTTTTCTCTCCAGTGCCAAGCAGTGTAGGTCTGGGATACATCCCCCCTACCCGCCTGCAGATGACTTCGGCACTTGTGAAGCTCACATCCTACAATCAAAGGCACTAAGTGCACAATTCAAAGTGTTGGTGCTGACCTTTAAAGTCCTAAACGGCCTCAGTCCTGTGTACCTGAAGGAGTGTCTCCACCCCCTTCATTCAGCCACTGAGATCCAGCGCCGAGGGCCTTCTGGCGGTTCACTCACTGTGAGAAGGGAGGTTACAGGCAGAGGGCCTTCTCGGTAGTGGCACCCACCCTGGGGAACACCCTCCCTTCAGATGTCAAGGAAATAAGCAGCTATCCTATTTTTAAAAGACAGCTGAAGGCAGCCCTGTTCAGGGAAGTTTTTAATATTTAATGCTGTATTGTTTTTAACACTTGATTGGGAGCCGCCCAGAGTGGCTGGGGAAACTCAGCCAGATGGACGGGGTATAAATAATAAATTATTTTTATTATTTATTATTATTATTATTATCATGCAGTTTTCTAATTATTATTTTTAACCCCCTTCTTCCCCTTCTGCGCAGACCCTTCTGCAACAATACGAAACCTGCAGGGTCCTGAGGATTGAAGCCCAGGATGGGAGGGATGATCACTTGCTGGATGATGAGCCACTTCTGGACCCCAAGCCTTTTCATCCCTGGGACAGCTGTTCTCTCCAGCTGCAGGCAGATTCTGACGAGGCCTCTCTCTCCCTCTCTCCATGGGCTGTCTCCCAGAAAATAATGACTCTTTTTATCATTTTTAAATTTCATGCCTATTCTTGTAATTATTTATACATGTCCCTAGGCTGTGTCGCTGAGTCACTGTGCTGAGTTAGACTAATTAACGGAGAGGCGGAGAAGGCGGCAGTGAGCTGGGTCAGCGGCAGGCTTCTGTGCTCATTAGATGGGCAGGCAAATGCGCAGAGAGAGCGGGATGGGCAACCTAGCCGGCTGGTTGCTAGTTTTGCCGTTGATCGCTGAAACCTTCATTTCAGGGGGCCTCGGGAAGATGATTGTTAATTATTAAGCACAAATAAACTGCACCAGTATTCTTGCCCTGTGTTGTGGTTGTGGAGTTCCAACAGCAACAACTGATGCATCATTGAGGAAGTAGGAAATCCAGGTGTGTCTAAGACAGGAATGAGACAAGGCTGTCAGGAGTTCAGCCTACACTCGAGTAGGACCCTGGCAGAGACACATGCCCGACTGGCATGTTCCCTCCCTCCTGGTTGATCGTTCGGGAGCTTCATAAGCTTTCTTCAGCCCGAACATCACAGCGACTGATGCCAACCGACATCGGCACACTTAGGGATCGGCAGAGTTTGTGCCTCATGCGTGACAGACCTCAGCAACTCAGCATTTTGGCTAATCAACTTTATTTACATATAAACACACAGAGCACTGCAACATGGCTCCCTCTCTCTCTAGCGTCAGACAGCAAAGAGAAAAAACAAATGACAATAGTCCCACTTCACGGAAAACAGTAACACAAACATCCTGTCTCCATCACTTCCCATTTTGTGGAGTCAAAACATATACCGTAATGTGATAGACAAAAATCCCATGACTGCAATCACAGAGCAGGAATTCTAACAAAGGCTACATGTAGTGGTGGTGGTGGTGGGAGTAATGGTTCATATTTATGTATTTTTTAAAGAAATTTACATCATACCCCCTTTTTTCAAAAGACCACAGAACATTTTATAATATTGCAGCATAATAAACAACACAACGTATGTATGTACATAACATAATATACCAAAGAAATCAAAACAGTTGGATAATTCATAATAGGCATTATCATCAAATAATTCATCATTATTTCAATCATCATTTCATCCAAAGGGCTACCGGAAGAGGTATGTTTTTGCTTGTTTCTTAAAAGAAAACATTGACATCGCTAGACTCACCTCCATGGGAAGAATCTTCCACAGACATGGAGCCACCACTGAAAAGGCCGTTCTGTGGATTCTGGTGCTTTGTACTTCCTCTTGCACAGGGGCAACCAGTCACTCCTCCTCTGGTGATCTCAAGGTACAGGCAGATTGGCATGTGAGAAGGTGTTCTCTCTCCACCTTGTTCACTGCTTTATGAAGTCCTGTTGGCCCTTTGACAAGACTGCTGAGGACTATGCTCCATTACTAATACCTCTGATCCTCAAATTCACTATAAAATAAATAAATATTACTATCTGTTCCTGCTTTGGAATATCCTTCTTGTCTTCCAACTCCTCTCAGGGACTGTTCAGCAACTAATTTTCCAGGAGGGCCACTTTGAGACTTCCGGTCGGTGCCAGCGCTTAATGGCGGTCCTACCTCCGAGCTCCGGAGAAGGACTGCTTCGCAAGTTCGGGTCTTACCCGCTACGGCAAGCGGGGGACCCCTAAAATCCCAGGCGCTGAAGCCTGAGAACAAGGAGACTCGGTGGGCACCTTTGCGCCCCCCGGTACCGTGAAAGAGCCTTTTTAAAGGCTACGGATCGACATCGGGAGTGAGCGCGGTGCTGAGAGTCGCTACCCAGCCTGCGAAGTGAAGCCGCGTCGCCATAAGCGGAGAGCGCCGATTCCTTCCTGAAAAGAAATTCGGACTGATTCCCCGTGAGTAAGAACTGAAAAATAACTGGGACTTTTCTTAATTTTAAAAATTGGGCTAAAAACGGGGGAGATTTAAACAAAGGAAGTCTGCCTCCCCCCGACCGCATGAAAGTGAAAGCAACGGAGCTCTAAACCTGCATCCGTTTAAATTCATCCTTTGATCAGCTAAACCGGACATTTAAACCTTTGATCTCCCCTCTAGCAAGCAGGGCAGAGGGGAGGCGAATTTGACCATTAACTGCATGACTTATTTGAAGGAAAAAACCTCTGCTATCTCATCTACTTGAAAGTCTGAAACGGTCTGCCTTCTTAGTACATTGAGCTGACTTTTCCCTGTGAAGTGACACCTTGATACAAAGTTTCCACAGTGCCTGACTTTTGTACATTTTAAGAAGAAACATTATAAACAGTATACTGGGCAACTGTGGCAATTGGAAGCTATAAGACTTTAGTAACATTGATTTTGACTGGGTTAATCTCCTTTCTTTCTACATCCTGGATGGTCTCCTTTGTTCATGTATTTTGAAATTTCCTTCTATGGCCATTTTGATTTGCTCCCTCTAGAGGATAAAGTGAAGTCCAGCACGGCCTAAGACAGTGGAATTTTCCAAGGGAGAATAAATCCCGTGGGAATTGACCTTGACATGAGTGGGCCACAAGAAGAGATAACTACAAGAGCCAAGACCAAGCAACAACAACAGCAACAGCTGCAGCTGCAACAAGCAAAGAGAAGAGGTTCGATCTTAGGCGTAACAGCCGGACTAGCTGGAACAACAGGACAGGACAAAGGAGCAGCCATTTCTATGGAAGCTGTGACAGAAGCTTTGCTTAAGATAAACCAGACTCTGGAGTCTTTGACAAAACAGACTTCAGAGAACACACAAAAATTAACAGAAATATCAATAAGATTAAACCAGAATACAGAATCTATAAATAAATTGGTCGAGGAAAATGCCACCACGCGTCAAATTGCCGAAGAGGCCAAAGCCACAGCTGGAGAGACGCAGGAGAAATTAGAGCCACTTGCCAAGAAGGTCTATGAGCATGATGCAACCTTGGCCTTGTGGGAGTTACAGAGGAAAGAGAGAAACTTAAAATTAAGACTGATTCCGGAGAATGAAAGTGACAACCTTGTGGAATATTTGACACGGGAGTTTGCGGATTGCTGGGACCTGGAGGAAGACGATTTTAAAATCACAACCCCCTCCCAACTGCTTCTAAGTCAGGGTGGGGAACTGGTGGCCCTCCAGATATTGTTTCACTCCAGCTTCCATCAGCCCCAGCCAGCACAGCCAATGATCAAAGATGGGGGGAAATGGAAGCCCACATCTGTCCTATCCTTGTGATTGGTTACCTTATTAAGATACCTTATAGTATCTTATTTTTGCCATGGGTTCCATATCACCAAACTTGTAACTAAAAGGGCATTGGGAGTGGGGTAGTGGGAGGTGTGGATTCCACGAATGATTTCTGCTTCTTATCTAAGCCCTTACCACCTCCCCTCCTGGCAAGCACTGGGAATATCACTTGTGCCAAACTGAGGATGGTCCTGAGGCAAATGGGATAGTTGGTTAGCTCACTTGATACTTGACTCGAGTCACACAGGTGCTCCGCTTACTACAGCACAGCTGAAGCAAAGTATTACATCAGTTGGACATGTCTGTACCACCAGGTGTTACAACAGGGGAAGAGCCTAACTAAATGAACGAGGTGAAGAAATTTAAAGTGGCAAGTGTGCTAATGTTCAACTTGGAAAGCAGCCGCAAATGCAAAGCGAGGTTTCTGCTGAGGAATGGCAAAGAGGAAGCATAAATTATATCAGGGGGTGAGAACAGGCGGGTGTCCTTGACAGCGCTTGTGATACATGTGGCAAGGCCCACTGTGTGATTGAGATGTGCCTGCAAAGGATGGAGAGGCGGAGAGGAGGAGCCCCAAATGGATGACTCCCAAGGCTCCGTGGCCAGTTGGATCAATACAGCAAAAAGCATCTTCCTTGTAGTGCCATTAGCAAAAGACACTGGAGCCTTGTCAGGTGGTTAAACAAACAGCTTCCCCCACTTAGCTGTGCGTCTCCTGGTACAAGCACAGAGTTCATAAAGTAGAGGAGAAAGCAAACATTTCCAGCAAGCTTCATAGAGAAGAAGGGAAAGGAACAAGGTTGGTTTTTAAGATATATTTTTTTTAAAAAAAATATTCATTCTTACCCAGTACATGCACACATTAATGCACCTTCCTTTCTTGGGTGACGGGAATTGACTACAACACATGACACACACCACCTGCTGCACATCTGCATAGCTAGCTAGATCATGTTGGTACCTTTCAGAGAGTTTACTGCAGATTGCTGAAGTCAGTTGTAAAGGTAAGCAGCTGACACCAGGGTAGGAGATAAAAGGGATGCAGCTCTGTTTTCTGGCAGCTGTCCAAACAACAGCCCTCTAAGGTAGGTTAGGCTGAGAGGAAGAGTAACCGCCCTTAGGCCACCCAGTGTGTTTCATAGATTCAAACTTTGGCACCTACTCCTGGTCCAGCCTGCTAACAACTACCCTACAATGGCTCTCCAAATTTATCCTAATGTACACATTTTTGTAGGCAATTTCCCCTAACAGATACATTTCTGCAAAGCAATTTCCCCTAATGTAATGCATTCCTAAATCTTATTTTCATCAATATATGCCTTTTTCTAGGCACACTTTCCCCTAGTATATGTATTTTTAGACGCAGTTGGCTGGAGAACTGCATTGCAAAATTTCGGGAAGTGTGATTTTGAAGGCTTGTCTGAAGGATTGTTGTTTCAGAAGGTACAAATTATGTCAGACGGCGTAGTACAGAGGTGCTGCTTGGTTAGATTTCGGTTCTCCAGCTCTTCCATCACCTGCACTGGCAACCAGTGTAAGACTTTTAAAAAGTAAAAATGAGCAGACTGGTAAAACAGCAGGCAGGCTGTGACCCTATTACATGGTGGTTCACCTCGCTTGTTTGAAATGAGAGATTTGCCTGCTTGCTTCGAATCAATATATGAAATTCAGCCCTCCTCACCTTTCTCTTCTCCCCTTAGGCTCAGTGGGAGCCCCTCTGCCCTCAGCCATCTTAGCTCATTAGCCCCAGAGCCTCCGTACAATGCACAGTTCTGTGCAAATAACCCTCCTCTCTCTGCTGCTTCCTTCTCTGTGACTGCCCCTTTGGTTTCCTGGATCAGCTTCCTGCATTCATCCAAAGACTTAAGGCTCTGCTCAGCTTTCCCTCTTCCCATATACCGGTAGTCTGATCCCTAGTCTGTATGAAGCATTTCTCCCATACTGATCTTCCCTATACCTCTCAAAAGGCATTCCTGCTTTATCAACACCCTGTAACTGACCTGAAGCAGTTAACATGTTTGTGAACATTCCACAACGTCACAGAACCTCAGCCAGTAGCTGAGAGGGGCTTGCAGGGAAATGTGGGGAGGAAGAGCACAACCACACTGATTGGTCTCACCTCACTGCCACATCCCCACTGCCCCTGTCCCATTCTCCTCATGTTGGGGGACATGTCTCTAGAGGGGCGTTTGCTCTGGACTCTTGTTTTGGCAGGGCTCCATAGGAGTGGTAGAGCCTATTTGCATAGAATATGCTCTTTAATTTAGACTTGCCCTCCAGTGTGTGGGACAGGGCCAACAATGGGGACAGGTTGGTAGGGTGGGGCCAGGAAAGCAGTCCTGCTCCCTGTGATGGTTATTTGCAAGGATAAGACTATAGTGGATGAGTCATCCAGTTTGTAGACACACAGAGACACTCATATACTATACTGTACTGTATTATAATAATATCATCACTAGCTTTTCTCACACATACCTGGCAAATGCCATTTCCACGCATATAAATAAAGCAAGCAGTTAAAATCCTGTTAACAGCATTAGTCAAATTAAATTTCACGAGTTATCAGTTACTACAGATTTATTTACAGACGCTTACCATAATGAAAAATGTACGTGCATTTGATAAACCACTGGCCATAATCCAAATGACAAGCAAAATATATCTTTTTAAAAATAGCACTCTTGGTTTAAAAATAAAACTGCCCCTCCCATTCTCTTTCCTTTTTCTTTCACTCTCCTTTTCGCCTCCCTGAAGGCAATGTCTAGGATGCAATTTTACTCAGGGAGTTCAGCAGATAACTGAATCCCTGACAAAGTTAAAAAAAATAGGGGCACAAATGGATGGGTCTTGTATTTCTGATTTCCAATGGTGCTAGTTTCCCTCACATGGTACAAATTGCATGAGGAGGAATGGGGATGAGCGCCCTTAGTCCACTCCCTGCTGTGCCTACTCCCACATGTTAGAGGGCAACCGCCTGCAGCAAGGAGCAGCACCTCAAAAGAAGGGCAGGTAGCTCAGTGGCAGAGTGTTTGCTCTGCGTTCAGCTTCAGTCCTTGGCATTTCCACTTGGGGTTCGAAAAGTTCCTTGTCAAAAACTCCAGAGAACTCACTGACTCAGCATAAGACAGCTTCTTACCATGCAAAAGTTGTTATGTCATCCATTCTGGGGACGGGAATAGAGCTCACTAGTAGAACACACATTTGCCTCCTGCAGAAGGTCTCGGGTTCAAACCACAGGTAGTGTGGGTGTCCACAGAAATAATTCTAAGGGCAGCTTACAACTATCCCCCCCCCCCCGAAGGGAAGCAACAGGAAATGATGGTGGGGCGGTTTGCAGTATTTGGGGAAAAATACTATTGCATGCCACTGCAATCTCCGAGCAGTGTAAGCTTCCAGGGTTCCAGGTGCTCACCCAGGGTTCATGCTTCTTTTGAGAATGAGGCACAGAGGACACCGTGGTGCCTTTGTGATTTATGGCTGATTTACAAGTGTATACAACCTGAGCCTATGATGGAGGGGCTCACAGCATGGACACCCCAAGAGGGTCTTGCTTCTCTCCACAGCCACAGCCCTGGAATCAAACAAAAATCAAGCATGATTCTCCCTCACAGGCTCCAGCCTGCTTCTTCCTCCAGCTTCAGGCCACACACACACAACTCTGGCCTTTCCCTTTTCTAACTGCCTACTGGTGGGTTGAGGGAACCATTTTCTAACAATTTGTTGTTGATGATTTAATAATAACCGAGCAAAACACTAGAAAGACATACAGCTTTAATTTGTCAATTGAACAACAATACTGTAGGGCTTTAAACCAGACTTTTAAAACCCTAAGGCTGAATTTTACACCTTTTATGCAAAATCTACCTTGGCTGTGGTGAATGCCAGACATAAGGTATGAAACCAGTCAGACTTTTGGTTGTTTGTTAATTCTTGTGCTATATAAAGGAAAATATAATACAAAATGTATCACTCTTTAAACAAAAACTGGAGCTTTCAAGGATCTTGGCCAAAACGGTCAATGACTTCTTTATAATTTTCTCCTTGGAATAAGTCTTCAAATTTTTCAATGTATACTCAACAAACACAAGGCAGATAATTGATCTTCACTCATTGTCAAATGTAGCCTTGTCTTCATCTTGTACAAAAGTAAGTTATCAGCAATATGCTGATGACACACAGCTCTACTTCTCCTTTACATTTGCAGGTGAGGCAGTGGATGTTCTGGACCAAAGCTTTGCCTTGGTAATGGACTGGATGAGAGCTCAATCCAGGTAAGACTGAGGCCCTGCTAGTGAAACTTTCCCCTAGATTAGATGGATGGGATGTAAAGGTAAAGGGACCCCTGACCATTAGGTCCAGTCGTGACCGACTCTGGGGTTGTGGTGCTGGGATTAGACTCCTTCTGAGGAAGCAGGTACGTAGCTTGGGGTACTTCTGGATCCATAACTATCACATGAAGTTCAGGTGGCCTTGTTCGCATGGAGTTCCATCCATCAGCTTCAACTGGCATCAGCTTCAACTGGCAACTTCTGTTGTCTAGGCTCTGGTAATCTCTTTGTTAGATTGCTGCAATGTGTTATATATGGGGCTATCTTTGAAGGCCATTTGGAAACTGCAGCTGGTGCAGAATTCAGTGGCTAGGCTGCCACTCCATCACTGGGGCAAAATGGACAGAGCACAAAACGTCAATCCTGGCCCAACTGCATTGGCTACCAATTAGTTTCCAGATGCAATTCAAAGAGCTCATTTTAACCTATAAAGCCTTATTTGGCTCAGGACCCCCAAACCTCAAGAACTGCCTCTCTCCATATGAACCAGCCTGGACCCTGCAATGGTCATCTGAGGCCCTTCTTTGGGAGAGCCAGAGGTTGGCAACATGAGAATGGGCCTTTTCAGTACTGGCTCCCTGCTTGTCCCAAGGGAGCCTCGCCTGGTGCCATCATTACATATCTTTCGACACCAGGCAAAAGCTTTCTTTTTCTCCCAGCCTTTGGCTTTTCATTATCTGTGGCCTCCTTAAGTGGGTGTGCTGTTTTAATCCTACCTTTTAAAAATAAGATTGTCATCTGGATTGTTTTTGTTTTATGCTGGTTTTAATGTATGTATGTTTGTTTATAGATTTTCAGGCACTTTGAGTCATCTTGGTAAAAAAAAGTACCCCGTGAATTTAATTAATAAGTAAAGGATTGTTCAGTTGTGCATGTTGCTACCAGGAGGGAAAGTGCTCTAAGTTGTGACCTAATAATTCAGTAAGGCTCATGTTCACACAATGTTGGGTATATTACTTTGGTAGGTCTGTTTGCCCACAACTCATACCAAGTAACAGATTCACCCCAAAACTTAGTTTCAGCACACTGTAAGCAGGTTACTTCTCATCGCTGAAACAAGTCCTCAGTGAAGTAATAAGCAAATCCAGGTAGAGAATATAGATGGACCGCTGGTAGAAGTCTTCTGAGGAGTAGCTGGGATGATTGGCAGAGTTCTTCTGTTGCACAGCTTGTTAGGTAAGACAGTTTCACTTCTCTCTTACTGTGCTAAGGGTCTCCTCGCTAGCTTCTCTGTTTCGTTCTACTATTCCCAACAACTCTCGTATATGTGCTTTCATTTCCATTAGACCTAACTGCAGAGATTGCAGAGCTTGGGTTACCGGTCCCATTAACAAAGAACATTTGCTTCTGATCACATGGAAAACAAGTTGATATCCATGATGCACACAACACCTGGTACAAAAATTGTCTTGGTGTAGCTTGATCTTGCTAATAACTTCCGTTGCGAGACAATACTTGGGGGAAATTTTCTGCAGGCATTCAGATACTCCTGTATTTTTGAGCCAACCCACAACATTGCTTTACACGTAGCCAGCCGTGTGTATGTGTGTGTGTGTGTTCCTACAATGTGCTCAGCTAGCTGCCGCCTCTCTCCAGACAAGCCTTGGAGGAAATGCCTTATAATGAATATCGGGAAGGCAGGCGTGCGACACCAGTAGGAAGGAGATCAAGGTTAGTTTATCAGAGGGTTCCAGAGAGCTGCCATCGTGCCAACAACATGCAGGCAGGCCAATGAATCATGACTGCAATTTTTTATTTTAGTGCTCCACTGCTTCAGAGGACGCCAGGAGTAAATTAAACCTGCCACTCTTTGTTTTTCTGGTTGCTGCCAATATTAATTACAGGGAGGCTCAAAATCCAGGCTCCGTGTAAGCCCAGGCCATGCTGTAACCCTGGAGCTACACATTAAAAGGTACTGACCAGAATGCACATGTATGTACCTGAGTCACCCGACTGCAGGCCACTTAGAAGATGGAAAGCAGCAGGGCAGTCTGAGCATCGCCTGCCTTGGCTGCTGGAAACTCTGCAGCTTGGAGATTGTCAAGGAAGGGCCAACGCCTTCACAACGTTGTGCTTGTAAGCTTCCACTCTACTGCTAGAAACAGGATACTGAGCTAGATGGATCACCAGGAGCAGGGTTTGAGGAAGGCATTGTTTTTTTGTTTTGCCCTGTGTTCATTGTATGCAGTGCTGCAGTTCACTTTCCACCAAACATTACACAATTGGCAAAATGACATAACTTACATAATTAAATAGTAGTAATGGTAATAGTAGTAGTAGCAGTAATAGCAAAAATAATAATAATAAATATTTATTATTTATACCCTGCCCATCTGGCTGGGTTTCCCCAGTCACTTAATTAGGCAAGTTATGTAAGTATATCATGTTGTTCCACCCCATTCATTTCAATGCAAAGGAAATGCAATACAAATTGGGGGGGGGGGAGGACCCACAGACATATATATATGTTTATATATGTAAATTATATATATAATTTATATTATATTATATATATAATTTATTATATATATAATTTACAGACCAAAAGCAACAACAGCAAAAACCACTGTATTCGCTGGTTTGATTTCCATTCTGGACTTGGGATGAATAAGCACTCCTGTTTCTATTTTTGTTGCAGTTTTGTGACATCCCTATTCAGGAGGGCTCTTATTGTGTATCTATATCTATATCTATATCTATATCTACATCTATACCTATACATCCTACTCTCGGCTGATTGGTATCATGTTGGCTAAGTAAGCATTGGCACTTGAATCATAAGTTCAGCTTTTCATTTATTTATTAAAAATATTTCTGTGCTACCGTGGAGAGCAAACTCTTTAAAGGTAGCTTGCAATACAATGTGGGGTTTTTTAATTGCCACGAATTCGAAAAGCACCCTAAAAAGAAAAGGTAGATTATACAGATTTGTTAATGCACCTGTATGAAACAGTAGCTTGTAGGGAAATAGCACATTTCTAGACATCTAAAGAGGATTTTTCAATTCAACAAGGGTACTACAGGATATGGCAAACAGCATTAGCTGAAAAGTTGACAGGCAGATGTAGAATGGCCCCGGGGGGGGGGGGATATACAGCCAGATAAATTTCATGAAATCTGGTTCCCATTTGTGTTTGTATGTAAATCATCATGAAGAAGAAATGCATCCCTTGCCTTCCCAGTACTCTTTCGAGAGAGATACGCTTGTATAACTTGGTAATAGGGTCTGGCTTCTGTTGTGGCTGCGTCACACTGTTGGAGGCATTGATTGTACAGTGTACATTTTGCAGACTTGACGCAAACAATTATTGCCGTTGTTGATATTGTTTTAAATAGTTTTATTGATCTGTTAATGAAACAAAACAAAAAGTGCAAACATAACAAAAAGAAAGAAAACAGAGAATCAGAAATATATACCATAAAGCAACACAGCCTAAAAGGACAAAGACACAGCACAAAAGGATAATAAAATATTAACTCATTCAAAGGTTCCCTTTACAAGTAATAAAGATATATGAAAATAAAGGTGTTCTCCATCTGTGAGTTATATCATTATTAAGAATAAAGGTTCTGTACAGTCTTAAATGAGTGAGACATTTACATATACTGGCCATGTGCTTCAATATTTGTGTAAGAAATAAAATCATGCCTTATGTAAAAAATAAAATAAAATTGTCATTTGAGCTCTTCCCTTTAGATACTTATAGTTTGTGAGATACCTTCTCAAGAAGGGCCATTTCCCAAACCCTAGAGTACCAGAAACCCAAATAATCATTGTCGTTTATTTTTGTTTTTAAAATTCCAGTAATATATAATTGCAAAACAACACTGGGTGGGCAGCCCGGAACTAACACACACACACACACACACACACACACACCTTACCCAGTTGTCTGCATGCTAGTATACACACATTTCCATATTGATGGGGGACGAGGTGAAGGGAATATTCATTTCTGCCGCATGCTACTGTTACTCCATTTGCACAGGCATGAACAGCTTATGAAATTATGGTGTGTGTGAGCAGAATTGAGTAGGTACTGGAGTTTCCTGCCTGCCTGCAGAATAGAAGACTTTGATTGGGAACAGGAGATGCTTCCTTATCCATGAAGGAGATACTATCGGAAACGACCGCCAATAATAAGAGTTCAAAGACGACTTTTTCCAATAGATTACTAAGTCACTGTGCTCTTAATGCCACATTAATTGGATATAGGTGACAGTGGTGCAAAATGCCGGTTGAATTTTAATGCATGAGGCCACTGCTGGAACACATTTATTTAACACACAGTAATTGACTTACAAGACCCAAAGAGATAATCTGCTTCTCCCCCCCTCTGATTGTTAAATATGTATCTAATAATGACCCTTCTGGCTCTCCAGAGAAACAAGCAGGGAAGAATCTATAGCGGCTCTTTGCATCTTTGAAAATGTAAGCAACATCTTACGGGGAAAGGCATCCAAGGAGACATTAAGGGAGCAGACATTTAAGTTGTTTAAAGAGGTATGTTTTTGGAGATCTCCACTCTGGTGAAACAAAAGCAGCACAGCTTGAATAGGAAGAACTTTCGTTCAACACAAGAAGTGCAGAACCTCAGCAGCTCAGTGCTATCCACAAGCCCCCTCTACCTGGACCTTGGGATGCTCTCCAGCCCTGCTCCTTGCCCTCTTTGAGTGCTTTTTTCCTGGCTAGAGTGTGCGCTTGAACTGTGAAAATGCTGCCCCCCTGCTTGCCTGGACAAAGGATGGAGTGATGTGTCTGTGTTGAAACCTGTACTGAATGTAGCTGGTTGTACCAAAGTATGAGCCACACCTGTAGCTCCACCCACATTTGCCTCTGGCCCTACCCATCAAGATGGAGGAAGGTTGCCCATGGGAGAATGTGGCCTGGAAAAGGGTTCTCCACCTGTGCTGAACACTCTTCTGATTCAGCAAGAGAAGAAGTTGGTCTCCTGCTAAGGAACCACGATCAAAACAATGGACTGTCGCCTTGGCTTGCTATTCCAAGGGGAAATGGATCAAAGGGAGATGGCTCTTTGTATGCTCTTATGGGCAACATTTAGGTCAGGCTCTTTCTTGCCTTCATGCCTGTGGACTTTGTGGATGAATCTGATTGGCCACTGTGTGAACAGGATGCTGGACTAGTTGAGGCATTGTCCTCATCCAGCAGTAAGGTTTTTCTTGTATTCTTATGAACTGGGTTTCCCCAGGACCCAGGTACAACTAGGAGTGCATTGAAAAACCCTGCAAAACCAGTTTGACTGGGGCCCACAGCAGGACAAAAGAAAAAAAGGTTGGCAATTGGAGCCACCTTGGCTCCATCATAGTATCACCAACACTCTGAAAATGTTCTGCTTGCTTCCACACAGTGTCAGGGAAGCTGCCATTTTGGGGCACCCTTAGGTCCAGGAAAATGCTGCCACTGTGACTGTGTTTAAGCAATATGCAAACAGCAACTTGGTTGCTGTGGAGAAATAACTGACATAAAACGCTCTGAATCTGCCATGCTACAGATCCTCAGGGAAGCCTTATCTAGCTCGCAGCTCCTCGTCAAATGCATATTTTGTGCTTCTGAAGGCAATCGCTCTGTTAAATACCATTTTGTTTCACTTTACACATTATAGCATGAAATCTGGTACAAGGAATGAGGCAGGGCAGCTAGTGCTGTTGCATATATAAGGAATGTCACCCCGGGGTTTGAGCCCAGCTGTGTGTGTCCTTACAATGTTGCTATGGCAGCCTAAAGGATCACTGGATCAATTAGCTAAATTGATTGCCATAAATTATCACACACAGTGCGCTAGGGTTGAAATAATGTTTGGTTGGGTATGCAGATTTCCTTGCATACATTGAAAAGGGTGATGGAAGACGCATTGGACTACAAAAAGCTGTCACATTCGCTAACCCATGTGCACATCTTCCTAATACTTTTCTGTATCTCTGAGGACTAGCACCTTGTTCATTTTGAAGTACAGGGGAACTCAGGTGGGGCTTTTTTCAGATAATTGTGGACAGCTGGGGAGGCTGCAGGGAGATTGTTGTAAAGAGACATCCACATCAACAGCACTGTATAAACAAATGTTAAATGTGAGCTGTAACAGAATGTGGAAATCTCTTCCCAGAAAATCTGTACATTATTAAAACAAACACTTGGGACATCTATCAAAATTCTTGCTGATGTTTTGCCCAAGTAGTTCCCTCCAAATTTCCTATTATTATTATTATTATTATTATTATTATTATTATTATTATTATTACATTCACTGTCAACTCTAATGATAGATGACTCTGCTTGTTCACCTCCCCTAGGAATGGTGCTGATCTTATAAAAATGCTTGTGGTGCCTATCAAATACAATGCAGTTCTCCAACCCAAAACCATGTACAAAAATGCACATAATAGGGAAAGAGTGCACAAACATGCATAAACAAGTGGTGATATGCACAGGAGAATTCTGTATTAGGATAAATTGCTGGGGGAAATGTACAAAATGGCATTCTTGTGTGTGTGTGTGTGTGTGTGTACGCGCGCACGCGCAAGTGCGTGTACACCCACCCATCCATTAAAATGCTGATGAATTTTCACGAGGGCTTAAAAGAGAAAATTTCCAAACTGAAATGAGGCGAACTCAACTTAAGGTTGGGAAAATGAGAAACGGAACCAGATTTGTTCATCCCTACTTCTGAGTAAGCCTGCACAGGATTGCATGACAAGACAATAATTCCACTAAATTCAAGAGCTGCATCTGAAGAGGCTACAGTTGCGCACACACAAATGCACTCTGTCTTGCTCTTTGCAGCTTAGATGCTAGCATTAAACCCTGAACCTGAAGCTCCAAAGCCTGTTACTTGAAGCATTGCCTCGGCTAACTCATCACAATCTATCAGCATCCAGCCAGGCACTTGGGGATTCAAGGCCTAGACCTGAAGAGGCCTTTCAAGACAATGAAGTTAACAAAACCACTCAAACTTGAGGCTGACGGGGAGCTGCCGCAGCTGCTGAAATATAGAAGCCGGGTTTAATTAAGTCAGCGTTCTCCTTCTTGAGGAGAAATGCATTTCAGCGAGGCGGAGATGAGCCATCTCTGCCCTGCTTCTCTGAGTGGGAAGAGTGTTACATCTGACTGGATTCAGATGGCCCCCACTCCGAGGCTTCTTGCAGAATTGCTTCCTTAGCACAGCACAGCACTGCATTTGTCTTCATTAACATGTATTTATTTAAATAACCCATCAAGAAAACCCCAGTAATGAAGACAGGGAACCTGAGCCACCTGGTTTCTCAGCCTGCAAAATCTTCCTCCTCTCTCTCTCTTGCAATGCCTCACTTCTAACGAGTTTAGTTTGCACAAACCAAAGAAGTGCCAAGATCCGATGGGATGCTTTTGAACTCAGCACAGGGTGGCCATGTATGTCCTACTTTATGGCAGGAAGCTACCTGCTTGAAAGGCTGGCACAAGACAGTCCTCTGCTTCGGGCTTGGCCTTCCATGATGCTGGACTCCAAATCCCATCAGCCCCATACACAGTGGTGCAGTTATGTAGTTTTAGACCAGGGGTTGCCAACATAGTGCCCATGGCCATGCATGCCTGCCAGCACCTCCTGCAGTACCCACAAAGCTCTTAGTAAATATCCCCTCAAAAATGCACAGTGCACGAAAGCAGGGGTGAACGAAGAAGAAGAAGAAGAATTTGGATTTGATATCCCGCTTTATCACTACCCGAAGGAGTCTCAAAGTGGCTAACAATCTCCTTTCCCTTCCTCCCCCACAACAAACACTCTGTGAAGTGAGTGGAGCTGAGAGACTTCAGAGAAGTGTGGCTAGCCCAAGGTCACCCAGCAGCTGCATGTGGAGGAACGGAGACGCGAACCCAGTTCACCAGATTACAAGTCTACCGCTCTTAACCACTGTCGCTACGTAGGGCGCATGTGTGGCATCACTACGTAAGACGCATGCACTGTACATAGTAAAGCCGCACATGCACTGTACTTAGCAGTTTGCCGGCGCTGACACTCAAGCGCCGTACGAATGGTGCTGGGATCCTCTGCTTGCGTCTGCAGCCACGAACGGAGGATACTCTACATGCGGCTGTAGCGGTGATGGAGGGAACCCACCACTGTCTGTCTGGCGTCCGAGTGGCACCAGCAGCAAACCACTATGTACAGCACATGTGCAGCTGCGTTACATGCAGCATGCGTGCGAAGCTGCACATGTGCTGTACGGTTTGCCGCCAGCGGCAGGGTTTGCCGCCAGCAGCGGGATCCTCCGCTCGCGGCTGCAGCTGCGAACGGATGATCCTCCACATGTGGCTGTGGCGGTGCGATGGCTGCTCGCCCCGCCGCAGTGGGGGGGGCAAGCCTCTGTGGGGTGTCTTATTGCCACCCCACCCCCCCAGACATGGCACCCAGGGTGCACCGCACACACACCCCTGCACCTCCGTTGCAATGCCACTGCATGAAAGACGGTTTGCTCTTTCTCCTCAGTTCCTGTTTGCACAAGTTTGGCCTCTCCTCCACTGAGCATGCCCATGTTTCTTTGGAAGTCAGAATTGGACACACACTCTTGTCCCATTCAGAACAGAGGGAAGGTAGAAAGAGCTTCTCTCAGTTAGTTAGTACAGCAGTAGCTGATGCAGACCTCCAGACCATTTTGTGGTCCTGTTCCCTTGTCTTGTCTTTTAGATGTGGCAGCCATTTTATGTTAAGCCATGCCCCCATAGCAGCCATTTTGTGACTTGCACCTTGAAATTATTGTGTTTGTCACTCTCCTTTGTTCTGTGCTTGAATTGCCTTTATGGATTGTTATATTTTGTCCTGTGAACACTTTCAGTGCTTTATCTGTCACTTAGAAAATCTTGCTGCTTCCTCTCCTCCTCTGAGCATGCTAGAGTCTTTGCGCAAGTATCTCTTGGCCACAGTTCACTGGCTGAGCATCTGTTTTGCATGCAGGAGGTACCAGGTTCAATCTGTTGCGTTCCCAGGTAGGACTGGTAGATGACCCGGTCTAAAACCCTACAGAGCCACTGCCAATCAGGGTAGACAATACTGAGCTCGGTGGATCAATGGTCTGACTCTGTATAAGGCAGCTTCCTATGTTCCTATAGAGACAACATTCATGGAATTGGAGAGCTTTTCTGTGGTCAGATTTTTTTTCTGAATAACAGAAGCTCGAGGGTGGGCCTGTTGCCTTCATGCTTTGCTTATGGGCTTCCTAGAGGCATCTGCCAAGCTATTCCCCAGTGGTTGAAGAAGCTGAGAGATGAAAGGCCTATGCATCAGCCACAACCACTGCAGGCAGGAAACAACAGACCAAAAGAGGGGGGGTGGAGAGCCATCTGGAAAGGGTTAGAGGAGAAATGGCTGAGAGATTGCTAAAGAAAGGGCAGGTGGTTTGGCTGGCTGCTGACTTTCATATCACAAGTGTTTTAATGTGCTCTTTGCAGAATGAAACCTGATGTCCAGCTGCTTCTGTCCCTCTAGCATGCTGGGTGCTTTTGAAACAACCTGTATCTGCTGCCCTGGGTCAAACTGTTCCCATGTGCAACTAAGGAGCTGTTTTAGTTACTGACGAACATGGCAGTTGCCCTCCTCAGTGAAGTCCTGCTTGCTGTGGAAGGGAGAAAGGCTGTCATAAACAAGAACCTCCAACTCCCTCTCTGAGCTGTGGTGCTGAATTTAAGACAACGGTGTCAAATGTTTCGCAGTCTGAGCATTGATGCATCAACAGTGCTCCACCCTCTTGCCTCAGCCCCAGAGAGAATGAGGGGCTGGAGAAGGAAGAGCTCTTACCAGGC
This sequence comes from Podarcis bocagei, assembly GCF_964188305.1. NCBI lineage: Eukaryota > Metazoa > Chordata > Lepidosauria > Squamata > Lacertidae > Podarcis > Podarcis bocagei. The sequence continues at coordinate 33,263,308 of NC_138132.1, forward strand.
ACTTGGTGATCTTGTGGAACAGCTCCTGATCCCCCACCAGAAGATGGCCTCCCACTGTATGAAAAATGCTGGTCTAGAGTATCACTCTGGTGCTCTTCTGTGCAGTCCTGTTAAATATTTATTAATCAAGCATTATTAATCAAGCATCTTTGATCCAGGAAGTGGAAGTGTTTAGGGAAGCTTTTAATGTTTAACAGGCCACTGTATTTTAATACGTTGTTGGAAGCCGCCCAGAGTGGCTGGGGAAACCCAGCCAGATGGGCGGTGTATAAATAAATAAATTATCATCATCATCGTCATCATCATCACCATCTTTTCTTCATGTGATCTCCACCTCTCCTTCCAGCCACCCTTTTATCCTCCAGTCCCAATCTCTTTCTAGTATGATGGCTGCAGCTTCTTTCTCTTTGTGAGCTTTTCTAAGTCTGGCTGCACTGATCTTGTTGCCGCTCTCAGCTGCCTTTCGAAGTTGTCATCTGTCAGTCTGGCACAAGATGCATTTTGGCCTGAGTCAGCTTTGAAAACAATGCCTCACAGCAGGAGATTGTCCCAAACAGAGATGCTATTTTTGGTCCTCATCTCCTGTTTGCAGCTTATTCTTCCACAGACACAAACAGTTTGAAGAATTTCAACATAGTTATTCCCGAATTATTTTTTCACCAGTTCAGTGTCACTTTGCAGTTTTATCAGCTCAAGCTGAATTTCAGTGGGTGCATCTGCTATTTTGAAACGGAAAGGCTTCTGAAATAGGTCTAGTTGCTGATTCAGTTTTGTTAAATATTTATTAATTGCATATTTTATTCAAAGGTCTTACAAAAAATGGAAGTTTTTGCTTTGTGTGGCCTCCATCTCCCCTTCCAGACACCCCTAACTGCCACTCATCAAGGACAAATTTCACTCCAATTTCAAAGCAACAAAATAAAATCAAACATCACCTCTGTACCTTGAACACTAACATCTCAGAAATCCTCCTCATATATTTTTTTATAAAGTTTTTTATTAAATTTTAACAATGCCAAATATAAAAGAAAAAAAATACAGAGACAAAGACAAAAATATATATAAAAACACCAAATACATACTACAAAATACAACAATACCAACATTAAACACAAAAATACAAAAATACATACATTCAAAACTAATAATAAAAAGAAAAACACAAAAATTCCCTCCTTCTTAGTTTTATATCTTAAATTCACATATTTTCCTGACTTCCTCACATCCCCCGTTCTTGTATCCCTTTTAAAAGTTGGTTCAGCAAATTCATAGCCCATTAATTTATCTGTTGTTGGTTTAATCTTAAGTTTTACCTTATTGCTAGAACCCCAGCATTTCATTTCAATGCCATCAACATTCAGAAATTTTACAATATTTCTGCAAATAGGTTTTAAATTTTCCCCAATCTTCTTCCACTGAGTCTTCTCCCTGGTCTCGGATTCTGCTAGTCATTTCCGCCATCTCCATATAGTGTATTAGTTGCATCTGCCAGTCTTCCAGAGTGGGTAGATCTTGTGTCTTCCAATGTTTTGCGATAAGTATTCTTGCTGCTGCTGTAGCGTACATAAATAAAGTTCTATCCTTCTTTAACACCGATTGGTCGACTATGCCCAGGAGGAAGGCCTCTGGTTTCTTCGGGAAGGTATATTTAAATACCTTTTTCAGTTCATTATATATCTTTTCCCAGAAGGCCTTGATCCTTGGGCACGTCCATCAAAGGTGAAAGAATGTACCCTCAATCTCTTTACATTTCCAACATTTATTATCGGGCAAATGATATATTTTTGCAAGCTTGACTGGAGTCATGTACCACCTATACATCATTTTCATAATATTCTCTCTTAAGGCATTACATGCCGTAAATTTAATCCCGGTGGTCCACAACTTCTCCCAGTCAGTGAACATGATGTTATGGCCTATGTCTTGTGCCCATTTTATCATTCCCGATTTTACCGTTTCTTCCTCAGTATTCCATTTCAACAGCAGATTATACATTCTTGAAAGTATCTTAACATTGGATTCTAACAATTCTGTTTCTAGCTTTGATTTTTCCACCTGGAAACCAACTTTTTTGCCCAAGTTATAAACCTCTCTTATTTGAAAATAATGTAACCAGTCTCGCACCTTCTCTTTAAGCTTGTCATAACTCTGCAATTTCAATTTGTCATCTTCCTGTTCTAAGATTTCCCAGTATTTCGGCCACTTGGCCTCCATGTTAAGTTTTTTCAAAGCTTTCGCTTCCATAGGTGATAACCACCTTGGGGTTTTGCTCTCCAGAAAATCCTTATACCTTATCCAGATATTAAACAATGATTTCCTGACAATATGGTTTTTAAATGCCTTATGTGCTTTAACCTTGCCATACCAAAGATAAGCATGCCACCCAAATACATTGTCATATCCTTCAAGATCCAACACATCAGTATTCTCAAGAAGCAGCCATTCCTTCAGCCAGCAGAAAGCTGCTGACTCATAGTAAAGTTTTAAGTCTGGCAGGGCAAACCCCCCTCTGTCTTTAGCATCTGTAAGAATTTTAAGTTTTATTCTGGGCTTTTTGCCCTGCCAGACAAATCTAGATATGTCTCTTTGCCACTTCTTGAAGCAGTCCATCTTATCAATAATTTGCAATGATTGGAATAAAAATAACATCCTTGGCAATACATTCATCTTGATAACAGCAATTCGACCCAGCAAGGAAAGCTTCAAATTTGTCCAAATTTCTAGATCCTTGTTCACCTCTGACCAACATTTCTCATAGTTATCTTTAAATAAATTCACATTTTTAGATGTCATGTTCACCCCCAAATATTTAACCTTCTTTACTAATGTTAAATCTGTCTCCTTCTGAAACCTCTCTTTCTCTATAGGTGTCAGATTTTTCTCCAAAACCTTAGTTTTCATTTTGTTCAATTTGAAACCTGCCACTTGACCAAAATCCTGGATTACTTCTAGAGCCCTCTTAGTCCTAGATATCGCCTCTTGTAGTGTCATAACAAGATCATCTGCAAAAGCTTTAAGCTTATATTGTTTAACTCCGACCTGGATACCTTGAATCATTTGGTCTCTTCTAATCATATTTAGCAAAACCTCCAGGACTGAGATAAAAAGCAATGGGGAAATTGGGCAACCTTGTCATGTCCCTTTCTCTATTTTAAACTCTTCTGTAACCATATTGTTTACTATCAATTTCGCTTTTTGTTCAGTATATATCGCACCTATACCGTTTTCAAAGTTCTGACCAACCCCCATCCCTTGAAGATTTTTCTTCATAAAACTCCAGGAAATATTGTCAAAGGCTTTCTCCGCATCTACAAAAATCAAAACTGCTTTTGTGTTAATGTTCACCTGCAGCTTTTCTAGAATGTCAATTCCACTTTTCGAATATTAGGAGCCATTCCTCTGGTTATCCAGATTTGGTCAATCCTTGTCCAAGTCTTTTGGGCTTCAGAAAAGAATGTCCCCTCTTTACCTAGGGGGTTCTTGGTTCTCCAAATGTCAATTAAGTCCATATTGTCTGTCAATTCAAAAAAGGTTTTCGGTAATCTTCCATCTTTTGTCACCACTTGTCTCTCTGATTTATCCATATTTGTTGATACCACTCCATTCATATCTCCAAGCATAATAATGTTTAAGTCCATATAGTCCAACAGTGTCTCATGCAGTTTCTTATAAAATTCTGATTTCCCCTCATTTGGTGCGTATATCCCTACTATCAAGAATTTCTCACCTTGAAATTGTATTTCAATGGCCACATATCTTCCTTGGTCATCTTTAAAAACAAATTTAGGTGATAAACTTTCCTTTGCATAGATCACCACTCCTCTCTTTTTAACTTTGTCTGATGAAATAAATTCCTGTCCTAGTCTTTTGTTAATTAACACTTTTCTATGTGTTCTGATCACGTGGGTTTCTTGCAAACATATCAAGTCCAATTTTTCCTTTTTCAATAGGTGGAAATTTCTTTTCCTTTTGTCAGGGGAATTAAAGCCTCGAATGTTCCAACTTAATACCTGCAGAGACATTGTATGGTTATTCAGCTTTTCCTCCAACTGCTCCCAGTGTTTGTTCTTGATCTGTGGGTGGTATCACCAGAAATCCTCCTCATATAATCTAGCAAGATATAAGGTTGGTGGCCACATCCTGCCCAAACCCACTATGCCTCTAGGGGGCCTAAGTGTCTTATGCTGTAAACCGCTTTGATATTTTTATTAAAAATATAAAGCAATAAGTAAGTAAGTAAGTAAGTAAGTAAGTAAGTAAGTAAGTAAGGCAGTCAGGAACTGGATAAGCATTACCTGTCAACACTGCCTCTTTCCTGCAAGATTACAGCTGTGCAGCTAAGGGGAAAGCCTCCACATGCTTGGCCTACAGAAAAGTCCTGGTTGAAACCCTGGCTTTGCTCTGTGTAAAAAGATCTTGGGCCTTGGGGCCTTGGAGAGCTGCTGACAACCAGAAGTGAATAATACTGGTCTGAATGGACCAGTGGTCTGACTCAGGATAAGGCACATAGATGCTCACAGGAATCCTGCAGTTCTGGTCGCTAAGTAGCTGGCCTGAGAGGGACCATCCATGAGGTTTTAAGCTCTCCTGATACCAGATTTACTGTATTATTTTCCCCACAACCTCTCCTTGCACAGTGGGAGTCTAGAAGGTTTGAAGTGCTATGAGCAACATCAGACCCTTCAGCTTGTTTCACAATGGGCCAGGCCAGCTTAGAACTTTGTTGCCTCAGCTAACCATGTAAACACACAGAGCCTGAAATCCAGAGCCATACCCACCACTTTTGGAATCCAGACAAATTTAGTTGCTCTCTTATGCCCCCCTTTTAGCTATGCAGGCAAGGTTGCCAATTGTCCTCTAAGCCCTGCTCCTATGCTTTTTCAAGCAGCCACACATCCAGAAATTATACATAAGATGGTCACATGTGCCTTACACATGTGTGAAAAAGAAGGGACTTTGGCAGATCTCTGGTATGACAAGATGCACCTGCCAAATTCCCTCTATTAATAATAAGATTAAGAATGTCACCACCTCCACCTGCTCTGCCCCAAAGACCGTGTTGAAGCAAGGTGGAACTACATCAAATAATGCCATCAACTCTCAGGCATGTGGCAAAGCCCCAGGACAGGATGGAATCACAACAAAAGTGCTGAAAGCCAGCCTCCATTCCTCCCTCGTGATGCACCTCCATAGCCTTCTCCTGCAATGTTGGGGGGAAAGTTCTGTACCATAAGACTGTGTGACCCCAGCATTATGACCCTCTATAAGAACAAAGGTGACTGCCATGATTGTAAGAACTACTGTGAATCTTCTTGCTGAGCACTGTGGGGGAAAGCCTTTGCCTGTGTACTTCTCAACAGATCACAGTTATTCGCTGACAGGGTCTATCCCAAGTCACAATGCAGCTTTAGAGCTCAGAGGTCAACAGTTGACATGTTTTTCTCACTGTGGCAGCTGCAGGAGAAATGACAAGAGCAGAGACACCCCTTGTACATTGCCTTCATAGACCTGGTGAAGGCCTTTGCCCTCATCAGCCGAGAAGGCTGCTCAACAAGATAAGGGTATCTGCCTAAGCTCCACAAGATCATAGAATTGTAGCATTAGAAGGGACCACAAGGGTTATCTAGTCCAAACCCATCACAGTGCAGGAATCTTGTGCCCAATGTGGGGCTCAAACCCACAAACCTGAGATTAAGAGTCTCATGCTTTACAATCTGAGCTATCCTTCCAGGAGAACATGCATGGCACCATCCAATATGGCTGTTCATCCTCAGATGCCTTCCTTATAATGAGCAGTGTAAAACAGGGCTGTGTTCTCACCCCAACACTCTTTGGCATATTCTTCTCCCTGTTGTTCGCCTGTGCCTTCATCTCGACTGAAGACTGTGTGTACTGGTTTTGACCTATAAAGCCTGTAACTGCTCAAGACTGCAATATCTCAAGGATGTCCTCTCCCCATATGAACCACCCTGGGTGATGCAATCATCTGCTAATGACCAATAACAAAATGAAGGTCTACCAGGCTTGTGTATTGTGCTTTATGGAAGTGAGTTGTGGGCAACTTGCACCCTCCAGAAGCAACGCCTCAATGCCTTAAATATACACTGTGTTAGGAAGATTTGGGGCAGAGTCTCAAACATAGATGTGCTCTCCCAAGCCCACATTTCCAGCATGTTCACACAATTCTGTCTCAGTGACGTCTATGCTGGTTTGGTCATGTACACAGAATGGAAGCTGGCAGGATCACCAAGGATGTGCTCTGCAGAGTGCTGGCTTCAGGCACCAGGCCTGCTGGCAGACCAACTCTGTGTTACAAAGATGTCTGCAGATGATCATAGTACCTGGAGGCATTCAGGTTGTATATCCACAGCAGTGACCAGAGGAGAAATAACCACTGGGAGAAGTGCAGAGAGAAGAAACACCATTGTGCATCTGCAGCAGCAAAACCAGATGCCTTCATCTGACCCACCAACAATAAAACATGTCTCTCCCATATCAGTCTTTACAGTCACAGCAGGTTCTGTAACTCTCCAATGGTTTGACTTTACCCCAGAAAGTGCACTCTTCCATTGTCTCCTGAGACAGACGTATGCCAACAACTCACTGCACACAAATCTGCTGAATTATGAAAGATTTTCCGCTTGGATCAGAACTGTCAAACTAAGAAATGCACCACTGCCAAGTGTGGGCCAAAGAACATGCCCATCAATGTTCACACTCCATATGGCCTGTTTCCTGACAGCCGTGTGTGCAGGAGGAGGAGGAGATGGCTTCTCTCTCTATCTCCTTCTCAGATAATATTAGAATATTGACACCCTGCAGACAAGTCCTACCCATGGCTAGAAGCACGGAGATGGAAAAGTGGAATTTCTGTGTTCAGATGCGGTGTCTGAATATCAGACGCTTGAGGAGCTTCCTGGTGGCACCTGGCCTAGCCACTCTTGCAAACAGCTCAAAATGCACCTTTGCTCTGATCAGCTCAGGCCTCTCAGTCATTCCCCAGGCCTGCTTTCCTCTGGCTAACAGCCAGAGATTGAAGATGCTGAAGGAAAAGAGGCCACTGCTCCAGCCACTAACATTGTAGGCAGGAAACAACAGACAGGGAGGCAGCAAGCCATCTGTAAATGGTTACATGAGGAACTGCAAGTGAGCATAAGCACAAAGGGATTTCTGCAGAAGGTGTGACTGAGCAGGTGCTTTGGCTGGCCACTGCCTTTCATATCACAAGTGTTTGATGTTCTCTGTACAGTAGGAAACCGGGCTCACAGCTGCTTCTGTCCATCTAGCATGCTGGGTGCTTTTGAAAAATCTGTGTCTGCCCTCCCTGGGTCAAATTGATCCCACATGCAACTCTGCCATTTCTGTCCATGCCTAAGGAGTTCTCTTTTCTCTGGTGGACTGAAGACTGCATCTAGTTGCCTTCATTTTGGCTTCAAAGGACCAATGTTTTCAAAAGAGCACAAGCGTCAGGGTTTCAGAGGCACAGCCCTGAAGAATACTGGAGGATTTGTAAGGAGACTTCAGGAAGCTCAAAAATAACCTGAAGCAGTCTGCATTTAAATCTGATCGTGGAAGACTTGGGTAATTGTGCAATGTGGACCATGTGGATGGAGGTGGATTTATATTTATGGCAAGGCTTTGGTATGCCATTTTCCTCAGGTGGCGGTAGCTAGGCAACACACCCCACCTATGTTGGACTGAGGCCTTCTACTGATAGTTGCTAAGCTGTGGTGCTGGAATGTGGGTGGCGCTGTGGGTTAAACCACAGAGCCTAGGGCTTCCTGATCAGAAGATCGGCAGTTCGAATCCCCGTGAAGGGGTGAGCTCCCATTGCTCGGTCCCTGCTCCTGCCAACCTAGCAGTTTGAAAGCACGTCAAACTGCAAGTAGATACAGTGGTGCCTTGCAAGACGAAAAGAATCCGTTCTGTGATTCGCTTCGTCTAGCGGTTTTTTCGTCTTGCGAATAATAATAATAAATTTTATTTATATCCCGCCCTCCCCAGCCGAAGCCGGGCTCAGGGCGGCTAACAACAATCAAATAATCAAACAGTAAAATAGTCATACAATCTAAAAAATATTTCATTATAAAAATTAATTAAATCAAATTGGTAGCAACCAATTAAGCAAAATTCTGTGCAGGTTGCCAGAGGAGGGAGTCAGGCTGCGCCCTGACCAAAGGCCTGGCGGAACAACTCTGTCTTACAGGCCCTGCGGAAAGATGTCAGGTCCCGCAGGGCCCTAGTCTCTTGTGACAGAGCATTCCACCAGATTGGAGCCGCAGCCGAGAAGGCCCTGGCTCTAGTTGAGGCCAGCCTAACCTCTCTGAGGCCTGGGACCTTGAGGATGTTATTATTTGCAGACCGTAGGTTTCTCTGTGGGGCATACCAGGAGAGGCGGTCCCGTAGGTACGAGGGTCCTAGGCCGTATAGGGCTTTAAAGGTTAAAACCAGCACCTTAAACCTGATCCTGTACTCCACTGGGAGCCAGTGCAGCTGGTATAGTACCAGATGAATGTGATCTCGCAGCGAAGACCCCATAAGGAGTCTCGCCGTGGCATTCTGCACCCGCTGGAGTTTCTGGGTCAGTCTCAAGGGCAGCCCCACGTAGAGCGAGTTACAATAATCCAGTCTGGGGGTGACCGTCGCATGGATCACAGTGGCTAGGTCAGGGCGAGAGAGATAAGGGGCCAACTGCTTAGCTTGGCAGAGATGAAAAAATGCCGCCTTTGTTATAGCTGTAATCTGCGCCTCCATAGAGAGGGAGGTATCGAAGATTACACCCAAACTCTTAATGGACGGTGCTGGCACTAATTGCACCCCCGCAAGAGATGGGAGTTGCCCCCTCAATCCCATATCGTCCCGCCCCAGCCAGAGGACCTCTGTCTTCGAAGGATTTAACTTCAACCGGCTCCCACGTAACCATCCAGCCACAGCTTCCAGACATCTGGTCAGTGTGTCTGGGGCCGAGTCAGGATGGCCATCCATCAACAGATAGAGTTGGGTGTCATCAGCATACTGATGGCAACCCTGCCCAAAACTCCGGACAAGCTGGGCGAGGGGGCACATAAAGATGTTAAAAAGCATCGGGGAGAGAATCGCACCCTGAGGCACTCCACACACCAAGGAGTGGCGCGATGACAATTCCCCCCCAAGCGCCACCCTCTGTCCCCGACCAGAGAGAAACGAGCGCAGCCATTGAAGGACTGTGCCCTGGATCCCCACGTCGGCAAGGCGGTGGTCCAGGAGTTCGTGAACGACCATGTCAAAGGCTGCTGACAGATCTAGAAGAATCAGCAGCCCCGACCCGCCTCGATCCAGCTGCCTACGGAGATCATCTGTTAGGGCGACCAGAGCCGTCTCGGTCCCATGACCAGCGCGGAAGCCGGACTGGAATGGATCCAAAGCAGATGTTTCATCCAGAAACCTACCAAGCTGTTCAGCAACCGCTCTCTCAATCACCTTACCCAGGAATGGAAGATTCGAGACTAGGCGGTAATTGGATAGATCTGAGAGATCTAATGATGTTTTCTTTAAGAGCGGACGCACCACCGCCTCCTTCAGTTCCCCTGGGAATATCCCGGTGCCAAGGGACAAATTGATGATATCCCCCAGGGGGGCCCGCACCTCGTCTGGACACGCTCTAATCAGCCAAGACGGGCACGGGTCAAGAGGACAGGTGGTGGGCTTTCCAGCTTGGAGGAATCTGTCCACATCGGCTGGAGATATCCGGTCAAAGTGGTCCAATACTGGACCCGAGGACAGTCGAGGGGCCTCCAGTTCCTTTACTGTATCCAAATTGGTAGGGAGGTCATGGCGGAGCAACAGGACCTTCTCCGCAAAAAAGCTCGCAAATGCCTCACAGCTGTGTGTCAGATTGTTATTTAAATTTGGCTGTCCTTCAAGGGAAGTTAAAGACCGAATTATACTAAATAATTGCGCCGGGCGAGAGCTAGCGGATGCAATGGAGGCCGAGAAGTAAGACTTCTTAGCGGCCTTCACTGCCATCTCATAGGTTTTCATAAAAACCCTATAAGATATTCTTGAGGATCCGTCATGGGCACCCCGCCATACTCGCTCTAGCCGTCTGAGGTCCCGCTTCATTTTCTGAAGCTCCTCGGTAAACCAGGGAGCCTGGTTTCTGCGGGGTCGCAGAGGGCGCTTAGGTGCGATCTCATCGATGGCTGCCAGGAGCTGGGTATTCCAGCCCTCAACAAGCTCAGTCAATGAGTCGCCAGGGGGAGCAAGGTCCCGCAAGGCTTGATGGAATCTATCAGGGTCCATCAGCCTCTGCGGGTGAGCCCAAATCGGCTCGCCACCTAAGCAGGGTGGGGGTGGAAAGTCAATCCTGGCTTTCAGAGCGTAGTGATCAGACCATGGCACCTTCATCGAAGGAGACATGATCACATCTATACCGGCACCAAAGACTAAATCCAGCGTGTGGCCTGCTTGATGTGTGGGGCCCGAAACAAACTGGGAGAGCCCTAGTGTCGCCATGGAAGACACCAGGTCCAGAGCCTGTGAGGAGGGAGTGGCATCAGCGTGGAAGCTGAAGTCTCCCAATACCAATAGGTTAGGGAACTCCAAGGCCCAGCCGGCCACCGCCTCCAGCAGGCCTGACAGGGTGGCTGCTGGTGCGCTAGGTGGCCGGTACACCAACCAGACAGCCAAGCTCTCCTCGGAGCCCCACACTAGGCCAACACATTCAATGCCGCGGATTGATGGTGATGGTAGAGCCCTGAAAGAACAATCTTCCCGGATTAATACTGCCACCCCTCCCCCCCGGCCCACAGTCCGTGACTGGTGGAGGACGGAGAAACCCGGGGGCACCATCTCTCATAAGGTAACAGTTACCCCTTCGCGCACCCAGGTCTCCGTCACACAAGCCAGGTCAACCCCCTGCGAGGTAAAGAAATCTCGCAGGGTAGCGGTTTTGTTGCCTATAGACCTGGCATTGCACGACACCAGTGAAGGAGGTGAGTAATCCTTGCTCACCCTACCCTCGTCTCTCGGGATGGGGCACAGATTGGAAGGGGTACGAGCATATCCGTATCTCGATCCCCTTCGCCTATAACATCTGCCCCCACCGCCATACCTCCCTCACCCCTCCCCGAAGCAAGCCCATTGACGCATTAGCGCTATTAGCGGCTTTTAGCGGCTTATCTGCTGATCGGATCAGCTGATAAGCGGCTTAGCGGCTTAGAAAAAGGGGGGGAGGAAAAAACCCAGCAGGAACTCGCAAGACATTGTCGTCTTGCGAAGCAAGCCCATAGGAAATTCGTTTTGCGAAGCACCTCCAAAACGGAAAACTCTTTCGTCTAGCGAGTTTTCTGTCTTGTGAGGCATTCGTCTTGTGGGGCACCACTGTAAATAGGTACCGCTCCGGGAGGAAGGTAAACGGCGTTTCTGTGCACTGCTCTGGTTTGCCAGAAGCGGCTTAGTCATACTGGCCACATGACCCGGAAGTTGTACGCCGGCTCCCTCGGCCAGTAAAGCGAGATGAGCACCACAACGCCAGAGTCGTCCGTGACTGGACCTAACGGTTAGGGGTCCCTTTACCTTAAGATGTGGTGCTGTCTCCTTTAGTGGTGCTGAATAAGGAATGCCTCTTCCTTAGATAGCTATTTATTACTTCTTTATTCAATATGTGTCTATACTACTCTGTGTCATAAAACTGCACCACCACCTTAGAACTGCTTATCCATATAAAAACATTAAAACTATAAAACACAGTAACCTGTTATATATAAAATAGAAATAATGACATTTGTGAACTTGGGGTTGAATATCAGCTAAAAGGACAGGGGAATCAGTGAGTTTTATCAATAAGGGCGGGGGCGGTTCTGTCATATTGTGGGCCCCTGCTATCTCCCTCCACAGCAGCTGCTAGTTCTACTCTGTAACAATATTAGGAAAGGGCTGAGTTGTTGGCAGGAGATCCACTGTGAAAACAAGATGTGGGGGCTATAGTTTGATGCAGTGATGGCTTCATCAACAGGAAGGTTAAGATTAGGTTCAAAGATAGGAAGAATCCACTATGTTTAAACTGCCATTCCTTTTTGAAATACACTGTTTTGGGGCACTTGGGGAGGTTGTGAGTAGAGATACCCAACAGAGGAAAGAGTAGGCCCCTGTGAGAGATATCCAGCCTTTTGGCGAAGGGGTAGATGGGCTGACCGGGTTCCCTTTCTGAATCTCTCATCCTATGTGATATAACTGTGGGTCGTAACAGACACAAAGCGCGGGGGAGGGGGGAGAGAAGAGATATTTATTACAAACCTCCAGGGCTTTATTTGAGGCAGGGCTCAGCCCCAGAATCTGTTTTCAGTGCCAGAGCTTTACTTGTAGTCAGTGCTATTTTTCTAGGAAAACAGGTGCCGGAACTCACTACGAACAGCTCCCTTATTCTCTTATAATAGCAATGGTGCCCTCCTGAGAAGTGCCAGAACTGAGTTCCAACTGAAAAAAAGCCCTGCTTGTAGTAGCAATAGAGGAAAATTCCCATCACCTAGTACAAAGTGCATTTTCCTAACACAGCACAGTGGTAGAAGGCATTCTATGCATGCAGAAAGCCTCAGGGTTTTTCCCTCAGCAACATCTCCAGTTTAAAAAGTATCAGGTGATGAGAACGTGAGACCTCTCTCTGCCTGAAACCTTAGCCAGCCAGAGTAGACAGGACAGGACTGGGCTGGACAAATCTTGTACTCCCATGAGTTGGCATTTTCCATTAGAGGAAGCATAGGGTAGTGGTTAAGAATCTTGGATTAGGCTCAGAGAGACCCAAGTTCCAATCCCTCCCAGAGTCCTGAAATGCACCAGTCACTGTATCTCAGCCTAGCCTACTTCACACAATTGTTGCGAGGATGAAATGTGGTGGGATCTCCCTCTTAAAAAGAAAAATGGGGCAAAAGTGTAGAATAAATAAAAGCAAAGCAGAAGGGATTGCCTTCCTGGGGAACCTCAAACTGTACCACCAAGCCCAATCCTGTCATACCTCTCCTGCCAACCAAGTTTCCAGAAACCCAAATCTCCATTTCCCTAGTTAAAAAAAAGATAAAACCAAAGTAACTTCCATTTTGCAAATCAAATCAGCACATCCATATAAAAATAATTTTGTGTGCGTGCTTATTGAACTTGCCAGTTTTATTACAGCAGTACAATTTAGTGCCATTTTCCATCACAGAATCATTAACACAAGAGCTGAGCTGAAATTCTTCAGAAGACACTTTATCAGAGAAATCTAAAAGGAGTTTTGTTTGATTTTGTTTTCCAGACCCTTAGAAGAAGACAGCCGCTTTACAGAATTTTCTCCAAATGTTCTTCATTGTATTTGTGGGGGTGGAGGGGTGCCAGTAGCGCCAGCATCATGCCTTAAAACAGGAGCAGGGAACCACAGACCTCAGGGCCAAATGCAGTTCTCCCAGCCTCTCTTACCAGACCACACCCTCTCACTGGCCCTGCTTTGTACCCATCATTGAGAGTTTTTGCCTAGCTGTAATGTGCCCTTGAACTCCGATAATGCCCTTTGCATGCTCGGATGGAAGGTGGGGCAGTGGTGCTCCAGAAATTAGTTTACTTCAGCTCTAGCATGTTCTGACCTCTGTTTTATAAAGTCAGGTTCATACGACATTAGCCACGATTCATCTGCAGCCTGTTGCTTTTTGAGAAATACTCCTCTTTGATGTGCTTTCCCTCAAACCAGCTTCTGTGCAATTTGAAGACAGAAACTCCCATTCCATTGTGGTTTGAACAATTTAGGCAGCTTTTTAAAATTATTATAATATTTTTATTGGTTTTATATAATTTTATACATTTCAACTTCAACCATTTCAAACATTAAAATAAAAGGTTCTTTTGAATCTTCAGACCTCCCTCCCTCCCTGTGTTCCATAATTAAAGTTTTCTGCATCTTTTACCATTATCCATCTGTTATAAATCCATAGTTACCCTAATAAATTCAGGTGGCTTTTGTGCATGCACAGATGGAAGCTTCACCAACTTGGGGGAAGAAATCACCAGGCAGCAACATCCCAGCTCTCATTCTGATGTGGACAGTAGTGGGAGAAAGTGACTTGGACATGTAGCTCCAGGAAGCAACCTCACAACATTTCAAGACGCTAATATGAACGTAGCCAGAAACTCCTATGATGCAGCGTGAGGCCTGCTTTGGCTGGTGGATGGGTGTGGACAACTTGTTGGGACAACTTCTCCATTCTTGTGCCATCTTGAGCTTGTACTTGGACCCTGAACTTGAGAGCCTTGGTCTTGTTCATAGATCTGGGACAGGAGCCGCCAATTCTCTGCTGCCGAGTCTATTCTGTTACTCGGCCTTAATTTTTTTTTTTTATCTAACTTGGATTTTAGAGCATCCTCTGTTGTGATCTGGGACAGGAGACAGGACACCTTAGGACAAAATGAAGAAGCTATGCTGCTGTCACTATTAATTGTGACCCCTACCCTTGAAAAACTGTTGGAGAATTTATACTTCAGTGAAATGGTCCCTGCACTTTCTCTGTGTGCAAATAAGGTGGAAGATTTCAAGAAGCCATCCAAGCATAGATCTAATTGATACACATGCAAAGCAGCAGGGGGTTCTAATATGTAGTGCAGGTGATACAACACACTGTACAGCCTTCTTGCAGCACTGGAAACAACCACATAAAGGATGGAGTATATAAAATGTGCAATGAGGTTTCACAGGGCCAAGAGAAGCTGGGAAGTGAGATGGAATCCTAAAGTAACCATCAAAGAGTGTGGGGGGACTGGTGGTCACCCACCATCAGTCAGCAAGAACTTTAATGGTTGAACAAAGCTGAACTGTTGGTAACCTCCAATGTTTTAAAGCACTTTCTTAAAAGGAGAACGGAAGCCTTCATCCAGGTTGCACAGTGTGCATAACAGACTTTGGGTTTCTTCACAAGAGGAGAGACAAAAAAGAGATTGAGAAGTGGAAGGTCACAAAGAGAGATGAGAGGGTTTCTTTGTTAAGCAGTGGCAGGGGTTTGCAAGCAGATGTGGCCCAGTAGCAGGAAACAGTGCACAAGAGAGAACGAATTCTTTTGGGCCAAGCAGGAATTCTGAGCGTTGGGACAGAAATAGGAGGTGGTGGGAAGGCAAAGGAGGAAGGGTATCTCTTGGGGAAGAGCTGTAGGTCAGTGGTGAAGCATCTGCTTTGCACACAGAAGGTTCCAAGTGCAATCCCTGACATCACCTTGCAGTGCTGGGAAAGATGCCCTGCCAGAAACCCTGGAGAGTTGCTGCCAGTCAATGTGGACAATGCTGAGCAAGATGGACCAATGGTCTGACTCAGTATAAGGCAGCTCACTGTGGGCCAGGGCTGCCCCTGCTGCCATCCAGGGAGCGTAGTGAGCTGAGTGAGGTGCGAGCAAGCACTGGCTGGGCAGCCATTTAGCAAGGGAGCCGGCCTCGGCTTGGCCTGGCTTGGAGACTGAAGGGTGGCCTGGCCTCAGGAATGTGCCCTTGGCAGTGCAAGGAAGGTAGGCCTACTTTCATGTAACTTGATTCCATTGGTTTGGGTCCTTCCCTCTAGAGCAAGAGAGAAGAAGCTTGTTCCATCCTCCATGTGACAGCCCTTTAGATATTTGAAGATGGCTATCATATCTCATCTCAGTCTCTTCTTCAACCTAAACATATCCAACTCCCTCAACCGTTCCTCATAAGACTTGGTTTCCAGACCCTTGATTATCTTGATTGCTCTCCTCGGCACACATTACAGCTCATCAATATCCTTTCTTAAATTGTGATGCACAGAACTGGACACAGTATTCTGGGTGTGGTCTGACCAAGGCAGAATAGAGTGGTATTACTTCCCTTGATCAAGACAGTATACTTCTGTTGATGCAACCTAGAATAGTATTAGCTTTTTTGCTGCTGCATCACACTGTGGACTCATGTTAAACTTGTGGTCCACTAAGACCTTAAGAAACTTTTCACATGTTCTAGCAGCAAACCAGGTTTCCCCCATCTTATAATTGTGCAGCTGGCTATTCCTGCCTAAGTGTAGAACCTTATATTTGCCCCTATTGAAATTCATTTTCTTAGTTTTGGCCCAGTTCTCCAATCTGTTAAGGTCATCTTGAATCCTGATTCTGTCTTCTGCAGCATTAGCTTCTGTTTGGTGTCATCTACAAATTTGATGAACATCCCCTCAATTCCTTTATCCAAGTTATTTATAGAGACATTGAACAACAACAGGCCCAGGACAGAACTCTGTGGCACCCCACTTGTCACTTTTTTCCAGAATGATGAGGAACCATTAAGCAACCTCTTTGAGTTCAAGCAGTCAACCAGCTCCAAATTTACCTGACAGTTATCTCACTCAGCCCACATTCTATCAGCTTCTTCACAATAATATCATGGGGGACTTTGTCAAAAGTGTTACTGAAATCAAGATACAAGCTTGGTGGATCAGGGAAATGCTAGTGTAGTGTAACTATAACAAAGAAGAGGAAAGAAATGAGATTCATCTGGCATGTAAAATGTGACTAAGGCTAGTGATCAAGACATCTGGGTCAACAAGGCCCAAATTGCAGACAAATCCAATGCATTGCAGAATCATAGGATTGTAGCCAACTAAATCAATGGGCCCAAGTTAGTCAGCGGATCTACTCTGAGTAGGAATAACATTAGATATAACCCAGTGAATTGGAAGGAGTTTTCAAAACCATCTAGACCACCCCCTGCTCAGTGCAATCCATCCCTGACAAATGGCTCTCCTGCTTCTTCTTCCAGAGGGAAGCAGAGAAGGTAGAATGCCCCTCTCACTGCCTCCTGAGGGAGGGACCCCCCTCCTTTGTAAAGCTCCTCCTACCATGAAGAAGTTTCTCCTTGTCAACCACAATCCGCTTTATCTCCATTTCCACCTCTTGGTCCTCGTCTTGTTCCTCTGGAGCGACAGAGAACAAGCTTGCTCCCTCTTGTGTGATGTGCCAGCCCTTCAGACATTGGAGCAGAAGGCCTTTGTAGACATTTAATAAATCACGAAATTAAAATCCATTTCCATATTACCAAAACCTCCATATTTGGCGCCTTGGAGATATTGAAGGATGTGTAAGACAGCTTGAAATGAAATGGATTATTGAATTTTATGCTAATTGCTAATTGCTAAATTGTTTGGGCTTTTTAAGTTATCATTTTAATGGCGACTTATTTTCATTTGACTGAGCAAGATGTGATTTTGTTGTTGCTGTATATTTTGCCATTTCTATGGGTTGTAAACAGCCTCGAGTATTACAATATAGAAAAGTGGCGTGGAAATTAAAAGTTTTATACATGTACGTGTATATGTGTGTGTGAATGTGCTGGGCGTTGAAGCAAAAGAAGGGAAGGGAACCTCTCATTTTCTTTCCCATTCCCTATTAGTTATGCACTAGAAACAAAATAACCCAAGACGCCAAACAAATGTGATCTTAACTTGAATTTAACATTTGCCCTCTGCAATTAATACTGGCCAAGCAACTTGAGCTTTCGTTGCTTGATTAAAATGATTAAGCCTCCATAAAGCACTTCTAGCCCAAATCAGCTCCAAGGGCAGGTTCTGCTGAACAGCTCCTAAACCCTGCTCCATGGCGACCTTGATTGCAAAACGCATTCTAGAATTCCCTATTGCAACCTAGTGTTTTCCACACAAGTGTAATAAATGACAGCTCAACAATTAAGGGTAAATTTGTTGAGTCCCTCTGACAATTAAGGCTATCTGAAGAGTCTGCCACCCCTCATGTAGATCTCGTCATTTTTATTGCTTTATAGCTTTGTGGGCCTCATGGGTGAAAAAGTAGGGTTGTTTTTAAACAAACAAGCAAATACACAAAATATCTGTGTTGATATTTGGCTGCTGTTTACCCTTGCTACAGCTAAAAAATATATTACAGTACTGTGAACAGTTCATCTCCCCCAGCTGCATTTGGAACCTGCCCAGGAGAACTTCCTCTGATGTTCAGAACTGGAGATCTGTAATGGAAAACTCAAAAAATCACTCATTATGAGGTAAGGCCACCACACCCAAAGCTTAAAAGGTAAAGGGACCCCTGACCATTAGGTCCAGTCACAAACTACTCTGGGGTTACGGTGCTCATCTCACTTTATTGGCCAAGGGAGCCAGCGTACAGCTTCCGGGTCACGTGGCTAGCATGACTGAGCCACTTCATTTGTTTTTTAAATAATATTTATTAAAGTTTAAAAAGGTACAAAAAACAGAACAAAAAAACAAAGAAAAACACAAAAGAAAAAAAATTCCACCTTTAAAATCTCTTTCCAATAACTTCTTTTCACAACTTCCCCTCACCTCCCCTTCTTGTATTCCAAATCCGATTATTTGTTCAACAAGTTTTTATCCCTAATGTCTTAACCTTAATTTGTTGATGTATTTCTTTATAATAGATTTTAACCCTTAATTCATTATTATATTTAGTTCAGTTTATAAAACAACTTTTAAATTATATACCTTAATCATATGTAAAAGAAAAAAAAGAAAGAAAAGCTTATTCTAAGGTTGGCCCTATTACCCTTCCACGAATTCCCCATTCTTATAATGATAAACAACATAAAATTTGATACAGCATAAAAAAGATCAGCCCCCCTTTGGACTTCCAAACCCCACCCTTCTCTCCCCAGTTTCAATCCCAAACCATAGTCCATTAGTCCATCTGTTTAGCCTGGTGACCTTACGTCCGAGGCTCTCAAATCTCTCTCAGTCCCTTTCAGCTGGCTTCTTTGATAGTCCCTTGTGATTGACACCCAAACTTGAAGGAGCACTCTCTCAATAATGTCCATGATCCTTCCGGCCAGGCCTACTTGTTTAAAGGTGGAGCTCAAACTCTGTTTCTTAAATCCATGTGTCCCAAAGACTCCAGCTTCCACCTTGGTCGAACTTAAAGTCATCTTGACAGGCCTCCGACTCTCGTTTACCTTCTTTAACATTTCGGCCATCCCTCCTTTCTGCTCCTCCTGTTCAGCAAGTATCTTTTCCTCCTCTTCAGTCTTTGATTTCTTTTCCTGTCCAGCTGCCTGTGTTTTGAACATCAAGTCCTTTTCCAGCTCAGAGGGTATATTTACTGTTGACTTCGGTTTTGTAGGACTTGTAGACAAAACATGGCCTTGCTCATACATCTTTCGCAGCTTTCCCATGAGAAAGACGACCTCATCCAGATCTGCCAGAATTTTCCGACCTATTTCCATTCTTGTAGTGTCCGTGATTCCCCTCTAGAGGGATTCTGGTTACTTAGTGTTCCTTTCACTTCCGATCCAAAAGTCAAATTTGTTTGTATCAATCTTTCTTTACTTTCAATACTTTGTAACAATATAACCGGCTAATACCAAAGCTTTCAGTTTTTTCCGACTTTGACAGCTAATTTGACAGCTGCCAAAGTCTTCTGTAAACCCTCAGCAGGCTCTTTTCACGGGTTACTCCCGGTCTCGAGAAGAGTGGCACTTAAGCTAAACAAATAAACTCTTGTCCTCCAGCACAGTAACTTAGGTTTTTAAATCCGTGGAATTAATAACTTTTATCCAATCAGGGGGGGGAAAACCTTAGTTGGCAAGTCCTTGCTTTAATCTGTTTACAATGGGGGGGAGACGGACTTCCTCTTTGCACCTCCCCCGCTCGTGCCAAATCTACATAAAAAATAATTTTAGTCCAAATTCCAAATTACTCACGGGTTGTTGTTCTTGATTTAAGTCCAGATTTTAAGAGGAAGTAGTCAGCGCTCTCCGTCAAATGGCATGCAGCTTCACTCGGCAGGGGAAGCAGAAGACTCACAGCACCGCGCCACTCCCCATCACCCGTTCCGTAGCCTTTAAAAAGGCTCCTTCGCGGATCGGGAGGGCGCTAACGGTGCCCGCCGAGTCACCATGTCCACGGGCATCCGCGCCCGTGGTTTTTAAGGGTCCCCGCGTCACCGGCGCGGCAAGACCCGGCCCCTGTCGAGCAGATTCCCTCCGGAGCTCGGAGGGAATCCGCCATTAGCCGATTGCGCTAACCCGGAAGTCCCCATGCCTGAGCCACTTCAGGCAAACCAGAGCAGCACACAGAAATGCCGTTTACCTTTCTGTCAGAGTGGTACCTATTTAGCTACTTGCACTTTGATGTGCTTTCAAACTGCTAGGTTGGCAGGAGTCCCAAAGCTTAGGCCCACATTATAATGGCTCACCACCAGCCATTACTTGATGCCTATGTCCCCCACCCAACACATTGATGTAGTGATTAACCACTGTAAGAACAGGGCTATGGGCCTGGTCCAGCAGGCTGCTTTTATGTTCTTGTGTAACAGCAGAAACCTTATTCTTAAGGCCTTGGTGCACCCATTATTGGAGTTTCCAGTTCCATGAAATGCTTCCCAGAGACAACAGATGCAACAAACAGGCTATTGCCATCACTAACCAGATTACATTGGTTCGAGGAAGAGTGGGATTTGGAAGGAAGTCTGAAAGGAAGCCCCCTCCCCAGTGAATCAACACCGCCTCTAACTTTCTTTGAAAGTTCTTTGCATTTTTAACATTCCCCTGTTCCCTTAGAAAACCTGGGGAAAACAAGCAAATTAATGAGGTGAGTTGGAGAGAGCTTGACAAGTGCTATCAGATGAGAGGCAGCTCCACAAGAATATTAAGGGGGGGGCAGGTGGAGCCCTGAGTTGATGGCTTCACTCAGAGCCTAAGGGCAGCTGGTAGCTCCTTGGCGTGCCGCTGCACAGACCAAGCAAGCTTTTTTGTTCCATTAGGGTGGCAGAGGCCTTTTGCTCTGCAGCTTCCTCCCCCTGCCCCATCCTCCCTCGGGCTCTTCTTACTGTACTTTTGCCTCTTATTTGTAAATCAAACTGCAGCAAGGAAAAAAGCAGGAAAGAAACAGGCTCCGTCAAGAGCAATCAGTCCTTGTAAGCTGTAAATGGTGTTTTACTGACCCAGAACTAATCATGAGAGAAAAAGAAAATTTCCATTAAGTGCTAAGTGCTCAGTTATTAAGCATATTTATGCACCTCAATTCTGTTTGGAATCCAGGGGGGGAAATAAGGCATGTATGTGTTAGCATTCCCCCTCCCCTCTTTTTTCCGTTAAAGTTTCCTTCCCACGGCCCCAGGAGAATTTAAAGAAAGTTCAGAATGGAGAACACGTGTTGATCATCAGCTCAACAATGGCTCCTTTCTAGGCGCCTCCGTGAAAATAACCTCATTCTTTCTTAGGTCTGAGATGACCTGGGAACAGGAACCAGGAGCCACTGATCAGAGTTCAATGATCAAGCCAGGAGCTGGGACTGAAGGCCAGGAGAAGGCCATTCACATTTTTGCAAAGCAATTTCCCCATCTATAATGCATTTTTATATGTTCATATGTTATAGGTTGGGTGGCCATCTGCCTGGTATTCTTCAGTTGTGGTTCTGGCATTGCAGGGCATTGGACTAGTTAGCCTGTGATGCTCCTTAAAGGTAAAGGTAAAGGGACCCCTGACCATTAGGACCAGTCGTGACCGACTCTGGGGTTGCGGCGCTCATCTCACTTTATTGGCCAAGGAAGCCAGCGTACAGCTTCCGGGTCATGTGACCAGCATGACTGAGCCACTTCTGGCGAACCAGAGCAGCACACGGAAACAGCGTTTACCTTCCCGCTGGAGCGGTACCTATTTATCTACTTGCACTTAGACGTGCTTTCGAACTGCTAGGTTGGCAGGAGCAGGGACCGAGCAACGGGAGCTCACCCCATCGCAGGGATTCGAACCGCTGACCTTCTGATTGGCAAGTCCTAGGCTCTGTGGTTTAACCCACAGCACCACCTGCGTCCCCTGTGATGCTCCTTACAACTCTGCAATTCCAGGATTCTATGATATACAACATTGTACAAAATATTTGGCTGGAGAACTACATTGCAAAATTCAGACAAATGTGAATTTGAGAGGACTGCCGTGAATTGGTTCATGTATTGTTCAGGAAAGTACAAATTAGGAAGGTTCACCTTTAAATATGGATGGAGTGGAATTTCTTCCCCATCTCTTCTCCAATCCCTTGAATAATTTCACCCTCTTTTTTAAACCTCTTAACGAGCTCCCTGCTGCTTTCTGTATTGATTTCAGACTCAGAAGACCTAATGCTGTTACGGAGCTGGGTGATATTGTGACCCCAAGAAACTGTGCTAGATATTGAAATTCTGGTAGCGTTCCCTCAAAATCTTTCTGCAGAGTCACACTGAGATTTTGCCGTGGGCACAATCTGGCAATATCCTACGGCTGTGCAAAGTCTCCCTTGGAGTGTTGTTAATCTCGTCAAAATTTATCTGCCCATGGCAGATATGCCTGAGGATGGTGCCCACCCCACACCCACAAAAAGCCCACTTTGAATTTGACTTCAGGTGAAATGTTGGCATTAACTTCAATTAAGATTATTCAAGCCCTCAGATAAAACACACCCAATCTAAAGCAACAATAACAATGTAGTAAAGCAAAATTACCTTTAAGATGCTAGTGGGAAAAGAACAGATATGAAAAGTGGGACATAACTAAGCAACTTGGGCTGCTATTCCATTGGGTTTTCTGAAATGCCTGTGGGTGGCATACAATGTTAGTCATACTAAGAGTAGACCCACTGAAATTAACGGGGACAACTGACTTAGGCCCATTGATTTGAATGGATCTACTCTGGGCAAAGCTTAACCGGATACAACCCTGTGTCATGTTTATTTGGAAATGGGTGCCAATGTATTCAATATGGCTTACTACCAGGTAAGTGCACAGAGGGTTCCTACCTTATTCAACCTCTTAAAAGCCCAACGTAAAGATATTTAGAGTCACTCATAGATCTTTCAATTGTATTATTGAACAAACAATCTTGAGGCACCTTAAGAACTAGCAGCATAGCTGTGTGGCTGGTGCTTTTGGGGACCCACTTCATGCACTTGCTAAAATTTTATACTATGATTGTTTTTAAGTGCCACAAGATTCTGTGTTACTTTTGGTGGAAAATACTAATATACAACTATCCTTCCTCTCCCTCCTGCCACCCTCATCTGTTTGGTTTTGTGCTTTTGTTTTGCTTCTGTAGAAATTCTACAGTAATTCCTTGAAATTCCTAGGCAAAATTTATGGGTGGAGTGTGGGCCTGACTGGCTTCCCTGGGTGGGGGGGGGATACAGAGGGTGCCACCACCAAAGAAGGCCCTATTCCATGTGCACACCAACTTAAATGCAGATTGGCATGGTAGCCAGAGCAGGGATTCATCAGCAAACAAACATACAACTCTCTCTCCCCCCCCTCTCTCTCTCTCTGTGTGTGTGTGTGTGTGTGTGTGAGAGAGAGAGAGAGAGAGAGAGAGAGAGAGAGAGAGAGAGAGAGAGAAATGGGGGATACAGAGGGAAATACAAAGATGCACAAATGAATGACAAAGAAAAAATGGTGCAAGAGAAAGAGCTAGGAATATGTAGCAGAAAATGGTGCTGCTCTATTTCCACACACACCTCTGCATTCTGCTACCTGTTTGGAGATGGGTTCCTAGGTAGAGATGGCTTGCCAGGAGCACTGAGGTGTAACAGGGAGGCTTTCAGATCAACAGCGCCTGCACCCCTGCAGAGTCCTCTTGTAATTAAAAAGCTCCCTTCGGCGATGCGGTGCTGCTAAGGCACTCATCAATCAAACCTATCCAAAACCCAGCTTAGCTGATGCTCCAGCCCAGCTGCACACCTGGTTAACAGTGGGTCCAGCAACACGTAGAAATGGAATGGCAGCTCTCTGGTTTACAGGTGGGGCCAACCATGGATCTGTTCTAACTTTTGGATTTGCAACATATATACACAATGCAGTCTTCAATCATTTTCTGTCTAGGGTTATTTGAATTTTAATAATGAATTCTAGTATTACTGATTTAGCATTTGGGACTTTTTAGTTTAGAGGAAAGACAACCTAGAGGTGATATGATAGAAGTTTATAAAATGATGCATCGGATGGAGAGTGTGGATAGGGAAAAGCTTTTCTCCTTCACTCATAATACTAAAACTCATTGACATCCAGTGAAGCTGAATGTTGGAAGATTTGGGACAGATAAAAGAAGAAGAAGAAGATGAAGAGTTTGGACTTGACATCCCACCTTTCACTCCCCTTTAAGGAGTCTCAAAGCGGCTAACAATCTCCTTTCCCTTCCTTCCCCACAACAAACACTCTGTGAGGTGAGGCTGAGAGACTTCAGAGAAGTGTGACTAGCCCAAGGTCACCCAGCAGCTGCATGTGGAGGAGCGGGGAAGCAAACCCGGTTCACCAGATTACGAGTCCACCACTCTTAACCACTACACCATGCTAGTCTGTCACACAGTTAAACTATGGAACTCGGTCCCACAGGAGGCAGTGATGGCCACCAGCTTCAATGGTATCAAACAAGGACTGGACAAATTCATTGCGGAGATCTGTGGCTACTATCCATGACGACTATGTTCTACCTCCACAGCCAGAAGCAGTAATGCTTCTGAATCCCAGTTCCTGGAAACCACAGGAAGGCAGAGTGCCCTTGTGCCCAGATCTTGCTTGTGTGCTTCCCTTGAGGGCATCTGGGCAGCCATTGTGAGACTAAGATGGGCCATTGGCCTGATCCAGTAGTCTCTTCTTTTGTCCTTAGATGGGGCCAACCAATTCCAGTTTTGTCCCCATTGCTGTCTTGTACAGGGGCAAAGCATAGACTGGGGAGGAGGAACTGCACAACCAGGGCCTTCCCATGAACTGCTGGTAATTGAGAAGCCAGGCAGGTAATTGAGAAGGGGAGGGCAGTACACCAGTCCCCAATGGACCAGCCTCCCCCCTGATGGCATGCACAAGACCCCAGGCTCAATCTATGGCATCCTGAGGCCAATTAGTGCTGGGAAAGGCTGGCTTTTGTAGTTCCAGCAGCCTGTTTACCTCATCTCCCATCACTGCCATTGCTGTGGCGTCCCAAGAGGCCAAGGGGCAAAATGGAAGTGAGGTCCATGCAAGGCAAATGCACCTTCTGACCCCTGCTGGTGCAATTGCACAGTTCTGACTGGGTGGTGGTGGAGGTTTGGTAAGTCACCCCACCAGCTGCTACTGGTTTTTGCAATTGTTAAACAACTGAGAAGCTGAAATCCTTGCAAATCTGGAAACCTACCTGCAGATTCCTATCTACCTCTTACCCACCTCTGTGATGAACCCACAGGGTCTCTGGGTATAGTGTAGCTTTCTGGAGCTCTGTGTTATCTCAAAGTGAGCTCTTGCATTTGCAGAAGAACTTGGGAAGCACTTTCCAGATCACACGTTGACAACCATCCCTGAATATTCTGTTGGCTAGGGTGGGGGAAGCTTCTACTTTCCAAGTGTGATCTCCGAGTCAGGAAACATTCACTTCACAGCTCAGCCAGCAGCTCACTGGCCTCATTAGCCTTAAGGAATCTTCTACCACTAAGCCTCAGTGCCCCTATCCACAATATGAGGAGACCATAGGTCTACCGCACAGGACTGCTATAGGGATTTCAGCTCAAATGCCTGTGAAGCATTTAGAATCCTTCAAATGCAGTTTCTAAATCATGCATATTTAGATTGTAACCCTGTTACTTCAAATTACTGATTTGCAGCCTCTAGTACCTGTAAGCCTCCCTTTAAAAAATAAACAAAACAAAAAATGTTGATTTATTTAGCACGTCCCCACTAACACACACTGTACAAAAGGGTGAAGCAGAGGGCCCGGAAAACAAGCACTAATTCTTCCTAAGATTTACGTGCATGCATGATGAATGATGCAGTTCCCAAGTATTTGTATTTCTAAGTTTTGTCTGGTTAAGGTACAGATGATCTGGCAGAGGATGTGAAGTTTCTGCAAGCAATAAGGCTGCACTTTCCTCCAAATCAAATCTCCCTGTGGAAGGAGCATGGAGCAGTGGGGGGGGGGCAGGCAAATGGCATGCTTGGGAACTCTCCTACCCGCAGAGAAAGCCCTGCTCACATATGCACAGGTAGGCGAATTCCCTCCGGATGGCCATACATTATTTAACTGGTTACATTCTAATTACGCAGGCCCTCCAAGTGAAAGCGTGAGCTGGCAAATAAACAGCATTTCTCAACCTCGTTAGCACCTCCTCCACTCCCTCAGCAGAGATGCACGTACACCAATATACAACTTTTATATATATAAAAAATTCACTTTCACTAAAATAAGCTATCCATTTATTCTCGTTCTTGGCCTCCTTTGAGGTTCAGGGATTTCTTCCCCCGACTTCCCGAACTGCTGATGGTTGCAAACTAAATATTTCTGTTGCAAAGCGTTGGCAAAGAGAGAGCCATCAGGAAAGGCAAGGAAGAAAAAGATGGATGGCTTCGTCAGAGGAAATTAGTCAGGCAGCTGGGCCCATCAGGGGCCGCTCCAGACGTCCTGTTTATGGTGTATTTATAATGACTTGGGCCCATGATGTTTCCAGGGTGGTCATATGTGACCTCTGTCTTAATACTCAATACAGAAGACATCTGAAGGCAGCCCTGTTTAGGGAAGTTTTTAATGACTGATGTTTTAATGTATTTTTAATATTTTGTTGGAAGCCACTCAGAGTGGCTGGGGAAACCCAGCCAGATGGGCAGGGTATAAATAAATTATTATTATTATTATTATTATTATTATTATTATTATTATTCCTGCAAATTTTTCAAGGCAGACTTACTGGTTTGCTTCCAACTCGTGCATGTCCTGTCCTTTCCTGGAAGAGAGGGCCATTAGCCATGCTACCTATGCTCTGCCTACACAGCTGAAGGCAAGAATCCATCCGAATACTGGTTGCTGGGAATCACAGGAGGGGAGAGTGCTGCCACCATCAAGTCCTGCTTTTGGGTTTCCCACAGGCATCTGGTTGACCACTGTGAGAACAGGATGCTGGACTAGATGGGATACTGGCCTGATCCAGCAGTAGGGCTCTTATTATGTTCTTAGGTTCCTGCTTAAATCCTGTCCCTCTAGAGCAGGGGTCTGCAACCTTTAAGACAAAAAGAGCCACTTGGACCCGTTTCCGAAGAAAAACAACAACTGGGAGCCGCAAACCCATTGCGACATTTAAAGCATGCGCGCCATTGCCCTCCGATCTGACAGCGGGCGGGAAGGTGACGTCGGGACGGTGTGTGAGTAACGCACGCACCGCCCCCATGCAACGTCACAGCCAGTACAGCGGCTGCCACAGTGGGGAGTGTCGGGGCGCACAATGCGCCTCCTCCCCTTGCTAGTATCCGCCCCGGAGCCGCGGCAAAGGTGTAAAAGAGCCACATGTGGCTCCGGAGCCGCGGGTTGCAGACCCCTGCTCTAGAGGGCAATCATGTAAATTGGGGAAGAATCACAGAACAACTAATAAAGCCGAACGATGAGTAGACCGTCCAGTATAAACCCACCACTAATGCATTAGAGGCCACTGACACAACCAATCCAGCATGCTCCTGCCATCTCCCTTCTGGCCAATTAGCTGGTATCTTCAGAGAAAGGCTGTAGCTCAGTGGTGGAGCATCTGCTTTGCACACAAAGGTCCCAGGTTCAATCCCCAGTATCCCCAGGAAGAGCTGGGAATGCCACTTGTCTGAAACCCTGAGTACCATTGCCACTCACCCCATGTGCTGAGCCACTGAACTGCTGACAGTTGCCTTCTTCAAAACCTTCTGGATTGACTCTGCCCACGCAGACTGACCACTGGCTTTCTCTCGGCAGGCAAGCATACAAACAGCTTCCTTTGGCGCCTGAGTCATACATGAACAATAAATGTCCCGAACCCCTGGACTACCTGGCAGTGATTCCATATATCTCATCCCCAGTCTATCCAAAGTCCAAACTGAAGCATAGTCCCACAGAGATCCTAGAACATCCCAGCTGAGGTCCATCAATGTGGGCAATTGAGGAGACACAGATCTGTTGCCCTTCTATACCTTGCATGCTGATTGCAGCATCTGGGCTTAGAATCATAGAGTTGGAATAGACCACAAGGGCCATCGAGTCCAACCCCCTGCCAAGTAGGAAACACCATCAGAGCACTCCTGACATATGTTTGTCAAGCCTCTGCTTAAAGACCTCCAAAGTAGGAGACTCCACCACACTCCTTGGCAGCAAATTCCACTGTCGAACAGCTCTTACTGTCAGGAAGTTCTTCCTAATGTTTAGGTGGAATCTTCTTTCTTGTAGTTTGGATCCATTGCTCCGTGTCCGCTTCTCTGGAGCAGCAGAAAACAACCTTTCTCCCTCCTCTATATGACATCCTTTTATATATTTGAACATGGCTATCATATCACCCCTTAACCTCCTCTTCTCCAGGCTAAACATGCCCAGCTCCCTTAGCCGTTCCTCATAAGGCATCGTTTCCAGGCCTTTGACCATTTTGGTTGCCCTCCTGTGGACACGTTCCAGTTTGTCAGTGTACTTCTTGAACTGTGGTGCCCAGAACTGGACACAGTACTCCAGGTGAGGTCTGACCAGAGCAGAATACAGTGGCACTATTACTTCCCTTGATCTAGATGCTATACTCCTATTGAGGCAGCCCAGGATTGGATTGGCTTTTTTAGCTGCCGCGTCACACTGTTGGCTCATGTCAAGTTTGTGGTCAGCCAAGACTCCTAGATCCTTTTCACATGTACTGCTCTCAAGCCAGGTGTCCCCCATCTTGTATTTGTGCCTCTCATTTTTTTTGCCCAAGTGCAATACTTTAAATTTCTCCCTGTTAAAGTTCATCTTGTTTGTTTAGGCCCAGTTCTCTAATCTGTCAAGGTCGTTTTGAAGTGTGATCCTGTCCTCTGGGGTGTTAGCCACCCCTCCCAGTTTGGTGTCATCTGCAAATTTGATCAGGATGCCCTTGAGTCAATCATCCAAGTCATTGATAAAGATGTTGAATAAGACCGGGCCCAAGACAGAACCCTGTGGCACCCCACTAGTCAGTCTTCTCCAGGATGAAGAGGAACCATTGATGAGCACCCTTTGGGTTTGGTCAGTCAGCCAGTTACAAATCCACTGAGTGGTAGCATAGTCAAGACTGCATTTTACCAGCTTCTTTACAAGAATATCATGGGGCACCTTGTCGAATGCCTTGCTGAAATCAAGGTAGGCTACATCCACTGCGTTCCCTTCATCTACCAGGCTTGTAATTCTGTCAAAAAACGAGATCAGGTTAGTCTGACATGACTTATTTTTCAGAAATCCATGCTGACTATTGGTGATCACAGCATTCCTTTCTAGGTGCTCACAGACTGTTTGCTTAATGAGGCATGGGACCCTGTTTTGCTTGACGAGGCATGGGACCCTCACCTGTTCCTACTCCAGCTGAAGAATCATATCCCTCATCCCAGAGCTAGCGAGCCCCACCTGGCCAGCTAGGGAGCTGGGCTGTGGGCCCTTGCCTGACTCAGCCTCCTGGAACACCCCTCCTGCTATTGCTCCCTATACCTCAGAGCCCACTGTGTTAACGGAGACAGTGGTCCCTTTGGCTCTGATGATGGGTCCTTTTGCCATCCTTCATCACCCTGTGAGTATTTACTTCCCCATCCCCTGCTTGCCCCGGTGTTTCCTAGCCCCAGCTACACCCCTCGCTGGGATCCTCTTCTTCCTCCCCATTGTCCTGCCAGTTCATGGCATCAGGTCTCCCTAAGCTCTGGTTTGTTCCTGCACCCTGAGTTGTTCTTTGGCCCTCCTTTTAAGGAAGGGCCATAGCTCAGTAACAGATCATCTGCCTTGCATGCAGAAGGTCCAAGCTTCAATCCCCAGTAGAATCTGCAGGTAGGGCTAGAATTCCCTGCCTAAGTGCTGCTGCCAGTCAGTAGAGACAACACTGAGGCAGATGAACCAAGGGTCTGACTATAAGGCTGTTTCTTTCCTTTGGGTATTCAGTGCTAATCCTACTCAGAGGAAACCCACTGGCATCAGTAGGCACAGCTAGTTTAGGTTTCAATGGGTCTAACTTTGAGTAGGACTGAATGCAACCCTGTATTCCTACACCCCTTGCTTTTTGCTCCTGACTCCTGGCTTGCTCTTGCCCTCTAGTCTGTTATCTTGTCATAAAACCATGGAACTGTGCAGTTGGAAGGGATCTCAAGGTTCATCTAGTTGAACCCCCTGCAAAGCAGGAATCACAGTTAAAGAATCCCTGGCAGATGGCTCCTTAGTTTGGGGACCCTGGGTTTAGAAACCTCCACAGCCTGGCTTGTTGATTCCGACCACTGGCTAGTCATGCCTGGCTCCTGGCTCAAAACTCATGGCCCATGACCCAACTCTGAGGCCCACGCCACCCCCAGAAACTTCACTGTCACCCCCTCAACACAACAGATACCCAGCAGGTAGGGCTGATTGGGCCGAGGGCTACTGAGAGCAGCTAGCAACATGCAAGACCAGCGGTGGTTTAAGGATGATGGATCAGGGAGCTAAGCCCACCTGACAACTTAATTAATGCTGCTCAAACCACTACACAGCACTGTCTTGCTGTCATTGGGTTTAGAGGGATGATTTAGCAGGATGTTCTTACGAAAAAAATCATTCTCTATCAATCCTATTTCCTTGTGGAGCTAGCAATCTGCAGCCCTTCGGCCTCTGATCCATTAGTGTTTGTTTCTTGGGAGTTTATTTGAGGGATAAATCTTATAAGCAGGGGGTGGCAGCTTTTTGGCAGCGCTTCTCCCCTGCCCCCAGACTTGTACACACAGTTCACTATGTGTTGCTGTGAACGGTAACAATGCACCAGCTTCGGAGAGTCACCTCTCCAAAGACAGCGAGCGCCAACTGGCCCTGACCTCTGGGTAGTCATTAAAGAAAGCCACAGCAACATTCATAAATGCTAAAAGGCAGCAGGCTCTGCAGCCTGGCCAAGCGCCAAAGAGGGTAATTGACTTCAGCATCCCTAGATCTACCGGCAGCCTCAGCCGGAGACAGGATCCATAAAACTTCCCATGTTGTATGAGAAGCAGCAAGGCGTTGAGAGCCTTGAACTGTTTCCTAGCAAACCCCTGGGTATGGGCATCATACGAGTGGCAGACAATCTCTGTTTCTGACCTCAGGGCTCAGAGGCTCCACTGGGGACCACTAAGGCACTGTTGCACAGCGGCAGGTGAAGAATTGCAGTGCAGCTCAGGGATCAGCCAGTAGCTTGGTCAGAGAGCTGGTGCCAGCTGTATTTAGTGGGATTGGACCTTGCTTCCGTAATCCAGGAAAGAGCAGTCATGTATTCTACATGGGGCTGCCCAGTGGGCAGAATTCTACTTGTGCATGCACAGTGATTGGTGCATATGGCCCCAGTCAAAGGAGCCCAACTCAAAGTGTTGGCTTTGACCTTTAAATCAGGGGTGGGGAATCTTAGACACTTGAGATGTCCCCGTTGGGGGGAACCCCACTGCCCTGCCCTTTTCCTGCAATATTTCTGTTCCTGCTAGGCGAAAAGAAGAGTGCTGGCCCCTTGCCCTCCCCACTATCATGTCAGCCAGAAGAAATAGGTGAACAACAATGCAGCAGCAGCAGCCGGAGACATAATTTAGAGGGATTGGTTTTTCCCCAGAGCACCAGCTCCCTGGCCCAATGAGGGATGAGAGGAGCTGTAATGGGAAGGTAATGAACCTGCAGAAGATGAAGGGGCTTTTCATTCACAACACAAAGGCAACAGAGGGCAGGGTGATCTCTGCAATCCAACCCCCACCCACAAACCAGCACATTCTGCCAAAGGGATTGTACAGAGGGCTTCACAAAGCTCTGCCCCAGAACCTGTTGGGTCAGTCCAAGAATGCACTTGCAGAGTGTTTCGGTCACTTTCCAAAAAAATGCCAATCAAAGTGATGCATAATAATAATAATAAAGAGGGCAAGGCTGGTGGCCTCAGGTACAAGGAGGAGGGTGGCAAATTGCCCTCCATTGGCCCCTCACAGCACTGGCAGCCCCTCCCCAGGTTGCCTTGCAAGCAGATCCCCAAGCAGAGCCCATGATCTGCAGCAGGTGCCTGTGAACCACCCACAGTTTTGACATTCCCACAACCCTCTGGTGTAGCAGAATGTAGTTGGAAAGCAAAAATGGCAGCAGTTCCAACACCTGCTGCTTCCATTTGGCAAAATGGAGGATGGAATGTGGGCAGGGTGAGAAGGGGACCACATAGGACAGGTGCTGCCACCAGTCATAGAAAACTCCTGGCAATCAATAGAAGCAATTAGTTATAACTAAAAGTAGGTGAGATCACCAAGACAATGGCAACAACAACAACAACAGGAAAAAGCTCATCATCCTGTGGCTCCTTTTATCTCCCTATATGCTAACATTTTGGTAGAAAACTAATTTGTGACCATTGGCCCTGGCAGTGCACATGAAATCATTTAAAGTTCATTATATTTAGTTAAAGAGCACTGAATTTGTTGAAGGACATTGCATAGTGATTTCCCCAGTTTTTCATAAGAAAAACTACTGCTTTGCATAGCATGGATCACAGAAACACTATGGTTAAAGAGGTGGGGATACTGAAATGTTGTAGCAAGTAGAGCACATAGTGAGTCTGGCCTTGTTTTTTGTTTGTTTGCTCTTGAAGAAACCAGCTTGGCTGTAATACTTGAGGTACAACAGTAAAAACTGGCAATCTATACTGCCCGAAAGCTAAATTTGAGATGTATGTGAAGAATTCTGCCCAGGCAAAACAACTCTAGGATTATTAGTTTTTGCAGGGTAGGAATGGAATTTCAATAAAATTGGCCGTGTGAGTTCCACACAGCTGGAGGTTGTGAAATTTGAGATGCATTTAGATGGTCCAGTGCAGGCAAGAAACCCACAGAAATTATGTTAAGACTGTGGGTAAAATAAGCAAAACTTCTTGAAGGGAGTTTTGTACATCTCTAGAATGCTGGTCTTCATCTAGTGGGTCAAGATCCACTGGTGGGACATGACCTGATCCAAGATGGATCACAACAGGAGCACTACCACCATGTGGTAAAAGGTTACAAAATGGCTTGCCAAATGCATGTTTGGGTTAGAAGTGGTGCCTGGGTCTGAAAAGGTTGAAATTACCAGCTCTAGAAGATGTAAGACATTTATCACCAAATAGTCTACTGTAGATGGAACTGCATTGGGGGTGGGATGGGAAGAGAAAGAGACCCCCCACAATTCTGTTCTCAGAAATGGCTCCAAAGGAGAGTTGATCTGATTGTGGTGCTTTTCTCTCTTTTTTTTTACTCCACTGTTCCCTTCTCCTGCATTCCAAACGCATCTCTTTCTGCATCCAAGAGCAATTAGACCAGCATCTCTCTCCTTTAAAAGAATGAGTCCATTTGCAGTCAGGTGGTGTTTCCTGTTTTTTGCTTTTCAGTTCCCTAATGGGGCTGAAATGAATAAACTGGCACTGGAGGAGAATAACAGAGAAGACAGCAAAGGGAGAAAGAAGGAGGGAGCCTCCATAATGAGGAGGGAAGGCAAGTGGAAGAGGGGAGGCACCGGTCCTGCCATGAGGCACAGTAAAGCAACCACCTCAGGTGGCATATGCCAGGGAACAGGAAGTTATTGGTGGTAGCTTCCCTCCGCCCACCTCCAGCCGGTCTTCCTGGGCTGGTACCCTAGTGATGGGGATGCTTCTTATTGGCCTGGTCTGGCTGGATGTCTCACCTGGGATGGGGAATATTAGACTCAGGGGCCAAATGTAACTCTCCACTCCTGTCTACCTGGCCCTAAGGACTCTCCCCAAACACATCCAAAATGGGGTGGGGTGGGGAGATGTCATCTAATATTCTCTGAGTTGGGGGACAGAGGGGAGGGAAATTATATGGTTAGTTTATATGGGTAGATGAAGGAAGTGCAGAGCTAAGTTTGGAGACTGGAATGAACAGGGGGATCAAGCAGCCCATTACTTTTTGTAAAAAATAACTTTCAATAATATTAAAACTGGATCCATGATTATGTCCAAAAATCTTATTTAGGGATGTTGATATTGAGGAGTCATGTGTTTGTGTGGGTGTGGGCGTGTTTAAATTCTACAACAGTTTGGGGGGGTTGAAAAAATGAAATTTTCAGGAAATTTTGAGAGATCATCTCTTGGGCTATGACAAGTCAATCCGTTTCCCATTTCTTCGCCGGTGCTCTCTTGACATATCTATCTTCATTTAAAACTGTGACATTGTGGTGGACTTGTATTATTCTAGTTCAGGCTGGGGAGCCTGAGGCCGATTCCCCTCATCTGGAGCCTTCTGGGGGCCCACATGCCAGCGGTGGGTGTGACAAATGGCAAAGGAGGCAGAGCAACGGATGAGACTTTTGTACAGGTGTGCCCCATTCCAGCCATGCAGCAGTGGGGTATTTCTGCACACCTCTCAGCTTCCCCTCCCCCCAGAAAACCCTCTCAGTCCAGGCAAGGAAGATGCTGTCACGGTTCAAGGACACATTCCAAGCAGGCAAAAGATGCCAGTGCACACAAACCTCCCCTGGCGAGCCCACTGGAAGGAGTGCCCATTTCCTTGCCCACTCATGGAATTCCAGCTGTTAAATGCTGTGCTAACCCTCTCTTTCAAAGAAAGGTACAGGGGCCATGTCACCGGCTGGCTCATCATCTGAGCTTGTGCCTTTGACTCCTTGTGCAATCACTCAGCCTTGCAACCTGGGACTTGGCTTATGTCCTATTCTAATCCGAAAATGGATGGGGTTTTGTTTGCTTGGTTTTGTTTGTTTGCAAAACTGATGTCATGAGTTCCAGTTCATCAGATGGGGAGAGCCAGGACAGGTGGTCCTGTTCCAAAAAGACAGGTGTCCAAGGGGCAAGGAAGGGAGACCTTCTTATCTGTCTCTATATGCTTAACACCCAGAGTTGCACCAACGAAATGGCCAAGCCTCAGTCAACAGTTAGGCTAGGTCATTTGCCGTTGGCTCTTCAGATCACCTGGTCTGGCTGGGCTGATAAGATGCAGTACCCCTCCGGGGGGTGCTGTAGTGGACTATTCTCTCCTTCAGCCTACAGACTGCCCCAGTGGAGCAGGGAGTTAAACCACCTGCCCCCTGTTGCCAGGTTCTCTAGTTCAAGCTCCCTGGTGCATTACGCTAGAGCTGGCTCCAGGGTGGGTAGGGCATTAGGCAAGTTCTTTTCTTTTTTTTATAAGAATTTTTATTAATTTACAACAAAACAAAACATACATACTAATTTCACATCCAATTTTTCACAAAATGTTTCTTTTCTGGACTTCCTTCAGCTTTTCCATAAATCATCCATAGTCATTATTTTAATTACACATCCCCTAGTTTATATTGTCATTGTTTATACCCTTCATTTCCTTTCCCTTTAGACAATACTTCTTAGTTTTTCACAGTGCTTTTTTAAACCCCTCTAGCGTTATCTGTCCCTCACTTATGCTTTCCAGATATTCCGCAAATTTTCCCCAGTCCTCGATGAACTTTTGGTCTCTTAAGTATCTAATCTTCCCAGTCAATTTGTCCAACTCAGCATAGTCTAACAACTTCATTCTCCATTCTTCCACCATCGGTATTTCCTGTTGTTTCCATTTCTGAGCCAGTAGCACTCTTGCAGCTGTCACTGCATATTGAAAAAAATTACTGTCCTTTCTCTTTATCTCATTTCCTAGTATTCCTAACAGAAAGGCCTCAGGTTTCTTTGTAAATGTATATTTTAAAATCTTCTTCAATTCATTGTATATCCTTTCCCAGAAGCCTTTCACTTTCTTACATTCCCACCACATATGATAAATAGAACCTTCTTTATCTTTACATTTCCAACACTTATTACATGTCTTATACGTTTTCTCTAATTTTACCGGTGTTATGTACCATCTATAAAACATTTTCATAACATTCTTTTTTAACGTCATACATGCTGTAAATTTTAAGTTTTCTTTCCATAATTTTTCCCAATCCTCAAATTGTATATTATAGCCAACATCTCTAGACCAATGTATCATTACCGACTTGACTTCCTCATCTTTCAGATTCCATTCTAACAACAACTTGTACATTTTGTTTATTTTTCCTTTCTTTTTTTAAAAAATGATATTTATTAGAAGTTTAAAAATTACAGAAAAAAGAAGAAAAGAAAACAACAAAAAATTTAACAAGACATACATTACAATACATAAAAAGGGGGGGGGACATAAAAACCAATACAACAATACAGCAAAAAAAGAACAATAACATTAAAACACACATCCAATATTCCATATCTTTATCTTTCATTTACTTGTTTCATCGACCTCCTCACACCTCCCTTTTTGTATTCTAGTTTAATTAATTATTTCAGCAAATTCTTTCCATCTTTCTCAATTTTTGTTAAATAATTTATCTTAACGGTCTAATCTATTAATTAACTCAGCAAATCCTTTCCATCTTTCACTATATTCTGTCATCCAATTTACCTTAATTTATTTTAACCTTATCTTACCATAAAATACCTTAAAACTTAAAACTTAATACCTATTTATACATAACTCCTTATATCATTTCTACTAAAGCCAAATAGTTTCATTCCAACATTTTTCCTAATACTCATTAATTTTACACTAATTCTCAAAATATTTTTTTAAAAAAACTTTCTTCCAATCCTCATCCAATGTCTCTTCTTCCTGGTCTCGGGTTAAGTCAGTCCTTACTGTCCATTCCATCTAGTCCATCAACCTGGTGATCTTATGTCCGAGGCTCTTAAGTCTTTTCCATGTCCCTTCTGCAGATCTTCTTGTTTATACCTGCACTTTACCTTGTCTTTTGTTGATCTTTTTCTTAATTTCTTTCCTTTCTCATTGAGGAGTAGGTCTCGGGGAGACTCCAACCCAACAATATCTCCGTCTCCCCTCAACAGATCAGCCCATTCTCCACAGTCAGCACTGTAGTCCAGAAAGTATTTAAAAGCATGTTTCAAAGTCCCTCCAAAGTTAAGAGCCCCCGCAACTCCCCTGGCCCAAAACCAAATCCCAAAAACCAAAACGTCCCTGCCTAGGGGGATCCATCCAACTTCCCATCTCCCAACCAAACGATACTCCCTCTCTCCATATCTGACTTTCTCCAGGTTCAGTCTTCAAAAACAGCAGCTTATGCTCCTGCAGGGCCTCGGGTTTCTCCATTTGTGTTACTTGAGGTTCAACAGCAACCTCCTCCATTATCTTCTGCCCTTGCACTTGCCCTGTCAAAACAGATTCCTGGGTTGGTTCCTGAATGGTTTCTATATGAGTATTCACTGTTTGTCCGAAGTTTTTGACTGCAACAGTCATCAAATCCATCTTCTCATGCAGCTGCTCCAACAAAGCGCTTGTCTTGCAAAAAGCAAGCACCAAAACTTCTTCTTAACACATTTTTATCCAAGGTCAGAGTCTGGTCTCACGATTCTTAATCTCCACAGCTGTGAAATCCCCAGATCGACTCAAGCAACAGTTTAACAAGCTCCCTCTAGAGAAGACAATTTCTATTTGTATCCATCTTTTGAAAGCAGGTCCAGCTAAAGAAAGTTACTTTCATTTTTCAAATATTTTGTTTCTTTTGAATGCAAAAGGCAACATTGGAATCAATATGTTTCTTTTTTTTAACTATCTGTCAAAAGGCGTTCCATTCACAGTCAATGAACTTCCCCAAAAATTTCTGTCTCTGACACCCCGTTCCCAGGTTTGAGACGGTGGACATTTATCTTTCTTTACTCTCTCTCCTGCAAGCTTGAACAATCTAAGATTTTCCTCCTCTTCTCCTGCTTCCAAGAGGGTTTTTGATGGTTATAACTGAAGGAAACTTAGTCCTTTATATATGACTTTCCTGACTTTAGCTTGCAAAGTTTTGCTTCAGTCTATTTACAAAAGCGGAAGGCGGACTTCCTGTTTAGAACCTTTCCGCTTCGGTGCCAAATTAAAATGTTTCGTAGTCCAATTTTCCGTTCTACTCACGGGTACTTGTTTAGAGTCCAATTGCCCACAGGAAAAAAGTCAGCGCTCTCCGGCAACGGCTGTGCGGCTTCACTCCGTAAAAGTAGCCACCTCTATCTCTGTTTGCTGTTGCATTGCTTCAATTACGCTTTGATCCATGTTCTTCGCAATCATTTTCATTTTCTTCTTGTTTAATCTAAAACCTGCCACTCTTCCAAATTGTTCATTTTCCTCCAATACTTCTTTTGCTGTGCTTATTGGTTCTTCTATTGTTATTACCAAATCGTCTGCAAACGCTTTGATTTTGTATTCCTTTTTGCCAATTGTCACTCCTTTTATTTTCCTATTTTGTCTTATCGAATTCAAGAGAACTTCTAACACCATTATGAATAATAATGGGGAAAGTGGACATCCTTGTCTTGTTCCTTTTGATATCTTTATTTCTTCTGTGACTACATTGTTTATAATCAATTTGGCTTTTTGTTCTGTATAAATTGCCTTTATTCCATTAAAGAATTCTTTACCAACCTCCATATATTCCAAATTTCTCAACATAAAGTCCCATGCTATATTGTCAAAGGCCTTTTCCGCATCGACAAACATCATCATGGCTAGTTTCTCATTCCTGGCAGACAGATATTCCACTATATTTCTTATATTTCTTATATTATCTTTCATCTGCCTGCCTGGTAGGAAACCCGCCTGATCCTTGTGAATGATTTCTAACAATATATTTTTCATTCTTTTCGCAAGAATTCCTGCAAATATTTTATAGTCTGTGTTTAATAATGAAATCGGCCTATAGTTTTTCACTTGAGTTAAATCTGAATCCTGTTTTGGAATAAATGTGATATATGCTTCTTTCCATGTTTCCGGAATGTCTCTTTCTCTTAAAATATTGTTCGTTACTTCTTTCAGTGGTATCATCAAAGTAGATTTCATTTCTTTGTAATAGCTTGCAGTGAATCCGTCTGGACCTGGAGCCTTTCCCCTTTTAAAATCTTTTATTGCTTCTTTTATCTCTTCTACTTCTACTGGGGTATTCAACTGTTCTTTTTTATCTGTCGGGATCTTCTGCACCTTTTTCTCCTTCAGAAATCTTTCTATTTTCCTCAAATTGTTTCTTTCTCTATTTTTATATAATCCTCTATAATAATCCAAGAATCCCTTTCTGATTTCCTTCGGATTGATTATCTCGTCTCCCTCCACTGTAATTTTGTTTATTGTATTTTGTTCCTTTCTTTTTTTGATTTGCCATGCAAGCCATTTTCCTGATTTATTCGCGAACTCAAAGCTTCTTTGTCTCAGTTTTTTGATGTTCCATTCCACTTCTTTGTTTATTATCATTGCAAATTGGGATTGTAAAGCTTTGATATTTTCTTTTATTTTCTTCTTGTTGGGTTTTTGAATTAATTTTTGTTCATTGTCCATTATCTGCTTCAAAATTTTTTACCTTTTTCTCTGCTTTTGTTCTTAATTGAATTCTGCTGAATGAAGAATCCTCTCATCACTGCCTTGCTTGCATCCCAAACCACTTTTGTCTTTGTGCCCTTGTTCAAATTGTCCACAAAATATTCTGTTAACCTCTTTTGTGCTTTTTCAATAATTTCCTGATCATCTAAGAGATAATCTTTCATTCTCCATCTGAAAGTTCTCTCTTCAAAGCCTTTTAATTCCAATTTTATTGGATTATGGTCAGAGATCACTTTCAGTTGTATTTCTATCCGTTGGGTTCTTGGAGTCAGTTCACTCGAGATCCAAATCTGATCAATCCTAGACACTGACTGGTTCGGTTTGGAATAGTAAGTAAACTGTTTATCCAATGGGTGTCTAAGTCGCCAAATATCTATCAAATTGCAATTTTTTATCAATGAAAAAAAGGATTTGGGTAGCTTCCCTTCCTTACTTATTCCATCTCTAAGTCTATCCATTTCCAATGACACCACTCTGTTCATGTCACCCATTATTATAATTTTCTGATCCATGTATTCAAATAATTTTTCTTCCAAAGTTTTATAGAACTCAGTCTTGTTACCATTTGGTGCATAGATCCCGACTATAATCAAATTTTCTCCTTGCCATTTGATTCGAACCACAATTATCCTTCCTTCTTCATCTTTGAAAATTTGTTGAGCTTCACTTTTGTTTTTAATGTAAATGACCACTCCTCTCTTTTTCTCCTTGTCTGAAGATATAAATTCATTTCCTAATCTTTTGTTAATCAATATTTTATTGTGTCTTCTTGCCACATGTGTCTCTTGTAGACAAATGATGTCCAAATTTTCTTTTTTTAGGATTTGTTCAATTTTATTCCTCTTTTTTCTCATTCATCCCATTAATATTCCAATTCCAAATTTTTAAAATTTTTAAAATAGGCAAGTTCTTTTCATCAGGTGCCCCCTCCCTGAGTAAGTTGGCCATCTCTGCTTCACTGCTGTTACTTCTGCCTAGCTGGCCTCCTCTTTCTCTGAGCCCACCACCTATTCGAGGGAGAGGATGAGGTGTGAGTGGCAGCTTCTTTTCATGCTCCAGGAATTGGGTCCCTCGGGGACTTCCGGGTTGACACGATCTGGAAATGGCGGATTCCCTCCGAGCTGCGGAGGGAATCGGCTCTACTGAGGACGGGTCTTTGCCGCGCCGGCGATGCGGGGACCCTTAAAAACCGCAGGCGCGGAAGCCTGCGGACTGAAGACTCGGCGGGTGCCTTAAGCGCCCCCCCTGATCCACGAAGAGCCTTTTTAAAGGCTGCGGAGAGGATACGGGGGTGGCGTGGCACTGAGAGTCGACCGCTACCTCGGTGGAGCGAAGCCGCGAGCCATGACCAGAGAGCGCTGACTTCCTTCCTTGAAAATCTGGACTGAAAGAATTACCCGTGAGTAAGATGGATTGGGACTTTAAAAATTTTACCCTGAATTGGAGACGACCGGGGGGTGTGCTAAAAGGGAGTCCACACCCCCCCCTTGCAGACGATCTAAGCAACGACATAAGAGCTAAGCTGGAGAGCCTACCCTTGGTGGGGTGAGTTAAAAAGGACACTAACTTTCAAGATTTAGTTAAAGGAAATTTTGTGCTGGAGAGTGGAGTTTTGGAGACCCTCTTTTTGTTTTAAACAACCCCCCCTCCCGGGCTTGGGAACGTCCTGCCTTTGTGCCTGTGTAAGAGCTGCGGAGTTTGACAGCTGTCAAAGCTGCCAAACGGGCAGTTTAAAGTGGAAAAATCACTATCTAGGATCCCTCTGGATTAAGACGAGTTATAATTGAGCTAAAATTGTTGGAAACAAAGTAATAATAATAAGTTAAAGGACTGTTGGAGAAAAGACTAATAAGTAACCAGATTCCCCCTAGGGGGAATTCTGTGAAACTACAATGGATACAATGGCTGTGGATGGAAAGTTACTAGTGGAAATCGAAAGGATGTTTCAATTGGTGGGAATCTTACAAGAGCAGAGCTTAGCCATGAATAAACAACTTATGACTATGACCTTGGGAACAGGCAACTCTGCTGTTTGTATTGAGGACCTGAATGAGAAAGAATCCACAGCTGAATGGGAAACAATGTCTACAGAGGTGGAAGAGACTAAACAAGAAAAAGAGAAAGTAACCTTGGGAAGCAACAACCAAAAGCTGACATCTGTGGAACACAAGCAAGGAGACTCTGGGAACATATCTACCACAAGTCTGCGAAAGACGCAGAAGAAGAAGGAGGAGGTTCTGGGACAATATGGAATACAGGAACTTAAAATAAAGAAATATGATTGGGGCCTCCGTTCGGACTTTGATTTTGAAGATACAGGCTTTGTGGAAATTTTCCAGCAGTTGCTTTCAAATCTCCTTGTGGGAAGAGAATATATTTTGATGATGAAAGAACTTTTTCCAGACTCGACGACTGACATAAAGGACTACCAACAAGACCGGCGGAGAGGGACTGAAAGAGACTTGAAAGCCTCGGACGTGAGGAACCCAGGCTGAGAATCTTGACTTTGGATTTTTATTGGGAAGGGACAAAAACCGGGGATGGGAGGGAGGGAAGAGGAGATTCTTAAAAACTCTTAAGACTTTTAGGTTTGGTTAATATGGCTTTTAATTAAGATAAAATGAAAAATCGATGGAAGAGAACTTAAGTCCAACTTAGGAAAATCAATATTTTTTTTTATTAGAAAAGAGGTAATAAAATGAATAAGATGGTTAAGAGGAGAAATACCAACTTGCTGATATAATCTTGGGAATTGGGATGCACGAGGGGGGGTGGGGGGAAGTCAGGGAACAAGGTTATGAAACGAGGATCTGCTGAATTTATACATGTTTTTGTCTTGTGTTATTTTTGTGTCTGTATTGTTTTTATAAAAGCGGAAAACCCAATAATTTTTTTTTTTTTTTTTAAAGGAATTGGGTCCCTCAGGACCATAGGCCAATTACAGCCCTCTGGGTCTCTCTGTCTAGCCTTTGAGACTCTCTGCAGACTGCCCCCCCCCCACGGACTTACTTTGCAAATGCCTTGAGTGTGTTTGCCTGACTGGGAGGTGTCCTGGAACTCCGACCATGCTTCTTCCTTGCCTGGATGGAGGATATGTGAGTGCATGTCAAAACTAGCCCATTGTACCAAGAGAACAGTTACATCCATTGCTTAGATTGCAGGTGTGTTTGTTTTTTAGAAGCCTTTGGCCCACCAAGCTGAATGCAGCCCATGTGCCCCATTTTGTGGCCTGCTGGGTACTCGGCAGGTTTTAGGTTTATTTATTCCTTTCTGCAGACTCAGGCCAGCAGTTTTATCTGAGCAGTTGTTCTAGCAGACCCAGGTGGGCTCATCGAGCCTCGGGTTGACCACCGTGCACAGCTGTTGTGCTGCATCCAGCCTGGTGGGATGTTTCTTGTGTGGGGGACAGCTTTCGTGTGCCCTGGGACTCTGGCAGAAGAATGAGCATCGGGCAGCATCATGTGAAGCACTACAAACCCCCAACCATGGAGATGGAGTTCAAGGTACAAAGGGGCCAAAGGTGGTTCCAACAGCACACAAACACACATATTCACTCCTGTCTTTGTGTTCAAGGGCAGTCCTGTTATTCAAAAGAAATAAAAAGCCACGAATATCTGTGTGGGTGATTTGTTCCATTCTATTCCTGAGCCATCTGAAATATTAAAAAATTGAATTGTAACTCAAGGCACAAAGCACACTTACGCCTGCCTGCATGTGCATGCTCTCGATTAAGAGCCAAGACTGGTCTCTGGCCCTAGAGCCAAGCCATCCATTATGTGGCTGAGTGATGGGAGCCTCACACCCTCCTTTCCTTTCTCCCTTCTGAAAAAGGGGTCAGCTGCCTCCCTAGGTAATGGCCCGCCTTTTCGTTTTCCAGGAGGAAAATGAAAATGCATTTGCCCGAATCCGCGGGGGCAACTGCCTGGCTCCCTGCCAAGTGAATGGAAGAACCGACATGCAACCTTTCTGCCATGCCAGCTCAATCTCTTGGTGCTTGTGACGAGAGGAGAAAGGCAGGAGGGAGGAAATGGCAAGGCGAATGAATGCAAGAAGACATGGGAGAAAAGAGGGTTACTAAGAGGGTCACCCACTCCAGAGGAGTTGGGAGCCAGGAGCACTTTCTCACACAAATATGCATTGCTTGGTTATTTGTTTAATCCGTTTTACCCAGATCTTCCACCAAGGAATTGGTGAGTGTGTGATCCCTGCCTCTTCTCCTGCTCCAATTTATCCCAGCAACAACCCGTCAGGGTAGGCTAGGCTAAGAAACAGTGCTGAGTCCAATGAACTTTGTGGCTGAGCAGAGATTTGAGCCCAACTCTCCACCAGTCCAAATTCAGAGTCCCTTCCATGTTAGCTGCCTACCATCATAGCTGATTGTGTCAAAGGAAAGACGTTGCAAATAATTGCT
Organism: Podarcis bocagei; assembly: GCF_964188305.1. Lineage (NCBI taxonomy): Eukaryota > Metazoa > Chordata > Lepidosauria > Squamata > Lacertidae > Podarcis > Podarcis bocagei. The sequence continues at coordinate 33,306,980 of NC_138132.1, forward strand.
TGTGAGGCAATGCGATGCTGTACAGGAGTTTGATCCTGAATCACCTATTCAAGGGCATCTGTCAGATGAAGACTGTGTTTGTAGGAATGTCTCAAACCTGTCTAAGAAAAACTCACGAGTTGTATTGAAATGCTTTTTTGCTTCCCTCAGGGTGCATTAGATTAGCCTTCCACAACCTGGTGTCCTCTGGATGTTTTGAACCAGAATTCTGAATACTGGTGGATCCAGAGGGCACCAGGTTGGAGAAGGCTGCATTAGATTTGGGAATGTCCAAATTCACCTGAAAATTTCACGTTGGACATATCTGGTGGCAACTTCTGCCCTTTGCCTTGTCAACTTCAGTCCCTGGGTGGGGGTCTTTTCCTCCAGCCCTCGTCTCCCAAAGGCTTGATGGTCAGAGGCAGTGGTAGCACCAACTTCCTCCAGCACCTTTTGCCTCAATCTACATTCATGTCCTCTCTGCATCTCAGGCAGGGTTGTATGACAGCCTGCCTGAGAAATTTCATTCTTATCAACATTCTTTTTGCCCCACTCCAAATTCCTTGGATGGTTTAACTGAGGACATTCTGCTTTGGCCAAACTTTAGTGGCACCTCTACATGCCCATGGGTGAACCAGTCTCAAATGGAGGCTGAAAACAAGGAGGCTTTCCTTTCAGCCTTGCAACTTGGAAGGCAATAATAACAATAGTAAACAAGAGCATTCCCCTGACACCCACCCAACCACCCACATATCTCTCTCTCTATCTCTCTCTCTCTCTCTCTCTCACACACACACACACAGTGACATGCAGCTTCTGGGCTTTTGGCTGAAAGAGTGACAAATAACTAGAACAGACCAGCAGACAGGCAGGGGGCCCACAGCAGTACAGAGGGGGAGCTTGGGACAGGGGTGGGGAACCTCAGGCCTTGGGGTCAAATTTGGCCTCCCGGCCTCCCTCTTTGGCCCTCGGGACTCTCCTTGGGCTACACCTCCTCCTCCTCAGCCACACCCCTGACAATGGCTCTGCTTCGTTCCCTCCCAGTATTTTGGTGTCTGGCTGCAAACGTGTCCTTGAACTCTGAATGTTTCTTGCTTGCCTGGATGGATGACAGTGAGGGGTGTGTGTAAAAACAAAAGTCACATATTCATCTTTTGCTCTAACCCATGGGTAGGCAAACTAAGGCCCGGGGGCCGGATCCAGCCCAATCACCTTCTAAACCCAGCCTGTGGATGGTCTGGGAATCAGCGTGTTTTTACGTGAGTAGAATGTGTCCTTTTATTTAAAATGCATCTCGGGGTTATTTGTGGGGCATAGGAATTCGTTCTCCACCCAAAAAAAAATATAGTCTGGCCCCCCCACAAGGTCTGAGGGACAGTGGACCAGCCCCATGCTGAAAAAGTTTGCTGACCCCTGCCTAACCATTTCCCCCTCTGGCCCTGACCACCACCGGCATGTGGCCCCAGAAGGTTCCCCAGAAAGGAATGTGGCCCTCGGGCAGAAAAGCAACCCTCCCCCACTGCTTTATAGCAAGGCTCTTCTTGGATAGGCTGCTTCTTCTCTCTTTGCCTAGTCAACTGTAGGACATTGTTTCAGTCAATCCAACAATTCATGTTTTGCCAGATAGGCACATGAAGGAGCTGAGGCTCACAGAGATTTCCTGTAAAATTTGCTAGAGAGAACTCTGTGAGATCACTTGCTTTGTCTGCCTAGACAGGAAGCTGTAGCCCTATATACTCCCTGCTTGCCCAGGCATTTTTCTCTTTCTTCATCATGCTTCCATGATGCTCACTTGTACATGCCTGAGTTCTGCAGCTCAGACACCATTTTTAAACTTACATTTTGTACTTTTGTAACATAGTACAGTGGTACCTCAGGTTACAGACGCTTCAGGTTACAGACACTTCAGGTTACAGACTCCGCTACAGAAATAGTACCTTGGGTTAAGAACTTTGCTTCAGGATGAAAACAGAAATCGTGCAGCGGTGGCACGGCGGCAGCGGGAGGCCCCATTAGCTAAAGTGGTACCTCAGGTTAAGAACAGTTTCAGGTTAAGAACAGACCTCCAAAATGAATTACGTTCTTAACCCGAGATACCACTGTAGTTATAAACCTGCCTTCATTTTGCTACTATAGCTGATGTTTCGAGACCTAGATTATGTAAGTAAATACTACTTTTATTTCTTCACAAAACAATGTGTTTGTGGTTGACGTTTTTAAGGAGGGGAAATGGGGTAATACCTATTTGGGTTTTCCTATATATAAAAAAATCAACCCTAGTAATACCAGAAAAATCAAGTTTGCCTTAAAGCATCCTGGATTATTGTTTCTAGAAGGTTAAATCAACCTTGTTTTAGCTTCTAAATTTAAGCTGCAAAGAGTGGTACTCTACTAATCTTACTCACATGAGCAAGGATAATAACTTAACAATATATATCCTCTCCCAGTGCTTAAACCCATTCCTACATCAACAGCTGCCCCAATCACACCTGTCCCTCAGGTGAGCCAGAGGCATCACTACAGAACACATTTGAGGACACATTCCAGCCTGGCTCAGACACTCCAGGAGCAGGAGTCACTGAGAAGCCTGGCCTGGTCAGAGTCCTGAAGCCTGCATTTATCCCCTGGCCTGAGCAGGAACTTCATAATGAAGGAACAGAGGGTAACAAGAAACTGAACACTCCCTTTGTATAAAGCTCTGGTGTCTCTGCTTTTAGCAGTGTGGTCTCTTATTGCTAACCTGTCTGCCCATTATAGACTTGGATTAAATCTTACTCCCACATATCAAACCTGTTTTTAAAAGTCTGCAGTTCTCAGGAACTGTCTGGGGTCAGTCTCATTAGAAAACCCAGCCAGATGCTTCAGCACCACATGGCCAGCTATTACAGGAGGCAGCAGATTAGCAGTGTCCAAGGAAAGCCAAGAGGCACACAGTGGATTGGGTGATGCAGACAAAACTGGTGGGACTGGTGTTAATGGGTGAGTGTGCTGTGTTTAGGACTTTTTCTTGTTCATGGCCTCATAGAGCAGGAATTAATCAACTCCAGAACTCTGTTCCAGGACAGAATCCTCCATACATCAACTTCCCATGGACCTGGTTCCAGGAACTCTGAATTATTATTTTTCTTTGGCCTAGGCCCTTTAAAAAATCCATATTTTTTTAATGGAAGGGCATAAAGAGGCGACCCTATTATGGAATTAGAGAATTACATCCTCCCTTTCTTCGGGCTTTTAAATGCCTTTGCCAGATACACAGCTTCTGTTCTAAACATGTGTTTGTGTGTGTGGTGGCCCTCACTGCTGGTAGCTTTCAAAACAAGGAAGAGGATCCTGTGGCTCTTCAGACATTGCAGAACTGCCACTGCCACCATCTCTGATCACTGGACAATGGTGACTGGGGTGAATGGGAGTTGGGATCTCACAGTGGTGCACCCTGTTGGGCAACTCATAATCTCCTGCACTGAATGACCTGTCTTGGTTGCCAATCAGTAACCAAACTAGGTTTAAAGTGTTAGTCTTGTTGTCTGAGAGGCCATGTTATCTGAGAGACTGTTCTCTGGTCTGTGGTTGGGGTCCTCCTGACCATACAATACCCTTCAGACACCCATCTGGTAGGGGCACACAGGAGGGGCTTCTCCATGGTAGCACTTACCATTAGGAATACTCTTCCTTATTGAGATCTGGTGAACACCAATCATGTCTCGCCAGAGTAGTACATGGTTTGGTTATCTTCCACTTGAACTACTGCAATGCGCTCTACATGGTTACCTTTGAAGGTGACTCAGAAACTACAACTAATCCAGAATGCAACAGCTAGACTGGTGACTGGGAGCAGCTGCTGGGACCATATGACACTGGTTTTAAAAGATCCATGTTGCCTTGCGGTATGTTTCTAAGCACAATTCAAAGTGCTTTAAATCCCTAAATGGCTTTAGCCCTGTATACCTGAAGGAGTGCCTCCACCCTCATTGTTCAGCCCGTACACTGATGCCAAGCTCAGAGAGCCTTCTGGCAGTTTCCCCATTGTGAGAAGTGAAATTACAAGGCACCACCCTGTGGAACACCTTCCCAGCAGATGTCAAAAAGTTAAACAACTATATAACTTTTTGTAGACATCTGAAGGAAGCCCTGCTTGGGGAAGTTTTTAAGGCTTGATGGTTTGGTTTGGTTTGGTTAGGTTAGGTTTTCCTTATCCTCCTTCTTTCCCTCTGTATTTTTGTTGGAAGCTGCCTAGAGTGGTTGGGGCAGTCAGATGGGTGGGGTATAATAATTTTGTTGTTGTTGTTGTTAAAGACCTATCTGCTCACTTGGGCCACAGGTAGCCAGCACATGTCCCTTCAGAACTCCCATCAGCCCCAGTCATCATAGCCAATGGTAGCTGAGGATGGGAGCTTCTATTCAGAACCCTGAGCCAGGCTTTCTTTGATCCGTAATATTGTTAATAACCACTTACCTTGGTTATTGTGTTAACTTTATTGATTATTTTTTATTGGATAGTCTTACATTTTATTATTGTCTGAACTGCTTCAGAATTTCTTTTGTGAATGAAAACCAAGATAGAAACCTTTTGATAAATTGCAAACACCTGAAGGTCGATAAAAAGAAACAAGGGGGGGCACTACCACCAATAAGTTCTCTCCAAACGCAGACAAACCAGTTTAAAGGGTGCCCCCACCAAATAATAACAGAAAGAGCTTTCTAGATTCACCAGTTACAATTGGGAGGCGTGTGAGTTGTTTCACTTCAGCCTCATCTGAAGGCCTGATTGGAGGACAGGGCGGTGGTGTGGACAGATGGGGCATTTGGGACATGCCACAGATTGTGTTTGGTGCCTCCCCTCATTTCAGAAAACACCATTTCCCAACCAAATCTGCAAACTCTGAACTGCAGCTGGGTTGGAAATTGCCAGCAGTTCTAGACTCCTCCTCCACCTCCTCCTCTTTCTGGGCAAGGAAGGATCAATAATCGCCGCTCTTCCCTTCTTCCTTTTGTGTTGCGGTGGAACAGCTGCCAAGCAGAGCCTGCACTTGGCAGCAGAGCCCTCCCAAGGAATCAGTCCAATGTGGCTGCTTCCCATCTGTTCTAAGAAGGTGACTCAGGCTGAAGGTGTTCTCCAAACTCCCCACTGGCTGTATTTATTGTCAAACAGTTTTTGCTTTCCCCGCTGCCTCTGGAAACGTGCGGAGCAGCTGAAGATGCACAGTCATTTTGTCATTTTCCTTTCAGGGTACTCTGGAGCCCAGCAGAAATAAACAGCGCCAGCCCAGGGGTGTGCAAAACCTCGCTCAGATACATTGTCACTGTGATATACATGACCTAAGTAGTGTGTAGCCAGAGTTCCCCTGTGTTCAAGGAATCCAGGTTCTGTGATGTGCAAAAATCCTGAGACTTGCATCCATCCTAAGTTTGATCCCTCGCATCTCTTAATAGGGCTGGGAAAGTCCCGTATGAAACTCTAGATACCCACAACCAACAGTGTACCTATCAAGGGAAGTAATAGCACCACTCTGTTCTGTCTTGGTCATACCACCCCCCGAGTCCTGTGCCCATTTCTGAGCACCACAATTTAAGGAAGGTATTGACAAGCTGGAATGTGTGCAGAGGAGGGTGACCGAGATGGTCAAGGGTCTGGAAACCAAGCCTTCTGAGGAACAGTTCAGGGTTGTGGGTTCGAGTCCCGCATTGGGCAAAAGATTCTTTTATTGCAAGGGGTTGGAACAGATGACCCTCTTGGTCCTTTCCAACTCTACGATTTTATGATTCTAAGTAAAATGCAGTCCACTAGCCAGGTATGGTGATGCACCTAAGGTCCAGTTTTACCGTCTGATCAGAAGCCTGCATTTCAAGCATCTGGAAGGACCCCACAGCAAGCTGGTGGGCTACATTGGGCTTAGCAAGTCACAAACTGGGGAGGGCAGATCAAGATTGCACCGATATTACCTCCCCCCTTTTTAAGGGAGAACAAGCCTACCCAACCTGTGTTACCTTCCAGGCTGAAGACTGCCCAATAATATCCACTATGGAGGCTTGTTAAGGGTTTAGTAAGCCCCCAAATTTTGCTACTTCGCTGTCAATGCAAAAAACAAGGACAGCTGCTCAAGCATGAGCCAGCTTTGTTTTCTTTGAAAAGAGTGCCTTCTCAAGGCTGGAGTTCACCTATTTGGTGGAGCATTGAATTGTCATTGCATAGTTCCATTTCAGGCTGACCAGAGGAAGATTTATGAAACAGAGGTTGACATTAAGTTATATTGTTGCTGGAGTTTCATCGGAATCGCATCAGCAACAAATATAGAAAAATAGAGAGTTATTCTCTTGGACTCGGTGCTTTTTTTCTAAAAAACCGTTTAGGGGTACTCTCATTTTCCTACTCATATTGAAATACTGCCCTTCAATGAGGCCAAACTTAGATTCACAAAATGTTTAGAGGTTTGCGCCCCCCCCCAAAGCACTGCTTGGACTTATTGCAAGAATATTGGACTGCTTGGCTTTGAAATATTGAGTTGTGTATGCTATTTTGGCATTGTAAATATCATTTAAGACTCTTAAGTATTAGAAGGTGTTGAATTTTGGTACATTACTGTTAATGAATTTTCGCAAGCCATATACTGATTTGGTATAAGGCAGCGCGTCCTGTGCTTGTTCTTACATCATCGGTCAAAGAGCAGTAAAACCAAGAACGAAACAGCAGCAAAAGTTCCACAGAGTGAATGTTTTATTTCCAACAAACATAGCGCCCGCCCGGCCTGGGATAGAGCAGGTGAGGATGGGGAAGGAAGACATGGGGAGGGTGCTCCAGGTAGGGAGGGAGACTCAGATTCGACCTGGGGCAGAATGGGGCAGAGAAGGAGCCAGGTCTTCTCCCCCGCTGCCCAGGCAGGGAGATCTGGTGCTGGAGGGAGGACAGTGCAAGGAGCCGAGTCTCAAACGGGGAGACGCAGGGCAGTGGCGACAGCTATCCCAGACTGCTGGCCGTGCACACAGTGCATGGCGTGAGGAAAGGTCCAGATAGAAAAGAGTTAAGATTGGTTCTCTTGCCCCCAAGTGGGGGAAAAGCTGCCCCTGCCCCTCCAAGTCCTGAGGCCAGAACAGCCGCTGGCGTGATTGTGTGAGCGCTTTTGGATCCTGCAGTGAATCACTGCACGGGGAAAAAGAGGGGCTGGCAGAAGGTGTGTGTCTTTCTCTCTGTGTGTGAACGCCTCCCCGCCTCATCATGACCTCCAAGTGGAGCAAGTGCTTATGTGGGGTGTGTGCATGGCTGTGCCTTTGTGACACTTGGGGAGGGTGCAGCTCCTGCTATCCCGCCCCCTCTCCTCCTCTTCCTCTCGAGGACCATTCAAAGAGGTGGCCGCTGTTTCCAAAACTGCCCCCCTCCTCAGTAAAACCGCCGGAAGGGGATGGAGCTGTCTTTTCTTTTTGTCTTCTTTTTCCAAAGTGTCAGTGTGAAAATATATATATATTTATATATATTTATAGATCGATAAATCCCAGAGTTCACGAGGCTCACACTTCTGTCTGGAAGTCCCCCTCGGATAGATCCAGGCTCATGCAATGCTTCTCCCAGTCGGCGGAGTGCAGCTCCAGTTTCTCCCGGTGCTTGGAGGGCAGGGAGCTCAGCGTCATGGCCTTGAAGGTGCTCCAAGACTTCTGCTTCTGCTGCCGGCTCTCTGGGCTGGTGACTTCCTGCTGGGGAAAGAAGAGAGAGTGAGGGGAGGGGTGCTGTTAGGCTACAGAGTGAAAAATAAACAGCACAAGATACACAGAGTGGCTTCCGCTGAAAATGGCTGGCCCAGAAATGACTGTAGCAGAGCACATGCAAGGATGCCTCCAGGTGGGACTGGAATCCTGTCCAAAACCCTTCATAGCATGGCTGTGGTATTCTCTACATATAGCAATTGCCTTTGCCAAGGCTCTCTGGTGTCCTGTGGACTCAGCAATACCTTTAGAAGCTACAGGCGCTCTTCTTGATGGCTTTGGCCTGTTTCCTACTTTGTATATTAGGTGGCCAGCACCAGCAAATCCTCTCCCATAATGCATCTCTCTTCTTCCTTCCTCTCTCCCATTATCAAAGGATAACAAAAACTTACGCCAGGCATATTCTTTTCCCCACTCCCTGAAGAGACGCTCCACCGCTTTTCTCTCTGTGTGAGAACAACAAGAAGAATTAAGCCCATAGATTATGCCTCGCCTCCCACTCTGTGATCCAACTCAACCTGGGCCCAAACTGTGGTATTTCTTGGTGTGGAATTCAGCAGAGTTTACACTAAGGATGGGTGAATCGGAGGATTCCTAGTCTATGTCACTTTGTAGTGTGTTTTCCTCTTGTCTCCACATTTAATCTGCTTTTTAAACATCCTCAGTTGCAGGCACAGCTTAGCTACGCACATGGTTGTAACAGGGGTGGAATTGTAAGCAGTGTGGATGGTTGGAGTTGGTCAGGGGGAAACAACAGAAAAAGTACAGATAGTGACAGTTCAATTAGAGCCAGAATACATGTAAGAGAATCACAGTGACCCTTTTCCAATAGCAGTGATAAGTGGCAAACAATTTGGCAATGCTAGGGTTAATTATTTATTGTTTTATTTATTAAAATCCATTCGAGGACCCCAAAGTGGTTTATAGAACAAAATTCATCACTCAAGTGTTAAGAGCATAAAATCGAAATAAAATCAACAGCAAACTCTAAACAATGCTGGGGATATGTACACTATCTAAAATTGGCCAATAATGTAGTTGCAGAAAAGCCCAAGCAAACAAATGGGTTGGATGCAATGCTAGTCCTGTGTGGAGATAATGGACATGACTAACTTAAGTTCTTTAACTTCAACAGGTCAACTCTGAGTAAAACTTAGTTGGATACAACCCATGTCCTCTTAGCTGCCTTCAGAAACACCCTACTGTGGATGCCTCCTATATAGCAGGTGAGTATAGTATTGGGAGAGAAAACCATTGTCTCTATTCAGACCCAAAGAAGTTCAATTCTGTTCATCAAGAAGTTGACTCTATTGGTCCATAATAAGAGTCCTAGTTTTTAAGGTGCCATGAGACTCCTTTTTTTTTTTAATCTTTCATGTTTTAGTGCAACTTTCTTTTAAAAACACACCAGTGGTCATCCTGTCCAAACGAACCCCAAATGTGAAATCCGTGTTGCACCAATTCAATTATTTCATCTGCCCTGACTTCTGCATATGCTCAGGAGCATTATGGTGTCACATGTTCCAGAGGCATTCAAAACAGGTGCTGTGTTTAAACCACACACCCCACCCCCGCCAATCAGATTAAGCCCTGCTCAATACTATTGCCAGATGCTCTCCAAACCTTAATGAGGAAGGATTTTGTTCCTTTGCTTTCCTCCCATTCTTACCTTTGCTGCGTTGGTAGCTGGAGCCCGATACCGGTCCAGTGTGTGGAACTTTTGATTCAGCTCGTGGTAAAGTTCTGAGTGGCGCTTTCTTGTATGCATGACTTTCTGCAGATTTTTAATCAACAAGTCCCGAGAGGGGAGGGAGAGAGAGCAGAGAAAGAGCAGAGAAGTCAGTGGGCACAGGAGCTCATCTCCCCAAAGCAACTCTGGATGGTTCAAAGCACATGAAATGTAAGGAGCCCCTTACACATCCCAGCCTGAGCCTTGGACTCCCTTGGCAGCCTTAAGCCAGCACTTGCTTGTGCAGCAGGAGTGGAGAACCTCATGTGGACTTCCGCAGACTCCTCCTCTGTTCACATCCCTCCTGCACACCCTCCTCCCCAAGCACTTTTGCTTGCAACACAGGAAGATGCTGTATTAGACTATTGGTCCTTCTAGCTCAGCATTCTCTGAACTGTGATAATGCCTTTTGTGTATGTGTGTGTAAGCTCTGACATTTGCATGGCTGGAATGTACCTTAATGCTAAAAAAAGAGAGAAGAAGAGTCACCTCCATTGCTCCACCCACTTTTTTGCCTTTCACCCCGGCAGGTTCCCCTCACCCCGGAAGGTTGTCCGGAAGGGAATACAGCCCTCAGGCCAAAAAATGCCCCACATCCTTGTTGCAGATGATGAGGATGATCAGTACTGGTCAACACTGCAGGGCTGTTCTGAAGATTTTTGAACCGGAAGAGTTTTGTGCTCTTAAGGGAAAATCTGTTTATTTCCCCAGATCAGGTGAGCTGGGATGACCAATAATATACTAATAATAAATATATTATCCTGATTAGTGTGGCACAAGGAGTAGCCACTTAGATAACAAGCATGAAGCAAACTCCATCATAGAATTGTAAAGTTGGAAGGGACCTAGAGGGTCATCTACTCTAACCTCTGCAATATATCCTTTTAGTTTTTGAAGGGGAAATTCAAAAGCATTGTTGAATTTCCACTCACAAAGAACCGGGGCTGGCTGGAGGCAGGCAGTAGTTTTTAAGAGAGCTTTAGGCGGTCTGAAAGAGGCATTGTTCCCTGTGGTTTTCTCATTCCTTGTGTCCTGTTGTGGTCTCAGGCTGTTGCAGGTTCCTGAAGCACTACAAAGCCTAGCAAATTCTGTTCACAGGATGAGGTGGGTGCAGCCTGGAAGGTCCTTATCATACCTTGTGTCAATGCTCCGGAAAGCTATTGCCTCTCCCCTGCTGGATGTTAAGTGGCTGGCAGGATGGCCCAGAGTGTTGTTTTTCTTTTCCTCAGATCAACGACCAGAGAGTCTGTCAGGTCAACGTTTATGGGCGGAAATCAGTTGATGATGAGCCTTTAAGGCTGGCTGGAGCTGCACCCCACTATCAAACCTTTCGCAGTAAGTGGAAGGATATTACCTCTTCCCCCATAAACTCAGCTAAAATACTCGCATCTCTGGCTCCGGCATTTTAATCAACTGCTAACGCTCTTTATTGCCTGTTATAAAACTTGGGGGCCTATTTCATCAGATTATGCTTAAATCAGAACCAGGAAAAGAGGCTTGAGAGAGGAAATAAACAAAATGGGTATTGCGGTGCCTACTCCCTTCCTCCTGCATGACATATGAGACTCTCCAGAAACTGACTGGGCTTCTGAGAAGAGAGAGCCTTAAGTAAAGGGGTGGGGTGGGGGTTCTCTCCCCAATCCTGTTTTGTCTCCTTACATACCCACACACCAGCTGGCCCAAACCTTCTCTAACTTGTCACATGATTAGTTGTGCTCATGACTGTATTGGGGTGGTTACACATGATGCTGCTTTCAATACTATAGCTCAAGAGATCCCCCTCCAGACTAGCAACAATGCGATAACATTAGGGAAGCATTGCAGAACAACTAATAAAGTAGAATGGCGTGTGGGTGGTCCAGTATAAATCCACCACTAACAAACTATTGCTGTATTAAGGACAGCTTGCAAAATATACCCAACAACAACAAGAGTCTGGAGGGGCATGCCGTATATCCAGACTACAAACCTAATTGGTTTGAGACCAGCATCACTGACACAACCTTCCTCCAAAGAATCCTGGGAACTCTTGCTTGACATGAATAGCTGGAAATTCATAGGCCTCCTGGGCTCAGAACTACACTTCCTGAGGTTCTGTGGGGCGAGTGTACGAGAGGGAATTATTCTTAAACCAGTTTAAGTCTGTAACAAACTGAAACTGATAGAGATCTGTAACATATAGACAACTGCTGTGCAGAGCACAAGAATAATCTCATTGGGTCAAAGGAGGTCTCTTTGCGACATCAGGAAGAAGAGAAGACTGGGCAGGCACTTACCTCAAAATCCAGGTCAGAGTACCGCAGTCTTTTTCTCTGGGGAGGGATGTAGGCATACCACAAAGGAAACGGATGCAAAAAGGGGGGGAAAGGAAGGGAGGGAAAGAAGCCTTTACTAATTTGTTCAGCATTTAGAGATACGAAGTTCTGGAGACCACATGTATGGGAGGAGGGCAGGCCCCCCAAAGCCTAATAGCACATAGAGAAGAAAGGAGGCCTATCAACATGACTTGGGATGGGAGGATTGGAGTGGAAGTCTGTCAAAGTATTTTAGGGGGAAGAGGAGAAGGAAAGACCCAAGCCATTATGGCAGCAGCACAAAAGCAACGAGAGGCAAGGGTCCCAACCCAAAATTCCTGAGGCAGTTTGACTGGCACTTCCTGTTTCCAGTTGACTAGAGAGATTTAGGTAGCAACCAAATGGGAATTGACCCATGCAATGGTTACAACGTTTAGGACTTTTCAGTTTGGAAAAAAAGCAAGAAGAGGCATGATAGGGCAGCATAAAATTATGCTTGGTGTGGCTAAAGGGTTTCTCCCCTCCCTATTTCATAATTGTAGAGTTTGGGCCCATCCAATGAAGCTCAATGCTGGAAGGCACAGGGTAGATAGACAAAACAAAAGTATTTCTTCACACAGTACATAGTTTAAATCACAACTGGGGGGATCGCCAATGCACCCACGTCTTGCTTTCAGCTTCACATAGGCTCCTGGTTGACCACTGTGAGATCAGTATATAGATGGATTAGATGGGCCATTGGCCTGATGCTGTAGCCGGGTTCTTCTTAGGTTCTTATTGGTAGCTGAGAAACTCTTCCGCTCCCCCAGAAAGCCACATTTCTCTTCCCAACTCAGAAAAGCTGCTGCCTGTGGCTTTGCACAAAAACTGTGGGCGCGTGTTCATTAGCAACTGCTGGTGAGCTGAAGCCAACTCTTAATTAATGGGAGGTTATTCCCACAATCAGCTTTGTCTGTAGTGACTTCTTTTCTCCTTTGAGAAGCCAGACTTGAGGGTGGAAACCCCCCAAAATCTGCCTTTTCACAGCTGCAGGGAATCTGTTTTGCAAACAAAGTGGGGGGTGGGAAAGGACACTGAGCAAATGCCACATTTGGTGAAGAGTGGATAAAAAGAGATGAAGCAAAACCCAGCTGGTCTCCACACTGATCTGTAGGGTCCTTTGGAGGATAGAAATGAGTGCCAAAGTGGGATGGGGAAAGGCACCTTCCATACTGATCATGAAAGTCTGAATGGGTACTTCTGTCTACTGCAGTAGCCTTTGGCAACCCGATGCCCTCCCATCAGCCACATTCCAAAGCATCTGTAGGGAACCAGGATGGCAAAGGCTGTACTGCAGAAAGAACGCTCTCCCTCCACACAATTCTTAACCCTTTCTGCTTGGTGCCGGCACCTCAACTTTCAATGGGTGTAGTGATGCTACAAACTTAAAAATAACGTCACAATTGCTCACCTGTGGAACCCTGGGGACTGTAGCTGTGCAAGAACTAGGCTTGTGTACCAGCACTTTCATCATATTGCTGTTCCCAGGATTCTTTTTTTGGAGCTGGGGAGCTATGATGCTAAACTGATATAATTCAGTATTCTTTGCTGCAGATTGGCCTTTACATCCTTTGGAACATTCCTCAGCCATTGCATTAATTCATGCACACTCCCCTCTTTTTGTGGCACCCTGTATTCATGCTCAAGCCATCAACTTGTGCATCATTCTATAGATTTACCTGCACAGATATAGATTTTGCCCACACACCCTCTCTTCTAGCGGGTGCATAATTTATTCTTTTTGTAAACCACTTTGAGGTTTAATTACGATCAAGCGGTATATACATCTTTTCAAACAAATAAATCAATAAAGTGGTGACCTGCAGATAAATACAGATGTAGGCATGCAGACTCAATGCCCATTCCCACTTTGAGAAAGCACTGTCTACACCAGCTTTGTTCCCATCAGCTACAGACAGCACAGCACTGTATTGGCCAGAGCTGATGGAAGTTGCTGTCCCAACATACTTGGTAGGTGCTACATTGGGGAAGGCTGGCCTACATGTCCACTGCCTCCGCATGTCATCAAACAAGCTCCTGGTCCACTCCCACCCACTGCCGCTCTTACCTCCAGGGAGCCCACCTTCATGGCGGAGCCAGGCACAGTGCGTGGCATGGTGCGGCTGCGCTCTGACAGCTCTGAGGCCAAGATCTGCCGTACTGTCGGGTGCTGCTTGAACTGGAGGCCGTAGGGGTGCTTGACTGTCCCGTACGGCTGGTTCAGGTTCACGTTGATGTGGTCCATGGAGGCAAAGCTGGGGTAGGCTTCAGCTTCCATGGGGTGGCGGCCCTTGGCCAGGCCCGGCGCGTCATCCAGTTTAATGTTGAGCTTGCCCTCCTCCCTGGTGAAGGGCTTAAGGCTCACTGTCCGCCGTGGCAGCACCATGTAGTTGCTCTCCAGGGTGGCCTCCTGTGGCCGCAGCCACCCATAGTCCAACTGCCGCAGGCTGCTGTCGCCACACAGGTACACCGCCCCCCGAGCTGGATCCAGGTTGACGTCCTTCTTGGCAGGAGGGTCGTTGAGCTCGTTGAGCCCTTTCACCACGTTGTGTGTCATTTTGGGCACCTGGACCAGGATGGAAGTGGGTGGGATATTCCCAGGAAGGGTGGAGAAGCCCAGGCTGCCCTCGGAGCTGGTGTTGAGCTTCGGATCCTCGTCCCCATCCAGGGAGATGCGCGACAAGGTGCTTGTGATGGTGGCTGGGTTGCACGTGTTAACCTCTTTGAAGAGGACTGGGAGGGAAGCGGACAGTCAAATGGAACATGAAACAGTTTCTGGGAGAATTAAGGGGAGCACCTGCGCTTAGGGAATGCTTCAGTCTGTGGGTTTGGGGCTGGGGGGGGGGAGGAAGAAAGGTGGAAAAGTCCCTTTGGTGGGAACACTTCTCAGTCTGAAGAGCACACCAGGGGAGGGTGTTAGCTGGTGCTTTTGTCATAAATGGAGGTAACAAGAGTGGTTTTTCCAGGAACCTGGAGATCCAGGTGTGCTTAAAGAACGGTAGGCCAGAAGAACCTGGAAGATGAGGTGGAACTGTCTCTGGGCACCTCTGGGCATGCAAAAGCTGCGAGCTGGCATTTGCTAGCCTGGTGCCCTCCCAATGTTTTGGTTTTCAGTTCTCGTCAGCTCCAGACAACATAGCTATACAATGCTGGGGGAGATGACAGCATGGTCATGCTGGCTGGGGATGATGGGAACTGGCTGTGCAAAATATCAGGAGGGGACCAGGTTGGCAAAGACCACGGAACTGAAATTGTGAGCTGGGTAGATGGCATGGCACAGGGGAGTTCCTTGTGGCCAGTTGTGAATACTGGGTGTGTGTGATTAATCGGAAGCCCCCTGAGCCTTAAGCTGGAAACTCATGGGACTGACAGCTAGTCTCTTTTGTCACCAGCTTGACCTAGCCCTTCCTATTTCCTTCCTGCCTGTGGGATGTGCTGTTCCTGGGGGGCTCAGGGGCTGGTTGCCTAGCATAGGACCATCCTTGCCAAAACCTATGCTCCTGATCCCTCTTCCATATGGAGGCCCATGTTCTGCAATGTCCTTAGAAAGAACTGGCCCCTTCCCTATTCAATGATAAGCTCTTCCCAAAGCCTCCCTGGCTGACCCATACGAGTGCCAGGGAGAAAGGAAGAGGGACTCACCTGTCTGACACGCCAGGTCAACATCCTTTTCAAAATCTGTCTATAAAAACACAGAAAGAGGGGGAGAAAGGGAGAGAACGAAAGAGAGACGAGAGAGGAAGCGAGAGGAAGAGACAGAGAGAAGGTGGGAGTGGAGAAATGAATGCATCGTTGGCAACAAAGGTGGCTCAGTGATGTTCCTTAGCCAGCTTTGAGCCTTTCAAGAGGCATAAATATTACGCTGGAGAAGGGGCACCGAGTGCTTTTTGAACATTTTTAGGGAGTTGCAGCCAACTACATTCTACTCAGAGCACTCAAGGAAATCAGTGGGCTAAGTTAGTCAATGCCTCTACTCTGTGTAGGCCTAGGATTGACTAAAACATTTTCTTTTGGTGATGCCACATAAAACCCACCCACCCAAGCTCAAATGATTGTGCTGTCTTTTCCTGTTCATATGCAACATGGTGGTGTTAAAATCTGACAACTGATTGACTACACACACACACACACACACAATATCAAAGATGGACATGCCTAATCCAAAATGGCAGCAATGTCATTTCCAAAATGGCACGTTTTGCCACCTTGGATGTGTTGAAAGGCTAAAACATAGTGGCCAAGGGCTTGAGCTATGCAAGCCAGTGATTTAAGTCTCAGTAAACATAACCTCCCTAGATCAGTCTTCCCTAACCTGGTGCCCTCCAGATGTTTTGGACTAGGACACCCATCAGCCCCAGTCCACCTTTGTGTCTCCTCTGTAGTAAAAATAACATTAGCTTAGGCCACAGAGCACTTGTAAGAATCACTGACAGCATACTTAAAAACACTTGTGGGAAGCACTCTATAAGCACGGACCATTCCTTACTGTGTGTGCCTAGAAAGGTTCTAGATCATGTCAGCATCAGCCCTGCAAATATCCCATCAAGGAGGACTCAGCCAAAACAAGCTTGCAAAGGCCCAGAAGGGGATGCAACACCCTTTGTGCACATGTGACCGGTTCTCCCTCCCCCACCCTACAACATGGGCCCCACACTCACTCACCATGATCTGGACTTGCCCATTCTTGCAGGAGTCAGGGGAGTTCTCATTCTCGTCACTCTTGCACACTCCGATCTGGCACTTCACCACATCTTGTACCTGGGAGAGGTACAGACAGGCAATGTGGTCTCAGGTCTCTGGAGGCCTCAGACCTTCTCCCTCACTCTGGCTCCTGTTCTGTTGCTACTTCCCCCACCAACCAGAGCCAACACTGGCGGTAGAGAGGATCAGGTTCCATCTCCGGCTGTTGGCTAGACCAGGGGTGGGGAACCTTTTCAAACACCAAGGGCCACATTCCCTCGTAGGCAACCTTTCGGGAGCCACATGCCAGTGACTGCGGGAGGGGGGAAAGGGGAGAGATGCAGGAGTGGGCGGAGCAAAATGGAGGTGCATGAGCTGCGGGCGGCATGTGCTTGGGGAGGGCTTTGCATCAGTTTCTGCTTCCGATCGTGCGGCAACGAATTTCCTACTGCTGCTTATACACTGTTACCTTGGGAGTATTTGTGAGCTAGCATCAAGCCTCCCTTCAACCCCTCCCCCCCCCCATGCTTTTGTTTATTAGTCTGCATAAATTGTGACTCGCTCAGCTTGCGTGCCTAAAGCACACCAGACGTTTTGGACGAGCTTCTTAGCACCCTGGTGCCAGCCTTAATGCCGCTGAGCGACCAAATCTGTGGCAAGGACATGGCCGTTACTAGCTCCTCACTCCTGACAGGAGAGTGAGGGATGTGGAAAGCAGCTGGCAGCAGCGGGCGTTGCATGGGCCACCTCTGCGGGGTCTGTGCTTTATGTTTATGGAGCAGTCGCTCACCACCCATCGGGCAAAGATAAATGGGGGAGTGTAAAAAGTCAAGGGTAGGGAGAAAAACTCTGGCCTGCAGAGTGCATATGGATGAAATACAAAGAAGGTTGTCTCCATATAGGCTGAGGGAAATGTAGCCAATCTCTACCCGTGTCCCAGACAGCCATTAATTGGACTGGCTGATTTAGAACCCCAGCAAATGAAAGTGGCTTGGGATGGCAAAGGCCATTTATTTATTTTTTGCTTCATAAAAATTATATACTGCTTGATAGTAGGGAAAAACCTCAAAGCTTTGAACAGTGAGGTGTGTGTGGAATAAATACATTGGGAGGATTCTCCGTCCCTGTGTCCCATCAAAACGACTGCCCCCTCTGTGTAGGCCAGGGGTGGGGAACCTCAGGCCCAGGGTCCATATGTGGCCCTCCAGGCCTCTCCATCAGGTCCATGGACCCCCCAGGCCACACCCCTCTATGGCTCTGTTTGCCCGCCAGGTGTGCAGGTGTAAACTTCTGGACTGTGCATGGCTTGCATGTAGGCTATGTTGCTGCTATTTCTCCCACTTTTTACCTCTGGCTACATCTACCACTGGTATGTGGCCCCTGGAAGGCTGCCCCTGAGGGAATGTGGCCTATGGCCTGCAAGAGGTTGTTCACTTCAGTGCAGAACAGTGATTCCCAAATGCTAGACAGAAGAGGTCGACTTATTATCTAAATGAAAACTGGAAAAACCTGCTGTTCTTAAAGCTGAGCTGAAATGTTCCATCCCCAGGAAAAATGGGAGCACCAGCAGGGGCAGACCTAAGTGGTTTTTATTTGGAGGGGATGTCAAAAAGTTTTCTGTATATGAATTTATTGTCAGAGATGGGAAAAGGCTTGAGGGTTAGTTTGTTTTTTAGATGCCTGTTAAACCAGCCTAATTTTGAGAAGCTACAAATTGGAGAATTGTATTATTACATCCCACTTTTTTATTTCAAGGTGGGGTACATGGCTCCCCCCCCCCTCATTTTATCATCACAAGAACCCTGTGAGTTACATTAGGCGGAGAAATGATGACTGGCCCTGGTCACCCAATGAGATTCAAAACCCTGGTATGCCGTGCCCTAGCCCAATGCTCTAACCACTACACAACAGCAGCTCTTGGAGAGGAGTTCATCAGTTCGTTAGAGTGTGGTGCTGATAATGCCAGGGTTGCAGGTTCAATCCCCATAGGGTCTACCAGCACATTCCTGCATCTTGGTACTGCATCCAAGGATCCCCTACAATTCTACGATTCTTTGATCTCTCCTTCATGTGCTTTGTGTTTGTCTGTTAAAATAATGACTCAGGAAAGAGAAAGCACAGCAGGAGGACACCCAATGAAAGTCCCAGCACATTGGCAGTGCATGTCGCCCACCTCTCTGCGCAGAAAGCAGTGGACCGTGATGATGACGAAGCCCTGGACCGAGTTGAAGACTGCAAAGAGGACCTGGAAGAGGATGGAGCGCCGGTCGGTCATGGCGAGCACAGCCGACATCCAGGTGAGCGCCAGCAGGGGAAGGACCACGCAGGAGCTCCATAGCGATGCCCTGGGAGGGGGCGGGAGGGGAGAAGGTGTGAGAGAGAGGTGCAGGAGCCAATCACAAAGGAGAAGGGGAATGCACACAGGCCGGGTCACCCATGCCACCCGACAAGAGCCCCTTTGCATACGATTGGTAGGTGACCAAAGGAGTTTGGGAGGGGGCAGAAGGTGATGGCAGGAAGCAGTTTAGTGCTGGCAGATGAGCATACATTAAGCAACATGGCAGAGGGTGGAGGGTTCCAGGAACATATGGATCTGTTCAGTTATGCTTATATTTCTAGAGAGATGTTTGGGCTCTGTGCAGACACCATGAAAAATGTATGGGCTCCCTGCTTCCTTCAGTGAAGGAACACACTCTGCACCTGGTCAGAGGCATTGGCCACTTGTCCCTTAAGGCTCTATGTTGGAGCATGGCAGTTAGATACACTCTCCCATGTCTAGTGGATTCTGGTGGCCTTTAATGATGAGGACCACGAGGAAGACCAAGGTTCCCCTGCATCTAGCAGTTCGGTTATTTTCATTTCTTTCATTTTCAACCACCTCAGCCTTGTCTTAGCCGCATCTCAGCTTCTTACCTCAGTCCCCCAACCCACCCTAACTTATCTGCCACATAGCTTTGCCTGTCTGGGCAACAGCTACATGGCTTCTGCACCTTTTCTTGCAAGTACACCAGGGGATGCTAAACCCCAGTTCAAGGGGCCTGATCTGTCACACTGCCTGCCATTTTTTCTGCCCCACCCTCTGCAGCACCTACCAATTGTGGGGGTGGCAACAACAACAAAAATCAGATCTGCAAAAACCCCGGCTCCTCCATGCATACCAGTGCCCTGATGGGGACACAAACCACCTCCCTCCCTGGTCATCAGAGTGATCATTTGATAACAAGGGAGAGTGCAATAACCCATGTCCTCAGCTGATCTTCCTGGATTAGATGAGAAACGGGGGCTGTGTGCACCCTGTAAGGGTTAGGGGTGTCCACACTGACTTCTGGCATGTGGCCCCTGGAGGGTGGGCCAAAGGTAAACGTGGCCCTTAGGCCACAAATTGTTAGCCACCCCTGTAAGGTAAAGGGACCCATGACCATTAGGTCTAGTCGTGACCGACTCTGGGGTTGTGCGCTCATCTCGCTTTATTGGCCGAGGGAGCTGGCGTACAGCTCCCGGGTCATGTGGCCAGCATGACTAAGCCGCTTCTGGCGAACCAGAGCAGCGCATGGAAACGCCGTTTACCTTCCTGCCAGAATGGTACCTATTTATCTACTTGCACTTTGACGTGCTTTCGAGCTGCTAGGTTGGCAGGAGCAGGGACCGAGCAACGGGAGCTCACCCCGTTGCGGGGATTCGAACTGCCCACCTTCTGATTGGCAAGTCCTAGGCTCTGTGGTTTAACCCACAGCGCCACCCGCATCACAGCCACCCCTGTAGTAACCAATATATAAATAAATGTAATTGCAGCCTTGGCATTGGCAGGGTCCCAGTATCCAAGAACTGGGGTGAAAGAGGCAGCTGACCTGGGATTTGAATTTCTGTGAGGCCTATGCATTAGCTCCCAGCTCTGTCTACACTGACTGGGCAGCCTCCTGAGGTTTATTTCTTCAGTGACACCATTGGTAAGATTGTGGGTCAAACTACACTAGCTGGTGAGAGATCCATAAGAAGCTTTTTCAGTAGGATGTAGGCTTCACAGAGGTCCAGAAAGGGACTGGGGACTGGGTAGGCCAGGAGGTTAAGGAATAATTGCATCCTTTGCCCTCACCATGCCCCACCTCACAATCCAATGAGTGTGGTACCCAGTGCTCTCCCCCCTAAAAATGTTTAAGGGTACTCTCGTTTTGACTCAAGAAAATCACCATTTTATAGTTCAAATTGGGTAAAAGAAGTACAGTAAATGGACAAAAGTAGAAAGATTCACAAAATGTTTAGGGGGTATGCGTCCCCCTAGAAAAAAAGCACTGGCTGTACCACATTTTCTCTAGAGGTATCCTAATTGTTAAGAAGGGGTTGTCTTGCCACGCGACTGCACTTTTCTTTTTCTAAGATGAGAACTGTCCATATCAATACAGCTCTTGCAGAGACATAGCACCTCCTCCCCAAATTGCACATCTGGTCACATTTGGGTGGGGTGAGGAGAAATGTAAAAATAAAATCCATTTTAGAGCTGCTGTTTAACTCCATGCACATTGCCCTCTTTGCCTTTCCAGATCAAAATGGAAAATTTTCCCAGATGTGATGGATTCCCTTCATTTTCTCTCTGTCATGCAGAGAGAGAAAGAGAGAGAGATGAGAAAAGGGAGGCAGCCGCAGCTCATGCATGTGATTAATTAGACCTAACTATCTTTTAATTCTAACGTCTCCTCTTGTGCTTCGCTCGGCTGTTAAAGGCTCATTATAGGCAATGCAAGGAAACAGGGAGAATGTTCCTGGCAATATAATCAGGAGAAGACACTGTGAAGGGGAAGCAAATGGAACCAAGTGGTGCCTATTGCCAGTTTGCCAAACATCACCTGAAGGTTTGTTTCCACCAGTGAATTTTGTGGTTTGCATAGTTCCTCGCTCCCATATTTGTTGAGGGTCCTGATTTTGGTCTTGCAAGAAAGTGCAGCCCACCAGGCAAGCCTCCTGCACAAGCCTTGTCAAGGGCAGGACAGACAGAACTATAAGTAAGGATGCCAGAGAATCCAGTTGTAAATGGAAATGGGGACAGAAACTTCTGTAATTCGCATGTTTTGTGCAAGGTCTGAAACAGAAACCATGCAAGCAAATACAAGCAGAAGTGGCTATTGTTCTTTCTTCAGCCCGCAAACGTTAAGTTAAAAATTACATTCTTTTCTGCACTGTTTGTGACATTTCCCTTCCGTTGAAATGCATCAGAATTAATTATGTCAGTTTTGGCTAACGCTGATAGTGAGAAACATAACGTAGGTTTTAGTGGAAGCCAAACTGTAGAGGAACGGAAATGGAGCTGATTGCAATGGACAGAGTCAGTCACTGACATTGGCTGTGACATTAAGAACTTCTGCTTGGGATATTTCCTCCTCCCTCCCCGTTCCCCCTTTTTCATGTGACATGATGTCTTTTCAGTCTGTGAGCTGAAGGGCTAGGACCCCCTTAGAACTGATTTTTGCCTACCACTCTGGGAGCCTCTCAGGCTATAATGGGCAGGGCATAAATGCTTTAAATAGATAAATAAGCAAGGCTCATTAAGATGAATGGGAGCTGTGCTGGAGCATGAGAGTGCTCTAGGTGCTCAGCTTCTCATTTTTACTACATTTAGTTTGCCCCATTTCCACATAGGCTGGTTGTTTAAATTTTAAGAAAGTCCATGTGAAAATATGTGTGCATTTTCATGCATGTTAATCTTGACATGTTCCCTCTACAACCTATGTCTAGAATATGCATTTTTTGCAACCAAATCCCACCTGAATATGGGAAACTGGTGGTCTTCCAGATGTTGGTGGGCTCTTAACTCCCATCATCCATGACCATTGGTCATACTGGCTGGAGCTGATGGGAGTTGGAGTCCAACAACATCTGGAGGGCCACCAGTTTCCTAATACATTTGCTTGTCTGTCCTTTCCCCTCCCCCTTTCTCTTTCATTCAGAGAAGAGCAAATTCTGAAGCGGAGCTATGTTTCAGTTTGCGTACCATTTCAGGAAGTGCAAATGTGGTAGGTTCACATTAAAATGCAAACAGAATGGATTTCTGTCCCATCCCTGGTGGCTGCCAACCGGGCCCAATTCTAGAGGCTTATAAGAATAATCAATTTGCAAGAGGAGATGGAGGAACTCCATGCTGCCCAACTCTCCCCTCCCCCCAGGTAGGTTGGACAAGCTGGTACATGGTTTCTGCCCTGCTGCCAAAATAATTTCCATCTGAAGCAATTCACACATAAGGGGATTTTTCAAAAAGTGCTTCTTCAGCAAGGTGTTTTGTGTGTGTGTGTGTGTGTGTGTGTGTGTGTGTGTGTGTGTTTACTGCCTTTAAAAATTAAAAAACCCTTAAGCCACAGTCACTTCGCTTCCCTGCTCATCTCCCTGGAGCAAGCCCAGATGCCGCTGGCAATAGACCTGGGAGCAGAAGAGCAACTGATGGCAGCGGAGTCAGTGTGTGTTGGGGGGGGGGTGTAGTTTAGCCTCAGGGCCTTGCAGGTACTGAGGAAGAGCAGGTGGCTCACAGTCCTTCCTGGTGGAGAGAGCAGAAAGGAGTAGAGTGACATTCTATGGCTCTACTACTGCAGCTGTTCTATTGAAGAGCTTGGCTCAAACATAATGCAGCGTCTGGGATTGCCTTGTGGGCACCCTAAAAGGACAGTAAACGAACAGTTCTTCAATTCATTAGATTTTTTAAAAATAGTTTTTGAAAGTGTCTTTTTTTAAAGGAAAAAAAAATGACCTGAAGGAGTTTTGACAGTTCAGTGGAGAGAAGATTCTGAGGTGATAAATTCAACTGCACAAGCATCCCTCTCGACTGCCATTGCCATTTGGGTGAAGGCCAGACCTACTGGCTGCTTCTTGCAAATAGTTTTGGCAGTGCTGAAAAACATCTTCCATTTGAAAAAATAAAATAAAAAAATGATGTTGATTTTTCAGCACTACTGGCAAATGAGATGTTTCCTCTGTTCTTTAAACTGCCCTCTCTTACGAACATCCTCCATGACATCATGGAGCTAAATTCTGCATCATCAACATAATGACATCCCATTTGCTGCATGATCTAGGTCTGCAGCCTGGTGTCCTCCGGATGTTTTGGCCTACAACTCCCATCAGATGTGCTGATGAGAGTTATGGTCCAAAACATCAGGAGGACACCAGGCTGGGGGATGCTGATCTAGGTGACAGATTCAGGAAGGAGGAGGTAGTTGAAGCATCCTAGGAAAGGCAGCACAGAGGCGAAAACAGCCACGTGAAGGGACCATGGTGCTGCCACACTGGGCACAGGGCATTTGCAGAACCTCAGTGCTTTGGGAGATGAAGTTCCACCCCACTGAAATGGCAGCTTCCAGCCTGAAATCAAGAAGCCCTGGTTTGGCAAGGAAAGAAGAGGTTTCAGTGGTGGAAAAGCATATGTGTTCTGCATGCAAAGGTCCAAAGTTCAATCTATGACCACTGGTGGAGGAACGGGAGGGGGGAGGGAGCAGACCACCCCCAGCACCACTATTCAGGTAGGTGCCCCCTGGACATGTGCCACACATCCCCCCCACGCACCAGCTGCCACGCCTCCAGAACACGCGCCATGCCCTCGCAGGTAGCGTGCCATGCCCCCCGGGGTGCACACTACGCCCCCGGGGGGGCAGCCACTCCCCCGCCTGCTCTCTGCCCCCGGTAGCGGAGCATGCAGCTTTGCCACTGTCTATGACATCTCAAAGATTGAGGATCACAGGAATTCAGAAAACAGAGACCCTGGGAATTGGTTGCCAGCCAGACTAGACAATAGTATGTGGTGGGGGTGGGGAATTGGATCTGGCCCATGAGCTGCAGGTCCTTACCTCCCCAACCCCTGGAGGGGCCAACCTAAACAGTTGGATGGGGTCACCCCTCTCCCTGCCATCTGACAGGCAGATCCATTTCCCTTGGCCTAATCACAGCAGTGCTTGTGAAGGTGCAGCACTTCCAAAGTACCAACAAACAGCTGATCCTTGTTGCTTCCAGAGGCACAGGGCTTTCTTTTTAGGTACCTATGCAAGCCCTACTTTTGATATGAGCCACTTCTTTACCTGCCCTTTACCCAGCGTCACATAGGAGCAGGTGGGTGTGACTTGGCTGAAACAGCCTTGTGGGCTGAATGGGGAGGCCTGGTGGACCTAATGAGATTCGGAGGCTGGAGGTTCCCCATCACTGCTCCATGGTATCCATCAACCGGCACTATAAAGAGGCTTCACAGCATCAAAAGTAATTGCTAGCTAAGGAATTGTGCCTTAAGTAAACGTTAGCAGTTCCCGTGAGAGCAGGTGACATTTCTAACTGTAAAATTACAGAGCCCAGCCGAGTGAAAGAAAAATTTAGCACCCATCAACATGCACTGTCAACAAAGCAGCCAGAGAGAGAGAGAGAGAGAGAGAGAGAGAGAGAGAGAGAGAGAGAAGGCAGCCAGCAGAGCAAGTGCATGAGGAGGCCAGAGAGAGAGACTAACATGGCGCTGTTGGCAGTGGCGGTGAGCAGGGCTGTGCTGGAGACCACACCGCACTTGGTACATTTCAAGAGCAGGCTGCCACACGGGGGATCCTTGAAGCTGAGGGTGGTCCCAGTTCCACACCAACCAACATGCATTATGTTGCACCCACCAGCCCACCAAGGTGTGGAAGGGAAGAGGCACAGCAAGAAGACAAAGTAGCCAGAAGGAAAAGGAGGTGACAAGACCGACAGGAGGAGGAATGGGGAGAAAGCAATTGAGGAGGGGGAAAGAGAAGAGAGAAATAGAGAGCTGGGTTAGTTGCAGGAAGCACGGCTTGTTAATGGCCAGCATGAAGCAAGGCAGGCAGAAATTCAAGGGCAGGATTTAGCCCCTTTGGCAGATGCTGAAGAGGAAGGGAAAGGCTGCCTTTTTGGGAGAGAGGGTGGGACTCGGCATTGTCCCTCTTCTATCTCAAGCTGTGCCATACATACTCAGCAGTGTCTCCTGACATTCCAGGCAACAGGCAGAGGCTGAGCCCTCCTCCCTGCCACGCCACCATCAAGTGGAGCTCTGCTGCCCCAAAAGCTTTGAATGAGGTGTTCTTAAAATGAGGGTTTGAGCTTTTTGCCACTGTGTGTGTGAGAGAGTGGCTGTACGATCAGGGCAGGAACACTCTACACAGTGGGCCACTGATGTCTGCACATGGCAAAAATGGCACTTTGAGGGTGAGCAGAGCTCTGACTCTCAATGTAGAGATGGGCAATTTGGGCACCCAACCCTCTAAGATTGGCTTGCGCAGCTGAGCCCTGCTGATGACAGGGATGCTGCTTGCCCCAATGTCTCGTCCCCAAAATAAATTTGGATTTTTGAGTGTTCATTACTTAATAAGCTTTTCAAAGGATTGATTTGCTCAAAAATCCCATTTAGGGGCTGCTCCCCATTTCCTTGAAAGCCTTATTCTGGAGAAGGACAAGCAGATAATGAGTTCCCATCAACATGCAGCCAATGCACAGTGAGCCTTTTCCCACTGGGGATTGTGGGGCTGTTGATCCTGAGCAGGAAATGACATTCCCTGGGAGGGTTTCTGTTCAAGGGAGCCCTCCAATGCATGTTACCCTCCTCCCTTCTTCATGGTAAGGGGCTGGCAGGGAAATACAGTGCTGGGATATTAGTCAGTTCCACTCTGAGTCAGACTCTATTCAAAGTAGGGCCTTGAACAATTTCAAGTGGCCTGCCTCATTCAAGTTGGTGTTTTTTCAAACCTCCCCCATTTCTAAAAGTAATTTTATGCACACACATTTATGCACGCATGCACACAGACTCACATACGTGCACACTCCCATTCATTATTTTAATCTCTCTAGGACTCAAAATAGGAAGGGAAAGTGGAGTAGATGTTTTATTGCCGTCATTAACTCTGAGCAAAGCCGCCATGGGGTGACTTTAGCGGTGCATTTCTTCAGGGCTCACTTTCTCAACCTAAACCCACTGTTCTCAGCTGAGCCAGCCAGTGTTTCCAGCATCTATTGCAGCTGCCTGTGGAGAGCCCCCTCGCAACCCTTCCTCCCAGCATTGCTGCTGTGTTCCAGCTTGCTCACCCTCCCTCCCACAGAGCCTAGCTGCTTCTTGGGTTTGAAGCTGCATCGGAGAACAAGCGGGCTCTCAGCAGGTGGTTGTAGCAGCTGTTGGAACAGCTAGCTGCTACAGGCACCTGGAGGCTTCACACCATGTGGCACTCTGTTCGCAAGCGCTTGTGTGAAAGAGGGCTTGGAGGAGTTGATGCTCTTTTCCCTAAAGTAACAAAAAACTGGTAACTAAGTGAAGTCTGAGCAACCACGCAGGCAGCATGCAAACCTACCTTGGGAACTCAGAGTTATACCTTGTCTTTCTGAGATGGTAAAAGTGCATTTCTGATGCATTATAAAAGCTTTCCCCAAAATAGCACCCTCCAGATGCATTGGACTATAACGCCCATCAGCTCCAGCTAGGATGACTATGCTGGATGGGACTGATGGGAGTTGTAGTCCAATACATCTGGAGGGTGTCAGTTTGGGGAAGGCTGTATTGCACCCAAAAAAGCTAAGGTCACATTGGATTCAGAAGGGGCAGTATGTGTATGCATGTGCCTGTGATATCAAGGGAAGTTATTTTCCAATATGACTAGCAAAGCAGACTGCATTGGGGGTTTTTTGTGTGTCTATAAGTTGCCACCAAATTTTCAGCTGATCTTGGTGAACTTGGAGGTCCCTGCTTAGAAAACATAGCAGTCCTTCCACATCAGAACAAAGGCCCATTTAGTCCAGCATTCTGTACTCACAGCGGGAAGCCCGCAAGCAGGACCTGAGGACTACAGGAATCTCCCTGCTCAAGCTCCCCAGTGAGTGATATTCAGAGGGATACCGCCTCCAATACTGGAGGGAGTACACAGCCAAAAGCAGCTCACCAGATGGGATGGAGCCACTATGCTAGCTTCCCAGCAGGTGAGTTACTGTTGCTTACTGGGAGAGAACCCCTTCTGTATATAGCCAACATGGCTGGTAGCCACTGGTAGCCAAATATCCATATTAATTACAGTGGTGCCTCGCAAGACGAAAAGAATCCGTTCTGTGATTCTCTTCGTCTAGCGGTTTTTTCGTCTTGCGAAGCAAGCCCATTGACGGATTAGCGCTATTAGCGGCTTATCGGCTTATCGGATCAGCTGATAAGCGGCTTAGCGGCTTAGAAAAAGGGGGGAAGGACCTAGAATGTTATTTTTGTTTCAGACCTTGCAGATTCTTGATAAGATGGAATGTTTTAAGAGGTGGCACAAAGACATTTCGAAATTTGTCTGGCAGGGCAAAAAGCCCCGAATTAAATTCAAAATACTGACTGACGCTAAAGAAAGGGGGTTTTGCCCTGCCGGACCTAAAATTGTACTATGAGGCAGCAGCGTTTTGCTGGCTGAAAGAATGGATGCTCCTCGAGAATACAGACACCTTGGATCTGGAAGGCTTCAATAATGCTTTTGGTTGGCATGCATATCTTTGGTATGACAAGGTTAACAGTACCTTTAAAAATCACATTGTTAGAAAAGCATTATTTAATGTCTGGATAAGATACAAAGACTTATTGGAAAATAAAACCCCTAGATGGGTGTCACCAGTGGAGGCTAAAGCAGTGAAGAAACTCAATATGGAGGTCGGATGGCCGAAGTATTGGGAAATTTTAGAACAGGATGGAGACAAGGTTAAACTACAAAGTCAGGAGAAATTGAAGCACAAAGTAGAAAATTGGTTTCAATATCGCCAAATAATGGAAATTTTTAAACAGGATAGGAAAATCGGTTTCCAAGTGGAGAAATCAAAACTAGAGACCGAATTGCTAGAACCCAATACTAAGAATTTATCTAGAATGTATAACTTGCTGTTGAAATGGAACACACAGGATGAAACAGTTAAATCTGCTATGATTAAGTGGGCGCAGGATGTTGGACACAACATTATGTCAGATGACTGGGAATGGTTATGGAACACCGGTATCAAATTTACGGCATGTAATGCCTTAAAGGAAAACATTATGAAAATGGTATACAGGTGGTACATGACCCCAGTCAAGCTGGCAAAAATCTATCATTTGCCCGATAATAAATGTTGGAAATGTAAAGAGACTGAAGGTACTTTTTACCACCTTTGGTGGACATGCCCGAAGATAAAGGCCTTCTGGGAAATGATCTATAATGAAATGAAAAAGGTACTTAAATGTACATTTTCCAAAAAACCAGAGGCCTTTCTCTTGGGCATTGTCGGCCAATTGGTGACAAAGAAAGATAGAAATTTCTTTATGTATGCCACAACAGCAGCAAGAATACTCATCGCAAAGTATTGGAAGACACAAGATTTACCTACTCTGGAAGAATGGCAGATGAAAGTGATGGACTATATGACACTGGCTGAGATGACAGGCAGAATCCGTGACCAACGTAAAGAGATGGTGGAAGAAGAATGGAAAAAATTTAAGAGCTATCTTAAGGACTACTACAAACTCAACGAATGTTAAAATGTTGTGGTTGCTAGAAGTAACAGGGTACAGGGATACAAGGTTAGATAATAAAGGAGGACTAAGATGACAGAGATTAGAAAGTAACAACTGGGAGTTGCTAGTTCAAATATGGACACTGGGATGCAGAGAGGGGGGGTATGGGGAAGTCCAAGAAAAAAGGTTTATGAAAATATCTTTGAAAGTATTTTGTATGTTTGTTTTGTTTTGTGTTTGTTTGTTCTTTTTAAAAAATGCTGTGAAACCAATAAAAATTTATTAAAAAAAAAAAAAGAAAGAAAAAGGGGGGAAGGAAAAAGGGGGGAACCCGCAGGAACTCGCAAGACATTTTCGTCTTGCGAAGCAAGCCCATAGGAGATTCGTTTTGCGAAGCACCTCCAAAACGGAAAACTCTTTCGTCTAGCGAGTTTTCCGTCTTGCGAGGCATTCGTCTTGCGGGGCACCACTGTATTTTCAGAATCTGCTATAAGAATCAGATTGCTGGGATTTCTCCCTATAGAAGGGTAGTGGGGTGGGCTCCCCCCCAAAAAAAAACCCTTTATATTTTGCTCAGCAGGAGACAAGCACCCTTCCTTCCTACATCATTGCCCCACCACATATATGGCACCTTGTTTGCCTGGCAGGTACGCCAGCTTCAGCATTTTGTCACAAAAAGAGTGTCTGGAATTGGTGTGTGCAGTGTGTGTGTGGGGGAGGCTTACCCAGCTCGCTGCTTTTTGGACTTATCTGAGATGCCATCCCGAGACATGAGCTTGTTGAACACGATGATTCCGATCAGCATGTTGACCTGGCAGTGGAGAGAGAGAGAGATCCACAATCAGCAGAATCCCAGGGCTATCTAATTTCTAGGCCCCTTAAAATTCACATTGCAGCAGACAGCTGTTAAATGAAAAAAGATGCCTCAAAGCGACTTACTATTCCACAAAATGCAAAAACAGCCCCTTTAAAAGCAAACAAAAGCCCCAACAACAACAAAAGCAAAGGGCATATCAACAAAATTTCTTAAAGTGCTCAACCTAAAAGGGAGAAAACGACGAGTCTCCTAAAGGCCTTTTGCTCACCGGCATGGAAAGCGATGAAATGGCAGCATAGTAAATGATCCGCAGAACAAGCTAACGGCCACCAACATCACTGGGCGGCATTTGAGCACCTACCAGAACAATCACAGCAGCAGGGCCAACAAAGGCGTAGAGCAGCCCTCCTTCAAGGGACAGCCAGCAGCTGGGGAGAGAAGCCAAGAAAGAGGAGGAAGGGTCAAGAAAGATCTCAAAGTTTAAGGCTCCTGGATTCCAAGTTTTTAAACAGGGGCAGGAGAAACAGTCAATTTTGGTTTCTCGGTTTCTCACTTTTCCAATTTTAAGTTCAGTTCTCCATGTTTCATATTAGTTTGATATTTTATATGTATATTTTAAAATCCTCATGAAAATTCACCAGCATTTTAGTATGAATTTCTCCTTACATAAACACATTTTTGATGGAAGCCACCCAGTGGCAACCCACTTAGATGGGCAGGATACTACTACTACTAACATTAAGCAACTTTGTCTAATGTGCACATTTTTTCAAAGCAATTTCCCCTAATACACGACATTTTTGTATGAAGTTTTAATGTATACGTGCATTTAAATGCAAACATTACCCTAGTATATGCTTTCCCCCAAGCATTATTTGGCTAGAGATCTGCATTACAATATTTGGAAAAAATGTGAACTTTGAGGGTTGACTATGTTTTAGTTCACTTGTTGTTTTGGAAAGTGTGAATTAGGCTCATTGACCTTTAAATGCAAACTGATTTAAATCCTCCCTTCCTGTCTATATCTACACAGCCTGCTCCCATCTCAGACGCGTTGAAGGTTCTTAGGTTCTCCTTAGATGTTTCAATTCTCCTTCCCCCTCCCCATTTCATTTTAAGAAGATGAGACCATAAAGCTTTGGAACCTATGGAACCTACTAGCTGGATGTTCCGTATCCTTTGGTCCGAGTAAAGCCAACAGAGACAGCAACTACCAAGGCTGGCAACCCTAGATGGGAAATACAGAGATGAAAATGCAGGTAAAACCACAAAAGAATTCTGCATTTGAAGCACTTTGTGGAGAACCAGCTACCAGGGACAGGTGAATTGGGTCCAAGTGAGGGGGAAAGGACCCCCCCCCTTAAAACACACATATTTCCCCCCCTAAGCATTTGCATCATTAACTGCATTGCAAAATTCAGAAGGCTATGAGATTCTGACTGATAGCTGTGTTCTGCATGTTGTTCGGCAGTTCTGAACTTGGACTGTTGAACTAGGTTGATTCACTTTAAAATGCAGCCTGAATAAAATCCCCACCCATTCCTACATCTGACCATCTCACAAACCATCTTGGTTTCTATGAGCAGTCTTTTGGCATAGTCCCAAAATCCCCAGGGGGGTTGAGAGCACTTGCAAAGAATGCTCACAAAACCCAGCACGGTATCTTTTTAATGCATCCTTGGAATGGAGGGGGAGAGGTAACGGGCAGCAGGAGAGAGTTGTGCTTACTACCAGTGAAGCATGCAGGCCTGCTAAGCTCCTGACCTTGAAGTGACAGTTCTGACCATGCTCAGACCCACCATTTTCTGCTGGGACCAATTGGGCTGTTCTGAGTAAACTGCAGGTCCCTTGATCCCACAAGGAAATTATGTTTCTGAGCATGCTCACCCTGCTTGATAGTGACCTCGGCGTGCTTCCAGCGTCAGTTACTTCCCCATTTTGCAATAGTAAGGGTTATTTTTCTTTTCTTCCAAAGCAATGGGGAACTGGCAGGGGAGGGCATTAATGGCTTATTTTGAGGATTGACCCAAAAAGGTGTGTAGGTTTGCATGAATCAGGTTTCCCTCCCCCCCTCCCCCCACCACAAACTGTGTTTTTGTTTTTGCTGCTTTTGCATTTTGAGTTCCCCTGCCCACAAGTTTTTGCCCTGTTCCTGGCACTTGATTCACACAAACCTCTGTAACAAAGTGGTTAGAGGGTAAAATTGCCACACACAGATTTTGAATTGTACTGATTAGTTACAGGTGGAATTTCCCTATCTTTATCTACAACCAGCCTACTTTTTGTCTCAAAGAGCAAACGGAGGAACGCTCGACTTTCTACCAAGAATTCTTTGATTGTGTGGCCCAGTCTTACCTTTCTCTCCCTCCCTACCCAGAAGGTTAAGTTTGGGAAAGGGGGGGGGGAGTGAAATGAATAGCAAGCAAAGTTGGCATAGAGGTGAGCTAACTACAGACTGAACTGCTGGTTACAAAATGAGCCAAGCCAATCTGCAGAGAGGGGTTTGGCTCACCTTGCAATGGCTCACCTCATAAGCTGCCCTAAGTTTTCCAACCTGCAGGAGTTATTTTCTGAACATTCCCAATTCTGGACATCTGGGGTGCTTCCTGACTGTTGCTGTTTGCAGACGGGAGTTAGTCACCTACCAGCAAATTCAGCTCGCACTATTAAAGCTGACTGGGAGCTCTTGTGCTACAAAACTGCTTCCCCAAAAAGATATGAGATAGCGATAAGGAAAATGACAGGGAAATGCACTGGAAAGTGTTGGGTAATAACACTTGCTTTGACACAACATCTAACCTACCCACAAACGAATCAGAATGAACACTCATTAAATAGTCAGTGCATCTCCCTGCAAAAAGTAAGGATGCCCAATAAACTGGTCTGGAAACCCCCTTGATGCCATGCCAGGTTCTGATTTTGTTGCACGTTAGGTGAAGCTTTCATTCTCCTCACACTTCCCAGTTTGTGAAACTCCTCCTTCCAAAAGCAATTGGGTGCAAACTGTGTTTTTCCGAGATCAAAGACTGGCTTGCAATAAGCATGCACATCCCTTGACTGCTCTGCACCTTACTGATTGCCTTCATCACCAAAGCATTGTGCTGGTGATGACAGCAGGTGCTGAAAGAATTCCATTTGCGGTGTTAGAAGCTGGCAGTGAGGAAAGGCTGGAGGAAGCTCTGCCTGCAGAAGAGAAGACTGAAAGAGCACATGGCAGCATCCTTTATACAACTGAGAGGGGTTTCACACAAAAGGTGAGAAAGACTTGCTGCCTGCTGCCCTACAAGGCAGGACTAGATCCAATGGGCTGAAGTGACAGGAGGGTAGATTTTGGTTGAACATTAGGAAAATAAACTTCGTTAACAGTAAGAGGAATTTGACAATGGAGCCAATTGCCCAGAGTGGTGAAGGGCTCTCCCTTGTGGGTGCTGGGACTGTTCTAGTTCTGGATTCCTTGCACAGAGCAGGAGTTGATCAGCCTTCCCCAATCAAAAGCCCTTCAGATGCTTTGACTACAACTCCCATTTGCCTCATCTAGCACAGGGCTGATGGCAGCTGTAGTCCAAAATACCTGGAGAGCACCAGGCTAGCAAAGGCTGGTCTAAGTAGCCTAGAAGGCCCCCTCCAACTCTAGGATTCTGCTGGTTAAGTCACTTGCACCTTCAAGCCACTTCTTGGATGCTATTGCTGCAGTCAGTAAGGTTTGTATCTGATGCACAGGTTCACCTTGAAGCTTTATTATTGTTTATTGCCAGTGGCCACGACAATAAAACACACATGTGTAAAGAAAGATAATCATCAAACCAATAAGACAGGGATGAACCCTGACAATACAATAAACAAGATTTAAAACATTCATTTATTAAAAACACTTCCCTTAACATTTAGCACTGATCCAATTCAGAAAGGCCTCTACAACTAGTGAAAATAAAGTGAGCCTATAGCCGACGGATTCTCCTAGATGCCATCTTATTTTAAAATCAGCTGGTTGGGCTTGTAAGCAGGACTGAATAGGGAGATTAAACTTAACCTCCAATGAATTATATAAAGAACAATGTAAGATATAGTGCACCATATTCAGTTTCACCTGTTCTGCATACACAAAAACATTCCTTTTCTGGCCAATCTGAAAATCTAACAGGCAAATATTCAGTTTGGAATGTAAACTGAGAAAAAGCATGCCTCTCAGGCAAAAAAAGTTAATTCCCACAAGTAGGTGGCCCTTTTATCGTCCAGTTTTATTATACGAAATGGCAAGCTTACAATTCTTAATGTGCTCAAGATCCAATGTAGTGTGAAAGTCACCAAGCAGTATATTTGTTGCACTGGCAGAATGTTGCTGCACAAGATAAAACACAAGCACTTTACCCAAGATTGTTATGCAACAGGTTGCACCAGAAGAAATAGTTGTTGCACAACCTGCTTCTGCAAGCACAACTCTTGTGTTGGATTTCTTTGTTGAGCTACCTTTTAACTCCTGTGCTAGTGGACTGAGAATGTTAAGATATGCCCACAAGCAATGAATGTTCTTGCAAGAACCAGACCTATAAGGCAATTCCCCCTTTCCCTGTGTGATGCCTCCCTGATCCTCCCCACCTCCCACCGGGAGGAGACAACACTTTGGTTCCAGAAGAGAAGATGCCCTCTTACCCCATCCGAGGCAGAGGAAGCGTTTACGAACTAGGCGTGTCCGGATCCTGCCAATCACAGCCAAGTAGGATTGCCAGGCCTCTGTCAGCACCCAGCAAAAGGAAGAGAGGAAGAAGAAGTGGAGGAATGCAGCAGTCATGGTGCACACGCCCTGGAGATTGGGGAAGAGAAGAAAAAGAAGGGAGTGAATGAGAGTCATCAGAATTCAGGAGCGTCCCACATACCGTATTTTTCGCTCTATAAGACGCACCAGACCACAAGACGCACCTAGTTTTTGGAGGAGGAAAACAAGGGGGGGTGTTCTGAATCCCAGAACAGCAAGAGGGATCGCTGCACAGCGAAAGCAGCGATCCCTCTTGCTGTTCTGGCTTCTGGGATAGCTGCACAGCCTGCATTTGCTCCATAAGATGCACACACATTTCCCCTTACTTTTTAGGAGGGAAAAAGTGAGTCGTATAAAGCAAAAAATACGGTAAATGAATTGGGTTGTATTCTAAAACAAATGGCATGCATGCACACCCCTTGCCATTGAACCCCTTTCCTTGGAGAGTCACTTTCCAAATCTAATTAATAATGCTTTTTAGCATTTGCATATTTCAGGAATCAAAAGCAGGGGTGAGTGGAAGGCAGACTGGGATGCTGTGATGCATTATTGCACACTGGCTGTTCAGGAATTTAGTATGAGCCTCTGTACTTGAACCCTCGAGGGGAATTTCCTCCCATACTGGCAGATTTCTGTGTAACTTGCAATAGATCAGAAAGGGTTTGTGACGTGCAACTGTTTAACAACAAGAAAATGACCTAAATTAGGCTGCTGAAATAAAGAAAGCTAACCTCAGGAGTGGACTTTTTGTGAAAGGACTGAGCTCAATTCAGTTCTGGCACTGAAAACAAATTCGCGGGCTCAGATGTGCCTCAGAGACACCCTGCTCTTTCTTTCTAACTGTATGTCTTTTGCACCTGGCTCTGGTTGACAAGAGCACGAAGTTCTACTAAAAATCCAAGTTGATATGGCAAACTGGGAAGTCTGGCCCAGAAATCCACGATCAAGCAAAGGGATTTCCTGTCTCACTCTTAGCCAGTAGCATATTGTGTGACTCTGCTTTTCCATGACATTGTCATCACTGATACATTGCTGTGATGTCATCGACCCAAATCACATGGGTCACCTTGACAATCAACTGGATTAAAACAACAGTGTGGGGAAATGAGGCCGATGATTGCAAAGGGAAGGAGCAGGACGGGGGAAATTGCATGAAGGAGAACAGTATAGAAACAAACTGAAGGCAGGATGTGCTTTTTGACACTCCTGAAAAAGTTGTACTGTGAAGAAGGAGGCCTTTAAGCGTCTGTGCTTGTTGCGATGGGCATATTCTAAATTGTGAAGGCATCAGGTGCATGAATGCACACACATGTGCATACAGCACCCGAAACACAACGCTGATCACAGGGCCCCAGTAGGGATGGGAAAATCTGTTTATTTCAGTTTCTCTCAGTTCCTCATTTTTCCAGTTTTATGCTCAGTTTTCCACATCACTTTGCAAATTCCTTTTTGAAAAAAACCCTCATGAAAATTCACCAGCATTTTAGGGCTAATTTCTCCTACAGATACATATTTGCAATGCTTTTTTTCTGGGGGGACGCAGGGGTACGCATACCCCTAAACATTTTGTGAATCTTTGCACTTCTGTACATTCACTGTATTTATTTTCCCCAATTTGAACTATAAAATGGTGGTTTTCTTGAGTCAAAATGAGGGTACCCCTAAACATTTTTTTTAGAAAAAAGCACTGCATATTTGTATGCCTTTTTGCCTAATACACACATTTTTGCACAGTGATTTCCCCTATCATGATGCATTTTAATGCTGTTTTCACTAATATACACACTTTTATGTGCATTTTACCCTAGCATATGAATTTCAGGTCACCTTACATGGCCAGGGAACTGTACTGCTACTTTTAAAGTATGGCTAAGTTTCAGAAAGCGTGAATTAGGTAGGTTTCCTTTAAATGTGAACTAAATCAAAGTTCTCCCCCACCCAGGGGCAGAAGAAGGGGGCGGTGGGCAGTGGGGGCGGTCCACCCCAGGTGTCAGTACTGAGGGGGGTGACATTCGGCGTGCCACCCACCTGCAACTCCCAAGCCTACCCGGAGCTGTTGGGGGAAGGGGCGGAGCTACGCTGCCTTACCGGCAGCCTTTCCCCCTTCCTCCTTCATTTTGACAGCTCAGGGGAGGCTTGGGAGTCGCTGGTGGGTGGTGCGCCGTTGCCTCCCACTCCCCAGCTGTTTCCTGGGGGGGGGAGCCTCCCCCGAGCTGTCAAAAGGAAGAGGGAAGGGAGGAAGGCTGCTGGCAAAGCAACACAGCTCTCTTCCCCCCCGCCCAGGAAGCAGCCCACCATGGTTGGCTCGCTCCACCCCCCATGCATGGCTCACTCCACCCCACTGGGCATCTCACCCCCGGGACACTCACCCCGTCCCCACGGCCCTGCCCCCGGGTGCACAGCCTGTGTGTCGCTCTGGGTGAAGAGCAGCTAGCTCTGCCTCTGCCCCCACCCCTGGGTTCAGCCGCATATGGAAATTTATTCAAAATAAAACTGACCCTGTGCTTGCAATGATACACTGCAAGCCCTGCACTGTATCATTGTGGGGCTGGATTTCAAAGCCTATGGCAAGCGACACAACTGTCCCTTCCCGGATGCTGGATAAAAACTGGCAGAAGTGGCTGTTGTCCCCACCAGCCTCCCACCGACTTTAATCAGTCAGTGGCTGCATTAGGATTACTGGCATTATAACAAAGAGACAAGTGCTAGTAGGGCATACTTGGCTCTAGTCCACAAGCTGGAGAAGGAGCTAAGCAAGGAGAAGGGACACAAAACACCAGCAATGCACAAGCACAATTTGGGCCATGAAACACGGGAGATTCCCAGTGTTGCAACAAACAGCAAAGGGATGGTCCACCAGCAACTTCAGCTAACGGGCTCTGCATTCAGCCTAAGCCAGGCCTGCACAATGTGGGACTAGGGACAGAGAAGAAATCCATTTTAAATGGATTTAAACATGGAATTTGGCAGTTCAAAACCACCCCTTGCATCGAGTGCCTGCTTTTGTGCATGTCTCCCATGCCTTGTTTTCTTAAGAGCCTGACTATGCATATAAACACATACAATAAGAGTTCCACACTGTAATATATTCCTGCAGCATAGTGTCACAAGTATATTCATATATACTAAGATCAAGCAGGTGCCTTCACTGTACTCTTTTCAGGGCTTGCTGAAAACATTCTTCTTTAGTCAAGCTTAGAAGGTTTAGGTAATTTTACTCTGTTTCGTATTGTAACTTCTAAATCATGAGTTTCTCCACGATTTTATTTTTTTTATCTTTTTGTAAACTGCTTTGAGGGTTGTTGTTTTTTTATACAAAAAAACCCCCAATCAAGTAATGTATAAATTTTATGATAAACAAACAAGCACATACAACCCATTAGGTACATTTTGTATGTATTTACTTCTCTGCTGGTTAATTTAGGAAACCTGCATATTTGTATAATATGTGATTAGCCTTAGATGTTTCAGCTTCTTATGGAGATTTAGGGATGGACAAATATGTCACTTCACCCCATGTTTGTGAATTTCTGTATGCATTACTTGGTTGGAGAACTGCACTGCAGAAGCGTGAATCTTGAGGGATGGCTGTACTTTGGCTTGCATTTTGTTTTGGAATTAGGTACATTCACCTTCAAATGTGAACTGAATCAAACTTCTCCATCACCCCTATGGCGATTAAGGAGCGAGACAGGAATTAGGACAACTGATGTGGGTAAGGTAGACAGCGAGAGCCTGCCTGTGGCCCATGAAGCTGAACACAGCCCACCAGCTGTGCGTTAAGGCCTTTCAGGGGCTTGGCAGCTGCCCTGTTTTTGGACCTAGCATGGCCCAAAGATTTAGAAGCAGAGTGGCAGATGGGACGCCTGAAGGCTGGGTATGTGTGTGTGGATATTTGCACATGCATTTGTTCCCCTCTAGCAGCTCTTGTTGATCTTATGGTATTTTAAATATACTTTAATTTCTCTCTCAGAAACTTCAAATTGTAAGCAGGGTCTAAACACGAAAGAAAGAAAGAAAGAAAGAAAGAAAGAAAGAAAGAAAGAAAGAAAGAAAGGAAGGAAGGAAGGAAGGAAGGAAGGAAGGAAGATTATCCTCCTGTGCCCCATTACAATCATATCTAGTATCTTTTTCTTTTTGGAATGGAAACCTAACTAGGCCAGTGTGCCAGAGGTTCCCTACCACTGACTCATAGGGTAGAGTGGCTGGGGAATAAACAATAAATTATTATTATTATTATTATTATTATTATTATTATTATTATTATTATTTACACGTGCTAAGCAGTGAGAAATTTACAAGATACTTTTCATTCCCAAAAGAGCATTGTTGATTACCAAGATTGTTTAAAAATCTAAACAATTGGGAAACTTTACAATCTGATAGTCTGCAGTGCTGAAAATTGATACGTTTCAACTTACTTTGCAATAGTTTTGTTTGTTTGTTTTGCAATTCATGCTAGCAATAGTTGCTCAATCGCAATACGATTCTCTCTTTTGAAAACCAAGCAACTCCTAATTGCCTGTCTCCAACAGCAGTCCAGAAGCAGCAACTCCCCCGGCCATTTCATTAACAAGGGTTTCATCCAGCAAGGCCCAGACGTGCTAGCAGCTCCTCTGGCATACACATACCCCTCCTTGTACTACTCATGCCTGCAACATGCTTTCTGAGCTCCTCAATGTCTCTAGTACATCAAGAGGAAACGCTCCAGGGTGGTGATCTATTATGCACGAGGTCCCTTGCACAGCAATGGATGGGCTGCCTGGGGGCTGAGAGGGAGGCTGCAGTCACCTTTGATCTCCCTGGGCTGAAATTCACATGTCAGTTCTGGAGGGTTTGCACTGTAGAAAGGGTAGGTGTGGAGGGGAGAATGGATGAAGATATGCTGCTCCCCAGATTGTAGCACAGCAAATGGAACCAGAGCCTGACAGAGTTGTTTCCCCCCAGAGAGTCAAATATGGCATGAAAGAACAATTGTTGTTTCAGACGGGCACATTCTTTTCTTCCCTATCCCACTGGTTAAAGAGATGCTACAGGTTTTGGAGTGCCATGAAACCTGCAAAACCCATGTCACCAGGGATAACAGCTGGACACAAGAAATGAGAGTGTACACCATAACACTTTTGTGTATAAATTTCTGACTAGTACAAACATTTTTGCAAGCAAGCTCCTCTAAATTAATCAACTTCTGTATGTTATTTTCACTGTCATATGGATCCACACACATTTCCCCCTAACATATGCATC
This sequence comes from Podarcis bocagei, assembly GCF_964188305.1. Lineage (NCBI taxonomy): Eukaryota > Metazoa > Chordata > Lepidosauria > Squamata > Lacertidae > Podarcis > Podarcis bocagei. The sequence continues at coordinate 33,346,670 of NC_138132.1, forward strand.
GGTGTGCATTCTGTGAAGTGCATCACAACATTTGGAGAAGTGTGAAATTAGGCAGTTTCTCGGTAAAATGCAAAGTGAAGTTTCTCCCCCATCACTAGTGGTGGCTGCTCTGCCCACCAGAGCTTTGGGTCCAAAGGGACCAGGCAGGCTGGAGCAGCTCCTCTGAGATTACAGTGGTGGAGTGGAGCAGGGGCCACAAGGGTGAGGTGACTTTATTTGGCACTATGGGATGGGTGGGCAGTGAGAATGGTACAGTCCTCACCCCTTACATTTTAAGGGAGCTCGCTGAGGGCACCTTATCCTGGACTCCTCTCCTCCCCTGCAAAACTGCTCCCCCCTACCTGCAACTGATGCCCATGTTCTTTCAAGCCAACAAGAAACAGACATTCTCAGGCACTGAATTCTGTGCCCAAGCACTGCTTCTGTCTCTCTTAAATAAGAAACATTTTCCAGCACATAGTACTTCTTTACTCTGCTATGTAGCATTGCCCCCTTTTCTTCCTGGGTGTGCTGGCTGCAGATAACCAAATATTGCAATTTCCTTCATGCAGACAAGCACTAGGGCAGGCTCCCTCACTCAGTATGACTCATCTCCCAAACAGCTGCTGCCTCCTTCCTTCCCTCTCAGTGACAATGATGTAGCTAGAGAGAGTTGGGGGTGATGGGAGGGGGGAGACGTGACTGGGAAAGCTCCTCAAACTCTTTTGAGGTGGAACATATAAAGAGTTCTGGGTGGGGTGGGAGCTTCTCTAGGCCAGAGTTCTGTTCCCAGCTGCATTCAGCTTGCCTCTGGGAATCTGTGCCTTAAGGCAAAGATAGTCTCTATACACCTTCAAATATCAGGTTCCAAAGGCAAACGAAAGGAAGACACACAATCAGAAGCATAACCTTCAGAGAGAAGGGGTGGGAGGCACACATTATGTGAAAAGCTGTAGAGAGGATCCCCTCAATATGAATTTAGAAGTCAAAATTAAATAGATATTCTTTATGAGCTCAACTGTGTTTAAATATTTAAAAACAAGGTATAAAATACTCCATCTGCTGGGTTAATATTTAACATTATATTATTTCATGCACCCCGACTAGGTTGATAAAGTACTTTTTAGGTGCTTACATGATACTATTAATATTATTTAGCACCCAATCTTGCCCAACTTTAAACTTTTAAATCCCACTGATCTCAGTGGGGATACTTAACCTCATCTTTAAATTAAAGCTTGTCTGAAAGTTCTCCAACGGGACAGTTCAGCCTAATGTTGGTAGCTTGTGGGGGCACTGAAACCAGTGCCACCTTTGCACACCTGTTGTCGCCACTTCTGCTATTTCACAGTGGCGGCATCAAATGGCAGCAGTGCCTACTATTTCCCCATATAACCCTTATCAAGATGTTACATCATGATACAGCATTGCTTGGTAGACACCCTCACAGCCTTTATTTTGTCCTCAAAGGCCACTGAGCTGCTCCTCCTGTCACTTTTGCAGTCAGCAAATGGTGCCAAGAAAGTGGTGGAAGAGCCCATTGGCTTAAACCTCCCCACTGAAATCAACGAGAGGTTCACAATTGCTTAACTTTAAGATACATCATTTCCCTAGTGTTCCATTCAAATCTCCATCTTAATCAAGCTGTAAAATCAAGATATCACGCATTTCAAAAAGGTGGCCTTTTTATTCAGATTTTGAATATCTGGCCCAAATTTTGAAAGTTTGCCTTTAGCTTTATAGAGAAGGTGCGTTTTAAAAAGTGGAAGGTGGACAGATAGAAATCAATGTTAAAAGCAGCATGGAGCCACGCTCTCAAAGGCTGAAACAAAGTGGCATGACCTGCAGATGTCTTGCAAAGGAGTAACTTTTTTCACCTTACTGAGCATCTGGGACTGCCCCACCAGGATCAACACGTTGGAGGCCAAAATGGAGACACAGAAGTTCAGGAGAATGATGGAGCGTTCCGACTTGATAAACCTGCAAGAAAGAAGGTGATGGGGATGAGCAGCTTTGAGAGATACTTGGAGCACAGGGGCCAAATTGCACCCAACACTGGGGGGGGGGCTGACGTCATGTGCATGACATCACGTATGCAATTACAATAAAAGGGGGTAAAAGTAGTATTCACTATAGAACATAATTCAAAACGACCTCATGAAGTAATGGATGGGTCTTCCTGGATTCAGCAGTACCTTCTCTATGCCTTCCCCACTCCCTTTAGGATGCTGATTTTACAGAGGGTCCCCCCCCTCCTGATTCTATGACCACACTGTTTTGTTGTAGGCTTTTAAATGGTGCCCTAGTCCAGTGCTTCCCAATTAGCTAAGTACTGCAGACCCCCTGTTTTTCAAAAGCCAAGCCATAGACCTGCTACTTTTGAAAATTGTGGTAATTTTTGTTATGTGATTGGTGCCACACACCTCCCGGGTGGGTTACATGGACCATCAATTGGGAACCATTGCGCTAGTCTCATGGGATGGGCTCAAAGAAAATCACCTCCCGTGGAGTTAGCAAAATGCTTAAAGGATACCTCCCAAACTGCCATTTACCTGGCAATAATTGCTGCCTCCCCACTTATCTTCACAATCACTAATGTGGAACTGATTGGCAAATCTATACATTTGCATGTAACAAAGGAGGGGGGAGAAAAATGCCACCCTTTTTGCTAATCTGTGTCTTAAATATTTTATTTTCAAGCACATTCACACCAAAAGGTCACTTTTTCAAATGGGAGGCTGTTTTCTTTTTTTACTGTATCCTCTTTTATATATGTTGCTGAATTTAGGAGCTTTGAAAAAAATATTGGGGAGGGGTTAATAAAGTAATTATCTTGACGATAGAATGTTGCTTTCAAATGAAGCAATAAAATGTCTCTTGCTTTAAAACAACCCTCTAAATCAAATCTTAAAAGGAGAAAGCAAAAGGAGCATCTAAAGTCACACTTATCAATGCCCCAAATTTGTAATGTGTGTAAGATTTTATTTCAGCTCAAATTCAGAATGGCATTCCCACCTCCCACCTGCCCCCACTCACCCGCCCCCATCACTCCATTCAGAGGACTCTGTCACATCTCTACCAGGATTTTGAGCTAGCTAGAGCTAGCTCAAAGAGCAGTTCTCGAGTCTACTTCTAGCCATGAATAGCTGAGCCAACCTACCTCCAAAAGGCAGCGTAGATCACCAGGAGGGTCAACAAAGCCATACAAGAAACAGCACAACCAATCATAAGTGGGACAGAGGGGGAGCTGCCAGATTCCATGGCCTGCAAGAGTAGAAGCAGAAAACGGAGAGAGTGAGAGTGAGAGAGTCCCCACCCCTCACACAAGGTGAGCTTACTCTATGGACTTAACCATTTGTTATATGAGGCTGGTTGTCCCACAGTGCCAGGCAAATGTTACCCACTCTTTCGAGTGCAATTCCCTGTCACTTTCTTTATTGCAAAAAGTCTAATCTTTGAAGAAAGTGAGTTTGTGGCACAAGGGCTCCAGCTCAACTCTAATTGCCTAAATCTGAATTTGCCACTTTGTGATTGAACTACACCTGAAAATAGCAACAATCTGGAAGCACCGTAAAATGTTTTTCTTTCAATATGCAGTTCCTCCACTAAGGAGCTGCTTCCCAGGAGAAGCTCAGCATGTAAGGAAGTCTGAGCTGGTTGCTTTAGCTCTGACCTCATGGCTCTCACAAGCTACTCTTGAGTTCCTGTACCAATAATTTAGGAAGTTTCACCACTGTAACTAAACCAAGTTTTACAGCCTGTGCAAGTTTATATATATATATATATATATATATATATATATATATATATATATATATAAAAATGCTGTATGGAAAAGCACATGAATATGACCTTAAGAGAGTTTGTAAGCAAAGCATTTTTAGCTTACCAAATGTGTGGTCTTTTTCTAGGCTGGGGAAAAGTAAAGATTTGGAACCCACAAAGGCATATTTAAAAAATCTAACTGCCTACATTTCCATGCTTAATTTTGCTTCATATTTTGTGATTTTGAATCTCTGTTGGGGTTCTCTCACCAAAGAATACTAGCTCCAAACTTAGATCTTGGCACCCAGGAATTCTTCTTTATATCTATATTTAGTTATTTTTCTTGCACCAACAAGCACAACGTCATCTAACCACCCCACAAGCAAGTAAAAATGAATGCTCAATAAATAACTGCTGTTGTCTAAGCCCCTGGAAACAAATCAGTATGACTGCTCAGCAGAAAGGTCACCTGGAAATGACCAGAGGTATAACAGGAAACTGTGATACCAATTTAACACCCTCCTCCCTCTTAGAAAGCAAAGAGTGGTTTGCCAACTGACTGGCAGGGGTAAAACTGGCTAGATTAAAGATCTGGCTCCAAGATTCTTCTCACCACATTTGTTAATAACTTGGGACCGAGGTTTCATGCAGAAAGCATTATGTACATGCACATACACACAAATGTGGTAATTGTAGCTTAGTGATGGCACTGGGAATTCCTGTTCCACAAACTACAACGCTTATGGCCTTCCTATACGAATCTGGTTGGCCCCTTTGAGAGCAAGTTGCTGCACTAAATGGGTCTTTGGCCTGACCTGACAGCAATGCTGTTCCTATGTTCTTCCAGTTTCCAGGGTTGGGTTGGGTTTTTTGGGAGGAGTAGCACCAGAGAAGAATTCTTACAAAACCAGTTTGCGCCTGGTCTTTGGTCCCTGTTGAGATGAGGGAGAAATGGGACAGCTTGAGGGCCCCTTTGGCAGGCATGTGGCTAAAGCCTGCTCCCTTCTCCGAAGTACAGCCCCTTCTCTGACAAGCAAGAAGGTCTGCATCTCTGAATAACCCAATCTCTCCCTGCCACCTTCTTCTGTTTTGCTTCCTGTGGCACATGGCTTGAGGTCTCGGGTGAGGGAGGGAAAGGGGAGAGAATCCATTGCCGCTTCTCTGCATTCCTTAAGGGTGGCTCTCCATCTCCTTGCCAATAGGGCATGCTTCCGGAATACCAATGACCCCGCCTGGGTAGGGGAGCATGAAAGAGGTCTGTGACCAAGGGATGCAAGCAAAGCTCCTCTCTCTTCCCTGCCTTCAGCGGCGTCGCCAGCGTGGCAGAGGAGGATTCCCAAGCACGCCCCCAAGATGGTTGCCCATTTGCTTCTGGCACGGGCTCTCTATTCCTCCTCCCCATCGCTAAGCATATTAATGCTTTGAAGGCTCGCTAATAACTCTTATAAATTTCTACCACTCTAGCAACGGGCGCGCGTGGGGGGTGAGAAACGCTGCAGAGAATAGATCCACATTATCTACGGCATTATCTACTTAAAGGCGTCTGGAAGTGGGAAGAGTTCAGAGAGAAAGTAGGAGGGTGGAAACAATGGGAAGGGTGAAGGGGGCTGCTGAAGAGGAGAGCGGAGGAGGTAGGCACAGAGAGGAGACAAAGGGAGCAGATGTTGGGGAGTGGGGGAGGTGAGGAGTGGGAGAGAACAGTCACTGCCATAGGAAAGAGTTGGCGATTCAAGTCTTTCTAAACAGAAAACCTACGCCCTTGAAGTGTTTTGCAAATGTGTGTGGGAAGCTGACTCTCACCGCTCACTGTTCAGGGAAAATGTAACCTGCACTTTGCACATGTGCTGAAGCACTTTTTCAAATGTCCTCCTTCTCGGTGGTGGCAGGCATCCTGATGATGGTATGCTCTCTCCACCCCACCCCCCCAGAAGTAGCAGCCTTGGCATTTTGGTGCCATGTTAAACCATATCTGTTTGCCTGGACATTTGCTGCGGTTGTTTCTTTTATACTGCAAAAGAATTTAATTCTTATTCTTTTCCCTGCTTTTATTTGCTGGATTATTTTTGTTGTATTAAAAACTATGGCAACCTGCCCTGGGATCGATCAACTGATGAACAGTGGGTTAAAAATGCCTGTGATATGGAATGAATTTATTTTAGGTATTTATAACCCATCCTTCACTCAGAAGTCCCAGGATGGCAAACAATAACATTAGCATCACAATTACCAGTAATTACTTGATTATCACTGTTTTTTATATTTTCAAATATGAACCAACCAATTAAATAAATCTGAAGCCTGCATCATAGCACCAAACAGAGCTTTGTTTAAATGTCTGCCACCTCCTGCCCATTCCCTCTCAAGACTTTGACTGGACACAGACTCTTGCGTTTTCCCCATCAGCCAAACCACTTTTGTCTCATAGCACTTGTCTGATTAGCCCTTGGTCCAGTCTTTGCCAACCTGGTCCCTTCCTTTGTTTTACGCTACAAATTCCATCAGTGGGTTGTGGTCCAAAACATAGAAAAGGAATCAGATTGGCAAAGGGTGATTTAGCCTGATGAAGAGTTCTGGAGAACTTGAAACCTTGTCACATTTTGTTAAACCTTGTTAAACCTTGTCACATTTTGATTGAGCTATAAAGGAAATCCTCTATTATGGACGCTGTGATTTTTCTTATGGGTCCAAATGGCTACCTTTACTCCCCACCAACTTAAGTATTATTTTGCATCTCCTTAGATCAATGAGAAGAGGGATACAAGACTCTGAGTGGGGTACAACAGCAGTGGGAAGGGATGGCAGAAAAACTGAGGAGGGGAGCTTGTTGATATACATTTGCAAATTACCACCCCACCCTCCCCAACTACAGCTTGAGGCTTAGCTATCTCTGTTCTTTTGCATACTGAACGTGGTTATGTGTGTGCAGATGTGTGTGTGTATCACTGTCCCTTAGTGCAAGCCCATCGCTGGCAGGGGCCTAATGGTTGCCATGGAAATGATATAGGTTTTGATCAGGTTGCAAATAGTTATTGTAAGGCCAGCATGAAACAGCCTTCCAAAATTCTCCACCCTATTTATGGATGGCACAAATAGTGTGGGTGTGATTTTACCAAATATTTTTGGTTGAGGGGACAAAATTATTATTATCGATTATTATTTATTGGACTTATTAGTCACTAAATGACGAGGTGGAAGAAAGAAAAATCAGAAAATGGTCTTCTGTGAAATTTCACTTCTGTTAACATAGAGCAAAACTGTATTGTTAGCTCACACTGATGACCAGAGGAAGAGATGGGCTATGAGAGAATGACCGGTACTTGTAAAGTCCAGCTTGTTGCCTTTCTTCAATAATATTTGGTTTGTTTTCTGAGAAATTTCAGCCTACCTCTGGGTTTAGGCCTAGCGGGGAGGCTGTGTCTTCCCCTCAGGCATGAGCCGCAGGCCTTGCTTTCACAGCCTGCCCCGTGAAAGCAAGGCATTCCCTTCCTCTCCAACCCTTCAGCACTGTTTTTTCTAACTTTGGCTCGAACATGCCCTTAAAACGTTTCCAAAAGGTAGGGGTGGTAACATCACAGAGGTGACTGCTTATTTGCAAAAGGAAAAGAAAATTAAGTGGTGTCAAAGTAAGACATTTGTGAAGTTTCTGGGTATGTATGCACACGCACATGAAAGAAAAGGGAGAATTTAGGGATGCTTCAGGGATATGATCTTGGTCAGTTCTGATCAAATCTGTTATGTTCCATATCTTTAGACTAGAGTGTGGATGAGAACTTGGTTATCCACTGGTTTTTGAACATCCCAAATGTCCCAATACAGCTCTCGGGTTGTTTTTTTAAAAAAAGTATCAAAAACTTATTTTTAAATGTGTACTTTTGAGGGATGATGTTTAAAAATGCATTCTTTGAGAGGAATTGTGTTTAACACAGACTATTTGAGACAGACTGATCCATCTATATCTCTAGGAGAAATGAGTACATCTACTATTTTAACAATAATGGTAACGCTAACAGCAACAACACACAATAACACTACTAATAAAAACTTGGTATTTCTATCAACACTTTGATGTGTGAAAAATGTTCCACATAATAATACCTCAATAACCCTTTCAACAACATTTTAAGGCAACTCATTGTAAGACATAATAAACAACATTTCATTATTCTCAAATTGCAAGATTGAGGTTGTGAGATTGAGGTATTGTGTATAGCTACCTCATGAATTCACAGTGGCAAAGATTTGAACCAGGGAACATTTGAACCAGGGAACTTTCCACACTTTTAAACCTTACCTCAGTAATCCTTACGGCAACACTTTAAGGCAGGTCAGAATTCTTATCCCCCAAATTGCAGATTGGAAACTGAGGCTGACAGCTACCTGGTGAATTTACAGTGGGCGGAGGTAAGATTCGAACCAGGAGACATTCCAGCTCACATAGCCCACACTATCAGACTTTGCAAAGAGCTCTCAGGGACAAAGGTAAAGAGAGAGAGAGGTGGTAGACAAGAATATGCACAGGGAATCTGGGTAAGTGTTCAACAAAGTTGTGGGTGTGCACATGCAACTAAGCCTAACCACCCTGCAGGGATGCAACCTTTCAAAGTCCCTTTGGGTCCAGATCAATAGTAGGCTTGTTGAAAATTTCTCATCCCTTAACAACAGTAGACCTCCATAAACCACACAGTACCTCTTGCAAACTCACAACTTCTTCCCTTAGCACACATGCAAAGCTGAATGATGAGCTTGTGTCCTGTGGGCCAGAGTTGCCATTACTCTTGCCTGGCTCCTTACTCTGCCACTTTTAATTTGGCTATCAGGCCCTCCTGTCTCAGGGTTGGGCCACCTCCGTTGGTGGGAGGCAGGAATGTGGCGCTGGCCGAGAGCCCAGCCTGCTCTCCCTCATTCTGTCAAAACTTACCAGGTCTTTGGGCAGTTGGGCGATCACAGCAAAGGTGGAGAGCTGGCTGCAATGGCACTTGGTGTGAGCCGAGAGAGTTTCCACCGTCTGGCAGCTTTCGGTCTCCCAGTTCCCAGCGCCAACCTCCCTGATTGATGGAATGCGAAGGAGAAAGGAGAGAGAAGGAGAGATTTCAAATGATCAAACACTCACACAGCCCACATCCCTTCAGCGCATTGCCTGCATTAACCCTTTGCATGGCACGGCCCTAGTGATGCACTGGGTGAAGCAGGCTCTCTCGCTGTGTGTGTGTGTGTGTGTGTGTGTGTGTGTGTGTGTGTGCAAGTCAGGCACCAAGGTTCTGTCTGAGTGGCTTGTTTTATCTCCTGACCCAGTTGTTGGGGTGAAACGTCTCCACTCCCTCCCCATCCTCCGGCAGAGATCTCAGCCCAGTGCCCCCCCCCGCCAATCCGCTCCCGGCATAGCCCTATGTTGCTACAGACTCATTTCCCTGGTGGGGAAGATTGGGGGACGGGGTTGTTTGTTGCTATTGCAGTAAGCATTGATTTAATTTGAAGGTTGATGCCGACAGGGATTTGGGAGAGGGAGAGACTGAGATGGGCATGGATTCTGGATGAAGGGGCGTGTGTGTGTGTGTGTCAGGCAGGGGTTCTCCATGGTTTAGAGACAGTTAGTTTTCTGGCCTGCTCAGCAAACAGCCAAGGGTTGATACAGGCTGCTCTGGTGGTTTCATGTTTGCATGATAATACAGCACAAAGATGGAAACCTCAAGCAAATTGAGGAATGGACGGAGAAGCAGGAAGCAAATGTACAAAAGAAGGGGAAAAGGAGGGTATTAGAAGAGAATGAATTTCTGTATTTGAAACTCCCTGATGAAGGATCTCAGGTCTGAAATGCACTGGACATTAAACTTTGTCTGCCAACCCTTTGTGTGAGCATGATAGGGGAGGGGCAAGGATACCATCCAAGAATTGAGAGGGGCCACAAAAGCTTCTGAGAACTAAATGGATACAGCTGATCACGACTGGACCCTGTCTCAAACCCAACAATTAGCAGTAAATTCCTCAGTCTGCATCATGAGACAGTAGTGAAGATAGTCATGTATAGCTTTTTTTAAAAAAAGGTATGTTTATGTGCTAGAGGTTCCCCCCCCCCAAAAAAACACAGTGCAATTTTATTTAATGAAACAGACACTTGATCTATCACACAAAAGCCTCCAGTGTGCAGAGTTGATGCTTCAGCCGCACATCTGGATGTGTCCTTAATCCCATCCATATTGCAGTATTTATCTGGGCTGTGTCTACGGACACTAATTGTTGCCTGTGACTAGAAGTGGATCAGGGCAATTATGGGCCGATGGTGGGCTGAAAGGGAGGGGAAAGGAGGGAGGGAGGGGTGCAAACAGACTGGGGCAAAACCTCCCCTCCCCCATGAAGGGCCATTGACTTCCAGCAGAGGTGGTCAACTTGTGGCCTGTGTGTCCCCTGACGCCTCCCGAAGGTGCCCCATTCTTCCATCACAGTACAGGTTCTTCCTTTCTGTTACATTCACCCTCATTTCCTCCTGGTATGTAAAAGTGCCCCACTGCCACACAGCTCTCTATGTAGTTGTAAAACAACTGGAAGGGGAAGTATTCAAGCACCTAGCTGTTTCAGAGCAAACTGGTAGGCTCTACAGATATGTGTGCATGTAGCACACTAAAATCAGAACGGAATAATTTTCAGTTGCTTTCCTCTTCACTTCCTGCCTGACTCTTTCGTGGAAGTGCTTCCTCTGAGCAATAATTTGGGGGGTGCAAGGATGCTCAGGGAATGGTGTACCTGCCTCTGGCAATTACATCCACTATTTGCTCACACCTGGGAGACAGGATGTTGGTTGGGCAGGATGCTCGAGGACAAACCCTCCTGCACACCCAGAATTCTCAGACACTGTAATATGCAGGCTCTTCATGAACCATCCAGGCCACCATAGGCTCAGCCTCTTCCTTCTCCCTCTGGAGTTTCAGCTCTGCTTTGCCCTGTGCATGCTTTGTCTCCCACCTCTCCCTTGTGTGCACAAGCAACGCTCGAGACTGGAGCCCAGGAGCAAAGAGCAGGCCCACAGCACCCTGAAAGCCCAGAGCAGGCCTAGAGGGGCACATAGACTATGTGGGGTAAGGCTGCAGGCCACATCTGGTTTGGGACTTTCCCCAGCCCTTGGCATTATTAGGTGCCCAAAAATAGCCCCTCAAAAATGACTGACATTTAGTTTGGTACACCATCGGCTCAAATCTCTCTGACATTGTCATCTCCTATTCATGTTTCCATTTCAAGCTTCACATATTGCAGCAGCCTTTGCCAAGGTAGTGCCCCCCAGATGATTTAAGATGCAACCCCCATCAGCCCATCAAGAAGGACACTGACAAACTGGAACGTGTCCAGAGGAGGACAACCAAAATGGTCAAAGGCCTGGAAACGATGCCTTATGTGGAACGGCTAAGGGAGCTGGGCATGTTTAGCCTGGAGAAGAGGAGGTTAAGGGGTGATATGATAGCCATGTTCAAATATATAAAAGGATGTCACATAGAGGAGGGAGAAAGGTTGTTTTCTGCTGCTCCAGAGAAGCGGACACGGAGCAATGGATCCAAACTACAAGAAAGAAGATTCCACCTAAACATTAGGAAGAACTTCCTGACAGTAAGAGCTGTTCGACAGTGGAATTTGCTGCCAAGGAGTGTGGTGGAGTCTCCTTCTTTGGAGGTCTTTAAGCAGAGGCTTGACAACCATATGTCAGGAGTGCTCTGATGGTGTTTCCTGCTTGGCAGGGGGTTGGACTCGATGGTCCTTGTGGTCTCTTCCAACTCTGTGATTCTATGATTCTATGATTCTACGATTCTATGATTCTAGCCCCAGTCAGTGCACCCGCCTAAAAAAAGGATAGTCTCTGTGGCCCTGATGTCACTCCAGCTGACTGGGGCAGCAAACTGTCTTGGGACAAGCATTGGGGAGGGTGATGGCTCAATAATGAAGTGCATGTATTGTATGAATGGAAGCCCTGCCATGTTCAGCACTCAACACCTCTAGCCAAAAAGGGCTCTCAGGTAACAGGGCTGAGAATAGCCTCCTTCTACTGGAGGCCTTGGAGAACTGCTGCCAGCCAGAGCAGATAGTATAAAGCTATGGACATGGGAAGTGGCATCATTCCAGAACAGGCTATTTGTCCAGTATTGCCTATTATGGCTGGAAGTAGCTCTCCAGGATCCTAGGCAGAGAAGACTCTTTCACATCACCTCCTACCTCTTCCTTCCAACTGGAGATGCCAGTGGTTGAATCTGGCATGCAATGCATGTGCTCTTTGGCAAACAATGCATGTGCTCTACCACTAAGCTACATTCTCTCTCCCAAACTAGAAGCAGCAGTGGTCTGAATCAGTATAATAGAACTTAACGTGTTCAGTGGAAAACAGAGGCATTGACTCCTTTCATTCACAGTGCCAAGACTTTGATCTTGTTTACCTACTCCACACCTGTTGGGGAAGCAGTGGATATTGCTGGCTGAGTAGATTGTAAATTCTATGGAGGTTTCAGCATCCTCAATAACCACAGACTGCTGAGGCTGGGACCTCCAATTTCTTTATTCGGCTAAAAGGAAAGCATTCTTTCTCTGAGCTGGAAGAAGCACTGCAGCAGAAATGCAATTTCGTTTACTTGTAAACTGCACTGAAAGGATTTGCATCCTGAGAGGGAGGATGTAATTAATTGTAATAAATAAATGCATGGCTATGATGTACGGCAGAGATAGTGGCAACTGCTCTTTCTGATCTCAGATGTGCAGATACATCAGAGGAGCTTCTGCTTCACCAGCACATTTAGCATCTGCTGGCACAGAAAATTCCCCTCTCTGGTCACACATTTCTAAATGGTTAAGAAGAACCGAGAAGCCATTTTTAAAGGGTCAGGCACAGTAGGAAGATGCTCTATCTATGCTGTATCCATACATAAGCCTAAAGGATAAGACGGGAGATATTCTGGATGGGCCGGAAGATGGAGCCAGGTCAAGAGCAGAAGAAGGGGTTAAAAATCAGACACGAAGGGTTTTGTAGGATTGCCAAACTTTAGAACTTCAGTTCGTGTTAAGATGAAGGCAGGAGATAAATCACAGACTGTAGCTGCACATGGTTTCAAGCTGTGGGATTCCTTGGACTTTACTAGGGTTTCTCAATGAGAAGATCAGCCATGTTGGCCAAGCTCCTTCAAAAAACAGCTTGCAGGTATGCAAAAGAACTATTGGTACTTTCTGGGCCATACTGTTCTAGTCCATGTGAATAAACTATAAGACCCAACAGGCCCACCACATAAATCAAGGGTGGACCCTGGAACAATAACCCAGATTCCTCTGCAATACAGAGGTATGTGCCTATACTCTACATTTAACCAGGTATGGAGGGGCTGCTTGGCAGTCAAGTCAATATGTTTAGGCAGAATGACTCACAACCCTGAAAGTAAAACAAGGAGCTGCTACTTTCAAGATTCTTTTAGGTACAACTGGTGCACTGTGTAGAATCTAAAAAGGATGCTCCCCATAAGAACATAGGAAGAGTCTTGCTCCTAGATCAGGCCAAGGGCAGAATTCTGCTCTCACAGTGGTGAACCACATGCCTTATGTGGGAAGCCCACATAAGGGTGAGTGCAGTAGTGCTCTTCCCACTTCAAATTATCAACAACTGGTATTCAGAGGCACATTGCCTCTGACACTGGAGGCAGGACATAGCCATCATGGGCCGTAGCCCACACCCAGAAGGCTTGTCATCTGTATTAGACTAGGAAAAATGAGTATGGGAAAAGAAGTGAGGGGTTTGCAACCAGTAGCAGCAGGGAGGCAGTAGGGAGTAGGAGAAGATGATGTTGCAACACTTGCACCCATCACTCAGCCAAAATGTTCAGCCAGCTGCTACTCAGGATGAGTGAGAAGCTTAGAGGATCAGGAGGCAGGAGTGGCACTCAAGAGATGTGGTTCTGCTACGATGTTAGCATCCATCTGTCTTGGGAGACAATGGAGGGGTTCTCCTGGGGGCGGGGATTGAGGTCAAACTGCTGGATGGTTGCAGCGCCTGCTGTGGCTGTAGAGACCAATGTGGGAGAGACATGCTTTGTTGCAGCTGGGGCAGATGAAGGAGTCCAGTTCTGCTGCTGCAGATGCAGCACGGCGTTTCTTCTCTCCGTACTCCTGCCAGTGGTAATTCCTCCTCTAGTCACTGCTGTGGATACACAACTTGTCTGCCTGTTTCTGCAGTCACCTGTGAGGGATTACCACATGGCAGGATTGGTGTTGCCAGCCTCCATGTCACCTTTGCAGACACTTTTATAATGCAGAGTTGGAGGAGACAAAGAGCTGCTGAATGCCAACTGCTGAGAGGTTACAGTGGGAGTGGGCTATTGCATTCGAACCCTGCTTGGAGGCTTTCAGAAGCAGCTGATTGGCCATAGTTAAAAGTAGGGTGCTGGACTAGATAGACCAGGGGTCAGCAAAGTTTATCTTTCCTGGGCCGGATCGTTCCCATGGAGATCCCTCCGTGGGCCGGATCACATGCACGCATGAGCGTACACGCCCACGATTTCTGGCATCTGCGCAGACACGATTTCCAGCGCTGCGGAAGTGAGTCTCCACACCGTGTTGTGTCGGTTTAGTGCAGCATGCAAGCGGGCAACTCGGTTCGGGGGCAGCTTGTGGGCCAGTCAAATGACCTCTGTGGGCTGCTTCCAGCCCATGGGCTTTAGGTTGCTGACCGCTGAGATAGACCTTTTGTCTAATCAGGCAGGCAACCCTAGAGATGTCCTGGCACACCCTTTGTATCTTTAAGGGACCTTCAAGCTCCATAATTATTCTGTAGCTAAGCAATACAGCAGCACTGGCAGATAGATGGACAAGCCTCCAAAGAATGGGAACAGAACACTTGAATTCCCAAGGTTTTACTGGAGTAATTTATCAAATGCTATTTATTAGGAAACAGCACAGAGGCTCACAAGCAAAAATGAGACAGTAACACTGAATTATAAAAGCTAAAAAACATAGTGTGTGTGTGTGTGTGTGTGTGTGTGAGAGAGAGAGAGAGAGAGAGAGAGAGAGAGAGAGAGAGAGAGAGAGAGAGAGAGAGATATTGCTACCTCACTTTTCTTCCACTGTTTCCCCGGTGGTCACCCATTCAAGTGCTGACCAGATGCAGATAGCTTCAACAAGGTGGTGGCTTCATGTGCCTTCAGACCATACCACTGGAAGAAGGCTGGACTCTCAAGTCTTCCTACAGATCAGGCTACTATAAGTTTTTCACAAAGCACTTCACACTTATGCCATGCCTAGAAAGCATGGATCTGAGCAGTGTTCTGCTTGACCCACACTTTCTAGGCACAGGTCAGAGTGGTTTTTCCCCTGCCCCACTCCTTTCCAAGGGAAACCCACTCTTTAGTGATAGATCAGAACAAATGGCACTCCAGAAAACCCCCAATTGCAATTTGCTCCAGTTGAACACTAAAGAACAGTTTTCCTTGGTGGAATTGGGTGGGGGCAAGCAGTAGGACAAGGGGAAGTGTGGATAAGCCCCAAGTCTCTTGTTCCCTAGGCGCTGCTTGGGTTGTAGGGAAGCGGTTCGCTATATCAGTTGAAACACAAATACTAACACTTGTCTGGAAAGGAAACAAAATGCCAAGAGGAGATGACTGTCTTATAGAGCCATGTGACTTCTACCCAATGGGGTCTCACAGCTTGGTTTATAATAACTAATTTCCTACAGATGTAAACATCTGTGCATCACCCAACATATTAAACCTTACTTCCTTGCAGCTCAAATTCACATTAAAGCATGCAAACGAAGCAACACATGCAGGCATCTGCTTCAGCTGGATATGAGTTCCAGTGATTAACAAGTTCGCAGGAGTTATCACCAAATAACTCTCCATGTTGAATGTCCATTCACTGTTCATGAACTAACCTCATGAGGTGTGGAAATCTCTCTTCTCACCTAAATTCTTTGATGTGAAGGGAGACCCCACTTCAAAGGAAGGGTGCAATCTTAGTCGCTTTGCATTGCAAGCATCATAGGTAAAGATCAAAGAGTTTTTAAAGGGTTATCTGCTGCAGGAACAAATCCATCATTTGTGGAAGATAACTTTGGTGGCCGAAGAATGTCTAATGGATTTCTTTGAAACTTGCAATCAAACTGACAGAGTTTTGCTTAGAGAAATTAAGAAGGCTCAAATCCACAGGAGAAACAAATATGAGAGCTCTTTTGGCCAGAAGAAGAAAGAAACATAAAGCCCATTGAATAGCTTGGATCCAAACCTTATTAGTGCACGGATAGCAGACAATGAGGAGTCCCACCTAAATTACTCTGAACTACCGGTACTCTAGGAAAGGGTTGCGGGTGGTGCTGTGGGTTAAACCAAAGAGCCTAGGACTTGCCGATCAGAATGGGTGAGCTCCCGTTGCTTGGTCCCTGCTCCTGCCAATCTAGCAGTTTGAAAGCACCTCAAACTGCAAGTAGATAAATAGGTATCGCTCCAACGGGAAGGTAAACAGTGTTTCCGTGCGCTGCTCTGGTTCGCCAGAAGCAGCTTAGTCATGCTGGCCACATGACCCGGAAGCTGTACGCCGGCTCCCTCGGCCAATAAAGCGAGATGAGCCCAGAGTCGGCCACGACTGGACCTAATGGTCAGGGGTCCCTTTACCGTTACTCTAGGAAAAGCATGAGGCCATTATGCAAATAGATACAGACATGATTGCTTCCAACTAAATCATACTCAGAGTAGACCCACTGAACTCAGTGAACTCATGACAAACTTAAGCCTACTTATTTCAATGGGTTTACTCTGAGTATGACTTAGTTGGATATAACCCGTAGGAAATAAAAAAGATAAGTGATACAGGGGTACAACATTGCTTGTCCTTTTCCATTGTTGCCAGTAAGCAAGGTAAGGGTCAGGATGGCGAGTAAAAGAGCTCAAATAAGAAAACAGATCTCCTTAATAAAAGCTGTAAGCCCTATTTTTTGTGTTACACAGCTGCTCACTGACTAGGTTCCACAATTCATCTAAGGAGGAGGCAGGTAAGATGGTTACATCTTACCCCAACTCCTTTCCTCTTGGGCTGGTTATGTCAGTTTGAAAAGTACTTGTCCTGTGGAAAGAAGAGGTTCTTCTTGTGAGTCCCCATTTTTTTCTCTTACATGGATTAAAATACGATCCAAATGAGAATTTCCACCTTACCACCACCAAGATCCAGTTGCTCATTGAAAAACTATGATTCACAAAGCCTTCAATGTTGTGTTAATTTACCTGGTAGTAAATTCCACTGGATTTTCTGTTGAGTAGGCAGAAAAAATTGCTATGTAAGAGTGCTGGAAGGGGAAGAGAGGGCAAAATCTCCCTCTTCTTCTTTTGCAGTGGGAATGCTACCCTAGACCTGTACTTTTTAATGGAAGAGTGAGGAGGGAGTTTGGGGGATGTGATTAGGTGGGATGTACAGAGTCAGAGCAGGTGGGAGAGCTAGCCAATTTGCACTGGCTCAGAAATGAACTGTGTTATTTCCCCCAATTACTATTGTGTTAGCTGTGTTCATTTCCAAGCCAAGTGAAGCAGAGCTGGGGAGCTTCTCCATCACTAGAGAAAAGCTATCTCCTTATTTATTGTCCCAAGCAGTTTCTCTTTACAGCTAAAGCCAGGAATTAAAGTTATAAAACAAATGGGGGGAAGTGACTCAATGGACAAATGCTTGTTTCGCGTGCAAAGGATCCTAGGTTAAATCCCTGTTACTTCCAGGTAGGGCTGGGGGAAATTTACTCAAAAAACCCTGGAGAGCCACTCCCAGTTAGTGAAAGCAGTAATGAGCTATGTGGAATAACAGTTTGACTTGGTGGGAAGCTGTTCCCTATGTTCCTATTAATCAGTCCTTGATGGAGATTAGAGGAGTAACTTGGTTAGGAGTCATAAGGAGCCACAGAACAAGAAAACAGAGGAGGAGGCATCAGCAGCAAAAGGGGCTTAAATTTTCAGTGGGTGGGAACGGGCACACAATTCTAAATGCTTTGCCTGCACTAGCTGCCTCACACATAGCTCTTGCTACTGGTTATTTGTGAATGTCTCCTCCAAATTCCATCCGCAACAGGGATGTCTAACATCTGGCCCAGGGGCAGGCTCAATCCCAACTCCCGCCCACCCAAATGTTTCTGTCGTCCCAATTTTGTATACAGAAGTGGTAAATATTTTTTTAAAAAATGAAGTAGACATAGCATTTAGTTCCTGCCCAGCTCAGTGCCCCATTTGGAAGGCAAAGTTCTCCCTCCGCAGACATCAGATTTAGCATTTCACAAGTGGGAAGAGGGCGAGAACCCCCCATCTCAGCTGAGTTGCTGTGTAGGTGCAAGAGTATGGGTGGCTGCACTCACTGCTGGTGAATGTGCCCCTTGGGTCAGAAACAGTTAGCTCCTCCTGGTCTAGAAGAACAGCTTCAACTACTGCATCAGCTTGTGGGTGTGCCTCTCTGTTGTTCTGAAGCCCAGCTGGAGGCTTAAGTGCAAACCAAGAGATGAGCACTGCAGCTACTCCTGTTACAACGTGTTTCAGAGGGGAATCTGTCCTATTTTATCCTCTGCCACTGTCCTCCCTCCCGGCCAGCTGATAATGAATTACATCTGGCAAGCAGGAGGCATCCATCTCTAAGCACCCGCTAATCAATAGCTGTTATTAACAAAGTTAACCCACAGTGGGGGGTGCAGAGGGGAGGGGCAGTTGGCCTCGTTAAGGGAGCCTGTCACTCTTGGCACAGGCGAGGAAGCGAGAAGAGATATTGTCAGGTTCCTTTTTGATGTATAATAATGAAATGTGCAACTACAATGCTGTGCTGCAAATGAGGGACATTTCAGCACTGAAGGACTGGATAGCTCTCCTTGCCAGCTCCAGGTAGCATTGAGAGAAAGAAAGGAGAAGGATGAGGATCTCACAATCCCTGCTGCTTTGCTTAAGACCTACATTCTGCAATCTTGGGGGAGAGAAGCTTTATCAAAAACCAGTATCTGGGCATTGTGTCTTTGGAGAAGGGATATGGAATAGCTGCATCCTTCAGAGCCTGTGTGGGATAGTAGCTGGAGTGCTGGACAAGGACCTGGAAGACCAGGGTTCAAATCCATCCTCAGCCATGAAGCACACTGGATGACCTTGGGTCAGTCACAGTTTCTTAGTCTAACCCTCCTTGCAGAATCATAGTGATGATAAAATGGAGAGAGGCAGTACTAAATACTCCACCTTGAGCTCATTGGTGGAAAGGAATGATATAAATGTAAATCATCATCAAATACAACTGCAGAAAAACAATGCTGAAAAAAGGGAAAGGAAAATCTTCTTTACACTGAAAAGTTCTTGAAGTAGGTTTCCATAACTGAGAAAGGGAGAGAGGTGTTGCAGTATAAGAATAGCTAACTAGGTGGTCCTCCTGTGCCCAAGCTATCCAAGTATCTACAAGTCAGCTGTGAAACAAGAAACCTGCTTTATTAATTTATTAAGATATACCAGGCATGTCCAACTTCCAAGAGACTGCGTTCTACTCCCACTATAAAAAAACTGGCAGTGATCTACCCATTGGCTTTTTGGGGGGAATAAGACCCAAAGTTGTTGAACAACAAGGTTGAATTAATCCTAAATTGGGCCTGGTCTGAAATGAGTTGAGGTAGTTTCAGATGGGTCCCAAGTAGGTTGAATCATTCTGAAGGGCTTTGTACTGATCCTAGACCTACTAGTAGAGTGGATCCCTTGCACTCTACGAGCTTTTACGAACTCATGTGAAGAAACAACAAGGATGAGAAAGTTATGGCCATTTTACTTTTAATTTTTTCATTTCATTTTTTGAACAAAGCAAATTTTAAAGTGGCCAGCACAGAAAACCTGGATTTTACTGTCTGAAATTTGTAAGGATTAATCCCATCTTGAGGGAATACCATGACTCCATGCACCTATGGGGGGGGGGACTGATATGTCATGGCCATTTTGGTTTCCCAGTGCAAGTTATGGGAGGACCAAAGGTTTACATTTCTGGATTTCTGGATACTCAATTCAAAGCAAATCAGGGCAACAAATCAAGGTCTGAACTGAATTGGGGGGTGCTGCTGCTGCTGCTTGTGCAGCCTTAGCCATCACTAACTCTTATAGTAGCAAACTCCTGATGTTCTTTTTTGGGACCATTGTGGATCTTCCAACATTCAGCTTCACTGGCTCCTCCTAAGTTCTGGTATCATGAAAAAGTGAGAGGATCTATCTGTCTACTTTCTCCTCACTGTGCATAATTTTATACGCCTCTATTAAGTCCCACTATACTTGCCTTTCCCCCTTAAACTAAAAAGCCTAAATGAAGGTCACCCTGTGAAAACCACATATGAGCAGAAAATTGAGTCTGGCCAATCTCAACATAACCTTCAAGCTGATGGACTCAGCTAGGGAGTCTATTAGGCAGCATGGAGGGTAGAATGCCGACAGAATTTCTAAACTATTCCAGGCCTCAAATTCTAGGAGCACACCTTCCTTCGTAGGCAAGACAGCCAGCCACTGGGTAATTTTGAAGAGCCAAGATACTTTTACAGATTGCTGTCATTCCACATCCACAGGCAGAGACAATATTGATGGCCCTCCATCCTAAAGTGATACTATTACAAAACATATCTGAGCAAACACAGATGCCGCAGCCAACCAGGTCTCACTGATGAACAAAGATCCCATCCTGAATGTATTAGGTAAGAGAGGAGAAAGACAGAGACAAAAGGTCTTGCTTCTTGCAGTCTCGAGTTCATAACAATATTCTCACTCTCACCCTCTCAATTCAAACAGGCTCCCCATACATCCGTCCTTCTTTCTCCAAGGTCCAACTACTGTAATCCTTCCAACATGCAACATAGGCAAAGAATGACTCTGACCCAACACTTCTAAGATGGCTTTTACAGATGTCAAACCTTCAGTACATGGTCACAGAAAGCTACAGTGGAAAGATTCAGTAGGATCCAGCTCATGGGGCTACCCTAAGACAACATCTGCAACTCAGAAGTGCAATTAGCCACTTGCCTATTCCCCTGGATTTGAGTAACAATGTAGTGCCTAGCCAGGGGTGAGTGTTATCACAATGCTCTCCTGCCAGTTAGTATTCCTTCCTGCCACAGGGGGAGAATCTAGTGTCCAGGAGAGTGGGAATGGCAAAACAGAAATGGAAGAAATAGGATAACATTAACAGTGGGTTAAAAATGACTGTTTGCAAGGGGTGACCCGTGTAGATGCATCTTGTAGCTGTCCCCACACAAACTACATTCCTATGCACTAGAGACTTCCCTGCTACCCAAATCAGTGATGCTTCCCCTCTCTTAGTCATATGGGTGTGCCACCATCTGCATGTGTGCTCTTACACAAACCCACACTATAGCAAGATGAAGTGTACTTACACTTTGGTGTACTCCCAGGTCACACACTGTGGATGCGAGGTGCCCTGTGGACAACGCAGAGAAGTTGGGTGTCATGTGCCAGCAAGGCTAAACTGGGTATTGTGAATACAATGAACATAATTTTCTGGTTTCAGTGGCTACTTATGAGGGGTTTGGTTTTGTCCTCAAAAGGGCAAAGCTCTGCCCAGATGCGCAATGTATTTCAGAAGGTTGCATTCCAGAAGGGCTTATTGTCAGCTCCCCTAAGACCAGTGTTTGAAGGGCGGGATAGAAACACCCTTAATAATGAAAGATCTTCATCATCTGATTCAAAGGAGAATTCTTACTCCTTAATAAATACTTTTTAAAAAGAGGAAGAAGCTGCCATGCTGAGCAAAAATACATTGAACCATGGAATATTTTTCTTTTCTTTTTCAGAGAAGTCTTATTAAAGAGGATTTTCCCTTGACAAAAATATTTTCAGATTGCACAGGGAATAAATACCAGACTGTGTTGCTGTTTCTTTTTGTGCTCGTTTCTCTGTTTATTAATAATTCTTTTTGTTCCACAATTGTTGTTTTTCTCCCTGACCACCAACCCCCCAAAGACAAATGGGGGGGGGAGCACGTCTCCCCTTACCTTGCCAGACATATATTGTTTTCATTAGGGAAATTCACTTTCCCTTGAAACCCAAGGCTGTTCTCTACTTGAAATTCTGTGATTGTGGGTATTTTGTACCAACTATGTTTGAGGGGAACACAAGTCACCTTCATTATCCAGCTTTTGTTGTATGCTGAAGAGACACCTCTTCATGCTGTCTCTTGAAAGACATGTATTTTAGGACACACTCTACTTGTGACTTAAATTTGTTTTAGAGTGTTTTAAATGTTGCATTTCACATTGATGTGATTTCCCCTTGGACCTCATAGTGAAGGGCGGGCAGTAATGGGTATGGGCACTATCACAGGAGAACCTTATACCACTTACATTGATGATATGGGACAACTCCACCATGATCAAGGGCTCCATGGCCTTGGTTGGGGGCTTCACTGTCACCGTGAGAACTTTGGACATGACAGCCAGGGGACTTCTGTGGGTGGAAGAGAAACAGGTTGTTTGCAAGCAATCCTTTTGGCATTTGAGTGTGTGATGTCATGCACATACCCCTTCCACATGCCACCTCCACAGCCACTCACCTAGGAGGAGGCAGGATTAATCCCAATGTGCGATACAAGATGGCACCAATGACAAAATAAGATGATTCATCTGTTTCTGCAGAGAAATATGGGGGAGGGAGGAAAGAACAGTATTGATTTACAGTAGGTTGTGATTAGAGACAGTTCTAGACCAGCTCATACTAGTTGATGGGGGGAGCTCATTTGGGCTTGAACTGGAATGAGCTAGCTCTGGGCAAGGTAATTTGGTTTGGCACGTGCTTGAATTAAGCTTGTTAAGGTTGGCCACATTTTATACTATGGTTCAGTTATGCTCCCATACTGGGAATATGGGAATATGACGAGGTCTGCAGGCTGTTACACCCCAACTCTCCTGAGATTCTCATTCTCCTCACACAGATGTACAGGAAAGGGAGTGCTGAAACGGCTGCTCACACTCCACCCCATTCCAAGTCAGGCCATTGGTTCATCTGGCTCTGTAGTCTCCACACTGATTGGCAGCTTTGCAGGGTTTCAGGCAGGGAACATCCCCAGTTTTACCCTGGAATATTTTGCATGCAAATCACATGCTCTAAGCTACAGCCATTCCATTGTTACCACAAGGTCAGTATTATTTACACTGACAGGTAGTGGCTCTCTGGGGTATAATCCTGGAGCCTTTTCCTGCCCCACCTGGAGAGGTCATGCATATAATCTGAGGCTTCTTGTGTACCAAGTGTGTGAGCTGTGCCCCTTTCTCTTCAGGAAGAATCCAGGCTCTCTTAGCTCGCTCTTCAAAGAATGTTTAAAATCCAGAGATAGAACGAGAGATCTAAGAGGCTCCCAAATTCCAGGGTCACAGAACAGTACAGGGGCGTGGGAACATAGGAAGTTGCTTTATACCAAGCCAGACCATTGTTCCATCAAGCTCAGTATTGTCTACACTGGCTGCTAGGCTTTTACACAACTCCCCAGTGATTTAGGAGTCTCTCTCTCAGCCCTACCTGGAGATACCAGGGGCTGAACCTGGGACCTAGATGCATTACCACAGAGCCGTAGCCCTTCCCCAACACACACGGACACAGACCACATACCAGATGAGGAGAGGCTGAGCACTTCCTTGGGGATGAAGATCTTATCCTCAGAGTGGCGGGCCCAATCTTTCATTCCACGCCGCCCCTTCATGGGGAAGTTGATGTCACTGGAGACAGCAGAAACCGGCTCTCTCTGGATGCTGATTACTGCCAAGGGTGGGAGAAAGAAAGTGGGGAGGGGAGGGTGTCGCTACTGGGTATTGTGGGGGGAACTCATTTTGCCCCTCTGCCAACACTCCAGACCTCTAGAGCCTCAGTGGTGGAGGGACCAAGCGTAGTATGCTAATTGGGACAGTGGGGACAGTGGACTCAGAGCCCCCTTGACTGCAAGTGAATACGAGTGGTATTCCCTATCGTTTTTTAAGTCTGTGAACATTACCTAAATAATTACATTGTAGTGCTTTTGACCTTCCCCTTCCATTGAAATGCCTGTAAATTAATGATGTAATCAATCACATTAGTTTTGGCCCCAGTGGATAGTGAGACAAGATGTGGGTTGTAGTAGAAGCTGAACTGTAGTGGAATGGAGGCAGAGCTGATTGCAATGAATGCAGGACTGGATGGAAGTTGCTGCCTTCTCACCACCATGCTCAAGAAGGTCTAGCTAGTGACCTCAGGGACCCTGGATAAGCAGACACAACCTCTAGGACTGTGGACTTGGTGTACAACCACCCTGCCCTATTCCCTTCCCAACAACCAAACAAGGAAGCCATCCCTCCATTCTCTTCCAGCCACTCACCCAAGTTGTCCGTGACGATGAGGGAACTCTGGAAGGCCTTGAGTGCATCTCCGACCAGGTGGATGAAATCCTCCACCACCTTCATCAGGAGCACAGAGCCAGGCATGACCTGTGAGGCAGAAGGAGATGTTAACACAGGCTGGGGGTCCCCACAGCCTAGCCCCGCACACAAGGCATGTCAGCTCACCTGCTGTGCATCTTCCCACTTCTCCCTGTTTTCCGCATCCACCATGTAACTGACGACTTGGAAGAACCGCTGTGGGAGCAGAGGAGAGGTTGAAGTGCAGGTGCTGGGAAGGCTCCAGCTGTCAACCTTCACCAACCTGGCACCCTGCAGATGCTTTGGACTACAGCTCCAATTAGCTCCGGCACATTGCTGGCTGGAGTTAATCAAAGATGTAGTCAAAAACATCTGGAGAGTATCAGGTTGGCGAAGGATGCTGTATTCAAAATTGATCTTGTGGGTAGGCAGGAGCCCTCTTGAGAAATACTGCTACTCATGAACACTGTTTTTCTTTTGTTTTTCTTTCTGCTAAAATGTTCATATGAAATATTAGCTGATATCACCATGTGTGTATTAAATGATTCAGCTCAGCAGGAACATCCATAACCTCAACATTTTGCAGTTGGTAAATTACATTAGGCAATTCTCCTCAAAATCCAGCTTTTGGCAGGGGAGAGGGAAGAAGCCTAAGTGCGCAGGGATGAGTGTGAAACTGTGCAGGCAGCACCTGGCAAAATCTCAAGGCACAGGGAATAGCTAAGCAGAGTTTCTAGCGGTAAGAGGAGGAACACAACTGCCACAAGTCACTTAATGCAAAATAAGCAGATCTCTGCCAGCCTGTTTGATCTGCAAAAAGTTATGCAAGTCACAGAATATTGCCTTTCTTGTGGAAGAATTTGGTTTTGTTTGAAAGACATCTGGATTCATGGCTTCTTGTTGCTACTACTGCCTATTAGGGATACTGGACTATTTTGTCTGGTCTGCATTTCAGTGGGTCACTGAATTTTCAGTGACTTGACCTAATTTGCATTTCTTAGACTAAAATGCAAATTATAACACAGTTACTCTTTTGGTCTGTAAAATTTTTGTGATGGAATTTTTGGCTCAAAATTTGCCTTTTTAGGGGGTGGGGGTGGGGAATGAAGACAAAAATGAATTTTTAGGAGAAAATATTTAAATGTGCATTTTTGTGTGTTTTAATCATAGAAAAAGAGACAGGATGAACTCATGACTGAACACATGGAAAACTGACACTAACAGGAAATTGGATGATTTGTCCATCCCTGACTCTCTGTCATATAGTGAGGCAAACAAGCCCCTTTTTGTTACAATGGCCCTGCGACACGTGTGCCTTGAAACTGCATCTTTCCCATCCAGAATGGTACCTGAACATCATCTGAGGAAGGGATGTAGGTGGCTCTCTTGTAAGTGTCTGTGACATTGCGCAGGATCTCCACTGAGAAGAGCAGGTCTCCGCTGTAGTACGTCTTCCGGGCTACAAGCTCCAGCAGGCCACGGACCACCTGAGACATTCCCTCACCCGCCAGCATGCGCTGCCCCTTGGCCAAATGCTCTCGGAGCTTTGATCAGATGGAGGAGTGTGGGAAGAGAGAGAAAGAGATGGAGAAAGATAAGGCCAGGGATGGAGTAGGATCTGTGTGCCATTAGGCTTACATTGAGAGACCCTGAGCAGAGGAATCTCTAGCCAAGGCCCATTGTAATTCAGTGGAAGAGCAGCACACCTGGTTTGCATGCCCAAAGCTCCTGTTTCAATCCCCAGGAACGCCAGTGAAAAAGGATTTCCTGTAACAGGTCCGCCAATGCAGATCAGTTTCCACCCACCCGGTGCCCTCCAGGTGTTTTGGACTTTATAACTTCCATCAGTCCCAGCAAGCATGGCCAGCTGGCTGGCTGGGGCTGATGGGATCTGTACCTCAAAACATCTCGAGGGCACAAAGCTGGTGAAAGCTGGTACAGATAATACGAAGATAAACGTGTCAACAGACTACATCAGTATAAGGCAGATCCTGGGACTAAGGGCTTGTTTCTGAGCAGGCACACAAAGGATTGCATGTTCCTGTGATAATTACTTAATTAAATACTTCCCCAACACATTTTGCACTACCTTTGCCAGGGGAGAATGCAAATCCATACACACATGCTTGCCCACCAACAAGCTCATCGCTGAAAACACCAGCATCAGTCATAATTGATTTGATCAGTATCAGTGCATTCACCTAAACTGATTTTGCCTACTGCATTTTCTGTGCAGTTTGTGCACCCCTCCCTTTCCATGCTTAGCAGCACCTGTCCCACCCCTACACCAACTCCCCCCCCCCTTTTATATATAAAAAAGACAAGATAGGGAAAGGGCTGAGACCGTAGCCAAAAGGGATAAAAAGGGAAGAGAGAAGGTCTGTTTGCCAGCCAGAGTCTGCACCTACTGAGAGATGTAAGTATCGGTACTCGTGGGAGATGCAGCGTGCGAAGCTGGGCGTGCCCCAGAAAGCCACACCTTGGGAGTTGAGCAAGCACCGGCGGCTGGCAGACCCTAGGAAAGAAGGTAAACCAACAGGTAGCACTTGTGGCTGAAGATCCCCCAAATGCCCAGCCACCTCCAGGCCAGTCCCCAGGAAGAACCCCAAAACAAGGGGGTGTTTGCAACAGGAAATGGGCTGAACTTTGGAGGAGACGGGCGTCTGGTGGTCCTTTTAGGCTCACAAACTGCCCAGTAAGGCATATTTAATGCATGTACTTTTTGGGATCCCATCCTTCACCATAAATCCATCACAAGGCAAGTCATCATAAGCATACTATGTAAATCTCATCACATCCAGGTACAACACAATCAAACTAAAAAGCAATCTACCTCTTCCTACCTTTGTCAGAATGACTATCTTAAAACAAATTGAACTTCAGCAGCTCTGGCAAAACAATGAAACACACAAAAAAGAAATATTTTTGCCTAATACTGAAAGCTCATCAGTTCAGTGACAACCTAAATTAGGGTTGCCATACAGATATATCTGGAATACTGCAGTCAGCAGCAGTGTCCTGGCAGAAATTGCGGAAATGTCTGGGAAAATCCAGATATATGGTAGCCCATGTTGGCGGTGTCATTTTTGCCATTTCCCCATAAAAATAGCTTCAAAACAGATTTTTTAAAGCAATTTTGCCCAAAAAGCTCAACAACAACAAAAAGCTCAACAACTTTTCCGTCTGGATTTTCACTGTTTGAAATATGGCAACCCTAGCCTAAATCTCCTCCGGAAGTATGTTCCACTATTGGAGGACTCTCGACTGAGAAGGCCCTATGATTCTGACTTTAGCCACAGAGGTTGCCCCAACAGCTCTCAACCCATGAACTAGGGTGTGTATTCCCAAACCGTTTAGGGTTTTATAGACTAGCACTCGGAACTGAGCTTGGCAGCCGGTGCAGTTACAGAAACAAGCAGTGCAGATCTGTCAAGACTGGTGTGTGATCTCATGCAATCTCTGGGGCATCTTTAAGAGCAGCCCCACATAGAGCATATTACAATAATCAAGTCTGGAGATTATTAGGGGATGGATTATTATGGCCAAGCTATCAAGAGTTTAAGAGCAGCCGCAGCTGGCCAATTAGATGGAGTTGGAAACAGTCACACAACACTGCAGCCAACTGAGCCTCTAGCAACAAGGTAGACTCAAGGAATGCACTCAGAGCCTACAAACTTGGCCTTTCAGAAGGAGTGCAACCATATCCAGAAGAGGCTGATCACTCAGTCCTTGGACCCAAGAACCACCAATCCATAGCACCTCCATCTTGTCAGGATTAGACTTCAGTTTATGGTCCTCACCCAGCCCACTATCACCCCTAAATGCAGATTTACCACCTGAAGAGCTTCATCTAATTCTGATGTTAAAGACAGAGCTCCCACCAGCATCCCACTCATGGAACTCCCCCTGGTGCCCACATTGTTTCTCAGGTGCCAGAAAAGGACGTTTTGATGTCCCCAGGCTCTACAGTCCTGATCTATTTGAATAGTTGTAAAGACCTGTTGTAAAATGCAAAGGTCTGGTTCTTGAGCTTCTCAGCTATGCCAGCCTGGAGCCGACACACCTAAAAAATGAGAAAAACACCTCGCTGCCTTTAACCCTAGCATGAGCAACAGGCCTTGGATGCCAGGTCTTTGCACACTCTGCTCTGCTGCTCCCCAGACGAAGTTCATTTGGGTAAACATTTTGCAAATCCTTACATCCCTTGGCCCTGTCCTGCTCCTCACCATTCATCTTGAAGACTGTTATCTTTAAACCCCTCTCCCCATCCAAAAACACCCCCTCTCTTTCCAACTATGTTTGTAAATGTGCTTATTATGGGGCTTGAATAAAAACATTTAAAATATTGTACCTTTAATAGCAGACCATGGCACAGACATGAACTCCAGACCCAAAGAGGTCAGGCCTCCAGCACCATCTAATTATTTTATAGTATGCGATGCTCCTGGCTTCCCCATATGCAGTGCTGCGGACAAGCCTTGCACACTGCATTCTATTTCAGTGTGGGCTTCTTTCTCCCTTAGCAACTGAGCTATTATTTCAAGTAGTAGTGTTTTTTTTCCATTAAGAAACCCCAATAATGTAGAAATTGCATGCAGCCAGATCTGTGCCTTTTTCAAAGCTGCTAAATTTGCAAGTGCCCACAAATCTGCAAGGGGAGCAGAGGGAATATTCAAAAAGACATATTCATTGGAGGCTTGCAAAATACAAGGCTCTGTGAAAATTTTGCAAAGGAAGCTGGAAAGAGGTTTTGGTTTTAATGAGGAGGTAAACGTGTGTGCAATCTGATTTCTTTAATATTAAGATCAACATGGGTGAAGAATGAAATGCAGGGCAATGCCCAAGAACTGGGGAGTTCCCAAGAGTTATTCATTGTTATTGTACCAAGATAGCCTTGCCAACTTGGTGCCCTCTGAATGCTATTGTACTACAACTCCCATGGGAGTTGTGGTCCAAAACATCTGGAGAGCACTAGGTTGGTGAAGGATTCAGTAAAGAATATCACAGGGGGGTTAGCAACTACCTTGGGACAGTTCTACTTTTGGGACTGAAGAAGCCAATCATCTTGCAGTACAAACCAGGGCAGAACCATGTAGCTGACATCTGCTTAGCTAGTGCAGACATGGCTTATGAAGTGGCAGTGCCTTGAGTTCTCAGCAGGAAACTCATGTTGGCAGGTAGACCTGCAGGTCACTTCCTTTCATCTTGCTGTCTGTCATCCGCAAGGCTTCATTCTGTTTAAAAAATGTGTATCCCCACCCATGCATTCTGTTTAAAAAATGTGTATCCCCACCCATGCAGCTGCCTACCTGTAGCATTGGATGGGCATTTGTTGTAGACAATCTCACCAGCAGCAGCTTTCTTCCAAGTCATCAACATCACATACTCGTCTTTGCACATTTCATGGTAGGCTGTGGGAGGAACACAAGAAGAGCCTTGATGTTGTTGGATCAGACCAAAAGCCTATCTAGTCTAGCAACCAGATGCCCCCTGGGAAAAGTTGAATTTTCCAACTTTCAAATTGCAGAAATGAGGGGTGCTAAATAGCTGTAACATGACTTGGGAATTCTAAAGATATTTCGGTTAAATTAATAGAATAGTTTTGCTTGGTAAGTAAATGTGTGTACAATAGAAACCATTAAAAATGATTACCAATTACTTGCAGTTGTTATTATCATTATCATTATTATTATCATAACCATCATCATCGTTATTGTTGTTATTTAGCAGTACGTGACATTTTCAGAAGGCAAAATTAAAATTATTTGGTTTTCCAAAAGCAGTTTATGTGTTTCTTAATCAAACATAGACTTAAATGAGGAGGTTAAGGGGTGATATGATAGCCATGTTCAAATATATAAAAGGATGTCACATAGAGGAGGGAGAAAGGTTGTTTTCTGCTGCTCCAGAGAAGCGGACACAGAGCAATGGATCCAAACTACAAGAAAGAAGATTCCACCTAAACATTAGGAAGAACTTCCTGACAGTAAGAGCTGTTCGACAGTGGAATTTGCTGCCAAGGAGTGTGGTGGAGTCTCCTACTTTGGAGGTCTTTAAGCAGAGGCTTGACAACCATATGTCAGGAGTGCTCTGATGGTGTTTCCTGCTTGGCAGGGGGTTGGACTCGATGGCCCTTGTGGTCTCTTCCAACTCTATGATTCTATGATTCTAAATGTTGTTTAATCACAAAAATAATAGCAGATTCCTCACACCCAAAAACATATTTTTTTTATGATCCCCTCACTGAAGAAATTTGCAAAAAATTAACCTTCACTTCCTAAAATGGCATACCCTACTCTGGGAAGTCCACAAGAAGGAAATGAGTGCCTTCCATGAAACCTCTCCTGCTATTGTTCTGCCATGATGGCTATTTGGAGTCATCATGACTAGTAGCCACTGAAAAGAGGGCATCAGCTGAACAGCTTAGGAGTGTGAGACAGACTGTGAATTCAGGAACAGCATTTTCAGCAGCAGAACTGAGTTTATAATTTTATCTCTCATAGAACCCCACTCCTAGTTTTGTTCTTTGTAGCAACCTAATTTAGGGTGGAAGGGGAGCTTTGCTGCTATTGTTAAACAAACAGGAGTTAGATAACCTCCTTTTTAATCAGCATTTTAGTGTTCATTTCTCCTCATATACACATTTTTCCATGCAATTATGCCTAACATGATGTTTCTTCACATATATGCAGTTCTATGCACGTTTCACCCCAGTATATGCATTTTTGCATACATAAGTTGGGTGGTGAGCTACATTGCAAAATTCAAAGACCTGTGAATTCCAAACAGTGGTTGTGTTTTGGTTTGCATATTGTTTCAGAAAGCTGTATTAGGTAGGTTTGCCTTTCAGTGGGAACTCAGCTGAATCCATAGTTGATGAAATGTGAACAGGCTGATGTGTGAGTGGATGGTTTGTTCAGCATAGCAGGTGTATGTCTGTATCAAGTGAGCAAAACCACACTATTTTTTTTGAGGAATGCATGCATGCATGCATTTTGATAGACTTTTTGGATAAGAGAGTTTGCTGTACTTAAGGGAAAAAAACAACCAGACTGTCAGAACCAGGAATGGAGAGCATACTTGAACCCTTGGCCTTCTGGGACTTGCTCTATTGACCAGATAGAAGCCAAAAACCATGATCCTAGAAATCATATCAGATCCTGCAAATCTAGGGCCTTCATGATGTCTGTCAATCACAAAACATGAATGCCTTGCCTCTTTATTACCTTCTCTTCCTTAGCAGCCTGGGCCCACACAGTCCTAGGTGGCTCACTAGGTTAATTCATCTTCCCAGAAACCCTGATATAGTAAGGTTACCAGATTTTTCCCCCCAATGAATCTGGGGACACTTTTCAACTTCAGTCGGAATGGGTGGATTTTGTCAGGGGACTGATTTGTAAATCAGTCTGGTAACCTGATAATATAGAGCTGTGGGGAGGGGTTGGGGGAAGGGAACTGAGAGATGGGCAACACAAACCAAATGGAGAGGTGATATACAA
The DNA here is from genome assembly GCF_964188305.1 of Podarcis bocagei. NCBI lineage: Eukaryota > Metazoa > Chordata > Lepidosauria > Squamata > Lacertidae > Podarcis > Podarcis bocagei. Next base: position 33,378,281 of record NC_138132.1, read on the forward strand.
AGATACAAATTGCAGATGGGCAGCACACCCTGTTAGGGGCGGTGGGTGGGCAGAAAAAGTGAAGGACCAATGGAAGGATAGGCTGCTCACATGACACAATGAGGCTGAGTCATTTTAGTATGAATGAATGAATGAATCCTTTTGTTAGAGGAAAGGCAAGGACCTCTTGTCACTTTGCAGAACAAACTGGGATGTCTGGTAGAGCGCTACCTGGGAAGGACTCGACCAGGCAGCAAGGCCAGTTACCTGGGCATTTCTTCTCGTTGCATGTCTTGACTTCCTCCCCACTGCCCTCGCATGGGTAGCCTTGCACGCCAGTCCCCTGGCACATGCGGAAGCGTCTCTGCCAGCCCGTATCGCACGTCTTGGAGCACAAACTCCAGTGGTTCCATGGGCCCCACTTGCTATCAGCTTCAGTTCAGGGGAGCAGAAAGGAAGAATTAGTAGACCTTTCTAAACCATCTCTCACTCTCAGTCTCTCTCACACCCTCCCAATTTAGAGTCATATTAGCTGGAGGACTTGACAGAATGGCAAGGAGATAGAAGAAGTCCTTCTTTATCATTGGGATGCAACTGTGCCGGCTGATAATTACTTTAATCAAATATTCCACAGATGATTAAACGCATTTATCAATAATTCAGATCTCATTTAAGCTAAAATGCCCCTCTCCCCTTCCCAACCAGGCCATGACCGCAAGGGTGCCCTTTAACAAATGGAATTCATTTTCATTCCTCAGGAGGCAAGTTTCTTTCAAGGTTCTGAATCCTGCAGATTTCAACCAGCTTGAGTTGCAGGGTTTAATGTGCCTTGCTACCAAATGCAGTAAGATACAATACCACATCAAGAACCGAAACCCACCTCAAACCAACAAGCAGCCAGCTAGCCAGATCTGGATCCAGGTTTCCCACATTCAAAGCCAGCACAAAAGCCTCCAATTTCCCAAATTTCTGTTGATAGCAGAGGCACACTTTCCTTGATTTAAAACTGGAAGCACACTTCATCATCTACCACCAAAAAGGCTGTGCAAGAATTGCCCATCCTTGAAGGAGTGGAGCCACACCTTAGTTTCTGTGTGAGTCCTTGTTCTAAGCATGCATCCTCTGAGAGATCATTGCCTCTTGACTGAATGGCCCAGAATCTCCTGCCTCCACTGGAGACTGATTGCTCTGGCCTTGCCTTCTTCCAGTGACTCACTCAGAGAAACAGTGGGAGGCCTCTTCCACAGGTGGGTAATTCTATTGCCTCTCTGCATCAGGGATGATCCAATATTACCTAATATAGAGGTGCAGTAGATTGCTCACGTATGACAGAAGCAGATTGGAAGGAAGCTAGGCTGGCACAGGAAACCCTTCAGAGACACAGTGGGCAGATTCATTTATGGGTATATACTTTGGGCATGGAGGAGCCTTTTCTCATTATTGCAGGGTTTGCCAACCTTTTTGAGCCAGTGGGGGCATTTAAAGTATCATGATAAAGTATCACACAATAGCTCTCATGGAGCGTTGGCATTACACAAAATGACTGCCATGTCCAAAGAGCAGAAAAGGAGACAGGACCAAAGTTTTTTTTTTTTCTAATGAGCAGCTAGACAGGTTTTCTGCAATGTCAAAAAGGTGTTCAGGGCGAAATAAGCTTTTGCACAGTTGAGTATATGGGATTTAACAAGGAGTTGGGTAGATTCTAAAAAACGTAGATGAGAAAAGATAAAAAGAAACAGAAAATGAAGATGTATGCTGGTTCCTTTCAAATCTTCATAACCTTGTCTCAATCGTGTATTATGGGACCAATTACTTGACTAGTCAAACACATTTATGCGCCCCCTTGCCCAGATTATCCGGAGCTTTGGGCTGGGCTGTCACCAATATGCTGATGACACTCAGCTCTATCTGCTGATATCCACACTGACTCGGCCCCGAACACACTGACCAGATGCTTGGAAGCTGTGGCTGGATGGTTTCGTGGGAGCCGATTGAAACTAAATCCTTCAAAGACAGAGGTCCTATGGCTGGGTCGGGATGGCATGGGGATGAGGGACCAACTCCCTTCTCTTGAGGGGGCCCAATTAGTGCCATTGCCTTCCGTTAAGAGTTTGGGTGTAATCCTTGACGCCTCCCTTTCCATGGAGGCGCAAGTTACTCCAACAGCCAAGGCGACATTTTTCCACCTTCGCTGCATCAAGCAGTTGGTCCCTTACCTTTCCCGCCCCGACCTGGCCACAGTGATCCATGCGACGGTCATCTGCAGGCTTGACTACTGTAATTCGCTCTACGCAGGGCTGCCCTTGAAGCTGTCCCAGAAACTCCAGCGGGTGCAGAATGCTGCAGCGAGGCTCCTCATGGGGTCTCTGCCATGGGAGCATATTCATCCAGTGCTTTTCAAGCTGCACTGGCTCCCGGTGGAGTACAGGGTCAGATTTAAGGTGCTGCTTTTGACCTTTAAAGCCCTTCACAGCCTAGGACCCTCATACCTACGGGACCGCCTCTCCCGGTATGCCCCACAGAGAGCCTCAAGGTCCATAAATAGCAACACCCTAGTGGTCCCGGGCCCTAAGGAAGTTAGATTAGCTTCAACCAGAGCCAGGGCCTTTTCACCTTTGGCTCTCGCCTGGTGGAACGCTCTGCCTCATGAGACCAGGGCCCTGCAGGATCTGATTTCTTTCCGCAGGGCCTGTAAGACAGAGTTGTTCCGCCTGGCCTTTGGCTTGGAGCCAATTTGATTCCCTCCCTCTCTTTCTTTTTTCTTTTCCTTCTCCTCCTGCGAGGAGGCTACATTTTAATATTTTAATGTTTCAATATTTTAATGTTGTATTTTAATTTTGTTTTTAAGTTGTAATCATTCAACTTGTTTTTATTATTGCTTGTAAGCCGCTCTGAGCCTGGCCTTGGCTGGGGAGGGCGGGGTATAAATAAAAATTATTATTATTATTGTTGTTGTTGTTATTTATTGACCCATCTTGAACTTTACTTAAACAATATATATAGATATAAAATCATTATATATCACCACAAAACAAACACAGAACAAAAGATCACACAGTTGTGTCATTGGGCCCCCTTTCACATTATGCTGAGTATGTTAAAAATTTATTTTGATTCAAGATGGCCAAATTGTCTGGGACTGGAGGATGTGAGTAGTTTTGCTCTGAGGGAAAAACAAAACCACACCCTAAAACATAGCTACAAAATTTGTGTTGGTAGCACTGGCAGAGGAAGGGGGTGCAGTGGGTGCAGCACACCCCAGGTGTCATCCCTGAGGTGGGGTGACATTGCCCCCTGCCCCCCTGGGATGCTCGCAGTGGGAGGTGCCCCCCCCCAGATGCTTGCCCTTCCCCCAGGTGCACAGCATGTGCACCGCTCTGGGTGCTGGAGCAGCTAGCTTCGCCTCTGGTTGGTAGGAGGTGTATGATGCACAAGGTGGTAAATTGTTGGGTGCCACCAGGAAGTGCTGCATGGGAGCTGGTTTTGCACCAACAGCCTTAGCTGGATATTTCTTCATTCTTGTACAAAGTGCTACCACAACTGTCTTGGCAAAAGGAAGTTTTATGTTGAAAGCATATACAGAATATTGGCATCTGGGGTGGCTGAATTGAATGCATAGGTTAAAAGAAAGCAGTATAACTAATTTCCCTCCTTTGTCTCTATCTAAACATCCCTACAGACACAAACTATGTGTTTGTCTCAGCCAGCAAGAAACTATTTTCTATGGGAAAGTGGTGCAAATCAGTATTCAGCAAACTGTGGTTCCAAAGCTGTCTCCATCTGCTGCAGTTCTCCTCAGGCCTTGACGTGACTCCTTGCTGCTCGGTCTTTCAGCAGAACTTAAACCTGGTAGCATAGCTAGTTCTCTATATTTCAACAGGAAGCTTGGCAAGTCCTGCCAGTCTCACATAATCAGACTTGTAGGGTTGGAAGGAACTCAAAGGGTCATTTAGTCCACCCTCCTTCAATACAGAAATCAGAGCTAAAGAATGTCCTTTCAACTCTTTGTGGAGGCTCCTTGTTCTTCTTTCTCTAACCCCTCCATTTTCTATTGCTGATCATAACAGTAGATGCAACAGAGGACAGGCCCTGTCCTATGGGTCACACAACAGTTCCTAAGATTCCTGGAGCTTTGTTTCTGTTTGACAGTATTTTGTTCTTCCCCTGCCATGGAAAACTAATCCTTGAAGATGACTCATCTCTAATACTAAAGACTTCTGGAAAGTTCATTTCACCTTAGAGACTCCCAGACTGACACAAGAAGGCCTCTCTCCCTTCCTCTGCCAGGCCCCACAAATTGCAAGGCTTTACAGGATGGAATAGGCAGGGCAAGAAGCACAAGGCAAACTGAAGCCCCAGACAGACTCAAGGACAGACAGATACATTGATATTAATACGTTTGTGTCCTAGGCCTTATTCCAGACAGTGTTGAAAATAATACATGGGTTAGAGGTAACAACTTTTTTGTCTTTGAGCAGCCATTTTGTGAAGGTGCTCCATTAACCCTCAGTATAGAATCTCCATCATATTTTACAGCTGTTTTGTAATAGGAGGCAAATTCAAGTCATTTCTGGTGAGAGCACAGCTTCAGTTATGCTTTGTGGGGAAAGGGAATCAATACAGGTTAAGGAAGGGAGATAATATCTTCCTCAAAATAACGAGGAGGGATTCTTTTCAAGGCACCTCTGTTTTCTTGCTCCCTCACTATCTTTTTCATTTCTCCAAATTTCCTGTTTGTCCTCCATTCTCTGTTATTTATTCTTCTTGTCTCTTTCTCTGTAGATTCTTATTTTCTCTTTCCTCTTTCATGTTATTTCTTTCAGGTACAGAAAGTTTGTGAGTGGGAAGTGTTCTGCCTGCTTATGCAGTGGGGTGGGGGGAGCTTAGAATAAACCCTGGAGAAGACCACATGTGCAAACATGCCCCTCAGTGGCCACCCCATTAATGGAGAGAGAGGTTCTAACATCCATGTTTGCTCATGGAGGGAAGCTCTTTGCACCTCTCATCTGCTCAGAATGGAAGGATGGACATCCAGTGCAATGTGGACATGTTCAGTGGAGGAGAGGCTGAGCCAGTGCAAACAGCAGGAAAAGCAAACAGTCTCTGGTTCATTGTGAATTTTTGAGAGGGTATTTGCTGAGACCTTTATGAAGGTAGCATAGAAGGCATGGCAGGCACACTGTTGAGCCCCGCAAATGCATTTATCAGGGACACAATAACAGCTCTCGTCTGGCACAGTTGGGGAACGATTGCTCCAGCCTCCTCTACACAGCACCAGCTTGTCTTTCCTTCTGCGTTTAAATCGCATCTCCTCTGTCAGTGCTATTGCCCTTTTCCTAGGCATTTCAGGATTCAGGTGTGGCCCCCCCTCCAATGGAGAGACAAACTCCTAGCACACAGCCTGATAGCACATCATGTTCTGTATGTTCAATGAGTTTTGTTTCATTTTTTAAAATGGAAGAACACTTGAACTTGGCAAGCCCACCCCACGCTCATGCCTGCAGTAGGCAGAATAAGGCTTTTACCACTGGAACTTGCTGTCAATCCCTGATTCTCTGTATTTAAAACTATGCTTGAGCCTATCTGGGCTGGGCAAAAGTTTTGCTCCCAGAGGCAGCCCACTGGCAATTCCTCCATGAGCCAACCAAACCACCCACCTCAACTGGGTTCCTGTCTTTCTGCATACTCAGATCCTCTTTGGGGCCATCTTTAAAGGTCAGCATGAGAAACTGTGCCCAATAGATACAGCCGGGGCTCAAGGTCACAAAGAAGCAACGTATAGATAGCAGCACCCATGATACTGTTTTACTCTTTTTGGTCCGCCTGTCCATCCGAGATGCTGTTATGCAGCATTTAAATGTCAAGAGCTCTTTGTCCAGTGAAACCTTTTTGCTTAAAGGCTGAGCCAGTATGAGCAGGAAAGGCAATGTTGAAATTCAAAGGCATAGCAGAACCATTATGCAGAGAGCTTCTCATACTTCTTCATTTCAAAGCCCACCTTTCCCCCAAGGAGGTCAAGGCAGTGTAAATGGTTCCGTCCAGCCACCATTTTATTGTCACAACAACCAGCAGTGTGCGCTAGCCAACCCATTTCTTGAACTGTAATGAAAATTGCAGTAAATCGGCCATAGGATTGATCTCATAGATAGCAAGTCAGAATTAGATCAGGGAGGTCAGAGTTCAAGTCTTGCTTCTGTCATATTTACTATGTGAAGTATTGTAAACTATGAACATCCCAGAGTCTGAAGCAGGTTTGCAAATTTAAAAACCAATTAATAAGAACAGAGATTGCTTTGGTCACCTGCAAAAAGAAGAAGCCCCAGTCCTGTTGGCGAGGGCTAGGAATGGAAGGATCAGTCAATATTGGTTGACTAAGTTTCTCATTTTTCTTATCTTAAATTCAATTCTCCTCATTTCAGCAGAAGTTTGCAAATTTTGTTTTAAATCCTCATGAAAATTCTTCAGTGTTTTTGTACGAATTTCTCCCAATAAGCTCATGTGGTATGCAGTTTTGACTAACGTACACATTTTTGCAAGCGATTTATAATAATATAATGTATTTTTGTATGTTATTTTTACTAAAATATTTCTTTTTAGGCACACTTCCCCCAATATATGTATTTTTTGTAAACACTGCTTGGTTGGGGAACTGCATCGCAAAATTAGGAAAGGTGTGAATTTGATGGACGATGGTGTTTTGGTTCTCATATTGTTTTGGAAAGATTGAGTTTGATAGATTCACCTTTAAATGTGTGTTTTATAGAATTTCTCCTCGGCCACTAGCTGCGGCTGATGGCAGTTGTACTGCAAAACATCTGGAGGGCACCAACTTGGCATAGTCTGGCTTCAGAGATCTCATGACCCTACAACCAGTCCTGGACGCAGCCACTTGTTGATTTCAGGTCCATCACTGGCTGTCACTCCTCAATAAAAACTGGCAAATGAAAATTGATGCCAGAGGGGGAAGAGGAGGCAGAAGCCGGAGGCCATCTGTCACTGCCGCTGGATGACTGGCATCTCCGAACCCGCCGTATTAGGAGCAGCGGCTTTATGGAGAGCAGCTGTCGCTCCAGACAGATTGGCAGAGCACGGGGCTGACGTCAAAGGCCTGCCCTGCCAAGCTTGAGCTTGTGGAAGTCAGGCGAGGAGCTGGGTGGGAGCAATCCCAAGGTCTGCATCACAGTAGCAAGACAGGACTTTAAAGCCAGAGAGCTGCACCTCTTCCTCAAGGGAAGGGCCCAGACTGAGAAGCACCCTCTTTTCTCTTCCTGTTTGTCCTTGGCCATCATCAGAGGCTTTTCACCAGGTGTCCCTGACTTCTGACATGAGGAAGCTGGTAACTAAAGAGAGGCCTTTCCAGTTGTGGGATGCTCCCCGCAGGAAAGCTCATCTACGCCACCTCTGACGCCTTCCTGGAAATCTTGTTATCTTCGCCCCTGGCACAGCATGTAAATGTTAGCTCGGTTTTGCTGGATTGGCTGTGGTTTCCCTGCCCCCTGCTGTTTTAACTTGGTTGTTTTAACTATATTGCTGTTATTTTGTTTTATAAATTGCTTCGTGATTGTTTTAAAGATTTTCATTTGATGGAAAGCCAACCTGAGAGCTAAGTTGACGTGCACATAATGATCACAGGGTGGTTTTCCTTTTTTAAAAAGAAAGAATAAATATTCCCCTATACCCTAACTATGGGCAGCAGAACCCGAAATGAGACTCGGACAATTTGTGCTTCAGACTGTGGTCCCTGGAGGTCTGTGATGATCAGAGCTGGAGGCTTGGGCTTGAGTTATTTAGAGATAATTGTTCCTTATTTGCTGCACTGATAAAACCACTAACTGTCAGAAGAAACTGTACGCAGGGTGGTGAATTGTAATGAAAATGTTTGAGGCTAAAGCAGCTATAGCCTGTGGTGCAGCAGGCAGGGGCTCTGCTGACCAGACAAAGGAGGAGACCAGGCTCAGCCACTCTAGAGAATTACCAATTGCAGGGGCTGACTTTGCACACACAGATTCCTGTTCCTACCTGGAGGGGATGCCAAGGCCTTAGCGCACACACTCTTAGGCGACGTACAAGCACCAGAGGCCTCCACTTTTCTCACCCTGTAGCTTCCTAGGGAAATGACTTTCTAGAAGTCTTTGGAAGAGTTACCTGTGGTAGCTTGACCTGCCTACTTTCCTGGGAACTGGCTGCAAAAGACCCAAGCTGTGCCCACAAGCCATGGCCACACTCAAGCTAGGCACGTCCATCACTAGCATGCTGGGAATTCTCACTTAGATGTGGCGACTGGCTCTGCAGTCCCTCTGGAGCTACAACTCCAACCTTCCCCTGTCTGCTTGCCACCTGCGTATGGAGACTTGTGGGTTCCCTACCTGGACATTCGGGGTTGTAACACTCCCTGGCGTCGGCATGAGCCCCTCGGCACTCTGCCCAGCCGTGAGCTGAGACACTGCATTTGCGGGTGCGCTGCTGAGTCCCGTTGGAACACGACACCGAGCAGCGGCTCCAGGATCCCCAGTCCAGCCACTGGCCTTCCACTATTAGAGAAAAGCACAGGGAAAAGCTCAATTAGTGCATGAGGAGGTTGCACAAGGAAATGCCCCATGAAGATGTCTCTCTGTCTCTTTTTTGGCACCTAACCAGTCCTTGTCAGCTTCTCATCCACCTCCTCTAAGGCAGGATCTTCAACCCACATTTGCCCCATACATTAAACTCTCTTCTAGCTTAACCTTCAGTATTAGTATAAGAATCTCCATCCCACGGCAGCTCACAGGGCCAGCTCCAATTGATAACTGGCCAGCTCTCCCGCCTACCTACCATGCAGATCACCTCTGGCCAGAATCACTAGGATTTGGGAAAATAAATCAGCTAACAAATCCCACCCACCCAGTCTACCATGGTGGAAGGGCTTCTGGAACAAGAGTAAAGAGGGAGCAGCAGCCGGGTACTGGAAGCATAAGCAGATGGTGGGGTCGGTGGACACGGCCTTGAGGGCCTGGGCCCAAGGAGCCACCTACCAGCTAAGAGCATGAGAAGAGCCCTGGTGGATCAAGCCAAAGGCCCATCTCACCCAGCATTCCACAGGTATCAACTAGATGCCTCTGGAAATCCTGCAAGCTGGACTTGTGGTCCCCAGAAACCACTATTCAGAGGTTTGTTGCCTCTAACAATGGATGCAGAACAGAGACCTTGTGATTAATAGTCACTGATAGCTCCGTCCTCCATGAGTTTGTGTTATCCTGCTCTGAAGGTTTAGCATGACTAAACTCTCCCCAGCATGAGCTGATGGCAGGATGGTTGGAAGGCGGAGAGATGCTTTTTGATGCTGGTGTTTCTTTGGAGTTTCTTTGGATTTGTCTAGTCTAATCCTTTTTTAAAAAACTTCTGTAAATTTTATTGCTTTAACTTTACTGAGCCTGTAATCTTTTGAGTGTTATCTTCTTGTGCATCCCTTTTGGTAGCTTTCAGTTGTAAAGCTGTTTATAAATCTGCAAATGAAATAAATATGCAATATATAAAAGCCATCCAAGCTGATGACCATCATCACTACACCCGGTGGAAGCCCATTTGCTAGAAGTCTCTTCCCACAAGGAACAGCTCAGCAACACCACTGAGACGCTCCAATCAATAAGCTCAGTCCTGCACCACATGCAGGGCAGGGAAGAAAGGAATGGTGAGTCTAAAGGCCGAATGATAAAAATAGACAAAAATATGGTGCTTGTGTATCTAGACTCGAAGGCTCGACATATACATGGACCACATTTGCTTGTAATAATAAGTCAGGGTGCATTCCTGCTTTGCTCCTCCCTTGGTGCAAGTGGGAGATTCACAACTGAGCTTGGCTTCCCATTGCATCCTAACCATCCTTTGAGGGAGGCAGGCAAAGACAACTTCAGAGTCTTTTCCAGTCCTACTGTTCCCTCCCATGCACAGGACCATTAGCCTTGTGGGAAGGGAGAAGAGAGCAAGGGAGGCAAGTAGGGAAAATAAAACCAGGACCTGCTTCAGTTGGTCACCACCACGGGGTCAACTTTGGGTTCAAAACTATGTATTTGTTTTAGCGAGTTTAAAATAAAATCACCTTAAGTACCTGAGCAGAAAGGCAGTATATAAATTTAAACAACCAATCACCAGGGATTGTGGTTTCTTGTTCCCTAACAAGCCATGATCTCTAACCAGCTTTAAGCCATAGTTTGTTGAGCCCTTACAGAGCACGAGTTGTTAGGAAGCAACAAACCGCAGTCCTTGGTTCAGGCAGAAAGGGAAGAGAAGGCTTCACCCTGGTTTGTTTATCCAGGGAGGGAACAAGGTGGAAACAACTGGGCAGTCAACAGCAGGCTACTCATTTCTGGTAAACCATGATAAATCAGAAACCCTCAGTGCCCCACCCTCTTCTCCATCCTTGCTGGCTCTGCTTCCCCCGCCCCCACCTGTCTGTGGTTCAGCATGACTTGGAGGCTTAATACAGAATGTCAAAAGTGGCTCTGTTGAGATGGTGACTTCATTGGCCAACTTAAGGCTCCAGCCAATGCCAAGCATCAGCCAAGACAGAGATATGGCAGAGGCAGAGGGCAGTGACACCTGTGTTCAGCTTTGACTTCTTGGTCTGATGCTAGATGAGCCACTAGGTGTGTGTTCCCTTCCTGCCTTCTTTGCCTTGCCCTTTCCACTGCAGACCACCTCTCCAGTCTGGGACTCCTTACTCCTTGGCATCTAATCAGCTAGCCAAGTGCAGCTTTGGGCAAGGGCCATAGTGCAGCATGCTAGAACACATGCTTTGTATGCAGAAGGTATCAGGTTCAATCCCTGTCATCTCCAGATAGGGCTAGGAATGGGGATGTTCCATCTGAAACCTTGGAGAGCTGCTGCCAGTAAGTGTAGGCAATGCTGAGCTAGATGGACCAGTGGTATAAAGCACTGTCTAGGAGCCACAGCTCAGTGGCAGAGCATTTGTTCTGCACGAAGGTCCTAGGTCCCAGAATCTCCAAAGAGGGTTGGGAAAGGTCCCTGTCGGAAACTCTGGAGAGCTGCTGCCAGTCAGTGCAGACAATACTGAGCTAGATGGACCACAGGTCTGACACTGAATGAGGCAGCTTCCTATGTTCCTGAAAATTATCCACTGTTTCCAAGGTCTGGTCCTGCCAACAGCCAGAGACCCTGCAGTGTCTGACACATGGATATAATTGCAAAAATCCTCACTTAGCACAGAAGGTTGACAGAGGTCATGTACGAAATCAGTCATTAAGAAGGCCCCTTTGCCCAATGAACCAATCAAACAAGGAAGGCTTTGTTTCCAACAGGGCTGCATGACACCAGACACTCTTCTCCTTCCCATTTTGTGGCACCAGGCACTAGGCAGCTCACAAAAATTGGATGGTGAGCCGTGTATGGCCAGAGGGGCTCCCTATTGTACAAGCCTGGCCGACAGTCTTGCTCTGAAAAGCACACAACACCCGAAGGACAGGAGCAGCGTGGAGAGGAGGAAAAACAAAAGCATGCGGGAGGCAGCCCTCTTGGTTTCTCTGAAGAGATTTGTGGCAACCAGTGAGAGTCGCAGCCTCCTTAGTGGAACTACAGACAGGCTGTGATCTGACGCTACTTGGTTTTGCTTAGAACCCAAAACACCTTCTTCTGTAATGCTAAAATACCCAACAAGCTATATTTCAGAACAATTAGTACTGGAATGCACAGCTGGATCTAATTCCATTTGGCATTCACATTTTAAAATACGAAGACCCCCTGCCATTAATGCAAAGCCATGGTTATTTTAACCATAGATTTTCAACAAACCACAGATCACCTCACAGATGAAAAAAGAAGACATGGTTTGTTTCCTCTAAACTTGGGTTGTTTTCCAGCTGCTCTTGCCTTGTGCTTTTGTAGCTTGAGGAGAGTGTGGGGTGAACAAACCATGGCTGTTGGGTTTGGAAAGACTGCCAAACAATAGTTAAAACAAGCCACAATTTGTAAGCCAACAACAAACCACAGTTAGGCTAAAGAAAACAATGGTTTGCCCAGTGCAATGTAGTGGCTAGAGTGTTGGACTAGGACTTGGGAGACCAAGGTTCAAATCCTCAGCCATGAAGCTCATTGAGAGATCTTGGACTAGTCATCATCTTTCAATCCAACCTACCTCACAGGGCTGTTGTTCTCCACCTTGGAGAACAGCTGGGATATTAAAATAATAACAGAATAAATACATTTAAAAAGGGTGAGCCATGCTTTTAGATCGAAGGCATACAAACCAGATTTTGCCTTGGAGGGTGGATGAATCGAGGCTGATGAGCAGGCTAAGGTAGTTTTCTTTTTAAACAAATTTTTTTAGTGTGTGTTAATTGTACTCCAAATGCTCTTAAACTGTTGATTAATTATTTGTCACTTTATATCTTAATGGGTCTTAGGACACTTTTGCGTTCTTACTTCAAATATTTTGTTGTTGTTGCTTCAAAGCAGTAGTGAAAGTTATTGAAAGTCCGATTTCTGAGTGCAAAGGTCTTTGAGCCAGCTGGGGGAGAAGTTTGTTTGTGTTCTGTGCTAGTGATGGAAGCTGCAGGCATCGAGTGAAAGCCTGAGCTTCCCTGGGGAGCTAACTCTTTATTCTTTTATTTCCACTACCTGATAAAAGCAGTGGGAGGAAGCATTATAGCCAGGAGGGTCTTTAATTCACTTAGACATCCTGCTTCCTGACACTGCCTACCACTAATAGTCCTAAGATTTCATAAAGCATGCGTGTGTGTGCTGGACAGAGATTGGGGAAAGGATGGCAAATCTAAGTCAATTCCATACATCAGAAGAGAGATCCCTACTGTACTGGCTCCAGCTAGAGGGTGGAAAGAACAAGGTCTATTTTATCCCCACTCCTTGACCTGTCTTTTTCACTCAAATGGCACTCCAGTGATTCTGCTCAAAGGCACGGCCCCTCCTTTGTTTACTCTCCCAGGAATGAGACCTTTTTCTGTGGCCAAGTCTAATTCAGGGCCTGCATGTGAACATCAATATGTGGCGAAACGTTTCCTGGATTATACCATGTGAGAGTTTCAAACATTTGACTACTCTGTTGTAGGGGGTGGGCAGTGGAAAGAGAGAAAGACAGCTCCTTCAAAGAGAAAGACAGCTCTTCAGGTGAAAGGACTTACACTCCTTTTCTATGGGAACAAATTGGTTACGTTTAGACTTAATGCTAAGCTACGGTTTCTAATGAGTAGCCACATTTAGTTGGAAACAGAAGTAAAAGCTTTCAGTCTTCACATTGGAAGCTTTCAGTTTTGTTTTCCAACTAGCAGAAGCCATGGTTTTCACTATGGTTTAAGAAAACAAGCCACCTTCAAACTGTGGTTAGTGCTAACCATAGTTTAGGGTAAGGCCAGTATGTGTGTGTTTCTGTGTGGTTGCAGCATTCAGCAATGCAGTTTCCCTCTCACCCAGGAGGAATTTTAGCCCCAAAGACCATTTCCGAGGAAAAGGCTACCACAAGCTGATTTTCCCTCTCACACTCTCCACTTCATGTTGAAAAAAATCACAAATTACCTAGGCCCTGAAAGGCTAAAAAACAACTTCAACCCCCAGACCATGTTAGTGATATCAGAAGACCATTTTATCATGCTTAGAAATGATTATGTGACTCTGTCTAGTCAAGGGGCAGAGGACTTGAAGCTCACCTGAGGTTGTAGGACTCCAACTCCCATAAACCATAGCCATTATCGTGAATGGTTGGGGTGATGGAAGTTGTAGTTCAGCAATATCTAATAAGCCAAAGGTTTGTGACCTCTGATCTGTTAGTACAGACTGGAGACAAAAGATTACTTATCTTTTGGGAAAGTAGGAAAACCTTGGCAGGGATGAAGGAAGGGAGGGGGGAATCCAAGGAGCTAATTACTAACCAGGGCAGAGAGCGATATTGCAGGATTTATTCTGCACCTCAGGCCCCTTGCAGACCTTTCCGCCGTGCTGTGGAGCAACGCATTGCCGCATTCTGGTCCGCGACCCTTGCCCACAAGTCATCGAGCACAGACTCCAGGGGGACCAATCCTCCCATAGGCCGTGAACTGCAACACAGCACACAGCAATCATGGCTGGGCCTCCATCTCAGCCAGGGAGGGGAAAGGCATGGGCTTGGGAGTAGCAGGGCAGGAAAGGCGTATTGGGGGTACAAAGAAGGTTTGCACAGGGTCAGTGGAGGAAAAATGAAACAGAAAAAAGGAGTAGTGCTTCGCCCTATCTTCTGAGGATAGAACGCAAAGCAACTAGTCTGAGACGCGGGGTGCAGAGGTACAGGCACATCACTATGAGTAACTTTCTACTTATAAGGCTTAACATTATGAAGATCTTTCTGCTTATATATCATTGCAAGAAAGGGCTGGTGAATTAGATGATCTGACAAATCCCATTCAATGCTGGTGTCTTGTTTTGTTTTTGCTTTTTTGAACCCATTACAGTGAATACCCAAAATGTTGCCTGAGGGAATTCAGGAGTGGATTCAACCAGGAACCCCAATTTCAATTCCCAACATCTCCACATTGGGCTGGGAAAGACCCCTGACTGAAACCCTAGAATGCCAATACTTGGTTGTATAAACCAATGTGTGACTGGGTAAAAAGGAAGTTATCTTTTCCCTAAGACAACAACCCAACTCTGGCCAAAGGAAGGACTGCAAAGAGACAACGTACACCAGCCAAGGAAACCTCTCATTCAGCCAGAGTGCACCAGGTGACATTGCCTGACCTTATAAAAGCTGCCAGATCAAACTAATTTATCGGCTTGGGCAAATAGAGTTCAAAGCTGCTCCAGTGTTCCTGTGTGAGACTCTTGTCCAACCCTCTCCCTGGATCTCTAACCATTTCAAGAAATGCTTCTCATCTTAAATGTATCCATGGAATATCCAAACTGTATGAAGTTTCAATGCTAGTCAGTCCTAGTTGACAAGGTCCAGTTGATCAGAACCCATATTTGCTAGTCTGTCTACTGAGTTTCTCTAGCAAGTCTATCCAGATAGGAGATGTGGCCAAGGTGACATCATTCTCTGTGGCAGCTCCTAAGTTATGGAATTCCCATCCCCACAAAGGTGTGCTTGACACCTTCATTGCTTCATTGCGCAGCTTCTGTCACATACGGAAGACACACCTCTTTGCCCTGGTTTTTGAAATTTGAGATCTTATGTGCCAGGTATGGGGCCCCCTGAGTGCTTCAGCCCCCCAGCATTCACCATGAAAGGGTCAGGTACCCACAATTTTTGTGTGCCAGGGTCGTATGCATCCAATGTCAGCACGTCCAATGTCAGCACATCCACTGATGTCTGTGTGTGATGTCAGCATGCTGCAGGGGCATGCTGATATCAGGTGCACACGCTGGTGGGCTTGCTGACATTGGGCATGCATGTACGCCCATGGCATGCATGACCCTAGGCACCCACAGTCCTGGGTCCAAGCTGGCAGGCCTGCTTGAGCTATATAGTGATCCAAACTAGCTGTGATTGAAATTTGTTTCAAACTTTTTTTAATCTTGTATTTTACATTGCTATGACCCACCCCGGAACCTTCTGGTGAAGAGCATGTAATAATAATTCTGATAAATAAGTAAGAGATACGTTGTCTCTATTATGTGCTAGGAAACATCTTTCCCAAGGCATTTAGTTGCCTAGTGTCAGAAGGCAGAATGCTGAATTATCTGGACTTTCCACCTGCCCACAAAGACAGTTTTTATCTTCTGTCGCATTCCCCCAAAGTCAAATCAGTGCTCTGTCATTTCAAGAGAGCAGCAGAATCCCCATTACTGAAAAATAGAATACATTTTGCTTCCCCTCCTTCCCTGTTATGAAAGTGCACAGCTACATAAACAGACATCGGAGCTTTATTACGCCCTCCGTTCTGCTGTCTAGTCCAGCCTGGGTGGAAAGAGGAACAGACAGGCAGTCAAACTCTGTTCTAAAAATGGTCGGCATACATCACGAGCACATCCTCTTCTTGATTTAAGCTTTGCAGAGAGCTGGCTAGAAGTGTTCAGTTTTTTAAAATGCAACTGGAATTTATCTGCTCTAAAAGAAACTGAAATCTGAAGTGTTCTACCTTTCAGGGATAACATTGCAAGATTGACAAAAATATAAATTTGGCTTTTTTAAAAAAGCTGGCAAAATTAAATCTTTTTTGAGCATAATTGGGTGAAGCATGACAACAAGAAATGTACCAGAAAATGAACCTCTCTACACTTCTGTAGCAGGCTAGATTGTTGTACAATTAAGCAAATTGTGCATGCAATGTGCAACAATTATCCAGATCTGCATAAATGTATAATACAGCTTGTGCTTTTGAATGGGGACAAGCATGATGTGGAATTAAGGCAGTTGCACATGCAATCCATGACAGATACTCCTGTCTGCATTCATTTATGCTCCAGTTGATACTTATGAATGAATGTGGGGGTGATGCACAACGAAAATAAGCTCAGTACTAAAGCACATCCTTTGTATTCAGAAGGTGTCAAGTTCAATCCTTGATGGCATCTCTGGGTAGGCCCGGGAAAGACTCCTGCATGAAACCCTGGAGAGCCATTGCCAGTCAGTGTAGAATAGCTTTTCCCAAGTTGGTGCCCTCCAGATGTTTTGCACTACCACTTTCATCAGCCCTAGCCAGCACAGCAATAGTCAGGGATGGTGGAGGCTGTAGGGGACATTTAGAGGACACCATGCTGGGGAAGGCTGGTGCAAATAATACTGAGCTACAAGGGCCAGTGTGACTTAAGGCAGCTTCCTATGTGTATGCAACGAGTGACAATGATTCATATATGCACTGCTGCTTTTGCTCCTGAATGGACAGCATAATGCCTGCATTTGGCTGCCACCAGGGGATGGTGGGTTTCGCCTGCCTTGCCCCACACGCTTCATAAGGCGATTGCTTTATGGATATTCTGGCTTAGCCTATTAGTGAGCTGTACGCTTGCTTAAATGTTAATATATGTTAAATGAATGGTTAATTGTTGATTATTGTTGCAAGTTTTTTTTTTTGGGGGGGGGAGTTAGGTTGTATGCCTGCATCCCATCTAATTCCTGAATCCAGCAAGGGTTAAAATCTAATGGCAGATTCCATTCTTGAAATAGCCAGGCCAGCTTCTTGGTAATGGTCCTAAGTATGGGTCGCAGGAGGCAAATGGGTCAGCCCACTCCTGATGGGCCCCCTCCCTCACCTGGCTAGAAGCGAGAAAGACAAAAGGTATAGCTGAGCATGTGAGCTGGGCTAGAAGCAGGCTGTAGGCAGAACCATGAGAAGGAAAGCCATTCTGGATTTCTACTTGGATCCAAGGCTGTGATGATTGGAGAAGCAAAACCTTCTGGGGTGTTGAGCCCCTCCATCCTAGGCTCAGGTTGTATATATTTGTAAATAAACCATCATAAAGACACCACAGTCTCCGTTGTCCCTCATTCAAAGAAAACTGAACCCTTGGTAAGTGCCTGGAACCCCTGGAATCTTGCACCACTTGGAGATTGGGGTGGTGTACAACATGATTATTTTAGCAGTTATAAGTCTAATCATGCATTGTTACTGTATTATTGTATTTAGAATTAGTTTGTTCTGTGAACCACATTGAACAGAGTTGTACTTCGGGGTAATGTGGTCTATCAATAGACTGGAAATGACAACACTGACAATTGGGAATCACAACATGGATCTGCTTTTCAAAAATAAAAAAAATGACACATCCACATTTGCTGATGACAAGCTTCTCAAATGTGTAATGCTTCTCATGTGGGAAGGAAGAAATACCTTCCAGGGCAAAGGCACCAGTTTGCCACCCCACCCCTGTTACATAATACCAACGTGTGGTTAGAATAATAGAATGAAGGAATCCTGCCCACAGCCATCCCTGGGTGGGTTTGAACTACCAGTCCTCTGATCAACAGCCAGATCAACAGCCAGATGCATTGACCCATTGTGCCACTGGCGGGGGCTGGCCAAGAAAGAACAGCGGACACGGAGCAATGGAGCCAAACTACAAGAAAGAAGATTCCACCTAAACATTAGGAAGAACTTCCTGACAGTAAGAGCTGTTCGACAGTGGAATTTGCTGCCAAGGAGTGTGGTGGAGTCTCCTTCTTTGGAGGTCTTTAAGCAGAGGCTTGACAACCATATGTCAGGAGTGCTCTGATGGTGTTTCCTGCTTGGCAGGGGGTTGGACTCGATGGCCCTTGTGGTCTCTTCCAACTCTATGATTCTATTCTATTCTATTCTATTCAACATCAGTGACCTACAGTGGAGGGTTCATGCACGCACACTCTACATGAACAATACTTCATGCTTGGATGCAGAAACGCCTCTGGAGCAACAACATACTAAAATTGCCCACCTGACATTCTAAGAACATAAGAATGTCAACACAGTGGCCAACCAGATGCCTGGGGGAGACCAGCAAGCATGACCTGAGCACTCTCCCTTCCTTTGGTTCCAGCAACTGGTATTCAGAAGCATTGCTGCCTCCTAATATGGCAAGTAGCTTTTGATAGCCCTCTCGTCCATGAATTTGTCTAATCCTCTTTTAAAGCCATCCAGATTGGTAACCATCACTGCTTCCTAAGGGAGTGAGATATGTAGTTTAACTATGCACTGCATAAAGAAATACTTTCTTTTATTTCTACTGAATCGTCGAACACTCAGCTTCATTGGATGTCCACGATTTGCATGTTATGAGAGAAGGTTCACCCTCCTCCTCTACCCACTTTCTCTGTGCCTTGCATAATTTTATAAACTTCTATCATGTCAACTCTTGCTCACCACTCTCTAAAAGATCATTCCAGCAACTGTTCCTGATGGGATCAAGTGAGCTTTGGGCTATGGTGTAATTTTAAAGCACATTCAAAGCGCCATTCTCCACTAAGAATTGTAAGCACTGCAGTTTATCCCTCACAGAGTTACAATCCTCCACAACCCTTAACAAACGGCCCAGAATTATTGGAGGGTGGAAATGTGCTTTGAATGCATACCCAGCCAAAATTTGTGGTCATTTTGATCTATTTTTCCAGTCCCATTTCTGCCTCTTTCCACAAGCTTTCAAAATAGAGGAAAGTAAGTGTAAAGGTTAAAGTGCCATCAGTTGCTACCAAACCCATGTCTCTTGGATGTGAGATCACAGCAGCGATTACAAATAATATAAAAGAGGGAGAAATTTCCCAAGATAATTTGAGTTTTGCCTTGACAGTGGATGAAGATACACAGAAAACTGATTTCCATCATCCAGTTCCTCCCAAGCTGATAACCCTTTGGAGAACACCTCAACAGCTTCCTGGTCAAACTTAATCAATGCTTCATTTATCATTAAATCCATTCACAATATCTTACATTCAGACTTGCAGATGTTTTAATGATTGAAATTAGGAATGGAGTATGGTAGTTCATTTTCTCTTTGCAAAAACCTGGGGAAACTGTCTTTGAAGTCTGCTGCATTTTCCAAAAATTAATATTCAGCTTTGCTAATGTAAGAACTAGTAGATTTTCTTTTTAATTCTGATCTCTCTGCCTTACAAGGGACCCAGGAGTTGTGCTGATTAGCGCTCAAGACAGATATTAATAATTACTGGCTTTTAATATTTTCAAAGGGAGAGAGGACATTGTTTGGTTATACCAGCATACTTTGGGGAAACCTGAGACCTTTTGTGACGTGCAGAAGCCAGTGTAATGGGCTTTTACAAGTAGGGAGTGATAATTGGGCTTGCTTCACATTTCAATTGTAAGCCTGTCTAATTCACACTTCCCATAACAATATGCAAACCAAAGCACAGCTATCTTTTGAAATTTGCACTTCTCTAAATTTTGCGATGCTGATTCCAACCCCAAAATGTATGTATTAGGGAAAATATGCATAAAATGCATATATTAGTGAAAACAATATGCAAAAATGCAGTTTCAAAAATATGTGTGTTGGGCAAAATTGCATACCAAATGTATTAGGAGAAATGTGCAGTAAAATGCTGGTGGATTTTCATAAGGACTTTTTAAAAATTACCAAAAACACAGTTTGTTCTTCTGATCTTTTTGTTCACACACCCCTCTTTTTTCTTGGATTTGGTTAATTTCATGCCTGAGGAAACAAAGCAGCTACTGGACTACTTTCTAATTTCCAGCTAATCCAACGACCATTCCTGTGTAAATTGTTCCTTGCTCTCCCCCCACCTTTTTTTCTAATATGCCTATTGGATGCCTTTTGCTGTTCTGTGTAATTTTCTCCAGAATCTAAATATGCTTTCTGGATTGTTTATCCATTGAAAGATTCATGAGGTAAAACCTAAAAACAAGATGAGGAATTATCTTTCACCTCCAACAGGCCAACGAGAAATTCAGGGATATCTAGCCTTTGATGAGTTGAGATTAAACAGAATGATGTGGAGGGGGGAAAACAACTTTTATACAGATATATAAATATTTCTACAATGACCTCCTGAGCTCTCTCGATTCAGCTTTGTTCAGTGTTTTCACGCTGGTGTTAGATTTTTCAAGCAGATAGTGATCCATCATTGATTAGCTGTCATGGGCTCTGAATGCTAATTAATGCATTTCAACTCTTCAACCTCCTTTAAATCAAAGATACTAAAAGCACCACAGTGCCAGCATGAGTTGAAAAGAAGAAGGAAGCCCAAGGACACTTTCAAAAGCGTGCCTAAAGTAAATATTCTTATTTTTAAAAATGAGCATGTCAATTAAGTATGTATGTAGCACCAGAGTTCTGAAACTTGCAACTGCAGCATGTCATGCTAGAGATGGCCACTGACTCTGATGGCTTTAAAAGACAATGAAGCAAAGTAACATTAGAAGAATCTTCTGGATCAGGACAATGGTCTATCTAAGCCAGCATCCTGTTCTCACAGCAGACAACCAGATACCAGTGTTAGAAACTGAGATATGAAAGCTAAGAGCTAAATGGCTCCTTAAACCTACGTGATGGGCACAACAACGGAATGTCTAGGCACACTTTTTTAAAACAAGAATACAAAGCTGAAAATGAACGAATTGCAGATAAAACATTATGTTCATTTTTCACATGGTCTAGTTTTTCCCCTGCCCACCCCCCTAATATTCTAAAGAGGGTCTCTTCTCCAGTCTTCAGAGAGTAACTAGAAGTGGGGAGGCAGAAAAGGGTCTCCTTTCCTTCCACTCTGCAGTTTTAATCTGAAATTTTAGGTGCAGTACTATGCCCAGAGCTCAGAAACTGCTCGCATTAATGAAATTCCCTGTCACAAAATGCGCCTAGAACAATGGGAGTTTTGGACACTGCCAGATACTTGTGGGAAACCCACAAGCAAGACCTGAGCAAAAGAATATTCTCCCCTCCTGCAGTTTTGAGCAACAGGTATTCAGAAACCCTTCTGCCTCCGTTCATGGAGGTAGAGCATGGCCATCATGTCTAGTAGCCATTGATAGCCTTCTCCCCCAGGAATCTGTACAATCCTCTTTTATAGCCATCCAAACTGGTGGCCATCACTGCCTCCTGGAGTAGCAAGTTCCATAATTCAACTATGTGTTGCATGAAGAAACACTTTCTTTTAACTGTTCCAAATCTTCTACTATTCAGCTTCATTGGAGGCAAAACTGGGTGCACCAGGAACTTATCGAGGGAAGAATTTGGATCTGAAGAACTGAAACCTTCCTAGTCCCCTGGCATGCCCACCAAAATGAGGGAGGTGGGGATATATCAGCCATGCAGCTGGAATAAGCATTTATCCTCCCAGTGGAAGCAAGGAGAGGGAAATTGTAAAATTTCCACCAGCCGGGGAAAAAGCATTGGAAGGGAAGAGAAGACTCCCACCCTCCCTTCCTGTGCCTGGCGAGGCTTTCGATATCTTTGATATCCCTTTGGCTCTTTCTCAGCCTAGAGGCAGGATGTCTCCCAGCAGCGGGGCTACTCCTATATTCCTGGGAATGACCCACATTGAACCTCATGGGAATTGCTTCTGAGTAGGCATGTGTAGGACTGCAGTTTTGGTAATGTTTCAGGCGTGTGCGGGATGATGAAAGGCAGTTTCTAAGAATTTTCAGGTGGGGGTGGTGATCCTTGTTTACAAGATGGCCAAGGGGGCTTCCTCTTCTTTTTGGATTACAACAGCGGCAAGAGCAACAACAGCCTTGGCCCCACACTTTGAAGTGTGGTTTGGCTTGGCTTTCCTCAGCAGCTCAGTTCGATGCCAAACCACCCATTATGAAGGGAAACCCATAATTTTATTATTATTCATTTATTTATGGCTGTATTTATTGCTGAATGAAACAAAAGCAGGCTGGGGGAAAGGAGCAACAGTGCCAGGGTCAGATGTTTCACTCTTTCACCTGACAACCCCATAATCTCAAACTCACCTCCAGCTGCTGCCTACCTTGCATTTTCCCTCACCAGGGTAAAGGCAGGGGAGGGAGGGAGAAGAGAGATTGAGAAAGAGGGGAGAGGGTTAAGCATCCCTTCCTCAGCACCACTGCCCCCAATTCAGTATCATCCTGCCTGCTTTTAAGGCAGCCATCCTATGCATGCTGACTTGGAGTAAGCCCTGTTGAACATCCTTCTGAGTAAACACGCACAGGATTGTGCTGGAAGTAAAATTCTGTATATAGGGAAAGCCAACACTGTGCTCTTGTTTTGGACCACAATTCCCATCATCCTTGACCATTGGCCATGCTTGCTGGGGCTGATGGGAGCTGGAGTCCAAGAACATCTGCAAGCCACTGTGGCTGGCTACCCCTGCTGAATCTGCTTGGGAGATGCAATCACCCAGCTCTCAAAATAAGGGTCCATTTAAAGTAAGGTGGTTCAATGCACGGCCCTTTTGTGCCCCCTACCCAAACCCTCACACTGCCTTCCCAAAGCTGAGTAAGTGAGGTGCTGGGCTTTGGAAAGGAGGTGTGAGGGCTCTGACAGGGTCCTAGAGTCCTCCATGCTCCTTCCCAAAGCTTAGTTAGTGCTTTCCCAGCTTTGGGAAGGAGGTGGGAGAGCTTTAGGACCCTGGGATGTGTGTGTCAAATTTCGGCCTCACTCCCCCACCCCCACCCTGCAGGACAAGCCCTGCAGGTTCAAAATACTCTTGTGGCTCACTTGGTAAGGAAAGTTGGGCTGCCCTGAGGTAAAGGATTCCTGATACACTCACTGGCTCAAAGGAGAACAGATTCAGTTTCTACACAATTTTGCATTACAGTATGTCCTTTTAACAGAATGGGGCATTGATCAGGCAGGAGAGATGCCTTGTTGCACGATGGATAAAATACTCTTTAATTAAACAGGGCACATTAAAAAAACGTGTGGCAAATTTACGGCAAGCTGTTTTAGTCATTTTTATTTCATTAATACTTCACAGTACTTATGGGTTATGGCTGAATTGGCTTTATAACTAATTAAACCTATTAAGTGTCTCATCCTTGCGAACCAGAATTGAACCTGTCCTTGGGGGTGGGGCGGGGCGGGGTGCCGAATGGGTTACTAAATCTTCCTTGGGACTGAACTGGAAGCGACAGAGGCAAAGCTAAATCGAAAACAGAACAGAACCAAATATTTCAGAGGATGTTTATTCCTGCTTCTAAGAGTGCAGCCACATTAGCATATGCATGTTAATAATGCCAGTTGGAATGAACATTCTGGGAATACAAAACAAAGCGCGATGACAGACAGGCATCTCTCACGAAAGCAACCTGACACAACGAAGGAAGACGTAACAAAGGGGTGGAAGGAAGGGGAAACAGCAGCAAGCCCCCTCCCCATTTGCCCCGTCTACCTGGGCAGGTGGCGGTATTATTGCATATCCGGGTCTCCCGCAACAACCCGCTACATAGTGTCCCGTAAGGCGATGAGACGCAGGAGCGAGTCCGCACCTGGGTGCCTTGGCCGCAGGTCAGTGAACAGACGCTCCACTGGGACCACTCCTCTGCTGCAGGGTCTCCTGTGGGAAAGAGGGAAACATGCACACAAGCATACAGACACAGAGAAAAACTGGTTCAGCCACCTCCAGAACAGACGGAAGACCTGAAAGTAGCTCTGATGCTGTGCCCACGCACCTAGGGCTGGACAAATCAGGCTATTTCTGGTGGGCATAACTTCTGCTGGTGTTTGAGCATCATTCCATTCTGTTCTCTTTCCACATTAATCTGTGTATGTGTGTGCATGTTTTTTTTAAGAGCATCAAACATTTCATGCAAATGTGTGTTCAAAATACTTATAAAATGTATTTTCTCTCAAGATGTCCATTCCCATTCTCTGTCAGACTTCTGGGGTGTGCACTGACCACAAGATGTGGTTCAGAGACCAAATCAGTGCCTGATTTAGAGTAATAGAATCAGAGAACTGTCGAGCTAGAAGGAACCCACAGGGTCATCTAGTCCAACTAGTTGCCCTCGCAGGAATGACAGCTAAAGAATCCCTGGTGCATCTAGGCCAGTATTGATTGATAGCAATAGCTCTCTAGGTTTCAGAGGGTCTCTTCTTGCCCTACCGGGGATTGATCCTACGAGCTTTGGCATGCAAGGCAGATGCTCTACCGCTCAGCTATGGCCAAGCAGCCATGTATGTGTAAGGTTCAGAGCTGAAGTAGTGCACAGAGCAGCAAGCAAGCAAGCACAGTGTTTGGAGGAGGCTGCCACAGGCAAAATGTCTATCCTAACTGAAACAGCCAACTCAGAAGAGAGAAAACTAGCAAAGCACATAGAACAGACAAGATCAACATCCCTCCCGCAAAGCACTCTGGCCGGAGGGCCTTGGCAAATCCTTTTTGTGTGTGGATGGACTTGT
This sequence comes from Podarcis bocagei, assembly GCF_964188305.1. Lineage (NCBI taxonomy): Eukaryota > Metazoa > Chordata > Lepidosauria > Squamata > Lacertidae > Podarcis > Podarcis bocagei. Next base: position 33,402,989 of record NC_138132.1, read on the forward strand.
TTTTAAAAATTGCTATATTTGTATTGCATTGCACTTTGTATTTATTGTTGCTGTTAAATCACTTCAAGATTTATTTTTTTGGGGAAACAATGCACAGAGTGACTAACAGACAAAGATAGAATCCGTTCTGATTAGAAGTAAGATGTGTCAGTCACAAAAACACACACGCATACTGCCTCACCCTCTCCCCACCCTGGCAATTTCCATATATTGTATGGGAAAATTGGGGAGAAACATTGCAATTTTTGCAGATCACGTTATCCGCAGCTCTGTTTGGTACCAAATTTTCTAATTGCTCACAAAGCTTTGGGGCCCCCAATTTTGGTTCAGAGGGATCTGAAGGGAGCTCAGCCTTGGATAACTCCAAAATAAGCCCAGTTTCACATAATCCTAGAATTGTAGAGTTGGAAGGGGCCTCTAGAGTCATCTGGTCCAACCCCCTGCAATGCAAAAATTGTAAGTAAAGAATCCCTGGCACATGACCATCCAACCTCTGCTTAAAAACCTCCAAGAAGGAGACTCCACCAACTTCTAAAGGAGTCCGTTCCATTTTCAAACAGCTCTTACCAGCAGGGAGTTCTTCCTAATTTTAGTCCTATCTTGTAATCTGAATCTATTGGTCTGGATCCTCCCCTCTGGAGCAACAGAAAACAAGCTTGCGCCATCTTCCACATGGCAACCCATCAGATGTTTGAAGGTCACTATCATATCACTTCTCAGTCTTCTTTTCTCTTGAATAAACAGATCCAGCTCCCTCAGCTGTTCCTCATGCTGCTTTGTTTCCAGAATATTCATCATCTCGGTTGCCCTCCCCTGCACACATTCCAGCTTGTCAATATTCTTCTTAAATTGTGGTGTCCAGCACTGGACACAGAACTCCAGGTGTGGTCTGACCAAGGATGAGGAAGGTACTATCAGTGCTTTTTTTCTGGGGGGATGCATATCCCTAAACATTTTGTGAATCCTTGCACTTTTGTCGATTTACTGTATTTATTTTTCCCAATTTTAACCATAAAACAGTGATTTTCTTGAGTCAAAATGAGAGTACCCCTAAACATTTTTTTAGAAAAAAAGCACTGGGTACTATTACTTGCCTTGGTCTGGACACCATACTTCTGGTTCAGGATTCATAAAAATCCAGTGCTCTTCCCTGCAAAGTACACTTTTAAAACTGAGAATTGCATGAAAAAAGCTGGCACTAGGGATTGCAGTCAACTAACCTTAACTCAGAGTAGACCCATTGACATGAATGGCCCTTATTAACTTAAGGAAAAGTAAAGGGACCCCTGACCATTAGGTCCAGTCGTGACCAACTCTGGAGCCAGCGTGCAGCTTCTGGGTCATGTGGCCAGCATGACTAAGCCACTTCTGGCAAACCCGCCGGAGCGGTACCTATTTATCTACTTGCACTTTGACGTGCTTTCGAATTGCTAGGTTGGCAGGAGCAGGGACCGAGCAACGGGAGCTCACCCCATGGCGGGGATTCAAACCAGCCAACCTTCTGATCGGCAAGTCCTAGGCTCTGTGGTTTGACCCACAGCGCCACCCGCGTCCCTCTTATTAAGTTAGGTTTCATTTATTTTAGTGGGTCTACTCTGATTAAAAGTCAGTTGACTACAAACCTTAGCTCCAATATGCATGTTAGTTTAAAAGGTATGGATTTGTTTCTGAATCTGCAAAGATCAAATTCCTCACACATCTCTAACCTGCAATCTGCTGGGGGTGGGAGGCAGCTGGAATAGTTAGACATTTAGCTGTTTCCCACAGTGTATCAAACATCAAACAATAACCTGAATTGAGACAGAACCGACTAATCACCACTGATAGAACTTCCTTACCCTATGAGTCACCTCAAATGCTCATATTTGCTTTACAAATTAAACATAATGAGGTGGTAGAATTCTGGGCTGCATCATTTCAGGTCTGACATCAGGATGTGGGTGGGTTTTGATGTTCCACAGACAAAAGCTCCTTGCTGCAGGGAGATAACTTGTACACTAGGGAGAGGTTGCATCCGGAACCCATCTCCTTCATCTGTTTATTTTTGCATGCCACCCCAATCTTCAAGTAGTGCAAGATTTCAGGGGTCCCAGGAGCTTGCCCAGGGTTCAAGTTTCATTTTGGAAATGAGGCACTGTGGAGACTGTGGTGTCTTAGTGGTTAATTTACACATATATATAATCTGAGCCTATGATGGAGGGGTTCACAACATCCACACTCAAAAAGTATCCTCTCTCAAAGCCACAGCCTTGGCTTCCAGCAGAATTCAGCCATGGCACTCCCTCTCTCCCCCCCCCCCCTCTGCATTTCTAGTCTGCAACTATTTGCACCTGGGTCACATAACACACACACTTCCAACTCTAAACTCTGGCTTTTGTCCATTTCACTATCAGCCTTCTCTCCTTTGCTTTCTTAATGGCCCATCTTGTTTCCTTTGTTCTCTCTATGGCCCATCAATTAATCGTCATCATCACCCCACCCAACCCGGTGATCACCTGAACACAGGAAACTAAGTTAATTTAGCTAACTAAAAAGCTAAGTTAAATAGCTTTTAACACATGCTGGGTCCAGGGGTTAGGTGTTTGGCACCCAGTTTAATACCCCAAGCCTTGATTAAATTCTAACACTTACAGGATCCAGGAATTTAGAGGGGTCTGGCACCTTTGAACTCATGACAATATACAAAAAAAGTTTCTTTTTCCATGGGAGAGGGAGCATACAGAGATATAAGCAAGGGGTACTACAATCAAGAATTCTACCACTTTGTTCTGCAGAAATCAGCCATCAAGTGAGTAATTGAGTGAGAAATGACTATGGGAACTGTATAACTTAGAGAGGAATTAAGGCAGTGTAGTTCAGGGTGTCCAAGAGGTGCTTGTGCCCAACCCCATCAGCTTAGAACCCACCCAAAGCCTCTCAACACAGGATTTCAAAAAATCAACCAATAGCTTCTCTAACAAATACCTTTTATCTGTGGCACAAGAATATTTCTACCATCTTGCAGCTGTGTAAGTTCCAGAGAGATGACCACACATCCATTCACTGATCCAACCACAGACATTATTTTTCCATTGGGGTCCCTTCCAACTCTACAATTTGATGATTCCATGTTCAGATTCCTGCATTGCAGGGGGTTGGACTAGATGACCCTGGGGGTCCCTCTCAACTCTACAGTTATATGATTCTATTATATATATATGGCACACCATATATATTTTTCACCCTTCAGAGCTTTGGGTAACCCTCTCATGTAGGAAAAGTAGGTTTCAGTACTGTTCTTTTGGACAGCTCCCTGGATGGATGGCAAGGACATCCTAATACCTGACAGCTAAGATGAGTCTTCGTTCCCCACTGGAGCTGCTGCTGAATTTTCACAGGAACATAAGAATTTCCCTTCATAGAATCATAGAGATGGAAGGAACCCCAAGGGTCATCTAGTTCATTCCCCTGCAATGCAGGAATCACAGCTAAATAATCCAACAGATGGCCATCCAACCTTGCAAGACCACAGGTTCACCTAGGCTGCAGCTCTCCAGGGTTTCAGCCAGGAGAACATTCCCAGTCTTACTGGGAGATGCCAGGAATTGAACCTAGACCTTCTGCATGCCAAGCAGAAGCACCATATACCACTGAGCTGCATCCCTTTATTTCCCTTTTGATTCACACAAAAAAATTCAGAGTAATTCTGGAGGCATTGCCTTCAGTGAAAACATCTAAAGAATTGTGAGAAAAGCCTCTTCATCACTACATCACCATCAAGGAAGAAACAAGCGAACGTTAAGGACTTCTAATGAAGTTTCAGAGAAGGATTCTGCACATTCCTAAGCTACCACCTGTGTGCTCCTAAAATTAAAAGCATTCTAAAGTTTCCAAAGCCCAAAGTTTCTGTAAGGCCAAAGAGAGATTTCTCTGTGGGCTTTTTCACCCTGGCCTAAAAACTGATGTTTCTGTTGTTGAACTCTTGCAAATCTTTTCTGTACTTTTTTTTTGTGGGCATTGGTGCATCTGAAAAACAGATGGCATGACTGGCCCTCTGCCCTTGAGGGCTCCCCACTTTTTCAGTCATGTGGATGCCCTTCAGAAAGCCATGGTTGGCCTGTGGAGAAAATATGTGGACCCGTCATTTGCTGAAATATGAGGCGGTCCACTCCCTGATGACCCCCAGTCAAGGCTGATGGCTGAGGCACAGACCTGGTTCAACCAGCCTGCCTCTCTTTCCTTCTGCCCCGAGCAGGCAAGGCATTGACATTTACAACAATCTGGCTCTTTATTAGACTTGATGATCTATCTGAAGTTATTGGACGGGCTTGCCGTAGAGGACATCCATTTAAATTACGGAGGAACAGATGGAGGAGGAAGGAGGGAGGTGGGCTACATTTTTCCAAAGAGCAAGAGAGAGAAAGAAAGAGAACGCAAATATTAGCCAAAAGGGGCGTCCATGTGAGAAGTCATTCCTGCAGAACACTGACCTTCAAGTATGAGGGTAAAATGGATATTATTGTGTGTGAGAGGGGGGTGGATGCCTTCTGTTACCAGAATGCCTGGAGTAGACAAAATAAGACTCTGCTAGGAAATAAGAGGCCCAAGCCACAGTTGGTGAAATCCAGTGTATTTCCAAGGACATCAGGAGATGTCAGCCTGGGGAGTATGGTTGCTATCACCACGCTGTGTTTATCTTGATTTAGGGCCTTCTTTGCAAGCCAGGAACCAACAGTTTCAGCAGGATATTTCAGAATAACTGGTATTTTTTATTTTATTTTTAAAAAGCATGTAGCTAGTCCGTAATTCAACCCTTCATCAGCCCATGAACACAACACATAATAATTTTTGTAATAACAAAAAAGATTTCTTTGGCTATGTTTGAAACAAGAGGAAGAACTAACAAGTAGGAGGTCCTCTGTGCAGAGAAGCTGGAGGAATGCTACTGGGTGACAGAGAAGGTGAAACTGCTCGACACCTATTACCCTCTGTTTTCACCCAAAAGTGAAGCAGGGCTTAACCTGGGAATAACAGAATAAATGATGCAAAGAAGGGAGCTGCAGCCCAAGACAGGAAAAGTGGTGGAAAGGGAATGCCTAGCTACTTTAAATGAATTCAAATCTCCAGGGTCTGATGAGCTGCACCCTGACTCCGTTCATGACTAAGGGGACAGTGAGTGGGGAGGCTCAGAAGCTTCACAGGCTCCAGAGTGAGACCTCATGGGTGTCATGTAAGCTACAGGCACCACATTGGTGACCCATTCAGTAGCCATTGCACCAAACAAGCTTATTTATCAAGGTCAACAGACTTGCCACTATCTATATTTGCACAACTGGCTCAGCAGATCCCTCTAAATTCTCCAGGATTGTAGCTCCAATTGTCTTCGCAGGCAGTGCACACAATGGCCCAGAGACTATAAATCAAAGGCAAGGAGAAAGGGAGAGGAGAGGGGAAGTGAATGGCGTTCACATTACCCAGACGAATTTGCTAAATAAATACGCAGGAGCTAAACAATTAATACATTTGTTTTCTTTATGGGTCTCCAAGGAAGGTGCTAAGAGAACGCATAAATGGAGCAAATTAAACTCAGTTGCACCAGGGAGGGTGGTGGTGGTGGAAATAGGAAGAAGGGATAAGCGCACATCATCTCAATTCGCTGTCGCCATGAAAATGATGGGGCTCGGGGGATTGGTGGGGATTGAAGATGAGATGCAGGTTTTTCAGTCATTGGAGGCTGCATCTTAATTAAAATGCATGTGACTATTGGAGCTGGAGGAGAAGCTGGTGATGAATAGCTGGTCCCAGCTTAGACGAGCTACCAGTTGTAACATCTGGCAGGCGTCTTCACCCCAAAATTGGTTGCCTTTGAGCAATGCAAGGCTGTTGTGAGTATTGTAAGGCAATAATAATGCTGTACTGGCAAAAGCACAGGCCAGCCTTTGCCAACCTGGTGCCTTCTAGACATTCAGGACCGCAACTGCCCAGCCCCAGAAAACACAGACTGCACCTGAACACCAACAATGCTCATGTGCTTGGATCCTGCTTGCCGGTTTCCCTTTGGGGGATCTGGCTGGCCACTCTGAGAACAGGATGCTGCAACAGATGTATCCAGAAGGACTCTCCTTATGTTCCTATACCATAGGAGCTTTATCCATGGGGGCCAGCCTAAAGCTACCATTTCCCCTGTCAAAACAGAACACCCAACTCCAACAATTAAGGCATTATCACTATGGAGCATCACTTTAGGGGCATTCTGGTGTGAGGTGGAGCAGGAAGAATGATGGCATCTCTCCACTCAGAAATGAGAGCAGGAGTTATATGCTTTAAAATTGGGGTCCCTCATGTGGGCAGCACAGTGCCTTCAGGCATGACCCCCTGGGGGCCCACCAAGGCCACCTGCCACTGAGATATTTATTTTGGCTTTTTGAAGAGGTGTTTTTTTTAGGGTAGAGTTCCACTTATTTGTCTGCTTGTTTTTTGTTTTTGTTTTTGCCTGTTGCGGTGTGTTTGTGTGTTAAGCATTAGTAGTTTCCCATTGTGAAATGGTATATTGGGGGGGCCCTTGGCAGTATTTTATGATTTTAAAATGTGTCCCCAGGACCCAAAAGATGAGGGCCCCTGCTTTCAAAAGAGTTTTTAAAAAAGAAACAAAAGTGAATCAGAGTCAAAGATATTGAACTGAACGATGGAAAGGCCAGACTTTCTGTTCATCCCTAGCAGGGAGGCACCTCCAATGAGCAACATCTCAGTCAAAAGCCCTCAGAAATTAGAATATTTCTGCTAAAATGCAGAAGCTGTCTTAAAAAGTTGGTGTCTCCTTAAAATTAGCAACGATTTCAGAAGTCTAATTAATCAATATTCAGAATCAGTGATGTTGCAAGACTGGTTGAGAAACTAACTATGCTTGTGATGCTAATGTTGTAATTTGCAATTCACAACATGGAGGTGTCTGAAAGCTCTTGAGGTCTCAGCATCAGCTGAGGGTTTATGGGCTCCAGTTCCCACTGGGCCCAACCACTATGGCCAATGGATAGCGTTGATGGGAGCTGTACTAGAACAGCATTGCTTTGAAGCAATAATTCTTCAACATCAACTTTCTTGGACTGGTCATGTTGTGCAGACTTCTGATAATTGTCTTCCAAAGCAACTACTCTATTCCGAACTTAAAAATGGAAAGCGTAATGCTGGTGGTCAACAAAAGAGGTTTAAAGACTCTCTCAAGGCAAATCTTAAGAAAAATGTAATATAAACACAGACAACTGGGAAACACTAGCCTGCGAGTGCTCCAATTGGAGAACAGCCTTTACAAAAGGTGTCATGGGCTTTGAAGACACTCAAACTCAGGATGTAAGGGAGAAAGGTGCTAAGAGGAAGGCACCCTTGGCAAACCCTCACCACGATCAGCTCCCACCTGGAAACCTATGTCCCCATTGTGGAAGGACATGTGGATCCAGAATTGGCCTCCACAGTCACTTATGGACCCACTGTTAAAACTGTGTTTATGGAAGACAATCTTACTTGGCTACGAGTGATCGCCAAAGAAAGAAGACTAGAACAACATCTGGAGGGCCACAAATTCCCCATCCCTAAGCTAGTTTAGTTGAAAACATAAAAGGCCTTTGCAAAAGCTATAGGCTGGTCAGGTGGGGGAGCTTCTTAATTCTTGGTCAGTGATTGTACATCTCTCCCTCAAGGCTCTGGAGGTTCTTACTTCAAAATCCTCTTATGGTGACTTTGTTGAGCTCTGTCTGGCCATTAGCACCTAAGACTTGGACGAGGAGCACTGATTATATTGGAAGAGGAAACTTCAATGCAAAATAGCACAACTAGCACCAAAATTTAATTTCGGAAATCAGGGCAAGTTGGTGGGGTGATAAGATTCCAAATGTCCCCTAGAGAAGCTGATCCAATTCCAAGTTAAACTGAGGGGAGTTCACACATTAAAATCCTTTCCTTTTAAATTTTTCATGCTGCTCATTCTGATGAAGAACCTTAGCAATTTGCTTCAAATTTCAGTTTAGGAGAATTCTGGTGAAAATTGAGAGAATATGTGGAACCTCCCCAATGCCCCCTCACCTCTCAGCCATCTCCCATCCTCAGAAACACTGCAAGTCTCATCAAAACTATGCTGTATTCCCTCAAAATTCCTGGTACGTTTCACCTCAAGAGGACGCCCCAAATGTCATTCAAAATGTGTTTGAGGTGAAAAGCTGATAGCAAAACTACCATTGAGTCCTGGTCTGAGACTGTGCTAATAGACTAAGTTGTGGTGTGGTTATGCTGACCACAACAACTTCTTCAGTTTGCAAATATGCCCACGGACCCAATCACACCCCCTGGCATTTACTGAGGAGAAGACTAAAGACTGGACCTGGCTGCAAGGAAGGATACCCTGAGAATGCCCTGATGATTTTTCTCATTTCCCCATGCTTTCCCCGTCAAGGACATTCATTACCTGTTTGTGCCATGTACACCCCTGGTTCATCTGCTGACCGCGGCCACTGTGTCTTCACCTTCTGATCTGCTTCCACCCCATCACCTGAAAGAGGGAGGAAACCATGAAAGAGCTATCAGAGTTGGTGAGTGGAGAAAGTGGGGAGGATGTATCTGCATGCTCTGAAGGGTTCTCTGTACTCTGCAAAATACCATCATCATCATCACGTGCTATCAATGTGCACAATATTTTACCAAGTAAAAGACAAGCTCCTGCCTCAAGGAGTTGCAATCCATTTGAACCTGGAAGGGCCACTGAAAAGATGGAAGGGTCAGTAAAACTGGGGAAGCAAATGGGTGGTCTTCAACCAAGTTTAACTCAGAGTAGAGTAGACCCACTGAAATCAATAAATGTAGCTCAGTCAGGCCCATACATCCCAATACTTTGGGTAAAACTTAGTTGAATACCACCCATTTGCTTCAGTTATATCTGGTTAGTTTCCCCATAGGGTGAGGCTGACAAACTGAGCCAAAGGCATTGTGGTAAAGGTGGGCTTTGAGAAGGGGCTTGAAGGTAGTGAGAGGAAATTCTAGGTACAGTGGTATCTTGGGTTAAGTACTTAATTCATTCTGGAGGTCCGTTCTTAACCTGAAACTGTTCTTAACCTGAAGCACCACTTTAGCTAATGGGGCCTCCTGCTGCGCCACCAGAGCACAATTTCTGTTCTCATCCTGAAGCAAAGTCCTTAACCTGAGGTACTATTTCTGGGTTAGCGGAGTCTGTAACCTGAAGCGTATGTAACCTGAAGTGTATGTAACCCGAGGTACCACTGTATAAGTATGTAAAGTCAGTACTCATGTATCTTAATAAGGGGGGGGGGAGGTTGGGCTGGGGTAGGTTGACAAAATAGAAATTTATAAAATAATGGAAAGAATCATGTGAAACTAACATGCAGTAAGATGATGAGAGACAAAGTGTTATTTATCTGAGTGTTTCATAAGCCACACTTTCTCCTGAAATAAGCGCACTCCAAGGGGCATGCAGGGGAAACTAATCCTGAATAACAAAACGAAAAGAAGTACTTCACACAAATGCACAGTCAACCTAAGGAAGCTGCGTGGGTTCCAAAAAGAGACAAGACTGGAGAAGGGCAGTCCTGGCAACAACTGCTGGAGCAGAGCTGCTTGTCCACGAGCCACACAATTACTGGTTTGGTGAAACAGCAAGAAAATGTAGAACAAATTTATGCACAGTGAAAGGAAAAATGTGCCAGTTCGCCCTAACTGCATAATTCAGACAAATCACAGAATCCAAATTTTCTTGGCAGGAATCTTGCAATGCCTGCACAACATTTTATTTTAATCTTAAAATGCAGAGTACACATGATCTAGGACTTAGCTACACTGGCAAAGAAAAAATATATGCTTTATATGCATTGTTTATGCATTCTAACACTGTGACACCAGATGACACTGTGGAGTTCTGTTTTTGCTAATCTGATTTCTCATACAAAGTTTGCAACATGTTTAACTGAAAAAACTTCTTTGATGTGTCTAGATCCAGCCCTGGAGGTTAGGCATAGCAAGTGTGTATGCGCAGGGCAAGAATGGTGGGTGGCTCAAGCAGGGTTGCCATATTTCAAAAAGTAAAAACCAGGATACCCTGAAAACTTTTTTTTCTGGTTTACTTGTCGAAGATCCCGGACAAACCGCCGCCTTCTGGAAATCCCACCCCCCGGACATCACTTCCACAGCTGTTTGATAAGTTATCAGGAGTGTGACAATGAGTGGGTGTGTATGTGGATGAATAGCAGCCTCCCTGGCACACCAACGAATATGATTTCCCAGAATTCCTGTCACTCATGGCACAATTACAATAATGGTTCAGGTGCCAGGGAGGGAGAAGATTTGGGCATAAGAAGGGCCTGGCTGCTGGATCAGAGCAGAGACACATCTAGTCCAGGTTCCTGTCATCACTATGGTCAGTCAGATGATGGTGATAACATTAATTTTCCACCCTTCAGCAGCAAATTCCAGGATAGGTTACAATTTGACAAGGCGACTCCTATTTGGGACATGACAACCCATTACTGCAAAGAGTGCTCTGAGGGAGGGAGCTTGGACTGAATTCCTAACCATGACCTATAATAAATTTGGACGCAGAAGGGAGACAGAATAAATGAAGTGTGTGAGGGTGGTGGGGGAGGTGTCACTTAAACTACATTTCTCTTGGCCTCTCCAGAAGAAGTAATTGGCACAACATAGAAGCACCAGGTTTAGGCAGAGTCTCCTGGTCAGTTTCCACTCCAGCTCTAGTGCTAGCACCTCTGGGAACCAGCATCTCTCTCTCTCTCTCTCTCTCTCTCTCTCCATGTGGTATGTAACAGGCACATGCAGACCCACAGAGAGCCCTTCTTCCTCCCCGCCACCCTCAAGATGCACTTAACAGATTGCTACAGTGAGATGTCACAAATTTATGGCTCAGCTCACGAAAAATAACAAGAGATCCATCAAGGGCACTTTGCGTGAAATTAACAGGAACGTATAAAAGCCTGACAAAGATGCATTGTCAGCTGCGAGTCAGGAAGGGGAAGAGAGGGGAAAGGAGAAGGGGCTGTTTGATTCTTTCCCCCTTATCCTACTTTCCCCATCAAAGGTTTTTTAAAAGCCACCCAGGCAGCTTACACACCATAGATTTAAAGGACATCTCCTCTACCTCCACCCCCCCAAAAAAAATATCCTGGGAAACATGGTTTACCCATCACAGAACTATAATTCTCAGCACCCTTAACAAACTAGTGTGCCCAGGATTTTTTGGGTTTGGGTGTGTGTGCTTTAAATGTATGGTGTATATGATAGATAGATAGATTCTTTATTGTCATTACACTAGTGCAACATTGCACAAGTGCAACGAAATTGGATGCCATCCCTTAAAAACAGTAAACGCAAAACAACAACAACAACCAAACAAACCACCTTCCAACCACACCCACACCCACACCCAAAAACTCCCAGATCTCACTATCGAGTTACAGCATTCAAAAAGGCCACAGCTCTTGGATAGAAACTGTTTTTCAGTCTATTTGTCCTTGACTTGATGTTTCTATACCTCCTGCCAGAAGGCAGTAGTACAAACAGACTGTATCCCGGGTGAGATGGATCCTGCAGGATGTTGTTTGCTTTCCTAAGGCAACGGGAACCGTACAGTTCTTCCAAAGGTGGGAGAGGGTGACCAATAATCCTTTGGGCTGTGGTTATGACCTTCTGGAGCACCTTCCTCTCTCTAGCTGTACAACTGGAGAACCAAGCACAAATACAGTATGTGAGTATGCTCTCTATGGAGCCTCGGTAGAAGGACACCAGCAGTCTCTCACTCAGATTGTTCTTTTTTAAAAGTCTGAGGAAATAAATTCTCTGCTGGGCCTTCTTCACCAGAGCAGTGGTATTTGCGCTCCAAGTCATGCCCTGATCCATAGTCACTCCCAAAAACCTGAATTCCGCCACCCTCTCCACCCGTTCCCCGTTGATATACAAGGGCTGAATGTCCGCCTTTTTTCCCCTGTAATCCACCACCAATTCCTTGGTCTTAGCCGTATTAAGAGCCAGATTGTTCTCTCCACACCAAACACAGAGCCGCTCCACCTCGTCCCGATAGGCGGACTCATCCCCTCCTGAAATGAGCCCCACCACCGTAGTATCATCAGCAAACTTGATGATTTTGTTGCTGGAGTAGATGGCTGTACAGTCATACGTATAGAGAGCATAGAGCAGGGGACTCAACACGCAGCCCTAGTCTGGAGAAGGGGTCTTTGCAGCCCTAGTCTGGAGAAGGGGTCTTTCTCAAATACAAAACGAGAAGCAAAAATCATCAGTCATGGCACTTATGCCATGCTGGACCAATCAAGAGAATTTTGGCCCTGGGTGCGCAAGCGCAGGAGGATGAGGCATCAGGCCCTGCAATGACCAGGTCTGGTATATGTACGCAGAGCCCAACCTCCTAGTCTGCAGCCCTAGTCTGGAGAAGGGGTCTTTCTCAAATACAAAACGAGAAGCAAAAATCATCAGTCATGGCACTTATGCCATGCTGGACCAATCAAGAGAATTTTGGCCCTGGGTGCGCCAGCACAGGAGGATGAGGCATCAGGCCCTGCAATGACCAGGTCTGGTATATGTACGCAGAGCCCAACCTCCTAACCTAGTATGGACAACACAGGTGGTCCTCTTTACCTTCAGGCTTTAGGACAGGGGTACAGTCACATTCCTTCCTAGGCAAGCTTCTTAGGGATGGTGGGGGCACATACAATTTATGTATTATTTATTTCATAAACACTATACACTACTTGACTGGTTTTTTTAAAAAAAAGTCAAAGCATATAAATGTAAATAAATAATAATAATAAAGCAAAAAAGACGATTGAAAGGCACTGTAGGCTAGTTTCCGGCACCGTCTCACATCCCTCTCTTTCCTCCATCCAGGCAAGCAAGAAATATTATCAGAATTCAGAATTCCAGGCAAAAACCCTCAAGGACAGTGAGACGGAGGGCCAGCAAAGGGTGTGACCTGGAGAAAGTTCCAAGGGCCAGGTGGAGAGGAGCAGAGGGCCACATGGAGTTTCCTCTAGCTAACTCTGGCAGGTCGCTTCTCCCTGGCTTGTGTCATGTGACGTTTTCCTTTTTATACTGCATGTTTTTTATTTTTATCGGCATTTTAAATTGGGTTTTATTATTCTGTGTTTTTTATTATTTGATTGTAAATAGCTTTGAATACTTTTAGGAGAAATGCCACTAACACATTTATATATACGGAGATAAAAGCTGCCCAGGATTTTCCAGGTTCAAGAAAAAGAGCTTGGGGAGATGCGGTCGGGAGGGCAGCTCAGCTCAAACCAATCTTACAGAATTTTACCCTTTCTTCCCCATTTTGAGGGTTTATTCCACAGAGCACGCAGGGTCTCTGGAGGGGGTCCTGATGCTCCTCCCCACATACGATCCACATGTGATTACCTTGCCGCAAAGTCTTACCCTCAGGGTAAACCGAGCAGGACTCTTGGCTGTAAACTGGACCAGCTGCCTTCTTTAATGACTCCATAAACTCTCCAGTGCAGGGAAGAGAAAAGCTAGGCGCTGGCAGGCTTCCTCCGGCTGCTCCCTGCTGCGGAGAGGGTTTGAAGCAGGCTGGAGGTCCGCATTGCTCTGAACAAGGTGGGGCAGGCAGTTGCAAGATTTAAAGAGGGTGCATCAGAAGGAAAATGAATGGGTATTGATTGATACTTATGAGTAACTTCGTATTAATGTAACATTTTTACGTGTGACTGCGTATCTTTGCAACATTTTGTTTTAGCTGTCTGCTGCTGCTGCTTTTGTGTACACCGCTTGGAAATACGTATTTTTAATACATTAAGCGGTATAGAAATTAAATAATCAATGGGCTATCCTGGTACCATCTGAGAAGCAAGTCCCCCTGGGTTTAGTGGTGCTTGCTACGTAAGGATGCTAAAAGAGCCTGTTGGGTCAGACCTGCTCTCCCAGTGGCCAGCCAGCTGTTCATGCGAAGCCTGCAAGGAGGACATGAGGACAAGAGCACTCTCCTCTCTTGCAGTTTCCAGCAGCTGGTATTCATAAGCATTACTGCCTCCGGTCATGAACATATCCATCATGCCAACCAGCCACCCATAGTCTTATCATCCACTGATAGCCTTAACTGCCCTGAATTTGTCTTCAAGCCATCCAAGTGGGTGGCCATCACTATGTTGTGTCCTGCCTCTGGAGTGCTGAAGGCAGTATGCCTCTGATTGCTAGTTGCTGGGAATCACAAAAGGGCAGGGGGCTTTTGCACTGAGCTTCCTATGAGGACGCGGGTGGCGCTGTGGGTTAAACCACAGAGCCTAGGACTTGCCAATCAGACGGTCGGCGGTTCGAATCCCCACGACGGGGTGAGCTCCCGTTGCTCGATCCCTGCTCCTGCCAACCTAGCAGTTTGAAAGCACGTCAAAGTGCAAGTAGATAAATAGGTACCACTCCGGCGGGAAGGTAAACGGCATTTCAATGCGCTGCTCTGGTTTGCCAGAAGTGGCTTAGTCATGCTGGCCACATGACCCGGAAGCTGTACGCCGGCTCCCTCGGCCAATAAAGCGAGATGAGCACCGCAACCCCAGAGTCGGTCACGACTGGACCTAATGGTCAGGGTTCCCTTTACCTTTACCTCCTATGGGTATCTGCTTAGCCACTGTACCTGGTCCAGGAAAGTGAGTCTCCTGACTTCAGCAGTGACTCTGGGAGAGTGGCAGGAGAAGGCAGTGAATGGTGATGTGCCAGCTCTGACCATGAGGAAGCCTCATCCACAGGTAGGTCTTGGGGCACCCCCTCGGCTCGGCACCCTGTGTGGGGGAATCGCCTGCACTGCCCTACATCCAGCACTGATCATGCGCCCTGCCCTCAATAACAGCCAGAATGCCCCCCACCGCAGTTTAATGGCCTGAAAATGAAGCCAAAAAAATTGGGGGCATTATTCTCACCAAGACCCAGAACTGCAAACTCATTTACAAAGTAGCTCAGTTATTTTCAAATACAGCCCCAAGGCACTCGCTATTGCACAACAAGAAATAAATCACATTCAACGTTCCCCAGAGTCAAAGCTCTTTGGTCAAAGAGGGGATCCAACTTTCACTGCCCAGCCTTGGTCCTGCCTCTGCTAAGCAAAGGCAATGCTGCCATCTCTCTACACCAAACACTCCAGATACAAAATCTCAGTAGAACTGAGAAGAGGACCTTGTATTTGCTTTTTAAGTGCTCTGTTGGTGCATTTGGGTCCTCATTTGCTGTTCCCTTTTAGATAGACTGTAATAGAATGACACTGCCCTGGCTTTCTTGGGGTTTCCAGTAACAATAAATACAGGAAAGGCAACGTGATGCTCATCTGCTGCAGTAATGGGGGCCAGATTGTGTCATCTGTGATCGACAGAAGAAAAAATGGGCAGCAATGAAGGCGAAAGGAGCCAGGAATAGAGCGGAAAGGGGGTTATCGGGGAGGGTGAAAATTCTATTAGGCAGGAGAGTGAGACTCCCAAGGGAAGCCGCAAAGGACCGCAGGAGAGGGCTTATTTAAAATCAGACCAGGGAATGCCAGTGTGAGAGAATGTGCAGTGATATAAAAAGAGACAGCAGGCTGGGCTTTTACTGCAGCCTGAGACCTCTTCCCAAAATCACGCAGCTTATCAGAGGTGCAGGACCCTGGAAACCTCCCCTAGCAGAGGGATGGGGACAAAGAAAGAATTATATATGGTTACAATCGGGGCTTTTTTCAGCTGGAACTCATTGGAACTCAGTTCCGATACCTCTCAGGTGGGTGCCATTGCCTTTATAAGAGAACAAAGGAGGTGTTTGTGGTGAGTTCCGGCACCTCTTTTTCTAGAAAAATAGCACTGGCTATAATAGGCAACAGTGTAGGGACAGCCCCAAGACTAAGCCAAAGTCAGCCCCCAAGATGACCAACACCCCACCCACCTTACCACACCACCTGATTGGGGGGGTGCGTGAGCCGCCCACACACACACATTGGAACTCCCCACAAAGGTGTGTCTGGCACCTTCATTATACAGCTTGGGGGGGGGGGATTATATACTGCCCTTTATCCGCAGATCTCAGGGCAGTTCACAAGATAAAAATACAAGTAAATAGTTAAAACAGAAACAACAAAACAATAATCCACAAACACTTTTAAAAGGCTGTAGAATATTAATCAGCCAAAGGCCTGGTTGAAGAAGAACATTTTTTGCCTGGCATCTAAAAATATATTTGTGCATTCCACAAATGGGGAGCCATTGCAGAAAAGGTCCTTTCTCATGTTGCCACCCTCTGGACCTCATGTGGAGGAGGCACATGAAGAAGGGCCTCAGATAATGAACACAGAATCTGGGTCAGTTTATATGGGGAGAGGCAGTTCTGAGCAAATGCTGGAGACTCACCCCTTTACCCTGGCCCTTGACACCTGAGATTTACGGTACATTGTTGGGACAGATTTTCCATTCCGTACACACCAAATGGGCAACAGGTTTTGCAAATGTAGTCTGATTGTATCTTATGCGCATTTAACTTAACGCAGTTTCAACCATAGGAGTTTGGCAGGTGGCTGGGCAAAATTTTGCATGTTAAATGCGGGTAAGGCAGAGAGCTTAAAAGCTCTTTCCATGCCAGGTTTTCCTGGAGCAGAAAGGGCTTTTAAGCTCTCTGCCTTGCTTGAGGGGCATGGCCCACTCAGCCTGCCAGCTCTGGAAGGCTAGGGCCACTAGTGTGGGGGGCAGTTCCATAGGAATTGTTGGGGTATACATGTTTTCATGTCTACGTGGTACTCTTGGAACCGAACACCCTCGTAAGATGCAGTCGCACTGTAGCCTCCCCATTCTGCACTGCCGAAATGCCATCTCTTGGGTTTCCTGCTTGTCACCTCCCCCTCTTGTCCTACCTGAAAAGTCAAGAGGCTTTTCTTTGCAGGAAAGAGAAGGAAACGTCGAGAGGGCTTCCGCACATAGCAACACCAGCAAGCTGCACCCGCAGGCTGCAGCACCAGCCCTAATTAACTCCCTTGCCCTTCAGATGTGACAAGAGGCTTTCCAAGCTCTCCCCTGCTTAGCCATCAGAAGCGGTGCCAGGTTTGCGCCTCCCTTCTCCCCTCTTCTCCTTTTTATTATTATTAGGCACAAGTCAAGTATTGCTGATAACAATCTGTCAATTACACAAAGCGGGGCTATTTGCCACTCCTGATGATAGCCTCCCATCTGGTCGCAGTGGGCGAGGGCTGCCACAGACGGCCCACACAGGGCCTGTGCTCATGTCCAGGCAGGAGGGAGGGGGAGAGGGCTGGATGGAGGCTGCTTCCCCCGCCCCGCAGACAGTCCCGTTATTGGCCCAGCAGATGCTTCGTGCCACAGGAAAACAAATGGCCATGAATAAAAAGCAAACATGCTAATTGGCCTTAATATCACCAATAATCTCCCTGGACAGAAAAAGAAGGAGTGTGGGGAGAGAGGAGCTGCCACCACAGCTCCTGCTGGAGTTCAGGCGGCCCCTGTGGAAATGCTCCCAGGGATCAGGCCCACCAATAGCTTGGGCCTCCTTGCACCCACCTGGGCTTAAAGAAATTGCACAGGGAATGCAACGCAAGATACCTGATGAACGGAGGTCATCTGAGGCACATCTGCATCCTGAATAAAAGAAGCTAAAAAAGGTAAAGGAAAAAGGACAGTTAAGTCCAGTTGCGAATGACTCTGGGGTTGTGGCGCTCATCTCGCTTTACTGGCCAAGGGAGCCGATGTTTGTCCGCAGACAGTTTTTCCGGGTCATGTGGCTAGCATGACTAAACTGCTTCTGGTGAAACCAGAGCAGCACACGGAAATGCCATTTACCTTCCTGCTGGAGTGGTACCTATTTATCTACTTGCACTTTTGGACATGCTTTCAAACTGTTAGTTGGCAGGAGCTGGGACTGAGCAACCAGAGCTCACCCCGTCACAGGGATTCGAACTGCCGCCAAAATCTCAGCCGGCCAAGCACATTATTTGCATGCAAAAGGTGACTGGGAGAGACCCCTGCCTGATTTTCTGGAGGGTCGCTGCCAATTAATGTAGACAATACTGTGCTGGACCTTCTGGCTTACACCAGTGGAGTATAAGCAAGGAGACTTTTGGATTATATCGACTACAAATCTGCGAAAGATGCAAAAGACGAAGGAGGAGGCCCCTGGAGTATATGGAATACAGGAACTTAAAATAAAGAAGAAATATGATTGGGACCTCCACTCTGACTCTGAAGATGCATGGCCTGTGGAACTTTTGCAGCAGTTGTTCCTAAATACCCTTGCGGGAAGTGATCCTGGTTTGATGGGGACAGAACTCCTTCGAGATTTGATGACCAACATAAAGGACTACCAACAAGACCGGCGGAGAGGGACTGAAAGAGACTTGAAAGCCTCAGATGTGAGGAATCCAGGCTAAGAACTGTTGTTTTGGACATGTATTGGGGAAGGGACGAAAACCGGGGATGGGAGGGAGGGAAGAATAGAACTTTAAAAACACTCAGGACTTTTGGGTTTAGTTAATATGACTTTTATACAAGACAAAATGGGAAATCGATGGAAGGGTATTTGAGTCCAACTTAGAAAAAACTTATTTTTTATAAAAGAGGTAATATTAAGATGGTTAAGAGGAGAAATAATAATTTGCTGACATAATTATGGGAATTGGGATGCATGAAGGGGGGTGGGGGGAAGTCAAGGAACAAGGTTAAGAAAGCAGGATTTTCTGAAACTATACATGTTTTTGTCTTTGTCTTTTTGTGTATGTTATGTCTATATAAAAGGTGAAAAACCAATAAATTTAAAAAAAATAATAATACTGTGCTGGACCAATGGTCTGATTAAGGGAAAGGGGCATAGCTCAGTTGTAGATCATTTGCTTTGCAGATTCAGTCTCTGGCATCTCCAGGGAGGGCCAAGAATGTCCACTGCCTGAAACCCTGGATAGCTGATGCCAGTTTGTATCAGGCAGCTTCCTGTGTTTACCTGATGTGGTCCTGTTGGCAGGCAGCTGGGGAGGGGAGCATTTTAGCAATTTTCAGAACTTGCCGTTGCTCCTCTCAGAATATCCCTCATTAGCTTCTGTGGAAGTGAAGAAATATGGCTGCAACCTCCCCTATATCATCCCATAGACATGAATGGCAGCCAGAGACACCTACACACAAAATGAATCTCCCCTCCCATGGTGCCTTGCAACACACCTGTGTCCTCTCCAGACTCACCCCCCTGACAGAATGATGGTCATCTTACTAGCCAATTACAACTATGGCTGCCTCCGGGCCCTCACTATTCTGTGACAGGGATCCAAGAGCACACCACAACTTTAGGTTCATGCAGTTGAAGTGTGTTAAAGCATTCTGTTGCCTTAGCACAAAACAACAACAACAACTGAAGTTCGGCAAGTGGCGAAGAAAGGCATTGAAAAATGCAGAATGGACGAATCAGTAACCCAAAGAAGGGCAATCACCGTGCAAGTACTGTAAATCAGGATGAATGCTCATTGTCATAAACAAACCAGAATGAATGCTCAATAAAGGCCGGACATGGTCTAACCACCACGTAAGCTTTGTGCAAGCAAATCAGGATGAATGTTGAACAAACAGGTCATCTGGAAGGGCGACATGTCTGGAAGGCTTTTAGCAGCGTAATTGGGAGTCCATCATCACCTCCTTTAGGACTTGGTCACTGGTGCGATTTATCAACAATTCTCTCTTCCCTTCCCTCCCAAGCTATCAAAACCTGGGCATTATCCTCTCAGCACACAGGCATACCACCACCACCATCTCCGAAGCCAAAGGTCCACCGCCTCTCTGTTTGGGGCCTTTCTTGCTTCCCCTGCTGCTGCTGCTGCTTCTGCTGCACTGATCGCCTTGACACTTATTGGCTCCATAAAATGGGTCCAAATTTACTAACTTTCCCTGCACACTCTATAATCCGTGCCCTGCCGCCTTCATCGCTGAAAGCATTCATTCCGCTGCATGCAAGCACCATTTTAAAAAATAAAATAAAAATTCCACCAGGGGAAAAAAACCAATCCCCTACCAGCTACAGAGGAAGAAATTTATTCTTCCTTAAAACAAACCTGCTTCTTTACTGCCACCATAGTCCTAGGAAACAGGATCCATGGTCTAACACGACAGCAATACAATGATGTCCTCCACACACACACACACACCCCGCACACACACAATTAGCAACAGAGCATAAGAAGAGCCTCCAAAGGCTGATTTAGTCTAGCATCCTGTTCTTGCAATGGCAAACTAGGTGCCCTGATGGGAAGCCCACAAGCAAGACATGAGCAAAACAGCCACACCCTCCAACTGGTATTTAGAGGCATACTGCCTCCCACAGTGGGGACAGAGCAGAGCCAATGGGTGGAACAAACCAAGATAATGTACCAATGACTAACCCCAGCTTCTCCTCCAATCAGATTGCAATGGGGAGTCACGTGACCCCACACTGTTCCAGATGACACAACCCCTTCAGACCAAGCAGATGCCACCAAGCAAAGGGATCATGTAATCCTTGCAGCATTTATACTCTAGGCACATTGCAACCAAGCGACAGGAATCTGCACCAAGACCTAATGGGGAGTGGGTTGTGTGACTCCTTTTCCTCACTGCTTATGTGACCTTTATTGCTTTGTTTGATTATTTAATATGTATATAGGCCACCTCTCTGCCCCAAGGCCCCCCAAGGCTGTTAACAGATAAAATTACAACCAACAATTAAATTACTATGAAAAAAACCCAAAACATTCACAGTGAAAACATACCAGTAAAAAAACCAAAGAATTTACAGGTAACCACAAGCCTCAAAAGCAACACCCTCACCGAAAGTCCAGCAAAATGGTGCAGATCTTGACTGGGGTGGAATCTGTTAATCTCAGTCCTCTCAGTTTCTATTTTTTCCTATTTTAGATCTCGTTTCCCACATTTTGACAGCAATCTGCAGATTTTGTTTTGCTTTTAATCCTCATGAAAATTCATCAGCATTTTGGTGTACAAAATCTTCCCTAATAAACACCTTTTTGCATGCTGTTTTGACTCATGTACACATTTGTGCATGCAATTTATCCTAGTATAATACATTTTGATATGTTATTTTTACTAACAGTTTCATTTTTAGGCACACATTTACCTAAACATTGGTTGGTTGGAGAACTGCACCTGCAAAATTCATATATGTGCAAATTTCAAAGGATAGCTGTGTTTTGGTTCTCACATTCTTCTGGAGAGTGCAGATTTGATAAAACTGGTTTCATGTGTGAAGTGAATCAGATTTCTCCCCTATCTCTAGCTGTGATGGTCCAATAGAAATTCTGAAGTATAGGGAGCCTTGACCAAACCCCCAGGGGGACAGCATTCCATTGCTTGGGTACTGCTACCCTGTGGAAGGCTGGTCCATTAGGGTGAGTGGGGAACTGCCCCACAACCTCAGCCGGGCCCCACCTGCCTGCCTTCTAATTTACAACCAATCCAGAGAGTGGCAGTGACTGGGTGAGCTTAGTCTTACTGTTTACCTCAAAGAATACATCAGGCAAAGAGGATGAGCACTGAACTAGAATTAGCTGGCTCCACCTGTCATTGGCTCTGACTCTGCCCATCATTCAGTCTGGCTTCACCTACTATGGCCTCCTTGCCTTCCACCATACCAGTCCAAATGGGCATCAGCCATCACAGCGCAACACCAAAGGCCTTATCCCCTCTTGCCTGTCCTTGATAGAACCTGGCGACTATGTGAAGCCTGAAGTTCCACTTCTGATTGGCTGAATAGAATCAAATCCAGAACATCAAAGTGTTACTTTGTGGTGTATCTGCCTTCCAAAGAACTGACCACCCATCACAGACCCCAGCACTGTTCCTCTTTCCATGAGCTATTGATTCCCCTCCACCCCATAAAACCAAGCTGAAGATCATACATATTTCTCTCCTCTCCCTAATCATCCTTGCATAAGGCAATTCCCTCTGGCATACCAGTTGCCATGGTGACCTGATGGTTTCCTACGATCTTCATTCTAACCTCCTCAGCAGAGTTGTCTCCAAGGCCGGTGTGGCACATGCCTGAATTGGAGGGGGGGCTGTGAATTGATTCGTTTCCCAAAGAGCCAGCCAGCATGGCACAAGGGGAGGGGGTGCCTCCACAGGCCCATGTTTTAGTGCCACAGAAGGCATATTGGCCCTGCAGGGGGTTTTGGAAGATTTCTCTCGCATAGTAAGAAAGAAGCTCTGCGTGCCAGCGAGCTGCACCCGGGCAGCGGAGAAATTGCATGACATCTGTGAGCCACAGTGACAAATGGGCCAGAAGAGATGCCAGCGAGATAGACACACACAGCCCGCAGAAAAGACAGCTGGGAACCATCAAAGCCCAGAACTGCGAATTAAAGATGCGAGAGGTGCCAGCTCCGGCCATGGTGTGAGTCCAGCATGCCCACAGTCCTGACTCTGACAGCAGCCAGAGCAAAGTGACTGAGTGGAGTTTTCCATCCTCTGTCAATCACCCCCAGATTCCCAAAAACCACTATTCTGAGCACATTCTCATGCTGTATATTTCACCCACATGCTCAGATGCACTCATGAGTCCTGGAGGGAACCGTCTAGAGGGCACAATCGGGACCAATTTATGCAACCAACAGAACTGGGGAAATTTGACAGAGGGTGGGGGAGAAGGGTAGTTAAAGCTTTTCCTGTTATTGTTTCAGGGTGAACTACTTTGGGGAGCTGTCACAATTTTGCCTAATATACAAATCTTTGCAAAGCATTTTTTCCTATTATAATGCAGTTTTGTGTGTTGTTTTCACTAATACTTGCATTTACATTGCACACTTCACCGTCATATAAGTATTTTTGTGCACAATATTTGGCTGGAGAATTGCACTGCAAAATTCAGAGTAGTGTGGATTCTGAAGGATGGCTGTTTTTTTCTGTTCTCGTATCTTTATGGAAAGTGCCACTTAGGCAAGTTTGTCTTTAAATGAAAACCAAGTCAAATTTCTCCTCCATCCCTACTGCTATCACATTACCCATAAATAAGTCATGCTTTGGCTTACCATTACCTCTGAACTCATGAATCACAAGCATTAAGCCAAGGACAAGCCTTGGTTCATGGTTTGTAGGGCTTGAGACAAACCATAAGCCTGAGTTTGGACATAATGCTAAGCCAAACCATGGTTTAGCTCTGGATGGTGCAGTAGAAGCGGGACCAAAGAAAAAATAAAGCTGCCACAATATTTACTGTGGGCACCTGCATCCTTGCATGTTCACATTTGGCCATGGTTCGGCTTGGAGTTATGTCCAAACTGGGCTGAAGAGTCAGTAGGTTTTCTGCAAAATGGAACCTTAAGGAATAACCATTTTATTATGGTGAAACAAACTTCCACAAACTACAGTCCACTTCATCAGATACATGATGAATCAGGTTTTCTGCAACTCTGTTAGAGCTGAAAAACTGAATGCTTAAAATAACGAAGCTCTGTATTTATGTAGCACCGTAGAGTGCTGAATGAGCTTCCCATTATTATGTCAGGGATCCTTACTGCAAAGTAATCAGTACAATAGGCAAGTCGACATTATGGTCTCCATATTTCATGTTGGGAAAGGCAAGGACATCATGGTGTTTTCAGGCAGTGTTGCACCCAGGAAGGCTGCAGAATGCAGATCAGCTGTGAGATGATTTGTAGAATGAAAAAAGGACACCCACATCCACTTGGAAGCTGCCAGTGAAAGAGGTGAGGCACTCCAAGTCTGGTAGCTGTTTCCCTAGCAAAACATAAGACAATGAGACCTACAGTCTGGGGCTCCATCCAGGACTCTTTCTCCTGCCTGCCACTTTCCTTGAATCTACTCAATACAAGTCCAGTTTTGCATAATCTCAAATTTCTGCAAGACTGATAGTACGGACAGGCAAATTTGACAATTTTAGTTAATACTGCTACTAAAACTAATGTTAATACTAATAATAATTTATTATTTGTACCCCACCCATCTGACTGGGTTTTCCCAGCCACTCTGGGTGTCTTCCAGAATATATAAAAACATAATAAAACATTAAACATTAACAAGATTACCTATACAGGGCTGCTTTCAGATGTCTTCTAAAGGTTATATAGTCACTCATCTCCTTGACATTTGATGGGGGGGGGGGTGTTCCACAGGGTGAGCTCCACTACTGAGAAGGCCCTCTGCCTGATTTTCTTACTTTTCTATATCTGTTTGTGATTATTATTAATTTTTATTAAAAAGTATTCATCCATATTTTTCCCTAATACATACCTTATTGCAAATAACTTTTCCTAATATTTTTCACGAATATGTGTGTTTTTATGCACACTTTACCCTAGTATATGAATCTGTGCGCACATTATTTGGAAAGAGAACTACACTGCAAAATCAAGAGATCTGTGAGTTCTGAAAGATGGCTGAGTTTCAGGCTGTGCATTGTTTAAGAAAGAGAGTGCAGTGGTACCTCGGGTTACAGACGCTTCAGGTTATAAACTCCGCTAACCCAGAAATAGTGCTTCAGGTTAAGAACTTTGCTTCAAGATAAGAACAGAAATCATGCTCCGGCGGCATGGCAGCAGCAGGAGGCCCCATTAGCTAAAGTGGTGCTTCAGGTTAAGAACAGTTTCAGGTTAAGAACGGACCTCCGGAACGAAATAAGTACTTAACCCGAGGTACCACTGTACTAGGCAGGTTTGCTTTCGAATCTGTGCAGAACTGAATCTTTCCCCCATCCTTAGCCGAGACACCTTCCTTGAAACTCAGCTCTTACATGATGCCCAGCCCCAGCCTGGCTCTTTTTCAGCCACCTCTCTTCCCCACCCCCTGCCACCGCCCCACAACTGCAGTCGAGGACAAGTCCAATTCCCTCTGGCCCAGTGTCTGATGACTCTGCAAATAAAATAATGTATAAAAAAACACATTACCCCCGCGACTTTCCAGCTACACTAACGTTTTATGTCCAGGTGCCTCGGGGTTTTAATTGAATGTCAAACATAATTTGAGGAAGGTAACGGAGAGTTCAAGCTACTGCCCTTCGAAAGCAATAGCGGCTCTGGCGATTGCAAATTTATCCACATGCTTGCCACAGCAGAAGGCTGGGAGATTACTCTCCCCACACTCCACCCCACCCCGAAGATTTCTCCTCGCTGACACTCGGCCCCAGCAGCTCAGCAGAGAAGGCAGAAGTCCAAGCTGAGCTTTGGGGTTGAGCAGCTGAGATGAGTGAAGTATGTCTCCCCCACCACAGAAACATGTTACTTGTGTTCACTGCAGCCTGCCAAACAGCTTTTCAGGAGGCTGAGGAGAGTGCGAGTCACTGTAATGAATTTGGTGGCAAGTCAGGTGAGTGAGGTCAGGTCAGAGGGCAGGGGGGCAACCTGCAAAGGTCACAGGGCACTCCTACACAGGCCACATTCAGCCCAACTCTGTTGTAAAGATCCCCGGGTTCATGTGATGTGATGTGATGTACTTTGAACACTCAACAGCACAACATAAAGGCCTCAAATAATAATTGTTGTGTTTTTTTCAAAAAAAATTCAAATCAGCTAACAACTATCAGTCAAAAGCATGTTGGAAACTAAGGGAAGTGGCAAAACCACAGCCACGCAGCTGCAACAAGTCACAAGCAGCCACCAGTTTATGCAATCAAAGAGTATGGATAAAAAGTAGGTGCTTATTGGGTCCGGCAAGCTTCCCTGGGGCTGGCACTCTGTACCAGATACACCACCATGTAAAGGAAGGCGTGTCAAGGAAGAAGAGGAGGAGGAGCCACTTTCTTCAAGGTAAAAATGACTGTCAGTTATCTCTTCATGGGATTCTTCACTAAAAGGTCTCAGGGCACGTCACAACCATATAAAAATACAGTAATTAGAAGCAGTTTAAAAGAAATAATGCCCCCATTTCTCAAAACACACATTTCAAAATGTATTTTGCTATGTTTTATGAGTCAGGGGCTGTGTTGAAGCATATAGGAAGAGCAGAAAACCAGTGGGCAGCTAAGTTCTGATTGTCAGTTTAGTTCGGGAGATAAGGATCATATTGGTTTGTATTAGAATCTGCAAAGATCAAATTCCCTCCCAGAAAGGAAGGGAAGTCATTTGAGAGACCCCACCTTGAGGGGGCTGGCACACTTAGGCCAGTGTGCAAGAGAGGGCTCCAGATCAGGCGGGGTGGGGTGTGGAGCTGGAGGAACAACCTTTTCCCAAGGGAATCACTTCACAGGCGGTCGTCCGCTGGACCAGAGAGAAAAGGTTTCATTCCACTTTCAGCTTGCGCTACCATCTAACAAGCAAATGGCCTCATTCAGCCTGGTTAATAGTCTGCTCGGGCTGAATTGCAGCTCCTTTATATTCCGGCTTGGAATAACAGGCACCTGGGCCATCATAGTCATGGGTAATTTGCCACGGGAAAAGGGGTCATTTTCCCTGCAAATTGTTTTCTATGTCTCTGCCAAGGCAGAGTGACAACAGGGCCTCCTCACACACTTCTGCCTCCTCACCAGCTCAGGGAGTGGAAGGTCAGCGGGGGAGAAGCAAGAGCGGCTCAGCTGAGCCAAAAGACTCGCTTAAGAAGCAGCACCTTCCAGCTCAGAAGATATGAGCACTAGAGAAACACCTTCTCTCATAAGGTGTTAATTCAGGACCACAAAACACATCCGTAACACACAAAAATGAGATACTTCTTTCTGACACAGGACATAGTTAATTAATGGCACTGAAGTAGAGGTGGGGAAGTTTTTCCAATCTGAGGGCCACACACCATTGTGAGAACTTTCTGGGGAGGGGGCACATGCTAGTGGTGGGTGGGGCCAAAGGTACCTACAGATCCAGCCTCCAATACTCATGGAGCTGTCAAGAAAACACCCTTCAGCTCCTTCAGAAGAGGGATTCAAGCCATATTTACTTCTTTGGCACAGGAGCTCCCTGCTTGCCCTTATCCCATTCACACAACACACAAATATAGGATCTTTGCACAAGTAACAGGTCAAATGTTTAGCCCTTCCATAGGTATGTGCACAGGGTTTGCTGGGTGTGCCCTGGCACATCCTGTTCCAAAAACAGTGGATTGTGGCAAGGAGAAGAGGGTATGGACCAGGGAAGAGGTGGCTAGTGAGAGAGGAAGGCAAAGGCACCAGGGGGAGGGAAGCAGCCAGAGAGTTAATGACAGAATAAAAAGCCTGGAATGGATCTGGAGTGGATCTGCAGCTTCTGCCTGTGTCCATTTCTGGAAGAAGTGGTGGGGTGATCGGCTCTAGCAGTAGCAGCAGAAAGGGAAAAGGAGGGGCTGCTGTTTCTGGAGCCATTCACCCCACCATCACTTCCAGAGATGGACATAGGCAGAAGCTGCAGGTCCATTCCGGTGTTTTTCCTCTGCCTGTATCTGTCTCATGGCTGTCTCCATGTGAGGTCCACTATCACATTTTGTGGAGAGAGATGGGTGGGGATGTGGAGCTGCTTTTGTAGTGCATAAGCAAGGAGGAGGAGGAGGAGGAGGAGGAGGAGGAGGAGGAGGAGGAGGAGGAGGAGGAAGAGATACCATCCTGGCCCTCCAGATCTGCCCTGCCTCTGGTCAGCTTGGCACTGGTCTTTTTCTCTGGAGGAAAAATCTCATTTTGACTTTTTGACCACTTATGTTGTGGTTGTTTTGTTAGCCTTTTGTCTTTTTACCTTTACCATTTTTTATTTTGTCCTTTTTTGAAATAAAATTTTAAAAAATATTCCCTGGATGTGCAACCCAACAAAATGTGCTGTGCATGTCTGTCAGCCCTTCCATAGTCTCCATACTTCAGTGTCCACACTTTCTTTTACACAATGCATCACATGGCATGGTATAATAAAAAAAAGACTTGAATGGTTGACTGGTCAAATATTGTTATATTTTGCTCAAGTATTTTTTAAGAAAATATTTTTAAAGAAATAGCATTATCACCAAACCCATTGCAAGGGGTAAATTCTTTTGCAAAATATGTCCCAATCCCATTTCAGCTCATCCCTGACACCAGTCATTAGTAGAACCAGTGAGTGATTCAAAATTATTTGAAGCACTCTGAACATACAAAGGGCAGAGACTTACACAAGCGACCCTTTCTGTGACGTTTACTGCAGGACCCGTTTCCCCAATGCCTGAACCCCATACCATGCATCCACACTCACCGTATTTAATCTCCGGAGAGTATACATCATTCGCATTCCCAGAATGCAATTCGGTCACACAGCAATCACTGCTGCTGCTGCTGCTGCTGCTGCTGCTTGTCGAGGGTGGTGTCAGAGCATTGGAGAGCGTCTGGTTGGATTGGGGAGGAGCCGGGAGGGTCTGGGGGGTCTGGCAGGTGCAGCCGGTTTGTGAGAGGCCACAGGATTGGCTGGTGCCCAGGCGAAGGCACTCTTCGAGCCAGCGGCACAAGATGCTGCAGGTGAACTGGCTGGAGTTGTTGTTGTTGATCAGGAGGACTTCCACAAAGCGGAACTCCACGGCCTCAGGGGGCAGGAGCCGGGTGGCCGCTTCAGGCTCCTCCGCCAGGCACAGCTGCACAAAGTTCTTGTCGAAGTGGAAAAAGGTGAAGGGGCCCCCTCCCTGGCACAGCTCCAACCTGACCTCCCCTCCGTCTTCCTCCTCTTCCTCCCGGGTTGAGGCTGTCACTTCTGGCTGGCTGCAGGTGTCGTTGGAGAGGTAATGGTCCAGTGGCAGCACCATGGGCGAGTAGTGGGTGCAGACCTGCTCCTCCCGGTTGAACCTGAGGTACAAGGAGTACTTGGTGGGGTCGGGGTTCTCCAGGGTCCACGAGCAGCCAGTGGAAACGGTGGGGAAGAGGTCCTTCAGTGAGAAGGAGCCGTAGAGAACCCCGGAGGCCAAGGCGGAGCAGGCGCTGGGAGCTGGGTCAAAGCCCCGGGACAGCCACAGGAGACACGATATCACAGACAGTAAGAGTGGTCCAGCAGGGTTCATCCTATGACATTTGCCCTTAAAAGAAGAAAAAGAAGAGTTTAACTGGGGGAAGAGTCTTAACCCTGGAATCTATTTTCAAAGTTGCAAGTCTAGGGTTGTTCAAATCTGACAATTTTGGTTTCTTCCGCTTAGCAATTTTCCAGTTCATTTCTCCACATTTTCATACCAGTTTGCAGATTGTCTTTTTTAATGTTCTTATGGAAATTTGGCAGCATTTTGCTGCCGATTTCTCCTAATACACTGGTACCTCGGGTAACATACACTTCAGGTTACAGACTCCGCTAACCCAGAAATAGTACCTCAAGTTAAGAACTTTGCTTCAGGATGAGAACAGAAATTGTGCTCCAGCGGTGCAGCGGCAGCAGGAGGCCCCATTAGCTAAAGTGGTGCTTCAGGTTAAGAACAGTTTCAGGTTAAGAACGGACCTCCGGAATGATTTAAGTACTTAACCCGAGGTACCACTGTATACATGCCCTTCTTTGTAGTTTGGCCTTATATACACATTTTTGCAAATGAAATTTCACGTATATAATGCATTTGTGGTATGTTATTTTCACATGCATTTTAATGCACACTTGCATATGCAATTTCATACACATTGAGTGGCTAGAGAACCACATTGAAAAATTCAAAAAAAAGCATGAATTTTGAAGGGTTGCTATGTTTCAGAGACTTAGAATTAGACAGGGTTGCCCATAAATTCGCAGTGAATGGAATTTATCTCCCATCCCAAGGCCTGCACCCCAGCCCTGAAACACAGGAAGCTGAAGGTGCAAAAGGGGGCTAGAGCTGAAAAATAATGGTCAGGGATGGGCTGTGCTTTCTGCTAACCCTGGAGCCACAGCAACTGGCAGGCTGTCCTTAGAGGGGGGAAATCCCAACTCTGGAGAAAGACTGTGGCTTTGGGGCAAGCTGGAGCCTCGCTGTCTGAAATGTAACAATGGACAGAATTGTCAATTTTGGTTCTTCTTGGCTTGCCATTTTACCAAGCTTAGGTTCAGGTTGCCCAATACGTACATCTGTATGCAATTTTCATTTTAAAAATTCTGCACAAAAATGTGGACATGCTTTGCATGCATTCCTTCCCGCATACATATTTTTGTACACAACTATTGCACAATACTTATAATTATTATTAATTGATTCCTAGGCCACTTAATGTCCAGACGGTTTCTAAGCAGTTTAACAAGACATAAATACTGATTGCACAACATTGTTAAAATACAGAAGAATTGAAAACACAGGATATTTAAAACAATAGAATATACCCATTAAGATATTACTATAAAACTGATCATTATTAAAATGTGTGATAAAACAGCCCCATTAAAGCAACACATAGGGGCACTGTGGCTATTGGCACTTTTTCTGTTTGTTTGAGGGGTGTGCATTTTGAAGGGCAGTGGTGTTTTGCTTTGTGTTTTGGCTTGGGAAGTGCAAATAAGGCATAACTGCATTAAATGTGAACAAAATGAATTCTCCCCATCCCTCCAGGAATGCAAGGAGCAGGTAGAAAGACCTGAATGTGCCAGCAAGAGCAGGGTCCCCCCCCCACTCCATCCTTGCCATATTCAGATATCCAACTCTGTCTCCCTCCAAGCTGACTCTGTGTAAAGTCTTGCTGGGCCTAAAATAACAGCATCTTTAGTTCATCATTATTATTGATGAAAAAACCTCTAAGCATGTGCGAACTGCATTTTGCTCACAGCTGAGTAACAGAAACCAAACGTCTGCCTCCTTCAAGCCCCATCCCCCAAACACACACACAAATGTATATTGGAACCACATTTCACACTCACCCCCCCCATGTATTTTTACACTGCAAAAACGGTAAATGCACCCCACCCTCTGAGATGGCTGCCTGTTGTTTCTCTGTACAAGCCTCTTTCTCAGCTTGCCTCTTTCTGGTCAGGAAACATGACTTTTGCAGAGACAGCAAGGAATTTGTCCCTGGATGCTTTTAATTGGGGGGGGGGCTGCCTATGACTAATTGTTGAGCTATCATAGGGTTGCCATATTTGAAAAAGTGAAAATTCCGGACACAAAAGTTGTTGAGCTGCTTAAGGGGGCTGAATACCGGCTATGTCCAGAAAATTCCAGATATATGACAACCCTAATATTATCACATAATGATACGTTATGTGGTACTGCCCTTCTGAGGACTGTGCCACTTCAGAAAGCAAGTGAGAGACAGCATGACTGCATACTCTCCACGGAAGGGGTGAGGGATACTCGGAAAACTAACATGGCAAAAACAACATGAGGCTAGCTTCTTTCTCCCTGATTTCCTTTAGGGAATGTTTGACTGGGGGGGGGGAGAATGACACACATGAAATGCTCCACATCCACCTCCATCTTCAAGAGGTACAATCCCAGGATGTACAATCCCACATGATATTTTCTTCTAGCTGTGGATCAACCCAATTCCTTGCTAGAGTTTCCTTCTTTGTGGTTAAAGGAAGTACGACTTTGCTACCTGCCCAGACGGGTATCACAGCAATCACCTCCTTCCTTGCCACTGCTCCAGCATCAAAACTGAAGCATGAAGGAGGTCAGTGTGATCTGAAAAGCATGCAAGCCTAGGCTTCTAAACTCCAGTTAGCCAAACTGCAGAGACCATAACATAGTTTCTCACGGTTTGGGGAGTGTCGTCTCTTCTGTACAGAGGAACAACCCATTTACACTCACCCTCTAGAATTCTCTTCTCTTCTCTTCCCCCCCACCCCCCCACCCCCTTGCCGCATTTTCGTTTTAATCTACCAAGCCGTTAAGTGCGAACAAGCTGGCCACGGGTAAGTGCTGTTTATAGAGTCATAAAGAGCCAGACCTCAGCCTCATAAACCCTGCAGGATGTGGAGTCGGGAAGCTGAGAGGTTTCCCAATCCAGGGAGGGAATGGAAACCCAGCAGAATTCCCAACAGCAGAATGGCTGTTGAAAGAAGCAATTCCAGTGCCAGGGCACCAGCATAAAATCATTTTTCAGGAGGAAGCACCAGAGTTGCTTTAAATGTCTGGGTACCCAGCTCCTCTGATTTTTCTGCCCTGAGAGTCCGTGTGCAAAGTCCATCAGCTAAAGAACAAAAGAATAGCCTGCTGGATCAGGCCAAACCATCTAGTCCAGCATCCAGTTCTCACAGTGGCCAACCAGACGACTATGGGAAGCCCACAAATAGGACCCAGGCACAAGAGTGCTCTCCTCCAATGGTTTCCTGCAAACAAGTTTTCAGAAGCATTCCTGTCTTCAGCCATGGATGCAGAAGATAGCAATCATGGCTAGTATCTGTTGATAGCCTACTTCTCCATGAATTTGTCTAAAAGATGGTAGCCTTCACTGCCTCCTGTGGGAGAGAGTTCCATAGTTCAACTATGTTCTGAATAAAAAAGAACTATCTTTAATTTGTCCTGAAACTTTTCTTTCTCCAAGCCATGTACTTCTCCCATGTCACCTCTCACTTGCCTTGCTCCTCCGAAGAGGGCATGGGGCTCAAGTTCAGCAATTCCATCATCTAGGGCCACAACTCATGCTGCCCCCTGTGCAGACACAAAATGAGAGCCAGGCTAGAGTTGCCTCTTCACCCCGAGAAAGATAAAAGGTGAAATCTGCAGGGTCTGCAACTGCAAATTGTGGGAACTGCAAAATTATGGGAAATTCTGGAAGGGAGGGGAAGGGGGAAAAGAAAAAAAGAATTAATTCCAATGAGGAAGAGATGAATTGGATACATTTCACCAAGACACAATACAGGCTTCTCACCTTTTAACTGTAATGGAAGATGCATGCATGCAAAAATTATCACTTGAAATTATGGAACTTGTGTGGTGTGATTGAGGCAGAGCATTGTGTATGGGGTGGTGGTAGGGGCAGCAGAGTCTAGGGAGGCAGAGAGGGCAACCCCTACGCCCAAAAGAAGCAGGGAGAGTTGCAAGGAGAGCCAGGCCTATGGAATCCTGAACCCATATCTCAAACCAGAATGATTCATTTGCCAAACGGATTATTGGCCCGACTAGAAAGCCTGGCTCAGCTTAACACACCCAGCTCAGCCAGTAGAGCGTGTGACTCTTAAACTGAGGATCGTGAGTTTGAGTCCAAGATAGGGCAAAAAGATTCCTGCATTGCAGGGGATGGACTAGATAGCCCTCATAGTCTCTTGTAGCTCCAGAATTCTATGGTGTCTACATTTGCATCTATGCATACACATGCACATCTTTGGGCCACACTGTGCTTGGGATATCACACAGGTTAGGCCAGCCTCTGCCTCAGTTGGCCTTACAAGCCACTCCAGTAGGTCTGCTACAAATCGAATCCAGTATTGTGTCCAGACATGAAGGGCTCCAGCTCTGTATTTATTGTTTTATTTGTTTTATTGCCTTTATACCCCACCTTTCAACCGAAGAGCTCAAAGAGCACGGTTCTCTTCAACCTATTTTATACTCACAACAACCCCATGAGAGCCAGACTAGACTTGAGAGACTGTGAATGGCCCAAGGTTACGCAGTGAACTTCATGGCTGAGCAGGGATTTGAACTCCCAAGTCTTATTTTTATTGTTTTTTATTTTTTCCAAATCCTTTATTATTTTATTCACATAACATAACATACATTCTTTATAGCAAACAACTCCAAAATAAGCAGACAACCCCAAAATAAAATCATATGTAACAAAACCATAAGTCTCATGTTTTCATTTACACTGATCTCCTCTCCGATACTTGATATTTACTTGATATTTCTTGCTTTCTGCTTTCCTTATAGAATCTTTATAAAAATTTAAATCTCTTAAATCCTATACCAATCTTTAACAATTTCAATTAATCCCTTCGCCTCCCTCCCCCACAACCCAGTACTTCCCTCCACCCGTGTGCGAACTCCCAAGTCTTAGTCCTACATTGAAACCACTGCACCACACTACTTTCTTTCCTCACCACTCAACCCACCCAATCAAAATAGCCCCCAAAACAGGATTGAACCAGAGGCTCTGGCAGTCCACTGTCTCTGCGGAGCCCTCGGCTCCCCAACAAACTGTCACACTCAGCCTGCACCTGCTATGTTGCTACTAGGCAGTGGCGAGCAGAAATAGCCCGGGGAGTGTGAAAGAGGGTGTATCCTGCACACAGGAGCCCCACAGAAACAGAAGCACCTCTCCTTCTAAATTTAGAGCCTGAAAGGTAGTTCCTGACACTGAGACAAATGAGCTGCTGTCAAGGAGGCAGCCACGTTGAAAAATGTGCATGCAAGCATGAGAAATAAGCAGTGTGAGGGCAGAGCAGACCTCCCTTGCCTAGCTTAGATGGCCTTCAGGGGGATGGAGGCGAAGTCAGAGCAGGGCTGGGGTACCTGAGGCCCTTCCAGATGTTGTTGGATTCCGACTCCCAGGACAGCCAGTGGACAGGGATGCTGGGAGTTGGAGCCCAGCAACATCCAGAGAGCCAGACTCCCCATCCTTGAATTAGGGAGAAAGAGAGCCAGGGAGCATAGGTCTATGAATGACTATCAGTCATGATGAGAAGTCAATAGAACTTCCATGATCCAAGGCAGTCTGCCTCTAAATACTGACTGCTAGGGAGAAAACAACAAGAAAGGACTCTTTTCTTCATGGTCTTCTTGGGGCATCTCGAGTAAGTTGTCAGCAGCCAAAAGGGCTTTGTGGCCAGATCCAACAGGGCTTTTATTTTGTTCTAGTGCTATGAAGATGGTCCCATCAACAGAACTTGAGCAGAAGGTTATTAGTTCTTGGGTTCAACTTGGTTTTGAATGACTGATGCCAGCTTTTAAAACATTGAATAATAAGGGAAATGAAGTAATTGTGAAACACAGAGTGTCTCCAAGCATGTCCATGGAGCCTGTTCCCTTATGGATTAGGGGAACCATAGCCAGACCTTTTGGGCTGCTGGGGAGATGAAGTGGTGTGCGTGGAAGGCCCAATTCACCATCCCTCAATGTGGTTCCAAAATAATTCCTCCCACCACATTCCTCTCTGGATTGGTCATTGTGGAACCTTGCAACACATCAAAGAAAGGTGGATTTGTCCAGGATCTGATTCCCTAAACTAAGCTCCTTAGGAAGAGACTGTGGTGCTTGTGTTCTTGGAGGAAAAACCATCACACTGCTGGCAATGGAACAGATGTGAAATAGCAGCACAGGCTGCCATTGTGTAACCGTTCACATAGCAATCGTACATCTTACATTCCGAGCCTGCTGCAAACTTGCCCTGCCTTGCTCCACATCTTCAAGCACTGACTTTGAATTTTAGATATGTGTCAACAGGGAATTATAAATGTTAAGGGTTGTGATAGAGATTTCCCCCTGCTATGCCACCTGTTCCTGCTAAGCATGTAGAGAGAGATTTTTCTTCTGTGGTCACATCCTGGTCCACCCCTCAACCTGATTTCTCTCTATAGACACAAATTAATGGCTGCATCTTGGTTCAAGGACAGGAGCAAGGGGATCACTTCTCCTTTATTGGTCAGGCAGTCTAATTAATCCTTGGAGGGTCTTTTAACGAACACCTTGACTTCAGCTCAGGGGTCAATGGAGCTGTGGCAGGCTTGTTACCCTGAGCTGTGTGCTTCCACACAAATCATAAGACACAACAGCACAGACACAACAACTTGCTGTCGCAGGAGGCAGTGATGGCCACCAACTTGGGTGGCTTTAAAAAAGGAGAGGACAAATTCATCAATGGCTACTAGCCATGTTGGCTATGCTCTGTCTCTACAGTCAGAGGCAGTAAATACTTCTGAATACCAGCTGCAGGAAACCACAGAAGGGGAGTGGCTCGTGTCCTCAAATCCTGCTTGCTGGTTTCCCACAGGCATCTGGTTGGCCACTGTGAGAACAGGCTGCTGGACTAGATGGGCCACTGGCCTGATTCAGCAAGTTCTCCTAATCAAATAAGAATCAATACATCTAGAACTGGGGTGAAAGGCCTCTGTCCTGAATGCAGCCTTATAGCCGCCAGGGGTCTCCACAGGCCATTGGGGAAAGGCCATAGCTTTGTGGCAAAGCACATGCTTAGCATGCAGAAGTTATTAGATTCTTGGTGCCTCAAAGTACTGATGGGAAAGACTCCTGCTTGAAACCCTGGAGAGCTTGATGGACCAATAGCCTGACTTGGTGGAGAAGAGCTTCTTGTGGTCCTATGCCCACTCGTCCAGGCTGTCACCCTCACTGGCCCTGCTCCAAGTCCTCTTTGAGCACTTTTGCCTGGTGAGGATTTGTCCTTGTCCCTGTCATGATGCCTGCTTGGAAGAAGAGAAGATGCTGAATGTGGGATGTGATCCATGAGAGGCAGTCAAATACAACATTTCTTGTAATGCTAGAAAAGACATGAGAGGGAAAGTTTGGTCCAGCCAGTTGAAACTTCCTGTTCCTCCTGGCTGGAGCCTCCTTCCTTTTGTATGTGATAGAAGGTGGGCATGACCTAACCTGTCCAGGTAACAAAAGGACGAGTCATGCAGCACCTCCTCTTTCTTTTTGACTTTCTTCTTCGTTTGAGCAGTTTTTAGCTAGAACTGCTCTGTTAGCTCTCAGCTAGCAGAAGCACTGGGATTATTCCCCCATATGGGGTAGATCCACATGTACATATTTGTAATTAAGTCTGCTTTCAGGGATCCAACTGTGAACTGATGTAAGTAAACTTCTTTTATTGATTTTGAATAAGATTGTGGCGTCTTTATTCTTTTAAGAGGGATTCAAGGGAACTTACCAGGAACATACAATTCAATCTGAGACAGATTGAATTGTATAGTAGCGAGAGGCTCACACGAGCCTGCAACCAGCTATCTGCTGTGCATGTAAAAAGGGGAATGTAACTCTGCTAAGTAAAGTAACTTACTAGCACAGGTTAGGAAGGATATCAATAAACAATATATCCTCTCCTGCCACCCTGAACATTCCCACACTGAATTGGACAGTGTGATGGGGTAGAGGGGCTTACCTGACTTTTTACCAGGAAAGACACTACGAGGCCGATGCAGTGGAAATGCACTGGTGCACCAACCAGGCGCTTCTGATGGTGTGTTGGAACTGTGCACCCCTCCTCACTGGCTCACCCTCCTCTCTCCTGCTAATCAGCAGCAACTCAACGTCTGGGAGGTCAGGTAAGTGTCTCCGCCCCACCATGCCATCGACTACTAGATGTACATATATCGAAAATACTGGTTGTTGCATGACTGGGATGTAGCCTACTCTAGAAAGGAAAGAGCCTCATCTGTTGCTGTGCTTACTTTTGTCTCTGGCACTGCCCATTGCTGGCATGCACCCCTCAGGAAAAGTGCATGCTGCCCTCAGCATGAAAAAAGGTTTCTCACCCCAGATCTTGAGCCAGAGACCAAAATATTGTGGTGGATAGGGAATGCCTGTGGGTTGCAGAGGATTCTGGGAAGTGCTTGAGGTGGCACCCTCTGCTCACAGGGGATATTGGCCAGTGCAGTGCCACTGTTCTGAGTGAGCAGGGAGTGTGCTGTGAATATTGCCAGAGATACTGTGTGCTGCTATGGGAGATTGGCAGCAGCACATAAACCGTCTTCCAGGGAAGTTCATCCGCCATTACTGATCCTCTCCTTGAGGAACCCTTGATAAATTTCTGAGGAACCGTCAGGCTCCCTGGAGCGTCATCTGAAAAATCACCACCTTCCGCCAAGAACTTTCAGTTGTCATTTTTTTACAAAGCACTTTATATCCTAGCAAATGGAGTAAACTATTTCCCAAAGGCATTCGGAAGGAAGGTTTACGGACGTTCTTACTTCTGCCTTTTGAGCATGCTGTTACATGGAATGCAGCCCTGTTGTGACACAATGCTTCTTGTAATTGTATTTAAATTCATTCTAATTTCCATATGAATGCTCAGGTGTACTCCGAATGCAAAGCTGTTGTCAGGGAAATAAAACATACAGCAGCACTCCACATTTCCCCCTGCTCTCCC
The DNA here is from genome assembly GCF_964188305.1 of Podarcis bocagei. Lineage (NCBI taxonomy): Eukaryota > Metazoa > Chordata > Lepidosauria > Squamata > Lacertidae > Podarcis > Podarcis bocagei. The sequence continues at coordinate 33,440,834 of NC_138132.1, forward strand.
AATATATGCACAGCTGGTTCCCAACTTTACACCAAGCATCATGAATGGAAAAGAACCCAGAATATGGCTGTGCAGATGAAGAGGCGGAGCTTTAGTGATGCTCACAGTGTCAATCATAAATGACCAAGAGAGGGGGATCACCAGGGACTGGAAACTAGTTTAATTTTGCCAGAAAAACCCTGGCATTTGACTGTGTCAGACTCATTGGCATCTCTCGAGTATGGTGGCCCTGTCAAATATGAAATCTCTGAAGCCTTAAATTGTTACTACTAAAAATGATCACATGCCCGTCATTGAATACCATGGACTCTTGAAAGCCACTGACTGTCAGCCCTTCAGTACTGTCAAATGTTAAAGGTAAAGGTAAAGGGGACCCCTGACCATTAGGTCCAGTCGTGGCCGGCTCTGGGGGTGGGGCGCTCATCTCACTTTATTGGCCAAGGGAGCCGGCGTACAGCTTCCAGGTCAGGTGGCCAGCATGACTAAGCCGCTTCTGGCAAACCAGAGCAGCGCATGGAAACGCTGTTTACCTTCCCGCCGGAGCGGTACCTATTTATCTACTTGCACTTTGACGTGCTTTTGAACTGCTAGGTTGGCAGGAGCGGGCACCGAGCAGCGGGAGCTCACCCCATCGCGGGGATTCGAACTGCCGAGCTTCTGATCAGCAAGTCCTAGGCTCTGTGGTTTAACCCAGACTGCAATAAAATAAAAAGAGATCTAATATTTGGCGAATATTCGGACTAATACAGAAATAGTCAGAAAACACCTGATGAATACTAGATTAGACATCAAAATTGGGAGGAATTTTTTGGGAAGCAAATTCATTTCATCTCAAGTACCAGCCTACTTCAGCTAAAGGTTATTTTTAAACGCATTCAATGGATGAATCAGATGTTTTTAAGAGAGTTTTGACAGCCCCTGAATTAACCAGGGCCCCATTTCCCATCCCAACTCATTAGTTTCAGGTGGGCAGGAGGGTATAGTAAGTCAGCTGACGCCTTAGACCAGGGTCAAGGAGCATGTGATCTTCAAGTGTTGTTGGACTTTGATACCCATCAGCCCCCACCAGCATGACCAACAGTCAGGGATTATGGGAGTTGTAGTCCAGTAACACCTGGAAGGCCAAAGAATAGTCACCCCTGCCTTAGAATTTTTTAAGAAAAAAAATCTGCAAAGGGTGCTGAATAACATGGGGAATGAAAACCTATGAGCACACCTTCCCCACACCAGCACCTACAGAAGTAAGGATGCTTCCAAGGCTTTTTTTGTTTTTTAAAGCAAGGCTAAAGGATCTTTTTTGGAGGGGATACTTGATTTCTGGAAAATAATCCAACATGCAGAGCCTTTTAGCCTTCAAACAGCTTTTTGATAACTCATTAATAAAGTAATGAGGCTGGGGCTGCCTTCTTAAGTCAGGGCTCTGAATACATAATGGGTTTAAGGCCACCTTGGAGCCACACAGTTGCAAAGAGATGTGTGGAGAAGGTAAAGTGGTGCCAAGGAGGGGTCGAAGGTCTGCAGAGAGGTGGAGGGAAAGGGCTGGAGGGAGATCCAAAGAGATAAGAAAATCAATTCCCCTTCATTCATGCCTGCTCAGCCCTTGCACACCAGGGAGATTGGGACTGGCAATCCAATACAGCAGAAGGGACCATGGGGGCAATAGAGCAATTATTTGGAGATGCTCCAAGCTCAAGAAGGCAGCCCCCAAAGACACAGAGGAGCAAAGAAGTATCTCCCTGAAACTCTTAATAGTTAGAGAGATCCAACTATTATTTCACTGCAGTTGAGCCCCTCTTGCCTGTGAGACCTGGAAGACCTGCTCCCTGCCTTGCAGGCCTTTTTGCACCTGGCCTCGGAGGGCAGGGCTCTGACTGAATGGAGAAGCTGTGTCTGGTAATAATTTAATAACAATAATTTTATTATTTATACCCAACCCATCTGGCTGAGTTGCCCAGCCACTCAGAGCAAATTCCAACACATATAAAAACATAATAGACTCTTCTGTTGGGGTATTGGGTTTTGTTGCTGCTGCTGTTATTAATTTTGTGTATCTCTCTTTTTAGATCTTATTATTATTTATGTGGAAATCATTCAATTTGGTCATGCACTTTTTGATGTGTCTTATTTATGTATGTATGTATGTATGTATGTATGTCCGCTTTTGTTATTTGTCCCCCCGCATATTATAAACCTCCTTGAGCATGGTGTTAACTATGGTAAAGTGGCACACAGATATGTCTGTATGTATGTGTCACGTCTTTCCTCCAAGGTGAAGAGGGCGACATGCACTGGGTTTCTCCCCTTTAATGCCTGCCCCTTTAATGCCTGCTGGCTCAGGATCACTCAACGAGCTTCATGGCCCCAAAGGGATTTACAATCAGCAATCACCCAGTCTAGCCCAACTTTCTTCAACCTGGGTGTTCTCCAGTTGTTACTGGACTTCAGCTCCCATCAGCTCCAGCCATCATGGCCAATGGTCTAGGAAGATGGGAATTGTAGTTCACAACATATGGCTGGCAAACTTAACTCAAATCACTGGTAAAAACACAGTGGAACAGGGAAAGGAACCTACTGCTACACCACACAAACACAGAGAGAGTAAAATATTTACAGGATTAGATAGATGCAAAAAATAGAGATGGGCTGAGCAGCCAAGTCTGCACTACTAGATTTGACTGTATAGGTGCAATTCTATATATGGCTACTCAGAAGTAAGTCCCATTGAGTTCAATGAGGCTTGTACTCAGAGAAATGGGTACAGGGCTGGCGTCTAAAACATTTGTGTTGGTTGCTAAAGATCTTCATGCTCTATGTGCGTGCAAATTGCTGTGGGTTTTAGACAATTACAGAAATGGGGTCAAACTAGTCAGCAGATTCATTGCAAAAAAACAAACAAACCCCACCCTCTCCCTTTCCCCATCTTTCTGGATTGAGAACCTGTGGCCTTCCAGGTTTTGTTGGAACTTCAACTTCCATTCTCATCCCTGACTGCTGGCTAAGTTGGGGCTTTAGACCACAGGGATACATTAAACGTTCCAGTTGCTTTGAAGTATAATACAAAATTTCAACATCACCACCACGTGCAGCCTGAACTGGTAAAGGCCATGAAAAGCTTTACCACTTGACTCTCCTAAATTTATAGAGCAGAAAATGGGCAGAGGGAACCACACACACCATTCAGTTTCACTCAGAAACATAGAATTGTAGAGTTGGAAGGGACCCAAAGGGTTAACTAGGGCTTACTCACACTCCCTCTTGTTTCACTGCTTTCTCCCGGGGGAAACTGCCCTTTAGAGCTCAATTGGAGCAAATGGCAATTCAGATTTCTGCTGGATTGATGTTTGCTCCAATTAAGCACTAAAGAGCGGGTTTTTCCCTAGAAAAGGAGCGGGACAAGGGGGAAACTGCTTGGACCCCTGCTTTCTAGGCATGGGGCAAGTGAAAGTGTGGAAAGCCCCTAATCTAACTGCCTGCAATGCAGAAATCACAACTAAATAACTTGCACTTCTTAGTGCAAAAGCTAAGAACACACACATATTTATGTTACATTTACATCTAGCACTTTTCCCAAGGGTGTTCAATGGGCTATTGTATTTTATCATCACAACGACCCTATAGGGTATGGCTAAGTGGAGGGAAGGATGCTGCCTGGGTATGCAGGGCCAACCAATGCTCTGGCATCTGCAGAGATTTAAACTCACGTCTTCTATCCAAGTCTCTGCCTGCTATATCACTCCAACCCACCCACTGCTTGCTTGGGAGCATTTGTTAAAGTCAGCAAAACCGTATCTGTCCTCCTGAGTAGGGATGGATGGCTCTTTCTGTTCTGGTTTTCTCAGTTTTCCCCGTCTCAATTTCTTCCCCATCTCTAATCTTGAGAGAATTTCCACTGAACTTCCAGACAATTAGCCCTGATGGAGGGTTGGAGATACATAACCATTAGGATTTTCTGAGCAAAGTTCACGTTCGCACCTATTGTGCTGACGTGAAAGCTGATTTGCTGCTCCCAGAGTAAAGCCGAGAGCAGCTCTGAAAGACAAGAAAAACCAATAGTGTTTGCAATTCAGGGTGGACTGCCAAAGTAGAAAAAAGTAAGTGTGTGTACATGCACATTTTAAACCCTGGGTGCTGTTTGCCTAGGAGCTTAAAACAACAACCATCACTAACAGAGAGAGTTTGGTGGTTCAGGTTATAGGAAGCAGACTCAGACCACAGGTCCATCTAGCTCAGTATTCCCTATACTGACTGGCAACAGATCTCCAAGATTTAGGGAACCTGGGGATTGAACCTCGGCTTTTGTACATAATTCCATGGCAGACATGCAGGACTTTCTCAGCAAGGCAACACAGGAAGCAAGGGTGAGCAGCATCAGCTCCTGAAATTTGGTGGCAGTGTGAAGCTTCTGGATTGGCCTGGCCGAGATGGGATCTTGGCTGGTGAACAGAGCAGGATCATTTGCTCGTGGATCTTTAGCCACAGGTCGCAGGGGTCCTGGGCTAGGGAAGGCGGAGAAATTTGGTTCTGTTTAGGTTTTATGCAAACCTTCCCAATTCACACCTCCTGAATCTATCTATAAACTGAAATGCAGCCATCCTTTGAAATTTGCACTTCTCTGAATTTTGCAGTGCAGTTCTCCAACCAAAAAAGTGTACAAAAATACACCATTATACTAGGAGAAAGTGGGCATAAAGGCACATATTCCATTGTATTGGTGGAAAATTACTTGCAAAAATGTGTGCACACAAACATGTGTATCTTACAATTTATTTATTTTAAAAAATGACAAACTAATGCAGAAATGTGTCCAACGGAACTTACACTTGGAAAAATGAGAAGTTGAGAGGGTCCACAGCAAAGTGCTTTTGCCTGGTTTTACCTCTGACATCTCCAAGGTAGAGGTGGAAAAAGAACCTTCCTAAGACCCTGGAGAGCTGCTGCCAGCCAGTGTAGACAATACTGAGCTGAATAGACCGACTGACTCTGTATAAGGCAACTTCCTACATTCCTAAATTGAAATTGACAAATATATCCATACACCTGTCTTGAGTCTAAATCTGGCCTAGACCCAACACACAGCTGGGGACCCCTCTCTCACCCCACTCCCCCACAATTTGTTCCACGAAGACGGATGTCCTGCCATCTTTCTACTCTGTCAAGCTGGCCTGCATGAAGTGGGGGAAGCAGCAGCAAAATGCTCCCCTAGGGCACTCTTCTCCCAACTTCTTGTCTCTTTGCTTTAATTAGTTCCAACAGAGCAAGCCTCTGACAGTCATTCCTCCTGATGGCTCAGGATCGTTTCTGCCTGCTCTGATCCCTGCTCTGGCCCAGTGAGAGAAGGAGTTGCACAGTGGAGGGGGGAGAAAGAGGTCAAGAAAGAAGACGCAGTGGCCTACCTGACATTGGTTAGCTGCAGGGAAGAGCCTGACAACTTCCCTGAGGCGGAGGAAAGCATTCGCTGCTAAGTACAGTATCTTCAGTAGGCTGGGAAGCAGAGATGCCCACCAGCGAGCATGCTATGGATCCAACCAACAAAGCCATGTTTTGTCAGGTAAGCAGAGTTGGAGCAAAGGTGCTCTGGGGCTTGGCAAAAACAACAGCACAGCCAGTGATGGAGAATTTGCTGCCTTTTAATGGGATTCTATAAATCTGGGATGCTTCAACCTTGCAAATGGAAGAACTGGAAGAAAAGCCCATTCATTCCAGATTCTGCCCAGGCTCTGCCCCAACCCACCACATTTTGTCAAGGCCGGGGGGGGGGTGGCAACTAGAATAAAATAATTGGGAGCTCAGATAAGCCCCATTCCACATAATCAATCAGACGACGCTGTGCAATTACACCATTTGAATGGCAATGCCCATCAACTTTGAGGGAGCCCCTGGCCCCCTCAAATAATTTATTGGGGTGGGGAAGGATCTCAGCCTCTAGGAGTTGGCTCCTATGGTCCAGGCTCCACCTTCAACATGCCTTTGGGCTGCTTTGGCCAGGTTGGGGGGGTGGATATCCAAAGCATGATAGCAGATGGCTCCCATAGGGCAGCATTAGGGGAGCCTGTGGCTTTCCCCATGTTGATGGATGACCAGCTCACATCAGCCCCTGCAGTCAGCATGGGCAGTGGTCCAGAAATGATGGGAGTTGTAGACCAGCAACATGCAGGCTACCTCTGCTGTAGAGGAACTGTGTGACAAAGGCCAGCCAAGAGGGTCAGCTAACCCCATGGCGAAAGGAAGGTATCCAAGTGAGTCCCAGGACGCAGTCCGAAGGTAGGTGATGCAGCCCCCATGCTGACTCAAAGCAGGGAGGTTCTGTATCTTTTTCAAACAGCATGCTTAACAAGCTGGTTTTTATATGCCTTTAATTGTTTAAAATGTGATAATTGTATCATTTTATCACTTCTGTGTTTACTGCCCTGGGCTCCTTTGGGAGGCAGGTCAGAATAGAAATTTCATAAATAAACAAACCAAGCCACTTTATTTTGAAGGGAAAGCAGCAATACAGAGTCCTGGTCCTGGGGTGAGCTGCTGATCCAGAGTGGGCCCCTGTGTGGCGTTTTTTTGCCTCCCAGCTGCTCTTTGCCTCCACGGGTGCAGTTACAGAAAACAGTACCCACCCATGCACCCCAAAAAGATATCCCAGGGAGAATTATTTGGAAACCAGCACAGGGCCTAATCTGTATCATGCAGCACAGTACCAAACTGGGATTCTGTGCACCTCCTTGAAAGGGTGCATCCACAGTGGCATGGGCAAGTGTTCCACTGGTGCAACACATTCATGTCCTCTCCCCCACTGCTCTCATCTTCTCAGGAGGGTCCTCTCTGGAGCTGCTCAAGTTGGCATACATGTTTCTCCTCCCTCCCACTCTTCATTTTGCCCTCACAACAACCCTGTGAGGTAGGTTAGGTTGAGAGATGGTGGCTGGGCCAAGTCACCCAGTGAGTTTCATGGCTGACTAGGGATTTGAACTCTGGCCTCCAAAATCCTAGCCCAATTCTCTAACCATTATGCCACACTAGCTCAGCCCACTCCTCATAGCTCCTTCTCGCATGGTTCTCTGTCTCTGCATGTTCCTTCATTCCAAATAGGCTTTTAAAATCCTTCTTCACTGCAACACACACACACAACGCTGAACACTACATTCCGAATTGTGCAATTCCTCCTTACACACTCCCCACAAATTATGCAATGATGTAAATCATGAGATGCAAATTTACATCACTTGTTTCGAGCACAGAATTCAGGTCTTCTGGTTTCCCCTCTGCAGAATCCCAGGGTCCCTTTGCCAACCAGAGGGAGGAGGATTTGACAGTCCTTCTGTAGCTGCAGAAGACAGTCAAGGCAGGGGGGGGGAGGTCAGCCTGCCCCAGGCACAAGCAGCTGACTCATTCCACACTTTCCTCCCAATGACCTGGAATGCCGGAAGGATGCCCAGATCTCTCTCAGCAGCTCTCACCTGAGCGACAGACCCATTAGCAGTGCAGCTGCAGCAGGAGCCAGATATTAAGAGAGCTGTTGACCCCAGTGCAAAAAGCTCAACTTGTGTCAGATAACAGGACTGTGTGAAGGAGTTTCAAGCCTTTATCCGAGGCTCAGGGAACATCTGGCATGGAACGCCTGGCACTACCTCTAGAATTTATTTATTTTAATGGCAGGATTCCATCAGAGCACACGTATGGGACCATTAGGCAGCAACTGGTTGCACACACACAGCTCCCCCAGACAATCCTGAGAATTGGAAGCGAGAGCAAGTAGGTCAGTGGGCTGATCTAGCGAAAGCCACAGGGGTGAGGGATCCCCTTTACTCCCTTGCCATTATTTGCCTCCTCCTAACCAGCTGCGACTAAAACCTACACCAGGGGTGGCTGACATGTTGCTCTCCAGAGGTTGGGCAGCTGTCCAGGCTAGGTGGTGCTGAAGTATCTGAATTGTCCAGTTACTGTGCACTGTATTTTGAGACAACGCCAGATACTGTATCACCCCAGGGATTCCAATTATTGAATTGTATTATTTTGATGAATTTGTTGCTGTTTGCTTCATTTATACTCTACTGCACTTGATATTATAGTGATTGTAATGTTTGTTGTTTTGTCTGCAACAAAGGCTAAAGCCAGGGTTCATGCACTCTCTTGTTGAGTCCCATTTGTGCCTATTCCCTCAGGGGACCCAGGGGATCAAGAGGCGTTCAACAGGCCACTCCCCCAGGATGGGCGCAAGGCACAATCTGGTCCGATGCCGAAATGTCACTTATGCCTGCAATTGCAGCCATTATATTCCTTGATCCCCTTTGCCTTTGATGTCTGGAGCAACGGAACTCTGGGGACTGCATGAGGCAAAAGGCATCTGACACAGCCTGGATCACAAGGAACAATCCCCTTATACCTGCCCAGGGAGGGATGCAATGCAAGGCTTAGAATACTGATAGACAGCAGCACACTGCACAGGCAAAGGTGCAGGAGGAAGGTGCCTTGAGTGAAGCAACACAGACATTGCCAGGGAGGGAGGCTTGGTGGCTGGAGGTTCATAAGCATCTTGGCTGCAGCATGGGCTCTGAGGATCCCTTGCCACTACAATTAGGGCTGTGCATGGGCCAGGATTCTGTGCACAGAACGTGGCCCTGATGCAAAATTCAGCTCCCTAAAGATTTCAGAACCCTTTTAAAAAGCAGGAAAAATGAGTGGAGGCGATACTGTGATTCCCACATTGCAAAGGTTGGACCAGATGGCCCTTTGGTTCCCTTCCAACTCTACAATTCTGTGATTCTTTGCCAGCTAATCTCTCAGGTGGAAGAGAGAAAGGTCAGCTGAGATTTCTGGTGGCCTGATGGGGACCTGGCCTGTCCCCCAAAACCAGATAATTATTGCTGCATCCCACCCCAATCTCCACCAAATAGCTGCACAAGATCCTAAGGGTTCCAGGTGCTCACCTAGGGTTCTGTTTTCTATGGGAAATCAAGGCACAGTGGAGAGTAGTGTCTTTAAGAAATATGGTTTCTTGTACACATATTTACACCTGGGTCTGCACTGGAGAGAGTTCAGAGCATTACATCTCAAGAGGGGCTTGTTCCCCAGAGCAGTGCAACACTGGAGTCCAAGCATCCTGCACAACTTCTCAGTGCCTCTGTCCCAACCTGCCAAGATGGTTCTGCCCTGCATGGCCTCTGCCTTGAGTTGTGGCTCCACCCTTCTCCTTCCCAAAGACCCTTGCCAGAAAAAACTGAAGCCTTGTGTAAAATGACACCTTTTCCCTATAGGCACATCCCCCATCACCTTGGCAGCCTCCTGCCCTCACCCAGTGGAGCCTCCTACCTGGTTGATGGTTTTCACTGAGGGGTTAATGACTTGCTTCCATTAATGACTTATCATTCTTATCAGCTTCTGTCTCAGACCAGCCCTGGCATCTTCCCTTCAATACTCCACATATTATCTAAATTCTACCATGCACAGTGGCACCTCGGGTTACATACGCTTCAGGTTACATACGCTTCAGGTTACAGACTCCGCTAACCCATAAATAGTACCCCGGGTTAAGAACTTTGCTTCAGGATGAGAACAGAAATCACACAGCAACGGTGCGGCAGCAGTGGGAGGCCCCATTAGCTAAAGTGGTGCTTCAGGTTAAGAACAGTTTCAGGTTAAGAACGGACCTCTGGAACGAATTAAGTACGTAACCAGAGGTACCACCGTATTAATTTCCAACATTCCCTAACTCTGGCAGTTATGGGTGCACCTCCAAACTCTGTTACCCTGGATCTGTGGCAGTATTTTACTGACACCAGTTATCCATTCCGTATACTCAGGTCCTGCTTTAAGGCCCTGAGAGGTTCGCAAAGCGGCTTACGAAAGAGAGTCTCACAACAAAGTCATGCTCAAATCTAGGAAGGGAAACATTGTTGGTTATATGGCTGTGTGTCACTCCGGGTACATTAAGCAGAAGAGCAGAATAATAAAGAGTAATCATTATTATATTGAAATGGCAGAAACCGGACATTATGCAAAATAAGAGACATCATGCCAAGCTGAACAGCGGTTTCGGAGTTCTACAGAATCCCAGTTCTCCCGGCACGGAAGCTCAATTACCTTGATGCAAAGCTCTCAATCTCCCTTGCCGTTTGCCCAAGACACACACACACACACGGCAGGCCGCCAAATGGTGCAGTCGCTCCGAGACAGGCACGTAAGCCCTCTCTGCATGAACTCGCCGAGGGCTGAAGGCAAGCACCCCTCCGCCTTGCTCCCCACAGCATCCCCCTCCTATTAATCCCCCATCAGCTCTCAAAGCCAGAGGCAAACAACTACTGAGAGGCAGAGAGAGATCCCAGGCCAGCGCAGCTTTCAGAAAAAAGACGACTGTTTTGTTGCGATAATGGAGAGCCGGCTGACAAGAAAGAGCAGGAGGGGGGTGCCAGGGACTAATTTCCTGTTGATATTTTTAAAGCCTCCATTAAAGACTCGGCTGCCCTCCGCAGGGGAAGCTTTCTCCATCACACACACCCTCCCTTGCACCCCCAACAGCTGTGAGCTGCACAGCAAAGCGGCGGGTCAGGTGGGGACATCCTATGAAAGGCCGCTCCCAGGCTTCAGAGGCAGTGGCGGAGCGGATAAGTTCTGAAGTGCAGACCCTCTTTGTGACAACAACACGCACCCCCTCCCAGTTGCTTCTAAGAAACAGAAATCAGAGTTTGAACAGGGCAGAGATGATGGCAGGAGTGTACTAAGCCAGCTTCTTGCTGGCTCTCACCTACACATTTTGCTCAACATCCAGACTGAGAAAGACCCCTGGTGGACTCAAAAGCTTGCTCACGCTTTTGTGATCTTTTGGTAGGTCATAATGGTAGGCATTTTCTAAAGTAAAATAGTGGCAGCTTAACCCTTAACCATGCATGCCTACACCCTGGATAGCTCAGATGGTTAGAGCGTGATGCTGGTAACACCAAGGTTGTAGGTTCAATTCCTGTATGGGACAGCTGTGCCTCTCCTGGTATGCCCCACGGAGGACCTTAAGGTCCATAAATAGCAACACCCTAGTGGTCCAGGGGCCCTAAGGAAGTTAGATTAGCCTCAACCAGAGCCAGGGCCTTTTCAACACTGGCTCCGGCCTGGTGGAACATTCTGTCTCATGAGACCAGGGCCCTGTGGGATCTGATTTCCTTCTGCAGGGCCTGTAAGACAGAGTTGTTCTGCCTGGCCTTTGGCTTAGAATCAATTTGATTCCCTCCCCCTCTTTCTTTTTTCCTTTTTCCTCCTGTGAAGAGGCTGCATCTTAATGTTTTAATGTTGTATTTTAATCTTGTTTTTAAGTTGTATTTTAATCAACTTGTTTTTATTATTGGTTGTTAGCCACCCTGGGACCAGTCTTGGGTGGGGAGGGCGGGGTATAAATAAATTTATTATTATTATTATTATTATTATTATTATTATTACAGTGGTGCCTCGCAAGACGAAATTAATTCGTTCCGCAATTCTCTTCGTCTTGCGGGTTTTTCGTCTTGCGATGCACGGTTTCCCATAGGAATGCATTGAAAATGAATTAATGTGTTCCTAGGGAAACCGCCTTCAGGCCAGGTCCGGGGACAGTCTGTCCCCGGACCTCTTCTGAAGGCTGGGGGGGGGGGACAAGGGCTTTTCTTCCCACCCCCAGCATTTTAAAAAACCCTGGGACAGCGGAGGACTTCTCCGCTGTCCGGGCGATCTTAAAATGCTGGCGGGCGGCATTTTAAAATCGCCCCGGACAGCGGAGGACTTCTCCGCTGTCCGGGGCGATTTAAAAGCCCCTGGGAAGGCAGGCAGGGGGGAGCAAAGACTTTCGCCCCCTGCCCGCCTTCAGAAGGTGTTCCCACCACCCCCCCGCCCGGCTTCGCAGCAGCGCTACGAAGCCCGGAAGCTGGGGCAGCTGTTCCCGCCCCCCTCCCCCCTTTGGAACATCGTTCCGAAGCGGGGCGGATGGGGCAGCTGTTCCCGCCCCACCTCCCCCCTTCGGAACATCGTTCCGAAGCGGGGCGGATGGGGCAGCTGTTCCCGCCCCACCTCCCCCCTTCGGAACATCGTTCCGAAGCGGGGCGGATGGGGCAGCTGTTCCCGCCCCACCTCCCCCCTTCGGAACATCGTTCCGAAGCGGGGCGGATGGGGCAGCTGTTCCCGCCCCACCTCCCCCCTTCGGAACATCGTTCCGAAGCGGGGCGGCTGGGGCAGCTGTTCCCGCCCCACCTCCCCCCTTCGGAACATCGTTCCGAAGCGGGGCGGATGGGGCAGCTGTTCCCGCCCCACCTCCCCCCTTCGGAACATCGTTCCGAAGCGGGGCGGATGGGGCAGCTGTTCCCGCCCCACCTCCCCCCTTCGGAACATCGTTCCGAAGCGGGGCGGCTGGGGCAGCTGTTCCCGCCCCACCTCCCCCCTTCGGAACATCGTTCCGAAGCGGGGCGGCTGGGGCAGCTGTTCCCGCCCCACCTCCCCCCTTCGGAACATCGTTCCGAAGCGGGGCGGCTGGGGCAGCTGTTCCCGCCCCACCTCCCCCCTTCGGAACATCGTTCCGAAGCGGGGCGGATGGGGCAGCTGTTCCCGCCCCACCTCCCCCCTTCGGAACATCGTTCCGAAGCGGGGCGGATGGGGCAGCTGTTCCCGCCCCACCTCCCCCTTCGGAACATCGTTCCGAAGCGGGGCGGATGGGGCAGCTGTTCCCGCCCCACCTCCCCCCTTCGGAACATCGTTCCGAAGCGGGGCGGCTGGGGCAGATGTTCCCGCCCCCCCGCTTCGGAACAGGGTTTTCAAATGCTGGGGGTTGGCAGCGAACGCTCCCGACCCCCAGCATTTTAAAATCTCCCCGGGACAGAGACTTCTCTGCTGTCCCTTGGAGATTTTAAAATGCTGGGGGTCGGCAGCGAACGCTTTGCTCCCGCCCGCCAGCATTTTAAGATCGCCCGGGGCAGGCGGGGGGGGAAGGCAGGCGGGGGGGGGAGCAAAGACTTTTGCCCCCCGCCGGCCTTCAGAAGAGGTCCTCTTCTGAAGGCCGGCTGTGGGCAAAAGTCTTTGCTTCCGACCGCCAGCATTTCCCTATGGGCTTTCGTCTTGCGATGCAAGCCCATAGGGAAATTCGTCTTGCGAAGCGCCTCCAAAACAGAAAACCCTTTCGTCTTGCGGGTTTTCCGTCTTGCGAGGCATTCGTCTTGCGGGGTACCACTGTATTATTATTTGGCAGGCACCCCATGAAAGGGCATTACTATTCTTATTAAATTTTATCCCACCTTTCTGCTGGGCAGCTCATAGCTGGCCCTTGTCCCAGCTGTGAAATAAAGGCGTGGTGCTTTCGCCAGGTCTGCACTGCAGCCATTTCACAGTTAAGAGACATGCAGTCCCTTCAGAGTCACCATTTCATGGGAGAAAGTCAGTCCTGGGCAAAAACTGAGACTGCCTCCCCGGTGGATGCTCCACCCTTCAACAAGTGATGCCTTGCAAGTGTGAAAAGTCATCAAAATGATAAATGCTACTATGAACAATTGTTGTTGTTTAGTCGTGTCCGACTCTTCATGACCCCATGGACCAGAGAACACCAGGCACTCCTGTCTTCCACTGCCTCCCGCAGTTTGGTCAGACTCATGTTTGTAGCTTCGAGAACACTGTCCAACCATCTCGTCCTCTGTCGTCCCCTTCTTCTTGTGCCCTCCATCTTTCCCAACATCAGGGTCTTTTCCAGGGAGTCTTCTCTTCTCATGAGATGGCCAAAGTACTGGAGCCTCAGCTTCACAGTCTGTCCTTCCAGTGAGCACTCAGGGCTGATTTCCTTCAGAATGGATACGTTTGATCCATGGACAAAGACAACATGCATGAACAATTAGGGATGTCAAATAATTCCAATGCAAGTGAAAACAAGAGTGAAAATTGAGGATGGCCACTTATTTGTCCCATATCCAGAATGGAAATTAATCCAGCAAGTATGATCAGTATATGCTGCTGTTACTGCTTTGTGTTGGCAAATGAGGCATAATTAAGATAATAGAATTGTAGAGTTGGAAGGGACCCCAGGGGTCATCTAGTCCAACCCCCTGCAATGCAGGAATCTCAGCTAAGCATCCATGGCAGAGGGCCATCCAACCTCTGCTTTAAAACCGCCAAAGAATTCTACCACCTTCTGATTGATGGTGTTTCCCCTCCATTTGTACTGCTTTTCCTTTGCTATGAAATGAATGGCCTTTGACTTGAAATGCTGTGGAATAACATACGGATAATGTAATTATGCAAATTCTGCCCTAGAAGGCAGCAAGATGAAGCCAAATTGCAGCAGAACAGAAACAGCACTGCTCGTGACGCAGGTGGATGGAATGGAAATCAATGCCTTCCTACATTACCACAGCTGAAAACTTCCTATCTCCTCACATTGCCTTGAGGCATTGCAGTGGAGTTGCACTCCATTCACACATTCAGCCATGAGTCGTAAAGGGATGATAAATTTGGTGGTTGATATACCTTTGTGGGCCAAGCCTCCTGTCCAGAGAATGCCCATGCTTTGTCTTTAAAAAATGGAACTCCATTCACACATTCAGCTGCCAACCACTAAGGGCTGGTGATCGCACGCCATTGGCAACTTCAGCATCAAAGGCTGGTTTATGTGAATGGGCCAGCACAGATTATAGTGCCACAGACAGCATTTATAGGCTGCCTCTCAGGGACCCCACTTGCCAGTAGGATGAGTCCACACACTGGATGTGCAGGCACCAAGTAAGCCAATGAAGCAGAAGGGACACGAGAAGGTGCTTCATACAGAGTCAGGCCACTCACCATCTCACTCAAGGCTGGGGGATCTCCTGCTCTCCCCCTCCCCCCCCAAGCCATTTCCAGTGGCCTGCCAGCCCCCTACCACGTTTCCTTTCAGTGTTAGAATAATAAAATCATTGAAAAGCACCATCTGTGCAGTAGCCAGTGGCTGCTGAAGTGTGGGGAGTGGAATCCCCTCCCCTCGCCTTCCCCGAGACCATCGGAGTGGAAGTCATTGGTGGCAGCGGCGAACTCCAAGTAGCAGCTGAGCTACTGCGCTCCAGTCTTCCCTGAGTGCTTGGTTATTGTCGTTGGTGCTCAGGAAACTCCAAGCAGATGGGGGTGCTGAGGTGGAAGTAGGCGGCCAAGCGCTCTGCTTTCTCCTAAGCGTGCTCAGCAATCACTACTGTCGCTTGAGAATCACTGGAGCGCTCAGCTGCGTGCTCTCCCCTGCAGAGGAGAGGAAGAGAGGCCTCTTCTCCTGGCTATCTCCTACCCCACAGCTGAAGAGAGAGCTGTGTGAGCAGGAGAGAGAGAGAGAGAAGGAGGTGACCACACCCCCACTGACAAACAGTAAGCCAAGAGTGAACCCTCAATGAGAAACGGTCCACCACCCTGATCCAGCTCAGCGTAGTCAACACTGAACCTAGGGGTCATCTACATGCAAAGCAGGTCCCCTACATCCCTTTCCCAAAGCAGATATTAAGATGGTATTTTGTTTTACTGCAGAGGAATTTCCCTTGTGTTGCTCAGCATTGTCTGCAACTCTGCATTGAACGCAAGTGGCTCTGCAGGACCTCAGAAGAGGGTCTTTCTTGGCCCTCCCAGGTGATGGAACCTGAGACCTTCTGCATGCAGTTTGACCCTTCTCCACATGCCTGCTTCAAAAGAGTCCTAACAGGTAAAAACACCCATACCTGAATGGCTTTCACCATGAGATTTCTGTCCAGATCATGGTCAGAATTGGCAAGAGGAGATGCATCACACTTTCCCAACCCTGGTGCTTTCCAGATGTTTTGGACTACAGTTCTCATGGTGGCTGGGGCAGATGGAAGTTATAGTCCAAAGCATCTGGAAAGCACCAAGTTGGCGAGGACAGACATGCAAGAAGCTTCTAGCTGGCTCTGAAGAAGGAGGCAGGAGCAAACTCATAACAAAAGGAACAAAACAAAAGCTGAAGGTGCAAAAGCAATTGCGAAAGTTAACTGCTTTCAATACGGCAGTTCAAAATTCAAAAAGTCAAAGAAAGCAGTCATTAATTGTTTCATCAAAGTCTGCAACACAGCACCCCCTTGTGTCACACTGATGCAAGTGATGCTGCCTCACCTTACCAATTAAGTTTGTGTGTGTGTGTGTGTGTGTGCGCGCGCGCAGCGTCACCTTCCCTCACGAACTCTAGCAGTAAAATACTTCTTCTTGGTACAGGTGGACCCACAGAAGTAGCTGACTCCCCATTGCGTTTTCAGGGTGGGCACTGCAAAACAGAGGTACTTTGCCCCTGCTTGAAAGGGTAGATACAACCCAGACACCTTCAGGTGAATTGTGTTTGACTTGTAAAAACTGTTTTACTCTTCCACTGAAATTCCTCAAATGTGACATCCAAGAAGGCAAGGCAAGTTTCTCCAAAACTGGCAAAACACAGTGGACAAGTGAGAGAATGTCCATTTGGTTCCCCTTTTAATGAAAGTTGGCCTAAAATGCAACTACCCTCTGAAATTCACACTTCTCCAGATCTTGCAAAGAGAGACTATTGCAAAAAGTGTGCATTTTAGGCAATATTGCATACAAAAATTAGAAGAAATGTGGTCTAAAGTGTTGGCAACTTGTTTGAAGATTATATGAGGAACTGTACCAAAGACTGGAAAAACAAGAAACTGAAGGAAAATGAAATTGACAGATCCATCCGTTCTTAATCTAGGCACGTGCAAAAACACTGGAGAAACTGAGCTAGTCTCATCAAAACCTGTCTATGAACCTGGCTCTATGAAAAATTACAGAATTAGATGAGCTTTACTTCCTTCAAAACCCATAAGTGGTTGAGAGAGCAGGAGGGCTGGGGGAGAGGGGATTTCTTTGTTAGCACTTCATCATAAGCAGGGCAGGGACTTTTAAACTATGCTCAGTCATAACTAGCTAATAATTATCTTGAACAGATAAAATTATCTTGCTACAGATCTGCAGAGCTCTGGTGGTGCCTGATGGTTCCCACCTTCCCAGTGCCCACTAGGACTCCTCCTCCCTAGAGTCTCTTCCACACAATCAAATTAGTAAGAGTGTGGAGAATGAAGGTCATGGTTATCCACTGAGGTAGCTTTCAGCCCCCACCTATGCCACGTATGAAAAAGCAACCACAAGAAAAAGCACCTTCAGGAGCCAAAACTAGAAGATGAGGGCCGGAAGTCATGGCCACCCATGGGTGGCTTTCAGCAACCACCTTTCAAGTTTGCACCTCAAAGAAGCTTCCTGGCCAGCCAGCATAAACAGAATCTGCCCTTTGATCAGTGAGTCAAACATCAATCCTTCCCTTTGAGGGGCTTCAATATTTTAAGGCAAATGTTCAAAGTGGCCTGATTCCCTTTTTTAAACCCAGCAAAATGATATTCCTGCATCCTTGAAGGCAAAAGGATATTCCTGCAACCTTCCGCCTCGCTCAAGTAAGCTCAAAAGCAAATAGAAGGGGAAGAAATGGAGGCAGTGAGAAATTTTACTTTCTTGGGCTCCATGATCACTGCAGATGGTGACAGCAGCCACGAAATTAAAAGACGCTTGCTTCTTGGGAGAAAAGTGATGACAAACCTAGACAGCATCTTAAAAAGTAGAGACATTGCCTTGCCAACAAAGGTCTGTATAGTAAAAGCTATGGTTTGCCCAGTAGTGATGTATGGAAGTGAAAGCTGGACCATAAAGAAAGCTGATCGTCGAAGAATTGATGCTTTTAAATTATGGTGCTGGAGGAGAATCTTGAGAGTCCCATGGACTGCAAGAAGATCAAACCTATCCATTCTGAAAGAAATCAGCCCTGAGTGCTCACTGGAAGGACAGATCGTGAAGCTGAGGCTCCAATACTTTGGCCACCTCATGAGAAGAGAAGACTCCCTGGAAAGATGGGAAAGATGGAGAACACAAGGAGAAGGGGACGACAGAGGACGAGATGGCTGGATAGTGTTCTCGAAGCTACCAGCATGAGTTTGACCAAACTGCGGGAGGCAGTGGAAGACAGAACTGCCTGGCGTGTTCTGGTCCATGGGGTCACGAAGAGTCAGACACGACTAAATGACTAAACAACAAAGTAATTAGGTGAGGTGGGGAGGAGGCCATAAGGAGTTCACCTGTCCCCGTTTCCAAAACAGCCAGAAAAGCCTGTGCTATCACTGGGGGAGAAATTCGATTTGGATCACATTTTAATGCAAAACCATCCAAAACATAACAGAAACACAGCAATCCTTTGAAATCTGCACTTCTCAGAATTTTTTTCCATTTTCAGGGCTGTGCTGCCTCTTCTCTGCCCCTCCTGCCCCCTCCCCTTCCTCCCAGGGTGACGATGGCCGCCTCTGAGAGACGTCCTGCCTGATGGAGGACACGGCCAAAGTACAAGCTCATAAACAGGCAGTACAAGCCATGCTTTTTACTGGTTCTATTTTTACGAGGAGACGCCGTGAACTGTAACGAGATAATATTCTGTTCTTGGTCACCCTGTTAAGAAATTATCATGGTCGTCCACTTGAGAAACTCGCCCCAGGCGCCCACTGGGATGATCAGCACGAAAGCACAAGTTGGGGGAGGGGGGCAGAGGGGGGGGAGTGAAGGAGGAAGGGTTGCCTGAAATGTTTCCAAATGATTAAAAAGCCACTTTGCAAAAGGAGCTTCTGCTGTGCAAAAGGCGGGGCAAGAGTAATTCCCATAAGCAGCTGCAGAAGAATTTGCTGCATCCCAAAGTTAGACCTGGAAAAGGCTGTGCCTTTCTGAGCACCTGAGTCAAATGCTCACTGCTTCAGGGTCCTGCCGCCTTGGAGAGTGTAAGGAATCATGGAATCAAAGACACAGAAACATAGGGTTGGAAGGAATCACAAGGGTCATCTATTCCAACCCCCTGCAATGCAAAAATCTCGTCTAAAGAATCCCTGACAAATGGCCATCCAACTTCTGTTTTTTAAAAAGGTATTCAATCCCACTGACAGAAAGCTCTTCCTGATGTTTAACTGGAGACAAACAGCTGGCGCAAATGCTGAGAAGGTCCCATATTGAGACTGCAAGACCCATCACCCTCAGCAGGGAAGCAGCATCAGGCTGTGGCTCTCAGTGCCTGTTATTTGTTTCCTTCACCTCTCCAACATTAAGGTAACTGGGTCACCTCAAATCTGCTCAGTCACAAGCATTCAACCATTTTTTCCAGCACAAGTGTCTAGTGCTCAGGGGTGCAGGGGAGAGTTTGAACACCTGCAACAGTGCTTTGGGGAAAACCCAGAAGCCAGTGGGTGGCTAGTAGTAGTAGTAGTAGTAGTAGTAGTAGTAGTAGTAATAATAATAATAATAATAATAATAATAATAATAATAACAACAACAACAACAACAACAACAACAACCACCACCACCACCACCACCACCACCACCACCACCACCAAATGAGTAAGAGGCTGAGGTTCCCTGAGATATAGGTATTTCCTACCCTACTATACCCTGATGCTACTGGGCCCTCCTTGTATTCAGACATTAATATTTTGCCTTCGGAGAAGGAAAAACTTTTACTACTCAGTTCTTCTGAATACGTAAACTACATTTAGGGCAGGAGCACAGGTGCAAAATGAAATTTTTGAAGATTCATGTTTACAGAGAACACCAGTATTGGTTGTACAGATGGATTTCATGTACTTTTAGTGTTTTAAATTTGGTGTTCAGGTTTTGTTTTTGTTTTTGTTTTTTGGTGCACCACCCCAATATTTTTGCATGGAAAGAGAAGGAAGGAAAAGAAAAGAAAAAACACCAGGGGAAAGATGCTATCCTACCTTATCCCTTGCTAAACTGTTCTTTTTCTACTAGTAGTGATTTAAAAGAAAACTGCTGGGGTGCATTTAAAAATATGATTCCCTGCCTGCAGTCTGAAGTGGTACAGTCCATTCTATCCGCCACAGGCCTCTACCACCTCATCCCTTTGCATGCATGAACCCGGCCTAAGCCGCCAAGCAAAGTGTTTTACATGGGCTTTTAATCGCTTAACGGCTGGTTAAGATGCTGTAAGCCGTTTAATGTGCTCTGAGCTTCCCCCGTTGTGAAGTTACCCCAAAGGGAAGATGCAGCAAAGAGGGGATCAGAAGCAGGAGGATTTGCTCATCTGCTTACCCCGCAAGAACCCAGGCAAGTAAAGAAGCGGATGTTCTGCATTGCCAGCCACCTTTGTAAAAACGTTTATGCCAGGAAGAACTGGAAAACGTAGTGGGAACGGAAGCAGGCATCTGACCACCATGGGCTTCAAAAGCCTCAATTTCACTTAAAAGACTAAAAAGATCCCAACATTTTTCAGGATTGGTGAGGAAACAAAAGTCATGTCACTTCAATAACGCAGCCCCTTGCACCCCAGAGCCTTGCTTACTAATCCAGATTTATGCATATCCACTCACTTACGTTCAATTGCTCTTGGTAGTGCAGATCAGCTTCTTTCCATTCCGTGTCAGTTTAGCACATGCTCAGACACAGATGTAGTCCATCTTGTTTCCAATGAACAACCCCCAATATCTAATTTTCCACATGTTCTTCCTCTAAAATATGCAGGTTTTTTTAGACATATTCCCTAAAATAAGCATTTTTGTAGAAATATTCCCCAGAAATTACACATTGTACATAGGCTTGAATGGAGATTCCTGCATTGCAGGGGGTTGAACTAGATGACCCCAGGATCCCTTCCAACTCTACAATTCTATACATGTTTTCCCACCAAACCTGCACCACAGATTTTGGAGAAATATGTTCCAATCTGCATGTAAGCCAGCCAATGAGGTCAGAGTCCTTTAAGGCAAAGGCGGAGAACCGCTGGCACTACAGATGTTAGAGAGCTGCTTTGTGATGAATCAGACCATTGGTCCATCCAGCTCAGTATTGTCTACACAGACTGACAGCAGCTCTCCAGGATTTCAGGGAGAAATCTTTAACAGCTCTACCTGGAGATGCCGCCTTCTGCATGCAAGGCAGTTGCTCTACCACTGAGCTACGACCCTTCCTCTTGGAACTCCAATTCCCATGAGCCCCAGTCAACACGGCCAATAATGGTTAGGGATGATGGAAGCTGAAGCCCAACACCATCTGGGATGGGGCTGCTAGTTCCCTCTTCTCTGCTCTAAAATACAAACCGACAAAACTCTCCCTCCCTCCCTAGTAGCACCAGACAGTTGCATCACAAGCAGCAGCAGAACTGAGCACCGGGAGACAGTGATGCCCCTCGCTGCCTTTTCCGCAGCCCCAATCCAGTCATTTACCAGGCAGAGGGGAGCCTGTGAGGTCTTTTTCCGCAGCCAAGAGAGGCAGGCGCAGTTATAAGACAATTAGCCTTTGTTTAGAATGTTCATTATCTCACTCAGCAGCAGCCGGCAAGGGGGGGTGTGAGAATAAGGGAGCGCTATGCTGCAGAAAAGCTGGCCCACTGCAATCCAGCTTCCCCATCTCATAATCCCAAAGCCAAGCTGCAGATGCCTCCCCAGCTGGGTGGTGGAATCCAGGATTCCTCTGCACAGCCTCCAGGAAGGAGCTATCGGCAGGACTATCCCACAGACCAGACATTTTTCAATGTGCCAAAAGGCATGTTGTTCAATAAAATGTTGATTTAGTTCAGGTGCTGTCATCCTGGTGCCCTCCAGGCGTGGGCTGTGCTGGCTTGAGAGCACCAGGTTGGCAATGGGGAATAGCGTGGTGTAGTGGCCTGAAGCAGAGGAAAGGAACCTGCTGCTCTGGAAATGGAGCTGGATTCTACCTCCCACCATCCATGATCATTGCCTAGGCTGGCTGAGACTGATGGGAGATGAACTCCATCAACTTCTTAGAGCAAGGGTCTGCAACCTTTAAGACAAAAAGAGCCACTTGGACCCATTTCTGAAGAAAAAAAACTGGGAGCCACAAAACCATTGCGACATTTAAAACAAATATATCTCCGGAGCCGCGATCTGACAGCGGGTGGGAAGGTGACGTCGGGACAGTGCGTGACTAACGCACGCACTGCCCCCATGCGATGTCACAGCCAGTACAGCGCCCACCACAGTGAGGAGTGTCGGGGCGCACAATGTGCCTCCTCCCCTCGCTAGTATCCACCCCGGAGCCGCAGCAAAGGTGTAAAAGAGCCACATGCGGCTCCGGAGCCGCGGGATGCAGACCCCTGTCTTAGAGTATTGGACTCAGATCAGGAAAGCATAGCTCAGTTCTCCATACAGCTATAAAATTCATTAGGCAAGCCTAGGCCAGTCACCATCTGTCAGTCTAACCCACCTCACAAGGCAATTGTGGTGATAAAAATGGTAGGAGGGATCCGTGTTTTCTGCCATGAGTTCCTTGGAGGAGGAGGAGAATCAAAAATAATACAGCAATGTTAACAGATGCAGCTTTTAAAAAGAAGGCTCGGAGGAATTAATGAAAGATGGGTCAAGTCAAAGGCTTTTAACCATAGCAGCTGAATTGAGCCTCCACTTAGTGAGGCAGACTACAAAATGATTAGATGCTGGGAATAAATGGTGGGGTAGCCACCACCTCTTTGTGAGCTTCCAAGGGACTCTTGCTGACCAACACTAGAAAGCATGTTTTGGAATTATCCAGTTGTTGATGTTTTTAAGGTATTTTTGAAGCTGTTGAATTGGGATGGATCAGCCATCCGGCAAGTTCTGCATTGGCTGGGGATGATGGGAGTTGTTGTCCAAAAAATTGGAAGGCACCAGGTTGGTGAAGGCTGCTTTAGGGTGTTTTAGGTGTTTAGCTGGGTTCTTCAACATGTTGTGCTGCTGTTGCCTCCTTCAGGGCAATGTGTTTTTCAAATGTGGGGCTCTCTCCTTGGGGCCCTGTCATGGTCCCCTGAGGAGTCTGTGGACCAGGTACTGGTGTTTAGCAGCAGAGATGCCTTCTCAGGTGAGGCTCCTGTGCCCACAGACCTGCACAGGATGGACCAAGAAGAAGATCCAGCTTCTCCTTGGAGTTGCAGCTGCCAGAGGACTCTGGCTTCATGGAGTCCTGATCTGGGGCCACAACACAACTGCTGTTGCTGGATTCCCCTCTGTGGGTGATGTTTTCAGGAAAGGACTGTATGTTTTGCAGAGAAAAAAAGGAGAGTCCCATGTTTTGGCTTTGTGGAAAGGGACATCCCCACAATTTTTACCTTGAAAGCAGAATTTAAGCTCCGTAATGCCGGAGAACGGCTCCTCCTCTGCTCTTCCATCAGAAGACAGATTTCTTCAAAAGGGTATAGATGTTTTCCTGATAACATCATAGTAGCAACAGGAAGATAGGGCAATTCCTCAAAGACCTGATTATAATTCAGAGAGACTTCACAGAATTTCAATTAAGGGCAGAAAAGAAAGAAAAGAGAAGAGAAAAGCCAGACAAAACTTCTCATTCCCCAAAGCTAGAAGTGACTGAATGACTTCTGTGAGGGTGTCTCACAGAAGAAAGGAAGGAGCAGCAGCGGCTTGGAGGGCAGAGGACAAGAGAGGCAGGCAGAGATACTGCAGCGCTACGTCAATCTCACCCACACACATTGAGGAGTAAAATGCAAGACCCACACAAATCACAGTTTTGTGCCATCTTCTAAGAATGGCCATGATAAAGACCAGCCTATCATCATTTTGAATAATCCATAGTGCCACACATCCCCAAGTTTGGTCATTTGTGACCAGGGAGTTGGGACAAAGCATTCACAAAGCTTTTGATTCCTGGTCACCTGGAGACAAAATGTATTCATCACGGGAGACCAAGCAAGGAGCTATCTAGAAGCCTGGTCTGTCTATATCAGGTATGAGGAAGCTACACACCTGACTTCTGTGGGATCAGCAAGGAATTGTACCTCCTGACCAGCAACAAGACCCATCAGCAACTAAGCCTGGTCACTGCTGTCAAACTTAGCTGGATCCAAACCATGGTCTACAATGTTCACCAGGAAGTTTTTAAGGCCCCTGGACCTCTTGACTATGGCTGCAGTCAAAAGTGCATAGCAAAAGACTCAAAATCCTCCTTTCATTCCCTGTGAAGATGCACTAAATTTACAAGACACACTGGATCACACTGGAGGAGGCATTACACCTGGACGGCCAGCTGACGACTCCATCCAGGAGTGCTTTTTGGCCAGCTGAAGCTGTTGAGCTAGCTGCACTCATCCATCTTGACCATAGGAACATAAGCCTCCACAGTTACGTCCAGGGTGGATGACTGAAACACATTCTCCATGGAAAAGCCTCAAAAAGCTTCAGCTGTTCCAGTATGCAGATGCAAGGATGTTGGTGATCGCACATGTGTTGCACTAATTCTGCAACAGCTGCCTTGGTGGTTATCCATCTGTTTCAGTGCACAATTCAAAGTGTTGAGTACCTTTAAAGCTGTACATGTCTTAGATGTAGTATACCTTAAGGCAAGGGCACTAAACCTTGAGCTTGGTGGCTCTACAGTGACCCCACCAATTTCAGTGACCATAGGGGGAAATGAAGTAATAATAATTAGGAAGAGCGCAGTGCACTAATTGATGGACCTGCCATCCACTCTCTCCCTGGTCATCAGACTGACTGTTTGATGAACAGAGAAGGGACAATAACTACTACTCCTCAGCTGATCTGCACCTCTTCCTAACATCTTTGGATGTCCCTTTGGGGCTATTGCTGTCCAAGAGTGCAACTGCTCTAGATTCTGAAGTGAGTCTTCCCTCCAAGGGAACCTGCACAACTTAAAGAGTATTTGAAAGACACCTGTATGCCTTGGTGGTTAGCAGACTGGAAGCAGGATGTGTTTCCTTTTTTAAGATGATGCGGCCTTACATGTTCTTCCACTTTAAGGCTTTGGACTCATTTTTCAGGCCATCCTTAATAGTTTTGCCTCTCTTCTTCCCACAGATGCGAAGAAGAGATGTCCTCACCACCACATTCACTCCTTGTGTTTGGGAAACCTCCATTTTTGCTTTTCACGCTTCAGACTCTCTCTCAGTGATGCCAAAGCAGCCCAAGCGACAGTTAGAAGGGGCCCTTGGCCAACCTCTGTCTGCTCTCGTAGGGGCTAATTGTTGTTAGCAAATGATCCTCCTTTGGGGTTTTACTAGACCTCTGGGGCCATTTCTAGCGAAAGTATGCAAGAGCTATTGGAGGCAGGGAAGGCATGAGCACAGCAATATTTTGGTCTAATCTGGCAGTATGCCAGCCCCCTGTTTGCTTGCAAAACTTGAACCTTAGCAAAATAGTATCTGCCTCGAACACAGAGGTATGAGAATTGCAAATTCTGGGGGAAATTCTCCATTTGAAGTTTGGAAGCCAGCTCAAGCCCCAAGAAAGGAGCCAAGAAAGTTGTAGAGCACAATAATACCTCCCTCAAGCAGTGAGACATCACAATGCAATTTGGAACTCATAATCCTGTTTTGCATTCAGACATCAGCTTGACACTTGCACCCAATTTCCAAGAAAAAATATGGATTCTCATGACACTGTAAGCCAAACTATGGCTCACTGAAACAGGTCGTGCCTTCAGAGAGGAGTTGCAGCTGCTCTGCTCCTCTCTGGTCCCTTCTGCTCCCTGGCCACACTTTGGCTTAGCAGGTCATCTGAATCCAGGCTTAGGGCTGAGCTCTTCCCTTCCTAACCAAGCCAAGAAGGTCTGGGGAGGGCAAAGTGGCTGGGATCTCCTCTTTGAGAGCCCCAGTGCTTGCCTTGCGCTGTCCTGGTTGATGGCAGGCCCCAGACTGAAGAATGGTTTCACAGGAGGCTGAATTGCACAAGGGAGACAATCCCAGCAAACTGGCATTCGTGCGGCATGCAATGAAAGCTGTCCGGAGTACAGCCCACTGTTGAGGGAGGTTGGTGGGGGAAGGAGAGGGGTTTGCCCAGAAGTGCCTACAGAACATCCCACTGGGCCGGGAGCCAGGGGAAGGCTCCTTTTCTCCCTTCCTGGCCCGCTGCCACTCTCCATTCCAAGGAGCCTGAATGCATCTTTGGCACAATTCACCAAGCTGATGTCGTTAACAGCGATGCTTTTTGCCAATCGCTGGATCAGAGTCGCTATCACTGGCAGCCAGGAGGCCCTTTTTGGGAATTTATTTTACCTTAACTGTCATTAAAAAATTTTTTTTCAAAGGTCTTCCAAATGCGAGTTTGAGTTTAAAAGCTGCTCCAAGATTAAGGATTATTCTCTGCCAGAGAACACTCTGTGCCTGCATTATAGCCTTGAGTGATTTACAGGACTGCCCATGCTTGGGGGGGGGAGAGGGAGAGAGGGAGTGTGTGTGTGAGAGAGAGAGAGGTGAGATCAGGGAGAGGGGACTCATCTGGATTTGTGAAGTTAGAGCACTGGGACTAGAGTTGGGGGCAACAGCAGCAACAGAAACATTGAATATCGGTAGTGGCGCCCTCCCTGTGGAATGCCCTCCCACCAGATGTCAAAGAGAACAACTACCAGACTTTTAGAAGACATCTGAAGGCAGCCCTGTTTAGGGAAGCTTTTAATGTTTGATGTATTACAGTATTTTAATATTTATTTGGAAGCCGCCCAGAGTGGCTGGGGAAGCCCAGCCAGATGGGCGGGGTATAAATAATAAAGGTAAAGGTACCCCTGCCCGTACAGGCCAGTCTTGACAGACTCTAGGGCTGTACGCTCATCTCACTCTAGAGGCCGGGAGCCAGCGCTGTCCGCAGACACTTCCGGGTCACGTGGCCAGCGTGACAAAGCTGCTCTGGCGAGCCAGCGCAGCACACACGGAAACGCCATTTACCTTCCCGCTAGTAAGCGGTCCCTATTTATCTACTTGCACCCGGGGGTGCTTTCGAACTGCTAGGTTGGCAGGCGCTGGGACCGAGCAGCGGGAGTGCACCCCGCCGCGGGGATTCGAACCGCCGACCATGCGATCGGCAAGTCCTAGGCGCTGAGGTTTAACCCACAGTGCCACCCGCGTCCCAAATAAATAATAAATTATTAATATTATTATTAATTATAAAAAGTGTTTCACATTACTATACTACTATCCTTACAACCACCCTGCAAGCTAGGCAGGCACTGTTAGCCTCACAGTGCAGACAGACATGGGGCTGGCCATTCTAAGGCACCCCAGCAAGTTCCTGGAAGAGGCAAAAATCTGAACATGGACCTCCCAATTCATCCATCAGACTTTCCACCTCTAAGCTAATCCAATGGAATACTGTAACATCCTTTTGCTCTGCACCAGTATAAGAGCTGCTGTGACTTGCTTTGCCCCAAGGCACATCTAGCTCAACATTGAACCTTCATTACTACTAATTCACATGCAGCCATCCTAGTAAGGGAACACCTGGATTTAGGGCCTCCTTTTCCCTGTGACCTCAATTTGCAATTAGTTTATACCTCACCTTTCCTGCTATGAACTCAGGTAGATGTAGACTCTTCTCCCTGCCCCCCCATTTTATCTTCA
The DNA here is from genome assembly GCF_964188305.1 of Podarcis bocagei. Lineage (NCBI taxonomy): Eukaryota > Metazoa > Chordata > Lepidosauria > Squamata > Lacertidae > Podarcis > Podarcis bocagei. The sequence continues at coordinate 33,468,171 of NC_138132.1, forward strand.
TAACAGTCCTGTGAGGTATGTTTAGGCTGAGAGACAGTGACTGGTCTGTGGTCACCCTGGGAGCTTCCTGTCTGAGTGAGGATTTGAACCCTGGTCTCCCAGGTCCTAGTCTGACACTCTAACTTCTATACCACACGAACAATTGCAATGATGGTTTAACAACACACAGGTACATGAGCTGGATCCAGATCAGCTACCTGGCAGGGTAGAGTACAAACTGTGGGGGCAGGTGATCAGGTCCTATTTTGGGGCTTCCGATTGGGACATTTGGTTGACCACTATGAGAACAGGAGGGTGGACAAGGTGGACCATTGGACTGATCCAGCAGGCTCTGTTTGTGTTCTTAGGAGTAGCAGAAGGAGGTTAAACATTTTCTGTTCCCTGCTGTTGCCCTGATCTGGAGCAGACACATACACAGAGAGACAAACACAGAATTGCTATTTGCACTGGAAAGAAACCTCCCAGCACACCAGGGGGAGCCTTATTTGGAGATGCAGAAGGGCTGACCTGGATCGAGGCTGCAGCAGGAGGCAAATGGCCCTGGGGTACCCAATGGAGGAGTGGACATTAGCAGCAGAACCATGCCAAGAGGTTTTTAGGATCCTCTTACACTGAGTCGACCTTCCTTCCTCCTCTCCACGCCACATGACCAGTTTTGCACCTGTGACAATCACAGGCAACTCTGGCTTTGGAACTTTGAGAATCAAAGCACAACTCTGATTTCAGCACAGAACAAAGAAGCGTGTGCCCCGGTTACTGGAAGTTTGAGAAATGTTAGCGTAGCATACTCTCCTTAGCTTAGTCTGGGAGCTGGCATTGTAAAGCAGGGAAAAACAAAGAGCAGAACTTGGTTAAGAATGTAAGAGGAGCCCTGCTGTTGAATCAGGCCAAGGACACACCTAGGCCACTAAGCTGGGCTCCCAGTGGCCAACCAGATGCCTGTGGGAAACCCAAAGGCAGGACCCCAGCCCAAGAGCCTTCTCCCCTCCTGTGGCTTCCAGCAACTGGTATTCAGAAGCATTACTGCCATGGAAGCGGAGAAGAGCTATCATGGCTAGTAGCAATTGGTAGCCTTTTCCTCCACGAACAGCCTTCACCAACCTGCTGCCCTCCAGATGTTTATCTGGAGAGCAGCAGCTTGGTGAAAGCCGCTGTAAATCAATGACTACATACAATGGCAAAATCCATGCCCTATTAGGATTGCGTTTCCTGTTCTCTTCCTTTCTCTCTGCCACAGATCCCCTCTTTGTGTGTTTCTTATCTGCTGTATATTGTGTGAGGGGCGGTGGTGGCAGGGGGAGTCCCATGTGATCCGCAGTTGCTGCAGTCTGTCTCCAGACTGGGGTGGGTGGGGGGAGTACCGCTCCACTAGCTGTCATGTCTGGCAGTCATGAAGTGGCCCAATCCGAGCGCATTTCTCTAATTTGTTTTTAAAGGCTGTTGAGGCAATGGCCACTCCCAGCATCCCATAGCAATTAATTTCACTGGCTATTTATATGGAGTTCCTTCTCTTCCTTTTTTTAAGCTTGCTGCTGTGCTCTTTTCACAGATGGGCCCCAGTTTTGCTACGTGGAGGGGATGTAAAAGGGCCTTCACTGCACTGCTGCTCTCCAGGTGCATTCTTCTGGCTGGGGCTGAGGGGAATTGTATTTCAATAGTGTTAAAATAGGATTGGACAAATATGGAGTTAGGTGGGCCTGTGGCCTGATTCAGTATAAGGCAGCTTCCTGTGTTCCTTGGGGCTGCAGTATCACCATGATGCCACTGTGAACAGGGAGGGCTTCCCTCAAAGAATCCTGGCTCTTCTCATGCTCTTATTGCCCACTGTAGCAAAATTATGTAATTCATCACATCACTTAAAGTAAATTACATTGCCATTACATGCAAAGGAAGCAAATTGGGGTGGGGGGAGGACATAATCAATTACATAACATGTGCAGACTGAAAACAACAACAGCAAATACCAATCCTTGAGGGCCGATGACTGTTGCCCTCACACTCTTCTTGTGGGCCACAGCTGGAATGTCCCCAGCCTAAACTGGACCATTGGTCTGATCTACTAAGGCAGTCCTTGGGCTCTTAAGACAATGAGTATTTTTATGTCTCTCTCTCTCTGCTCCTTGTCTAATCACTAATCTCTCCTTGCCTCTCCTTTTCTTATCTTCTCAATCTTGACTTTTATTAGTCAAATCCTGCAAACCTCAAGAGAACAGACTGCTTTGCTCTGCAAGATCTACTTCCTGAGATAGGAGCTGACGGGAGACCCAGATACTTGCTACAATCAAGAGATGCTGACTCTCCTGGGCAGTGGACAGCACTTCCAAGAAAGGCTTCTCTAATGATAGAAGGAGCTGCATCCTGCCAAGCCAGACCAATGGCCTGCTGGTCTCATCCAGCAATGCTGACCCACATTGGCAATAGCCCTCAAACCCAGTCTTTCCGGCTGCTTCAGATCCCTGATGCCTCATGGGGTGCAGCTTAATTGGATGGTGTGATGAGCATAATGCAAACCTCCAGAAAAGGAACCAAGTCCCCTGTGGATGAAAAAGATTGGTCTCCAGGCAACCACACTGGAAAACCATGCCAAAGCTGTGTTTCCATTTCGGGGTAAAAAAGAGTTAAACCTATAACATTCTTTGCAGTAGGCTCTGCATGTAATATATTGGCAGGTATTAAATCGTCTTAAATCACAAAATGGCATGGTTAGCACATAACACAAAGACAGAGTTTGTCTAGGCAAACTGTGGCTTGCTTGAACATGAGCTAGAATCTAGATCGTCCGACAGCCCAAATTAGTGTAAGGCAGCTCTCCATGTTCCTAGCAGGACTCTCTCACAATCTCCCTGAAAGTGAAAAGGGACCACAGAGGTCTATGAGAAAGCAGGATACCTGCCCTAGTTGCAGAATTGGCTCATTGTCCTTCACTATGATAAACAGGCTTGCCCCAACATTGGATAATACTCAACTAAGTTTTACTCAGGGCAGATCTATTGAAATCAATGGACCTAACTCAGAAGGTGGTTTGTAAACGTAGGCTGAATGGCCATCTGTCAGGGTTTCTTTAGCTGTGATTCCTGCAGTGAATGGGGTTGGACTACATGACCCTTGGGGTCCCTTACAACTCTATGATTCTATGAACTCATAGCATGAAATTAGCATTCACTAATTTCAATGGACCTACTCTAACTTAACATGGCTTCTATCTCTGTTGACAACCAAAATTAAGAAAAGGACAGGTTCCTGCACAGCAGTCACAAAGTTCTCTTATGTCACTCAACCCTCTAATAGTCCAAAGACTCCAACCCCCCCCCCCAAGAGACCTATGGGTCACTCCCACCCTGGTTGGGGAACCAGCCTGAGGTTTCCCAACCCAGGTGGAAGTGACCCATAGGTCCTCCAGGTCTCTCTATCTGGCCAACAGGACTCTTCCCAAGCCATGGTTCCCCTTCTGAGGCTATATCGCTCCCCAGGCCTACCCCTGCAAGTGCAGTTCTGCAGCTGGAAAATCTCTTTGCTTGCTTGGAAACTGGAAAGATGGAAAGATGGCTTGGGGTGGAAGCCTCTGACTTTTTGTGTATGACTGGAATGCAGCTGACTACAAAAGTGGGAGCTGCCTACCCATTGCCCCACCCACTACTTCCTCTGGCCCTGCCTACCCTGGCATGTGACCCCCCTGTCTGAAAAAGGTTCCCCAAGTGTATATCCAACCACAGCCTTACAAACATCTCTGCACAAGGAGCTTCTTTTACAAAAGGGATTAAGAACAGACAGATCAGTCTATTTCTGGTCTCTGTTCATTTTGCAGGTGCACATTAATTTGTGCTCCCACATTAATTTGTGATTTTTAAAAAAGTATTTTATCTCAATGAATGCATTTCTAAATGTATTTTATTCAAAACTTTTTTTTATTAATCGTGACATGTTTTTTGAGCAGAGAACTCCACTGCAAAATTCACAAGTGCAAAATCCAAAGTATAAGTACGTTCCAATCTATGTATTAATCTGGGAGTTGCAAATTGGGTCAGTTTGCTTCAAAATGCACAGCTCCCTTGATGAAGCAAGAAAACGGGAGTCTTCCAAGGGGCAGGAGGGGAGGAGGGAGCTGTTTTAAGCACAACTTCTCTAACTATGCCATGTGATGTAATTCTGTCATGCAAAACACAGGAGAAGGGACTTGGGAGGAGATGCAAGGAAAAGAGCATTGCAGGATTGCACTGGATTTCAGAGCAATTTCTCCCTGTCCTCCTGGGCAGAAATTAGCTGGCTAGAGTGTCCTTATCAAATGTGACACGTTCCTCGTGCTCTCCCTTGCGCCGTGACAGCTGTCGCATCGGGAGGAATTACAGACTCTGGATGAAACAGAAGCTAAGCACTCTCGCCGAATTACAACTGGATTTCCTGAGTTGATCTGAAAGGGAGGGGCAGCCACAGATGAATGGCCATGCTGGCTGGGGGCTGATGGGAGCTGATCTGGAGGGCACCAGGTTGGGCACAGCTGCAGTAGGAGTTTGGAGACTGTTTCTTTTCCTGTCCAGAGATCTCCTGTTCTCAGAATTCACAAAATAAAGCCCTGGTCCCTTCCAGTGGTCTGTCTCTTGCTCTGTATGGAGATATTTCTGGGTTCAATCCCTGATGTGGTCTGGAGAACTACAAAAGGCTTCCCTCTGGAAAACCACTGGCCAGCTAGAATAGACGGCAGCATAAGCAACTTCAGACATTCATCAGATATGAGGTTAAGAGTTCTGCTGAAAGCCTGCAGCCAAAGAGTTGGCCACTGGTTGTATATGAATGGGCCCTTTTATCTTCACCTCTCCACCTCCTGGCTGAGTGAACCTTGTCCCACTGGATAAGTCTTCAAAGCTTCCTCCTTAGATTGCTCAGTTTCTTAGGCAGACTTTCTATTTTTCCACTCTAGCATGCCCTGCCCCTTCTCCATCATCAGAGCAGCTCAGTCCAATGGCAGCCTGCTTTGTGCTCTTCTGTGATACTCTGGCATCTCAGCCAATCACTGGCAACGATTTCGTGGCCACCACCAAACCTTTTAGCGTATTCCAGTGAAGGTGACTCTTACTCTGAATGTCCAAATTCAGCTCCTTAAAATACCACCACCACCACCATTGGAACTTGTCACTTTACTGGGAACGCAGAAGCAACAGCCCACTTACTTAAACACTCCACATTTAGCATGATGGCTTTGTTTCATTCCATGCACACATTCCCAGGCACCTCAGTCCCCCACTCTGCCACAGAAGCTGCTCCATGCACTACCCTTGGTTCCATTTCTCTCTTGCAGCTCCATCCCACAGAAGGAAAGACCCTGTGATGACAGATCCGCCTGAGGCCCAACCAGCACTGTCTCCACCGCCATCTGGGGGTAGAGGTTCCATTCACAGCTGTACACTAGAGATGCCCGTTCCTCAACTTCACAATTTCTGCTTTCTTGTGCCTGAATGAGATGCCAAATGGGGCCATCTCAAGAGCGTGTCACAGGGAGCAAAGCGTTAAGCAGTGGACTAGAAAGGCAAAAGGGGTCACTCAGTGAGAGACATATTTCTACAGCAGCGGAGGAGGCTGCCATCACTGGCCCTTTCCTGTGAGTGAAGATGCTGCCAATCTCATGGCCAGCTGAGACCAGGACTAAATAAAACCCATCAGCCCGCTCCAAGCTGGCTCTCTTGCTGTGGAGGGTGGGGGACACATCCGCTCAACTTGAGGCCCACTGCCTCCAATCTGCAAAGCTCTCCACAGAGATTTACAGCAAGAGGGGTGAAAGGATTTCCTAGCTCTGCCTGTCCCCAAGCTGATGCTTTGGACTCCAGCTCTCATCAGCCCTAAGTAGTCATGCTGTGCTGTGGTTGATAGGTGTTGCAGTCCAAAACATCTGGAGGGCACCAGCTTGGGGAAGGCTGTCCCAGATGGACACACACACACACACACACACAATTAATCTCTCCTGGATTGATTGACACAATCCAGATTCTAATGCATCTAAAGGAAGGAGAGCAAGGCGGGCAACTGTACAGAGCGGAGAAATCCTAACAGCTGTTCATTTCTAGAGAGAGGTTGATGGGGGTGGGTTTGAGCTTGCATGTAAAATGTGTGATGCATCCTGGAGACCCATGCTTCCCAAACCAAATTTGGGGAGCCTAGCTGCCATTACTTGGCCATAGGCACTCTGCACATGTTCTGATTATTTGACAGCCTCCAGCCCTGAAGTTCAAACAAGCTCTGGAGCAGAGTCCCAGCTCAAAGCAGTTCAAGAAACTGAGGCAAGGTGCATGATCCTGGAGAAGGTAAAGAACAGCCCCAGAATCACTAACTAATCTGTTGTGGCAGGAAAAAAGAAAATCCTTCCCACCTGTAAATCCATAGCATCAAACAATGAGCAAAGGGAAGCAGGTAAACCTACTCACTGCAGATGAGTGACTATTTTATAAGTCTGGCTTAAGAATCTCAGTGATGAGGCAAGTAAATGAACCAGCTCCATAAGGTCTTGTAGCATGCTATGCCAAAAAACGTTTGATATAATACACACAGAGATTTCTCTGCAATCCAGAAATCACGTTTAGGCTGTAATTCAAAACACATTTACTAATGAACAAGCCCCATGAACAGCAAGGGGCATGCTTCTCACTAAACATATATTGATTTATGTAACAATATGATCATAAAACATCTTGCAACACACACACACACACACACACACACACAAAACTATAGCACTTAAGCCTGGGCTCAAATTCTTAGCACACTTACTAGAATATGAGAGCTGTTGGACTCCATAGAACCTACTTCTAGGAAAGCCTGCCTAAGATTTAATTGTAAGATTTTTTAAAAAAAATAGTATTCTCTACACTGAACAACACTTGAGAATATCTGTAGCACATTTGAGCATGCAAAATGCTCCATGTCTATCTGGGTAATCCTTCCAATGATGCTGTAAGGCAGGTCAGGATTAATATCACCCTCATATGGTTGAGAAGGAGATGAAGCTGAGAGCATAGTCCACACACACACACACACACACATATGCACACACAACCCTGCAACCCTCCTGGCAAGTGTATCTTCACTGAGGTGTGGGGAGGGGACCAGGAGGACCTCTTGGCTGCCTTACAACAAATGAGACCCTTGGTCCTTCTGGCTCTGGAAACTTCAACCAACAGCAACATTCCAGAGCTTCAGGCAGGGTTCTATCCCAGCCATACCTGGAGATACTGCTGGGGACTGAACCTAAGACCTTCTGTATGCAAAGCATTTGCTCTGCTCCTGGAACACAGGAAGCTGCCTTATACTGAGTCAGACCATTGGTCTACCTAGCTCAGTATCACTGACTGGCAAGGGATCCCCACCAGGGCTTAGGCAGGAGTCTCTCCCAGCCCTGCCTGGAGTTGCCATTGGGGACTGAACCTGGAAGCTTCTGCCTGCAGAGCAGGTGCTCTACCACTGAGTTCCAGCCCTTCCCCAACCCCTAGTGGCTTGCGCTCTCAACCAAACAGAGAAACTGCCCCACTGTTCCATATGCACCCATTAAATAAATAGGGTTGGAAGGGATCACTTAGTCTCTAAAGCCGGGGTGAGGAACCTGTGGCCCTACAGTTGCCGCTGGACTGCAGCTCCCATCATCCTTGAAGATGCTCACCGGGGCTGATGGAAGTTGGGAGTCCGACATCGTTTGATGGGCAGCCACATGTTCAACACCCCCGTTCTATGGTCCACGGGAGCTGAAGCCGCCCTTTGTGTCACAGAAGTGTTCCCAGAAATCGCAACAAAATCTGTCCCTCTGAATGCAGCCAGGCGAGTGCATAGAGGAACGGAGCAGAATGTTAACCAACAGTGCAAATGAAGGAAGGGGAGGAAAAAAACAAGACAGATGCATATAAGTGACTCATCTCACTACACCTCCCCACCAGCATCTAAATGCACATTTTCACTCCCTGTCATGTTACACACACATCCTCTTATTCATCGCTCCAAAAAGAATAATGTCAGACTAGCGTCTATAGCAAAAGCTGCTGCAGGTATTTGAATCCAGCCACCACAAAATACTTTATATTGAGACCAGCCTTCAACCTGGTGCTCCCTTCCAGATGTTTTGGCTGAGGCTGATGAGAATCGTAGTCCAAAACATCTAGCAATGACCAGGCTGACAAAAGTTGATTTAGATCTATGAAGATATTTAGTTTGCACATGAGAAGGGTTAGGGGCAAGTAACCCACACTTTTTATTAAAATATAGACAGAACAGCATGCCCTAAGTGTTCTCTCTCTAACCGCAACTGCTGAAAGATGGTACAAAGAGATCATAAAATAAAGCTCAGATTCTGACTTTGGCGAATCTCCAGGGAAAATTCTGTGCTCCGGAGCTATTCAGAAGGTCTCAATGTCACACTCTTAAGACACTGCCTGAGCACATGGATGGCACAACTTACAAAAGGTAAGTAAAGTATGTAGGCATGTTGCATTTTACCTCTTGAGAGTTTTGCGCCAAGCGATAGCTGGCATGTTTACAAGCCAATCTCCAATCAGTGGTAACTCAATGCAACACAAGCAAACAAGAATCTATCGGGAAATAAACTTCAACCCTGCTCCTAGCACCCATTACACAATTTTATTTTAAGATACAACTCAAGAGTCAAAACCCAGCACCTATGGCATCAAGTGGAAATGGGGTTGTATACATGAGCTATCCAGCTGTCACCACCACTGACAGGACATGCCTGTACTCCAAAACACAAGCCTTTTTAGTGGTGTTGGTTCACACATGCACATGTGGGTCATGAGAAAGAAAGAGATTACATACATGTGAGAACCAACCATCATTACCAGGAAAAAGAGTGTGTGTTTTAGATAGAAGGGCACTCTGGCCACCGAGTGTCATTTCTTCCTTCTCCTAGAGTGGGCGCCAGAAAACACTTCTGAACAGAATCACCCACCTTGTAAAAGAAAAAGAAAAAAAAGGCAGTATTACTTTTTTAAAAAACAGGAGTTGGAAGTGAAGCTTCCCTAATGAATCCCGTTTCCTTCTTCGCCTCGCCTTCTGTCATCGACCTTCTCTCTTCAAAGCAGAAGCCTTTCTATATTCTGGATCTGTTCCTTTTGGGGAAGGGAGGCGGGTGGAGAGTCCTGCATCCTGTTGCCACCCCCAAAGAAGAAACACTGCGGCTTGCAAGCCAAAGCAATTAAACTGCCGGAGCCGCCGAATCCAATTGCAATTTAGCCAGCTAACGAGACACTCCGTTGCCTTCCGCCGAGAGAAAGAGAATTTTTTCTCCTTCTTTCTTCTTCCTGGCATTAGGTAATGCAACACCAAACGACCACCGATTTTCTCTTCCTCTCCCCCCGCCCCCCGCCGCTGCACAGAGACCTCTCCAAAATTTGCAAGCGATGATTCAGATCGCTCCCATTTCAGATGCAAACGATGTTGGGAAGTTGCATGCACGAAAGAAAGGAATCCGCTGGGAAAATCTCCTTCCTCCTTCCCTCCCACCCCCCCGGCTCTTTTGCCTCAATAAATCCACATACGCATTAAAAAACAAAAAAAACCACCTAAAAGCCTCGATTTAGACGTAGCCGATTTACGCTTATTCGTTTTCATGGCGTTAAAAGCTAGCAGCAAAAAGCAGCCGGGGGGGGGGGCAGCTGAATTTGGCGGGGAGGAGGGGAGGGAAGAGAACCTTTCGCGTGAATGCAGCAGCAGGAGGAAGAAGAACCGGACACTTGTATCTTTCGCCTCCCCGGCCAAAGACGAGAGCGAGAAACACATACAAAAAGATATTTATTCTCTCGCCTCCCCCACGCCGCCGCAAACTGCCACTATAAATATCAGTCTAAAAAACTTCCAAACCGACTCATCCGTGGGGGGGGGGGGAGTCTCTCTCATTTGCAATCATCATCATTAGAAAAGCTACCTTTTTATCGTTTGTTTATTTAAATGTGCAAGCTCTAAAAAGCAGGACCAAACTTGCTACCTTAGGCGGGGGTGAAAATTTTGCGGGGGGGAGGGTGGGTTGCGATTAGTAGTTGTGGCATTTTGCGAGCGGCGTTCACAAGCGGAGCAATTAGGAATAACAGTAAAATAAAGATACTAATAATGAATTGGCGTTCCATGCCATCTATCTGAAAGGAGGAGGAATCGGGATGGAATCCGGTGGGGGGGGAGGGGGAAGATAAGAGAGGAGCAGGAAGGTGCTGGATGGAAAGCGGGGGTGAAAAGAGAACTCATCCTGCAATCAATCGCAACCAACTTTACTCCGGAGCCCGCCGGCGGCGGCGGCTTCTCCGCGGGCACTTGATGGGCAAGGCAGGTGGGAGCGATGGCGCGGCGGGGAGCGCCGTTTGCTGGCATTCCGACGAGCGGCTAACGCGTGGCGACCAAGCGCTCGCCTTTGCCCCCCTCTCTCCGTTCCTTCCATCCTCGGACAAAGCCCTGTGCTCCTTACCTGATCTTTGTTCAGCAGGACTTTAAGATCTTCCACGATGAAGCAGCCAGAGAGCTGAAGTTTGCCATCCCTTGCGTTGGGGGTGATTCATTTATATTATTATTTTTAATAAAAGAAAGAAAGAAATAAAATGATGGGGGCGCAAATGCAAGGAAGATTCATTTAAAAAGGCTCCTTTTAACTTGCACTGCGGATGAACCCCGTAGTTGATACAAAAAATGAAAAAGTCTCCACCTTCTTCCAAAAAAAGAAGAAAGAAAATTAGAGGAGGAGGGGGGAATCTCCCCCCTCCCTACTCCCTCGGTGCGTCACTTGAACTATTGCACAAGCGTTTCCCAGATCTGGTGGCGGCGGCGGCGGCAGCGGTTGGGCTGCTGCTGCTGCAGACGACGGACCCTTGCGGAGCAAACGCAGCCAGCGGCTCGCATCCTTCCTCCCTCTGGCAGGCGGGCGGGCAGGCAGGCGGGCAGGCACGCGCGCCTGGACCCGGGGCTGCCGGGCGCCGCCGCCGCTGATCCTCTTGCCTCGCCTCTCCTTGCAACAGCAGCAGCAGGGTTGGGCTCGCGCTGCTCCGGCTCCTGCAGGGCTCTCGCTGGAGTGTGTGTGATACCAATGGCAGCGGCGGCGGCGGCAGCGGCGGCAGCAGCAGGCATGGCGAAGAGTTTGCGCGGAAAGGAAGGAGGGAGGGGGGGAACCCAAAGAGGAGGAGGAGGAGGAGGAGGAGAGGAGAGAGGGAGAGAAAAGAGGAAAAGGACTTCCTGAGCTTTAAGGAAGCCCCGGACAGATCGAGGCTTGGAAATGCGGGCGACTGGCTTTCCGACAGTGCGGGTGGGGAAGCGGTTTGTTCAGAAGTCCCGGTAAAGCTGCAGTCCTAATGCGGGCTCGCCCGGGAGTAAGGACCGGTTCACACGCGACTTAGAGGTAAAGCCGAGTTTAGCGCTGGATCGTTGTCTCATATGTCATCGAACCGTACAGTTGGAAGGGATCCTAAGGATCATCTGCAAAGCAGGAGTCACAGCTAAAGCATCCCTCACAGATGCCCACCGAACCTCTGCTTAGAAACCTCCAAGGAAGAGGCCACCACCTTGCAAGGGAGTTCATTCCAATGTCAAACAGCCCTTGCTGTCAGAAAGTTCTTCCAAATGTTTCCTTGCCGAATTTCCTTTCTTGTAACTTGAAGCCCTTGGTTTAGATCCCACCCTCCAGAGCAGGAGAAAACAAGCTTGTTTCCTATTCCAGGTGACAGTCCTTGAGATACTTGAAGATGGCTATCATATCTCCTCCTTGTCTCCTCTCTTCCAGGCTAAACATACTCATCTCCTCAACCATTCCTCATAAGGCTTGGTTTCTAGACCCTTGATCATCTTGGTGGCCCTCCTCTGCGTACATTCCAGCCTGTCAATATCCTTCTTAAGTTGTGGTGCCCAGAACTGGACACAGCATTCCAGATGTGTTCTGACCAAGGCAGAATAGAGTGATGTTATTACTTCCCTTGATCAGGAATTTCGGTTGATGTAGCCTAGAATACCATTAGCTCTTTCTTTCTTTTTTCTTTGTCTTTTTTTGCTGCTGCTGCTGTTGCTTCACACTGTTGACTCATTGTTGGTTTATTTATTTATTTATATTTATTACATTTATATACCACTTTTCCTTCCAAGGAGCTCAAGGGTGGTGTATATGGCTCTCCTCTCCACATGGCAGGTTAGGTTGAGAGACAATGACCGAGTGAGGATTTGAACCCTGGTCTCCCAGGTCATAGCCCAACTCTCTAACCATTAACCTCATGCTTTCCCTGAAGAAAACCCAAAGTGGTTGGCAGAGGGGTTTAGAAGGACAAGGGTGGAAACCAATCAATACCCCAGTATTGGAATGACACCCAATATTCTATCTATTGGTAAGGAAATGTTTTTTCCAAAATTCATGCAGAATATGGAGTACCTTAGAAGTACACAAAGACACAAAGGGTTAAAAAGTGAGGCAAGAAGAAAAGCAAATCCTCTGCCATACCTTCAGGGTGCCTTATGGACTCCCTCATGTCCTGCTTGTGAGCTGCCCACATACATCTAGTTGGCCGCTGTGATGAGCAAATGCAGGACGAGATAAGCCTTTGGCCTCATCCAGTGGATCTTATATTCCTAGACAGGCCCCTGCTTCCTGAGATAAATTAAAATAAAAACAATTCAGAACTTCTAAAAACATTTCTAAATCGTCAGATACCCTCAGAGTTAATTATTCCAAGATTGCCAAAAGCAGCCTCTTTCAACCATAAAATAATAAGGAAATAGGCAGGTGCATCCCTCCAGGGGATTCCACAAAGGAGGAGCCACCACCAAGCGGTCCCCGTTGTGGTGAGGCATAGCCAAGCAGGCAGCATCTAGCAGCAGCAGCAGCACCAACATGGCCTCCTCTGTTGATTGCAGGGCCCAAGCCAATTGATATTGGACTATTCAGGTCCCAGTCCATGTCAGGCTTTGTATGCTATCCCCAACACCTTGAATTGGACCCCATAGCTCACTGGCGGCCAGCACAGTAGATATTTATTCAGGTATTACGGTAAGAGATATAATGCTATTGCTTGTAAAGGGGCCCAGGGCGTGATCCAAGCCAGGGCTCAAGGGAAACAGGTGCTATTTTGCCATGGTGGGTTGGGTATGTCTAGCCTGGAGAAGAGAAGAGGTGATGTGATAGCCACCTTCAACTATCTCAAGGGCTTTCACATGAAGATGGAGCAAGCTTGGTTTTTTGCTGCGGCAGAAGGTAGGACTCAAATTAATGGATTCAAATTGCTGTAAAGGAGTTTCTGATTAAACATTAGGAAGAACTTTCTGATAGGAAGAGCTGTTTGACAGTGGATTGGGCTACTTTGGAAGGTGGTGGACTCCTTCATTGGAGGTTTTTAAACAGAGGTTGGGTGGCCACATGTCAGGGCTTATTTATCTGTGATTCCTGTATTGCACTAGATTAGTCTAGATCAGGTATAGGCAACCTTCCGCCCTCCAGATGTTTGGCCTACAACTCCCATGATCCCTAGCTAACAGGACCAGTGGTCAGGGATGATGGGAACTATAGTCCAAAACATCAGGAGGGCCGAAGGTTGCCTATGCCTGGTCTAGATGGCCCTCAAGATCCCTTCCAACTCTACAATTCTATTAAAAAGACTCTTTCACTGCAGAGTAGTGGCACTTTATAACCTTCAAAAATCAAGAAGACACAGTATCTACATATCTTTTTAAAGAAAATACACATACCTGAGCTTATTTTCATGTGAACTGACTCCTCTCCAGTGATATCCACTTCTGCTTTCATCCATGTTGCCACCCACAAAAGAAATGTTTATGTTAAATTACGTTGCAGCTTAAGTGATGTTTTTCCTTCCATTATCTCTTTTGTCAGTACTTAATTGAAAACCTCAATACACAATTTATAAAAAAGCAAATGCATCAGACGCTGGGGAGGGGGGGCTCACGTTTAAGAAAATTAATTGAACATTGACTTTGTGCTGAGGAAAATGAAGGGGAAATGCACTATAACGTGTGGGATCCCAATAGCTTGATGTGATGTCATCTCACCTCCTCAAAAACACATCAGAACAAATGCCCAATGAACCACAGATGCTGTAGAACCTCATCACACACATTGTGCAGACCAACCAGCCTGACTGCTTAAGAAACAGGGTGTCCTATGCGAGGAAGATCCAGCTCCAAACCCAGCTGAGGCACAACAGCTAGGAGGACAATCACTTTCCCGCAGCCTAACCTCAGGCATTTTCAGAGCACAACATAAAAAGAGACCTGCAGTTGGATCAGGCTCATCTAGTCCCACATCCAGTGGCCAGCCAGATGGCTTTGGGACACCCACAACCAGGAGTTCCAGAACAGCTTTACTTGAGCGATCTGAATTTACCTGCATGTGACTGAATCCGTCCTGAAAATAGCGACAGCCTGGAAGAAGCACCCTTGTGTTGTTGTTTCAAAAAATAAATTAATTGAAAATCAAAATTAGAAATGAAACAAAGGAGCACAATCAAAGTTACAAAACAGGAGCGTTGCAGCAGTTGTATTTTGTCGAGTAAATAAAGAGGTGAAAATATAGAAAAATAAGAACAGCAAAACACATTATGAAAGCCAAATTTCATTTGAGGGAAGAGAGTTTTTTATATCTAATCTTGTCGCATAAGAAATGAAATCCCACCCAACAGCGTAGAAATGTGCTGGGTCTTCATAACCCTTAGAAATGCATCATTGGTGAGTTATTTTCTCTGATGCAACCAGAGCCCACATCTTCTGGAAGCACCCACATGTGACAGGGCTGTTGTTGGGTTGAAAGGCAGGAAGAGAGGTGGGCACACAACTTTTTTGGAGGAAGGGGAAGGCTATGAATGATGATGATGAGGGTTGGTGGGATGAACGATGGAGTCTCTCCCCTGGCTCCTGTGTGACATGTTGCCACTTTCCTGCCCAGCTTGTCAAAGTGTCCAGCTGGTTGTCCTGCCCATGTAGAGCAGGTGGAGGAGCATTCCCTTCTGGGCAACCTTCTGGGGGCCACATGCCAGTGGTGGGCAGGGCCATTGTGAAAAGAAGGCAGGGCATCAAATGTGAATTTTACCTTTGTGCAGTAGGCTTGTTTCTACACACCCCTTGCACCCCTCTCTGTCATCCATCTAAGAAGGCAAGAGGCATTACTGGAGTTCAGGAACACAATCCAGCCAAGCAGAAGCACTCAAGATTTGTGAAAGAGGCATGTGACTGGAGGAGAACCTTGAAAGCCAGACTGAGAGGTCTGGAGGGCTACATTTGGACCCAAGTTCTGTGGTTCCCCAGAGGTTCATCCACACATTGATATTTTGAGAAAAAGAGTCACTTACTTCTCAATTATACAGAACTCTGTTTCAGACAATGATAACCACACATATTTGTTCATTTGGGGTGCAGTTCCACATCCCCATGATGGGCGACCCATAAGAAATATATGGTCCCCAGTTATTGGACACAGATCTGGTGTCAGAAAGGGAGATCTGACGTCAGAATCCCACTTCCTGATGCTGCAGAAACCTTTGAGGCCCTGCCCTAGCCGATGCCTGAGCTCTGATGTCAGCAGGATTCAAAGGAGGCATTTTACAGTAATTGGACAGCAAAATAAATCAAACTCTTATAACACATAAACGTTAACGACACTAAAGGCAGCAAACTAGAGAGTGGCCAACAAGAGCAAGTTTTAGAACACTGCAAATATGAAAACCCACATCCTAAAAGGCCTTTGGCGATCTGGTGCCCTCTGTGTGCTTCAGACTATAACTCCCATAAGAACAGCTGGGATCTCAGCATCATACGGCTGTGCTGGTTGAGACTGATGGGAGTTGGAGTCCAGAACTTCTGGAGGGCATCATGTTGGCAAAGACTAAAAGAACAAAAACCTTTTTACCTGGTTCTTCAATGATGACAAACCTGGTACCATATAAATTTCATTGGGAAAGAATTCCCTTGACATGAAATCATAGCTGGTTGCCACCTCAGATACCGTGGGCACCTGGAGGAGGTCCATAGTTGCCTTGGGATACATGCTACAAGGAATCTCTCGTTCTCATTCACTGAGGAGGAAGGTGTGTAGCTCAGTGGTAGAGCATCTGCTTTACATGCAGAAGGTCCCTGGCTCGATCCCAGGAGCATCTCCAGGTTCAGCTGGGAGAGAAGCCTGTCTGAAATCCTGGAGAGGCCCTGCCAGTAGGAAAGTACAGAGCTAGCTGGACCAATGGTCTGTCACAGTATAAGGTAGCTTCCTGTGTTCATGCTGATGTCCATTCCTCATGGATTAGGAAAGTTGTAGTCCAACAACGACTGGAAGGCCACAACTGCCTTATCTGTGTCCATTGGCCATGCTGGTTATGGAGATGACACACCCTCCAACATGGGGACATCCCATTCCATAATGATAATTTTACTATTTATACCCCACACATCTTACTGGGTTGCCCCAGCCACTCTGCGCAGCTTCCAACACATATAAAAATATGTCCAATGAAAATAGGGACATCCAAAGGGAAAGTGGGACATCCAGGATCAAATCAGAAACCGGATGGCTTACCTAAATCAGGGATGTCCCTGGAAAATAGGGACACTTGGAGGGTCTGAGATGATAGCAGATGAAGTCAAACAATAGCATCTGGGAAGCTACAGCACCCCAACCCTCTTTTTGGGGTTTCTTCAGAAGAGGTACAACCTCTTATTTGAGAACAGGTCCCAAACTAAAAACAGCAACAGTGTAGTCTGAGATTTTGTAGTATCCATAGGAGACTCTGCAGTATTGGCCAACACTGGGCTGCACAAACCCAAACAATTTTGCTGCATGTGGTGTGTGTGTGTTGAAGGTTGGTCATGTGACTGTCAGAAGTAAGTATCCAAAGAAGCTCTAAGAGCCAGAAATTAAAATGCAGAAGTTCTTATCAGATCATGTTGGACTTCATAAGTATGTTTTAAAATTTGTTCAAAATGGCTGCTACCTTTCACTAGCAGTGCCAATTTTTAACTGGTTGAGCTACTGTGATGTCATAGAATGCTGTCAGACATTCAGACTTCTGAGAGGGAAGGCCAAGGACTGGATGTTGACAACCAGGGCAAAAAGGCACTCTGGATGGAGGAAAAACCTAGGGACAGGAATGACATGTTTTCAGTTGCTGGGAACATATCCAACATGTCATCGAGACAGGGAAATATGGAGGTAGTAGAGGAAGGTCTGTGTTGCAAGTATTCCTTTGATATAACCAACTAAATTTGGGGAGTAACGGCTGTCTATTGGTGCAGAGAACTGTGCATTATTCCCCACCACTTTGATAGCTAAATGGATCATCCAGATTCAGAGGCAGTACACATCTGAATAACAGGTGTTGAGAACACCTTGCTTGTGAGCTGGCTGTTTCCAGTGGCTGCAACAGGATGCTGAACTAGACAGGCCTTTGGTCAAATCCAACTGGCCTTTCCTTGTATGCACTGCTGCCCTCTAGTGGATGATTTTAGAGCTGCTTTCTAATATTCCACAGACCTTCTACTGCTTTAAAAGCCTTTGATGCATCAAATAATTACACAAGAAACACTCTTCTCTTTGTTGATGAAGGGCGGGGCGGTGGGGTATAGGAATCATCATTAGTTGAGCTGCCACCCCCTGGTTAAATGTGTGCCACCAATAATGGCAAATTAGTGTCTATGTGGTAATAAACAGGGAGAAAGAAACTGTAATTAAAAGCAATTAGCAGAGAAAGTCTAGGACACAATAATATAGCTATATCTTCATAAATGCAATTAATAAGTGTATAATGCAGGGACTACCCAGGGATTAATATATGCAAATGCTGATATGTTGTAGCTACATTAGAGAGAAATGCCCTGCAGTAACTCTATGCAGACAAGTGGCAACCGAATCTGGCTTTGGTCACCATTAAGGCACAAGCATCTTTTCTCATCAGACAATGGATTTAAACTTGGAAAGATTTATAGGCAGAAGAAAATCCTACCTTTACTTCTAGACTGGACAGAGCATGGTGTGCGTGTGTTTGCAAGGGTTGTGCAAAGTCCATGCAATGCTTCATCTGATTGTGAGGTGTTTATCCTACCTTCTCACTCTGAATGTTGTGCTCAAAGCAGCTGACATCAGTGAAAAAATAACAATGCGTGTGTCTTGAGTAGGAAAACTTGGGCGCAGGTACCAAATCCAGCCCCCTCCCCAACCTCTCCACCTGGTCCTTGGAACTCTCCTCCGGCCATGTCCCTCACTAGCCCCACTACGCACCCTGAGTGTCTGTGCTGGTTGGGATGTGTCTTTTGCATGTCTTGATGGAAGACAGGGAGGTGTGTGTAGAAACTAGACAGCTCTGCAAACGTAAATTTTCCATTGGCTGCTCTGCCCACATTGGCCTCTAGCCCCACCCAGCACTGGCAGGTGGACCCCAGAAGGTTACCCAGATGGGAATGTAGCCCTCTGAATGAAAAGGGTTCCCCACACACGAAATACATGGTCAAAAATTAAGAGTAAAGCTAGTGGCTGAGGGGGTTGTGTGGCCTGGGGAGGACCCATAGGCCTGGCAGAGATCACTGGTCACCCACATTTGTCTCGCAGGCCTGAGGCTCCCCACGTCTGGCCTACACTGTCCAGCAGTAGCTCTCCAGAGTTTCTGATGGAGAGCTTTTTCCAACTGTATCTGGAGACAGCAGGGATTGAACCTGGAGCTTTTTGCCTGCTCTGGTCCCTTGGTGCAGGCAGGCAAATCTTGGCTGCTACCAATCTGGGGTGCCTCTGGGTCTCATTCCACTCAGAGTCTAAATGAAATTTCATGTAAACTCCAAAACCCAACTATTAAATAAGGTATTTGCAGCAATCTCATCTAGCTTCAGTTTCTTAAAAGGTAGCTAAGATGGTGGTGCTAAGTGACTTTCCTTGAATGCCAGATTCCTGTGAGGCCAGTGGGACTTTTAACTACACTTCTGAGGCACTGAAATAGCATTAACAGGTCAGGGGTTTGTTTTGTTTTTAAGTTTAGGATGTGCCCCCTAGTGGTCAATAGAAAAACATCCACGTCCACTTAAAAACCAAGCCATCATTTAGAGCACTTACCGTATTTTGCGCCCCATAAGACGCTCCGGCCCATAAGACGCACCTAGTTTTTGGGGGGGGAAATAAAGAAAAAAAAATTTATTTCCCCCCCAGGTGCGGGGCTGGAAGAACCAGGTCGGGGAACAGTGGGAAGGCACGCTCTGCCTCCCCGCTGTACCCCGAGCTTGTGGGGCTGGCGATGGGGAGAAGTGCACCAGTCCCGCGATGGCAGGCAGCTCTGTGCCGCCATCTCGAGCGGGGCGGGACTTAGCGCACCGCTCGGGATGGCGGCGTAGACCTGCCTGCAGTCCCGCGACGGCAGGCAGCTCTGTGCCGCCATCCCGAGCGGGGCGGGACTTAGCGCACCGCTCGGGATGGCGGCGTAGACCTGCCTGCGGTCCCGCGATGGCAGGCAGCTCTGTGCCGCCATCCCGAGCGGGGCGGGACTTAGCGCACCGCTCGGGATGGCGGCGTAGACCTGCCTGCGGTCCCGCGACGGCAGGCAGATCTCTGCCGCCATCCCGAGCGGGGCGGGACTTAGCGCACCGCTCGGGATGGCGGCGTAGACCTGCCTGCGGTCCCGCGACGGCAGGCAGATCTCTGCCGCCATCCCGAGCGGGGCGGGACTTAGCGCACCGCTCGGGATGGCGGCGTAGACCTGCCTGCGGTCCCGCGACGGCAGGCAGATCTCTGCCGCCATCCCGAGCGGGGCGGGACTTAGCGCACCGCTCGGGATGGCGGCGTAGACCTGCCTGCGGTCCCGCGACGGCAGGCAGATCTGTGCCGCCATCCCGAGCGGGGCGGGACTTAGCGCACCGCTCGGGATGGCGGCGCAGAGCTGCGCTGGTCCCAGGAGCGCAGGCAGCTCTGCAGGGCCACCGGGAGCGGGGCGGAGCTTCTCCCCCAGCTCCCGGTGGCCGGGCAGAGCTGCGCTGGTCCCAGGAGCGCAGGCAGCTCTGCAGGGCCACCGGGAGCGGGGCGGAGCTTCTCCCCCGGCTCCCGGTGGCCGGGCAGAGCTGCGCTGGTCCCAGGAGCGCAGGCAGCTCTGCAGGGCCACCGGGAGCGGGGCGGAGCTTCTCCCCCGGCTCCCGGTGGCCGGGCAGAGCTGCGCTGGTCCCAGGAGCGCAGGCAGCTCTGCAGGGCCACCGGGAGCGGGGCGGAGCTTCTCCCCCGGCTCCCGGTGGCCGGGCAGAGCTGCGCTGGTCCCAGGAGCGCAGGCAGCTCTGCAGGGCCACCGGGAGCGGGGCGGAGCTTCTCCCCCGGCTCCCGGTGGCCGGGCAGAGCTGCGCTGGTCCCAGGAGCGCAGGCAGCTCTGCAGGGCCACCGGGAGCGGGGCGGAGCTTCTCCCCCGGCTCCCGGTGGCCGGGCAGAGCTGCGCTGGTCCCAGGAGCGCAGGCAGCTGTGCACGGCCACCGGGAGCGGGGCGGAGCTTCTCCCCCGGCTCCCGGTGGCCGGGCAGAGCTGCGCTGGTCCCAGGAGCGCAGGCAGCTCTGCAGGGCCACCGGGAGCGGGGCGGAGCTTCTCCCCAGGCTCCCGGTGGCCGGGCAG
Organism: Podarcis bocagei; assembly: GCF_964188305.1. Classification (NCBI taxonomy): domain Eukaryota; kingdom Metazoa; phylum Chordata; class Lepidosauria; order Squamata; family Lacertidae; genus Podarcis; species Podarcis bocagei. Next base: position 33,488,740 of record NC_138132.1, read on the forward strand.
AGCTGCGCTGGTCCCGGGATTGCAGGCAGCTCTGCGCAACCCTCGGAGCCGGTCTCCCGAGGGTTGCGCAGAGCTTCCTGAAGCCTGGAGAGCGAGAGGGGTCGGTACGCACCGACCCCCCTCGCTCTCCAGGCTTCAGCGAAAGCCTGCATTCGCCCCATAAGACGCAGGCACATTTCCCCTTCATTTTTGGAGGGGAAAAAGTGCGTCTTATGGGGCGAAAAATACGGTATTATCTGTAATGTGGGATTGGATTCACCCAAGTGACTGAAGCCTAACCTCTTCCATGTCCTCTTTCAAGAGATGTTTTCTGTCACCCATAAAGATATTAAAAGTTCCCGGCAGTGCATTATGAACCAATTAATGCAAATTTCCATGGCATTGCAGATCAAATTTAACCGTGGCTGCACACAGAGGTTGCAATTAGAATGGCAGACGCAATTGCGAAGGTTATAAGACCAGGGCATTGTGGGAAAGAGGGGAAATTAGGCCTGTCCTTTGGGGCAATAATAACTAGTAATATTTACATGTCTGTTTTGACAATCAGGCATATCAGCCTTAATGTTGGTAGAAAAGAATCTTAGAGACGGGCTGAAAGGATACTGATTCTTGAGTTATTCAGTGAGACTTACCCTCATCTTCCTGGAAATGCCACGTGCTCACACCCCAGCCTTCCAGTTGCCATCAAACAAAGTTGGCATGAGGCAATAGTGCAGATGTGTCTGACCTTTGGCCCTACAGATGTTGCTGATTTCACAGGAAATCACAAAAGGGCCAGGTTTCACGCCACAAATCTCTCAAAGGCCACAAAGAGCTATGTTCCAAATGCCAGTAAGTAATGTTACACCCCAACTGTAGCCACCATGTCCTCACTGACCAATCCCTCCATAAAACTTCACAGGACAGGACAGGGCAGGGAAGGGCAGGGAAGGGAAGGGAAGGGCAGGGAAGGGAAGGGAAGGGAAGGGAAGGGAAGGGAAGGGAAGGGAAGGAAAGTTTGGGATGGGTCAATATACGTAGCCATAAAAGGGAGGAATTGATTTTCCCTAAGGATCTGTTTTAGTGGGAGATGTAGGGAGCTAGCCCCCCCCCCATTTCACCAGGGCATCCCAGTCAGAGTATTATTGTCCACAATATGCCCTACAGTTCAAATGAAATCCCAGTTCAGGGTGGGGAGCATGATGAGAAACTGATCCCATATGGTGCATTTCGTTACATAACTCCAACAACAAAAGTGAAGCTGAGTACAATACAGTGGTACCTCGGGTTACATACGCTTCAGGTTACAGACTCTGCTAACCCAGAAATAGTACCTCGGGTTAAGAACTTTGCTTCAGGATGAGAACAGAAATCGTGCTCCGGAGGCGCAAGGCCACATTAGCTAAAGTGGTGCTTCAGGTTAAGAACAGTTTCAGGTTAAGAACGGACCTCCGGAACGAATTAAATAGTTAACCCAAGGTACCACTGTAAACAGCAGCCACTGAAAGTGCAAGGCCCTGCCAAAATGAATTTTTGCAATCTGAATTTCACCAGTGTGAGAGACGACACAAGGAAAGAGGAAAGGGTGGAAGGCAAAGAAAGCGGGTGGACGTGAGCAAATTGCAGTTTTGTGAACTTAGGATTCATCTCTGCTGGGGATGAAGTCGAAAGCATCGAATCCAACACTTCACGGAAGAGGTGGCTTTTGAGGAGGGATTTGGAGGTAGAGAGAGATAATATAAGGCTGAGTTTAACAGTTGCACTCATGTTAGCTAGAGGATCAGCAATATGAAATGTGTTCAGATGGAGGGCTTTGCTAAGGATCAATGAACCTGGGTGCCTTCTTATAATTTTCACCCACCAATGGGGTGGAAAGAGGAAATGGCCAAACAGGAATCTGAAGAAGGCGGCCATTCTAGCTGGGCTTACAGATTCAGCACCACAGAGAGCTCCACAGTAGGCATTTGTGGGGAGATTAGTTTGGCTGGCATTTTAAGGAGAACCTGCCCTGATTCACACGTACCCCAAGCAAAAAATGTGAACTGAAGCACAGCTGTACTTCAAAGCCCACACTTCTCCAAATTCTGCCTTTCAGATCTTGAACCAGGAATGTGCATATTAAAGTGCACATGGAAAATCTATAGGTAATATAGCACATTTATGTATTATTTATTCATCTGTTACATTTCTATCCCACCTTTCCTCCAGGGAGCTCAAGGTGTATGTACATGGTCCCCCCCCCCACACACTCATTTTACCCTGTGAGGTAGGTTAGGCTGAGAGCCAGTGACTGGCCCAAGGTCTCCCAGTGAGCTTTCATGATTGAGTGGGTATTTGAACTCTGGTATTCCAGATCCTAGTCTAAGACTTTAACCACTGCAACATACTGGCTCTGTTTCCCTAATAAAATGCATTAAAGAAAATTGCTCACTAAAATGTTCTATCAGGTGACAACACCTATGAATTTTATATATTCAGAAAAATGTGCACTAAATTAATGTGACTTAATGTGACTTTAAAAAAAAATCATAGATTTATGGAAATGGAGCAAGTTGTGAAAACAGAGCAAATTGAACTAAAGGCTGGAAAGATGGAGAGAAACCAGAGGCAATACTTTCAAATTACAAATACACTTCACACACACACAACTTCCTAACAGCCTTAATGTAAAGCATTCCCCAAATATATCTCTGAACAAGTAGAGGCATGTGCAATTCATTGTTTGCTTGGGATGTGCATGTGCAACAGGATCTCTACAGCCCTCTTCAGGACCTCTTACTCCCATGCATAATGGCTCTTTCATTTATCCCCACCTCCTCTCCATGAGGTAAAGGCTGATTGAGTGAAGAAGTAAGGGAGCTTGCTGTTCTAGGTTCCCCATCTGTTCTTTGGTTTTTCCAGGATCCTACACCACCTCTGCTTGGAATGAAGAGAAAAGGCTTCCCAGTTTACAACAGTGCTTGAGTAGGGCTAACAGTCTTGTACCATTTCATTGTCAGACTATTACTCAGGACCAAACTGCATGTTATGATGGGGCTCTGTGACTGGCACATCTGAGTAGCATTTGTGAGTGTGGCTATTGGAAAGTGCCTTAAACCAAGTAAGACCACTGGTCCTTCTAGTTCAGTATAGTCTGCGCTATGGCTCTCCAGGATTCCAGACATTGTTCTCTCTCAGGGCTACCTGGAGATGCTAGAGATTGATCCTGGAACCTTCCACATGCAAGGCAGATGCTCCAGCACTGAGCCATAGAAGGCTAGCCTGGTTATTGTGTAAGCAAACAACCAGGCTTGATGACAGAGTGGGGTGAATGCCTCTCCTCTTTAAAACCCTACCCCCAGGTATTCATTGATTTATTACATTAATATAGCTACCCATCAAAAAAACACCGTAGAGTATTCCTGTAGAGCCCAATACAGATAGGGAGCACAGTGCAAGGAGAGAGGAGAGAGGAATTATTGGGGATGGATTTCCACTGAGAAATTGGCTGGGATGAAGAGTCAGTTGCCCTTCCTTTTGCACTATGGTTGCAACTGAGATCAACCCATCCCTGCTGTTGCTATTTGAAAGACATTTAAAGAGATGGAGATGCATCCACACATCTCCATTGTTATGGCTAGCTTTGCCATGAAACACATTTGTCATATACACCTCACCTGCTGCCCTTCAGATGTTTTGGACTCTAACTCCCATCAGCTCCAACCAATGGCTGATATAGACACCCACAAGCACTAGTCACATTTCACTGTTTCACAAAAACACAACCTAACAATTGCCCCACAAACAGCATACAGCCCCCATCTGTCCCCGGGCCTGATATTCCGTCAGTTTTTGATAACATTTCTGAGAAGCTGGAATGTTCATACATATTCCATACCACCTCAACACATGTGCCAATAACTGGGGAAAGTTCATTTTAGCTGTAGCCAGAACTCTCACAGCCAATAACAACTTCAGAGACTGCCACCTGCATTTACCCCAGAGTGCCTCTTTGATTTCCCTTTGTTGAGTTTCTCCAGTTCGCAGGACCAGTTGACTAAGCCATCTTGCTCATTTAGATGTTCTGAGCTTTAATTTGGTATCTCATCTATCTCTCGACAGCTATAGTGATGTCCTAAAAGCTAGTCCAATACTTTAACAGATGTGCAGATTAAGCAATGTGGAGGGTGGACTATGTTGAAAATATTTAATATGCACGTGTGTGCACATAAGTAACACTGTAACGGTCTGTGTACTCACCCTAGTGTTTAAATCAATGCAGAGATTCCATTTTTAAAACAAGTCTGGAATGCATCTCTCTGCAATTATAAGTTCAGCTTGGACAAGTTGTTCAGCCTGAATGAAAATATTGACAAGAACACAGATTTATCTAGGCTCTTACCAGGTTGTTCGATGTATTAAGTCAGGAGGTTGCCTCACCTTAAGGCTGATTAGCGATTTTTTTTAAAAAAGCAACAACAACAACATTAAACAAAACAAAACGGTAATTTGCAGAACAAGAACTGCTTACATAAAGCACACATTGTGCAGCAGAGATTTAGGAAACAATACATAAATGTATGCAGGGTTATACCAAAAAGTGACAGGGAAGGGGGAGAGCAGGGGAGATGGTGTTGGTAAACAAATGGCAGGTTCTGGAGGATGGTGAAGGTTGGGCCAGCGGCGGAGCTGAGGAGGAGGCGGTGGGCGTACCATTTGGGGCAGCTCGTGGCCAAGCCACCGCATGTCTCCCAGGAGAGACGTGTGGCTCGGGCACGCTGCAGCCCCCGCAGTGAGTGCCGCCCGGCATTTTGTCACCCCCCCCCCCAGTGGTGACACCCAGGGCAAACTGCCCCCACCACACCCCCTTCCTGGGTTGGGGTCTTGAGGCTGTGCATGGAAGACGTTTCAAAGGCACCTCCGGCTCTGTGCTTCAAGAGTTTGGCTTCCAGTTAGTCCATCTGGTTGCATCCACTGTTAGGGCAACAAAATGTGGGGTGAACTGGAGCTCTAAGCTCAATTTCTCATGAATCAGAGGCAAGGCTGGCACAGGAATTAGGGGTGAAGTGGGCACAGTGTGCCTGGATGATATAAAAGAGAACAAGGTAGAGTTTTTTTGGGGGGGTTACATTGCTAAAACCCTCCCCAGGATATGACTCCTCATCTGTAACCCCCTCCTGGGATGACTCCTCTGCCCCCCAGGGTCCTGACTCCTGATGCAGCCTCTTCCAACACGCTGGCCCCCCTCCCCAGGGGCACGTCCTTCCACCACGTATCCTGCTCCAACCATCTTCTCCATGATGTTTCTTTTGGCCTCATGACACCAGCCTCCCTAATTTGCACTTTCAAAACAGAGATACAGCTGTCCTTTGAAATTAGCACTTCTATGACTTTTGCAAGGTGGCTCCGCAGCCAAGCAGTGTGTAAAACAAATGCATATACCAGGGGGAACTGTGTGTGGAAATACATACATTTATGAAAGTAACATTAAAAGGCATTATATTAGTGCAGGCACGTCCAACAGGTAGATCACAATCTATCGATAGATCACTGGACGTCTGTGGTAGATCACTGGTAGATTACTGGCTTCCCCCCCAAAGAAGTGCAACAACTTTGACCTGAACCCCAAGAAACAGGGCTTTCCTTCCTAAAAAAAGCTCAGCTACCTTCACGTGTGAGCAGATCACAGTGTCTTGGGAGTTGGCCACCCCTGTATTAGTGGAATTTGCTTTGCAAAAAAAAATACGTACAGTAGGCAAGATTGCAGAAGTGTGTATATTAGATTTATTTATTTTTAATGAAAACAAATGTGGAAATGTGGACAATTTCAGATTGGAAAAGGGAGAAATTGATGGATACTGAAATGGACAAATGTGTCCTTGCCTAGTTCAACTTGGGAGAGGTAAAAGGTATATGGGGTAAAAGGCAAGGTGGGGGGGTGGGCTTTTGGCTGGCTTGAATCTGAGGAATAAGACAGTTGCTCAAGCCTGCTCCCTTCCCGGATATCTGTATTTCCAGCAGCCATATGCCTGCTGAAGTTATTGGCAAATCTCCCCCTGTTGACTTCTCGTGGGTGGATTTATCATTCTTCTCAAGCCCCCTGGTTACCGTAGCAACTGACACTTACACAACCTTTAACTAACACGGTGGGGCACGTGGAAACAGGTACATGTTAATGAAGGGTGGCTGCGGGATTGCTGAAAGATGTGCATATCCATTTGCAACATCTGGGACCTTTCGACAAGGGATTAAATCCTGACAGCTCTAAGGAAAGGCTGCAGAGGGGGGAGTCAGTGAGGCACAGAGAGAGAGGAAGGCTCCTTGCTGCTATTCCAGAAAAGACAGCATCAGATCAGCTGATCCTGGCACCTGAGCTTCTAGGGCAGCCCTTGCCCAACCAGAAGCCAGCCAGAAGTGTGGGTGTACAATCATCACCATCATTTTTAATTTGTATAGCCTCTTTCTATCTTACTATACTCAAGGTGGTTTACAAGCTGAAGAAACAAAAAATGTCCATCTTATAACAATCTAATCCCCATCAGTCCTAGTCAGTTGGGACTAATAGGCATTATAGTCCAATATATCTGGATGTGAGGTTAGGAGAAGGCTGTCCAAAGGCCTGGTTCAGACATTCATGCCTAAAGCAATGGGAAATGACCCTGGGTCACTTCGGGAACACAAGTGTCAGTTGAGGAAAATTTACCACAGTCTGGTGTTGGGGTGGTTTCTTTTCCCTTTCCTGGCCCCCTTGGCTTGATTTGTAATTGGGCTCCATTAATATCACCCCCCCCCAAAAAAAGCCAGTTATTTCCAAGCCAAGTTGTAAGCCAGAGATCTGCATCCTATCTCTGTCCTTATGACATAAGCCGGAATGCAGAAGGTGGGTCCGTATGGCAGCAGGATGCCCTTTGGCAACCCTAAATCAGGGGTGGCAAATGAGAGCCCAGCTCCCATCAGCGCCAGCCAGCATGGCCAAGAGGGAGGGGTTGAAGGGAGCTGTCCAGCAATATGCCTATCCTAGAAACTAGAATTTCTAGCATTAATCCGACTTGGGTCAACATCTCTGTGGGTGACTGACAGTTTGCTACATCCATCAGGAAAGTCTGGGTGTGAAGAAGGTTCACAAGACCATCCAAACCAGGGTGGATAATCGTTTTTTCTGTTGAAGGTCACATTCCCTTGGTCGGTAATCTGTCAGGTGCCAGGGAGTCATAGATAGATGTGGGTCATCCCTTTCTCTCTTTCTTTCTGCACCCATTCTCGGCCCCCTCTCATGAAATTAGCCTGTGGGCCAGCTGTGACCCCAGATCTGCTTCTGATCTAAACTTTAGATTCTAAAACCACACACCCTGGCATATAATGCCACTCTACTTTTGCTTTATGAACTAACATTGGAAATTAAAAGATTCTACAAGAGCAGGAAGTGCTCTGGAGCAAGAAAGTTGCCATAAATATTCATGATAATTAATATACATGTGAGCTGCAAAAGACGCTGTCTGAGCTTTTCGTGGGAGTGTTATCTTTTTTTTCCTTTTTTTTTTTTTTGCTCCTTTCCCCACCCGCACCCTGTCGCGAGGCGTTTTATGGGGAAGAAAATACACCCAGCAGCTTTTTTTCAAAGCAGCTAACCAAAGTGGCTTCTCTTTCTAATGTGTGGGAAAATCAGCCTCCCAGCCCCCCACTGTGGAACACACAGCTTAACCGCCTGGCCCCATTTATGCAGCGGGCAACGGAACACCTTGAAGCAGTGAGCAATGAAAGCCTTTTTTTTTTTCTCAAAAAGGGACCTTCCACAACTATTTCTCAGGGACACAAAAGATTTAATTTCTATCCTGAGACGCCTCAGCTGTGACTGAATACCGGTAACTGGTTTCAGAGGAAGCGTGACAGCAGGGCAGAGTGATCCCCACATACCTCCAGCAGCCTTGCTCTCAGCTACCCCCATGAGTATTTCCAGTCCTTCTCCTTCCATGTCCCCTTTGCCAGGGGCTCCCTCCCAGAATTCCAAGTGTGTGGAACCTCAAGCCTGGAGGCTGAATGCAGCCCTGTGGTCCTTTCTTTCTGGCCCTTGGAACTACCAGAAGCCCCCACATCATGAACCAGGGGTGGGAATGCTTCCTTGTGGCTGGACTGGGCTGCCTGCCTCATACACTGACCTTCTCCAAGTGCATCACGGCTAGTATGATTGGAAAAGGCTCCTCACTGAGAGAAAGAGCCAGCCTAGACAATGCACCCCTGCAGCCATTACACATGCATTGGTCTACTAACATGATCCATGCTGGCCCTACTGCTGCCTTGTGCCATGAAGCCTACAGCATTGTCAGGATTGGGACCAGTTTGGCAGGCTCTGGTGCAGGAAGAGGCAGAAATGGGTGGGTGGGGAACCTGGGTTGGAGGAGGTTAGATAGCCCCTTTCCACCCTGTCTTTAGTCACCTTGGAAGGGGGATGCTGGCTCTCCCCTTTGACTTTCCTATGGAACGGAGAACCTCAGTAGTGGCTGGAGAGGGCTTTGATCAGCTGGCGAGGGAGGCTGTGACTGAACAGGAGGATGCAGCCTTGTTGCTCAGAACCACCTTTGTCGCTTCCATCTGGTTCTGAACTTCTTGCCCTGCATCATGTCCGCTGCCCAGCCTGTACTGTTACTTCCCTGAACAAAGGCTCCTTACTTACTTACAAGAGCCTGTCTGCATATTTGGGGAGGAGTTAGGAAACCCTGCACCATTTGCTTGAACGGGCATCAGCTAGGGGCCAGGTGGAGTGGGGAGTGAGGGATAGCATTGGGTTGGTGTGCCATGTGGTCTACCCTGCACTTCCTAGGCCAGCTTCTTGTTCTCAAGTAGAGTGAAGGAAGCTGCCCCATCAGCAGGGCTGAAGTTCATCTTCTGGTCAAGTTGGCTTTTCTATGTAGAATGGAGACTTGGCACCATCTTGCCCTTTACTTCAGGCAGCAAATTGTCTTGGACCAGCCAGATAAGATAATTCTTAATGCAGGAGCGGAAAATCCGTGGCCCTCCATATATTGGAATATCTCATCATCCCCAGACAGAATGGCCAATTGTCAGAGATGTGGGGAGTTCTAGTCAAACACTTGGGGGTGGAACTAACACTAACTGGCTTACAAAATAAAAAAATTCCTTCCAGTAGCACCTTAAAGACCAACTAAGTTAGTTCTTGGTATGAGCTTTCGTGTGCATGCACACTTCTTCAGATACACAGAGTGTATCTGAAGAAGCGTGCATGCACACGAAAGCTCATACCAAGAACTAACTTAGTTGGTCTTTAAGGTGCTACTGGAAGGAATTTTTTTATTTTGACTATGGCAGACCAACACGGCTACCTATCTACTACTGGCTTACAAAAGTTTCCACTGGAAGCCCTTCAATGACAGGAGACTCTTTCTGCCTCTTACTAATTCAGCCAAGCTCAGTGGAGGCTCAAATCAGTTACTTGCCATTTTGAACAGAGAACAAAGCCATGTTTACAGTTGCCTCTGTCTGAACTGTGACAAATCTGAATAGGAGAGTTGTTGTGGGGCAGAACATCTTGAAAGTCAAAGGAGGTTGGGGCGGGAGAAGCTTTTGAAGCTGAAAAGGAATCTTTGAGGCCTTGCATCTCAAATGGGGAAGATAAGGAGAAAGGGGGATGCCTTAGATCTGTGAGTCAAGAGGCCTTGGAGGGTTCTGTCCCAGGAGCAATCGGCACTCAGAGCAGAGAGTGCTTCTGAATCATTAGGAAATAAAAGCATGCTTGGAGTGGACGGCGCTCAGCTGCAAAAATATGAAGCTACCTGCACAGGTATTCTAAAGGTGGTATCTGGGATTCAGAAGGGGACCAGGGAAATCTGGGGTCTGCTAGCAACAAATTCTAAACTGTTCAAAAGATTCTCTGTCTGGATTAAAACATAACCATAGAATCATAGAATTCTAGATTTGGAAGAGACACCAAGGGTCATTTAGCTCAATCCCCTGCAATGCAGGAATCACTGAAGAATGCCTGTCAGATGGCAACCCAATCTTTCTTTAAAACAAAACAAAACAAAACCAGTGGAGACCACCACACCTTCCAAGGGAGTTCACTTCACTGTCAAACAGCTCTTCCCATTAGAAAGTTTTTCCTAATGTTTAGTCAGATTCTCCTTTTGGATAATTTGAATCCATTGGTGTGGGTCCTACCCTCTGGAGCAGCAGGAAACAAGTGTGCTCCATTTTCCACACGTCAGCCCTTCAGAAATTCTGTGGGAAGCTTGGGAGGGGGTACTATCTTGTCTTTCACCTCAGGAAGCAGAATGTATCTTGGGGTAGCCCCACTGGACAGCCATTGGTATTTCCCCTGTGCTTGGTGAATCCTAGGGGAAGGGGCCTCTTAGTTCTGGGCTGCTTATGACCACACATTGCTGACAGTACTCTCAGTGTGCTCAGAGACACCATCTGCTTTATTATTAGTTCATTTACTTAGATTCCAGGCTGGGCACCACCTGTTCCTCACTGACTACCTGTTACGCCAAATTTGCCTCACTCCTTCATTGGCAGCTTTCAGGCTCCATCTCAAACAACCCTCTTCCAGAGAGCTTTTCAAGATTAATTATGGAGAGGAGAACTGCTATTGCTTTCTTGCCCTGCTCCCAGGTGCCCCACAGGAATTTGATTGGCTACTGTGGACAAGCTCAACCTTTGCCAACTTGGTGCCCTTTAGATGTTTAGTACTACAATTCCCATCAGCCCCAGTGAACATGGCTGGCCAATGTTATTTGCAGTCCAAAATGGCTGTTTTGGCTGGGGCTGATGGGAATTGTGGTCCAAAACACTCAGAAAGCTCCAGGGTGGATTTCTGAGCTGAACCTGTAGTGCTCTTCTTACATTTGTATGAAAACTGATGGCTGTTGACAGAATTTTAGCAATGGCCATTCCTTAATTCATTTTGGTTTAATATGATATTAGTCTGTTTGCAGCTAATTGCGCTTCACTTTGTGAACCACTTGGAGATTTTAAGTCAAAAGCCTGCTTGTGAAAACTTTAACAATTAAAGAAACAAGCACATGTTCCCATGAGCCTTGCAATGTTTTACTTTCTTTTGGCCCTCACACCAAGGACTGATTTCCCCTCCAGCAGTACAGTCCACTGTTTTGTCATGGAGCCTGTAGCTCTCCAACTCCTGAACTGTTGGCTAACATGGAAACAGCAGATTCATTTCAACTCGGAAGGAAGAAACCAGCAGGACGTGCCAGGCAGGGGTCTATGTCAACAACACACCACATTCTTGCCAGTGGCTCTTTAAACAGCATGGCTCACAGACAATGAGGATAGAGGAAGAGGGGGAGAGAGTGCAGCAGCAGAGCATTGGAGCTTGACTGTCACACAGAATAGGTGCCCTGTAGGACCACGGCTGACAATGTCTCTTGAGCCTGCACAGAAGGCATCCATAAAAGCATCCGATCCTCCAAGCCAGCCTCTTCTGGAAAGAGAGCCACCTTAGAAGATCACCTGGGAGAAAAGGAGCAAAGGAGTTAATGGCTCCAAATTGCCATTGTGCAGCCTCTGATATTTCACAGATGAAAATCAGGACATGCTTTTGTGCTCATGATGACCCTCCTCCCGCACAGGGGCTCAGTGCCTGGACTGCACACATGCCATGGACCACTGTGGCAGGTTTCTCAAGACTCTGTTGTACACCATAGTTATTATGCAATCATTTCCCCAGTACTGATTTGAAAAAACAAGATGGGTGTGCTGCTTTTCAGTTAGAAAATTTAGCGGGGACAGAAGATTGGGATGGATGGAGCTGTCAGTCCTGGTTTCTCTTGGAGTCTTTCTCTGCCATCTTAATTTCAGCTTGCCACGTTTCCACATCACTTTGCTTTTTTTTGGGGGGGGGGGACAATTTTTGAAGATTCGTCAGTGTACATTCCTCCTAATTCCTACATTCCTGGCTAAATATTCTTTCCTATACACCTTTTGCAAGCAATTTCCCCCATATAATGTATTTCATTTTCCAGAAGTGGCTCATCAGGAGGGGCAGAACCACTAAGATATTTTCCAGGCAGGTGGGTCACTGTTGCTTCCCAGGTGAAAGGGGGGGATGGAGGGGAGGTTGGCACAGTGCAAATGCACTGACCAATCTCATCAGGCTGAGCCAATCCTGCTGGTGCCTTTGCACTCTGCCAACCTCCCAATCACCTCCCCAATCCTTCTCATGAAGCAACAGCAACCCACCTGCTGGGAGACTGGCATAGTGGTTCTGCTGCCTGCCTCCTTGCCTGGCAAGCCACTGCTGTTATATTCACCAATCCATAAATCTTTATACACTCTTTCTCCTAATATTTACAAAAGTACAAAAAAACCCTAATCAAAATTATAAGACATAGGAACAGTACAATGCTATCTATTTTTCCAAACAGGTAGAGAGCAGGTAATGAAGAAAAATAAAAGCAACAAAACAGATCATGAAAGCCAAATTTCACAATTTGGTGGGAGGGTGGAGAGTTTTGTATATCTGAATTTGATACATATGAAATGAAATCCCATCAAACATCATAGAAATGTTCTAGGACTTCCTTATCCTTAGAAATGTGTGAGCAGCAGCCAGAGCCCACATATCCTTGCACCACAATGGGAGGTTTAAGTTCTATAGTGTCTTCCATTTCTGGACCAAATAAGTTCTCACTGCAGCCAGGAACCAGCTAAGAAGCTCCATAGATTCAGAATTGGCCTACAATGTCTCAACCACAGTTCAAAATGAGCCACAGCAATCAGCCATGATTAAGTGGGCACAAGATATTGGTCATAATATTATGTTTGCTGACTGGGAACAGTTGTGGACCACCGGTATGAAATTTACAGCATGTAATGCCTTAAAGGAAAATATTATGAAAATGATTTATAGGTGGTACATGACCCCAGTCAAGCTTGCAAAAATTTACCACTTGTCTGATAATAAATGTTGGAAATGTAAAGAGACTGAAGGTACATTCTTTCACCTTTGGTGGACATGCCCAAAGATTAAGGCTTTCTGGGAAATGATATATAACGAATTGAAAAAGGTACTTAAATATACTTTCCTGAAGAAACCGGAGGCCTTTCTCTTGGGTATGGTCGGCCAATTGGTGTCAAAGAAGGACAGAACATTCTTTATGTATGCTACAACAGCAGCAAGAATACTCATCGCAAAGTATTGGAAGTTACAAGAACTACCCACCTTGGAAGAATGGCAGATGAAGGTGATAGACTATATGGGACTGGCAGAAATGACTGGCAGAATCCGAGACCAGGGAAGAGAGACAGCGGAAGAAGATTGGAAGAAATTTAAGGACTATCTTAGGAAACATTGCAAAATTATTGAATGCTAGAATGACGTTGGTTTAGAAATTATGTGGTTTCTAGCTGTAATGATTAAGTAAAAGGAAAAGAAAGGTTAAAAATTTAAATGGAAAATAAGGGAGAGGATTTGCTGAATTAATAATTGGAAATTGGAATACAGAAAGGGGAGGTATGAGGAAGTCGGGGAAGTAAGTTACAAGAAAATAGGGGATTGAAATTTTACTTGTTTTTGGTTTTTTTGTCTGTTTGTATTATTGTTTTGTCTTGTTTTTATAAAATCTTTGAAACTTTAATAAAAATCTTTTTTAAAAAAAACAAAATGAGCCACAGCAGTTCCAGTGTGTGAACTGGCAGAGTGAAGGGGTGAACAAGTCAAGGTGTGCCCCCCGCTTCACCAAATGACACCCCCAAAGTCTGACCCCAAAGAGGGAATGTGGAAAGTGTTAGACGAAGAGAATTCTAGGCCACCAAAGTGCATGCATGAAAATCTGAAGCTATGGGTTCAATGGCACTGTGAGGCGATCCTGTTAGAAGGTAAAATGGCAGAAAAAAGTAAGATGGAAAAGGCAGCTAAAACCCAAAGACCAAGAGGAAACATTCTAAAGTTCTTATAGGGGTTTATTACACCTTTATAGTGTGAAAACAAACCGTAATGAATATTAAGTCCCTAGTGCATACAATCAAATAACTGTATTAAGGCCATGTTTGTTCATTTATTATTTCATTCATTCATTTATTCATTCATTCACATTTCAATGAATAAGATGCTCCTCATAAGTTTGCTAGTCTTCAAGGTGCCACAGTATTCTTCCTTGTTTTCATCAGGACAGAGAAGGAAAACTGTGGCTTGCTGTAGCAAATGGGGATTATTGGTAACATCTAATTTCCTAGTCCTGAAGCCTCTGCTGTTGCTGAAAAGATCTGAGAGATTAGGGCTTAATACTAGGGGTAGGAAGCAAGAGAAAGAAGCCAAGAACTACAAAAAGGTGAAAATTGGGCTTTGAGATTTTCACAAGGTACAAGAACCACTCATGTCTCATGTGTATCTCCATATTCATGAGAACCAGAAGCTTGCTGAGTTTATCAAGAGGCTACATTTTGTGCCCCATACCAGACTACATCCTTAAAGGGTACAATTGCCTATGTACAAAATGCACACACCCCTGGCTGAAAGTGATGGTGGTGGTGGTGGGATCCCTAATGAAGAAAAGGCAAAACAATTATGCATCCAGGGTAGCTGAGCCTATCAAGCAAAGTACAAGACCCTGTAAGTAGCAGGGAGATGAAGATGTGCTATTGCACTCTGTCATCACAGCCAGAGGCTGCTTTAACTTGATAAAGAGCATCCTGGAAATCTGCAGCATCCTGTACAGAGCCCCTCACAACCACCAGGGGACTGGCAGTGATGGATTTCAGAAGGGTTGGGTTGGTGCTTCGCACCTTGTGGGGCAGGGGCCCTCCCAGCAGCTGTGTCACAACAACAAGGTTAATGCAAAAAGCACTTTAGGGCCCTAAGGCACGTTGGTGTCTTGCAACCCAGGTCATGCAACCAACTTCAAATAATTCAGAGTCATTTCAGGTTGAATAGATGTTAGAACTCGGGGATTCCCTTTTCTAGGTCAGCACTCACTGCTGGTAACAAACCTCAGCTCCTGAACATTTGAAGCGGCATCAGAGCCAAAGGCAGCGTGTAGCCAAAGTAGGGATGACAGGAAGCAGGGTGTTCTCCAGACACCTTCTGGTGATGGGTAGACCTGTCCATTTTGGTTTCTCTCTGTCTCCCGCTTTTCCAGCTTTAAGTTCATTTTGTGTCATGATGCCTGCAGTGCTCTTGGGCATGGGCTTGGACTAGCAGGCCTAGATGGAGGAGGAGGAAACAGAGGGGAGCTGAGCTGTGGGACCTGGGTTGGAGGAGGGAAGATCTCCCTTTTCTGCCCTGACCTCAGTCACTTTGGAAGGGAAAGCAGTGGAGACTGTGGCGGACTGTGATCAGCCCATGCACGAGGCTGAAGAGGAGGTGGCAGTGATTAAAAGGAGAGTGCAACCCTGTTGACCAGAACCAGGCATGGCCATCACAGAAGGGAGAAGACCCATTTGCCCCAATGCAGTGTATGTGTGCAAGGCAAGAGAAGTCCCATCTTATCTTTCAGAGTTTGGTGGGACAGGGTCAGGAAACTTGTTGGGATATCTCCATTGTTTCCATCCAAGTTCAGAGTTTCTTGTCTTCTCCTGAACTGCTTAACACAGTGTCCTTTGCCAAACCAATACCCTTACTTGCCTGAACCTTTTTCTTTCTTACAAGTGAGTGCCTCTGTGTGTTTTAGGCGGGAGTCAAGACAGTTTGCCACATTTCTGCATCAGTTTGCAAGTTAAAAGGAAAAAATACACCTCATGTAAAGCCATGAATATACAATCCTAAAATATGTATGCACTTTTGCCTAATATACACATTTTTGCAAGTAATTCCCCCTCCCAATTTTTTAAATGCATTTCTGTCGTTATTTATATATTAATTTTTATGCACACCTTCCCCTAACATACAGATATTTGTGTACCTTGTTTGGTTTGAAAACTGAATCCCAAAATTTGGAGAAATGAAAATTCTAAAGGATCCTGTGTTCGGGTCTGCATATTGCTTTAGGAAGGATGAATTAGTTAGGACTGTGTTAAAATGTGAACCAAACTGAACTTCTCCCTAGTAGCCTGTTTTCACCTCCTTGAATCAAGATAGCATAGGAGCTCCCCAATAATAAAATTTGCTAGCTTTATCTACAACTAAATCCAGCAGAATGGAATTAATATTTAGATGTATACTCCACCCTTGCAAATACAGTATCAGGGCAGTTAACAACAAAGTATTGAAAATGCCATAAAATGCCAATATATGCAATTAGCCTTAAGCAGCAATGGTATAAAACCAGCATCCAAATAAAATAGATCACTGAATGCTGAGAAGCTAAAAAGTTTGAAAAAAATTAAAACACACATACTGAGAAACATCACAGAAGCTCCCCAAATGAGCAGGACTCAGACCCAGTCCCTAGACCAGGATTATTTCCTTTTTATGAGTGGTGACTGTACATTCTAACACCGCAGAGGACAGGATCACACTTCAAAATGACCTTGACAGATTAGAAAACTGGGCCAAAACAAACAAGATGAATTTTAACAGGGAGAAATGTAAAGTATTGCACTTGGGCAAAAAAAATGAGAGGCACAAATACAAGATGGGTGACACCTGGCTTGAGAGCAGTACATGTGAAAAGGATCTAGGAGTCTTGGTTGACCACAAACTTGACATGAGCCAACAGTGTGACGCGGCAGCTAAAAAAGCCAATGCAATTCTGGGCCTCATCAATAGGAGTATAGCATCTAGATCAAGGGAAGTAATAGTGCCACTGTATTCTGCTCTGGTCAGACCTCACCTGGAGTACTGTGTCCAGTTCTGGGCATCACAATTCAAGGAGGACACTGACAAACCGGAACGTGTCCAGAGGAGGGCAACCAAAATGGTCAAAGGCCTGGAAACGATGCCTTATGAGGAACGGCTAAGGGAGCT
This sequence comes from Podarcis bocagei, assembly GCF_964188305.1. Lineage (NCBI taxonomy): Eukaryota > Metazoa > Chordata > Lepidosauria > Squamata > Lacertidae > Podarcis > Podarcis bocagei. Next base: position 33,505,571 of record NC_138132.1, read on the forward strand.
GGGCATGTTTAGCCTGGTGAAGAGGAGGTTAAGGGGTGATATGATAGCCATGTTCAAATATATAAAAGGATGTCACATAGAGGAGGGAGAAAGGTTGTTTTCTGCTGCTCCAGAGAAGCGGACACGGAGCAATGGAGCCAAACTACAAGAAAGAAGATTCCACCTAAACATTAGGAAGAACTTCCTGACAGTAAGAGCTGTTCGACAGTGGAATTTGCTGCCAAGGAGTGTGGTGGAGTCTCCTACTTTGGAGGTCTTTAAGCAGAGGCTTGACAAACATATGTCAGGAGTGCTCTGATGGTGTTTCCTGCTTGGCAGGGGGTTGGACTCGATGGCCCTTGTGGTCTCTTCCAACTCTATGATTTACAACAAAAGAATGAAAGAGACACCAGTGAGGCAGGGGTTAAATCTGCTCCTCAGTGAACCTGCAAAAGCTCCATCCTGGGTTGAGTTCTGTTTCTACCCATTCTAGAATGTGACAGAATGGTGGGAACTCATACACACACACACACCTATTCTGAGGATCATCTTCACAGGTGACAGTAGCTTCAGGTTCTCAGAAGGAAACACACTGGGGGTGAAACCTGCCTCCCTAGATCCAATTCTGACTCTCCTGACTGGATCAAAGTATCTCCCCAGCTCCCTTATATCTATTCAGATGTAGACTCACCAAAGATGACCCCAAGGTCCTATTTAAGCACAAGCATATTCATTCACTGCATGTACAGAGTTGCCAAGACGGTGCAGAAGTCAGCAGCAGTAGCATCTGGCAAGTGGGTCATCATGTGCATCTCAGAGTACATTGTTCAAAACACACACAAATAGACTTAATATGCAGATTTTTTTTCAGGTCACAACATTTGGGTTTCTGGGTCATTTAATTTAGAAGGTTTGGGGAGACAGGGAAAACAGAGGTTGAGAGGAGGGTATCTCGCATCCTGTGAGGAAAAGGGTTCCTGCTGCCGAGGCTGGAGGTTCAATTTCTCGTTGTATGAAGAGGAATATTTCCCCTTCATCTCAGGAAGATGACATGGCAGCCCAGGCATTTTGTGCTCTGCTAAGAAACCCATAAATTAAATGCTTCCAAACCTGAAAAGGACAAAGCCTTTCCCAGCTAATGATAACATTAAAAAAAAAACACAAACCCACATGAATTGGATTGAAAATTTGCATGAAGCTTATTAGAACACCCTACAAATACGGGCAAACCTAATTCAAACACATTTGGGTGATAAAATGATATTGACGCCAAGTAATTAAAAATCATTTCCATATTCAAATGGGACTGATGGAGGAGAAATGGCTTCCCTTAATTGCTTGCAGGAAAATTATCGACTCGGGGAGTTTTTAGAGGCCGGGTAAACGAATCTTAATTCAGTGGCGTGTGTGTGCGTGGCAGAGGAAGATGCAGGGTGAAAAGGCAGATGGCATTTTTCGTGCCGGGAGGGAGGGGGGAAAGTGGATCATTAGCAGTGAAAATGGACTTGGGAGCAAGAAGGATAGAGATGGAGGTGAGAACTGCTAAACAAGTGACAATCTGTAGAGAATAAAATTGAATAAAGCAGGAACTCTACTGGAAATCACAAAGTTGGAGAAAACAGAAATGGTATAATGCAGTAGAAATTTCTGGCTTGTTAATCGCTTTTAGGTCAGAGCAGTCATCCTGCTTTTGGGGAAGGGCCATCACTCAGTGGTTCAAGCCCTGAGCCCTGTAGGTGGGGCTGGGAGAGAGCAACCATAGAGAGATGCTGTCCATAGATTGTCCATAGATTGTCATGAGCTAGGTGCTCTCATTCTCTACACTGCAGCTTCCTGGGAAAGCCAATGCGCTGTAGTGGTTTGAGTGTTGGACTAGAACTAGGAGACCATGGTTCAACTCTCCACTCGGCCAAGAAGCTCAATGGGGGACCTTAGGCCAGTCACTGTCTTGTAACCTAAGGGTTGTTCTGAAAATGAAATGGGGAGAGGGGAAACCACATGGGCCACCTTGAGCTCCTTGGAGGGAAGGTGGGATATAAATCAAATAATAATTCAAAAAATAAACATTATTTTCAGGGATAGCCAACCCTGGATCCAGGATGGTGGGTAGAAGTGCATTTTAGACACATTTACAAATGGATTAGGAGAAATGCACACACAAATATACAGATTTTTAAAAATAGCTAACTAATGAAGAAATGGAGTGAACTAAACTTAAGACTGGTGGGTGGGTGGGTGGGTGTGTAGGTGTTCAGAGCTGGGACCTTCCAGGAAAAGTCCTGCTGTGTTGACCTGTTAAGAGCAGAAGTCCAGGTTCTTATGTTTATATCTGGTCTGACCAGAGGCCATATATTGCCAACTGATCATTTGTGCCTGCAGAGGACTTGAGGATGTGAAACCCCAGGCCACAAGGTTCCATCCTCTTGCTGTGAGGTTTTTGATCTTGAGTGTCCCTGACACCCCCCAAACGTCTGGAGCTTTGGGATCAGCAAGTGACCAAGAAGAAAACAGAATTGGAGCCATCTAATTTTACCAGGCAGCATATGGGCCATTAAACAAAAGCCATTTAAAATAGAACAGGTGAGAAACATATTGGGGTTTTATTTTAAGAGACAGAGAGAGAGGCAGAGATTATTTAGGTTTTAAAATCACGAGATAATGTGTGTACTTTGAACTAGGTGCTGTGCTGAAAATTTCTCCTACCCCTCCCTTCTCCCTCAATTAACAAAAATAAAAAATAGCATTTGAAATTTAGCAAAGGGGAGAGAAAGATATCAGTGGTATTCCAAAGGGTGTGGTGTGGGGTTTGGTTTGGTTGTGATTCCCTTGCTTTCAAAGGTGACTGAGGGGGGTTGTGACTGTCTTTTCTTTCATTCTAGAACTTACCAGTTCTCTTCAGTCAGTAGCCTTCCTGGGTGCCACCATTTCCTAGGAAAAAATGATGCCCTCAAGATGTAGTGAGCTTGTTTTCTGCAGCTCCAAAGGATAGGGCCTGAACTAATGGTTTGAAATTATAAGAAAGGAGACTCGACTAAGCATTAGAAATAACTTTCTGATGGGATGAGCTGTTTGATAGTGGAATGGACAACTTTGGAAGGTGGAAAAACATCATAAGATGTTTTTAGGTAGAAGTTGGATATGTTGGACTAAATGGCCTCTACCTAAAGCCAACCCATCTTTCTGCATTTGAATTAAAGCCCTGGGGAAGATGTCATGAGATAACTTCTCTCCTGGGCCTTTTCTAGCTGAAAAGGTGTGGCCAGCTAGGTAAACGGCTGAGCACTGAAGCCTTCTAAAGTAGAACATGTTTAATGGAAAGAAAAGCACACCCACCAGCCTCGGGCAACTTGCAACAATAAGGAGAGCCAAATGCTGCAGCCACTGAAATCATAAAGAAATTCTAAAGCATCCTGAGAATGAGGAAGAAAAATGTAAGCCTCCTTTGGTGGGGAAGAAAACTTTGAAGAAATTGGTTTCAGCACAGCACTTTTTAAAGCAAGTTTATAAAACAATCCAGAAGCTTATTCCACTGGTGTACCTAAAATAACTCCCGCACAACTGGCAGTAGAGCCATGGAGGTGGGCAGGCTTCAAGCTTGTAGGACCTATTTAGTACCCCCTCTCACCGGTTTCCCACCAGCTGCAGCCAAGTGTAACATAGTGGAGGGGGTGTGGAAGGCATGTGCTTAGAATAAAAGAACCAGACATCTCATCTAAGTGCATCTCAGACCAGGAATTAGTTTTCAATACCAGAACTGAGCTCACAGTGCTTACACACAAAAATCTATTCCTGCTCTCCTCCAACAAGTTTTCTTTCTCTGAGCAGTCTAATTTAGGGAGAAGAGTTGTCACTATCATTAAACAAGTGGGAGGCAGAAATCCATGGTGATCTACCAGAGCTCCCATAGAAATAGTAGTAGATCTGCTAGTAGATCTGGCTCTACCTTCTTCTCACCTTTACAACATGGGGTTGCAAGCAGGAAGGGTCTACAGATGGGGGAAAATATTTTAGACTCCAAAATCAGTGCTTAGGCACCTACCCATAACAGATCTGGAAGAGGATGGTTGTAACAATGCAGTATGATTGCATCTTACCTACATTTAACTTGCGTGATTTCAACCTTTCGCGGTTGTCCAGTTGAAATGCCCACAGCATTTTCCTGGCATGAAGAGAGCTTCTAATAACCAAGGCAGCGAAGGCAGAAATAGCTTTTAAGCTCTCTGCCTTGCTTAGTGGGCAAGGCCTGTTCAGTGCAATGGCTCCAGATGCTCAGAAAGGAGAAGTTCAAGTCTGTATATGCAGAAGCCTTGGAACCAAACTGCTGTGTAAGATGCGACCATACTGAGTGTAATATGCCATTCTGAAATTAGTGTCCTTTTTTTAAATAGCATGGCAAATAAAAGCCTGCAGGAGCTCAATGACAACCATTTCTTTCATTATTATTTTTCGTTTGTTTCTCTTGGTTGTAATTATGCTTACGCAAAGGCACTTATATGAACTGCAGGCTTGCAAGAATGGGAGGCTAGTGGCTAGTTTCTGCAAGTGAGAGGGACAAAGTAGGTTTATACACATGCTCATAGATAAAATCTGTACTCAAATCCACCACTGGCTGTGGTTGCCTGATTCTTATGTACAATACTCCATTTCTGTGAATTGCTTTGCAAACTGACTGGAGAAGGAGTGGTATTGGGAGGTCCAGGGTCTCCCACCTGGCCCCAATCAAGGGAGGGACAGTATATCTGAAATAGCAAGTTGCAGGATGGCAGTAGTTCAGTGGCAAAACATCTGCTTTGCATCAAGAAGGTCCCAGGTTCAATCCCAGGCATCTCCAGGTAAGAATGTCTCTGCCTGAAATTTTGGTGAGCCACTACCAGTCAGTGTGGACACTACTGAACTAGGCAGACCCAGGATTTCAGGCTTCCTCTGTGTCTGGAATATCTTTTGCTCTTTGCTCTCAACCAGATCATGGTTGACTAGGTGAAACTCAGGTTGCCTTGATCCCCTCAAACAAGTGGCAAAGCCTGATAGATTTAACTGATAGAGACTGAGAAGGGTCTCCTTCTCCATACACACACATCCTGCTCTCTCACACCTCAGCATCCCCCCCCCCCCACCATGCACACTATGACATATCTGCTCCTGGCAGTTCTGTGCGAATACAAACCCCACTGGAGCCCTCCGATTCTTCCCTCTCTCCATTTGTCATCTTTTATTACCACTGTCATTTATGTCCCTTTCTTCTCCTTCCGCTCATCCTTTCCCCCCATGGATCACTTCAGAGACAACAGGTTGCCTGCAAGGAGCCAGGAGCTACCAGGGGAGAGAGGCAGGCGGCAACAGCAACAGCCCCAAACAAAGCCCCACTCTCCATCTCTGCCAGGCACACACATGGCCTCGGCGGGCCTTGCAATGCTGGCTGTTCCTTCTCCTCCCACCTCCTCTGGTGCCCGTCTTCTTTGATGCTTGGGCCTCAAAAGGAACTGACAGCACAAAGGCAGCAGCTTCTCGCCACCTTCGGAGATTACCAATTTCCGCTTGTAATGAGGCCTCCTGATCTCCCCTTCAGTTACATTCTGGCTTTCCTGGGATTTTTTCCTGAACTTGGCATCTCAGGATGAGGAGCATGGGTGACCACAGAAGATTGGATGATGGGTAAAGTGGCACTTGCATTAATACAGGACAACTGCATGGCAGGCCTGGGGTGCTGACTCTTGCTGGATGAGGGTCCAGCTCTTTTGTCCACTCTGATTCTCTGGTGTGCCCATAGTGGAATCCAACTGGCTGCCCCACCAGGCCCTTTAATGGCAGAATTGGTGGCAGGGCAGGAAAAGAGGCAAGGATGCCCAAGGTATTCTCGTTCTCTGGGCTTCCTATTACGCACCCGACGGAGTCACCACCCCCAGTTTGCCTTCAATGGCTAAAGCGACAGAACCCTTATCTGCAAGGGCAAGCAAAAACATTTCTCTCTTTGTGATGGAAAATCAGCCTGGCTGGAGCAAGCAGCTAATGTGTGTCGGGCAGCCGCTAAAACTTCTAACAGGGATATATAGCACATCATTTAAGGTGGCTTTTTTAAAATGCTGAAATGGGAGAAAGCAGCTGCTATCTGTACAAACAAAATTAGGGAAAGGGAGGAAAGTCATTTTGTAAAGAGAAATCAGGTGATGCAGGCGGAGATGAATAGCTGGCACATGAATAAACGCAATCTACATAGAAACAGATAAAAATTCAATTTCTCAGCACACACATTTCCTGTCTGGCTCTCTCTCCCTCTCTCTGTCTCTGGGCCTCGTTGCATTTAGACTCCACCTTGCTATGCTGCTTTCAAAGCTTCCAGCTGGAACGTGGGAGGCTGGAACAGAGATTCAATTCAGACCTGAACATGCTGCAAAATTAGCTTGGATAATGTCACCCCCTCCCCTTGCCCCCACCACTCACAACTCCTTGGAATTAGGTTTGCTGTATAACGTACTACAATACAGAACATGCTCTCTCACACATGCACACACTTGTCCAAACTGCAGGTGTCTGAAACGTCTAATTATTAAAATCTGTACAGCCTCAGGCTGGCATCATCTAATGTAAATAAAATGCTCCCTTTTATCAATATCAGAACACCCAGTTATCTACATGTTTAGATGGATACTGCAGGGCCTCTCCTTCCACTCTGCTGAGAGACCACCAACTTTCCACCCTCTCCCAAATTACTCCCCTGCTGCTCACTACATGATCTGTTTTAAAAAGAGCTAGTGCCTAATCTTGCTTTTTTTCCTCCTCCCCTTTCCTTTTGTGCCATGCCTCTTTGATTGTGAGTCTGAGGACAGGGACTGTCTTCTCAGTGATATTTGGTATTTAGAGAGGGGCCATAGCTCAGTGATAGAGCGTCTGCATTGCACACAGGATAGGCTGCAAAAATTCTTCTCAATGGTGCCTGATGTTGCTTCGATGGCAGAAAATACTATGGAGATAGAATTAAAGCACCAGAAAAAAACTGAAAGGATGGTGGTGAAAATTACAGAACTGCAGTTGAGATCAAGGACCAGGAGAATTGAGATTACTGTCAGGATATTCGCCTAAGGTTAGTGAAAGATGGTCGGGGGGGGGGGCGGGTTATGCTCTCCTTTCTGGTGGCATGGATTAACAGCACTGTCCTGAGCCACATTCTGAGGTAGACATAGAGCAGGTCACAGGGTTAAGAATGGGTCCACCAGGCACCAGACCTTCTAGAAACATTGTTGTTGTTGTTTTCATTGATGAAGTACTTCCTACAAAGCACCTCATGCCTTTGCTATACACTTTTCAATAACTGCTTAAAACATGTTCGTTTAGGCAAGCCTATCCAGGCATGTAGACGTTGATGTGTTTTAATCTTTTCTTGTTAACTTTAATCGTCTTTTAAATGCTATTCATTACTTGTTGTTTTCTATTGATGAGTTTTAATATTTCTTGTAAACCACCTAGAGGTTTTATTACAATCAAGCATCACAGAAATTTTGTTAAACGAATATGAAACTGACTTGAAATGAAAATAAAGCATTCAGGCATCCCCGTGGGTCTCCATCAAAAGACATAGCCACCCACTTTAGCAGGTCCAGGATGGATGTCATGATGGTGATGGTGCTGAGACAATTGCACCCATATTCATAGTGTGCAAAGAAGGCTGCTTGTGTATATGGTTTCCTGTTGCTGGTGCGCTTAGGGTGGATTGGAGATGGATGTTATACTTCATAAAGCATTTTAGAAGTTAGAAAAGGAAGTTAGTTGTTCTGGGCCCCCACCCGCCCACTTACCACCAGAAATATGAGAAAGAACAAATGTTTGCTCATTCTGAAACATACCTGAACACTCCCCTTTCTAAAAATAATTCCTTTCTCCGCCGGCTCACTGCACAAGAGAGACTAAGGGTGAGATTAAGTTATGCAGCTAAGGTAGGTCAGACATCACCTCCCCTTTTGCAATCGCTGTTCAGTTATGTCATGCAAATCAAATAAATTAAATATAAATAGAAGTCTAATAACCAGTGTCAGAAAGAGAAAACCTTGTTCATCACAAAACAGACAATGCAGAAGTAACATGTTTGGATCAGGAATAGTGAACAGAAATGGCACGGCGGGTGATAGGAGATTCTGGACCACAGCTCAAAAGGGAAAGCTCTTGGCACTAGCACAGCTGCTAAGGAGATTCAGGGGAGCCTAAGTGAAGGAAAAAGCCCCTCCCCCTGCACTGACCACGCAATGGCACCTGATTAAATGTGCTGGGAATTCTTGATCCTAATGGAGCCTGGGCACAGGAAACTGCCTTATACTGACTCTGAGCATTGGCCCATCTGGTGCAGTGCTGCCTGCACTGACTGGCAGCAGCCCTCCAGTGTTTCAGCCAGGAGGCATTCCCAGCCCTCTGTAGAGACTGAACCCAGAGACTGAACCCTGCCTTCTGGGTACAAGGCAGGTGCTTTGCCACTGTGATCTGGCATTGGTCACTGTTAAGGTCAGCTTGATATGCGTTCCTCATACCATCGTTAGAATCCTGCCCATGCCCTCCAGCATTCTGTTTCCAGGAACAGGGCATGAAAATGAGCTTCTAGAATTCAGTTATATGCCAACTCTGAGCATGGATCTTTCATTTAGCTATCATAGCAAAGAACTACTGGTGAATTAATCCTTTTCTAAATCACCTAAACGTGAAGAGTATCACTGGAACATTCCCAGATCCGCTGAAAGAGGCGGTCATTAAACCGCTTCTTAAAAAACCATCTTTAGATGCGGCCACGATGGCCAACTATCGCCCAGTCTCAAATCTTCCATTCTTGGGCAAGGTGATTGAGCGTGTGGTTGCTGAACAACTCCAGGCACGCCTGGAGGATGCGGACGATTTGGATCCCTTCCAATCAGGGTTCAGGCCTCATCATGGGACTGAAACTGCCTTGGTCGCACTGGTTGATGATCTCCGGCGAGCTAGGGACAAAGGTGAGAGTTGTTTCCTAGTTCTGCTGGATCTCTCAGCGGCCTTTGATACAATCGACCATAACATCCTTCTGGACCGTCTAGAGGGGTTAGGAGCTGGGGGCACTGTTATACAGTGGTTTCGCTCCTTCCTCCTGGGCCGTGTTCAGAAAGTGGTGGTGGGGGATGAGTGTTCAGACCCTTGGGCCCTCACTTGTGGGGTGCCTCAGGGTTCCGTCCTCTCCCCCATGCTTTTTAACATCTATATGAAGCCGCTGGGAGAGATCATCAGGGGGTTTGGACTGGGTGTCCATCAATATGCAGATGATACCCAGCTCTACCTTTCTTTCAAATCAGAACCAGTGAAGGCGGTGAAGGTCCTGTGTGAGTGCCTGGAGGCGGTTGGAGGATGGATGGCGGCTAATGGATTGAAGTTGAATCCTGACAAGACAGAAGTACTGTTTTTGGGGGACAGGGGGCGGGCTGGTGTGGAGGACTCCCTGGTCCTGAATAGGGTAACTGTGCCCCTGAAGGACCAGGTGCGTAGCCTGGGAGTCATTTTGGACTCACAGCTGTCCATGGAGGCGCAGGTCAATTCTGTATCCAGGGCAGCTGTCTACCAACTCCACCTGGTACGCAGGCTGAGACCCTACCTGCCCGCGGACTGTCTGGCCAGAGTGGTGCATGCTCTAGTTATCTCCCGCTTGGACTACTGCAATGCGCTCTACGTGGGGCTACCTTTGAAGGTGACTCGGAAACTACAGCTAATCCAGAATGCGGCAGCTAGACTGGTGACTGGGGGCGGCCGCCGAGACCACATAACACCGGTCTTGAAAGACCTACATTGGCTCCCAGTACGTTTCCGAGCACAATTCAAAGTGCTGGTGTTGACCTTTAAAGCCCTAAACGGCTTCGGCCCAGTATACCTGAAGGAGCGTCTCCACCCCCATCGTTCTGCCCGGACACTGAGGTCCAGTGCCGAGGGCCTTCTGGCGGTTCCCTCATTGCGAGAAGCGAAGCTACAGGGAACCAGGCAGAGGGCCTTTTCGGTGGTGGCGCCCGCCCTGTGGAATGCCCTCCCATCGGATGTCAAGGTGATGGACAACTACCTGACATTCAGAAGACATCTTAAGGCGGCCCTATTCAGGGAAGCTTTTAATGTATATTTTAGTGTTTTTTGGTTTCTGTGGAAGCCGCCCAGAGTGGCTGGGGAAACCCAGCCAGATGGGCGGGGTACAAATAATAAATTATTATTATTATTATTATTATTATTATTATTATTATTATTATTATTATTAATTTTGCAGCCGTGAGCAACCTTAGGGTGAAGAGCAGAAAACAAACAAACAAACCTTCATTTTGACTGCCCTAAATAAGCCACCAGGATCATAATTGGTATACCCCAAATTTCAGTATTATGAAAGTGGGGGCTGGAGTCCCTCCTATGAGATCGTCAGTGACATGCTCACAAAATGTAAGCTGTGTGTATTCAAAACACACCCGCCCCAAGAATCCTGGGAACTTTAGTTTTCTTAAGGGTGCTAGGAATTGCAGATCTGTGAGGGGTAGACTACATTTCCCAGGATTCTTTGGGGAGAAGGAAATGTGCTTTTAATTGATGGTGTATAATGGCAACTGAAAATCCAGGTTTTGCAGAATTTATCAACTGTTCCCGTGAATGATGTAATATATTCTCCTTCCAAAGGAAAAATGGTGGGAGGTCAGTGCTGTAAGTAAGTGTCAGAGTCCTGAATTGTCAGTTATTTTCAGAATATTACAACTGAAGCAGTGAAAAAAGAAAACTGAGTTATACCAAGTCAGGCAATTCTTCTTTCTTCTTCTCCTTCTCCTTTGGCGATCACTCATAGCCAAGCAAGATTGTCTTCCATAAACACGGTTTTAACAATGAGTCTGTAAATGACTGTGGGGGCCAATTCTGGATCCACACGTCCATCTAGCTCAGTGTTGGCCACACTGACCGACTCTCCGGAATTTCAAACAGTGTTCTTTCCCAGCCCTACCTGGAAATGCTGCTGGGGATTGAACTGGAGACCTTCAGCATGCAGAGCTGATGTTCTCTCACTGAGCCCTGATTCAAAGGGAAAGAACACAGAAAAACCCCTTATACCCAGACAGACTGCACTGGTCCATCTAGTTCAGCCTACAGTGATAAATAACACAGAAATGGAATTCAGATCCAGTGTGTGCAACTCTCCAGTCTACTTTGGTGGGTGTGATTAAGTAATCCTGATCATACGATGCAAGCATGCAAGAAGGTGGTGGAATCTATGAGAATCATGGCACAGGGTTTGTACAACTCCCTGCTTAAACAAATTCTCACCCAAAACTTCCTTCCTTCCTTCCTTCCTTCCTTCCTTCCTTCCTTCCTTCCTTCCATGGACAGCTCCCTTGTGCTATGTCTTGGGGATGCAGGGCTGCAAGTGATGTGTTTGCTGCTAAGTGCGCATTGCATTCCCCATCATGCTAGAGGAAACAGCAGGTGCACCCTGTGATTGACTTCCCTTTCCAGGGTCTGTTATTAAAAATGTATAGAATTACTCATGCACACACAAAAAACCCCCATAAAATCTTACAAAAGTGCCTGCTTACACACAAGGTCTTTTGTGAACACATTTCTTAAAATCACATCATTTGTCACTCACTTCCCAACTGTTAGTGATTCATTCCTGTTTACAGTCGTCTTCTTATTGGCATTTTTGCGCCTAGTTTCTAGGACACAAGCAAAACGGCTTTGTTATCTCACTCGTATTCCATCATGTCCTCGGATTTTCCTTGTCTCTCGTCGTCACTCCCCCCTCACACACAAAATTGTGTGTGTTGTGGGGGGAGAGATCTTCTCACAGATTGCCTTGACCCACTTTTCATCCCTTCAGAAATTGCCGAGATTCAACGTCATTTTGCAATCAGGCAGGCCCAAAGGGGTTACGAGGAGGTTCAGCGGAGTGAAAGCATGGAAACGCTTAACCATTTGGCTGGTCTTATTGAAACCTCTCTTTACTTCACTTCCAAATTCCTTTGCTGTTTCTCTGAAGCAGGAGCTTTCTGGCTTCCCCAGCCCTGGAACCCCAACAGGATATCCAGATTTGGTGGGAGACAGAAAGCTGCTTTATACCAGGGCCCATACCCATCAGAGGCCAGAGCTCTGAGACTGTGCCCATTTCCCACCTGGGATTTAGCCGTTGATTCAATTAATGGAGCGAATGCTGTAGTCATTCACAAGAACACTGCAAGATCTCTCTCCCAAAGTTCAACAAGAGGTGGCTTTGGCCTGCAGCCACAGTGTGAAGAATTGTTTGTCTGAATCTGCTCATGGCATCTAATAATCCCAGGTTACATGTGACCAGTGTTACTTTTCTATAAAAATAGGTGTTGGTACTCACCAGGTACTTACACTGAGTGCCACACATTTTAGCAACAACAAAAAAGAGGTGTCGGTCCCAGCCAGATGTGCGGGGTATAAATAAAATTAATTATTATTATTATTATTATTATTATTATTATTATTATTATTATTATTATTATTATTTACTCCCTGAAAAGAAAGCACTGCATGTGACTCTGATCACATGTTCCTGAGCTTGAAGTGTTCATGGAATGAATGCTAGGCAGCCCGTGGACATCTGCAAGATGGATGAGTCCTCCCGAAATATTATTAGTAACAAAACATTTGTGGAAGTATAAACATGTTGGATTAATTGGGCTTGTTTGCTTATTTCTTCCTGGGACTAAGAGGGCTGATTCATGCATCGTGTTCCTTCCAGCTCCTGACAGTGAAACCATTTCAGCTCTTAATACATCGCCTCCTCTCCCCCACTACCCCCACCATGCTTTGCTGGAACAGGCGAGTGCTTTGCCAAGTCAACAAGATGAATGGCCGAGAGTGATCAAGCCTGATTGGGTCAACAGCTTCGCATTCAAAAACATCGGTCACATTACTGAAATGCTGGAGCCCTGGAGCAAATCTTGCTCTCGCCGATGCTCTTTCCCCTTTGCAAAATTCTCACCTTGGCTTGGCAGTTCCGTTGCTATGCTCATGGCTCCCCTGCTTCTTCTTCCAGATTTCTCTGGACAGAAATGTCACAGCTACAACCAAGGTTGTGCCATATAAAGTTTGCTTGGAATGACTCAATATATGAGGTTTGAGGAGGTCTAATATCTATTATGTGTTTACATGGCATGTTTATTCCCTCACCTACTGATTAAGTTCTTGAGGAGGCTTATTACAATGCATTTGAAAATACAATAATTAGACAAGAGTTACAAGGGCATGTTAAACCACTCTGGAGGGACTCCTTTGCCTGCAAATTTTATCCACTTATGTGAAATGGGGGAAAGGATATAGACATTTTTACATTCCCAATTAGAATCAGTGGGGGTGAGAAAGGGCTTCAGATTTAGCAGATCAGATTTAGAGCACAATAATGAATCAGAACAACACACAGCAGATCCAAAGCAGATCAGGCTACTTCAAGACACAAAATATATATGAACACAGCACATATAGTTTGCAAACCCCTAAGATATAGCCATAATGATGAACAGCCATTGATATCTTTATCTTCCTAGAATTTGTCTAACCCTCTTTTAAAGCCAGGAAGGGACGCGGGTGGCGCTGTGGGTTAAACCACAGAGCCTAGGAGTTGCCGATCAGAGGGTCAGCGTTTCGAATCCCCACGACGGAGTGAGCTCCCGTTGCTCGGTCCCTGCTCCTGCCCACCTAGCAGTTCGAAAGCACGTCGACGTGCAAGTAGATAAATAGGTACCGCTCCGGCAGGAAGGTAAACGGCGTTTCCGTGCGCTGCTCTGGTTCGCCAGAAGCAGCTTAGTCATGCTGGCCACATGACCTGGAAGCTGTACGCCGGTTCCCTTGGCCAATAAAGTGAGCTGAGCGCTGCAACCCCAGAGTCGGCCACGACTGGACCCAACGGTCAGGGGTCCCTTTACCTTTAAGCTGCTGACCACCATCACATCTTGTGACAGTGAATACCATAGGTTAACTATGCACTGTGTAAAGAATTCCTTCCTCTTGTCTGTCCTTTATCTTCAGGCTTTTGAATGAGCCCACTGAGTTGCAGCAGTATAAGAGAAGGAGAAAATCCGTTTCCCACACATCCTGAATAATGTTATAAAACTCTAAATTATGCCCCTTTGTCAAGTGTACCGCAGGTCTTGCGGGTAACAGCATTGGGTGTTTTCTTAGCTATTCTGGCTGTGAAAAGACCTCCCCTCCATGAGCTTTCCCTAATCCACTTTTGAAGCCCTCAAAGTAGGTGCCTTCATGCCATCCTGTGGCAGTGAATTCCATATGCTGATTATGGAGTTATCTGCTGGTGAACATTACATATGGGTCATTTCCCTTTATGTGTAACAACAACGAAGTTCAGATGGGGTATCCACTACAGACTTGTTTAAAATCAGCAGGAGCTCTTGATTTCTGACTGCTTTTCAGCAAAATGTTAGCGTCTGACCCCTTCCCCAGGCATAAAGAGGGTTCTTGGGAAAGGGCTTACGTCAATACTCTGAAAATTACACGTTCCACCACATTGCCCAGTAATTGCATCTCCAAAAAAAAGTAATTATGGCTACCGTGTAACTTGCACACAGTGGGCTTTGGAAGACAATGCATTATTTATTTATTTATCCCTCTTCTAACGATGTAACTGGCCTGGAAGCTTCTCCCCCTGATGCCCGCTTCATGGCAATTAACCTGTGATTAAATGGGCAGACATGACCATGGAGGGAAATCTTTCTAGTGCGTGCCATTTCTCCCCATCCCTCCCTCCCTCCCATGACCACTGTGCCTGCCCCTCATTTTTTTTCTCTTGAGATACAGTTTGGGATCCATTGATGCATGAATGAGGAGAAGAAGCAGAGTTACAATTACACAAATGCTTTTTTAAAAGGAAAAGGAGGGGGAAAACCTTAGCAATGTATAGGAACATAGGAATCTGTCTTATACTAGCCGAGACCATTGCTCCATCTAGATGAGTTCCCTTTATGCAAAATAATTTCTTTTATGCAAAATAAGTGACCATTTAGCAAATGTATGTGATTTATACATGGAACGGAACTCACAGCCACAAGCAATCAAAAAGTACAAACTGACCAGGGAAGGAGGGTAGCAAGGACTGCCCCATCTCTCTCTCTCTCTCTCTCTCTCTCTCTCTCTCTCTCTCTCTCTCTGTGTGTGTGTGTGTGTGTGTGTGTTGCTGTGGCATCAGTTTCAGAAGAGTGGGGAGGGGTTAAGCCTTTCACACACACATTACAGAGCGAGAGAGAGACAGAGCTTCAAGCAGTTTTTAAAAAGCTGAACAGCAGTAGCTGTACTGTACTTCAGTGAATATGTGGGGTATTCAAAAAACATGCATGGACATAAATGTGCACATGGGGAGTGGGATGAATGCCATCCCAGCTCCATATCCCTCCAAGTTGATCAAAGGTCTGGAAGCCAAGCCTTATGAGAAATGGTTGAGAGAGTTGAGTATGTTTAGCCTGGAGAAGAGGAGACTGCGGGGTGATATGAGAACCATATTCAAATCTCTGAAGGGCTGTTTTCAGAACCCCCTGCTTCACCAGAAGAATGCTATTATAATCCCCCTTCTAACCTTCCTGTTCAATTCAGGAAGTCCAGGCATAGAGGGGATGTTAGGGCTGAGGTGGTGCTCTGGATGCCCACACATATTGCCTGAACATACACAGAGGGTTATAAGTGATGAAATCTCCTTGATGGTCAGCTTCCCCTCCCCAAACCCACCAATAACCACCGGGCTCCGAGGTCAGACCTGCTCTCCACTCTGCTCCTGAACAAGAAAGCTCTTCCATCATGACCCAACAAGGTTCCAGAGTTTTTGATTTCAAGAACTGGCAACCATCCCTGAGAGCTTTGACACATACCTCTGCCTGTACCATGCCAAGTAGGGAGTGGGGGGCAGTAGCTCAGTGCTAGAGCATTTGTTTTGCATGCAGATGATCCCAGGTTCAATCCCTGGAATCTACAAGTAGGACAGGAATAGACCCCTACGTAAAATCATGGGGAGCCGCTGCCAGTCAGTCAGACAATATTGAGCTAGAAAGACCAATGCTATGGCTCAGCACAAGGAAGCTTCCCCTGTTTCAACCTTAGATTGCCTACTGCCACACTGGTGCTATGTACGGCTTCTAGCGAGCTCTACAGTTGCCTCTAGGCCCTGTCTAGATGTTTCTGAAGCCAGAGCAGATACAATCCTGATCTCTCACTTGCATAGCCTGATGCTGACCTAATCAGCCCCAAAGCCCCTCTGAGATGCTCCTCACTTCAAATATCTAAAGGGCTGTCACATGGAAGATGGAGCAAGCTTGTTTTGTCCTTCTCCAAATGATAGTACCCAAACCAAAGAATTCAGACAACAAGAAACAAGATGCTGACTTTCTGGTGGCAATAGATGCTCAACAATGCAATGGACTCTTTCAGAAGGTGGTGGACTCTTCTTCATAGGAGGATTTTGGGCAGAGGAGGGATGGTCACCAGTCAGGGATTCTTAGCTGCAATTCCTGCATGGCAGAAGATTAGACCAGAGAACCCTTGGGGTCTCTTCCAACTCTACAGTTCTACCATAGGCCATGTCTGGCCACCTCTCTCTCTACCTGCCTCCACAACCACTTGCTAGTGTCAAAAACTCAACCTGTTTAGGCTGCTTACTGGAGCTGGCAAAACTTTGCTTCAGAGCAACAGGCGCACCGAAATGAGACTGGAAGGCCACTCTCTGCTGCGCCGAGAAAAGGGAGATGCTTTCTGCAAGGAAAGGGTAATCCGGAATGTCAAGTCACACTTGCTTAGTGTCAATAAAGACCTCTTTAGCAGGGATAGTATAGATCGGCAGTGGGGATTTTGCTTGTTGCAGCAGAAAATGCCAGACAGATGTGTACATTTCACACATTAATGCATCAGACAAAATCAACCATTTAATCTTTCCCCCTATCAACTCCCCCACCTCCATCCAAACCAACATCACATTGACCTGTAAGAACATATGAAGAGCCAGCTAAATGGCATATACAGTACGTCAAGTCCAAAGTTCAGCAGTCAGGAAACACGGTCTGGGGTCAATCCCATACAATGGTGCCTCGCAAGACGAAAAGAATCCGTTCTGTGATTCTCTTCGTCTAGTGGTTTTTTCGTCTTGCGAAGCAAGCCCATTGAAGGATTAGCGGATTAGCGCTATTAGCGGCTTTTAGTGGCTTATCTGCTGATCGGATCAGCTGATAAGTGGCTTAGCGGCTTAGAAAAAGGGGGGGGGACAGCAGGAACTCGCAAGACATTGTCATCTTGCGAAGCAAGCCCATAGGAAATTCGTTTTGCGAAGCACCTCCAAAATGGAAAACTCTTTCGTCTAGCGAGTTCTCCGTCTTGCGAGGCATTCGTCTTGCGGGGCACCACTGTATAAGCAAAGTCCAAAGCCCAGTGGTCAGGAAACCTCTTGGCAAACTGGGAATATCCCCTCACTCCCGCAGTTTAGGACACTCCATACCTTTCCTCTGCAGAGTTTCCTTTTCTTTGAGAAAAATAAGTGGCTCACGTAAGTGTAAGCAAAGCTTCAATGATAAAGAAATCTAACAAAATAGCATGATGAGAGAAACTAGATACTGTGTTGGCCTGAATATAAGCCTCACTTTTTCCCCAAATTCCGACCATGAGAAGTTAAAGTGCAGCTTATATCCGCGACCTTACACTATGCAGCCAGGAGCGTGGAGCAAAGAGTGCCAGGAGCACGGCGAAGCGGTGCCCAACCCACACATAGTCCCCCATCCTCTCCCCCAAGGCCAGGAAGGGAGAGAGAGCAAGACAGGGCAAAGGCTGCCAGCAACGCAACGCAGCACGCACGCCCCCATATGCAGCCAGGCGCAGCAAGGGATGGAGCGGCTTATATCCGGGTATTTTTTCTCCCCCCCCCCTCCAATTTTAAAAGTGCGGCTTATATTCAGGTGCAGCTTATATTTGGGCCAATACGGTACAACAACACGAGGCAAATCTGAGGCAAAAAACAAGATGAGACAGTTGGTCCCTCTTAACTGAAACTTAACGGAACACCCTGAGGGGAGGGGCTGATTCCGTAGCAGAACACACAAGCCCCGCCCACCAGATACCAGACATTCTACTGATCAAACGAGGCCCCAATGTTTTTCTTACACTGTACCCCCAGCCTACCTGGCAGCAAGTCCCGCTGGCGAAAACAGTATGTCAAGTCCAAAGTTCAATGGTCAGGAAACATGGTCCGGGTGTCAATCCATATAAGCAAAGTCCAAAGCCCAATGGTCAGGAAACACAGCCCAGGGACAGTCCAAGTAAGCAAAGTCTGAAGTACAGCAGTCAGGAAGCACAAACCCATAGTGGACCTGGGGCAAGCCAGTGTGGTGTAGTGGTTAAGAGCGGTAGTCTCGTAATCTGGGGAACTGGGTTCACGTCCCCGCTCTTCCACATGCAGCTGCTGGGTGACCTTGGGCTAGTCACACTTCTCTGAAGTCTCTCAGCCTCACTCACCTCACAGAGTGTTTGTTGTGGGGGACGAAGGGAAAGGAGAATGTTAGCTGCTTTGAGACTCCTTAGGGTTGTGATAAAGCGGGATATCAAATCCAAACTCTTCTCTTCTTCCAAGCTGAGGTCCAGCAACATGGGCAGTTGAGCAGACACAGCACCTTTACTCAGCTTCTTTTTTTATACCAGTAATGTCTGTCAAGACTGGCCCGTTCGGGCAGGGGTACCTTTACCTTTAATAATAATAACAACAATAAACCTCAGCCATTCTGGGTGACTTCCAACAAATTAAAACACAATATGGCATCAAACATTAAAAACTTCCCTGAACAGGGTTGCCTTCAGATGAATGTTGATTGCAGCATCCAGGTTTGATGAGTCATGTGACCCTCACCTGTTCTGAGCCTACTCCAGCTGAAAAATCTCACACCTCCTCCCCAAGCTAACAAGCCTCACCTGGGCTGTGGGCCCTTCCTGCCTCAGCCTACCAGAGTGCAACTCCCCCTGCTCCCTATGCCTTGTTTGTGAAGACAGGGGCCTCTCTGGCTCTGAGGAGGGGTCCTGCTCTTCTGGCCCCCATCCCCTCACCATCCTCTATCATCCCATGTGTACTTTTCACAACCCCAACCTCTCCTTTCCCATCCCCGTCTTCCCCTGGTGGTTCCCAGTTGTGACTGCACCATTCGCTAGGATACTCTTCCTCCTTTCCGTTGTCCTTCCAGTTCATGATAGTAGATCAGGCCAATGGCCCCTCTAGTCCAGCTTCCTGTTCTCACAGTGGCCAATCAGATGCCCCAATGGGAAGCCTGTAAGCAGGACCTGAGCACAACAGCCACTGTTCCCTCTTGTGATTATCAGCAGCTGGTATTCAGAAGCATTACTGCCTCCAACTGTGGAAGCCAGTGTTTCCCAGACTTGGGTCTCCAGCTGTTTTGGGACTACAATTCCCATCATCCCTGACCACTGGTCCTGTTAGCTAGGGATCATGGGAGATGTAGTCCAAAAAAGGCTGGAGACCCAAGTTTGGCCAACACTGGTGGAAGCAGAGCAGAGCCATCATGGTTAGTAGCCGCTGATACTGTAGATTTCTCCTCTATGAACTTGTCCAATCTTCTTTCAAAGCCATGCAAGTTGGTGGCCATCACTCTCTCCTGTGGGAGTGAGTTCCATAGTTTAACTATGTGCTGCATGAAGTCCTTTCTTCTACCTAACCTGAATCTTCCAACATTCAGCTTCATTGGAGTTCTAGTGTTATGAGGGAGGGAGAAGACCATTTCTCTATTCACTTTCTCCAGTTACTTGTACGTTCCCCCACCCATATTCCCACCAAACTTCAACATTTAATCAGTTAATCAGTAAGATAATTTCATTAAAACACTTTTAACCAACTAACCCACACCCTCAATTAATCAGGCAGCAGATTCTTTTTTAAATGGTTTTAAGTAAGACTGCAGGTGACACGCCTTGTCATAAAAGACTGTCCTTTTCTCTCTTATGAAAAGTTGTGACACAGACATGCATCATCTGAAAGCACAAAAGGGGACGCCTCTTGCTTCAGTACTACTGTTTTGCCCATATGCAAATTTATGCAAATTTAAACGGTTGATTAATTGGCAAGTCAGATCTCTTTTAATTAGGTGGCAGAACTACAAAAAAGAGGATTACTGGGTGGGGTGGGGTGGGGTGGGGTGGTGAGTAACAAGCAGTGGGAAATTCACAAGGTAAGCCTTTTCTAGATTGTGGAAGAAGTACAGGAGAGGGGGAGCATGAGAAGTGAGCCAAGTCCTACTCCATGTCAAAATGGAGCCAGACACTTTGAGTAGGAGGGCATTGCATTATGATTTCTCCCCATTGCCCAATTAAAGTCCCTAAACGGCAAATGGAGAGAGGCCTTTATGGAGCCAGGTCCTTCTGAGATGAGTCCACACCCTCCAACACTTCAGAGACAGAATCAAATAGGAGTGATTTTGTGTGTGTGCACTTTGAAGATCACAGGAAGCACCACTGTCCTCCTGAGCACAAGGACACACCACTCTCCATTATTGTGCTTCGTCAGATATGGAAGGGGGAGAATTTTGATTCATTTTGCAGCTCCATGTGAGCCTCCCTACTCTGTACTCCCCAAAATAAACAGAAAATGACATGCAGGTAATCACTGAAAATATTTGCACATCTCCCGGTTTTGAGATGTAGGTGTCCAACTCAAAAAAGGTGCCTATCCCTAGGAACAGCTCAAGCTGCAATTCTGACCATGCCTACTCAGAAATAAGTCCCACTGAATTCAGGAAAGTGGGATTAGAATTGCAGCCCTTCCTGAAGAAATACTTGCATTTTCTCCTCTTCCTCATTACCTCCTAATGCTACACTTCACCTTCAAAGCAGAAGTCCAGAGGAAATGAAATCAATAAAAAGGATTTAGCCAGAGCGCAGAGAACATTTCTGAAAAATAGTCAAGAGGACGCAGTACTGGCAGGAAAACAGGAATGAGATTGCAATGAAGGGAGGGGGGGTTCTTTTTTCACACTCAAACGTTACTGCTTGGGACACAGAATCCATAAATTCAGCCAATCTAAACAGGCACATGGGACGCGGGTGGCGCTGTGGGTAAAACCGCAGTGCCTAGGACTTGCCGATCATATGGTCGGCGGTTCGAATCCCCGCGGCGGGGTGAGCTCCCGTCATTTGGTCCCAGCTCCTGCCCACCTAGCAGTTCGAAAGCACCCCTAAGTGCAAGTAGATAAATAGGTACCACTTTATAGCGGGAAGGTAAATGGCGTTTCCATGTGCTGCGCTGGTGCTGGCTCGCCAGAGCAGCTTCGTCACGCTGGCCACGTGACCCGGAAGTGTCTTTGGACAGCGCTGGCTCCCGGCCTCTTAAGCGAGATGAGCACGCACCCCAGAGTCTGTCACGACTGGCCCGTATGGGCAGGGGTACCTTTACTAAACAGGCACATCACTGTGCACCTAAGATCATGGGAAGAGCTCATCAGAATCAGGCCCAAAGCTTGCCCACTCAAGCATCCAGATTTCAAGTGCAACCAGCCAGAGGCTTCAAGGAAACCCAAAAAGAAGGTTACAGAGACAACCCACTCCCTTGTTGTGTGACCTTCAGCATATATCCTTCCTTTTAGGAGACAAATCCTCCTTCTGACCCGTTTTAAGTCCCCCCCCCCCAATCAATATGGTGGAATAGTACAATTGGGAGGATGAAGAATAGCATAATAATTACATAAGGAAAATAGTATAATAAGTGCATCAAATTGCATAAATAGTTTACAAGTTACTTTGAGAATAAATCCAGAGAGGGAGGGAGTGGTTTGACTTTAACTTGAACAAATCCTTGGAAGGCAGCTTACAAGTCACGTAGAGACACATGAATATAAGAGACATAAGTAAAATCACAATAATGATATTCAGCTTCAACAAATCACAGGGCAGTTAATGTTGTGTGTCTGGAGCCAGCTCTGAACACAAGCTTTGCAACTGGAGGTCATCCTACACACAGTTCATGCTCTGGGCTCTTTGGGCTACAAATGCAAATATTCGATTTCCACTAGCATGATGTTTTAACCAAAAAAGCCTAAAAGCCATCCTTGCCCCCCTCTCCTTCCCCCATATACTAAGCAAACTTTTTCACTTAGTAAATGCTTCTGTTTTTCTGGGGGAAGTTTAGAGTGAAAGACAGGAGTCTGTTGCTAAGGATTCTGGGTCCAGAACATCTACACGGCTCTATTAATGTTGTCTAACCAAGTATGTTACACCTGAGTAGCCCTGTCATTTCCCAATAATACAGACAGAGACAAGCCAATAAATCATCCAGATCCTCCAATCAGGAGCCGCCCCGTTCCAACAAAAGATAAGGACTAAACAACAGCTGACATTTTAAAAGGTTGATATATTAATGCGGAATTGCAAGAGCTCATCTTTCAGAAGAGGACACTGAGGTTCTGCTGGTGGCTGGGGCACCAACTCCCCGCGTGACCTTCCTTAGTCTTTTTTTCATTCCACCAAAGCTTGCCTGGGCTCCCATCTGCATTACACATTTAAAGCAGTAACTTAGAATCACAGAGTTGGAAGGGACGCTGAGGAATATGCAGCTGTCCCATGCAGATTGAACCTGCAACGCTGGTGTTTTCAACACCATGCTCTAACCAACTGAGCTATCCAGGCTGCCTGTCACTTCCAACCAGCCTGGTTCCACCCCACCACCACCCAAATTCTAAGAACTGTAGCATGTTAAGGGTTCTAACAGCTGTTAGCCTACTCTCCTTCCAGACCTAAAATGATCATTAAACCACTCTGAGAACTCTGGGAAGAGGATAGAGGTGTCCTAACAATACAGGGTGCCACTGAAATTTGAGAGCCCAACGTCTGCCACTGTTCCTGGGATTCTTCAGGGGCAGCCATGCCTGCTTAAAATGGTACGATGCTGCTTTAAATGTGTAGTGCAGATGAGGCCTTAGTTGCTGACTGGTTTACCAACTGGAGTTGTGCTGAATGGTCTCCAGATTGACTTCAGGCTGAAACTAATGATATTGAATGGAATGGAAGTTTCTACTCTCCAAAAATGCCAACATTCCCCCCGATTCTCTTTTCTACCACCTGGCTAACCCAATGTGCTTATCTTTGCCCCTTTTGTGGCTTGTTCACATGAGAGATTTCTCCATGGTATGGAATTTACTACCACTGCATGCACTTGGGAAGGGCTCTTACATTTTTAAACACTGCCTGCCCTCCCCCCGCCCCTGATAAAACTCTATGTATTAGAAAACTGGCGCCCCAGACTTCTCACCTTCTCTCTGACATACTAGGTTTCTGTGTGCAGGAGTGCTGTTTGTCCATAGAAAGGGGGCAAATGTGCAGAACACCAACTGCTAGTTGAGTTTAAGGTGGGGGGAAACTTCACTGTTTGATTCTGTTGGTTGCATAAAGTGGATGGATGGATAGATCCTTGGGAACTGAGGCAGAATGCTACCCATCCGTATGTGCTGTATACCAAAATATGAGTACCAGTTGGCCTTCTGAATTTGGACCAATGACCTTCTGGATACAGACACAACATAGTTTTGCAATGAAAGCCACACTTCCCTGTTGTAGATTTATCCCAGGGAGAGTCCAGATGGGTGGCCAATATGAGATGGGTCTCAGGAGTTGGTTTTTTCATGTCCAGTCTCCTGGAAACCCAAGATCCCATACAGAGGATTTTTTTTAAAAAAAAGGCCTTGCAGTTTTAAAATCAAGATTTCAAATAAGGAGCAAAGCAAACCCACTGAGCCAGGGCAGAGAAGCTCTCACTGTAGCTGCATTGGGATGGAGGAGGCTTGTGTCTCCTTATCAATCAAGCAGGAGAGTCAAAAGACATGTTTGCACATCACCAGCAGAGTCATTATCATTGTTAGAGGTCATAGGAAGGGGAGGTGCAGCGGTGAGTGGCTGAGAGCTTAATAAACTTGGGGAACAAGGAGAGAAGAAGCCCTTGTTTATCAGGATGCAAGAGGGAAGGATGTTTCTGGAGAGGAAGGGAGGGCAGCCGTCAATTGTCTTGAGCAGAACATCTCTCTCTCTCTCTCTCTCTCTCTCTCTCTCTCTCTCTCTGTGTGTGTGTGTGTGTGTGTGTGTGTGTGTGTGTGGATTCTGCACGTCTGGTTTCTGTTGATTAATCTGACTGGCTCTTTGCTCAGGGAGCCTCGGCCCTACATAAGATTCCCTTCAATTTTGAGAAAGTGGAAAATTTCCACTTAGCTCTAATGAAGAAGGGGCTGAGTACTGCTTTAGAGGGAACTTAAACTTTTATTTATTTATTTTTAAAACTCTTTGCTGATGTGCCATTTCATATGTGCTGCTCATGTGTAGGTGTGCGGTGGACAGAATTCAGCCATATCTGTCAAGTATTTAATCTGACCCCAAGTGGGAGCAGGTTCACATGGTGAAGTAAACTGCCATGGCATTCACACATGTGTGTGTCTACTCTGAGAAGGGCTAGCATTGGATTCAACCCATTGTCTGTAGTTTGGGAGTCCTCCTGGATCCACCCAGCTGCATCTTTACCTGCCCCATCCCTAAAATCATGTATTATAATAGGTGTAGGTAGGGATGGTGGATTTGGTTCAGTTCTCATTTATTGGCAAACTTATCTAAGTCACACTTCCTGAAACAACACGTGACCCAAAATGCAGCCATCCTTTGAAATTCACACTTATAAGAATTTTGCTAGGGAGTTCCCCAACTATCTAATGCGTATGAAAACACACATATATGGGGAAAGTGTGCATAAAAATGCATATTTTAGTGAAAATAAGATACAGAACCGTATTATAATAGGGGGAATTGATTTGTCTAAATGTGTAAGCAAAACTGAATACAAAAATAAGTGCTGGGAAGAAATTCACACTATAATACTGATGAATTTTCATGAGGACTTTAACAAATTATATTCCAGACTGATGTGGAAATGTAGAGATTGGGAAAAGGAGAAAGAGAGAGAGAGAGAGCATTTGAGCCCTTCTCTTCAGTCAAAAAGGCTTCTAGAGCAGTTTGCATATGATCAAAAACAAGACATTTCCTATCCACATGCTTACAATCTAAAAAACGCAACACACAAGGGGAAAGGGACCAGGAGGGAAGAGGAAAACCAAAACTCAGGCACCAATTTCTACACAGTTGTTCTAATTACCATCTGGCACAGTTCAGGGGCATGAGGTGCCTTTCCCCCATTGCTGGAATGGCTGTTCCAGATGACAGTGGAGGAATCTGGCCTGCTGGATTCTCCAGTCCTTGGTTATAGGGTGGGTTGGCACAGTGGAGGTGGCTTGGCCAAAACATGTGAGGAGGCCTGCCTGATCCCTCCCCCCACACCCACTTACCCCATTCTAAAGTCTACTGCAACCAGTGCAAGATTTACGTATAAGCTAAACAAGCTATAGCTTAGGGCCCCACTCTGTTGGGGGTCCCAAAAAAATTTAAAGGGGGGGACTGGATGTACATTTCCAAAATATAAGAGAAAAAAACAAATAAAACCTACATACAGCAACAGTGTTTTGAGTTGTGTAGGTCCACAAATTACCATATAGCATATATTCAACACAAAAAAACAGTGACAATTTGTTGTTGACAAAGGACAGCTTGACATATAAAGGGCCCCATTACCTTCAGTAGCTTAGGGCCTCATCAAACCTAAATCCGGCCCTGACTGCAATGCAGGCACATGCAGCAAAGGACATGTACTTCTTAGGTCATAACACTTTTTCTTTTACTCCTCTGCAAATTTATGCAAATTTAATCACTTATGTAAGGACTCAAACTCTTCTGATTAATCAGGTAAGGTTCCTTTGACTGAGTGATCTCTCTAGTTGAGAAGCATCTGACAAATGACAAAGGGAGCAGGTGGGTGGGAAGAGACTTGATGCAACCAGGACTTGATGCTCCCCAGGACCCCCCAGGCATTCCTAGTCCTAGACCTTTCTCCTCCTAGAAATCCAGCTCTTGGCATGAGCTCCTGGTCTCTCTCCCCTCCTTTCTCCCCCCCCCCTTTCTTGGAGCTCTTTGATCTGCTTTTAGTTGCTGCCGATTCTGCTGCCACATTTGCTTTAGCCTTCAGAATAAATGTCCAATTTGGGGCTTCCGCAGGGCTCATAAATCTCTGGGCTCTCGTTAATTTCAGCCGACGTCTCAGCCATCCGGGTACTTTGGCGACAGGCCTGCCAGAGCTCTCCACTCCCACAGTGACTTCCTCCCCAATTCCCAGCTCATTTTAAGGCCATTTTTAAAAGCTGTACTTTCCTCTCTCTATAGCCATGACAGATGTGGGCATGTCTCTTTTGACAACCCTGAAAAGCCCCAACTCATAATTTCTCACTCTCTCAATCGGTTTGAGGTCATTTGTCAGATCTGGGCTGAAAGCAAAAAATAACAAGAAAAAAGAGTTGAGATGTTGAGAAACTGGAAACTGGAAATCTTTGGGAGCCATTGTCGGCCAATTAGGCAAGGGATCCCGGCCCTCAGGTGTGGCAAAGCAGGGGTTGGGAGCCCAGGAATTGTTGGACTCCAACTCCCATCAGCCTCAACCTGCTTGGCCAGTGGTCAGGGATGATGGGACCTGAAGCCATTACCTTGCTAAAGCAAAGCAGGACTCAATCTAATGAGTTCCTGGATGGGTGTCAGCCTGGGTACCACACTTAAGTCACCTTAAGTTCCATGATGGAAGAGAGGCAGAATATATGTTGTTGTTGTTGTTTAGTCGTTTAGTCGTGTCCGGCTCTTCGTGACCCCATGCACCAGAGCACGCCAGGCACTCCTGTCTTCCACTGCCTCCCGCAGTTTGGTCAGACTCATGTTGGTAGCTTCGAGAACACTATCCAACCATCTCGTCCTCTGTCGTCCCCTTCTCCTTGTGCCCTCCATCTTTCCCAACATCAGGGTCTTTTCCAGGGAGTCTTCTCTTCTCATGAGGTGGCCAAAGTATTAGAGCCTGTCCTTCCAGTGAGCACTCAGGGCTGATTTCATTAAGGATGGATCAGTTTAATCTTCTTGCAGTCCATGGGACTCTCAAGAGTCTCCTCCAGCACCATAATTCAAAAGCATCAATTCTTCGGCGATCAGCCTTCTTTATGGTTCAGCTTTTACTTCCATACATCATTACTGGGAAAACCATATGTTTGAGGAAATAAACACGGACATGCACCCCTTCTTTGTTGGCTTTTATTGAGCACTCTTGCTGATACATTTGCACAAAACTTGCACAGAGCTTCTCTGGCATCAGCTGTTTATTGAGCAGTCATCCTGAAATGTTTGCACAGAGATTATAGGACATTGCCAGGTAGTGGTCATTTATCCCCTTCTTTCGGTGCAATTTTCCATCACTTTTTCTTATCAGACTTTCTGCAGCCAGAAAAGGGACAGAATAATTGCACTAGAAAGGGCAACCAAATTTTGTGCAAACAAACAGGCCACCAAGAAGCTTCCTTGGCAGACCCCTGAAAGCCCTTTCTTTTGTTGTTGCTCCAGTATGTTTTGGGGTGCTCTTATGGTGGGGTATTTTAATCATCGTTTTATTTCTTTCTATTGTTTTAGCTTTACTAAACGTTTGCTGTTTTATTGTTTTTGTTAAGTTTATTCTTTTATTTTGTTTTTCCTGACTGCTTTGTAAGCCACCTTAGGAGGGTTAGACAACTTTGTGAAGGAGAGGTCTATCAGTGGCTACTAGCCAAAGTGGCTGTGCTCTGTTCTCCCTACTTTCTCTTATCTAGCAACAACTGCCCCATCAGACTTTAATAGAGGAAGAGACAGGACTACAGCATTCTAGGGTTGCCACATGTCCTCTTTTTCCATCCTCTTTTTCATGGGTATGTAAAATGAGAGTTGTCATAGCGATCCATAGTTAAAAGTAGAAGTTGGCAATTGTGTCCTCTTTTCTTTTGTTCTTCAAAATATGGCAACCCTAGCATTGGCTAAGCTGTGAGAGACCAGCCACTTTGGTCTCCCCCCTGCCCAAAACTATTTCCATCCAAGTGGCTTATTCCAATAACTCTGCAACTATGATCTGGTGCCTGAGTTTGCCTTTTCCCTCCTCCCTCCTGGTCCCTTTTCCTTTAGTGTTGTATCATTTAGCCTGCAGACAGGCAGTCTTCTGCAGTGGAAAAGCAGAGTAAAAAGAAAGGAACAAGGAAAACAGTACCAAGAAGTGCTTCACTTTTGTTCTAAGAAATAATTGTTGGTGGCAGTGGGGAAGGTGATGCCTGCCCCGAGGAACAGCACCACGGTTTTCAGGAAGGTCTCCTTTCTTCTCCTCCTACTCCCTCTCTGCAAAATGACTGAAATCTCTCCCCCCCCCCCCGCTGTCAGCTTTACTACCTGTAAAGAAGGCAGTGAAAGGTGGGCATTTTGGCACAACCTTACAAAAAACACACACACAATAATAATGTATTTTCAAAGGAGACTCTGCCTTCCCAGAGAAATTGAAAAGAAATGTCTATATTTCACTTGAGCTGAAGCACCCTTCTTACTTGCAACTTGAAAGGAATGTGCTCTACTTCCCCATCAGGCAGGAACTGGTGTCTGAAAAAGGAGGGGAACATCTTTTCCTTTGGGGTGACTATTGGGGGAAAGGTTACAGAACAGGAAGGAAAGCCAAGCGGGGGGAGTTCAGGATCTTTCCTGCTTTTCAGCATCTGTCTGGAAATAATCATAGAATCATAGAATCATAGAATCATAGAGTTGGAAGAGACCACAAGGGCCATCGAGTCCAACCCCCTGCCAAGCAGGAAACACCATCAGAGCACTCCTGACATATGGTTGTCAAGCCTCTGCTTAAAGACCTCCAAAGTAGGAGACTCCACCACACTCCTTGGCAGCAAATTCCACTGTCGAACAGCTCTTACTGTCAGGAAGTTCTTCCTAATGTTTAGGTGGAATCTTCTTTCTTGTAGTTTGGATCCATTGCTCCGTGTTCGCTTCTCTGGAGCAGCAGAAAACAACCTTTCTCCCTCCTCTATGTGACATCCTTTTATATATTTGAACATGGCTATCATATCACCCCTTAACCTCCTCTTCTCCAGGCTAAACATGCCCAGCTCCCTTAGCCGTTCCTCATAAGGCATCGTTTCCAGGCCTTTGACCATTTTGGTTGCCCTCCTCTGGACACATTCCAGTTTGTCAGTGTCCTTCTTGAATTGTGGTGCCCAGAACTGGACACAGTACTCCAGGTGTGGTCTGACCAGAGCAGAATACAGTGGCACTATTACTTCCCTTGATCTAGATGCTATACTCCTATTGATGCAGCCCAGAATTGCATTGGCTTTTTTAGCTGCCGCGTCACACTGTTGGCTCATGTCAAGTTTGTGGTCAACCAAGACTCCTAGATCCTTTTCACATGTACTGCTCTCAAGCCAGGTGTCACCCATCTTGTATTTGTGCCTCTCATTTTTTTTGCCCAAGTGCAATACTTTACATTTCTCCCTGTTAAAATTCATTTTGTTTGTTTTTGCCCAGTTCTCTAATCTGTCAAGGTCGTTTTGAAGTGTGATCCTGTCCTCTGGGGTGTTAGCCACCCCTCCCAGTTTGGTGTCATCTGCAAATTTGATCAGGATGCCCTTGAGTCCATCATCCAAGTCGTTGATAAAGATGTTAAATAAGACCGGGCCCAAGACAGAACCCTGTGGCACCCCACTAGTCACTCTTCTCCAGGATGAAGAGGAACCATTGATGAGCACCCTTTGGGTTCGGTCAGTCAGCCAGTTACAAATCCACTGAGTGGTAGCAGAGTCAAGACCACATTTTACCAGCTTCTTTACAAGAATATCATGGGGCACCTTGTCAAATGCCTTACTGAAATCAAGGTAGGCTATATCCACTGAGTTCCCTTCATCTACCAGGCTTGTAATTCTGTCAAAAAATGAGATCAGGTTAGTCTGACATGACTTATTTTTCAGAAATCCATGCTGACTATTGGTGATCACAGCATTCCTTTCTAGGTGCTCACAGACTGTTTGCTTAATGATCTGCTCCAGAATCTTCCCTGCTATTGATGTCAGACTGACTGGGCGGTAATTATTTGGGTCCTCTCTTTTCCCCTTTTTGAAAATAGGGACAACATTTGCCCTCCTCCAGTCTGCCGGGACTTCGCCTGTTCTCCAGGATTTCTCGAAGATGACTGCCAGTGGTTCTGAGATCACATCTGCCAGTTCTTTTAATACTCTTGGATGCAGTTCATCTGGCCCTGGAGACTTGAATACATCTAAACTAGCCAAATATTCTTGTACTGTCTCCTTAGTTATTCTGGGCTGTGTTTCCTTTGCTGAATCATTTGCTCCAAATTCTTCAGGTCGGGCATTGTTTTCTTTATCGGAGAAGACTGAGGCAAAGAAGGCATTGAGGAGTTCAATGCCTTCTTTGCCTCAGTCTTCTCCGATAAAGAAAACAATGCCCGACCTGAAGAATCATGTATAATTCTTGCTGTTAAAAATGAGAGGTGCAGCCAGTCTAGAGCAGGGATGGGAGAGCCATTTGATGCAGTTCCCATTTAAAAACAAATCTATCGAATACACATTTTCCAAAGTAATATGTGAACCAAAATATATCCATCCATTGAAATTTACATGTCCCTGAAGTTTGCAAGGTACGGTAGCTCTCAAGTAATGTGCACAAAAATGTATATACGAAGGTAAATTGTGCAAAAAGCCTATGCTAGCAAAAAAATAAAGGGACACAGATGGTCTAAACCACTGAGCCTAGGACTTGCCGATCAGAAGGTCAGCAATTCGAATCCGCATGACAGGGTGAGCTCCCATTGCTCGGTCCCAGCTCCTGCCAACCTAGCAGTTTGAACACACGAAGTGCAAATAGATAAATAGGTACCGCTCCAGTGGGAAGGTAAACAGCATTTCTGTGCACTGCTCTGGTTTCGCCAGAAGCGGCTTAGTCATGCTGGCCACATGACCTGGAAAAACTGTCTGCGGACAAACGTCAGCTCCTTCGGCCAGTAATGCGAGATGAGCGCCACAGCCCCAGAGTCATTCGTGACTGGACTTAACGGTCAGGGGGTCCTTTACCTTTAGCGAAAATAACATACAAAAATGCATTACAGTGGTATCTCGGGTTACATACACTTCAGGTTACATACGCTTCAGGTTACAGACTCCGCTAACCCATAAAAGTACCTCGGGTTAAGAACTTTGCTTCAGGATGAGAACAGAAATCATGCTCCGGCGGCATGGCGGCAGCAGGAGGCATCATTAGCTAAAGTGGTGCTTCAGGTTAAGAACAGTTTCAGGTTAAGAATGGACCTCCGGAACGAATTAAGTACGTAACCACTGTATATAGAGGGAAGTTTATTTGCACAAATGTGTATATTAGGGGAAACTGTGTGCAACAATGGGAACATTAGGATAAATTTGCAATAAAATATTGATGAATTTTCATCAGGACATGGAAAAACAAATTGATGTGGAAATATGGAGAACCAAACTTAAGACCGGAAAAATGAGAAACAGAGAGAAACCATAGCTTAGTTGATAGAGCCTGAGACTCTTAATGTCAGGGTTGTGGGTTCAAGCCCCACACTGGGCAAAAGAGATTCCTGCATTGTAGGGGGTTGGACTAGATGACCCTTGTGGTTCCTTCCAACTCTACAATTCTATGGTTCTATGAACCAAAACTGAGATATTCACCCATCTGTAGTCCAGAGAGGGTATCCTGAGGCAGCAGCACAGAGAGAAGCAGCAGCATGTGGCATAGCCTGGCCCACAGACTCCAGCTTCCTAAGGGCAGCACCCTCAGGCAGCCTTGTGCAGCCAGTGGGGGAGAGCTGCTCCTCCATCCCTTAGAGCCAAGGATGGCTGAAGGTTTCCAGGCCAAGAGCTGCATTGACTCCAACCATCTGAGGATCACTTGCCAAAAGAGGTGTGGTCACCTCTTTTCGGTCAAGATTGCCTTCCAAAAGACTTCCCCATCAGCTTTTTGACACAATAATAATAATAATAATAATAATAATAATAATAATAATAATAATAATAATAATAAATGTTTTACTATTCATCATTCATGATTCAATTCACCCCTCTCACCAACCCAGTTCTCCAAAATGACATAGAAAGGCCCTAGTGTTTGCAGCCAGAGGCTGTGGGAAATTGCAAACCTCCATAAACTTTGGCTGCAAATGACAGCTTTCTGCAGCCAGGAGGTGGCTGTTTCTGGCCACCTGAACCCTCTCGTTTGCAGAGGTTTAAAGGTAAGTGGTTTGTGAGGATGTGTGCAGGTGGATATCATTCAAATTGGCTCTGAAAGGAGCCAAGCTGTCGAACAGATCAGTTTATTTCTGAGTCACTCCAAAACACTAACTGCCTGCCCATCTTTATTCTGTGTTGTTCTTGGGCTCAGTAGTCACTTCTTTTGGCCTGAGCTTCCCTCATGTACACAGGACAGAACTGGCCAGTTCCAAGTGCATTCAAGAAAAGAAGATACATTGGAAGTGGGAAAGTCAAAAGGTTCAGCTGTGGCAGAGCATTGCATCCTGTTCCTATTATTTGCAGTCTTTCACTGAGGTAGGGAGAAACATTTTTGTCCAATCCTATGGTAGATGAGGCCAGAGGCAAAAGTAGGTGGAGAGTTTGTGTGACTCTTACCTGTGTACACAAGCCTACATTCCAGCTGCACAAAATGAGAAGTTTCTACACTTTTATGCATACAAATATATACTGCAAGAAGCAGGGTCTAGACAGCAGTGGCCCCAGAGTCATGGAACTGCCTCCTTCTGGAACTAAGCAATTGTTCTCCTTTGTTTTTCATGTTGTTTTGTTTTGTTTTGTTTTGTTTTGTTTTGTTTTGTGTTTTGTGTTTTGTGTTTTGTTTTTTGTTTTGTTTTGTTTTGTTTTGTTTTGTTGGAAGGGTTGCAAAACTTCCTGTTCCTACCTGCACAATGCCCATAATACACTGTAAAAAAGCATGAAAGGCCCAGTTTAAGATTCTGTTCAGATGGCATATAGGATTCATAGAATTATAGAGTTGGAAGGGATCCCAAGAGTCCTCTAATCCAACCCTCTGCCATGCAAGAATCTCAGCTAAAGCATCCATGGCATTCAAAGGAACACAGAAACCTGCCTTATACCAAGACAGACCACTGGTCTATGTAGCTCAGCTTTGTCAATGCTAACTGGCAGTCGGTCTCCATGGTTCCAGCCAGGGGTTTCTCCCAGTTTTATCAGGAGATGCTGGGGACTCAACCTGAGACCTTCTGCATGCAACACATGAGCCACATTGAGCCACACAGCCCTTCCCCAAGGAAGGGGAGGAAAGAATGAATAGGATTGCTAAGATAATGAACAAAGAATGAAAAGGATTTATTAAATGAATTGTGTTGGGTTGCTGGCAATGTGGTATTTTGGATGAAGGCTTATTTCAGGTGTTGTGGAGTTGCCCCAACATCCAAAGCTATTCGACACACTAGATTTCTCATATAATTAACCAGATAACAAGGATTAGACTAGGCTTTCAGTGCTTTGGCTTTACTCTCAAAGTACATACAGAATGTATCAAACAATGGAAGTGAAAATGTGATTGTCAATCTTTTAATTGGGGCAAGGATTGTCCATGCAAGACACTGGGAAAATCCAACTATTGCATCTTTAAAGAATGGCTACTGAAAGCATTAGGAACTGCATGCATGGTTAATCTAGAAGAAGAAATGGACAAATTATATAAACCAAATCCCCCGGCTGCCCTGCCACATGGCATTCTTTTGTCTTACATTGGAACATTCATTTGGGTCTAGGGAGATTAAATATGTCTGTATGTAGGGATTCTTGTTTTGAATTATGGTGCTGGAGGAGACTCTTGAGAGTCCCATGGACTGCAAGAAGATCAAACCTATCCATTCTGAAGGAAATCAGCCCTGAGCGCTCACTGGAAGGACAGATCGTGAAGCTGAGGCTCCAATACTTTGGCCACCTCATGAGAAGAGAAGACTCCCTGGAAAAGACCCTGATGTTGGGAAAGATGGAGGGCACAAGGAGAAGGGGACGACAGAGAATGAGATGGTTGGATGGTGTTCTTGAAGCTACCAGCATGAGTTTGATCAAACTGCGGGAGGCAGTGGAGGACAGAAGTGCCTGGCGTGCTCTGGTCCATGGGGTCACGAAGAGTCGGACACGACTAAACAACTAAACAACAACAGGGATTCTTGAACTGGGTGTGTAAATTATTATTATTATTATTATTATTATTATTATTATTATTATTATTAGACTCTGGTGCAGTGGTAGAGCAACTGCATTGCATGCAGAAGGCATCTCCAGGTATTATTATTGCTGTTATCATTATTATTACTGATTTATTAATTGCCTTCGAAACAGGGCCAGCCCACCCATGAGGCAAGGTGAGGCAACTGCCTCAGGCATCAGGATTCACCAGGGCAGCAGAACCCAATGTCGATCTTTCTTCCCCCCTTGTTCCTGATGTAAAACTTTCCTCACCCCTTCTTCCGTGGCAAAGAAAGGGTCCATTTTGGGATCCACCTAAGGGGCCAAAATGTCTTGGGCTGGCTCTGCTTGTAAACAACCATCTTAATCCCCACTCAGCCATGAAGCCCCCTGGGTAACCTTGGGTTGGTCACCACCTTTCAGCCTAACCTAACTCACAGGGTTATTGTGGGGAATAAATGAGGAGTGGGGGAGAATCATGTACACCCCCTGGAGCTCCTTGGAGAGAAAAAGGGGGATAAAAATGCAATAAATAGATAAAACAAGTGGTACCTCGGGTTAAGAACTTAATTTGTTCTGGAGGTCCGTTCTTAACCTGAAAATGTTCTTAACTTGAGGTACCACTTTAGCTAATGGGGCCTCCCGCTGCAGCCGCACTGCCGGAGCACGATTTCTGTTCTCATCCTGAAGCAAAGTTCTTAACCCGAGGTAATATTTCTGGATTAGCAGAGTCTGCAACCCGAAGTGTTTGTAACCCGAGGTACCACTGTAAACAACAGTAGGAAGATGAGAAACTGAGAGAAGCTGAAACGGATAGGTTTGTCTATTACTAATCATAACTGCTCTCCCCATTGATTTCAGGCACCTACCTTCCCACTCCCTGCCCCTCCCCATTTCATTTCAAGAAGTACTCCCCCCCCCTCACTCAATTGCTGCTCCCATTTGGTAGATATAAACATACCAACAACAGCCATCCGCTTGTGAGCCAAGGAAAGCTGCTGTGTCGGAAACCCTTCAATTTTCTCTCTCCCCTCTTATCTCTCTCTGGGCAGAAGAGAGGCGTCCGACAATGGAAGAGAGCACTTCTACTCTTCAACAAAACATTTGAGAAAGGGATTGAGGATGGCGTGGCGAGGGGGGGTGGCGAGGATGCGAGGAAAGAGAGAAGCTTTCCTTCACAAAAATAAATGTATTGACCTGGAGATAGACAAGCGAAGCTCGGCTCCTTCCTCGCTACTGTCTCCGTTTCCCGGACTTGGCAGAGGATGTCTGATGAATCAGACATTCAAGCATCAAATAAATAGAATTTGCCTCTTTGGGTGATTATGACAACTCTGCAAAGCGATAACACTTTGTCAAAGCACACACACACACACACACACACACACACACACACACACACACACACCCCGATTCAGAATCACAGAGCACCGGCCCTCGGTTTTCTTGCCCCAGCAGCCTGAGACGGAATCAAGGGATTTAAAACAAAATATGGAATAAATGACCTTTCCTCACCCATCCCCCGCCACCTCACCAGTTTAGCTTTTGCCTTTTTAAATTCCCTGGGCCATATCCTCAGCTGGCGTCACCCAGCATTGATCTGCTGACTCTTACGGAAGAGTGGCATGGAGTAAAGCTTTGGCCAACAGAATCAATATGCAGTAAGGGGGCTTATCTCCTTCCCACATCCCTATCTCTCATTTTCAGCAGGTGCAGAGGGCATTCACGCATTGCAGTCCCAGGGAACACTCTGCGCTGCTCCCTCAAAGCCCTTTTCTGTCTGCTGCTCAAATCTCTGTGGACTATTGTTCCTACCCGCCCCTTCGCTTTTAATTGACTTTGTATTGGCTTTACCATAAAAATAATATAACCTTATTACTGAGTGAGACAGGCCATAGAAAGCATTCTCGGGAACATCCTTTGCTTCTTTTTTACTGCCAAGTGTCACCTCAGAGAGGGGTGGCCTAATGGGAAAGCTGCACAGCCAGAGCCAGCCCTACAGTTAGACAAAGGGAGGCAGTGGCCTCAGGCAGCAGATCCTAGGGAACAGGTGGGGAGACACTGGAGGACACAATTGTATGTGCCACATATGGGTTGCCCTGTGTCCCCTAAGGTAGACTGCTGTCCTTGGGTGTGATGGATGGTTCTACTCAGATTCAACTGCCACTCTGGCTGGCATTTGTATGTGGCACCCTTTACCTCAGGCAAACTGACCCTGTATGCAGCCATGACCCAGCAATCCAGAAATCTTGGTAATGTGAGGGTTGGGTGGGCATGAGAGGCTGTGTGTGTGGTCCACCTGACAGAGTGATGCTGTTGGGTTTAGAACCAGGAGATGGCTCACCTCTTAGTTCATCCTTGGAATCACATTGTTTCAATACCCCAATTATAAACAGGGAATAGTTTGGGTTACGGAAACCCAACCTCTACAGAATGTTGCTAGTCTTGTTTGTGAAAGCTCTTTCAGGTGCCTTCAGATAGTTTGCTTGGCCAGGAACCCCCAAACTTAGATAAAATACAGTGGCTAGATAGGCATTCTGTTGTGCTGTAATTCTTTTAGTTCCTCCCAAAATTCATAGCCCAGGCAGGAATTGGCTATGTTGAAATTATCTGAGCATGCTGATGGGAGTTGTAGTCCAAAACCCATGGATGACACTCTACAAAGTTTTTGCATCTGACTTCCCTGCTGGTCTCATCAATGAGGCGGCCACTTCTGCTCTTGCTGTTTCTTGGACTCCCTTGGCTGCACCCGATTCAATCTGGGTCCCATTCCCAGCAAATTTGGGAAGAGGGAGGGCAGGCAATTAGTAAACGAATCATTGAGCTTTAGCAGCTCAGAGCTGTCACATGGAGATGGTGATAGGCAGCATTATCATTGCTCTGTGGGGCACCTGGGACCAAGAAGGCTTGCGGTGAGACAGAGGAAGAAAGAGAGGGGATAAATATATAAAAGTGAGGGAGATAGCAGTGAACAAGATAAGTGTTTTTGTTTCTCAATGGGAGGCTGGCACAGAGAAAGAATCTAAACCATAAAGACAACAATGAAGTGTACTGTAGAGCAGCTTGGAATGCTCTCTTTTAATTAGCTGCCGGTACAAAGAAAACCACTTTCCTCCTCGAAAGGAATACTGCTTCTGGTTGTATGGATATCATACAGCTGCTCCATCAGTAATAGTTAGCAGCAAGTGTTTATGAATCTACTCTGTGGCCAGGAAACTTCGGGTTTCCCCAGCACGGACTAGAATGCTGTGCCACCAATGTCACAATTGTCCCCAGAGTAAAGGACCCATTAAATTTGCAGACTGCAATCAGCCAGGTCCACATTGCAGAGCCCAAGCGTTGCATCCCAGCAAGTCCTGCATCACTGCAAAGGATCCTGGGTAGCCTCTTCCTGAATTAGGCTCTGCAGCCAATTCAGCTTGAGAGCTGCATTCCATTCAGGGCTAATTTTTTTTTTGATAGATGTAGCTAAGTGGTAAGTAATCCTCTCTCATCTTATCTCCCCAATATGGCCAAATTCTCTTAGGGCTAGAGGTGACTCGCAAGACAGCGCTCATCTCTCCTGGCAAATCAACTGCCGCTCTTGCTCTCAGAAACCTAGGGGCATTGTCAATATTCTCTATCCAGGAAGGGCCCGTCGTCTTGACAGGGCTGCTGGTAACAAATAAAGGCAAACAAGAGCCCATTGTGAAGAGAGGAAGATCAAGAATGTGCGACCCAAAATTATTCTTACTTTCCTCTTCCCAGGAAGCCCCTCCAGCAAGGTCAGGACTGAGGTCAGTGGTGGGATCCTCTAGGCCACCAGGACTCCATCGTTGACCTGTGAGGTCATTTCAGGTGAGCCACGCCTACCTGTGTGACACCTGACACCACACATGTTGCCAGGTGCAGGGCAGGTAAAGATGGGGCATGGCTGTAAGGGGTTTGCATTAACAGGTGATCAAATGCTCAGCATTGCTGCAAAGGCCAGCTCAAAGGGCTCTGCAAGGCTCGACCAACAGCAAGAATCTCTCCTGGGGATTCACCCTGGGACCTTCTGCATGCTCTCCCACTAAGCTATGGCCCTTCCCCAAAGCACATACATTTATTCATACACATAACCTAAGAGTAATTCTTTTCTATTAATTCAAATGCCCAGGTGACTTACAACTCAATAATCAAGCAGGCCCATGACAGTGAAAACCCCATTTAAACCAGTTCAGTTTATCGAGCAACATCATCTCCAAAGTGTCTGGTTCTAAGTTCTAAGGACGTGATTTTGAGTTAGCTATGTCCATGAATTTCAGTGGGTCTACTCTGAGTATGACTAACATTGGATACAACCTTTTATTTTTAAAGAGACTTTGGAGTCATCCTAAATATTTTGGCTACTGTGGCATCTGATACTGTTTTTTTACATCATTGTATTTTATTCTGTGGTTGTAGGTTGTTGTTGTTTTACTGTTTATTGTACATTGTGCTGATCTCCTGAGGAATGAAGATATAAACAATTTTAAATAAATACATTTTCCAAGACTGCTAGTGTCTGGTATTACAACTGGAGCAGGGCAGTTGAGCCTGAGCAGGAGCTTGGGCCTCATATCAAGGCTCTTCTGGGGCTAGGAGCCTAATATTTATTGTAGGCTTGGCCAATCCAGGGGACAGATACTGCCAGCCAATCACAAATGATGATACTGCTCTTTCTTCTTTAACCCAAAGGCCCGTTTCTTCACAATCCCCTTTTCTCAAGATTATTTGAGAGAAGTCGTAATTTCACTCCAAATTTCAAGATTCTAGTCTTAAGGCAGGTCTGCTTGGTCTATTTCAGCTGGTACAGCAATTCCCAACGACATCTTTGCATTGGCTAATGAATGCAACTGAAAGAGGGGCTAATGCAAATCATCAGCATTAATGATAATAAGAATAGTTATTATTACTATTATAAAAAATACTTGGTTTTGCTGTCAGTGCCTTTTCAGAAGAGGATCTTAGAGTCTTGTAAACATTAATTAATTAGGCAACAAAAGGAAGCTAATGAGGGAGCTTGTTCAAATCAGTTCTTGACTGTTCAGTGTTGTTCCACTAAGCATCACGGGGAATTTCACTCAGTTTGCTCCATCCTTGATGACTGGCAGCTGAATGTGTGAACCAACTCTACTGAAAAGCACAGGGAATTTCTGTCTGTAGCATTTGACATGTGCTGGCTTTTTCACACATACAAGTGATCACTTAATGCAGCCCTCAAGTGTTAAGCATGCGTGAATGATGGGTCAACCAAGTATTTGCTTGTGTGCAGGAAACAAGGTTGTTTTCCAGCATGTATGAAACTTAACCCTAAATATCTCTGTGAACATGGCATAGGAAGCATTGGGTGTCCTGTTGAAGGGCTGTGTGGCTCAGTGATAGAGAAGCTGCTTTGCATGCCCTCCCTGGTTCAGTCCCAACATCTCCAGGGAGAATCCAGGTGAAAACTTGATTAGGTAGGTGAATCATGAATGCTACCCTGGACTACAGAGGATAGAACAGGCTTCCTCAACCTCAGCCCTTCAGATGTTTTTGGCCTACAACTCCCATGATCCCTAGCTAGCAGGACCAGTGGTCAGGGATGATGCGAATCGTAGTCTCAAAAACATCTGGAGGGCCGAAGTTGAGGAAGCCTGGGGTAGAACTATGGCAGCCAATACGGTGGAGGCAAATTTCCCCTTCTAAAAGTTCCTATTTTTGCACAGCAGAAATACCTGCCAAAATCAGGTAGACACTGCAGATCTTAGCCTGTGTGATACCATTGTTTTTATGGGATGGGAAATATATTTGATTCAGTCCACATTTAAAGGTAAACTTACTTAATTCACCCTTCCTGAAACAATGCAAAATTCATTTGAAATTCTCACTTCTTTGAATTTTGCAATGCTATTCTCAAGTAAGGCCCCCCCATCCCCGTCCCCCGTCCCCCGCTATACATACTGGGGCAAACTGTATATGAAAATGGAAACATTTGAGAAAACATGCACAACATACACTATATTAGGGGAAATATTTAGGCAAAAATATGTGTATTAGCATAAAATCACATCAAAATGCTGATGATTTTTTATGAGACTGCTTCAGCTTTTCCAGGAACATTTGTGTAAAGCAATGGGTCCATTTGATTCAGCTTAGATGGGTTTTTGAATGCTCAGAACCACTCTGTACCACTCTGTCCTGCTCCTAGCACAGTGCTGAAACTAAATACCCATGGTAGCGCTAGTATATCTGTGTGGAGGTCTGTATTGGAACTGACAAGCCAGTTGGAGCAAAGAGCACTGATAAGCCAATGTCAGCATGATCCCATTATCTGAGACTGGTATTGGTGGGAGAGACCAAAGACGTGGCATAAATTGCCAGCCTTTACCAGCTTTGTTAATTGCATGAGAGTGGAGTCTGGCACATAAACACCCCACCAACCATTCATCAGCATTCCCTCCTTGCCACCCCCTAAAGCTCAGAGGCAGATGATAAAGTCTTTCCATTTCGTTGCCGGAGAGCTCTGAGAATCCCTGAAGAAACAGTAAATCCCCCTTTAGCTTGGAACTGATTACACACCTCACTTTTGTAAGAGCGTGATAAAGGCTTTGGCGGAAACCCAGTCGGCAGTATACCTCCCCCTCCCCTACAATCAAAGCATTGCAATTCCTGCCAACAGATCCAGAGACCTTAATTCACGACAAACACCCCAACCCTCATGAGGGCTCCAAGAGTTACCCATCCCTGCTCTTTCTGTTTTCTTTGTCCACACTCTCGAAGCCCCTGACCATTATAGTTCCCACCCCTGGTCCTTCCCAGGCCCATTTCCTCTATTACTGAGAACCAGAGTTGGGTCTGCCCCAAGTGGACACTTGGGAGGGATCTCCAGTGAATGGAAGCTCTTTGACAGGGGCTCTTATATGTTGCGTCTGTTTGCAAACCCACTTTTGTTTTATGTACATTAAGAGTTTTAAGTGCATACATAAGGAATCAGTGTGAAGAAAGAAAGAAAGAAAGACCCTTAGACCCATGAGGAAAGAAAACCCAGGTCCGCTGCAAGAAACCCAGGTCCGCTGCAAGTAAACACTTTGAGCTGTTTTACAAACATACTTTAATATACCACACTACTGAAATACAAGTCACACCTTAGCTAGGAGTCATATGGCTATTTGCATTTGGTCAGAGAAAGTTGAAGTTTGAGTTTCTTGGAGCTGATGAGGAAGATGTAGAAATTTGATGGGGCTGCCTGCCCACTTGCCCCTGCTCAGTGTAAATATTTGTAAATAGTGGAAGGGATATTACAAAAAACTTCCATTATACCTCCTCACAAGGAAGCTGATTCTGTAAAAGTCCCAGCCACTGGAACTTCCTATCACAAGGAGTTGCTACTATATCTTCATACTTTTCTAGTGATCAGCAGGTACAGTGCTATGTGTGTGCCAGTTTTCACCTTCTTGAAAAACTGGAAGTACTTTAAGAATTTGGGAATATAACTCATGCCCCCTATTCCTAGGGAGAGGTTTACAAATGGCAAATTCTCATTTCATGCTTTGTTAGCAATTCGTGTGTCTTTAACGATACACATAATAAATACAAGCTTTCTAGGGTGCCTAGAAATATAGTATTATTATTTACAAATTTCTTAACCACGGTTCATCGTAAGGTCCCAGGGTGGGTTATAGCAATTTAAAACTCAATATAAAAAACAGTTTAAAACAAATTATTGTCACAGACGGATTATGTATGTTCTGTTAAACATTTTGGAGTAGTAAAAATGTCCCATATTCATAGGAAAATAATTGCTAATATGTCTCTTTCAGATTAGGATTATGTGTGTACAAAATTCAACACCCCCATCTCTCTCTCTCTCACACACACACACACACACAAACACACACACACACACACACAGGGACTTAAACTATTTGTGATATAATTCGAGTTCCCTCACTTTGAGAGAATTGTGTATAAATGTCCATTTTTCATTGCTGCGAGTAATCCAGTTATCTCTTACATGTGTCATGTAGAACCAGCTGCTCAGGCCTCTAGCACATGGCGCTGTATCCTGGGAATTTCAGTTCCCCACTTCCCCCATGACTGAGTGGGGCCCATGTGCCACCATCTATGCACAGGGGACAGATGCAGCTCTCCTGTTCCCATGATCTACAGCAGTTCCTTTCCCTTCTCTCTTGTGACCTTTATTTTAAAGCAAAGAAAACAACCTGGATAGTTGCAATCTGGAGTACATACATTCTAACGAGGCAGGTAACAGTTGGGATCCATTAAATTTAGATTTGAAGAAGAACAAAAATGAAAAGAATTGTAGCTTGGCACACTATACATTTTCCTTCCTTCCTTCCAGGAGAAAAAGAAAGACTATTTCAAAAATTGCTGTCATGCTCCCAGACTGATCCAGAGATGGAAAGAAAGAGGCAGAATTAAGTGCTTTGGAAAGCTGGCAAGGATTCCTCTGGGAGCTTTTTCTAAAATCTCTCTTTTCCACCCCTCCCTCCCATCAAATATTAAAAATGAGATTATTGTTGTTCTGCTGACAATTCAGTCTTTCTTTTTTCCCCAGCCAGGTGTTCCTGCCTTCATAACATGAATCACTGGCCCCAGGCTTTTGGGGGGCTGTCCTTCCTGTTCAAATGAGGGGCACTTGAGGCTTCATGTCCTGCTCTTAGCCAACTTTGGACCTCTAGTCTGGGTGGGAGCAACAGTAGATCTCCCTGGCAGTGCAACACATGGGGGGGGGGCTTTTGATCTGATTCTCTTATGGCAAGAAAATGTTGATGAGCTAAAAATAATTGCTAGGCCACATTGTGTCAGCAGGTTGCATTGTCTCGTTGCACACAGAGGCATCTGCTGGCGCGCATGCGTGCAGGCAGGAAGATTTGCAAGTACACTCTGCAAACAATGGCACTAGCTCCCACATCGGCTCCCGTTGCTTAGATACTTAACACACCTTACACATCTGAACTCTTGTGCTTTCTTTGTCTTCCTCTCCAGAGCCAGCTTCGTCAAGAGAGGGGGCTGGGGAAGAGGCCATCGCTACTCCACCCCCTTCATCAGTGGTGGGCAGGGAGCAGCTAAACTGAGAATGTGTGCCAAAGCTGACATGAGATGACTCATCTAAGTAAGCCAAGCCACATGTAGGGATGAGATGTTTGATTTGAATTTTAATGAGAATCGACCAAAGTCATGCTTCCCAAAGCAACACATGAACTGAGATGTGGATATATTTCAAGATTCACATTCCTCTGGACTTTGCAATACAGTTGTCCGATCAAAGCCCCCATGCCAAAATGCATATACTACGGAGACACTGTGCTAAAAAATTGCATATGCTAGAGAAAATAGCATAAAGCATCCGCTTAGGAAATATCACTTGTAAAAATGCATACAAGGCCAAATGACATTCAAATATACATATCTCAGACCTTCTGGATACTGACACCAAACAGTTACTGCTGTTGGGCTAGAGCTGTTGCCCAACTCTGCAGCCGCTGTCTCCTGTGTTCTGAGGGATAATGAAGTCTTCCGAGTCTGAGTAATCTGGCAAAGCAACGTCTTCTACCTAATAAAGTCTAGTAACAGGAAACAATGCCTGCACACCATCAATGCCTTCTTTTGAGCTTGGGGTGAGGGAGCTGGGGGGAATAGGAAACCTTCAGCCTGCTTATCAGACTCTCACCATTCTTCAAGATGAGAGCACCATTAAGCAGATTCCTGTCCCTTCCCCCACCCGCTAGCACACAGCCACCATCATCAGGAGGTTGGCTGAGACAAAGGAAACTTTCAGGCTTTTTGATCCAGGGCCAACCTGAGACAAATCCTTATCCCAAGTGGCTGTATCCTACAAGGTAGGTGTGCCCCAAGTTCCAATACAACGTCACAGAGGGTCCTGGCCTGAACCTCTCAGATCTCTGAGTGTGGGTCCATTTATTCTACTCATCGGGATATAGGACCCTTCCTATCTCAGCAAGTTATGGGAGTTGTAGTTCAACAACATCGGGAGGGTCACAGCCCCTACCATCTCTGGTATAATCAAAATTCTTTTTGCCCCAAATATTTTGTCTGACCAGAGGTGGGGTGCTCTAGAGGTCTAGGTATGTCCTGTGGGCCATGAATTAGCTACCCCTGCACTCGAGAAATTTCACAAATCCTACTGAAGCCAGCTTTGCTGTCCTAGAAAAGGCCCAAAGTGTTTCTCTCAAGTAAGAGCCCCAGGGTCCACTTTGAATTTTGATTTAGGAGACTGTGTGGCCACATGTTAGTCTATTCCCAGCTTAGGCATTCCACAGGACCTGAAATCC
Source organism: Podarcis bocagei (assembly GCF_964188305.1). Lineage (NCBI taxonomy): Eukaryota > Metazoa > Chordata > Lepidosauria > Squamata > Lacertidae > Podarcis > Podarcis bocagei. The sequence goes on from NC_138132.1 coordinate 33,550,011, forward strand.
TCCCTTCTCCCCGCTCTCTGCCCTTTATCAGCTTCCCTCCATTTGCTTCCCTTCAGCTTGGCAAGCTGCCACCCCAGTGAGCAAAAGAAATCTGCACTTAAGCACGGATATTTAAAGCAAATGTTGGGGTGAGAATTCAATCTGTAAGTGGGAGGGCAATATGCTGGTTTATATATTAGCAGCAGCCAGGATGGTATCAGCAGGCTCGGCAAAATGCAGAGGATCTCTCAAGAGTTGCAGTCGGGGGCGAAAGGGGACCGGCAGCAATAATGACAAATAATGACGCCTTTCCTCCTTCATGTCTAAGCAAGGGCTCCAGATGCATTTCTGGAAAACAACCTGCCTCTCTCTTCTACTCAGCCCCCAAATAGTCCCTCCCGGAGCTCCAGGAAGCTCTGAGCCGCCGGTTGCAAGAAGGCGTCTCTCCAACAGAGAAGTTGATGCTATAAATTCCTTTCCTCCCTCCTGCTTATAATAATAATTATTACTTGAGGAGTAAAATGAGCAAGTTGCAGCTTTTGGGTGATTATATACTATATATATATATAATATCAAAGGGGGGCCGCAATATATCTCAGATTCCATTACATAATGGAATTCTCCCTAAAATACATATATTTTAAAGAACTCTTGGCATAATAGGCAGCCCTCCTTAACCTTGGGTGCAACTGCATTTGCTCGCAAGCCTCTCTTGGGCGCCAAGTCTTGAAAGAGCTATGCTGGACAGATTGGAATTCACCAGCCAGCCTGTGCCCATCTGTAGCCACAAAGCCCAACTCATTTCGTGAATACATGAAACAAAAAAAAGGAAAACAAAATCCCATTGATTTCGACAATGGAAAATCTGGACTCTTTGTTGGGAACTGATGGGAGCCAGCCACAAGCCAAGATTACAACCTCTTCTGGGAACTAGCAAATCATGGATGTCCCAACCAGCCAGCTGAGCCTGGTAGCTAATAAATCACCAAGCCACAGTGTTGCCCTGTCCTTTGCTCTCTACTTTGTTGGCAGAGATCCACACCAGTTGCCTTTCTGAAGCCAATATATCCTTCACAGGACAAAACTATAAGGAGAGGGAACCCTCCTGGAGGCTGTATGGTCAGCTCAGGCTCACGTTAAGGCATCCAGCTTGTTGGCTGTATTTTCAAGCTCCCCTCTGGCTCCATTTTTACAATAGCAACATCTGTATGGTGGACGTTTTGCTGGAAAATGTGAAGGCACAGCTAAGGTTTTGCAACAAAGGCTGACATTCACACTGTGAGGCAGCAGGATATTGATCTATTTCCCTATTTGTTCTTACAGCCTACTCTTCACCAAATGGCCCCTTGGAGAGTTACAAAAAGATCATATTTAAAATATGTGCAAATTATCGTTAAGTTATAAAATAAAGCCACAAAACTAACCAGTGACAAAGTCAACCAAACAGCAGGACAGAAGGAGGGAAGACCTCCACTCGACTAAATGCAGGGGTAAAGAGATGCATCCTGACAAATGCACATATTGTGCCATTGTATGCCTCAGAAGGGAAGACATTCCATGACCTGGGGGCCACCATAGAGAAGACCCTCTCTCACACCACTGCCCTTTGAGCCACAGAGGACTATAGCTATTGTAATGCAGGTCCTCACCTCTTCCAAGATGAAGCCTTGTGCAGGGTTCAGGAGGAGTACTATTTGGGAGCAGAGCTCAGATGTTGTTCCAGCACCAGTCAGCCTGTAAATGAGCCATTTAAAGGAGAAGCAGTTGCAAGCTCTGATGTCACTGAAATGTGCCTCTTAAGTGGAAGGGGCCTAGCCCACCCTAGAGCATCAGGGCACTGAAACCATGAGGCTCATCTGACGGAGTTACTTCTGGAGCCTCAATCTCATCTCTTGAAGAAGGGGAATCAGATTCCATTTCATGGCCCTTGCATTGCCAAGAGGGCCTCCTCAGCTTTCCTTAACACCTGGGCAGGTCAATGTGGGAGGGTCTGCTCCTTCAGCTAGTGAGAGAGGACTCCACATGCCACCTGTTTGGCTTCAGCTTGGAAGAAAGAGGAGGGTTCAGATTCAATGCCTTAGCATAGAGATTTAATGTGTCTCTATATTCTTATCGGTGCTAAGAGACTCTGGGGGATTTCTCAAGGTTCTGCTTCATTCCATAAGGAAGTCAGACATGCCTACTGCTTCCCCTCCCAAGCTCCTATCATCCAAGCTGCCATATTGGCCCTAGAGCAGGTGAGCACCTCTGCTATAGAAGCTCTCTCTCTCTCCATCCCCCCACCCCCACCAACACCTTACCTGCTTCCCATGAGCCAGGTCTTTTGCCATGCTTTGTCACACATCAGGCAGCACCACCAAATAGCCAGATATGCGCCAGTGACAAATGCTATAGCAACCAAGCACCTGTGGTGTAGTGGGTAGAGTGTCAGGCTAGGACCTGGAAGACCAGGATTCAAATCCCCACTCAAAATTGAAGCTCACTGGGGGAGCATGGGGCAGTCTAACCTACCTCACAAGGTTGTTGTGGGAATTAAATGAGGAGGGGGAGAACCTTGATCTCCTTGGGGAAAATACTGTGTGTGTGTGTGTGTGTGTGTGTGTGTGTGTGTGTGTCCCTAATCTGTTGGAGGGTGGGGGTGATTCCCAGCTGCTGGCCAGCTTCCTAAAAGGTGGTTGTCATTAGCTTGCACCAGAGAGCAAAGGAATTGGTTGGTAGCCTGTGTGTTTGGGGCTGTGAATTTAATTTTCCACTCTTGGCATGGTATTAATTCATTCAGAGGGTGAGAGTATATTGTTTTGACCACTCTGTTTTATCTTCTTCATAATCTGATTTAGAAGAAGGAATGGAGGAACTCAATGAAAAGAGACACAGTTAATAAGCTTGAGGGTCACAGGCTTGTTACTCATGTAGGTGGATGAAGCCGTGGTAGAAAATCACAGAAGATTAGCTGCTGGGGCAAGATGTATTTATAGCCGGCCAATTACATTTTGCCTGCTTGCTCAGCCTGTTCCCTGCTTGTTTCTGTCACTTCTTAAAACCACCCTTGACAATATAGGGCCACTCCAGCCATTGTGGGTGGGAAATGAGGTGGCCACCTCAGGGAGCTGTTCTGGGTGTCATGAAAAGGCAGAAAATTGTATGTTGTTTATTATGTTTACTATTAAGTGTGGGACTTTCTGCCTCAGGTGCCAAAGAATGTGGCCAGCTTTGGGTATTATGCACCTTGATTGTTGTTGATAATAGGGTGGCATTTTTTGCTCTGTCTCGGGCAGCAAAAATGCCTGGTTCCAGTCTTGCCTTGATGGTGTGGTGTTGTGGATAGTGAACCTGGACATGGCATCAGTCAGCCATCAGATGAGCAGCAGTCTTCTTCTTTTTCTTTTTAAACATATTTTTATTAAAGATTCCTTGGTTTACAAAAGAATGTGCAATGTCTCTTTTTTCAAGTTACATTTTCTACATATCCGTTTCATTTGTTGAGACATTACTGTTACATTAGGAAGAAAAGGGGGACAGAGGTGGAGGGGGCCATGGTGAGTGGGGGTGGAGTCAGGTGGCAATGCTTCTATTTTACTTAGTGTATGTGTGGGGTTTTGTGTCAATGTCGCTTGTGCGGGTTCTCTTTGCTATTCGCTTGTGTTCCTTTGGTGGTGAGAGAGGTTGGAGTTGGCCTAGGGTGTGGTTGTTTGTGATTGGCTGTGGTGAACTTTGTTTTCATGTGTGAGTGGGGTGGGTGGGTATTTTTGAATCAGGTTAGCCATATCGATTTGTATGCTGTTGGTGGATTCTTGTCATCTTGTTGGGCTGTGTATGTGATAAAGGGGAGCCATACTGGGGTGAAGGCGTCTTCTTCAGTTTGTCCTCATGTCATTTTCAGTTTAATGGTTAGTTTTTCTAATAAGGCTGTTTCTCATATTAATTGGTACCATTGGTCCATGCTTACTCCTGACAGGTCTCTCCAGTGTCTGGCTATGATGTTTCTGGCTGCTGAGAGTAGGTGGGTTATGAACTCTTTATGATGTGAGTGGGCATTATTATCTTGGAAGATGTTTCTGCAGTCTTCTACCAGTTGCAAGCTCCACCAGTACTGAAAAGGTGCCTCTGCAGTTGAAGGGACCCAGCAAATTCCCAGGAGTCTTTTACTCTTATGGCATAGGAAATACCCTGTAGTGAGTCCTCTGAGTCAGAGGGCAGCAATGCAACATCCTCAGGCCAGAAAGGCACTGGTACCAAGGGTTCATCTTGAAGATGTGCTTCTGGGACTGGCCCTGCATGACTCAGAGTCCTTGATCTCACCATTGAAGAAGGGAAATCTGATCCTGGGCTTATGACACCCCACTTCTTCTATCCCCCATAATGGTGTGATGTGCCATCTCTAGTCTCTCACCCTACTTTATTTCACTGCCTGCTGTAAGGCTGTGGCAGCTTGAAAGCAGAGGCATCACGGTCGTCCAAACTTGGCTGCATAACAGTGCCACCACTACAGCTGGCCAGAAAGTGTACTGATGTTTTCATCCCAGCAGAGAAGTCAGCAAGCCTCGCTCAGTTCAGGCTGAGATGCTTGCAGGCTACTTGAAATGCTACTGAATCACAAGGTTACCTCAAGCTGGCAGCCTCACAGTATGAGGTCATCACATCACACATTTTAGATTAGTAGACATTACCAGGGAAGAGAGGAGTGAAGATGCAGAGCTGATATTTGGGTCACTGGTTCCATGATCTCCACAACATTTGTGTTTAGCCTTATCTAGAACTCAGTCCTCTTGATCCCAGGGAGACTGAGTAAACATGCATTGGATTGGACTGCTCAACCATCGCTTCTTGAGTTTTGGAGGTTGCCCAGTTGATATTATATGAAGATCAAGAAAAAGAATCAGGGTAAGAAACCAAGGAGATACAAGGAAGGGGAGAAAGATAGGAAGAAAGCATCGTAAAACATCCAAAGCCCCGTGTTTATGCCAGAAAACATCCCAGGAATCCAAATAACAGATGTCACAGGAAGATGTACAGACCTTGTAAGAAAGATGAGAAACTGGCGTGCTGCACCAAGCAGATGCAGAAAGATGGAAGGATGCACAGGAGGCTTCCTCACCCCTTGCCCTGTATGTGCTCAAAGTCTTAAGGAGCCACACTGAGAGCTGAGGATGCTGGTCCCACTGAAATCCTGCACACCCGCCATCCTGAAGACCTTGCATTTCTGCAGCATAGTGGGAGATTATTTTTCTTTTAAGGAAGCGATAGTGTGTGCAATCTAAGTCAGCCAGTGTGTAGACTACAAATTTTCATGCCTCGGCAGTGGCTGCTTGGGTCAGAGGCCTGGGTTATTGCTCTTGCTGGCTGGACTGATACTGTAGCTGCCAGGCACTGGCTGCCTTCGCTTGAGAAGAGAAAAAGAGAATCTGGGCATCAGACCTCAGCTCCCAGTGAGCTTGGGGAAGGGCTGTAACTCAGCAACTGTGCATCTGCTTTGCACACAGAAGGCCTCAGGTAGGGATGTCGGAGAATTCCAATGGAAACAGAAATGGGAGCAGAAATCGCTGGTGTTTGCTTATTCGTCCCATGTCCGGAGCGGAAATCAATCCAGCAAATGCAACCAGTATTTGCTGTTACTGTTTTCAGTCCAGAAACAATGCATAATTGATGGCATTTCCCCCATCCCCATCCCCATTTGCATTGTGTTTCCTTTGCAGTGAAATTAATTGATTAATTATGTAAAACTCCACCCCAGCGGACAGCAAGACAAATAAAGTGGCTTTTGTAAGAAGCCAAAGTGTAGAGGAATGGGTTGAAACAGAAATGGACACCTTGCTCCCCCAGTTTCCAGGTTCAATCTCCAAAGGGCGGGGCTGGAAAAAGACCCTGGAGGAGAGGGACAGACAGACAAATCCACCCATTTTGGTTTCTCCTTGCTTCCCTTTTTTCTCATCTTTAATTCAGTTTACACAATTTCCACATCATCAGTCTCTGTGTGTTCTTTTGAAGAAGAAGAAGAAGAAGAAGAAGAAGAAGAAGAAGAAGAAGAAGAAGAAGAAGAAGATACTTCCATGCACATTTCTTTCAATATGAATATTTTTACACAATTTTGCTGAAGATGCATATTTATTGTAGGCTATCTTCCCTATTATAGTGCCTCTTTGTACATTATTTTACGTGTGTGTGTGTGTGCATCTATCTATAATTTCTGCCCTTTCCCTCTACATTTGTTGCTGTTGGAGCCCTGCATCACAAAATTTGGAGAGCCCCAAGAGAGCCCCTGCCAGTCTGTGAGCAGACATATGTGAGCCACATTGGTCAATGGAAAGGCAGAGCTGGTGGCATCTCAACCTCCTCACTTTTCTCTCCTCCTGCCATGGGACCACAGCATTGGGAAGGAATTTGTAGGCCACCTGGGACACAAACACGGGCAGCATTTAAGTAAGAAAATGGTGTGGGATCATGAGCGGGGGGTCAACTGCCCCCCTAGTTCCTGGGGTGGCTGCAGTGCTGAAAAGGGATCTGTCTGGACTTGCAATGGAAGTCCCCACTGTGCATACCTCTGTCCTTTGTGGGGCACCAGCAGAGGCTGAACATGGAGGTAAAGTGGTCTGTTTTCTAGCACTGGCCCTCCTCCCATCACCGGGTTGGTTCCTTCTGTATTGGCTTAGCTATAAAGCGCTTCCAGTTCAGGCCTTGGTCTGGGCAACACTCAGACTTTGATCATGTCTGGGTGGCTCCCCCAGTCTTGCTCAATGTTGTCTCTTTTGTGTGATAGAGAACTTGGGTAAGCCTCTCTCCAGAGGGTCCCCTCTGCTGTCAGGGGCTGTACTATACCAAGATGCTCTACCATACCAAGCCTGGGCACCATCCCTGCTTTTGCCCCAGATGTTGCAGCCTATTCCTTTTCGTCTGTCTCTCCCCCTGCCCATATTCCCACTTTCCCATTCTGCTCCCTTGCCTTCATCCTTTCCTGTTCATCCTTTCCCTAAAATGCTGGTGTGCAATTGGTCCTCCCTCTGGATTTGATCATCCTGTAGATCTGCTAGAGACATTTCTGGTACCAATCCTGCCAGAACTCACAAAGTGCCTGCCTGCCTGCCTGCCTGCCTGCCTGCCTGCCTGCCTGCCTGCCTGCTCAGCTGCCAATGGCCTGCCAGCCACAGCAACTTTCCAGGTACAGTGGTACCTCTGGTTATGTGCTTACCGGTAATTTGTTCCGGAGGTCCGTTCTTAACCTGAAACTGTTCTTAACCTGAAGCACCACTTTAGCTAATGGGGCCTCCTGCTGCCGCTGAGCTACTGCCACACGATTTCTGTTCTCATCCTGAAGCAAAGTTCTTAACCCAAGGTAATATTTCTGGGTTAGTGGAGTCTGTAACCTGAAGCGTATGTAACCTGAAGCGTATGTAACCCAAGGTACCACTGTAAATGGCTTGCCCATCTTGCCCATGGTTCTGTTCTTCAGATGTAACCTGAGATGGTGAACTTTAATCCCCCCAAAGCATGCCAAATGTAGGATTGGTTGCAGCCCAATGACAGAATCTGAGGACTGTTTACCCAGCCCTCTTATGACGACATAATTATTTGGGTGTTGTTTTTAAGAGCTGCTGGGCCACTGCTCTGTGCTAGGCATGGGAAGTTGCCCCGACAGAGAAAGGAAGGGAAGAAGAGGCTTTACTGGCTGAGCTGTGTTTTTGGCTGGCTGATTTAAAGCCTCTCTAAGCTATTGTTGTTTGAACCGTTGCTAATGAGATTAAACTGGGTGTGAAAGGCATCTCACACAATAGATTTATCTGAGTGCTTTTTAACAGGCAGGGAAAGTTGCCCGCTGCCACTGCCTCCCCCCTCCCCCCACAACAGACATCTGCTCTTCCTTTTGTTTCAAGTTGCCTTCTTTGATGTCATTGTCAATGACTGTGCAAGAGTCTCAGGGTAGTCTGGCTTGAGGTCACTGCGGTGGGGGCCACTGAAGGCATGCAGAGCATTAAAGAAAAACAGGAGGGGGTCATTTCTGCAAATCCATGCAAGCTGGAGACGTCAATGTGGTATTTACAAAGAAAAGCAATCGATTCTGGGCACGCTCAGAATGGACGGAAACAATCCACAGTGGCTATTATTAATTACTAACTTAATTTAGCATTATTAATAATAATTGCTTTGGGCAAGCTACAAAGACATGCACTGCCAGCCCCTGTGGAACTGGGTGAATGGAAGGCTTGGCTGGGGTTCAAGAGTAGCATGGCAGGGGCATCACGGTGACACTGCAGCCACCCTGAGGAACTGGGGACTGAAATTTGCTCTACTGTCAGGAATTTGAGGAGATGACCTTCTTTTCCTGTAAACCTTCAGTAAGGAAACAAGGAGGGATTGTTAAGTTATTCTCTACCAGGGCCTCCTCTCTGCTGCCAGTTGCCTGTCTACTATGTGCCTGGGTGAAGGGAGAGTTGTAGCAGTTACTTGAACGTGTATTGGGAGGGCCAAAAGTCATGGCTTCCCATGAACACCGTTGTGCCAACTCCTCTTCTCTTTGAGCCACAATAGGAGAAAACAAACCAGAGTGCTAACTTACCACTGCACATGAAGCAGCCCCATCTCTTCCTCTCCTGAAGCTGGATGGAATATGGGCTGCAGAGAGATGGCTTGAGGGTGGTCCTGTTGGAGCTGGACTTTCAGCAGAGCCAAAGGAAAGGCCTTGCAGCTCCATTTCTTCCTCTCCTGCAGCCTGATGGAATATAGGCTGTGGAGAGATGGCATGAGGGAAGGGCCTGTTGGAGCTGGGCTTTTAGCATGTGAATTCTGCTTGGAAACAAAAGCAGCAAATGAAAGCTCTGTACCATGAGATCCCTGATTGAACCCAAAGCCATAGTGACCTGCCCAAACCATGTGAATGTGTGGCACACAATGTTTTCACAGGACGTGGCAAGGAGATGCGTCTGCTGAGCACTGAAGTTCCACCATCCCCAACACCAGGCACCTTCAGATGGCCACTGTTCTGATTTATGAGATGCCGATTCTGGACCACAACTGCTAATCTAAATTTTATAATCAAGATATCTCAAATCTCATTCTAAGATGCTGTGATCAGAAAGCCCACACTCTTGTGACAGGAAAATGTTAAGCACATTTCCATATTCTCTTGTTCACATTTGCAAGCAGGCAACATTTAGCTAACAAATTCCCCAGACAGGCCAAAACACACAAGGAGGGTGCAAAGCAGAGCTGCTGGGCGGGGGAGGCCTGGGGGGAAATCCAAGGCCCAGAGAAAGGGGGTTGGAGGAAACAAAGTTCCCTTGACCTGTTTTAAAATAAACACATACAGACAGATAAAGGTGTGCTGATGCTTCTTCTTGGCTCCATTTTGAATTGGTGATCCAGATGGAATTGGTGATCTAACTGTGGAGATTTGGGGCATAGCAGTCTAAGACCAATTATGAATCTGCAGGGACCACCACCAAAGGATCTACCCCACTATTTCCTTGAATGTCAGCTTTATTTTGATATTAGAGGGAACACAGTGTAGAATTAAAAGGCAACGAGGTAATAGAAAGTGAAAGGAAAATTAAGGCCTGTATTACGAGGAACCAATCAATATAGGACTTTATAGGACTTGTTCCATAAAGTCTTCTAGTCTCAGAAAAAGATGTTTTGAGTTAACAGATGTTGCTTTTCCAAGTTTTGAAGATATAAATTCATTCTGAGGTTTATATCTCCTATTAGTTTCCAGTTTTGTTTTGTTTTTTAAAAAATATCAAATTTTCTCTTAGGAAAATTTTTTATATGGAATTTAAAATGTTTTTTATTTTGTCTAAAGGGGCTTTACTTTTGACCTCATTCTCAGAACAATTGATCAGTTCTTTCTAACTTTGGATGGTTGATCTTAATTTATCATTGTGAGATGCCCAAGTATGGGGTGTGTGCCTGTTTTAATTCCCAATAAACATTTCTCCGGTACTTCACAGCCTCCCTGGCTACCCACACTTCCTGATCTGAAAAAGCCCCATGGGAGAAATTACCTCATGATGTCTTCCTCTAGGTTCTTTGGAGTGTGGCCCTCTGGGAAGGCTGCAGAGTTCAGATCACCACTAGTGAGATGGTTTGTAGAATGAAGGAAAAGACACCCACAAGCAAGCCTTGGCCACCTCAAAAGTAAAGCAAGCAGAACAAAAATCCCGTACTCACCACAAGAATTTCAATGACATTTCCTCTCCCCTTTCATACCAACATAAAATCACCAGAGGAGCTTGCTGGATCAGGCCTGTGGCCCATCTAGTCCAGCCTCCCATTCTCACAGTGACCAAGCAGCAAACAGCAAGCAGGACCTGGGCACAAGAGCCCTCTCCAGTGGCGTAGCGTGGGTTGTCAGCACCCGGGGCAAGGCAAGTAATTTGCACCCCCTAACCCATGGATTTGCACCCCCTAACCCTAACCCCCAGATGTTGCGCCCGGTGCGGCCGGCCCCCCCTGCACCCTCCATGCTACGCCACTGGCCCTCTCCCCTCCTGTGACTTCCAGAGATGGGAATTTCTTTTTGACTTGTTTTCCAGATAATTGATGGAGAATGGTGGGGCGAGGAGGGGGAACCACAGGAGAAAATTCAAGCACAAGTCAATCTATTCTATTCCAGTCCTGATAAAGGTCAATTGGAGGTGTGTGTGTGTGTTCACACATCTTAGCCACAGTAACAAGCAGAGGATTTTGTCGATCATGCGAGGCCTATATGCTCTGTCTGCTGCTGCAACTGTGTTTGCTAATTAATGGCACTTCCCCCAACCGCTGGGGTGCTTTGCTACTGATGCCTGCTTGTGTACAGACAAGGCTCAGGAGGTTGAACAGACAAGACACACCAAGGCTCGGAGGACAAATGTTTCCCCGCTAATAGGCAAGGTGGCCGACTCCCAGCATTCACCCAACATCCTTATCCCTCTGGGCAGCTTAAATTCTCTTGCTGCTGCAGAGATCTAAAGGGAGAGAGGTTCACAGAGCAGGGAAGTGAGTGAGCAGAGCCATGTTACCAGGGAGGCTGTTGTGGGGCTGCCACGTGGAGTTGCCAGACCTCCAGGTTTGCCCGACCCTCTGCAGGTGGGTGAGACTGCATAAATATACACATACACTATGCATCTACCTTGCAAGTTTCAGACTGGCAGGAGCTGGCTGCAAATTAATGCATATACTCTCAGGGTGGGGGATACTCGGAGTCGAGAGTGGATTTCATGCTCTTTATTCAGCTCATAGTGGTGAGGAGGAATGGAAGTCCCCCCACAATATGTGCTTTATATACATTATTTACACAATGGGCTGCATGTGATTGGCTAATTCTGGGATTCTCCTGTAGGCCAATCAGCTTGTGGATTCACTTCCACCTGGAGCTGGATTGGGTGGCTCCTGCGGACCAATCAGACTGCTGCATTGTTCTAGGACCAATCAGACTGCTGCGTTTTGGATCCTATTTAACTCAGTATATAACAGACCTCCTTTGCTTCCTCCTCTGACGCTAGGGCTCAGCGGTGAGAGGAAGTATCCCTGGGGAAGCTCTTAGGTCTCAGGTTTGGGGCTTGGCATTTCACGGTTTGGGATGCTCCTGACCAGGCAACTTTATTGCCCTGTTCTGTGTACCACCTTGCTGCTCCTCTGGTGATTAGGTGAGGAAATAGAATAAATTACAGCTGGGAGAAAGCTGCAGATTGATCTACTAGTCAAGTCAGAGGACATTATGCACAGATCTCCTTGCTACAGAACCCAACTTTATCCTCTTTATTTATTTGTGGCACTTGTAGCTGAGATCAGGATTCTAAATGGACTCCAGCCTCCCCATTTCACCCTCACAATAACCATAACTTCGTGAAGTATGTTGGGTGAGAGACTGACTGCCTGAGAGTTGTCCTGTGAGCCTTGTGCCTGAGTGGGGAATTTGAGCTTGTTTAGGGGCCAAACTGCACAAATCCCTCCCCATCTCTAGACGGGACCTCAACTCGAGTCTCCCAGCTGCAAGAAGAGCTTGCTGTTGGCTTCACCACAGACAGGCAACTTAAGAGTCTAGGTCTCCTTGGCAAGTGAACCCAGGGTAGATTGCTTCATTAAAGGGGGGGCTTCATTAAAGGGGGCCTCCCCCAAGAAAATATACCTTTAAGAACAGGCTGATCCACAAAGCAGACGGAAGGCACTCTGTCTTAATAGAAGCCCCTTGATTTTGCTTCTGCTTCTTTTTTTAAATGTTAATACCGCAGGCCCCGCATTTCCGCATAATAGAAATAATCATTATTCATTACCTAGCTCACTTTAAGCATGGGAACTGCCTATTGCTAATAGCCAGGCAGGTGGCCTGTTAGTGACTAATTAATTTCTCTAGTACACTTTGCTGCACACATAGAAAACAGCTTTTGAAGTCATAAAATTTCATGCTGTGGCCTGGGAGGTTCTGGAAAGAGGGGCCTGAAGATGGAGGGGGTGTGGAGAGGGCTTTGAAGGAGGAGAGGAAGGAAGATGTGTTGTGGACAGGGAGGGCTGTCCCAGTGTCAGGGAGGAGCAAGACTAAAGGGGCTGACAGTAAGGGTAGACCAAGCATGGGGTGTTGTAGAAAGGGTACAAAAGGGAGGCAAGGCAGAATGATAGATAGCTTTAAATGGCAGGGCTGGGAAAATCTGATGTTTGGCGCTTAGCATTAGGGATTAAAGAAAATCTATCTAATTAAATTTGCATTTAAAGGCAAATCTACCTAATTTGCACTTCCCTAAAACAATATGTGAACCAAAACACAGCCATCCATCAAATTTCACACTATTTTGCAATGCAGCTCTCCAGCCAGGTAATGAGAACAAAAATGCATACACCAGGGCAAGGTTTCCCAAACATGGGTCTCCAGCTGTTTCTGAACTACAGTTCTTACCATCCCTGGCCACTGATTCTGCTAGCTAGGAATGATGGGAGTTGTAGTCCAAAAACAGCTGGAGCTACTCGTGTGCAGGTCCTTGATGTGCTGATGGAGGAGTGGGACTCTGCTTTTAGCTATGTGGCCACATTTCCACTCCTGCAGAGTAATACCCCCCCCACAAGTATCAGCTCATGAGTAGGAGCTCCACACAGTCGGGGCACCCAGTTGCTCAGCTGCACTAATCATGGCATGGGAGTGGAGCTACATCCTTGGCTTGGGCTGGCAGCAGTTCAGGCTATCTCCTTTTTTGCTCATCATCTGCCTCTGTCCAGTATATCTGAAGGAGCGTCTCCACCCCCATCGTTCTACCCGGACACTGAGGTCCAGCACCGAGGGCCTTCTGGCAATTCCCTCACTGCAAGAAGCTAAGTTACAGGGAACCAGACAGAGGGCCTTCTCGGTAGTGGCGCCCTCCCTGTGGAACGCCCTCCCACCAGATGTCAAAGAGAACAACAGCTACCAGACTTTTAGAAGACATCTGAAGGCAGCCCTGTTTAGGGAAGCTTTTAATGTTTGATGTATTACAGTATTTAAATATTTTTTTGGAAGCTGCCCAGAGTGGCTGGGGAAGCCCAGCCAGATGGGCGGGGTATAAATAATAAATTATTAGTATTATTATTAGTAGTATTATTAGTATGGTTGTTGCAGAATGGAGTTGTGGCATCTATCCAAAGCAAGGCTAAAAGGGTAGTTTCCCCCTCCAGCAAGACAGCTAGGCCCTGCAGCATATGAACAGCATTTCGGAGGCATGCAAATTTGATCCCAGAGTGACAGCAGAATCTGACATCAGAGACCTGCCTAGCTAAGGGAAGCTTCTAGCCTTGTTGGGCTGGTGTAGTACTGGGTTCCTCTGAAGCTTTCAAGTTCTTAGTTCTTAGATAGACTGGGGTTCTTAGCTAGGAATCAGATGCAGGGGCCTCCATCTGTATAGTAACAGTTGTCCACCATGCCGATGGGCTTACTGCCATCAAGTCACTGCCATGATACACAGCTCCACTCCCTGTCTTTGGTGCCATGGCAACCACAGGCAACCTGTTTAATTACAAAGATGGAGCTTATCCACTATAAGCATTTCTTCATCTCCCAGGAATTTTCCAGCTGGGAGGAAGTGCAGGAGGGAGGCCTCATGATCTCTGCAGCAAAAAATTGTATCAGCAGGGAGCCAGGAACCAGGAATCCCCACCCACCACCCACCCCTCCTACAACAGGACTGAGAACTTGTCCTCGTAAGCATAAAGTTTAATAGCAAGTAGAAGGAGAAAAGGTGTTTGAGGAAGCAAAGAAAGGACCCTAAATTGGATCCTAAAAACCAAAATGTGAACATTTCAAAATCTGAGAACTAAATTTTAAAATTTAGCAGAAAGCTTTGGATTTGTGCAACATTTCAGATTGGCTAATGGTGTTCTTGTTTGATTTTTTATTATGTATTTTGTGTTTTTATATTGTGGTTTTATCTGGCAGTGGCAGCAGTCAGCCATAGGCGCTGACTCCCCGGGGCCCTGGGTGCCCAAGGACCCATAACATTTTCCATAAAGGGACCAGGCACTCACAAATTGTGCAACATCAGCACGCCCCGTAGCAGCCACGTGTGACACCTAATCAAATAAATAACAACGAAAACACAAACACTGTCACATGTCAAAATATTGGTGTTGAACATAAAATGATTGCCACATGCTGGAATATTGAGAGGATATTTAGCATCAAAATAGAGTAGAATTTTGCTACGCAAATGCAAAGAAAAATGACATGTACAGTTCTTATCGCCTGCATTATAATTTTCATTAGTTGGGAAATTACCAGCCTCTTAGAAAAAGGCAACCAACAGGTTTCACCTGACTAGTCCCCTGAGGACAATGAGCATTATGAGTTAATGGGGATCCCATCGTCTATGCACAGCCAGCATCTCTTGCCAAAATCAATGGTTACTTCCAGATTTACAACTTGGGCAGAGGCTGTCAGGGCACGATGGAGAAATTTTAATGTGTTTTAACATTGCCAGCTGTTAATCCTGTCAATTGCTGTATTTCTGCTCAATTATTATAGGGCATATTTAAAGAACAAGAAATTGTTGCAAGGGTCGCATGCCCAGGACATGCTCCTTAATCCAGTTGTGCTGTGTGGATGGGGAATATATTCCATCACAGACAGTTGTTTCCGAAGAAACCCAGAGGGGACCCTCAAGTTCTCCCTTTCCCCAAACGCCAGTTTTTGCTCATACCTGCACCCTTGCTACCTTCCAATGGATGGCAGGTAGAGGAGGAGAGAGACCTCAGATAGAGACTGTGAGTCTACAGCATCCAAGAATTCCTGCAATAAGCACATCTATTTGGTACCTAAAGAGAAGATCTCGCTCACCTGCCTTGCCTTTCTCCCTGTTTCCCTCTTGTCTCCACCCATCTGCTTTTCCCAGATGTTTCATGACTGATACCATTCCAGGAGGCAGACATTGTCCACTAGAGGCTCCCATGCCTCATCATTTAAGCATCTCCTCTTTCTTGCAGGACCCCTACAGTTGTAGCACGCTTCCAAACATGCTTGAGAACTCATGGCCCAGTGGCAGTAAAGCTGCTTCCAATGTTGCAGCTGCTGGCTGACAGCTCCTTACCACACATCCCATGGGAAGTTGCCCTATAGCAAATGAGACCAATGGTCCGTCTAACTCAGTATTATCAACACTGACTGGCTCCACAGGGTTTCAGGTAGGGGTTTCTACCTCGATATACATGGAGACACCAGGGATTGGATTTGGGACCTTTGGCATGCAAAGCATGTACTCTACTCTTAAGCTAACTGCCCTTCCCCAACTGCTGTAGCAATTCAATACAGCGTCAGTGGTCATGATCAGACCTCTAGGTGAAATACTACAATGGTTCCCTGGAAACCCCAGATTATTCCAGGTCTGAAATGCCTGCATTGTCCTGATATAACATCCTCTCTAGTGTCATGTGCATTCTAGATTGCACCCACCCAACCTAGATTCTACTATGCACAGGTAGTTCCTGATCCAGTTGAAGGAAGCTGCATGTGACATTTTGTTTCACATGCATCCGACAAGCATGCATTCAACAAGAGGGATGGTGCATGCATGCAAGAAACTTCAACATACAGCTTCCCTTGGCTTAATCAGGAACTCTGAAACCATGGCCCTCCTCTAGATGTTGCTGGACTACAGCTCCCATCACCCCTGTAATGAAACTAGTTTTCACAATAAGAGCTTCTAGAGTTCAGCACAGGCACAGTTGGATGCCAGTCCTGTGGCATCTGACATGATTTTCCAGCACTGAGAGTAAGGCCTGCCATATGTTTGAGGGCTGACCTGTGGCAATGAGCATGCATGTTCCAAGTCACATCTGTGTGCTTGCAGAAGGCCGATTCCTTGCAGATGAGAGGCTTCATTAAGGATCGGGCCCATTAGGTGTACTGAAAGAAGGAAGAGGAAACAGGAGTTGTCAGGAGCTACCATGAGACCAGCTGATGGATGTCAGTATTAAAGCTGCAAAGCAGAAGGTTTTATAAAACTATGTGGGACTGAAAAGGGAAATTAAAATATCTACATATAAATTATCTGAAGTTGAAATTATCCCAGTAGTACTTTCCATAAATGGATTAGTGTCAAGGAATTGTAAAAGATATCTCGAAGAAACTGGTACACAAACCACAAATCACAGTGCCCTATCAAATACTGAAAGCTATTATCTTTGAAACAATGAAAATTGTCTGACTCACACGCAGTCTTTGATGTTCACCGTCTTGGCAATTTTCTCTCTCTTTTAGTTTTAACTCACATTGGTGATTCAACTGAGAAACTGGGGTGGCTGCAGTTATTCATTATTATCACTCATTAATATTATCATTAATGTTAGTAGGCAAAGATGAAAATTACAATAGGCAATTAAGCACTTAAGGCAGCAATTGTACTCACCCTGGAATAAGCCTTAATGAACTCAATAGGGTTTACTTCTGAGTAGACATGCATAGATTTAAGCCCTTCCGTTTAAGCACATACAGTGGTACCTCAGGTTAAGTACTTAATTCATTCCGGAGGTCCGTTCTTAACCTGAAACTCTTCTTAACTTGAAGCACCACTTTAGCTAATGGGGCCTCCTGCTGCTGCCGCGCTGCCGGAGCACAATTTCTGTTCTTATCCTGAAGCAAAGTTCTTAACCCGAGGTAATATTTCTGGGTTAGCGGAGTCTGTAACCTGAAGCATATGTAACCTGAAGCGTATGTAACCCAAGGTACCACTGTACTTAAATATTGGGGTTTTGCTGAAACAAAGCACTGCTTTATGCCTCCCATTTCCAATGATTTTCCAGCAGTCTTTGCAAAAATATGGCTTGTTTCATTCGCTCTCAATTGCCCTCATTTGTCCTCAGTATCTCCCTCAAGCAGTGAAATCAGATTACTATATAACACCATGATGTCATCCAATTTACTGTGTGATCCCTAATAGTGACATCCAATTTACTACATGATCTCTGATTGGGTGGGATGACCCATATGACTGATGCAGGAAGGAGAAAGAAGGAACAGCTTGGGAGAAAATGACTGTGTAGCAGCAACTAATGAAATGATGGCACCAAATAGGATTTGGGGAGGAAATGATGATGAATACTCTAAGTGGTTTGAGGATAAACATTTCTTGTCCACCATAACTGCTATTTTGAACCCCCAAATTGAAACCAGATATTACTGCCCAGGCTATTGCTCTACACATCCAGATGTTATTATCTTGATAGCAACCCCTGCCCAATGACACTCTGCCAAAGGAAACAGCTGCTGGTTTATGAGCGGGCCATAACCAGATTCCCTTTATGTCCGCCTTCATAGCTCCTACCTGAGTTATGCATTTGATATACGCTGTTATGGCTTCATGCCTATCTTTGACAGCTTTGTGCTGGAATTATTTCAACAGAGCGGGTCACTATGATGTGTTGTCGCAATGATGACCAATTGAATCTGCATCTCAGCTGTGCAAGAGAGGTGAGAGGTCTATAGATTTACCAGGGGCAGCATCAGGAGGTGGCATCACTGGGCACTTGCTGGCCACCTGAGCCCTCCGGCCTGCAGCTGCTCCTCTTGCCACTTGCTCACTTATTCTGGCCCAAAGGCAAAGCACCAGCAAGCAGTGGGTATGAGCAGAAGCTCACATGCCTGCCTACCCACTCCCCCCATGGCAGATGTTGAGATTGGGCTTGAGACAGAGAGGGTGCAAGTGAACAAGTGCAGGGAGGAGGAGATGGGCCCACTGAGGACCACCTGCCTTAAAGCCCTCAAACAAGTATGGAGCTGGCCCTGTGATTTACAGTATCTATCAGTCTCCTATCCAGGGGAAAATGCCTAAGGAATTAATTATAGTATAAAACCAAGCATCAAAATAATCAAAACAGCATCCATAGGAAATAGTAAACAGCAACTGCCAACTATAATCAACGAGTGAGTAAAAATAGATTTTATGAAGCGATGGAAGGCAGACAATGAAATTACTTGGCAATCTTCTCAGGGGAGGCCGTTCCTGAAAACAGGCACCACCTCTGGACAGGCTGCTTTCAGCACCAGAACAGCTCCCACTTTTTGAATGGGTGACGATGAGCCTGAGGATCTTCTCCCATGGTAGGCGACAATCCATTGGAAGTTCACTTGTGGGATTCAAAAGGCTGGTTGAAGAGCCAAGGAGGATGGCCCTCTGACTTGGAGACTCTGGCCATGTACTGGAAATATGTAAGTGCTAAGAGTGGGCATTCTACAGGCTCTTAGGGGGAGCTTCTTCAGCTATAGGTCTTGCCCCACAGTAGAAATTCTGATTCCGGGGCCCAACTCTAGCATTTCAAACACACACACACACACCTGCAAATAAGCCTTTGCCAACTGGTGCCCTCTAGATGTTTTGGACTACAACTCCCATCATATCCAGGCAGAATGGTTGTGCTAGCTGGGGCTGATGGGAGTTATAGTCCCAAACATATGGAGGGGAACCAGGTTGGTGGATGCTGTTGCAATGAATGTAATCATTGCTGCTGAACAATTTCTGTTGCAAAGACTAAAAAGAGTAGGGCTTTTTAGTTTTGCAAAGAAATGGCTAAGGGGGCGGGAATGAGAGGTTTATAAAATCGCTGATTGTTTTGGGGGAAATGTTAAGTGGGAACAGCTGTTTAATCTATTTCATAATATAAGAGTGACAGTTTCCCTGTGGAAATAAACACACAAAATGTGGTTTAGGGTTTGGGTGGAAAGCTGAATGTGCTCCAGAAAAACTAGGATTGAACTCCGAGCCTCCCACCCACCATCCCCTGATACAGCTGTCACCCTATTTATTGGGCAAATGCTCCCAGCTGCCACAGAGCAAGCTGACGATGTGCCTTGCATTTGAACTCAGGTGAGCTGGAAGGGTGGGATCTGTAGAATCATAGAGTCAGGAGGGACCTTGGAAGTAATCTAGTCCAGCCTTCATTGCTCAATGCAGGGATCTTGCAACTGCAGCTTCTCTGATTGATGGTCAACTGCAAAGGAGAGTCCATGACCTCACAAGTCTGCCCCACTCTTTCTCTTAGGATGTCTCCCCTACTGTTCAGCTTAAAACAGCTTCCCTGCAATTTCTATTGGCAGAGTATTCCACAGGACTGGGCCAATGATGTTAAAGATTCATTTTATTGTTGTTGCCAAATGAGCCTCACCAACTCAGAGAGTGACCAGTGGTGCTCCTGCAGATGATCTCACTGATGAAGCTGGGCTATAAGGGTTCAGGTGAGCCAAGTTGTTCAGGTCTTTGTAAATTAATACAAGAGCCTTCAGCCTGACTTGGTAGTAAGGGGGCAGCCAGTGCAGCTGTTTTAACAAAGATGCCACATGTTCTTGACCAGAAGCTCCTGCTAGCAGTCTGGCCACTCATTCTGCACCAGCTGGAGCTTCTGAAACAGGCCCAAGGGCAGCCACATATACAGTGCATTACAGTAATCCAGCCTTGAGGATGTTCTCTCTCATGTCATCACCAACCATCACCAGCCTCTGATGTGAATGGGACTGACAGAAGGTGCTCATCCGAGGATCTTAATGCCTGGGCAGGTTCATATATGGAGATACAATCTTCCAGGTAGCCTAGACTGAAGTCATATGGGGTTTCATAGGTCATGGCCAGCACTTTGAACTTTTGTATGGCTTGGGCATTGCAGACTGTACAAAGGTATGATTCACATCTATTGGTCCACTCACTTTTGCCTTTGATTCCACTCATCACAGGCATGTGCCACTGAAAGGTTCCTCATGAGGGAGTTTGGCTCCACGGCTGCAAAAGTTCCTACACAGCTGCCTTGCAAACATATTTACCTGCAAATTACTGGACACCACTTCCTGAGAACTTCCTCCTGAGACCATCTTCCTTCTTTGTTACACATGTTCTTTTGAGCAATACTCGGCTCCATACATAGCTCTGGGGTATTATTATTATTATACTACTGAGTGCCCAGTTGACTTCTAAGCAGTTGCAAAACATAAAAACTAATTGAAGAACATTGTTAAAATACAGAATAATTAAAAATGCACCATGATTAAAACACACTATAAAACAATCCCATTAAAACATTAAAATATAAACTTCCACAATTTAATATATGTAATAAAGCAATTCCATTAAAACAGTGCAGTAATTAAAATGGGAGACTCGGGTCAAGAGATCAAGGGAATGCCTCTGTAAACAGGTGCATCTTCAAAACTTAGAAGAATGCCAGTACAGATGGTATTTTGGCAGGAAGTGAATTCCACAACACCAGTGACACCAGTGAAAAGGCCCACCTCCACATCTCCATAAACAGATGATCATCAAGCCGTAGTAAGACTTAACAAGTTTCATCTGTTGATCGTAATGCCCTTAGCAATGACTCCATCACATCTTGAGTACATTCTGTAAATGACCCATGATAACTCTCCATAAAAAGGTGTGCAGTTCCAATGGCACAGTATGCTTCCTGATTTTCCTGCTCTGGTGTGTCATGTTCTTCCTTGCGCCTGCCCCCTGCTCTTTGTTGCCTTCCTTCTCCTAGGAAATCTTCCCTGGAACCATCTCAGGAGTGCTTCTTGACTTTCATCTAAAAACTGCCCCCAAAGCTGGCGTGGAGAGAGAGAGGGAGGCCTGCCGAACCCCCTTCACTTTTCCTTCCAGCTGGGACATCAGCTTGCAGTTGCTGCCCATATAGTATAAAGATAGGGAATAAATCTTGTTTTGTCCACATTTTTAATGCTAATGTACACTTCCTGAAACAGTATGTGAATCATATGTGAAATTAGAAATTCACACTTGTCAGAGCGACCTGATGCAGTTCTCCAACCTCAACATGTATTTCAGGAAAATGTTCACAACAATGCTCATATTCTTGAAAGTGACATACAAAAATGAAATAGGTAAAAAAATGTGCATACTAGGAGAAACATGCACTAAAAAGCTGATGAAGATGTTTTAAAAACTGGTATGGAAAGATGGAAGACTAAATAGAGGATGGGAAACTGAGAAAATGAAACCAACAGTTTTGTTCATCCCTGGTATTGTTCATCATTCTGTTGTGCACAACCCAATCTTTAAGTGGTGCAAGACTGCAGGGGTTACTGTGCTTTTCCCAAAGTTTGGTTTTCAAGGAATGAAGGTCAGTGGAGACTGTGGTGTCTTTAAGATATATGGTTTTATTTGCATACATACAACCTGAGCATAAAACGGAGGGGCTCACTGCATTAACACCCCAACAGACCTTGCTTCCCCATTCGGGTTCTAGGGAAGCCCCAAGCTTACAGCTCTTGGATCCAGCAAAGAGGAAACATGGCTGTGTTTCTTCAGCATCCAGAATCAGCTAACATGCACACACACATATATACATACATACCCTCTCGGCTAATTCCTCTCCATCCTAGGATGGCAGGGCATTCAGCCAGGTGAGGTAGGGAAAGGCCCACCCATTTCTCTCTATGCACTTACATCAGGTTGTGCAGGAGTTCTGTTATGAGAGAGGGTGGAAAACCTCCTCCCCTTCTGGACTGTCCCCTGGACTCTCCCCAGCCTGAATTTAGGCCAAAGCTTTTAGGTCGCAGCTGGTTGTCCTTCCCAGTTTTACAGAAACAAATAAAATGCTTTTGAACCTAGTTTAAAGATTGGCTAATTTGCCCCACACATACTGCCAAAGGCAAAGAGGCGAGCTGAGAAATTTCATTTCATGAATTTGTTGAAAATTATGTTAGGCAATTCTAGCCACTCCTTCATATTAATGTTTCCGATTGGGTGCCATGATAAGCTAAGCAGGTTTAACACCAATTTAGCATTTGTTTGTTTGTTTGTTTGTTTGCCTGCTTGTTTGCTTTAGTGTAGACATGCCCTTAATATTTAATCATTTCCCATATTCTAGCCCTTTGCAAATCAAACAAGACTTCCTCAGGAAGGTATTGGAAAAAGGCACCACCAGGAAATGTCTTGTTCGGTTTTGATGGATTGTCGATTACCAGCAAGCCCTGCTTGAGGATTAAGAAAGGCGGAGGGTCGGTTCCTTTTAAGTCATCGGCACTTTAGCAAACAATAAATAAATGCCTCCACTTTGTTGTAGGGAATGGGTGCTCAGCTTTTGAAAAATGGCTTCTTAAAGGATTGGTTAAAAATTAAAGCATAAGGTTAAACCCTCTGGGAACACAATTAACTTTTCAAATTAAATCTGATTTCGGAGCCGGTAGCTCTTCCCTCACCAGCCACTGTAAGGATGGCTTGCAAACAGAAAGAAACCATGGAGAAGCCCCTGATGGATTTGGAATGCTGCAAAGACCTCATGAAATGAGCAGACAAGCTAACCGCTAATGATTTCATGCAATTAACTTTCCAGAGATGCTAAGCTCTTTCCCCCTGTTCCTTCACACACACACACACACACACACACACACACAGGCATAGAGGTAGACGGTGAGAACCAGACATAGCTGGGCCATGTATTCTTGGTGGGTAATTTAATATCCGTATTGATCCAGTAAGGCAATCCCAAGCAATGTAGTGTATCTTGCTAAACCCAACAGGTAATTAAGTGTTTACCGTCTGAGCTTGTTGCCTCTCTCTCCTCTAACCCAAGCAACGAGTGAAAGAAATTTGTTTTCTCATTCAACACCACGTAAGGTTCACTCTCACATCGATTATTCTCTAGCACCTCTGAAGCAATTCCAGATGTTCAATCACTCTCTTCTCGCTTAAAATCCCAGAACACCATCTACCTATGTGGGGACAGTATTCCTGCTGAATCCTGGGTCAGCAACTACCTTCCTCCTCCCTTGGTGACGATTGTCAGAAATACAAGCCTTTACTTCGAACAAAATCTAAGCATTTTTAAAAAAATTAAAAAATAAGCAATGATGTAATAGAATTTGCTTACATCCACTCCTTGTTTTTCTACTGCCCCCCTCCCTCTAGGGAGGTTTACACAATGCCACCCCCCTACATTGAAAGAGCATGTGAAAGTTGTGAAAAATCATCTCACACTCTGCACCAGCTATGGGCTTCCCCAGTGGCCAACATGGGGAAACTCCACCGGCATGACATCAGGATCAGCAGTGGGCAACCGCTGGCTGGCAGCTACCCATTTGGACCACAGGGTCATTTTGGCTAAGCAATACCCATAAATCTGATGCCAGGCATATGGCAGTTAAAGACAGGGAGGGCCTGGGCAATAGCAGGTTGTTGGCACCACCAATCAGCTGATGGGTGGTACCTGCAAAGCTCTCCGCACCATCAGTTGATTTGGGGGGCAAGCAAAGTTCTAGGCACAAAGTTCAGCAAATGCTGACCATCAGTTGTGATGCCAGTTGATTGACAGGTGGGTCACCTGGCCTGTAGTGGGTAGGAGAGAGAAGTATCCAGTTATGCACCCCTGATCAACCTGCCCATGGAACTCCTCCATATGAGGACCCTGACTGGACCAGAGTCCTTCCTGGGATGTTGGAAATCTTATTGTTGAGTTTATCCACACATGTACCATATTTTTCCGTGTATAAGACTAGGTTTTTTCATTAAAAATGGAGCCAGTGTGGTGTAGTGGTTAAGAGCGGTAGTCTCGTAATCTGGGGAACCAGGTTTGCATCTCCGCTCCTCCACATGCAGCTGCTGGGTGACCTTGGGCCAGTCACACTTCTCTGAAGTCTCTCAGCCCCACTCACCTTACAGAGTGTTTGTTGTGGGGGAGGAAGGGAAAGGAGAATGTTAGCCGCTTTGAAACTCCTTCGGGTAGTGATAAAGCAGGATATCAAATCCAAACTCCTCCTCCTCCTCCTCCTCCTCTTCTTTAAAGTTTGCCCTCGTCTTATACATGGGTAGTGCAGAGAGGGGTTGGGCGACTGGTTGCAGCCACTAGCAGGAGATTTTCTGTGGTAACAGGGCTGGTGATTGGTGGCTATGTGAAGGGCTGTTTGCAATTGGCTGCCTCTGTGGCAATGCACGGTCAATTGGTGGCTGTGGGTCTTTGGCGACACACACAATTGTCAGTGGTGGATGAGTGATTTTTGGCAATTCCACCCCCCAAAAAAGCTCAAAAACTCTGGGCAATCCCCCCAAAGCTAAAAAACTGTGGGCAATCCTCTGCAAAAAAGTTCAAAAACTCTGTGGCAGCCCCCCCCCCATTTTCTTAAATCAGAGTTCCCAAAAATAAGGGGTGTCTTATACATGGGGGTGTCTTATAGACAGAAAACTATGGTATGTTTTTCTAGTTCCTGTTCTGCACCTTAATCTTAATAAAAAGAAAGGTTTTTTCCCACCCTCATTCTACTAAAAATATGAACAGTTTTCTTGTATTATATGTTATACATCTCTTATTATATGCATATACATTCTAGGTTTCCTATAGTCATCAGCAGATAAACCGATATGCAAAACAATGCATATAACCATACAAAAATACATTTAATGTGCTGCAGAAATATAGCACAGCTTGGGGCTTGAATATTGTGTGTGTGTATATATATATATATATATTACTCCGAATATACACACACATGCAATTAGATAGGATTTTCCTTTTTTAAAAACCCACCATATGTGAGTGACTCAGATGTAAGTGGGTGCTCAATGCAGGACGCGGTCATAACCGATAATTCCCAACAAATTCCTTGTATAAGTCAGTTTTAAACTGATCCCTCCTCCATCCCTAGCAGAGAGAAGGTTTTTGTTCCCCTCTGTCATCTACCAGCAGTCTCAAAGGGCCTCCTGTTGTGGCCTGTAGTCCTTCAGGCACTGACAGTAATCCTTTTATTGACAAATACTCTCTAGAAACCTCCCCCTGAGAGTCTTTTCACAAGATGTTCAGTTTGTTTCAAGGAATTTTTTTTTTAAAAAAAACACCCTCATGTGTGCACTCTCTTCCCTTTGCACTCCATTAGTTCCGCCATTTGTTCGTTTGCACTTCATTAATCTGTAATTCGTTAATGCGCCTGCTGTCTGTCCATTACCAGCCATTTAGGTGTTACTAACAGAGGTTAAACAAAGTTCAGCAAAATGAGACAGAGTTGCTGATGGCTCAGCACCTCAGGGCAGCAGATGGAATGAAAGGCAGCCCTCAGGTCTGACTCTGAAACACCTGCTTGTGTGAAGGCTTACTTGCCGATTGCACTCTGGGGTTCCAGCACCAGATCATCACCAAAACTTCTCTGAATAGTAAAGGATGAAATGTTGAGGCACCACCAAGTGATTATTCAGCATCAGTTAGAGTGAGGTTTGAAGCTCAGTCATCTGAAAGCACACTAGTGCGAGTAGATAAATAGGTACCACTGCAATGGGAAGGTAAATTGTGTTTCCGTGAGCCCTGGCACTCATCACGGTGTCCCGTTGCACCAGAAGCAGTTTAGGCATGCTGGCCACATGACTCAGAAAGCTGTTTGTGGACAAACTCCGGCTCCCTCAGCCTGAAGCGAGACGAGCACCACACCCCATAGTCGCCTTTGTCTGGACTTAACCATCCAGGGATCCTTTACCTTTCACCTTTACCTTAGATTCAAAGCTCTGCAAGTTCAGGTAGCTCTAGGATTGACTCCTGCCTGAAATCCTGGACAGCTGTTGCAATCAACAATATTGAGCTTTATGGATCAATGGTCTGACTTCGTACAAGGCAGCTTCCATCGTTCCTATGTTCTTGTCATTTGCAGAAGCACCAAAGCTCAGTGGTGGCACATCTGCTTTGCATGCAGAAGGTCCCAAATTCAATCCCTGCCATCTCCAGGTAAGGCTTGGGAAGATTGCTGCCTGAAACCCTGGTGAGCCAGTGCCAGTAATTATAGACAATAATGAGCTAAATGGACCAATGAGCTAACTTGTTATAAGGCAGCTTGCTATGTTCCACACCCATACAACAAGGTGTGAGTTGTTGACATCAGTAAGATTCACTGGCCAATCAACAACAGTGAATTTGTATGGTGCGAACTGAGGAGTACCCTTCCTCCACTCCCATTGATTTCAGGTAGATTTTTTCAGTTACTGACTCAGAGTGACCTGCTAATCAGCCACAGCAAAAGGGAGTAATGCAACATTTATATGGAAAATACAGAGAGTGTCTCATTGCTTCATTTATTTCCTAATGAGCTGTTAACAAAATGTTTTCAGTCTATTGTGATTAAAGTTTGATAGGGCTTCTAGAGAGCCAGATGCCTCCCTCTTTGGTCTGTGAACTACCAGTTGGTCATCAAACTAGAACTGAAATGGTTAGCAATCAAATTAGAAGTGACCATGTCTGAAAATTACATCCACTTCTTGTGGAATTATTATTTTTTTATGCAAAGACTTCTTTCTTTCTGCTTACCTACTTTAAAAGTTGCCTGCATAAGAACCCCTAGGTGGAGGTGCCTGAATTTTGGCAGGCTTAAGCCACTCTGGCTGGGCTCCTTTGCCTGCAAATTCCACCCACTTATGTGAACAAGACCAAAAAGTTATACCAATTTGTTTGATAGACCTCTCTCATGCCCCATCTTCATAATCTGATTTCAAAATCTAAAAGCTACAAATTAACAACGAATGATTTTCACTGACCCCATTGCAGACTGGGCCTTACTTCAAGAGGTCAACCAGGACTTGCTTCAGATAAGACTTGAATTAACTAACTCCAATCATGCCTTGTTGTCTCACCCACTTCCGGCAGCCTCTGCTCTGGTTCGAGCTATTGGCAGCAACATCTTCTGCACATTCTGAGCTCCCTTCTGCTTTACAGGGATGATTGATGTGCTGAACTAAGTGCTTTTCAAATTTCCCTGAACTTCCAAGAGGCCACTCTTCAGTTGCCCCAGGCAAAAAGAAAAGAAAACTCCCAAGATTCATCACTGTATCATTGCCATACAGATACTGTGCTGTTCCTCATAGGGTTTCAAGGAGGTACAATTACAGATGCAGCTGTAGGAGAGGAAGGAATGGAGTTTGAAACTGAACAGGGAAAGAAGGAGTTGCAGGTAGAGTCCCAGCTGGGAATCCAATAGATACCGAATCAGATGCACAAGGTGTTTTGGTCTCCCCCAGGCCAAAACTAGATGCCTCTGGAGCATGATCATTTCTTCAAATCACAATTGGAGATGCTTGCCTAAATAAGTTTTCCCCTTAGAAAAGCTGTTTGGAAGAAGGAATCGTAAAGTCATAAACACGCCTGATGCACACAAGCAAGAGCTTCAAAGGTCATCTCTGGCTGTGAATTTTAATTTGTGCTCACAGGCGTTAGGTTCATTTGTTAATTACTGTTGCATAAAAAAAGAGATATTTCAGGAGCAAATGGGGAGGGGGAAAGATTTGAATTTCAAAGGCAAGCTGTTTTCTGAATCAACAGAAGGGGAAACTGGTGTCAAGGGAAGAGCAAGAGTCTGCGCTCAACCCTTGGCTAGCCTTTCCCATCTCCTTCATGGGATGGTGAAGCAGCAGGATCCATTGAGCAGGTGGAATCTACAACACATCCTTTTCCCCAGAGGAAAGCAGTTCATTTGCATTAAAGTAAATGGCATCATTATATCAGGAGTTGTAACTCATTGACTGGTTGCTCCATGGGGAAAATAAAACATCTAGAGAGATGGAAAACTCTCTTGACGGATTTACTAGTCTTACTGAAATGGTTTTGAAGTCCTGTAGATGTTTTGCCTCAGCAGGGACCTCCAAATTTAATTTGAATGTTGCTATATGTGAAATCTCATGGCACCTGTAGCCATCAAACTGTCTAAAGTATGAAGGACTGAGCAACTAAGGCTTAGCTTAGACATCTAGGGAACACAGAAGCCCATGAGAAACGTTCTTATAGGAAACTCTACAGGCTTAATTCCTTAGATGCTGAAAAGGGACCCAACAATTCAATTTGAGCTTTGCTTTTGGTGAAATTTCCATATCTACATAAGTTTTGGAAAGTCCTCAAACAGAACCATCTTTAAATCAAACTACAGTGGTACCTCGGCTTACATACGCTTCAGGTTACAGACTCCGCTAACCCAGAAATAGTACCACAGGTTAAGAACTTTGCTTCAGGATGAGAACAGAAATCGTGCTCCAGTGGCACGGCAGCAGCAGGAGGCCCTATTAACTAAAGTGGTGCTTCAGGTTAAGAACAGTTTCAGGTTAAGAACAGACCTCCGGAACGAATTAAGTACTTTACCTGAGGTACCACTGTATATGTTGAAACACCATCCAGTGTTGCCCTTCCTACAAGGCAGGTTCCTAAAAACATCCCAGTTTATGGAAAGCTAGCTTATCAGGGAGAAGAATCCCGGTGTAGACTTTCTGTTGCTGCTGTGCTTAAACAGTTGGGAGTCAGAAACCCTTACTGCTCTACTGAAAATCATCCAGTGATCTAACAGTAGATTCTGAACTAATTTCTACCCATCCCTGTGTTAAATGATCTTCAACAATGCCCAGTTTGCCCCAGGAGTCCATTGTCCAATCAGGCCCTGCAAAATGGCACAATCTAAGTCCAGACCAAAACCTCCAGTTCCAAAGGATTCTTATAACTTCCGCAGCCAATGCGAGTAGTACGTTTGGAATGCCTTCATGCCCTCTCCCCAGCTTAATTTCCCTCAATGAGTGAACGTAAATATAAAGAAAGAAAAGGAGAAAACAGTTCCGGAGGGGTGAGGGAACTTTGAAAGGGTCCAGGGGAGAAAGGTGAACTGTGGTCCTTGGTGAACAGGAGGCTGCAAAGAGGAGAGGGGACTTTTCTTTTGTTCCCTTTGTTAACGTTATATGTACAAGTGAGGAATCCCGGAAGAGAAGCCCCGCCGCCATCCGAAACCGGAGTGCAGCGTTTATGTAGAGGGGAACAAGAATAGATGATGCTACCTGTGGGAGCTTTATATGAACTGCATATTTTATATTCTGTTGAGAACTGTTGAGAACTTTATATTCTGTCGAGAACTGTACATCTTATATTTGAAGAACGACAGTAGAAAACGCGAAATCTATTGAGGGCTGCAAGGACACTTTAAGGATACTCTTTAAAGACACAGCGAGAGTCTGCGCGGACTTAGAGACTCAGCGAGGGCAGGGGTTAATATGGAGAACTTTAGAGGACAAAATGGAGCTGATATGAGCTGCGCCTAAACCTCCCGCTCCCTTGCCCCCTCCCTCCACCCCCGTTATATACCCCTCTCGTTCCGACCCCTACCTGCTTAACCCCCCCCCTTTTTTGTCTTTTTTTTCTTCTTTTATTTATTTTTTTTTTTTTTGAGAACCTGCATAACCTTTGGACCAATTATCATCTGGATTAGCAGGGCAAAAGAAGGGAAGAAACCTTCTCTTTTTGGGAAACCTCCCTTTGAGAATCCTCTGTTTGCTTCGGAAATATTACATATTTGAAGGAACTACCGTGACACTGCATTTAGAATCTGATCTACAAAGGAAAACAAGATTGGGACTGTGAGGATTTAATAAGGACTAAGTGTACTGCTTATGGTTGGTGTCTGTGATGTTTATGAAATTACTGCATAGGGAGTTAATGAATTTTTGTTTCCAAGGAACAAACAGGGTATGAAAGATAAACTCTAATAGGGAAAGGAAAAACCGTGAGGAAACGGCAGGAGGCGTCAAGACAGATAATTTCGAGCGGGGAGGAACAGTGGGGGAGAGAGATTAACACAAGGACACAAGATGTCTCAAACAGGGAAGAAGGGAACGAATGGGGGAACCCCAGGAGAAAGGAGAGGCTCTAAACAGGAGGTAGACTTTAAGTCAGACATACTGAAAATGTTTGCAGAGATTAAACAAAGCCAAGCCAAGGTGGAACATAAGTTAGAATCGGTGGACAATAGAATTGGGAAATTGGACAAAAAAATGGAGGAAACTGTGAATGAATTAAAGGGCCAAATAAAAGAAATATCCAGAAGGACGCAGCTCACAGAGGAAGGGTTGAAAAAGACAAAGGTGGAGCTAAGAGATATGAGAAGAGACAAGGAAAAGATTAAAGTAGAAGTGATGGAATTAAGTAAGACACAGGAAGAGATGAAGGATATTATAGCGATGAATGAACTGAGGCAGAGAGAGGTGAATCTGAGGCTGAGAGCTGTCTCAGAGACACAGAACGAGAACATTAAAGAAAAATTGACGAAAGAATTAGCAGAATGGATGGGCGTGCCAGTGGAGGAAATGGCCAATAGCATACTGAACGCATTTAGAATGCGTGTTAATGCAACAAAAGTCAAGAAATTTCCAGGTGACTGTTTGATCACCTTTAAAAATAAAGAAATGAGAGACAGGATCCTCCAAAGGAACAGAGAAAAGAGATTGAACATAGATGGGAATTATATAATTATTTTTAAAGATGTCCCAATAAGACTACTTAAAAGGAGAGAATCTTATAAACCCTTGGTGCAAACACTGAGGAAAAATAAAATTGAGTTTAGGTGGGAATTCCCGGAAGGGATATCATTTACATATAGAGGTAAAAGACATAAGTTGATAAATCACGAAGAAACCGGGAAATTCCTTAGGAAATACAAGGAACTTAAAGCGGAAGTACAGGAAATAGGAAGAGCAGATAGAGCCTCACCAGGAGAACCAAGAGTGTTAGAGGAGGGGGTGGAGGAGGGGAGCAGGTCGGGAGAGGAAGAAGAAGAGGAAGCAGAGGACTCAGAAAACTTAGAATAGATAGGAAAACCGGAAAGGAAAATAAAGGGAAAATATAAGTGCTATGGGTTTAAAAATTTGGAACTGGAACATAAATGGCTTGAACGATAAAAAAAAGAGAAATAAAATTGAACAGTGTTTGAAAAGGAAGAACCTGGATATTATCTGCCTCCAGGAGACGCATGTGGCCAGAAAGCATAGAAAGGTGTTAATTAACAAACGGTTGGGAAATGAGTTTGAAACCTTGGATAAAGTAAAAAAAAGAGGAGTGGTACTGTACATTAGTAATAAAATAGAGGCTAAAACAATGTTTAAAGACGAAGAGGGGAGGATGATAGGGGTTAGCATCAATTGGCAAGGGGAAAAGCTGTTGGTAGTGGGGATTTATGCCCCGAATGGCAGTAAAACTGAATTTTTTAAAAGATTAGAAGAAAAAATAATGGACTATGTGGATCAGAAAATAATATTAATGGGGGACATGAACGCAGTTGTTTCGCTTGAGATGGATAGACTTAGAGATGGACCAAACAAAGATGGGAAGTTACCAAAATCTTTCTTCTCGATGGTGGAAAACTGTAGTTTAGTAGATATATGGCGTTTGAGACACCCGCTAGAAAAGCAATTTACTTTTTATTCAGAGCCCAATCAATCCTTTTCACGATTAGACCAGATCTGGATCTCAAAAGAACTTTGTCCAAGAGTTAAAGCTATAGAAATAAAACCGAAAGTAATATCAGACCACAACCCATTAGAGATGGAGTTGGAAAGTTTCGAGAAAAGATCCTACAGATGGAGACTAAAAGACTATCTGTTAGATGATCAAAAGGTGGTGGAAATGGCAAAGAAAAAATTGATGGAGTATTTCAAGGATAACTGTGATAAAGGAACAAAAGAGAGTATAATTTGGGATGCAAGTAAGGCGGTAATAAGAGGGTACTTCATCCAACAAAATGCAATTAAAAATAGAAATAGAGAGAAAAATAAAGAGGAAATTTTAAGACAAATAATGGTAAACGAACAAAAATTAGTTCAAAAACCTAATTGTCCAAAAATAAAAGAAAGAATAAAAATCCTACAAACACAGTTTGCCACAATAATAAACAGAGAGGTAGAGTGGAATATTAAAAGACTCAGACAAAGAAACTTTGAATTTGCTAACAAACCAGGCAAATGGCTTGCCTGGCAAACTAAAAAAAGAAAAGAACAAGGGACAATTAACAAAATAATGGTAGATGGGGAAGAAAGAACTGACCCTAAAGGAATAAGGAGTGAGTTTATTAATTATTATAGAAATCTATATAAAGATCAAGAGAGGGTAGGACAAAGAAAAATAGAAAGATTCTTGAAAGACAAAGGGGGACAAAAAATCTCAATGGAAGGAAAACAAAGATTGAACACCCCAATTGAAAATGAAGAAATAGAGGAGGCAATTCGAGATTTAAAAAGGGGCAAAGCCCCAGGCCCCGACGGATTCACTGCCGGCTACTATAAAGAGATGAAATCCATCCTTGTGGGCCCCCTGAAAAGGATCATGAATATAATATTAAAGAAAGGGGAAATCCCAGAAACCTGGAAGGAGGCATACATCACGCTTCTCCCTAAACAAGATGCGGATCTAACCCAGGTGAAAAACTATAGACCAATCTCATTGCTGAATGTAGATTATAAAATATTTGCAGGAATCCTGGCAAGAAGGTTAAAAAATGAATTAGCGGATGTCATCCATAAAGATCAGGCAGGGTTTCTCCCAGGCCGACAGATGAGAGATAATATAAGATGTATCATTGATATGCTAGAATTCCTGTCTATTAGGTTTGATAAACAAGTTATAATGATGTTTATTGATGCCGAAAAGGCGTTTGATAATGTGATATGGAATTTTATGCTGAGAAACCTAGAATATATGGATGTAGGTAGTGAGTTTGTCAACGCGGTGAGGGCAATATATACGGATCAGAAGGCCAAACTTATTGTAAATGGTATAGTAACGGAAGAGATCAAGATAAAGAAGGGAACAAGACAAGGATGTCCCCTCTCTCCGTTACTATTCATAACAGTGTTAGAAGTCCTCTTAAACTCTATAAGGAAAAATGGGAATATAAAAGGTGTGACTTTAGGACAGAATGTATATAAAACCAAGGCCTTCGCAGACGACTTAGTGGTGATGACAGAAGATCCATTAATATCAACAGGAGAGATAATGAAAGAAATGGAATTATTTGGAGAAGTGGCTGGGTTTAAAATAAACAAGACAAAAACAAAAATGATATGCAAAAATGTAGATTTAAGGATAATAGAATCAATCCAACAGCAATCGCAGATAGGGACGGTCAAAAAAGTGAGATATCTTGGTATTTGGATAACACCTAAAAATATAGATCTATATAAAAATAATTACGAGCCGATGTGGAAGGAAATAAGGAGAGATCTAGAAAAATGGGGACGGTTAAAACTGTCAATGTGGGGAAGAATAAATATGATTAAGATGAATGTGCTATCGAGATTGATGTTCCTATTTCAGTCCCTCCCTATAATAAAAGGAAGCAGGACTTTAAAGGAATGGCAGCGGACAGTTTCGAGATTCATATGGCAGGGCAAAAAACCCAGAATTCAATTTAAGCTTCTAACAGACATAAAAGAAAGAGGGGGCTTTGCCCTGCCAGATTTGAAGCTGTACTATGAAGCGGCATGTCTATGCTGGCTGAAAGATTGGGTCAGACTAGAAAATACGGAGTTACTCGACTTGGAGGGCTTCGATAATCATTATGGATGGCATGCCTATCTGTGGAAGAACAAAATGAAAGCACATAAGGGATTTGGTAACCATGTCTTCAGAGGACCGCTAATTGAAGTGTGGGAAAGATATAAAAATGTATTAGAACCGAAAACACCACACTGGTTATCACCTCTTGAAATAACATGTAGAAAAACAATTAATATGGGAGGCAACTGGGCAACATACAACCAGTTAGTGACCAAAGTGGAAGGGAAATGGAGAACTAAACCCTATGAGCAGATAAAAGAATATGTTTATGATTGGTTTAATCACCAACAGGTCAACCAGATGCTTAGTAAAGACATCAAAGAAAGAGGTTACGCAGATAAAGACTCAAAATTCCAAATGGAAATAATAAACAACGAAAGGAAAAATATATCTAAAATGTACAGAATACTTTTGGACTGGAATCTGGGTGATGAGGAAGTCAAACCAGTGATGATCCGCTGGGCAAGAGATGTAGGCCACAGTATACAATACGAGGACTGGGAAAGATTATGGAGAGACGGGTTGAACTTTACGGCGTGTACTACGATAAAAGAGAATGTTATGAAGATGTTTTATAGGTGGCATCTGACACCTATGAAGCTCTCAAAAATGTATAAGGTGAACAATAAGTGTTGGAGATGCAAAGATGCAGAGGGTTCCTTCTACCATATGTGGTGGGAGTGTGGAAGGGTAAAACAGTTTTGGGAAAAGGTATACACAGAACTAAAGAAGATATTAAAGTACACGTTCAAAAAGAAACCAGAAATCTTCCTATTAGGGATATTACAACAAGAGATAAAAAAAGAGGATTGCAGACTAGTGTACTATGCGGTCACGGCGGCAAGGATTCTAATAGCTCAGAGGTGGAAACAGCAGGAAACTCCAACAGTGGAGGAGTGGAGACTTAAATTATCGGAATATGCAGAGCTCGATAAATTAACAGGAAAAATTAGATATATAAAAGACCAAGTGTTCATTAAGGATTGGGGAAAATACGTAAACTATCTGGAAGGCATTAGCGAGGGACAAATAACGCTAGAGGGATTCAGAGATGTACTGTGATAGATTATGGTTATTGTGTAGGGAAAATAGAGAACAAAATCGGAAACAACGGCAATATAAATGATGAAACGTGTAATTTTATTTATTTGCTCCGTATGATTTGTGGTCACGCTGAAGGAAGTCCTGAAAGAAATAGCTATGTTATGGGAGAATTATGAAAACAAGAAATTTGTGTACTTTTTACTTATTCTGTTGGTAAGCTTTTCTTCTTTTTTTTCCATGTTTTGTTTTTTTCTTTCTGTATGCTAGTCTTTATTTTCTTTATGGATCAAATAATAAAAAGAATTTAAAAAAAAAAAAATTTTCCCAATCTGCATTTCTTTCGCCGCTAAATCCTATTTATCTTCTCTCCGATAATCAATACATAGCATCTAAAACATTCTTGCTTATGTCTCCTTCATCTATTGGTATTGATTTTTGTCACAGTTTCATTTGGGGGAGAGGAACTCACAAATCTGCTCTGAATTTCATAATTTCAGTTTGGGTCACAGCTGGAAAACCTGCCTCTCTGTACCTGGGAACAGACATTTGCCTACCTTCACTTTGATCCGTGCCTCTGCTCGTCCCTCCCCTCCCTTCTGCACCTCCTACCTGTGGCTCCAGCTCTCCATTTGCCCATCTAAGCATCCCTGTCTCTTCAGGATTACCCAGCTTGTCTCTGCAGGCCTTACTTATTCATTCCAATCCGCTCTCTCCTCCTTGATGGACCGAAGGGCTTGGTGCTGTTTGCTTCTCTGTGCACTGCTTCAAACGCTTCCCCCATGACACCTTCCCCACCCCAGCTGCCAATGGGTCTTAAGTTACTCCCACTCATCAAGGCTTCAAGGGTCAGCAAACCGCCCCCTCCCTGCATTGCTCTAATTAAGCGTTCAAGTCATGCCAGCCAGCAGCTCGAAGTTGAAGAACTGAAGCCTGTTAAAAAGACAGTGTCTCCATTCTGAGTCATCATTAATAGAATAATAGAACTGTACAGTTGGAAGGGACCCCAAGGGTCACCTAATCCAACCCCCTGCAATGCGGGAAACACAGCTAAAGAATGTCTGGCAGATGTCCATCCAACCTCTGTTTAAAAACCTCCCATGAAGGAGAGTCCATCACCGCCTGAGGGAGTCTGTTCCATCGTCAAACAGCTCTTACCACCAGAAAGTTCTTCCTAATGTTTAGTTTGAATCTCCTTTCTTTTTAATTGAAATCCATTGGCATGGGACCTGCCCTCTAGAGCAGTGTTCCCCAACCTTGGGCCTCCAGCTGTTTTTGGACTACAACTCCAATCATCCCTCGCTAGCAAGACCAGTGGTCAAGGATGATGGGAATTGTAGTCCAAAAACAGCTGGAGGCCCAAGGTTGGGGAACACTGCTCTAGAGCATTAGAGAACAAGCTTGACCCCATCTTCCATGTGACAGCCCTTCAGATATTTAAAGATTGTTCTCATACCGCCTCTCAGTCTTCTCTTCTCTAGGCTAAATGTACCCAACTCCCTCAACTATTCCTATAGCTGTCAACCTTCCCTTTTTTGGTAGGAAATTCCCTTATTCCAGCGCCATTTCCCGCTGCTTCCCGCTGCTATCCCAGATTGTTAGATATCCCGAAGACTGTCCCCGGGACAGGTGAAGCTGCTGATCCCTTATTCTCAAATCTGAAAGTTGACAGCTATGACTACTCCTCATAAGGCTTGGCTTGCTCTGGAAAAGGGGAGCTTTGCATAATGGGAAAATATCAGTAAACTCCATCAAGGAACATAGGAAGCTGCCTTTTAGTGAGTCAGGCCACTGGTCCATCTAGTTCAGCATTGTTTGCACTGTCTGGTAGATAAGTGAAGTTTCAGATTGAGGACATTCCCAGCCCTACCTGTAGATGTCAGAGAATGAACTCTGGGTGCAAGGCAGCTACTCTACCACTGAGCTGTGGCCCTTCTTCAAAGAGGGATAACATAGGAAGCTGCCCATCACTGAATCAAACCACTGGTCCATCTGGCTTGGTATTGTCTATACATACTGGCAGTGGCTCTCTGGGACTCATGCTGCAGACATTCCTGGCCCTACCTGAAGATGCTGAGGATTGAACCTGGGATTTTCTGCATGCAAAGCTGATGCTCAACCCCTGAGTGAGGGTTCATGTTTCCATATGGGAAGCATTCCCACAGCTATTCCTGAGTCATTGTCTCCAGCTGGGCCCCTCAGCTCAAGTAGCAATGGAGCTGCTAAATGCCAGCCCACAATCTAGCAAATTGTTCCCCTCTAGACAGTCTTGCTCAGATTACAAAGCAGCTGGAAATCATATGCCATTCAGAAACCCAAGCTAGCAAGCTCATGTGGAAGGCAAGTGGTATCTGTTTCAAGCCATGTATTCTCTCCAGACTAGGCAATCCATTGTAGCCCTATGCAAATGTTTACTTGTACATTGTCCAAATGCTTCTTCCTATACAATCTTCTTTTTGTTTAATCATTTGCAGCTATTTTTGTGAATGCAATTTGTTTTATCACACTGGAAAAATCTGTGGACCCCAGATTAAGAGCCCCTGCTCTGGCACAACCGCACGTCAAGGAAAACTGTTGAAGAGCTCTTCGTTCAGTAAAATTGCCCACTTAATCAACCTGAAGGGGTCCCTTCCTTTGCAAGCTACCTTTATACATTGCTCTCCTGCTACCTCACAGTAGGAGCCCCCCTCACCCACCAGGTTAAAGAATACTCTCCTCTTTGTTTGATGAATGCTGCATAATAAGGAGGAACAGGGGCTCTGGTGATATATCTCATGCAGCTGGAGACAACTGAACATGAAGCTGGTTTGGAAGGGGTCTGTTTTTAGAGAAGTGGTGGGGAGGGATGGGGTGCTTCACCCTTTCCCTGCATGCTTGTTTATTTGCTCCAAATCACCTCCCTTTAGCAGTTTCCCCTTCACCTCCTGAAGATTGCCCTTGCAAATCTCCTATGTAGCACAGCAGGAAGTCTCAGTGAGTTAAGTGCAGTTTACTCCCAAGTATTGTGTGTAGAACCACAGCCATATCAGATAATCTACACCTCTCCCTGCCCCAGCCACATTCGCTGCCTTGCTTTGTGGGGCCATCTAGTTGTGCTAGCCTAACAGTTGCGTGGCGAGCAAGCTCTCTTTCTCTTGTGAGACCCAGATGTGGGGAAGGAGCTCGGGATTCATTTTCAGTTCTGTTGCTCTGGGGATCCATGCCCATCTTAAGCATCAGGAGCATAAAGGCAATGTGCAAATCGCTCTGCACATCCCAGGCCTTAATCATTCATAGTGCTAAGAGCCAAGAGCTGCAGAGGGTGGGAGCTATTGGAAGGGCAGGGAGGGAAGACAGAGCACTTTGGAGGCCAGTGTAGAGTTGCCATACATCTGGAATTTCCTGGATATATCCTAAATACTGCAGTCGGCAGCAATGTCCAGGCAGAAATCGGTAAAAATCTCCAGGGAAATCCAGACGTATTGCAGCCCATGTCGGCAGTGCTTTTTTTGCCAATTTTCCATAAAAATAACTCCAAAATGGCAATTTTGTTCACTATTTTGCAAAAAAAAGCCCCAAAATTTTCCCTGTTTGAAATATGTCAGCCCTAGACCAGTGTGCCCTCCTTGCCACAAGGACAGGGGCAGGTGTAAATGAAACAGAGG
Organism: Podarcis bocagei; assembly: GCF_964188305.1. Lineage (NCBI taxonomy): Eukaryota > Metazoa > Chordata > Lepidosauria > Squamata > Lacertidae > Podarcis > Podarcis bocagei. The sequence goes on from NC_138132.1 coordinate 33,588,422, forward strand.
TGCATGTGCTGCCAATGAGCCAGTGTTTTGGTCTGGCCCATGCATCTAGACAAGTCTAGGCAAGTATCATAACTCTGAGTCTTATCCAAGCAGGTCTTCCCCACCTCTGCTGTTTGACCTTTCCAGCTGCACAAATGCAACTCAGACTCTTTTGTGCTGATGCAAGAGGATGGTGATGCTGCTATCCTAAACTCGTAGCACACCAGGGTGCATATTACTGGGGGAAAGAGAGGAGTGCCTTAGTGAAGCCCATAACCCCCTCAGCTTCCCCCACACTTATGGCTGTCATGTTAACTTCTAAAAAGAAAGGAATTGGATAAAGCAAATGATAATTAAGGGGGAACGTTACATCAGGTAAAAGGCCAGGCTTCCTGTGCCCAACCCACATTGAAGCATTGCAGCCCTTCTTTTCCACTGTACTTTATGGTCTAGTAATAATAGTAATCATATAGTGCCTTGGGGTGTTCAACACTTGATGGACACTTGCTAGGATGCCCAGTTGCCCCTCTGTTCACACAAGAGAAGTGAAATTTCTGCCAGTTTCTTCTTGAGAAGCACACTCACAAATGCCATCTTCCAACCCATTCCCAGGATATCTGGATGGTGCTGAGGGCTGCAGAAGTGTTGTGGGAGGCAGAAAAGACTTGTTCCCATTCCACAAGCTCTGTTTTGTAGATGAGCTTTTGGCCTGATCCACCAGGCCTCTTCGTATCTTCACGTAATGTCTCTAGCGATTCATGTGAAAATCAAGGTGCATGTGATGAACCAACATGGCACCACTGAGAAACATTTGTGCCCCCTCCAGATGAGAAGAATCACTGCAGCAACAGGACCAAATTTCTCGATCCTTAGCTCTTATTTGATCTAGTCATGCTTCAGAATGATGAGACAGAGTCCTGAAGCGGATGAAATACTGTACCACTTCCAAGTGCAGGTGGAAGATCACATGATCAACAATAACGACAAGCTCCTTGAAAGCAGAAAGATAGTATAGCAGGGAGCAAGCTAGGTTAGGACCTTTCTCCCGGATGCACTAGGTCAGCTAAGGTGTGGTGGTGGTATGTGTGTTTACTTGTTGTGCATGTGTCAAAAATATGGGAGAGCATTCAAATATGGTTCCTCTTAACTGCTGTCCACTCTGCCACCTCATTACTCTGCCACCTCCTTCTGCTTGCATAAATTGAGGCCAAGTGCTGTGTCCAATAGCATTAAAGATTGTTTCTTGGAGAACAAGGCATCCTTTCAGTCAACCAACGATACCCATGGCGGTGTTAAAATACATTTCTCACTGGTCTTTTTCAATTACATTCGTGATGCATCTGAACATCCTGTTTGTTTTTCCAACCAAGCTGCACATAGAGCAAAGGTCTGGCAAGAGATTTTCACAGCCATGCCCAATCATTTTTCCAGCAACCATTCTGTACTCCATTTGGTTTTTGCTCCAAGTGACACCTGTCAATGTGTACATTCTGTGGCAGCTTTTGTCAATTTGGTGTCCTCCGGATGTTTTGGACCACAACTCTCTTCATCCGGGAGTTGTAATGCAAAATGCCTTGAGTGCACCTGGCTGGGGAATGTTGTTCTGTAGACATGAGAAATATTATACCTGAGATGGGAGTAGCACCAATCCTGCCCCAAATTGGTTTAACTTCCCTTGACATTCCTGCAAACCTTCTGCAGGAGCATCAGAGTTTGACTTGAAATTTGGTTTGGTGGAAATTTGGAGGCAACTCTGCTTGCCCTCTGACTAGGGAGATGCAGGCATTTTTAAAGTTTTAAATTCTAAGAAGACTCCTGCCACTTTCCCATATCCTTCTCAAGATGCAGAAATCAGGCTACCAGTTTCAAGTGAGTTTCTAGTTAAACCACAGAGCCTAGGACTTGCTGATCAGACAACAGACTTCCGGTCGGTGCCAGCGCTTAATGGCGGTCCTGCCTCCGAGCTCCGGAGAAGGACTGCTTCGCAAGTTCGGGTCTTACCCGCTACGGCGAGCGGGGGACCCCTAAAATCTCAGGCGCTGAAGCCTGAGAACAAGGAGACTCGGTGGGCACCTTTGCGCCCCCCGGTACCGTGAAAGAGCCTTTTTAAAGGCTACGGATCGACATCGGGAGTGAGCGCGGTGCTGAGAGTCGTTACCCAGCCTGCGAAGTGAAGCCGCGTCGCCATAAGCGGAGAGCGCCGATTTCTTCCTGAAAAGAAATTCTGGACGGAATTCCCGTGAGTAGGATTTGAAAAACAATTGGGACCCTTTTAAATTTTGAAAATTGAGCTGAAAGCGGGGGATTAAATCAAGGAAGTCTGCCTCCCCCCGACTGCATGAAAATGAAAGCAACGGAACTTTAAACTTGCATCCGATGAAACCTGCTTTTTAATTAACTTAACCGGGCACTGAGACTTTGGATCTCCCCTCTAGCTAGCAGGGCAGAGGGGAGGTGAATAAGACTTTAAAAACTGCATGATTTACCTGAAGTAAAATCCTCTGCTGTCTCATCTATTGAAAGCACGAAACGGTCTGCCTTCTCAGAACAATAGGTCACTGAACTGACTTTTGCCCGCAAAGTGATACTGTGAAACAAAGTCCACATAGTGACTGGCTACAGTGTATTACAAGGAGAAACAGCATAGACTGGGAAACTGTGGCAATTTATAGCTACAAGCTTATAGCAATATTGACTTTGACTGTGTTAATCTCTTTTTTTTCTATACCTTTGGACATTCTCCTTTGTTCTTGTATTTGGACACTTTATTTTATGGCCATTTTGATTTGCTCCCCCTAGAGGGTAAGTAAAGTCCGACACGGCCTAGGACAGTGGAATTTTCCAACAGGAAACAGCTCCCGTGGGAAGTGACCTTGACATGAGTGGCGCACAAGAAGAGATTGTCACAAGAGCCAAAATTAGGCAACAACAACAACAGCTGCAACAGCAACAGACAAAGAAAAGAGGCTCAATTTCAGCTGCAACTCCAGGACCAGCAGGAATAACAGAACAGGAAAAAGGAGCAGCTGCCTCTATGGAAGCTGTGACAGACGCTTTGCTTAAGATAAATCAAACTCTGGAGTCTTTGACAAAACAGACTTCAGAAAATACACAAAAATTAACAGAAATATCAGTAAGATTAAACCAGAACACAGAATCTATTAATAAATTGGTCGAGGAAAACGCTACTACACGCCAAATTGCCGAAGATGCCAAAGCTGTTGCTGGAGAGACGCAAGAGAAATTAGAGCCGATTGCCAAGAAGGTCTATGAGCATGATGCAACTCTGGCCTTGTGGGAGTTACAGAGGAAAGAGAGAAATTTGAAATTAAGATCGATCCCGGAGAACGAGAGAGACAACCTTGCGGAATACCTGACACGGGAGTTTGCGGACTGCTGGGATTTGGAGGAAGACGAATTTAAAATTACAACAGCCTTTAGACTGGGTAAAAAACTGGACAGAAAGACCCCGAGAGACTGCCTGATTACATTTAGAACCAAGGAGGAAAGAGACAAAATATTAGGACTACATTTTGAAAAGGCCCTGCAAATTGGCAACTCAACTGTACAGATCTTTAAAGATATCCCAAAATATATCTTGGACTTAAGAAACTTCTACAAGGACCTGGCTCTTCTGTTAAAGAAAAATTCTATCCGCTTCAGGTGGGAATTTCCACAAGGATTGTCATTTGATTACAAGGCAAAAAAGGTGAAAATAAAGACAATTCAAGATAAAGACAAATTTTTGGCAAGAAATCAGGAGGACTTACAGAAGGGGACTGTGGATGTACTGGCAGAACAGAGGAGAGCACTAGATATCCTGAATCTCTCGATTGGACAAAAACCACCACCATCAGAAGAAGAGCAACAACTTGGAGCTGTTGGAGGAGCCTTAAGAAAATAACAAGATGGCTTTGCAATTCCTTAGTTGGAATTGTAATGGACTGAATGGGCCATTGAAGAGAAGACAAGTATTTCATATTTTGAACAGAGAACAATTGGACTTGATATGCCTACAAGAAACGCACATAACTAGAGCCCACAGGAGACTACTTACAAATAAAAGGCTAGGACAAGAATTTGTTTCATCAGACAAAGTTAAGAAAAGAGGAGTTGTAATATATGTGAAAGAAAAATGGGCTCCAAAAATGATATTTAAAGATGAACAAGGGAGATACTTGGCAGTGGAGATACAAGTACAAGGAGAAAAACTTTTAGTTGTTGGAATTTATGCACCAAATGAAGGCAAATCTGACTTCTTTAAGAGACTTCATGAAACCCTGACGGACTACCTGGATTACAATATGATAATTATGGGAGACATGAATGGCGTGGTCTCCACTAATATGGATAAGGCACAAAGACTAACAATCAGTAAGGAAGGGAGACTTCCTAAGACTTTCTTTGAAATGACTGAAAACATGGATTTGATAGATATATGGAGAACAAGGAACCCTCTGGAGAGAGAGGGAACCTTTTTCTCCCAAGCAATGTTGACCTGGACCAGAATTGATCAAATTTGGATTACTAGTGGCATGGCTCCAAAGATTAAGAAGGTAGAAATCTGCCCAAAAACTTGCTCCGACCATAACGCCGTGAAGATGGAAATGAAACTAACAACAACTGGTCAATTTAGATGGAGAATGAATGACGCCCTCTTTCGAGACAAGGAAATCCTGATGAAGGCCCAAAAAACCTTAAAAGACTATTTTGAAATAAATTTGAGGGCTGGCGTTGAGAAAAGAGTGATCTGGGACGCAAGTAAAGCGGTGATGCGAGGTTTCTTGATTCAACAAAACTCAATAATGAGGAAAAAACAAAATGAGAAAAAAGAAAAGATTTTGGAAAAGATAAAAGAAGCAGAGAAAAAACTAAGAGTAAAACCAAAGTCCCAGGAGATTTTAAGAGAGATCAAGTTATATCAATCACAATATATGGAATTGATGAACTTGGAGATTGAATGGAAGATAAAGCAGATGAAGCAAAAGACATTTGAATCAGCAAATAAATGTGGTAAACTTCTGGCTTGGCAACTGAAGAAAAGGCAGAAACTAAATACAGTCACAAGCTTAGAAGTGGATGGAAAGAATATATCTAAACCTAATGAAATTAGAAATTGCTTCCTGAGTTATTTTAAAAAGCTTTATACTCAAGGCCCGCAAAATGAAGAAGATATAGATAAATTCCTCGATAAATATGGATTACAAAAAATCTCTCATCAAAACAAGATGGATTTGAACCAGAGAATAACAGAACAAGAGATAGAGGCTGCCATTCAGAATATGCAACTGGGCAAGTCCCCAGGACCAGATGGATTGACTTCAAGATACTACAAATCGCTGAAGGAATGGCTGATTCAACCATTGAAAGAAGTCTGCAATGAGATCCTTGAGGGAAAAAAGACACCTGAATCGTGGAAAGAAGCATATATTTCACTCATACCAAAGACAGAGACTGAAAAGACTCAACTGAAGAACTACCGCCCAATATCACTACTTAATGTGGATTACAAAATCTTTGCAGACATTTTGGCAAAAAGACTTAAAAGAGTGTTGATGGAGAAGATTCATGGGGACCAAGCAGGCTTTCTCCCTAAAAGACACCTAGCAGACAATGTAAGGAATGTGATAGATATTTTGGAAAAGCTAGAGGTGAATATAAACACTAAAGCAGTATTGATCTTTGTGGACGCGGAGAAAGCCTTTGACAATATTTCTTGGAGCTTCATGATAAAGAATCTCCATGGGATGGGGGTAGGTCAAGGTTTTGAGAATGGTATGGCCGCAATATACTCTGAACAAAAAGCTAAATTGATTGTAAATAATGTAGTGACGGAGGAACTTAAGATAGAAAAAGGAACACGACAGGGGTGTCCAATTTCCCCATTACTTTTTATCACAGTTCTGGAGGTGTTGCTCAATATGATAAGGGAAGACCAGCAGGTTAAGGGAGTGCAGGTCGGAGCTAAACATTACAAGTTAAGAGCGTTTGCAGATGACCTAGTATTGACTTTGCAAGAGCCAAACACTAGTACGAAAAAGGTTTTAGAAATAATACAACAGTTTGGCCAGGTAGCTGGATTTAAGCTGAATAAACAAAAAACCAAAGTCTTAGGAAAAAACTTAACAGAGGCAGAAAAGGAGAAGTTTCAAGAGGAGACAGGGTTGACACTGGTTAAGAAGGTGAAATATCTAGGGGTTTATTTGACATCTAAAAATGTGAATTTGTATAAAGACAACTATGAAAAATGCTGGTCGGAAATTAAAAAAGATCTAGAAATATGGTCAAATCTGAAATTGTCAATGCTAGGCAGAATTGCTGTGATCAAAATGAATGTATTGCCTAGAATGTTATTTTTGTTCCAGACCTTGCAGATCCTGGATAAGATGGAATGTTTTAAGAGGTGGCAGAAAGATATCTCGAAATTTGTCTGGCAGGGCAAAAAGCCCAGAATTAAGTTTAAAATATTGACAGATGCTAAAGAAAGAGGGGGTTTTGCCCTGCCGGACTTGAAATTGTACTATGAGGCAGCAGCATTTTGCTGGCTGAAAGAATGGATGCTCCTCGAAAATACAGACATCTTAGATCTGGAAGGTTTTAACAATGCTTTTGGTTGGCATGCATATCTATGGTATGACAAAGTTAATAGTGTCTTTAAGAATCACATTGTTAGAAAAGCACTGTTTAATGTTTGGAGAAGATATAAAGATCTGTTGGAAAACAAAACCCCTAGATGGGTCTCACCAGTGGAGGCCAAGGCAGTGAAGAAACTCAATATGGAGGTCGGATGGCCGAAGTATTGGGAAATTTTGGAACAGGATGGAGATAAGTTGAAATTGCAAAGTTATGAGAAACTGAAGCATAAGGTACAAAATTGGTTTCAATACCACCAAATAGTGGAATTTTTCAAACAGGACAGGAAAATTGGCTTCCAGATGGAAAAATCAAAACTAGAAACTGAACTGTTAGAACCTAGTACTAAGAATTTATCTAGAATGTATAACTTGTTGCTGAAATGGAATACACAGGAGGAAACAGTCAAATCAGCCATGATTAAGTGGGCACAGGATGTTGGTCATAACATCATGTCAGATGACTGGGAATGGTTATGGAACACCGGTATCAAATTTACGGCATGTAATGCCTTAAAGGAAAACATTATGAAAATGGTATACAGGTGGTACATGACCCCAGTCAAGCTGGCAAAAATTTATCATCTGCCCGATAACAAATGTTGGAAATGCAAAGAGACTGAAGGTACCTTCTACCACCTTTGGTGGACATGCCCGAAGATAAAGGCTTTCTGGGAAATGATCTATAATGAAATGAAAAAGGTACTTAAATGTACCTTTCCTAAAAAACCAGAGGCCTTTCTCTTGGGCATTGTCGGCCAATTGGTGTCAAAGAAGGATAGAGCTTTTTTCATGTACGCTAGAACAGCAGCAAGAATACTCATCGCAAAGCATTGGAAGACACAAGATCTACCCACTCTGGAAGAATGGCAGATGAAAGTGATGGACTATATGACACTGGCTGAGATGACAGGCAGAATCCGTGACCAAGGAAAAGAGACAGCGGAAGAAGAATGGAGAAAATTCAAAAGTTACCTTAAGGACTATTATAAACTCAATGAATGTTAGAGTGTTTTGGTTTTTAGGAACAAAGGGATACAGTGACATAAGGTTAGAATATGGAGATGACTAAGATGACTGAGGTTGGAAAGTGACAACTGGGAGTTGCTATAAAATTATAGACATTGGGATGCAGAAAGGGGGGGTATGGGGAAGTCCCAGAAAAGAGGTTTATGAAAATATGTTATGAATTTATACGTGTATGTTTGTTTTCTTAAGTGTTTGTCTGTTTTTTAAAATTTGTAAAACCAATAAAAATCTTTAAAAAAAAAAAAAAGGACTTGCTGATCAGAAGGTCGGTGGTTCGCAACCCCGCGACGGGGTGAGCTCCCGTTGCTTGGTCCCAGCTCCTGCCAACCTAGCAGTTCAAAAGCACGTCAAAGTGCAAATAGATCAATAGGTACCGCTCCGGCGGGAAGGTAAACAGCGTTTCTGTGCACTGCTCTGGTTTGCCAGAAGCGGCTTAGTCATGCTGGCCACATGACCCAGAAGCTGTACGCCAGCTCCCTCAGCCAATAAAGCTAGATGAGCACCGCAACCCCAGAGTCGGCCACGACTGGACCTAATGGTCAGGGGTCCCTTTACCCTTTACCTAAGTGTGTTGCAGGGAATAGCGATGAATGGGGAGCCTACACCTCTCCTTCTTTGTCTTGGGTTTTAAATTGGTTTAAAACTTGGAAGCTGAATCTGCCTAGTCCCACTACCACTTGTTCTGTCTCATTCACACATGACTAGCATCACTTAAAGGAGTAAACACTTACACATGGGTCCCATTCATAAATTTAAAAAATAAAACAGGTTATTTACTTACAGTTTCTTCATATTTACAAGGGTAGCTTTGGATTCTAAGCACACATAGTGGGAACTAGTTTTAGTGGCTTCATTGTGCAGAAGAGGTGGGGGAGGAGAGAGACTAAGGAGCTTGGGAGTTTGGTAGGAAACTACAACTGTCTGTTAGTCTCAACCCTGCACTCTGCTGACTGGAGACATGCAAGGATGCTTATATCGAACAGTTTATTCCTTTGTGGTTTGGCATGGAAGCAGCAGCTTCCCACTCAATCCTGGAGGTGAGAAGGGAAACACAGCCCTCAACTGATGGGGAGCTGGAGCTCTCGCCTCTCTGAAAGCTGCCTTAGCTGCTGTTTTCAGGAGCTTCTAAGCCACAGGTGTCAAACACAAGGCCCGCGGGCCGAATCCGGCCCGCCAGACCTCGTCATGTGGCCCGTGTAGCCGCCGCCGGCCGCCAGCCTTCACCTTTTATTCTCGCCGCCTCTTCAGCACATGCGCGGCAGCCTACAAGCCAGAGAACGTCTGCCCTCTAGCGGCGCCGGCCGTTCTAAACTGCTGATGCGGCCCCCGATGAATTTGAGTTTGACACCCCTGTTCTAAGCTGTCTCCAAAAACAAATGCCCTGGGGCTCAAACTAGGGAGATGGCTTCCATGGTCTCCCTGCACCACCACCCTTCTCCCCAGGCTGTGTCCTTCACCAGCCCTGTCTCACATTCTCTTCCTCCTCCTCCAGTGTTTTTGGCTGTCAGAAATTTGCCCAAAAACTATGATAATGCCTCTTGCTTCCCTGTATGGAGGAGAGAGTAGGGCGAGTTTGTGTATGTGGAAATGAGCCATGGGGGGGGGGGCTTTTTCATTTATTGCTCTACCTACTTTTGCCTCTGCTACCACCATGTGGCCCCCAGAAGGTCACTTTGAAGGGAATGTGGCCCTCGGGCTGAAAAAGGTCCTCTGTTCTGAAATTTACACTTGTAAACTGAGCAAGGGAACAGAGGGCCAGATTCCCTCTGGCTCCAGAAGAGGGATGGCGGGGGGCAGGGTGGAAAGCCAACATAGCCCCTTCCTGTTGGACCAGAGAGCAGGACTGGAAGAAACCACAGAGGCAGCCTTAAAGGGGGGAAGAGCCATGCTTCTGAGAAATGGCATGCCTGAGGCCACATCCTAAGCACCTTTCTCATGGAGCAGACCCACTGAGGGGTCCACTTTTTAATAAACACGGTCAAGATTGCACAGCACATCTCTCCCACTGAAATTAAGCACAGGGCGAAGCACTGAACTTTAGCTGGATAATTCCCACTGCATTTCCTATGTGCCCTCAGTTGGAGTGGGGTGGAGACCATTTAAATGGCTGCCACAGAGTAGCCTGAGGGGCAGAGATATATCATGGCGGTCATAATTTCAAAACAAAAAGAATAAACATTCCAGTAGGCTGGAACAGATTGTTTCCCCTCATAACCGCATTTCCAGTCAAGATCAGTAGCAGTCTTTGGAGAATACAAAGTCAAACAAAAGCCTCTTAAGTGATACTTTTGTTATGTCTTTAAAAACAAAAACAAAAATGAGAAGCCAACATAAGCTATAAAATAGCACAAAATAAGCCCCCTGGAAGTGCTGTGATACATATGCCATCTCGCCAATTGCACCTGAATGGCTCTACTATAATGCAACCTATAAATATTTATACCATCACATGCTTGCTGAAATAAATAGTGTTATTTTTCCACCATTGAAATACATCTTCCCCCTCTTCATATAAATTTTGCTGAATTCTCCTGACATGAGGAGAAGGACGGGGGGGCATTCAATTGGGGCTGTGAAGGAAGGATGGAGAAGGAAGGGGAGGGGGAACCCAATGTTTTATTGGCTCTAAGGGCTTCTTGGCAAGAGACCTCCAGCCAATAACAAAATGGATTCCTAACAACAGCGGAGCAGCTGCATGAATGACAGAGCAGGCGAGTTAACACTTGAACTGAAGTCGCTGAATTACAGCTAAATGAGTGCAGAGCAAATACAGCAAAGGGCTCTGTCTATTTGTCCTTTAATCAGGTTCCCTGGCTCACTTGCTCTCTCTCCTGTTATCACTGGAACAGAATCTGCATTCAAAATCCACAAGATATTGCAGGGGCGAATATTTCAGACCAAGCTGAACAAGGGTCCTCTTTCTGGAAGCATCTCCTGGCCCTGAATAAGTTGGGGGGAGGAGAAGAAAGGGACAACCACTGGGGTTGGCAAGGAGTTGTCGGAGAGGCCATGCTGAAGTTGGCCTTGTCCAACTTGGTGCTTACCACATATTTCAGACTACCACTCCTATCAGTTCGTATGGCTGTGCTACGAGGTGAATTCTGAAACATCCAGAGGGCACCAGGTTGGCAAAGGCTATGCTGCAAATAGTGCAAGAGACATTACCTCAAGATAAGAAGAGCCCTGGTGGATCAGGCCATAAGCTCATCTAGTCTTGCGGATTATTCTCTGTGGCCAAGCAGATGCCTATGGAAAGCCTGCAGGCAGGACCTGGGTGCAACAGCAATTTCCCTACTCTTTTGTGTAGATAAAGGTAAAGGTAAAGGGACCCCTGACCATTAAGTCCAGTCACAGATGACTCTGGGGTTGTGGCGCTCATCTTGCTTTACTGGCCGAGGGAGCTAGCATTTGTCCGCAGACAGTTTTTCCAGGTCATGTGGCCAGCATGACTAAGCCACTTCTGGCAAAACCAGAGCAGCACACAGAAATGCCATCTACCTTCCCACCAGAGTGGTACCTATTTATCTACTTGCACTTTGACATGCTTTCAAACTGCTAGGTTGGCAGGAGCAGGGACTGAGCAACGGGAGCTCCCCCCGTCATGGGGATTCGAACCGCCGACCTTCTGATCGGCAAGCCCTAGGTTCAGTGGTTTAGACCACAGTGCCAGCCGCATCCCTTTGTGTACATAGGTGTACACAAAGGTACATTGCCTCTGACAGTGGAGATGCAACATAGACACGATAGCTAATAGCCACTGATAACCCTTGCAAGTGCTACATCCACTGGGCTCTCCATCCCTCATGCCCTGGAACATGAGTCCCTCAAATGCAGATTATTCCTTTTCAAAATCCAACAAGATCCAAGCCGTGGGTGCGATGTCGGAAGCTCCAAGCTTTATACCATCGTGGACAGAAGACAATATTAGATAGTGCAGTCATTTTCTCAAATGGCCTTGGAAATAGACTTTAGAAGTGGTATTTACATAAGGCGCGATTGAAATGAAGTGGCATCAGGAGTTCCAGAGAGCTGAAAATCCAAACAATGAGATGCTCGTTCTCACTGTGTGCGTGTTTTCAAACTTCTGGCACTCTGTGGAAATGTATTGTCTGAATTAAAGGCAGGGGTTACTGGTACAACCCCAAAATTTTGCTTTTAGAATGTGAAAGAATAAGAATTGCCCACATCCAGAGGAGCCTGCCCGCTGTATCCCTGCATGAGGCACAGATCAGGATGGTGGGTCTATTCACAGGATGAAGGGAAATCCTGAGCAGGGACCCACCTCAAGATGCAGCAGGCACTGTCTTCTGAAGCCCCCAGGGCTGGCCAGAGCCCATGAGTCCTGCTCCCCGAGTAGAGTGAGAGTGGGCGGCATGGCAAATGATCCACTTTCACTGCACTCTGCTGCTGGCTGTGGGCACCCTGGCTGGCTCACTGGTGGCAATTTCAAGGGGTGGGGGGGTGGGTACAGGAGCTGCTCTCAGGCTTTGGAGAATCAGCTTCCTCCCCCCATGGCAGTAGATAAGAAGATCAAAGAAAGGAACGTCTTACCAGTCAGAAATTTTAATAATCACAGCAAGAAAACAAAGAATACACCTCCTAGAAATGGTGGTGCTCCCAATTAAGGATCACCCCCTCCATCCCTATTAATCTACGTCACTCCTACTTCTTGTAATCTGAGTTTGTGCTTTCTCTTCTGAGACTTTCTGAGCTCTTCTTGACCTTAGGCTGAGTGGAGGAATGCTGTCCAGAGACAGTGAATCTGTTAACCCTCTCTCTTCCAGTGTTTCTTCTCCTAGCTGTTCCCCATCCAGTATTTCCCAGCTTCTGCCTTCTGAACTATGCCCCTCTGCAAACCACTGTTCCAAATCTATACTGTCCTCCTGCTCCTGGGAAGATGCAGGAGCAGGGGGAGGGGGCTCCCACCATTCTTCCTCAGTGCAGCCCTCCTCAGCACAGTCCCTGACAGCCGCCAGTGAATACTGGTACCTTTTTTTCTAGAAAAAAAGACTGTTTGTAGCGTGTGAAAAAGGCAAGTAAGAAGTGGTAGAAATTTATAAAATTATGCATAGCATGGTGAAAGTGGATAGAGTTGGTCCTCTCCACTGAGCTGATAGAGAGGGCTTTGCTGTCTTACCTCTTCCGCTATTGCAATTTTTTTAAGAGCATTAGAAAACATTTAGAAATGGTTGAATACAATCATATGTCCTTACAGCTCATAACAAGGTTGTCAGAAACAGCATCATTCAGCCACTGAATCCTTGGCTCAACAGGAATATTTTACAATTCCTCCTAGATATTAATAATGAGGGAGACAGACTCATCTCAACCAGGGAAGGCATTCCATAAGTGAGCAAACTGCTACTGAGAAGACCCCGTCATGGGCCAATGCCAACCAGGAAGAACCCTGTTTTTATACCACTATTCATTAACATCAGTAGTGTGTGGCATAAAACAAAATTACAATAAAAGTAGCTCGCATACAAAAAATCCTCATAAAAGCAGCAAATCAACACAACAAATAAAGAGGAAGCTGGTATTAACTGCCAGCTGTATTTTACAATGGCTCCATGACCATATAAATACATCTGACCTGATCTGCACGCAAAGGCTTGGGAAGATAAATGGATTTTCAGCAAGCACCAAAATGCTATTAATATCAGGGCTTGTCACAGCTCAGAGGGGAGCTGGTTTCACAGAGCACCCAGCAAGACAGAGAAGGTCCTCTAGGCTCTGTTACTGCAAGATGGACCCCTCCAGGCAATGGCACAGCCAGGAGAGCCTCACCCACTGGCATCAGGAACTGGGACAGGATGGGATGGGAGAAGGAGCTCGCTAAGAAAAGCTGCCACAAAGTTGTTTAGCATCTTGTGAATCAGTAAAAGAACCTTCAACCCGGCTCAGTAGCATGTTGGCCCATGTAACACCAAAACCATTGATATGGCCTCTCTCTTTTTTCACCTGCAAATAAAGGAGTGAAATTAGAGGGACCATTTCAGCTCCATTTAGGTTCTGAAAAGAGCTTTGGTTGGAAGTGCTGGAAGTGCAACAGCGGAGATCATCCAGTGTGTGACTTTAGAGTTAATTCTTTTGTCAGTAAGTCAGATAACCAAGTGGGGGGAGAAGGAGGTGTTGCTTAGCAACAAGGCTGAGTGGCATGATCTTTGCTGAGGTAGCACATGCTCTGCTTGGCTGCATACTTCTGAGGGAGTTGTTTCTCTGTATGTTTGAGTGAATGTTTTCCTGCGATGTACAAGGCCTGAAATAAGAAATACATAACCTCTCTGTTTATATCTTCTCAAATTGTACACTGTCAATAGAAATACAAGCAATTAATTTTTTTTTTAAAAAAACAGCCTCAGCAGAGAAGAAATAAAGAACCATCACTATGTACAGAGAAGATTGTCATATACTGGATCCATCTAGCTCAATATTGTCTATATGGGCCACCCCCAACTTTGTGCCCTCCATATCTTTGGAATAAAACTCTCATCAGCCCTGACCATTAACCATGATTTCTGGGGCTGATGGGAGTCATGATTTCTGGGGCTGATGGGAGTTGTAATCTTTAACTTCTGGGGGGCACCATGTTGGTGAGCAGTGGATTTTTACATGCTATCTCTTAATTGGTTAATGATGTGGCTCCGTTTTTATATTGTACTTGATGAGTTTTTGTCCTGCAAGAACCCCTGGAGTTAATCAGCAGGATAGAAAATCTTAGAAATGAACGAATAAACTAAGTGCTCACATTCACCTTACCAAGACCCCAGTTACAGACAAAGTGCGGAAATCCTGTGCAACTCTCCACCCCCCAAAATATCACCACCATTTAGCATGGCATCCAGAAGTAAAAGGATTAGACATCGACACGACTAATGAGAGAACTGTCTACTGTTAACACTGGCGAGAATAAAAATTTACAAGGTGCATAAAACCTTCCACTCTTACCACTGTAAGCCCAGCCGCTTGGAAGAAATTTGACATGGGCAAGTTAACACAAGCTTGCTTGCTGTGGAGATTAGAGGTGTAGCCTGTTCAGTGCTGCCAGGAGGGATTATCATGAGACATTTTACAACTACTGACTCAGTGGTGTGAGAGAGGGAGTAAGGCACTGATGGACACAACTCAATGGAAAAGGGGTCTTCATTAAGTCTGGACCTATGGGCAGGGCTCAGATCCAAAGTGTCTTTAAGTCTTGCATCTCATCCAGCTTGAACTCCTAGTAGTAAGGGGCAACTTTCCCCAGCTCACCTCATCCTTACCTTGGTTTCCCAAGGGCTTTCTCAGAAGTGTTTGCTTGTTTACAAAGAGCTATTCTGTAAAAGCTCTGAAATATTGGCACAACGGGGGGGGGAGCATTCTATTAACCCTCCCTGCTAGTCCATCATTTAAAAGAGAGAGTGGAAATGGGAAGTATTGTCTGGCAACAGTAAGGGCTTTGTAAGGGTCATTGTTAAGACTGGATACCCTTCAGCAGCGGAGTGGAATTGCAGTCTACAGTTCCTTCCAGGTAGGGAGAGGTGAATCCCTCAAATTTGGTTTCTATCAGTTTCTCACTTTTGCAATCCTAAATTCGGTTTTCAACATTTCCACATCACTTTGTGATTTATTTTTTTAAAAAGTCCTCATCAAATTCATTAGCATTATAGTGCCCATTTCTCCTAATCTGCACATGTTCATGTGCAATATTGCCCAATATATGCATTTTGCAAAGCAATTTCCTCTAAAATACTGCATGTTTGTATGCTGTCTTCACCAATATATGCATCTGTATGGACACTTTGTGTTTTATGGGTCCTTGTGCATGCATTACTTGGCTGGAGAGCTGCACTGCAAAATGTGGGGAAGTGCAAATTTCAAGGGATGCGTTTCAGTTTGCATATTGTTTCAGAAAGTGAAAGTTGCGTGAGTTCATTTTTAAATGTGGTCTGCGTCGAATTTTGCTCCCATGCTTTCCCCCAGCCCAATTTAGCAAGCCAAGAAATACTGGAAACTGCAATTGCCAGCAGCAATGAACACTCCTGAGCAGGGATTAAATATGAGACTAGCTAACACCTGCTTGCCTTCCTGTCCTGGTTCCAGCCTTTTGGAAAGGTGCAACCATTCAAGAAGTACAAGGAACTGGTGTGGTGCATAGGAGCCAACTCCTGGGGGACATGGGGGCTTCGGCCCCCACAAAGTTGACAGGCATTCCCATTCAAATGGGGTGTGTGCACTGTGTCATGTAATCGGTTATGTGGGGTGGAGCTTACCTGGGTCCCCACAATATTTTATTCAGGTTTGATACCCCTGGTGTGGAGGGATGACCACATTATGAAGTGGGCTAAATTGGGTGGATTTGTGGCCTTCCAAATCCTGGGCTCATCATGATACAAAGATGAAGTGAAGCAGCAAGGACCGTTCCATTGGCTCAGCTAGTAGACCAAATTGTTCTGCAGCTTTCCCCCTCCCAAAACAGCCTTCTGCAGCAGCTGTTCCACCAAACTGCCTGTTTTTCTTCTTCCCTACTGGTTCCTTTCTCCTTTTGCATCGTGCCTCTTTGATGGCCAGCCATTATTACAAAACATAAATGCCTTTGAGCCCTTAGGCAGAAAGGCAGTGCATAAATGTGGTGAACAATTTGCTGAAATGGCCGTTGGACTCTGTTTGACTGGCAGCTGTCCACCTTTGCCCATCATATACCTCTGACAGTTCAACCATCTCAGGATTTGTCCCCCTGTTTTATACTGTAAAGCTCTCTGGCCCCTGAGCAAGCCTCTAGCGACTCCTTTGATGTCTTCAAAGGGAGGGAGGGGAAACGTATCTCGGGGCACTGGATTTAGCTGAAAAGCAGAGACTGTGGAGTCTTTAGAGAGCCCTAATTAGAACCAGTTAGAGCCCTCCTGACCTATCTTAGCATGAATCTGGGCTGCTTTGCAAACACCCCCTTGCTGAAGTTTGGGGTCGTTATTAATCAGAGAGCTATAATGGCCACTCACTCAAGTGGCTTCCCCCAAATTGCTCCTTATGAGAAAATTCTTCAGAAATAAAAGCCTCTTTCTACTGACAATGCAGAGGAAGAACTTCATAAAATGGCTTGAAGTCAACCGTGAAAAGCAGTTACAAGGTCAAAAAATATCCACTGGTAAGAAAATGCAAGATTTCTTGATTGGAATAAATGGGGCAGGCTTGCATGAATTTGCTTCATTCTGCATAAGGCTTGTCGAAAGTGAGGCGGTTGGACAGCAGAACAGCGTTCCACCTTCAACATAACTTAGCATAACTCAGCAGCTGTACTGAGCATGTGCAGCCAGGCCTGTAATGGCAGAAGGCTTGTGCCTGATGCCCCACCACCCGCATCTTGAAGGCAGCTGTTTGCCTGGCTACATTCAGGGTGGTGGCAACCATAGGAGCAACCAGCATGGCTTTGTTTAATGTGGAGGCCACTGCCAGTACAGACCATAAAAAGGTAAAGGGACACCTGACCATTAGGTCCAGTCGTGGCTGACTCTGGGGTTGCGGCGCTCATCTTGCTTTATTGGCCGAGGGAGCCGGCGTACAGCTTCCGGGTCATGTGGCCAGCATGACTAAGCCACTTCTGGAGAACCAGAGCAGCACACAGAAAAGCCATTTACCTTCCTGCTGGAGCGGTACCTATTTATCTACTTGCACTTTGACGTGCTTTCAAACTGCTAGGTTGGCAGGAGCAGGGACTGAGCAACGGGAGCTCACCCCGTCGCGGGGATTCAAACCGCCAACCTTCTGATCGGCAAGTCCTAGGCTCTGTGGTTTAACCCACAGTGCCACCCGGGTTGGTACAGACCAACCTATGCTTAATTGCTTAGGAGACCCACGATGGCTTCATGCTTCCAGCAAATTGCATCCTGTGCTTTGGAAGTGCTAAAGTGAGCCACATGGGGGCTACCTGAGGTTATGCAGCACTGAAGGAAAGGCACTCTGTGTATGTTCAGAGGCATCCCATGACTTTATATGCTGCAGAAGCATTGAGTGTACTCTAGTGAGCCTTGGTTGGAATTCAGCTCTGCCATTCTATTACCTGCCTCAGCATAGTTGCCGGATATCTTTCTAATCTGTGATGTCAAAGGTTCAAGCCTCATCTGCCCTCTATGTAATTTAGCAAAGAGGCTCTCCATTCTTTTCTTTGAACACTTGGCTGGCCTCCAAATTTTCCTGGGATGTCAGATGTGTGTGTGTGTGAGCGTGCGCACACACACACACACACACACATGCGCGCACACACACACTTACTGGAGATTGCTCAGAATTGCATCACCAATTCTTTGTATTTTCTGCATTTCCAGGAGGAAAATAACAAGAGGAGTGGATTTTGCAAAGATGAAGCACATTTAAATGTAAATGGGTAAATGGTGTTATTCCTGTCTTGAAAAGTATCATTAATACATTTTTCAACAATTTCTCTGTTGGGAGGGGAAGAGCAGGAGAGAGGAGAAAATATCAGGAATATTAATGTGTGAATTATGAATCTCTTTAACCCTCTGAGCCTGTCAGAAGCCTGTCATAGAAAAAAGGAGCAATTACAATGAACAGGAGGAGTCATAGGATAATAGAAATGTAGAGTTGGAAGGGACCCTGAGGGTCATCTAGTCCAACCCCCTGCAATGCAGGAATCTCAACTAGAATAGAAGATACTTGTACTGGAGAGATCCAAAGTACTGATGAGAAACTTCTCAGCCAGTCAAGGATATGATTTAGAAGCATACGTATTCCTTATGCCCTTCACATATTTCCTTATGCCCTTCACATATTTCCTGAAGAACCTCTTGGACATGTGGAATTCACTGCCACTGACAATCAGTTTCTTAGATGGATTTCAGAATGGAAGAATGTGTGAATATTAGATGAGCTCTGATGAAGCCAAAGGCCTTCTCTGCCCAGAATCCTGTTCTTACAATTGTCAACCAGATGCCCCTATGGGGAGGCACAAGCAGGACCTGAGAGCAACAGTGGTACTCTCCCCACTTGTGGTTCCACCTGGTATTCAGAGGTTTACTGTCTCAGGCATCAGAGGTAGATTGGACTGAGCATATTCATGGAGGATGGAGTGATTATCAGCTTTGACAGCTAAAGTGGGGCAGGGGTGGAATGGAGTATCCTGGAGGAGGGAATGGATCCCTGAACAGTCATGTTAGGCAACATATGGAGCATATCCATATGGAGAATTTTATTTTGAAATCCTTGCTGTGAATCCTCTCTTGTTGCCATCCCTGTGTTGGTACTAAGTGAAAAGAAACTAAAGTGGAAATAATCTGTACTTATGTGTGTTGGGTTCATTTTGTTTGAAGCCCCTGATCTTACCAAGTTTCATTTAAATAAGAGCCAATTTATTTAACACCACATGTGCTCATTAAGTGATAATAAACGATAAGTACGCACCTATAAGACAGGAATTCCTGGAGCATGTTAAAGGGCTTTTTTACGCTGATCAAAATGTCCTACCAAGTGCTATGGGAGATAAGTTCAAAGATGTTCCCAGAGGCTTCCACCATGGAGATGACAGGACTGTGAAGAGGATGAGGAGGAAGAGGCAAAACTGGGCCACTTCCTTCTTTTCTCATTGGTTGAACCTTCCAAATGCCAGTGGAGGGGAAATCTTGCCTTCCCATTTAAGGCTGGGCAAATCTGCGAGCTAATGTGAGACTCCTTGGTATTCACTTCCAATTGGTGCAATATTTGATCTCAAGAACTGATGGAACCCAGAGAACTGCTGGATTTTTAACAGTGGGGAATTGATATTATAATTGCATTATTGTATTTATAGTTGATTCCACACATGGACCTTCCATCCAGTATGGACTGATGGCATATGCATTGAAACTGCTATTGCACATATAATTGCTTCTGCAATGATATACCTCCATACAAATTGAGGATTGATTTTCAGATGTACATGATGATCTTTTGCATTGTCTGCTGTGGTCTTTATTACAATACATTGCACATTTCCTTTGATTCATATTTCAGCATTTGAGTATTGTTTATTTCATGACAGGCAGTTCTTAGTTCTAGCAAGCAATTGGCAAATTAAGTGATGACTTTTCTGTCATCGTGGGCTGAGAAAGTAAATCTCAACAGATCGCAGTAGAATATCTCCTATCAGCCTTTCAAGCTACCTTGGGTGATGATATACAGTTCACTCACAGGCATTGTAAAAAGCAAAGGAAGCCAAAATCCCACACTCATGTAAGCGGCTCCTGTCCGGTAGGCTCCTTTAAAGCAAGCAGGCTCTCTGTCCCTCCAGCAAAGTTTTTCAGCTCACTAAGGAGGGAGAGAAGCAGAACCTGCTCCATGCGTGCTCCTTGTCCCTTGAGTCCTTTTCCTTCCCTCCCCACTTAAAACGTGGTTACAAAGCACAGATCCACATGGATCCTCAGGATTTTTGCACTGGGTCACCCCAAATTCACCATCAGATCACATAGCATGTCCATGGCTACAGTTTGCACCAAAAAAATCACGCACCCACTGTTACCTGGGGCTGCAGTGGTGCAAAAACATGGTTACAAACATGGATCCACATGGATCCTCAGGATTTTTGCATTGGGCTACCCCAAACTCACCGTCAGATCACATGTCTGTGGCCACAGCATGAACCACAAAAATCATACATCCACTGTTTCGTTTAGAATATATTTTTTTCTTGTTTTCCTCCTCTAAAAACTACATGCGTGTTATGGTCGGGTGCGTGTTATCGAGCGAAAAATACAGTATTTAGTATAATTTAACGTCCCTTGAGGGACAGCCAAATTTAAATAACAATTTGACACACAGCTGTGAGGCATTTGCGAGCTTTTTTGCGGAGAAGGTCTTGTTGCTCCACCATGACCTCCCTGCCAATTTGGATACAATAAAGGAACTGGAGGCCCCTCGACTGTCCTCGGGTCCAGTATTGGACCACTTCAACCGGATATTCCCAGCCAATGTGGACAGACTCCTCTGAGCTGGAAAGCCCACCACCTGTCCTCTCAACCCGTGCCCGTCTTGGCTGATTAGAGCATGTCCAGACGAGGTGCGGGCCCTCCTAGCGGATATCATCAATTTGTCCCTTGGCACAGGGACATTCCCAGGGGAACTGAAGGAGGCAGTGGTGTGCTCGCTCTTAAAGAAAACATCATTAGATCCCTTAGATCTAACCAATTACCGCCCGGATTCGAATCTTCCGTTCCTGGGTAAGGTGATTGAGAGAGCGGTTGCTGAACAGCTTGGTGGGTTTCTGGATGAAACATCGGCTCTGGATCAATTCCAGTCCGGCTTCCGCGCTGGTCATGGGACCGAGACGGCTCTGGTTGCCCTAACAGATGATCTTCGTAGACAGCTGGATCGAGGCGGGTCGGGGCTGCTGATTCTTCTAGATCTGTCAGCAGCTTTCGACATGGTCGATCACGAACTCCTGGACCACCGCCTCTCCGACGTGGGGATACAGGGCACAGTCCTTCAATGGCTGCGACGTTTCTCTCTGGTCGGGGACAGAGGGTGGCGCTTGGGGGGGAATTGTCATCGCGCCACTCCTTGGTGTGTGGAGTACCTCAGGGTGCGATACTCTCCCCGATGCTTTTCAACATCTTTATGCTCCAGCGGGTGCAGAATGCTGCAGCGAGACTCCTTACGGGGTCCTCGCTGCGAGATCACATTCACCCGGTGCTATAGCAGCTGCACTGGCTCCCGGTGCAGTACAGGATCAGGTTTAAGGTGCTGGTTTTAACCTTTAAGCCCTATACGGCCTAGGACCCTCGTACCTACGGGACCACCTCTCCTGGTATGTCCCACAGAGAAACTTACGGTCTTCAAATAAAAACATCTTGAAGGTCCCAGGCCACAGAGAGGTTAGGCTGGCCTCAACTAGAGCCAGGGCTTTTTCGGCTGTGGCTCCGATCTGGTGGAACACTCTGTCACAAGAGACTAGGGCCCTGCGGGACTTGACATCTTTCCGCAGGGCCTGCAAGACAGAGCTGTTCCAGCAGGCCTTTGGCCAGGGCACAGCCTGACTCCCTCCTTCGGCAATCTTTGCGGAACTCTGGCCCAATGGTTGCCATTGGTTGATTTGAATTAATTTTATAATGAATGGTTTTAGAATGTTGTGTTGTGTTGTACTGTTGTACTGTTTTATTGTTGTTAGCCGCCCTGAGCCCGGCTTCGGCTGGGGGGGACGGGATATATATATATATATATATATATATATATATATATATATATATAATTAGTCTGGTTTATCGAAATTCTTGACACATGAAGCTGAGCCACCTGATTCTCCTTGCTCTCTTTCACTTGCCCTCTCCCTACTTGAAATTCTCTCTTCCATCAACTTTTCCTTCCTAGCCTGTTGAAAAAAATTTGGTAGCTGTTCCAACTCCCTGGATGCTTCTCTCTCCCTAAAGTGCACTGTCGGTGAAGAGAAGATACTACATTTTTTACTAAGTCGTGCTTTTATCTGCCATTCGTGTGTCATCTTTGATTCTCATGCGCAACTTGAGAACATTGTACTTTGTTGTGTGTACGTGTGTGTGTGTGTGTGTGTGTGTGTGTGTGTTTTAAAGGGAATTCAGTTTTTCAGGAGACAGTGGAAGAAAAGAGTTGCCTCTATCAAACTACTTGTATTATTACAGCTATGACAACAGCTCGCCTCTCCAAAGGGGAATGGGAAGATGTGATGCTTTTGTCCGATACCAAGATGAAGGTCTACCAGGTTTGCATGTTGAGCACACTACTTTATGGAACTGAGTTGTGGACAATATACAACTGCCAGAAGCGACATCTCAACAGCTTCCACATGTGCTGCACAAGGAAGATGTTGGACATCACATGACAGGATAGCATCTCAAACAAAGATGTGCTTTCCCAAGCCCACATGCCCAGCATGTTCACACTCCTGTCTCATGTCTACACTGGCTTGGTCATGTCCACAGAATGGAAGATGGCAGCATCCCCAGGCCCATGCTCTACGGGGAGCTGGCTTCAGGCAACAGGCCCATTGGCAGCCCAGCTCTGCATTACAAAGCTGTCTGCAAATGAAACTTGTAGGCTGGCAACATCAACATCAACCATGTGGGAATCCCTTGCAGTGCCTGGAGACCATCAGTCATGTCATGCATCCATAGCAATGACCAGAGAAGGATGACCACTGGGAGGAGCCCAGAGACAAGAAAAACCTTGGTGCATCTGCAGCAGCACAACCTGACATCTTCATCTGCCCCAGCTGCAACAAAACATGTCTCTCCCATATTGATCTTTACAACCACAGCAGGTGTCATAATTCTAACAATCTGGCTTCACCCTCCAAAGGCACAGTCCTCCATTGTCTCCTGAGACAGACAGATGCCAGCAAAAACAATAGAAACAGGATGTTCTGTTGCACAAGGTTAGATGTATTCCAGGGGTGGGCAACTTGCTAGGGCTGATGAGAGTTGTACTTTGGCAACATCTAGAGAGCTACACGGTCTCCACCCAGCTCTATTCCCTGGTGCAAGTGGGTATTTCTCCTTGGATGTGCCTTTTGTCACATGCAACAGGTTTCAAATTAGGCTTGCTGGTAACTCTGGCAGGAAAACAAGTATGCTCACTCGTTTGCACTTGTGGATCTTTTTGTCTGCCAAATCTTGTCTTTTCCCCTGACAAAACACAAGGAAACATCAATTCCCTGTCTTGCGGAAATAAGGTATAAATGGCCAAAGTCATGTTCTCTTGCAAGGTGAGAGACTCAAAGTGACTTCTCCCTTACATGTGCACAGTCTGGCTTTTGTGACAGCTTTGCTGCAGATTTCAGCAGGAGCAGGAGAATGTTTGAGGGCCCATCTGTATCACTGTCAGCTCTTTGTCCACCTTTGAGCTTCCAGGCCCACCCCAAGGTTAACAACTGGCCCTATGCCTAGGCAAACTAAGGCCCGGGGGCCAGATCCGGCCCAATTGCCTTCTAAATCCGGCCTGTGGATGGTCCGGGAATCAGCGTGTTTTTCAATTAATAGAATGTGTCCTTTGATTTAAAATGCATCTCTGGGTTATTTGTGGGGCATAGGAATCGGTTCATATTTTTTTCCAAAATATAGTCGTCGTTCCCCCCCCCCCCAAGGTCTGAGGGACAGTGGACTGGCCCCCTGCTGAAAAAGTTTGCTGACCCCTGGCCTAGATGAACCATGTGCCCTCCTTTACAGAGGACAAGCCTCTGTTTCAAGAACTGTCCAGAGCAGGGGGCAACAAGGTTTACCTCACCTGGGCTGGTTCACTCCAGTGGAGATTCCTCCGTGGGTCGGATTGTGCGATTTCCGGTGTCTGCATCTGCGCAGATGCAATTTCCAGCGCCATGGAAGTGAGTCCCTGCACTGTGCTGGGCCGGTTTAGCGCAGCGCGCAGGGACTCGCCTAGCGAGCGGCTCGGCTCGGGGGCGGCTCAGGGGCCAGTTAAACAACCCCCATGGGCCACTTATGGCCCATGGGCCTTAGGTTGCCTACTCCTAGTCCAGAGCATAAGAAAGGGAAGTGGGAGGGGTCTGGAGGTTCTGCATCCCCATCTAGCTCCTAGGTTAACTGGGGCAAGCAGCCAGCTCCTGGAGTAAGCAGCCAGGTCACGGGGGGAGGGGGAGATCACACACTCTTCTCCATGATAGTGAGATGGCTTGCATTTCTATTTCAATAATAGTGGTGATTTCTACATTTGCAGAAAGTCCCAGGTTCAATTTTCCCCACCCCACCCCAATGGGGGGAGGGATGGAATGTAGTATACTGGAAAAGGGCATGGCTGGCTGGAATTCCCGAACTGGAGTGCTTCACACTGCAACTTTTTTTGTTGCAGGCCTCACTTGTGGGGCTAAAAATGTCAGCCTACCTCATAAGGTTGCCACTGTTAAGCATTACAATTTATAAGAAGGCAATATACATGGAATGCTTTGGACACTCAAATTACTATTATATTGCTGTTTAAAATGTAGCTGTTCAGAATTATAACTGATTGCAAGATAATACAGATGAAACATTTGGAAAGTGGAGGGGGGAGTTATATAAATTGCTATTAATTTTTTTCATAGGGCTGTCAAGTGGAGTATGAAATTTTTAGTTGGTTGAGGTTGCAGTCCTCTGTTGGCTTACCCGGATGCCAGTCCCACTGAGCACAGCTGAACATGCTTCTGAGTAAATGTGTATAGGATTGCACTGATAATAATCTGTTTTTAATCAATTTGGATAAATCTGCATGCTGCAAAAGCATCAAGACAGATGCATTTTTGAGATGATTAAGGAAATGTAGGATCAGCAAAAAATACAACTCTTGGAAAGAATGAAAGGTCATGTTTAAGATTGTCTTTTCATTCTTTATTACACCAATGGACCAGAAGAAAAATAGTCTAAGAGAATAAACAAGTGAGACTTTGACTCATAAGCCCACTGATTAAAATTTGCCTTCTCCAATTAATCAACTCATGCTTGAGTATATTAATCTACTAATTAAACTAATTAAACCTTGCAGCTCCAGAAATTAACCATTCAATCAATACCATCCAGTTTTCAGCCTTTGTCTCTCAGTGCAAGTCCTAGAACAGTCACAGTCTTTGTCATCCTTTCAGTTTCCAAGAAATTATCCAGGAATTAGCAGTTTAGCTCAGCCCGGGGTTTTATTTGTTATTTTTATAACAAATAATTTATTTAAAATAAATGAGACAGTCAAGTAACTTGCCTTTTAGCCCATGTTTACAAAATCCTACAGATTACAGTGGTACCTTGGGTTAAGTACTTAATTCGTTCCAGGGGTCCGTTCTTAACCTGAAACTGTTCTTAACCTGAAGCACCACTTTAGCTAATGGGGCCTCCCACTGCCGCCATGCCGCAGGAGCATGATTTCTGTTCTCATCCTGAAGCAAAGTTCTTAACCCGAGGTACTATTTCTGGGTTAACGGAGTCTGTAATCTGAAGCGTATGTAACCTGAAGCGTATGTAACCTGAGGTACCACTGTATTGGATACAGAATTCTGTGGATTTCAGTTTCATTTTGAGAGAAGCAGGCTTCTAGTCCTCAGGGTATGCTTGGCATTGTCTACAGAGTATTCCATCATCCATTCTACATCTTGCACAACTACCTTTGCAGACTGTACACTCATTGAATGTAGTGTGTGAACATGCCTCTAGTGATGGCTCTCCCAGATTAAATACAATTTGGCTCTGTGGAGCCAGATATTCATTGGCCAGGAAAGTGTAAGCAGGAAGACATCTTACACTGAGTAAGTGTAAGGAACAGCCTGCATAATTTTCCTTGTGTCTCAAGTAAGAACAGACTAGATTCACTGTAAAAATGTAACAAAGGGTACCGAAATCTCTGCAGAGGGAGCAGACCTCCCACTGACCTCCTAATAAGAATGGTGATTCCCCCCCCCTGTATGTCCAAATATCATTTCCAGTTCTCTTTCCCACAACTGGCATTCCAGCTTCTACTTACAAACTAATCCCATAACTCTCTTGTCTCTTGAAAAGGCATGTTACCTGCAAAGCCTTTTGATCCCATGAGTTACTGAGAACTGGAAAGAGTTGAGGAATTATCCATCTCGGAATGTCAGCCAAGGAGGGTCACTAAAGCAGAGTTTCCTTAACACACTTCTCCCAAAGCTTTGATTAAATGTGCGTGAAGTTCCGTCATGCGGTGCTCTCCTTCTGAGTAAACCAGCCATGAGAGAAAAACACGCACACAAACACCACTTTTTGGCTGCGCTGATAAATTGTCTTCTCTCCTTTGACGGAGCTTTGCTATTGATTTTTCCGGACATTTAATGAACACTGTGGTACACTCATGGCTGCACAGCAGGCTCCTGCTTCCTGATACATCACTGGCCAAGTGAGCGAGTAGCTCAGAGTCAACTTTCTACATGAACCCCAAAGCAGCCTTTGGGTGGAAGTATGGCTTGGCAAATATAAGAAGCTGCCCTTTTTTGCCAATATCACTTAAGGTGGTTCTCACTTACACCAAGGGACAGAGTGTTGGGGGAATGGTTGCAACAGTCTGGAAGGGTAGTACCTGGGTCCTGGGTGCCCAGCTAGGGTGAAGGCAAGTGGGGATCACCTACTGTTAAGGAAGACAGAAAGCTGCCTTGTACTCAGGTCAATGGTCCTTCTAGCTCAGTATTGCCTGCACTGACTGGCAGTGGTTCTCCAGGTTCCAGAAAGTGGTCCTTCCCACCACTACCTGGACATGAAGTGAATTGAACCTGTATCCCACAGATACAACAGTAAGGAATGTAAACAGGATCACATTATCCAGCGATGAGAGAATGAAATACTGATAGAGACCTTCTGGATGCAAGGCAGCTGCTCTACCACTGAGCTCCAGCTCTTCTCCAAAGGAGAAGAACATGGGAAGCTGCTTTACAGCAGATTGGATCATTGGTCCATCCAGTTCAGCATTGACTAGGCTGGCTAGCAGCAGCTCTCCAGGTTTCCAGACAAGGGACATTCCCAGCCCTACCTGGAGATGCTGGAGATTGAAGGTGGTACCTTCTGTGTGCAAAGCACATGCTCTACAGCTGAGCTATGGTCCTCCCCTCTTCCATTAGGGAGAATAAGGCAGCCATCTCAGGCAGGGGGGGCACCTCCAACACTATTCCCCATGAGTCACGGTCATTCCTTTTATGAGATGAAGTGAAGCTATTGCCTTGGGAGCCTGAGGCACAAGGAATTAGCTGTGGCCCTACTCACTCACCTCCTCATCAAGCCACTTCTGCCCTTGCAGGCCACCCACCTGGAAAGACTGTCACTGTGGAGTTTTCCAGAGTTCCCACCCTATCCCTCACTCAAAGTCCTTCCTCAAAGTAAGGCATTAGTCACTGTGGCTAGACATGTCTGCAGTGAAAAAAGTGCCTGCACAAATAGGATTCCATCCAATGCTAGTCCTACTCAGGGTAGACCTATTGAAGTTACTGGGCATGACTAGCTTCACTTCATTAATTTCAAAAGAGAGCCAGTGTGGTGTAGTGGTTAAGAGCAGTGGAGTTGTAATCTGGTGAACCAGGTTCAATTCCCTGCTCCTCCACATGCAGCTGCTGGCTGACCTTGGGCCAGTCACACTTCTTTGAAGTCTCTCAGCCTCACTCACCTCACAGAGTGTTTGTTGTGGGGGAGGAAGGGAAAGGAGATTGTTAGCCGCTTTGAGACTCCTTAGGGTAGTGATAAAGCGGGATATCAAATCCAAACTCCTCCTCCTCCTCCTCCTCCTCCTCTTCGTCTTCTTCTTCTTCAAAAGGTCGACTCTGAATAGAACTTAGTTAGATACAACCCTTTGACTTCTCCCTCTTGTTCTGCAGGGGCTAGATACTTGGAGGTTATATATGTATCTAAAAAGAAGCAGAGATCCCAGTCCAGCTAATGGGGCAGATGGGCAGCGGATGGGATGGCTAGCTTCTGGGGAAAACCCAGCAAGCTGCTCCTTCCTTCGAGTAGCAAATACATTTGTCATTGTGACAGACCCTTTTGTTTTAGCTTCCATTCTACAGTTCCACAAAATGATTTCCTCCAAGAAGAAAGGTTGGCTCCAAACAGCAAATGTTGAGATGGTGAAGCAGAAAAGAAGTGGTTTGTTTGTTTTAATCATTTCAAGCCAGCTCTAGGAAGTACACACTGATAAAACTCTGCAAGAAAGAAAAAACACCCGACTACAGTGGTGCCCCGCAAGACGAATGCCTCGCAAGACGAAAAACTCGCTAGACGAAAGGGTTTTGTGGTTTTTGAGCTGCTTCGCAAGACGAATTTCCCTATGGGCTTGCTTCGCAAGACGAAAACGTCTTGCAAGTTTGTTTCCTTTTTCTTAACACCGTTAATACAGTTGCGACTTGACTTCGAGGAGCAACTCATAGAACGCGGTGTGGTAGCCTTTTTTGAGGTTTTTGGTGATTTTTGAAGCTTTCCCAAAACTTTTCCGACACCATGCTTCGCAAGACGAAAAATTCGCTAGACGAAAAAACTCGCGGAATGAATTAATTTCGTCTGTACCTTGATGTGACTGAATGTGCACATAGGTAACCAGATTATTTCTGTGTGGTGCTTTAGCAATGGGTAAGGAATCCACACACAAAACACAAAGCATCTTGTTCCTGCTGTGTACATACAAGCATGCCAGAATTTATTTTCTCTGTTTTTCCACCAATGCACATGTTCACCTCTGTAACACTGGGACAGGGGAGGATTCCGAAGGTTGTATCCACTGCTACTGCTAATCAGAGCAGACCCACTAAAACTGAGGAACATGACTAAGTCAGGGCAGGTCCATGTATTTCAGTGGAACTATCTGAGGGAACTTAGCTGAACAGACCCCAGGGGATCTGTGAGCAGCAGCAAAGTGATAATATGCCAGTTCTAGAATCAACCAGCCATATCTTTCAAATGGTCTGGACCTTGCTTGGAGACAACCCCAAGTTCAGTCCCTAGCATCTTCTACTAAAGTGATGGAAAGACCTCTTGCTGCCTGAGACCTGGAGCACCACCACTCATCAGAGTCAACTATACTGAATTTGATGCACAAATAGAGCCTACATAGGCCAGTTGTCCATGACTAGCCCTTACCATGAAGCAAGATGAACCAGCCACTTCCAAGAAGAACCATGAGTGGGGGGACAGATGAAGGCAGGAATTGGAGTCTGAATGGTCCAACAAGGCTTTTCCAAGTGTTCATTCTAGCAGAGAAGGCTCCGCTTCGGGTAGCAAAAGGTTCAAGCAGCATGGTAACACATTCAAGGTCCTAAGGTAGGTGGGGAGCCTGGTGCTCTCTAGCTGATGTTGAACTACAGCTCCCATCATCCCTATGTACTGTCCACACTGGTTGAGGCTGATGGGAGACGGAGTCCAACAACTCCTGGAGGGCAAAACATTGGCTACCTGTGACTGGTCCATTGTGTTGGGGCTTGGCCAAACCTGGTCAACCCAGCAACCATCTATCTATCTTTTTCTAACACCAGGCCAGCTTCCAGGGTGATAGAAGCCTCTGCTTATGTGTATACATAACTGCCAGCTCCAGAACACATTCTATGCATCTGATGAGTTGGACTCTGGCTCACAAAAGCTCATGCCACAATAAGTTTCTTACTCAAAAACTGACCTCATCATCCCATGGGGCTGAAGGGAGCTGCAGTTCCAAACACCTGGAGGGCACCGGGTTGGCAAAGGCTTGTATATAATGTGCTAGAAGCCTCCAGATTGTTTTTCCTGCAGCACACTAACACAGCTACTTTTCTGGAATTTGGTAATCCACTCACTTGTTCTACGCTGCACCAATTCATAGCAATTACTGTTTTTAGCCAGAAGCATGTCAGAGATCAAAGAATTATATTAATATTTCATAATCCAAATCAAACAAGTAAGGGATTTGCAATGCAATTCTATGCATGTCAGATGATAAGTAAGTCCTATTGAGTTCAATAAACATTATTCTTAGAGAAGTACTGGCATAAACAACCAAGTCTGTTTCAGGAGTTCAACTAGTCTTCTCTAGCCTGGTACCCAAGAGATGCTGTTGGACTACAACTCTTAAATTCCCTGACCGTTGGTTTTTACAATATTAACGACAAACAAAAACACAAAACGAACAAAACATAACAAACATAAATCATAACCTTATTGAAAATAACAGTTATTAACTTTGTAAAGCGACTTCCTCATTTCCCCTTAGTTGAATTTCATTGCATAGACTTCCGGTCGGTGCCAGCGCTTAATGGCGGTCCTACCTCCGAGCTCCGGAGAAGGACTGCTTCGCAAGTTCGGGTCTTACCCGCTACGGCGAGCGGGGGACCCCTAAAATCCCAGGCGCTGAAGCCTGAGAACAAGGAGACTCGGTGGGCACCTTCGCGCCCCCCGGTACCGTGAAAGAGCCTTTTTAAAGGCTACGGATCGACATCGGGAGAGAGCGCGGTGCTGAGAGTCGCTACCCAGCCTGCAAAGTGAAGCCGCGTCGCCATAAGCGGAGAGCGCCGATTCCTTCCTGAAAAGAAAATCTGGACTGAATTCCCGTGAGTAAGAGCTGGAAAACAATCGGGACCCTTTAAATTTCAGAAATTGGGCTAAAAACGGGGAGATTTAAACAAAGGAAGTCTGCCTCCCCCCGACTGCATGAAAGTGAAAGCAACGGAACTCTAAACTTGCATCCGTTTAGACCTGCTCTTTGATCATATAAACCGGACATTTAGACCCTTGATCTCCCCTCTAGCAAGCAGGGCAGAGGGGAGGTGAATTTGACTAACAACTGCATGATTTATTTGGAGGAAAAAACCTCTGCTATCTCATCTATTTGAAAGCTTGAAACGGTCTGCCTTTTTAGTACACTGAGCTGACTTTTCCCTGTGAAGTGACACCTTGATACAAAGTTTCCACAGTGCCTGACTTTTGTATATTATAAGAAGAAACAGTATAAGCAGTATACTGGGTAACTGTGGCAATTGGAAGTTATAAGACTTTAGCAACATTGATTTTGACTGTGTTAATCTCCTTTCTTTCTACATCTTGGACTGTCTCCTTTGTTCTTGTATTTGGAAACTTCCTTCTATGGCCATTTTGATTTGCTCCCTCTAGAGGATAAAGTAAAGTCCGGCACGGCCTAAGACAGTGGAATTTTCCAAGGGAGAATAAATCCCGTGGGAATTGACCTTGACATGAGTGGACCACAAGAAGAGATAGTTACAAGAGCCAAGATCAAGCAACAACAACAACAACAACAGTTGCAGCTGCAACAAGCAAAGAAAAGAGGCTCAATTTCAGGCGCAACAGCCGGATTAGCTGGAACAACAGGACAAGACAAAGGAGCAGCCGTTTCTATGGAAGCTGTGACAGAAGCCTTGCTTAAGATAAACCAGACTCTGGAGTCTCTGACAAAACAGACTTCAGAGAACACACAAAAATTAACAGAAATATCAACAAGATTAAACCAGAATACAGAATCTATAAACAAACTGGTCGAGGAAAACGCCACCACGCGTCAAATTGCCGAAG
Source organism: Podarcis bocagei (assembly GCF_964188305.1). Lineage (NCBI taxonomy): Eukaryota > Metazoa > Chordata > Lepidosauria > Squamata > Lacertidae > Podarcis > Podarcis bocagei. The sequence continues at coordinate 33,620,016 of NC_138132.1, forward strand.
AGGCCAAAGCCACTGCTGGAGAGACGCAGGAGAAATTAGAGCCACTTGCCAAGAAGGTCTATGAGCATGATGCAACTTTGGCCTTGTGGGAGTTACAGAGGAAAGAGAGAAACTTAAAATTAAGACTGATTCCGGAGAATGAAAGAGACAACCTTGTGGAATATTTGACACGGGAGTTTGCGGATTGCTGGGACCTTGAGGAAGACGAATTCAAAATCACAACTGCCTTTAGACTGGGTAAAAAGCAAGATAGAAAGACACCGAGAGATTGTCTGATCACACTCAGATCTAAGGAGGAAAGAGATAAAATTTTAGGACTACACTTTGAAAAGGCCTTGCAAATTGGAAATTCAGCTGTACAGATCTTTAAAGACATACCAAAATACATTTTGGATTTAAGAAACTTCTACAAGGACTTGGTTCTTTTGTTAAAGAAAAATTCTATCCGCTTCAGGTGGGAGTTCCCACAAGGACTGTCATTCGACTACAAGGCAAAGAAAGTGAAAATAAAGACAATTCAAGATAAAGACAAATTTTTGGCAAGATACCAGGAGGACCTACAGAAGGGGACTGTGGACGTACTTGCAGAACAGAGGAGAGCACTGGATATCCTGAATCTCTCGTTTGGACAAAAACCACCACCATCAGAAGAAGAGCAACAACTTGGAGCTGTTGGAGGAGCCTTAAGAAAATAACAAGATGGCTTTGCAATTCCTTAGTTGGAATTGTAATGGACTGAATGGGCCTTTGAAGAGAAGACAAGTATTTCATATTTTGAACAGAGAACAACTGGACTTGATATGTTTACAAGAAACTCACATAACCAGAGCCCACAGGAGATTACTCACAAATAAAAGGCTAGGACAAGAATTTATTTCATCAGACAAAGTTAAGAAGAGAGGAGTGGTAATATATGTGAAGGAGAAATGGGCTCCAAAAATGATATTCAAAGATGAACAAGGGAGATATCTGGCTGTGGAGATACAAGTACAAGGAGAAAAATTTTTAGTTGTTGGAATTTATGCACCAAATGAAGGCAAATCTGAATTCTTTAAGAGACTTCATGAAACTTTGACGGACTATCTGGATTACAATATGATAATCATGGGAGACATGAATGGCGTGGTCTCCACTAATATGGACAAGGCACAAAGACTAACAGTCACTAAAGAAGGGAGACTCCCTAAGACTTTTTTCGAAATGACAGAAAACATGGACTTGATAGACATTTGGAGAACAAGGAACCCTCTGGAGAGAGAGGGAACCTTTTTCTCCCAAGCAATGATGACCTGGACCAGAATTGACCAAATCTGGGTTACTAGTGGACTGGCTCCAAAGATTAAGAAAGTGGAAATCTGCCCAAAAACTTGCTCCGACCATAACGCCGTGAAGATGGAGATGAAACTCACAATAACTGGTCAATTTAGATGGAGAATGAATGACACCCTCTTTCGAGATAAGGAGATTCTCACGAAGGCCCAAAAGACCCTAAAAGACTATTTTGAAATAAATTTGAGGACCGACGTGGAGAAAAGAGTGATCTGGGATGCAAGTAAAGCGGTTATGAGAGGATTTTTGATTCAACAAAATTCAATAAAGAGGAAAAAACAAAATGAGAAAAAAGAGAAGATCTTGGAAATGATAAAGGAAGGAGAGAGGAAATTAAGAACAAAACCAAAGTCTCAGGACATTTTAAGAGAGATCAAGTTATATCAAACTCAATATATGGAATTGATGAACCAAGAGATTGAATGGAAGATAAAGCAAATGAAGCAAAAGACTTTTGAATCAGCAAATAAATGTGGTAAACTTTTGGCATGGCAATTGAAGAAAAGGCAGAAACTAAATACAGTTACAAGCCTAGAGGTGGATGGAAAGAACATATCTAAACCCAATGAAATTAGAAATTGCTTTTTAAGTTATTTCAAAAAACTCTACACCCAAGGCCCGCAAAATGAAGAAGATATAGATAAATTCCTTGGAAGATATGGATTACAAAATATCTCTCAGCAAAGTAAGATGGACTTGAACCAGAGAATCTCAGAACAAGAGATAGAGGCTGCCATTCAGAATATGCAACTGGGCAAATCTCCGGGACCAGATGGACTGACTTCTAGATACTACAAATCGCTGAAGGAATGGCTGATTCAACCACTAAGAGAAGTTTGTAATGAGATTCTTGAGGGGAAAAGGGCACCTGAATCGTGGAAAGAGGCATATATTTCACTCATACCAAAGTCAGAGACTGAAAAGACCCAACTCAAGAACTACCGCCCAATATCACTCCTTAATGTGGATTACAAAATTTTTGCAGACATTTTGGCAAAAAGATTTAAAAGAGTTTTGATGGAGAAGATTCATAAAGACCAAGCAGGCTTTCTCCCTAAAAGACACCTAGCAGACAATGTAAGGAATGTAATAGACATCTTGGAAAAGCTGGAGGTGAATATAAACACTAAAGCAGTATTGATCTTTGTGGATGCGGAGAAAGCCTTTGATAACATCTCTTGGAGTTTTATGAGGAAGAATCTTCATGGGATGGGGGTAGGCCAGGGTTTTGAGAATGGTATGGCTGCAATATATTCTGAACAAAAAGCTAAACTGATTGTAAATAATGTTGTGACTGAGGAACTTAAGATAGAAAAAGGAACACGACAGGGGTGCCCAATTTCCCCATTACTTTTCATTTCGGTTCTGGAGGTGTTGCTGAATATGATAAGAAATGACCAGCAGGTCAAAGGTGTGCAGGTCGGAGCTAAACATTATAAGTTAAGAGCGTATGCAGATGACCTAGTATTGACTTTGCAAGAGCCAAACACTAGTACGAAAAGGGTCTTAGAAATAATACAACAATTTGGCCAGGTAGCTGGATTTAAGTTGAATAAGCAAAAAACTAAAGTTTTAGGGAAAAACCTAACAGATATGGAAAAGGAGAAATTTCAGGAGGAAACAGGTTTGACAGTGGTCAAGAAGGTGAAATACCTAGGGGTTTATTTAACACCTAAGAATGTCAATTTGTATAAGGACAATTATGAAAAATGTTGGTCAGAGATTAAAAAAGATTTAGAAATATGGTCAAATCTGAAACTGTCAATGTTAGGCCGAATTGCAGTAATTAAAATGAATGTATTGCCTAGAATGTTATTTTTGTTTCAGACCTTGCAGATTCTTGACAAGATGGAATGTTTTAAGAGGTGGCACAAAGACATTTCGAAATTTGTCTGGCAGGGCAAAAAGCCCCGAATTAAATTCAAAATACTGACTGACGCTAAAGAAAGAGGGGGTTTTGCCCTGCCGGACCTAAAATTGTACTATGAGGCAGCAGCTTTTTGCTGGCTGAAAGAATGGATGCTCCTCGAGAACACGGACATCTTGGATCTGGAAGGTTTCAATAATGCTTTTGGTTGGCATGCATATCTTTGGTATGACAAAGTTAACAGTACTTTTAAAAATCACATTGTTAGAAAAGCATTATTTAATGTTTGGATAAGATATAAAGACCTATTGGAAAATAAAACCCCTAGATGGGTGTCACCAGTGGAGGCTAAAGCAGTGAAGAAACTCAATATGGAGGTCGGATGGCCGAAGTATTGGGAAATCTTAGAACAGGATGGAGACAAGTTTAAACTACAAAGTCAGGAGAAATTGAAGCACAAAGTAGAAAATTGGCTTCAATATCGCCAAATAATGGAATTTTTTAAACAGGATAGGAAAATCGGTTTCCAGGTGGAGAAATCAAAACTAGAGACCGAATTGTTAGAACCCAATACTAAGAATTTATCTAGAATGTATAACTTGCTGTTGAAATGGAACACACAGGATGAAACAGTTAAATCTGCTATGATTAAGTGGGCGCAGGATGTTGGACACAACATTATGTCAGATGACTGGGAATGGTTATGGAACACCGGTATCAAATTTACGGCATGTAATGCCTTAAAGGAAAACATTATGAAAATGGTTTACAGGTGGTACATGACCCCAGTCAAACTGGCAAAAATCTACCATTCGCCCGATAATAAATGTTGGAAGTGTAAAGAGACTGAAGGTACTTTCTATCACCTTTGGTGGACATGCCCGAAGATAAAGGCCTTCTGGGAAATGATCTATAATGAAATGAAAAAGGTACTTAAATGTACATTTCCTAAAAAACCAGAGGCCTTTCTCTTGGGCATTGTCGGCCAATTGGTGACAAAGAAAGATAGAAATTTCTTTATGTATGCCACAACAGCAGCAAGAATACTCATCGCAAAGTATTGGAAGACACAAGATTTACCTACTCTGGAAGAATGGCAGATGAAAGTGATGGACTATATGACATTGGCTGAGATGACAGGCAGAATCCGTGACCAACGCAAAGAGACGGTGGAAGAAGAATGGAAAAAATTTAAAAGCTATCTTAAGGACTACTATAAACTGAATGAATGTTAAAATGTTGTGGTTGCCAGAAGCAATAGGGTACAGGGATACAAGGTTAGACAATAAAAGAGGACTAAGATGACAGAGATTAGAAAGTAACAATTGGGAGTTGCTAGTTCAAATATGGACATTGGGATGCAGAGAGGGGGGGTATGGGGAAGTCCAAGAAAAGAGGTTTATGAAAATATCTTTGAAACTATTTTGTATGTTTGTCATTTTTTGTGTTTGTTTGTTTTTCTTAAAAATGTTGTAAAACCAATAAAAATTTATTAAAAAAAAAAAATGAATTTCATTGCATATCCCTGATTCCACCGGTTTACTTACTCTCAGCAGAACAGTAGCTCTTTTGGAAAGAGGGAGAGAGAGAGCAAGGGTGGTAACCCAGCTGACCAAAAGAGGCCCTCCATTTCTATGGCAACAAGGACACAATGGCCAATAGCCACCAGAAGGCTTAGCATAGAGAAGCCTTTCCAGCCAACCAAATTACAACCTGAAAAAGCACTTTCCAGAGCACTGAGGGGTCACTTCACACAATTCCCAGTGAATCTTGTTAACAAGAAATGGAATTAAGCATGCAACTCCCAGCCCATCAGCCTGACACGGTGCCACGGTGGTCTGCCTTGAGCCTACTTGAGCAGCAAGTGATGAAGAGATAACAGGGTGGGATGGGGAATCATTAATGGCACAGAGAGAAAGTGGGCAGGGAACCATTTGTCTTCCTTTCTCAAAACATTAGGACTTGGGGACACCCCATCAAATTGATTGGCAGAAGATTCAAAAGAAAATCCTCCTTCACTCTGGACATATAATTAATTCATGGTATTCACTGCCAGAAGACACAGCGATGATGACAGGTTTAGATTGCTTTTAAAAAAAGAAGTATTGTACAAATTCTTGGAGGGTAGGCCTAACATATTTTGGGGGGTCCTGGCTCCATCTCTGCCACTTGAGGCTCAGGTAGCCTCAGCGGCTAGGAGAGCCCTTTCCAACTACAACTGGACAACGATAACCCGGGTGCAGTGATTCATGCATTGCTAATCTCAATACTTGCTTACTGCAAAGTACTACGTGGGGCTCCCCTTGGACCTGTTCTGAAAACTCCAGCTGGGGCACAATGCTGTACCTAGAAGTGTGGTGAAGTGTGAATTTCTTAGACTGTTTCAGAAAGTGTTGACCCATCCAATGCTAGAGGCCAGGGGCCTGAAGGAGCACCAGCTGCTTCCACTTCCATCTGCCCATGTTTAGAGGTTGTCAACCAGAGAAAGGGGCCCCTCAGCTGTGTACCGCCTCCACCAAGGAGGCCTACATAATGCCAACATGGATATCTCTAAGTCGCTGGAGGAAAGGCTTTGCATCACACAGGTGCTTTAAAAACCTGTTAATGATCTGCTCTAGTTTTGCTCTCATTCTTTTATCTGCTGCTTTTCCTCAATGCTTCTATTGTATTGCTTTGCTATGTTTTCATGCCATTGCGAACCACCCTAGAATTTCAGTAATGTATAATGAACATATAAATATTTTAAATTAGAGCCAAACTGACAGTTCTCAGAAGACACCTTTTCTTCAAAAATCTGAGTTTTTGTTGTTGTTGTTGTTGATGATGATGATGATGTGTGTGTGTTCTTAGAAGAGGGATGAGAAACTCGAGCTCAAGGGTAGGGTGTGGCCCTCCATGCCTCTCTGCATGGCCCCCATGACTCTCCCCGGGAGGCTACACCCTCTCCACAAGCTATGCCCCTTGCTGGCCTTGCTTTCGCCCTGCATAAGTGTTTTTGCCAGGCTGGAAGGTGTCTTTGAACCCTGATGGTGATTCTGGCTTACCAGGATCCAGGATCAAGGTGTGTGTGTGTGTGTGCGCGCGCGCGCGTGTGCGCGCACACACACACACACACAGATGCCAGACTACTGTACTAAGGTAATGTTTACATTCATGGCTCCACCCACGTTATCTTCTGGCCATCTGCACTGCTGGCATGTGGTCCCTGTAAAGGAAGGTAACCCTCAGGTTGAAAATGTTCCCGCTGTGCCTGCCCCATGCCTCTGAATATTCTCCACCTCTTTTTGTGTGGCTACTGCCCCCATCCTACCCCTTTCCACACACATACAGTCCTGGGAATTGTGCAGGATGCAAAATGGTAGCCAGGCTGCCAGCAGAGTTCTGATCCCCACTTTGTCACATGAAGTCCAGTGAGTGACTAGGACCAGTCACTGTCCCTCAGCCTAACTTACCTCACAGGCAGCACCTTTTTTCCCCAGGGGCTATTCAAGGCTACACAGTACTGGCACCTCTCTCTTTTTTAGGTTAAAAAGTATGACACCTACTGTAACAACTTCATGATGAGTATCAGCACCAATTTTTCTAGGGAATAGACGCGGGTGGCGCTGTGGGTTAAAGCCTCAGCGCCTAGGACTTGCCGATCGAAAGGTCGGCGGTTCAAATCCCTGCGGCGGGGTGCGCTCCCATCGCTCAGTCCCAGCGCCTGCCAACCTAGCAGTTCGAAAGCACCCTCGGGTGCAAGTAGATAAATAGGGACCGCTTACTAGCGGGAAGGTAAACGGCGTTCCGTGTGCTGTGCTGGCTCGCCAGATGCAGCTTGTCACGCTGGCCACGTGACCCGGAAGTGTCTGCGGACAGCGCTGGCTCCCGGCCTATAGAGTGAGATGAGCGCACAACCCTAGAGTCTGGCAAGACTGGCCCGTACGGGCAGGGGTACCTTTACCTTTACTAAAGCACTGCTCACATGGTAGTTATGAAGATAACATGGAGAGGGGGCGAAGCATGTACTCCACTTTGAGCTCCTTGCAGGACAAGTGGGATATAAATGGTATTAACAACAACACAATTGCTTCTACTACCACCTTTAACAATAGGGAATAACAGCCTTTGGATGAAAATAGAAGCAGTTCTGCTGCCGCTGCTGCTAATGGAGCTTTCTGAGACTTTTTCATGCCCCCCCCCCCGAGAAACAGTGAAATGCAATTTCTCTGCCCTAGAATAGGGTGGGGAATTTTGAGGGGTCAGCTATATTGCTGAATGACAACAACTGGCTCAAGATTCCCCAGGAATCTTTTCAACCATGTGCAGATTTGAACCTACATTCCATTGTGCCAAGTTCAACATTCAGTCCAGTACACATAACCCTCCCTGGTTCCTGCAAAACTCATCTCTGAATCAGGAGACGTTAAGCGTGCACACATGCACATGTGCGCACACACACAGGCACTCTTAGATTAGAGCCATAGTTGGCCATCAGCCATTGCTGAGCAAATTCTTGCCAACTAACACACCTGCCTTTTGCAAAAATCCACCATAAACAGGATCTCAGCTGGCATCACCTCTGATGATACACTCCAACTCACCCAGACAATGATGGTCGTACCACTTCAGCAACATCATACGACGATCCTAATTTCTTTCTTTCCCCAGTGAAGTTAAACTGGTTACAGCCCAGGAGGCAGCAGAAGAACCAGATAGAGGAGCTGCCATGAGCTGCCTTTAAAAATCAGTTTTCTGAGCACTGTTACCTGTCAGCGTTTCAGAGACAAAAGGGGGCTGAGATAGAATCAGGCGGGAGAAAGAAAGCGAGTCTGTTGTACTAACATTGCTATATCCCTTGGAGTCAATATCAGCAAGACTTCCATTAACTCCAGTTGGGGGAAAGGAGGGGCTATAGAAGCTAAGGAAGAATATTGCAACTAAGCTAAGATATTGATAACTGAGCAGAATCAAAAACTTTGGGGTGGTTTTTGGGGGCGGGATAACTATTTGGTCATCACACTCTATAGTAGCAATCACAGGGGCTGAGTGCCAACAGCAACAGAACCAAAATGGGGCCACTGATAAACTAAATGGTGGTATCTGTGCATGAAGAAACGTGTGTGTGTGTGTGTGTGTGTGTGGAGTGGAAGCACACACACAAAAGTAACCAAATGATGGCTAAACCTGCTCAGTAGCCATAGAATGTTGAGTGTCAATTGGAAGAGAAAACCAGAGGAAAGGGGACAGACTGGAATATCGTGGAGGTGGGCGCAGTGGGCAGGCTGGCTGGAACATTGAACAGTGGCACAGCAACAACTTTCAATATACATTAAAGGCCAAAAATCTGTGCAACAGCTGTGGGAGCCGGGAACTAGATGGCAGGCACCTTCTTCCTCAATGTTTCAAGACATATTTTATTGTTTTTCCAGAGAAGTTTGTGTATGATGTTTTTATCACAGAATTGCCAGGTGACCCCACTCCATCACTTCCAGCAGCAGCTGCATTTGCAGGACTTGATGTTGATATCATCTTTGAGTAGCTTTTGTGCCTGCATGAGCTTTCCAGGCCACTGTGAACTCCAGTGGCACTCCTTCACCAATGGGGCAAATTTCTCCTTCTGTGTCTGAAAGGGCAGACATTCATGTTTATGATCTGCTTGCCTGTATCCTCTGCCTCGTTATTGGCTTCATTATTTCTTTATGTATCTCCTTTTGTTGTTCGCTGTTCTTTTGTTCTCTCCTCTGTCCTTTCTTCTCTCTCTGATGCTTGGCACAATTAAGGCAGCTAAATCAGCAACGGCTGGCAGCCTGGGACTGCTTGCCTCCTTAATTCTCTTTTAAGATTTGAATTTCAGATGTAGCACTGGCCTTCTGTTCGTGGAGGTCTTAAAATTACTCAGGAACTGCGAAGGCTGCATTTGCAGTTCTCCTGGGTTCCTTTTGGATGTCATTTTAAAAATTAAGAGGTAAATCTCACCCGTCATTCCCTCCCCCTTCCAATCCAAAAGGCAGAAGTTTAAGGAGCAGCATAGTTAAAAAGTTTAAATATGCAGCAAGATATTTCCTCACAATAGGACCAAGAACTTGCATTTGAACCAAAGCATGTAGCACATTTGTTTTCATGAATGTGAAAATATCCTTCCCACTTTTAGCATCTTCCTGTATTTGTTGTGAGCACAGCTGTGTCACTATTCCTGGCTTCATTTTCCACATTTTGCTTTTTGTCCTGTTGGCTGAGAGAACCCACTTGATTTTCTCAAGGATATCCTGATGCTTCCAAATTAGCACAGCTGAGCAAAACCTCAAGAATCATCACAGCCAATAGGATAGAATACTTTTTTGGGTCTATTTGTTCAGCTGCTCTACTTTTGAAGCAAATACTGGAATTTGAGAATCATAATTTTAATGTCTTATTGTGCATCATGGTTATATTGAATACCCAGTGCCTTCTCAGTCAAAGCATGTTTGATACCATAAAAATAATAATAATTTTTTATTATTATTTATACCCCGCCCTTCCCAGCCAAGACCAGGCTCAGGGTGGCTAACAACCAATAATAAAAACAAGTTGATTAAAATACAATTTAAAAGATTAAGATGCAACATTAAAACATTAGGATGCAGCCTCTTCACAGGAGGAGAAAGGAAAAAGAAAGAGGGGGAGGGAATCACACTGATTCTAAGCCAAAGGCCAGGTCGAACAACTCTGTCTTACAGGCCCTGTGGAAAGAAATCAGATCCCGCAGGGCCCTGGTCTCATGAGACAGAGCGTTCCACCAGGCCGGAGCCAGTGTTGAGAAGGCCCTGGCTCTGGTTGAGGCTGATCTAACTTCCTTAGGGCCCGCGACCTCTAGGGTGTTACTATATATGTACCTTAAGATCCTCTGTGGGGCATACCATGAGAGGCGGTCCCGTAAGTACAAGGGTCCTAGGCCGTGAAGGGCTTTAAAGGTCAAAACCAGCACCTTAAATCTGACCCTGTACTCCACCAGGAGCCAGTGCAGCTGGAAAAGCACTGGGTGAATATGCTCCCATGGAAGGGACCCTGTGAGGAGCCTCACTGCAGCATTCTGCACCCGCTGGAGTTTCTGCGACAGCTTCAAGGGCAGCCCCGCGTAGAGCGAATTACAGTAGTCAAGCCTGGAGGTGACCATCGCATGGATCACTGTGGCCAGGTCGGGGCGGGAAAGGTAAGGGACCAACTGCTTGATGTGGCGAAGCTGGAAAAATAACATAGGCTAGTGATGGACAATTTTTGAATTTTTAGAGATCACTCGGTTCTCCAGATACTAATCAGGGAGCCAGAACAACCTGGCCAATTCCTGGATGGTCAGACATTTGTCCCCAATCTGAAATCTAAGGAAACCCCAGTTCTGAGGACAGAGCATGGGGGTCACGCTTTGCCAGTGGGCCAAGGGCCACAAATTAATCCTTTCATTTTCAAAACAGATGGAAATATGAGTACCTGGATTAAAAGATGACAATCAGCCCAGAGAAATGGTACTTAAGAGTGTTGAAAACCCTCACCTCTTGTATAATAATACAAAACAACTGTGAGGAACTGCTGATGACCAACTCCAAACAGGTGCAGCTCAGTGAAAAATCTTCCAGACATTTTTATTTCTTAATTATATTTAGTGGTAGTATGGCTGTATTGTTTTTTGTAACATAAAACCATTCAATAAATTTTTTAAAAAAAAAAGAAAAGAAAAATCTTCCAGACCTTGAACCCACCAGGTTGGCCATTGACTCTTTCTGGCCAGGAAGGAGTATAAGAGGGCAGGGGCATAGCCCCAGGTGCACAATTTTGATAGGGCGTGAACCAGGTGTCCCCACAGAGGTATTCTCATTTTGCTCTGCCTGTTGCCAAGCATTTCAGGGCCCTGGAGCCCGGCCTGGCCTTACCACCGTGTCCCCAGCCTCCTCACTGAATGGCCGCCTGGCCAGCATTAAGGGGATTCACCCACCAAGGGCCATGTCAGCCAGCGGGGCTCCTCCCTGTCTGGGTGGGCAAGCAAGCAGCACAGTGCAGTCCCAGCTCCAGTGGTAAGAACTGGCTGGCATGGTGGCTTCTGTTAAACCTCTGCACGCACACACACATATACCCCAGGTGCCAACAAGCAACACAATGATGCTCTAAGAGGGCATCCTGCTTCCTGCTGTGCTCTCTGGTACTGCCTTCTGTTGTGCTTTCTAATCCCGACTTGCTCTTTGGTCCTAGCTAGTGGAGGCTAGTGCATTAGGGTAAATGGGGTCCTGACCCACTAAGCTCAGTCTGCTCCCAGCTGGTTCCCCACCTCCCTGCCTTCTTCCTTAGAACTAGTCCAGGGGGTGGTGCTGACTGTCAGCTTCCTCCTCTTCCTCCTTAATGTCAGTGTTGTCTTATAGCAGCAGTTCTCAATCTGTGGGTCCCCAGATGTTGTTGGACTACAACTCCCATCATCCCTGAGCTCTGGCCTTGCTAGCTAGGGATGATGGGAGGTGTAGTCCAACAACATCTGGGGACCTACAGGTTGTGAACCGCTGTCTTATAGGGAGGACGGTTGGAGCAAAGCTAGGGTTAGTTGACTCTGCCTGTCACTGGCTCTGATTCCACCTACTGTTGGTTTTCCTGCCCTACCACCCACCAATGGCTCCTCCACTAATTATTGATTTGCTCAGCCCTGACCACAGATTACCATGCCGTGTAGTTCCACAGCCATTTTGTAGTGAGCTAGTGTATTTGCCCACTGTGATGACCCAGTCCAGACACAGTGTTCCATTCCACAAGTGCTGAGTAGAACAGCAGACAATTGATTGCACCTGCTACTGTAATGCCAAATGATATATGGCAAACTTGCCCTTTCCTGCACAACAACTTTCAGTGAAAGGCAGGCTTCACATCACACAACCCAACCGATCAGTTTCAAAATGTAGACGCAGGGGATCTGAAATTGGGGGTAGGAGGGAGAAAGACATGCGAGAGCTGTGTCAAATTATGCATTGAGTGGAGAAATATTAACGCCCAATGCAGTCATCCAATGACACTGAATATTGGGAGATTTGGGATAGATAAAAGGAAAGACTTCATCACATGGTTCAAACCATGGAATTTGCTCCTACAAGATGCCCCAAGGAAGCATGTGCTATGGTTATCTATTCATTGCTCAAACCCACTTCAGACCACTTTAAATAGCTCCCCTCCTTGCTGCCCTGAGTTCCTCAGCATCCCTTTCAGTAAAGATCAGAGTGTGGCCAGGGATTTGATTTTGGTCCAATTTCAACAAAGGGAGCAGAGTTCAGGCAATGCAGAGTTAAATCTGTCACTGAATAGTTTGAACTCAGTCTTCACACACCATCTTGTTTTGAATTACTGGGCTCCGATCAGTCATGAAGATGGCATTTTAAAACAAACAAATAAGCAAACAAAAAGAGCAAAGACAGCTTCTCCACTTTTTAAGTCTTTTTTATCACCTGTGTGTATTTTTTATTTCATTTTGGGTGAACATTTATTATGAATCTCTGATCTGAGGCTATTTTGGAAGGTGATTTCTATGTTCCTATGAATGCAACCAGTCATAAATCAGGCATACTCTTACAACCTGATGTGGAGTTAGATTGCAGCATTCCCACTGTCTCTAGGGAACAAAGGAGTCTCCGCTACCTGCAGCTGGAGTGGAAACACCATTTGTATTCTTCCCTGCCATTATGAATAGCACTTTCCCTCTCAAATCTTGTAATATTCAAAACCCTTGGCCATCTTCAGAGATTGCTACCATGTTTGCATGATTGGAAATGTCAAGGGGAACATTTATAAATGAACACACAGTCTCTAGGAATGGATTGGTTCTCTTCCTATCAAAGCAGAAAATCTACCCAGAAACATGGTCATGTGTGAAGGTAGCATCCATCCTCACCCCCCTCCTGCATCCCCATCAATAAACTTTTACAGCAAATACCCCATTTTTTATTTTTATGGCCACATCGGCTGGAGAGAGATATCGGATTAATATGAGAATAAAGCAGGGCAGGGAAATGGGCCCTAAATATGGAAGGGAGGTCTGTCACGGCATCATCCAAAATTTGCTGCTTGATTCGGTGTTTACTGGGTCAGGCCACTGTAATTTATAGGTGGCTTAATCGCTCCCCCGTGCTTTCAGACTCTGGTTGAGAGAAAATGCAACTTAGTTTTGTTGTTATCTAGGGCTCTGTGCTGCTGAGTCAAGTTGCCAATGAAAGCTACCTAAAGTGAAATTCGGAGTGGATTCAATGTGAAGCAACCTCAATCAAGAGGTTGGCAAGCCTTTCAAGGACATTAAAAATAACCATTTGAACCCAGAGGTGAGGAATTTCATAGATACGTTAGGACTGATGCAGAAACTCACTTGCTCTTGAGACTCACAGAAAAAGCAGGTTGTATCAGGTGAAGTCAGACCAAGCAGGTCAAGTCTAGCCAAGGAAAGCAAAGGCAAGTCACAACAGACAAGGTCAGGTCAATATAGAGAAAGCTCATTCAAAAGTTTTCTTATGCAGAGGGCAGAGGGGAATCAGGACCCTGGATAGCTCCTATTAGGTCCTACCAGTTCAAGGTGTCTTGGCTAGCTATAAGATGTTGCCCCAGAAGGGAACTGAAGCCTTTTTGTAGGCCAGCTGAGCTGAGTTTTTATATGGTCATCACTGGATGTTGCTGCCTTTGAGTACTGCTAGACTGGTAAAATAGAGGTAATGCATGGGATTCATCCTCTGGGTTCATGCATAGTGACAGAGCTATGTGGTGAAGCACTACATGCGCAGGATCAATTTGACAAAATATTTCCCTTCCAGAAAAAGAGGGCTGGGTTGTATGAAGATGACTTGCACCAAGACAGACCATTGGCCCAAGTAGCTCAGTATATTCTACAGTGACTGGCAGTGGCTCACCAGGATTTCAGGCAACAGACCTTTCCCACCCTACTAGGAAACATCTCTGGATCCAATGCCATTTGTAAATTATTATTATTTATTAAAACATCTTTGGGTGTTGTCCATCAGAAGTTGCCTCCTCACCTGTCTGCTTTTCTACCCTTTGCACAAGCTTTCCTTGCTGGGTGGGAACATGAGCTGGCCTAAGCTGGGAAGGGCATCAGAAATCACAAACTGGGGAGTTGTGGAGTTCACATGCCTTTCTCTTTGTGTCACTATGGTAGATTGCCAGTGGAGGAAGTTGTTGATCTCCTCTTTGTTGCACTGTTGTATGCCAGAGGGTAGAATTTGCCACTAAAAGCTCTGCGGGGATCCAGTGACTCAAAGAGCCAAGGGGATTGTACCACCTGGTATTATTAAGCTGTTGATTCTCACCCAACTCTCCCCAATGAGCATCTTGTTGAGCTGCTGAACCTTTAGAAGCTGTCACCAAATTTCAGCCTAAAATGGAATCTGATATGACATCTACCGGAAGCCAAAAAAGCTATGAAGAGACTCCTGGGATTTCCCTGGGGTGTTCCACTCTTCTCTAAGGACACATTCACAATGTACATTTAAGCACTATGACTCCACTTTAAACATTCACAGCATCCCCCAAAGAATTCTGGGAGCTGTAGTTTCTTAAGGGTGCTGAGAGGCCAACTTTTCTTCTCACAGAGCTGCAATGCTCAGAGTTCCCTTTGCATAAGGATTGATTGTTAAACCACTCCAGAAATTACAGCTCTTAGAGGGAAAGAGTGGTATCCTGACAGTCATTAGCACCCTTAGCAAACTACAGCTTGCAGAATTCCTTGGGAGAAGTCATGTATTGGCTGAAAAGAACAGGTTTTTACACTTTTTAAAATGGAGTTGATTTACTCCAGGTAAAATTCTTTGTATAGGGTGAAGATTTCCTGGTGCACGATTACATATTTGTGAGTTGAAGGAGAATCCCACTTCCAACCTCTCCTTCTTTTTCCTCCCCACCTCACAGTTGCAAAGAAAGAGGCACATTCTTTTAATTTAACCTTGCAAAATAGGTGAGAAAGTGGGCACATACCCCTTTCACTCTTGATCATCCTTGCAAAACCATCTCCTCGGATTCCTCCAGTTTGCTGGAAATGACTTCAGCCTCTTCTCATCTACTGCTGCATTAAAGTGATGGGAAAGAAGGAAGGACGTTTACCAGCCTCCCATTGCTGTTTACACACACGGCAGACACTGCTTGGTTTGTCAGAATTATTGAAGATGAAAATCAAGCTGTTATGACAAGCTCTCCCACTTGCAGCACTGCATGCTGATGACCCAGCTGCAATTTCCGGACAGGACTTTTTGGCATCTCTCTTGAAAAGGACGGAATCACCACTCACAAGGGGACAGTCATGGATGGGCACACAACATTTTGAAACAATGACATGACGGGGTCTCTGTGTTTATTTTATTTTAAGCACTGCAGAGTGGGGGTTTCCACTTATTGCTTCAGCCACATCATCAAGTGCTGGCAACGGGGGGGGGGGCTGCTGGGCTACCTTCTCAGGACCACAAGCCACAAACGTGAGACCTGAGGCAAAAGGTGAACAAGGCAATGAATGTGGCTCTTCCCATTGCCTACCACCTGACAGCCTGTTAACAGGTGATGCTGGGGATTGAATCTGGGTCCTTCTGGGGCCTTTTGTATGCAAGGCAGGTGCTCTACCACCAAGCTGCCAGGGGACCAGCCCAGCACAAAAGACAGAGCCCTGCACACGGCTAACAGTGCCTGGCTCAAGTGTGGGAGAACAAATGTGCTGTAGAACTTGGATTACTCCTGAGTAGGCTTCCCATCAGTGTTTCTTTTTTTCAGCCAAAGCATACCAGAGCACAGTTTCGGCACCTTTCAGGCAAGCAGCATTGCAGGCCAGCTCCCCCCTGCCCCGGCTTCTTGCCTTTACATACTTCTGAGAAGCCCAAAACAAACATTTCAAGTCAAAATGGAAACTGGCCAGCTTGTGCAAGTCTACACTTTTTTTAGATCCATGACTCCACCTAACTCCTAGCTGCTCCTAGCCACAACTGGTCAAACTACGGGATGGGGCCGATTTGTATTTCCTTTTCTCCAACCCGTCTCCTTTGTAGCAGTGGCGGGCTTTAAGCTTTCCATCCAGGCCTCTACCGTTGCACACACACACACATTTGCATGAGGTCCCTTCCGAGCTGCCCTAGCCATTCACCTGAATCTAAAAGAGCAAGGGATTTATTTGAACTGCACCAGAACCAGCAGTGACCCCGAAACCATCGGGGGGGAGCATTGCTTCCCATTATCCCAGCCTAGCTCCTCACAAATGAGATTTTGTGTTGGATCCCATGTTGTTTGCATCCCAGTCACTCTCCTATCTTCAAAACCAGTCAAAACTCCAGCCAGCTTCAGAATCTGCTTCCTTCTTTACAGCACACTGCATAATATCAAAATCTCTGTGGGGTTATTTGATAAGAAGGATTTTCTCCCTGCTCATTCACATCCTGGCCTCAGCTGAAGCCTCTCCCAGGGCACCCCACCTTCATTCTGATAAAGGTGTGCTGCTAATTGAATTACAACCAAATGCAGCCCCATTACAATTAAAAGGCAATTACACGGGCAAATTGGCACTTAATTTAGGTGCAACAAACAAACATCTTTTATCAAAAATGGCATTTCATAGTATGTTGTTTCCAGCTTGCCTGAGAAACACTCCATCTTCTTTGGGTTATATTTAACAGGGAACCCTAGGGTAGCTTTGCATACAAAATATTCAGCTGCACTTCCAGTCAGTTGCAAAAGAGGGGGGGAGCCATGGTTTGGGTAAACAAGACACTTCAACAATAATTGCAAGCAAGTAATTTGGATACTGATTCTGGAAAACATGAGCAATGTGTGTAATATGAAAAATAGGCTGTTTATATCGTCATTTGTGTGTGTGTGTGTGAAAATGCTTCAATTTGGAAAGGGGGATGAGAGTACCATTTGAACAAGGGAGTAGCAAATGCCATAATATTGAAATACTGAACACATTAAAGCATAAATCAAACGTGGATGTGAATTGGCTCTGTTCAAATGCGGATGAATTCTAAAGCACCAAAGACTTTGCTTAAGTGGGAGGGCTTGATGTTACAGCTAGTTCGGGAAATGCCTTTTTTTGGATGGAATCCCATTTTCCCCTAAGGACTACGTTCTGAGTTTGGAGGTATTCTTAGATAGAGATTGACAGATCTGTCAGTTTTTGTTTCTCTCAGGTTTTAAATCTAGCCCCATTTCTGCATCTTTGCAAACTTTTCTTTTAAAGTCCTTTCCTTGTGAACATGTATATGCATTTCTTGTGTACATTTCTCCTGATACATGGATTTTGAGAATGTATTGTGGTTTTTATCCCCCCCCCCCTAATATGCACATGCACTCTTTCCCCATGTGTGCTCTTTTGCATACATTTTTGGGTTGGTGAAGTGCAGATTTCATTTCCATTTCTATATTGATTTGGGAAATGTGAATAGGTAGGTTTGCATTAAGAAGCAAACTGAACAAATGTCTTTCCCATCCCTATGTGTGGGTGAAACATTGAGAGTACTCTTGCACTCAGATTTTGCTTGCAGGCTTTCCATAGGCATCTGGCTGGGTACTCTGAGAACAGGTTGCTGGACTTTGATGGGGCTTTAGCCTGATCCAACAGCAGTCAAATGGGGGCCCACAGCCTGATTTTACTTGGACCTCTGGGTTCATCCCCACCTATCAGCTATTCACTGGGGAGCAGCTGAGAGAGAAAATGGGTTTTAATGTTGTGCAAAGTGTAAACTGCAGGCTCCTTCCTCTGCTAGAAGATCAAAGCTGAGGAAGAAATGACTCAGGAAAGAGAGAGAGAGACTTTAGTTTTTGGCAAGTACGCAAAAACTCGAGCATGCCATTTCCAGGATGCTGTTGCATCTTGAAGTTGGACGTTTTGAACAGCTGTAAGGCAGGGCTTGCAGTTCAGCTGTGCATTGATTTGCATTCTTCTGCTTGAATTGCTAAGTTCTTTTTGCCTTTTGCACAGTCAGGACAGATAAAGAGCACTGGAGAGCTTTGTCCCCACTCCCACAAACTTTATTGTAAATAAAGTCTGTGGAGAAAACGCAAAGCGAAATTTCAGATCTGCAAAACCTGCACTTCCAAAAGGGCCATATAATGTTTGTTCTGCATCTGTTCAGAGTCAGTCTTCCAGTGTGGCAGCACTTACACCTTGGAGATCCCTTCAAGTGCCCCTCTCTGTACTGTTTTAGGTGCCTGCTAAAATGTATCTTATTTCAGCAAGCCTGTCCAGACACATACTTTAGCTATGCATACAAGTTTGGAATATTTGCTGGTTATACAGTGGTACCTCATGTTACATACGCTTCAGGTTCCATACGCTTCAGGTTAGAGACTCCGCTAACCCAGAAATAGTGCTTCAGGTTAAGAACTTTGCATCAGGTTGAGAACAGAAATCGTGCTCTGGCGGCGCGGCAGCAGCAGGAGGCCCCATTACCTAAAGTGGTGCTTCAGGTTAAGAACAGTTTCAGGTTAAGTACGAACCTCCGGAACGAATTAAGTACTTAACCTGAGGTACCACTGTATTTATGTATTAGTAATAATTGTGTAGTTGTAGTAGTAGCAGTTGTTTAAATTTGTATACCGCCTTTCATCCGTAGATCTCAGAGTGGTTCGCAATATAAAATGACAATATGAATCTACCTGAAACCACGTGTGGACTCAGAGCCTCTTCAGGAAGCAATGGTGCCACTGTGGCTGGACCTTTGGGCTGAATTCCAGTGTCCCATGGCCCAGGATGCCCCACTAAAGTCCATCCAGAGAGCAGCAGACAAACAGATCAGTATCTCAGCTGACTGGCTTTGGTCACTGCAATATCCTTTCTTCTTATTTTGTTTACAAAAACTTTTATATTCGGGGGCTGGCCAGCCAGGTTACAGACGCTCATTTCATCATTTTACTTTTAAAACTATAAAACTATATTATCCTTTTCTACCAGGAAATGGTGCTTATTCCAAAATAAATGTTTTGATCACCAGGGCTTCAGGAGCAACCTCTAGTTTTATGGCTGTAGTTATGGTAGTTATGACAGTGCTATGACTCAAGCAAGTTTAAACTGTGAAAGTGCCTGTGCTCAGATCATTTTCTTTCTTTCTTTTTGACAGTGAGTTTGGCAAACTGTAGGTTCCCTCTTGGTTCTAACATAGTGGGAAGCAGAAGTACAGTAGCTGTAAAGCTGCTTTGGGGAAATGGTGTCAGGGGAGCAGGGAAATGCAGATTGTGTGCTTCACAACTAAAATAAAACAGATGGATGCCTAGGATGGGGAATATGTGGCCTTCCAGGTTTTTCCCCTATTATAACTCCCATCATCCTTCATGGCTGACCATACTGCCTGGGACTGGTGGGAGTTGGGGTCCAAAAACATCTGGAGGCCAGCAGTTCCACATCTCTGCTCTGATATTACTTAGCTACACCACTGACACGCCAAGTGGAGAACATCAATATGTATCAATAGGCTCTGTGGCTGGCAGGCAGACATATAAAGGTTCTCCTCTGGCCAGAACTGGTATAAAAGCAAGGATTAGCTTCAAACAGCCTGCCACACTTCCATCTCCATCTTTCAGTTCTGGGCCTAGATTTGGGTACATTTGTCCATGGGCTATAGCCTCAACTTGAGAAAAGCTTGGCATTTTTTTTTAATAGTCCATATAGTCATAGTTTTTAACTGCTAGTCATCAGTACCTCATTAACAGCTTACAAAGCTGTTATAAAAGGATGCATAGAATCCAACTACATACAGTTTGAGAGTGTGTTTTGTTAAATAAATGTTCTGTATGACCACAAACAAACAAAGGAAATGAAACTCTGCAAGGGTTGCAGGATCTGAAATGGGGTATTCTTTTTCTTAGAATGTGGCAATTAACCAGAAATTACACTCATGAATTTGCAACAACTCATTCTCTCCGGCTCAGCTGAAGGCCTGATCTTCAAAGCTACCCTCACTTCAAAGTCAAAACTTCCACAAAAGACATCTCCATGATGAATCATTCAATGGTTCCCCACCCCCACCCCGACTTGCTACTACCCATATGTGGCTGTAATATTTGTCAGACCAAATATTTCAGGCAGAATCTCGGCATGCAAAAATCAATTGTCTTCCTTCTGTTCTTCCATTTGTTTGAGCAAGGGTGGGGGGATGGGTCACCTGCTTCCCACTGTCCTTGGTGCTGAACAGGCTCCTTGTCTTCTGCATTGGTCACCCACTCTCCACTGTCCTTGGTGCTGAACTGCCTACTGCTTTGGCACACAGGAGGCTGCTCCATCCGGAGATGGGCAGGTTCTCATGCCCTGCCTTATGCAACAAAGATTCTGCCAATCATGCAGATGAGGACAATTCTGGATGCATAGCTGGTAGTCCAAACTGGAGGGCGGCCTCCCCTTCCCTAGAGGGCAACCTAATCAGAGCAGCAGCTATGTATTGGCTGCACAGGCAATATTTGTTCCACACTCTTGGCACCTCACTCCATTTGCATGTATTCAGATGGTTATTTTCTTTCCCAAATGAAAAAGTGGGGAGGGGGCAAGGCTAAGGGAAGGAGATTTGGTTTGTTAATTCTTTCCCCCCTGGAACCAGAATAGGAAGAAGTTGATCAAGTTGATGGAACACCAAGTGGTCAATATTCTTTTTCTTTCAAAGGGAGCTTCAAATCACATCAGTGGGTGACATTTCCAAACAGCAGGTGTGAAAAGAAAGGAAGAGGCAATAATCAGAGACTAAGCTTTAGCCTTTGCCAGATGTTTTTGACTATAGCCAACAGCCCAGACAGTCTGTGGCTGATGGGAGTTGTAGTCCAAAATGTCTGGAGAGCACCAGATCAACCACACAAGAATCTGGGTGCATCTAGCCCGGCATCCTGTTCCCACAGTGGCCAACCAGATATGCCCCAATGGGAAGTCAGCAAGGAGGACCCAAGTGCAACAGTAACATTCTCCCCACTTGTGGTTCCCAGCAACTGGTGTCTGGAGGCATTTACTACCCCCAATGTTGGAGGCTGCTCTAAATAGTGTCTCTGCCTTTCCCTTTACTGGGTGGATGACACAAGTACACTACCCAAGTATCCTCTTAGTTTTCCTAACTTGCTTTAGTCACTAAACTATGCCAGAGAAATCAAAAGATGCCAGTTTGTGAGGCATGTTTGTGTCACCCTCACAAGTTTTTGAGGGGTGTCCATAGGGATGGGTGTGAATTCTGCAACCCACCCACCCCCTCCCTAAGATCTGGTTTGGGATTTTATTTGCAGAAGTGGAAAATAAATAGTGTTGATTTTGTCTCATCAATTGCTGTCCCAGTGGGTGCTTGGCGCCAAGGTTGGCAGCCATGTGCTGTGCTGACCCCAGAGATGTTCTCAATCCCAATGCCAGAGCCATTGGATCATGTGCACCCACTAGGTGCACTGCGGTCTTCCACCCCCACTGGTTCCCACGTGGAACTTTTAATCCAGTGTTTTATATCTTTTTATCTCACATATTTTATTGGGCTCTGACTTAATAGATAGATATGGATTGGGTTGGACAGGTAAGATTTGAGCTTCTTCATATTTTTGTGGGTCTTGAGAAGAAATGTCTTGGTGAAACAAACCAAGATCTATGGCAACCACCCCCAACCTGGTGCAGTCCAGATATTATAGACTACATCTCCCATCAGCCCCATCCAGCACAGCCATGGTTCAGAACATCTGGAGGACCCCAGTTTGGCGTAGGCTGGTCCATGTAGGCCAACATTATTCTCCCAACAGTGAACAGTCACACTGGTCTCTGAGAGTCCTGCAGGCAAGGAAGGTATGCCATGGCCATCCACAGTGTTGTGTCTGCACTTGGCATCTGACCTTCAAAGGCTTCTTCTGAAGGCCTGATCTAGCTCTCATCTATCCATTGACAAATTTACCCAGCATAGATGCATCATTTCTACCCCACCCCACCCCCCTTTAAGCTATCTTACTTGCTGTCATTACAATCTCCACTAGTGAATTCCATGCATTTCTTATGCAATTATAATAAAGTATTGTGACCTACCTGGAGCCCTTGAAAAGGAGTCAGCTGTATTATGTGGTGGGGGTTTTTGTGGGATTCTTGGGATTTTAAAAAATGAAAATAAGTAAATAACATCCCAGCTTCTTATTCATAATCCAATTTTCCTTAATTCAATTCATCTGTTCTCAGCTTGAGTTTATGAAATTTGCTATCTGTTGAGTAATTTGCCTTCATTTGTACAACTCGATTAATTCATTTAACTTGTCTTCAAGGAAATGAAAGTTGAAAGCATCACAATCTGACTCACTCCCCTGTTGAAATTGGGATGGAAACCATCACGAAGCTCTCTCTAGAGGGAGGAAAACAACAACCGCCTGCCTCTCTCTGTGGTGTTCCAAGAGCCCATTCCATGACAGCTGGAGGTGCCTTGGGAGGAAACATTTCAAGCTTAATGGGAAATTTTCATGGCCAGCTGCAGGGACCGCCCAAGGAAGAAAATTCATTGACTTTTGAGGGTAGTAGCTCAGTTTTGTCTGCAGCGCCTGGGGGCATGTACAGCATTTGATCTATTTGACTGTGGGGCTGGTTCACACACGCACACTACCTCTTTACTCCTGACTTACACCTCTGGAGCCTGGTTTACACATGCAAGTTCATCACCATGCCTTGATGGCCATATATACTGATGGTTATAGTCCACTATAATTCTGTGAGGCCTCCCCTAGCAGCCTTTTTCGGAACTGGGTAAGCCTCATTTTAAAAGAAAGAAATGAAGAATGCCAGTTTATTCTAATCCAAATTACAAACATAATTTGGACTCTGATATCACTGGCAGGGCAGTGCAATGAGACCCCCACCATGAGATCCCAGGCCTCCTTACCTGTCTGTTTCTGGGGCTACTATGCAGTGCGGAGGAACAGAAGCCGTCCCTGGCATCTGGAATGCTGCTATGGCAGTGTCATGGGCACCCTAGAAAACAATTATCTCAGGGTGCCTGCCATCCTTCGTATATAGGCACTGGTTGCTCTGGGAACATGCAGTGCTCCGGGAATGTTACATTTCCCAGTGTCACTGGTGCCTGAGATGCTGCCATTGCAACTTTCAAGGTACCACTTTGAAAGCATCAGCCAGGGAAGGGCAAATGGAGGCTCATGGAAGGGATCAGTAGAGGAATCGGTCCCCATTGTGCTCTCAGTGGTGCAGCATTTCAGGTATCAGGAAGGGGGAACGAGACAGCGAGAAATCTTCCTGCCTTGCAATGAGCTAGTTTAGGTGGATAGGTAGGTGAGAGGGTGGGAGTGAAGAGAATTTATCAAGCTCATTTTGCATTTGAAACAAAGGAACTCTGTTGGAGGCATGTGCAGGTAGGGGGTGGGGAGCTACCTGGTTCAGAATTCAGACACACATTAGGAGTGCACCAATTTCTTCTTATTATTTTCTAAACAGGGAACTTCCAGGTGTTGGTGGCATCACTAATAAGCAGATGGCAACATCACACCATTCATCCTGAGGTTGCTCTGGAGAGCCTTTTACACCCTTCTATTTCACAAAAAGAATTTGCTGTAGCCCCAAAAGAGAGCTAGATTTAAATTCCTCTCTCCTGCCTCCTTTTTCTTTCTGCCTTCTTACTCATTACTCATACTAAGTACAACAAAGCTAGCTTATCCCCCCCCCACTTCTAATTTCTAAGCTCCTAATGACTGTGTTATTAAGCTGGTGATAACCAGTTCAATTGTGCATGTCCTTTGATCGGTTCCCATCCCAAACAGCATCGCATCTCCTCTGGCAGAGATGGAGCCAGGAAACCTATTAACACCTCCTTTCCGTCACCAGGATACCTTGGCCCTGTAATTAAAGGGGCTTGTTTTCTCAGATGAAAACAATGAGGTGTGATCAGAAGTGGGGAGCGGGGAAGATTTCAGTATGGAAAGCTTACTGAGAGAAGTCACAAATACGGCTTTAACTATGCATCATTGACTTAGGAAATTCATTACCTTAAGAAAGTCAATGTGGTATAGTGGCTAGAGTATCATACTAGAACCTGGGAGACCAGGGTTCAAAGCCCCACTTGGCCATGAAGTTCAGTGAGTGGCATTGGATGAGTCACTGCCTCTCATTCTAACCTAACTCACAAGGTTGTTGTTGGGATTTAATGAGGAGGGGGAGAACCATGTGCACCACCTGGCACTCACTGGAGAGAAATGTAGGATATAAATGCAGTGATATAGATAGATAAATAAATGAATAAATATATGTGATAAATGCAATAAATAAAATAACTAATGGATGCCATGACAGATAGAAGCAGTACTGGTAGCTTTGAAAAATGGATCAATTTAAAGTTCCACATCTTTTTTTGTTCCAGGCATTTCCCCACAAAAACCTGCTCTTTAAAGCTCAATCAGAGCAAACGTCAACCCATAAAAGAATCACAAATGATGTTTCCTCTGATTCAACTTTAAAGAGCAAGTTTTTGTGGGGAAAGCTCAGGGGGGAAAAACCCTCAAAAATAAAACCCACTCAGAAACAGGGTCTCTTGCAAGAGAGCACAGCTCCCCCCCAAAAGCAGGATGCCCCCAACAGTTGATTGATATGGGCCATGGACCCCCTGGGTGGGTTATGCAGACTCCCTGGGCTCCACGGATCACCAATTGGGAACCATTGGTATACACAATAGTGAGGTAGATAGACCTATGGCCTGACTCAGTTATAAGGCAACTTCCCATGTTGCTGACCACTTGAACAAAGCAAAGAAGTTTGATCCTTATTCTGCTGTTTAAGTTCAGGATTAGACTGGCTGCAGTCTTAAAAGGTCAACATTTTACTAAGGCATATCCAGCCCTCAACTTCCCCATACCCTAAGGCAATTCTGGGCATCTGTTTTATGCTTTTTGCACAGAGATGTAGAAAGCAATTATCCTCCTTTTAAATCCACTGACTCCTCAGATGTGTCATTCTTCCTGAACAACATGTTGTCATCATTACAGAATGAAATATTTTGCTCTTGTGCTGGGAGACGTTGCGCTGTATTTAAATCACCTTTTCATAAATATGGAGTGTTTCAGGTTCACTGAGTTGTCAGTTTTTCTCTTGGGATCAGGATTCTGTGGGGTTGTTGGTGCTTCAACCTGGAAGGTGTGCTTGATGCCATTATGAGATGCAGGGGCCCCCCGACACATGCAGTCATGCATACGCGCACTGTTTCCATTTATTTTCAGAAAGATTTCCAAGGAAAGAGACAATGGGAGGGATCGGCCCAAGAAATATCAAATACTTTTATCCCAGCCTTCCCCAAGCTGGTCCCCTCCAGATGCTGCTGGACCAGCCCCAGTCATCATGTATCAGAGATTATGGGATTTGTAGTCCAAAACATCTGAGGGCCCCAGGTTGGGGAAAGTCTGGCTTATCCTGTTACGAGGTTATGTCTGAACCCCCACACGCGTTTGCCATGTGTAAAGACTCAATGTACACTACTCAATGGAACTTTTGTGTGGAGTCACAATTTAAAATGCATGCATACCTTTAACACTTATGCCTAATTTAAAAAAGTTATCACACCTGAAAATAGAAAAAAAAAATTGGTTTTTTAACCTGGAAATGAAAGATATACAGGGTCTAGGTGCTGCTTTAGACAGCAAGGCTACAAATATCCAGGCAGCAAATAAAAATTTATCCCATATGCACACCATAGCCCTATAAAGTAGAAGACTCCCTAATTAAAGACTCCCGCTCTTAAAGAAAACATCATTAGATCCCTTAGATCTAACCAATTACCGCCCGGTTTCGAATCTTCCGTTCCTGGGTAAGGTGATTGAGAGAGTGGTTGCTGCACAACACAACTTCCGGTGAGCCGCGATCCCAGCGCAAGCAGGGGTTTGCACCGCAAGGTGAAACCCGAGCTATTCTGAAGGATAGGGGTGACTCCAGGGCGCGGAGACCCCCCAAACTCCTTGGAAGGGTGTTCAAGGAGTCTAGTCCCCGGCGTGACCAGAGAAAGGATCAAACCAGTTACCAGGTAACCTCGAGAGAGGCGAAGAGTGTAACGGAGAGATTCAACGGGTCCAGGGGGAGCCATTTTCTCGCCTTCAGATAGCGAAGCCCTGCGCTTGCAGGAAGAGCGGCTTGCTTTCAAAAAAAAGGACCCCCGGTTTTCGTAACTTTGTGGCTAAGAGGAGAAACAAAGAAACATCGGGGCAACAAAGAGAGACAAAGAGAATTCAGCCGACAGCCGAAATCAACCTAGACACGGCAGGAGCCCAGTACAAAGGAAAGTGAGTGTTTCGCTCGAGCGTTAACGCAGTTCCCTCTCGGGTTCCCTCCCTCAATGAGTGAACGTAAATATAAAGAAAGAAAAGGAGAAAACAGTTCCGGAGGGGTGAGGGAACTTTGAAAGGGTCCAGGGGAGAAAGGTGAACTGTGGTCCTTGGTGAACAGGAGGCTGCAAAGAGGAGAGGGGACTTTTCTTTTGTTCCCTTTGTTAACGTTATATGTACAAGTGAGGAATCCCGGAAGAGAAGCCCCGCCGCCATCCGAAACCGGAGTGCAGCGTTTATGTAGAGGGGAACAAGAATAGATGATGCTACCTGTGGGAGCTTTATATGAACTGCATATTTTATATTCTGTTGAGAACTGTTGAGAACTTTATATTCTGTCGAGAACTGTACATCTTATATTTGAAGAACGACAGTAGAAAACGCGAAATCTATTGAGGGCTGCAAGGACACTTTAAGGATACTCTTTAAAGACACAGCGTGAGTCTGCGCGGACTTAGAGACTCAGCGAGGGCAGGGGTTAATATGGAGAACTTTAGAGGACAAAATGGAGCTGATATGAGCTGCGCCTAAACCTCCCGCTCCCTTGCCCCCTCCCTCCACCCCCGTTATATACCCCTCTCGTTCCGACCCCTACCTGCTTAACCCCCCCCCCTTTTTTGTCTTTTTTTTCTTCTTTTATTTTTTTTTTTTTTTGAGAACCTGCATAACCTTTGGACCAATTAACATCTGGATTAGCAGGGCAAAAGAAGGGAAGAAACCTTCTCTTTTTGGGAAACCTCCCTTTGAGAATCCTCTGTTTGCTTCGGAAATATTACATATTTGAAGGAACTACTGTGACACTGCATTTAGAATCTGATCTACAAAGGAAAACAAGATTGGGACTGTGAGGATTTAATAAGGACTAAGTGTACTGCTTATGGTTGGTGTCTGTGATGTTTATGAAATTACTGCATAGGGAGTTAATGAATTTTTGTTTCCAAGGAACAAACAGGGTATGATAGATAAACTCTAATAGGGAAAGGAAAAACCGTGAGGAAACGGCAGGAGGCGTCAAGACAGATAATTTCGAGCGGGGAGGAACAGTGGGGGAGAGAGATTAACACAAGGACGCAAGATGTCTCAAACAGGGAAGAAGGGAACGAATGGGGGAACCCCAGGAGAAAGGAGAGGCTCTAAACAGGAGGTAGACTTTAAGTCAGACATACTGAAAATGTTTGCAGAGATTAAACAAAGCCAAGCCAAGGTGGAACATAAGTTAGAATCGGTGGACAATAGAATTGGGAAATTGGACAAAAAAATGGAGGAAACTGTGAATGAATTAAAGGGCCAAATAAAAGAAATATCCAGAAGGACGCAGCTCACAGAGGAAGGGTTGAAAAAGACAAAGGTGGAGCTAAGAGATATGAGAAGAGACAAGGAAAAGATTAAAGTAGAAGTGATGGAATTAAGTAAGACACAGGAAGAGATGAAGGATATTATAGCGATGAATGAACTGAGGCAGAGAGAGGTGAATCTGAGGCTGAGAGCTGTCTCAGAGACACAGAACGAGAACATTAAAGAAAAATTGACGAAAGAATTAGCAGAATGGATGGGCGTGCCAGTGGAGGAAATGGCCAATAGCATACTGAACGCATTTAGAATGCGTGTTAATGCAACAAAAGTCAAGAAATTTCCAGGTGACTGTTTGATCACCTTTAAAAATAAAGAAATGAGAGACAGGATCCTCCAAAGGAACAGAGAAAAGAGATTGAACATAGATGGGAATTATATAATTATTTTTAAAGATGTCCCAATAAGACTACTTAAAAGGAGAGAATCTTATAAACCCTTGGTGCAAACACTGAGGAAAAATAAAATTGAGTTTAGGTGGGAATTCCCGGAAGGGATATCATTTACATATAGAGGTAAAAGACATAAGTTGATAAATCACGAAGAAACCGGGAAATTCCTTAGGAAATACAAGGAACTTAAAGCGGAAGTACAGGAAATAGGAAGAGCAGATAGAGCCTCACCAGGAGAACCAAGAGTGTTAGAGGAGGGGGTGGAGGAGGGGAGCAGGTCGGGAGAGGAAGAAGAAGAGGAAGCAGAGGACTCAGAAAACTTAGAATAGATAGGAAAACCGGAAAGGAAAATAAAGGGAAAATATAAGTGCTATGGGTTTAAAAATTTGGAACTGGAACATAAATGGCTTGAACGATAAAAAAAAGAGAAATAAAATTGAACAGTGTTTGAAAAGGAAGAACCTGGATATTATCTGCCTCCAGGAGACGCATGTGGCCAGAAAGCATAGAAAGGTGTTAATTAACAAACGGTTGGGAAATGAGTTTGAAACCTTGGATAAAGTAAAAAAAAGAGGAGTGGTAATGTACATTAGTAATAAAATAGAGGCTAAAACAATGTTTAAAGACGAAGAGGGGAGGATGATAGGGGTTAGCATCAATTGGCAAGGGGAAAAGCTGTTGGTAGTGGGGATTTATGCCCCGAATGGCAGTAAAACTGAATTTTTTAAAAGATTAGAAGAAAAAATAATGGACTATGTGGATCAGAAAATAATATTAATGGGGGACATGAACGCAGTTGTTTCGCTTGAGATGGATAGACTTAGAGATGGACCAAACAAAGATGGGAAGTTACCAAAATCTTTCTTCTCGATGGTGGAAAACTGTAGTCTAGTAGATATATGGCGTTTGAGACACCCGCTAGAAAAGCAATTTACTTTTTATTCAGAGCCCAATCAATCCTTTTCACGATTAGACCAGATCTGGATCTCAAAAGAACTTTGTCCAAGAGTTAAAGCTATAGAAATAAAACCGAAAGTAATATCAGACCACAACCCATTAGAGATGGAGTTGGAAAGTTTCGAGAAAAGATCCTACAGATGGAGACTAAAAGACTATCTGTTAGATGATCAAAAGGTGGTGGAAATGGCAAAGAAAAAATTGATGGAGTATTTCAAGGATAACTGTGATAAAGGAACAAAAGAGAGTATAATTTGGGATGCAAGTAAGGCGGTAATAAGAGGGTACTTCATCCAACAAAATGCAATTAAAAATAGAAATAGAGAGAAAAATAAAGAGGAAATTTTAAGACAAATAATGGTAAACGAACAAAAATTAGTTCAAAAACCTAATTGTCCAAAAATAAAAGAAAGAATAAAAATCCTACAAACACAGTTTGCCACAATAATAAACAGAGAGGTAGAGTGGAATATTAAAAGACTCAGACAAAGAAACTTTGAATTTGCTAACAAACCAGGCAAATGGCTTGCCTGGCAAACTAAAAAAAGAAAAGAACAAGGGACAATTAACAAAATAATGGTAGATGGGGAAGAAAGAACTGACCCTAAAGGAATAAGGAGTGAGTTTATTAATTATTATAGAAATCTATATAAAGATCAAGAGAGGGTAGGACAAAGAAAAATAGAAAGATTCTTGAAAGACAAAGGGGGACAAAAAATCTCAATGGAAGGAAAACAAAGATTGAACACCCCAATTGAAAATGAAGAAATAGAGGAGGCAATTCGAGATTTAAAAAGGGGCAAAGCCCCAGGCCCCGACGGATTCACTGCCGGCTACTATAAAGAGATGAAATCCATCCTTGTGGGCCCCCTGAAAAGGATCATGAATATAATATTAAAGAAAGGGGAAATCCCAGAAACCTGGAAGGAGGCATACATCACGCTTCTCCCTAAACAAGATGCGGATCTAACCCAGGTGAAAAACTATAGACCAATCTCATTGCTGAATGTAGATTATAAAATATTTGCAGGAATCCTGGCAAGAAGGTTAAAAAATGAATTAGCGGATGTTATCCATAAAGATCAGGCAGGGTTTCTCCCAGGCCGACAGATGAGAGATAATATAAGATGTATCATTGATATGCTAGAATTCCTGTCTATTAGGTTTGATAAACAAGTTATAATGATGTTTATTGATGCCGAAAAGGCGTTTGATAATGTGATATGGAATTTTATGCTGAGAAACCTAGAATATATGGATGTAGGTAGTGAGTTTGTCAACGCGGTGAGGGCAATATATACGGATCAGAAGGCCAAACTTATTGTAAATGGTATAGTAACGGAAGAGATCAAGATAAAGAAGGGAACAAGACAAGGATGTCCCCTCTCTCCGTTACTATTCATAACAGTGTTAGAAGTCCTCTTAAACTCTATAAGGAAAAATGGGAATATAAAAGGTGTGACTTTAGGACAGAATGTATATAAAACCAAGGCCTTCGCAGACGACTTAGTGGTGATGACAGAAGATCCATTAATATCAACAGGAGAGATAATGAAAGAAATGGAATTATTTGGAGAAGTGGCTGGGTTTAAAATAAACAAGACAAAAACAAAAATGATATGCAAAAATGTAGATTTAAGGATAATAGAATCAATCCAACAGCAATCGCAGATAGGGACGGTCAAAAAAGTGAGATATCTTGGTATTTGGATAACACCTAAAAATATAGATCTATATAAAAATAATTACGAGCCGATGTGGAAGGAAATAAGGAGAGATCTAGAAAAATGGGGACGGTTAAAACTGTCAATGTGGGGAAGAATAAATATGATTAAGATGAATGTGCTATCGAGATTGATGTTCCTATTTCAGTCCCTCCCTATAATAAAAGGAAGCAGGACTTTAAAGGAATGGCAGCGGACAGTTTCGAGATTCATATGGCAGGGCAAAAAACCCAGAATTCAATTTAAGCTTCTAACAGACATAAAAGAAAGAGGGGGCTTTGCCCTGCCAGATTTGAAGCTGTACTATGAAGCGGCATGTCTATGCTGGCTGAAAGATTGGGTCAGACTAGAAAATACGGAGTTACTCGACTTGGAGGGCTTCGATAATCATTATGGATGGCATGCCTATCTGTGGAAGAACAAAATGAAAGCACATAAGGGATTTGGTAACCATGTCTTCAGAGGACCGCTAATTGAAGTGTGGGAAAGATATAAAAATGTATTAGAACCGAAAACACCACACTGGTTATCACCTCTTGAAATAACATGTAGAAAAACAATTAATATGGGAGGCAACTGGGCAACATACAACCAGTTAGTGACCAAAGTGGAAGGGAAATGGAGAACTAAACCCTATGAGCAGATAAAAGAATATGTTTATGATTGGTTTAATCACCAACAGGTCAACCAGATGCTTAGTAAAGACATCAAAGAAAGAGGTTACGCAGATAAAGACTCAAAATTTCAAATGGAAATAATAAACAACGAAAGGAAAAATATATCTAAAATGTACAGAATACTTTTGGACTGGAATCTGGGTGATGAGGAAGTCAAACCAGTGATGATCCGCTGGGCAAGAGATGTAGGCCACAGTATACAATACGAGGACTGGGAAAGATTATGGAGAGACGGGTTGAACTTTACGGCGTGTACTACGATAAAAGAGAATGTTATGAAGATGTTTTATAGGTGGCATCTGACACCTATGAAGCTCTCAAAAATGTATAAGGTGAACAATAAGTGTTGGAGATGCAAAGATGCAGAGGGTTCCTTCTACCATATGTGGTGGGAGTGTGGAAGGGCAAAACAGTTTTGGGAAAAGGTATACACAGAACTAAAGAAGATATTAAAGTACACGTTCAAAAAGAAACCAGAAATCTTCCTATTAGGGATATTACAACAAGAGATAAAAAAAGAGGATTGCAGACTAGTGTACTATGCGGTCACGGCGGCAAGGATTCTAATAGCTCAGAGGTGGAAACAGCAGGAAACTCCAACAGTGGAGGAGTGGAGACTTAAATTATCGGAATATGCAGAGCTCGATAAATTAACAGGAAAAATTAGATATATAAAAGACCAAGTGTTCATTAAGGATTGGGGAAAATACGTAAACTATCTGGAAGGCATTAGCGAGGGACAAATAACGCTAGAGGGATTCAGAGATGTACTGTGATAGATTATGGTTATTGTGTAGGGAAAATAGAGAACAAAATCGGAAACAACGGCAATATAAATGATGAAACGTGTAATTTTATTTATTTGCTCCGTATGATTTGTGGTCACGCTGAAGGAAGTCCTGAAAGAAATAGCTATGTTATGGGAGAATTATGAAAACAAGAAATTTGTGTACTTTTTACTTATTCTGTTGGTAAGCTTTTCTTCTTTTTTTTCCATGTTTTGTTTTTTTCTTTCTGTATGCTAGTCTTTATTTTCTTTATGGAACAAATAATAAAAAGAATTTTTTTTAAAAAAAAAAAGAGAGAGAGTGGTTGCTGAACAGCTTGTGGGTTTCTGGATGAAACATCGGCTCTGGATCAATTCCAGTCCGGCTTCCGCGCTGGTCATGGGACCGAGACGGCTCTGGTTGCCCTAACATATGATCTTCGTAGACAGCTGGATTGAGGCGGGTCGGGGCTGCTGATTCTTCTAGATCTGTCAGCAGCTTTCGACATGGTCGATCATGAACTCCTGGACCACCGCCTTGCCGACGTGGGGATCCAGGGCACAGTCCTTCAATGGCTGCGCTCGTTTCTCTCTGGTCGGGGACAGAGGGTGGCGCTTGGGGGGGAATTGTCATCGCGCCACTCCTTGATGTGTGGAGTACCTCAGGGTGCGATACTCTCCCCGATGCTTTTCAACATCTTTATGCGCCCCCTTGCCCAGCTTGTCCAGAGTTTTGGGCTGGGTTGCCATCAGTATGCTGATGACACCCAACTCTATCTGTTGATGGATGGCCATCCTGACTCGGCCCCAGACACACTGACCAGATGTTTGGAAGCTGTGGCTGGATGGTTACGTGGGAGGCGGTTGAAGCTAAATCCTTCGAAGACAGAGGTCCTGTGGCTGGGACGGGATGATATGGGATTGGGGGGACAACTCCCATCTCTTGCGATCTCTTGCCAGCACCATCCGTTAAGAGTTTGGGTGTAATCTTCGACACCTCCCTTTCCATGGAGGCGCAGATTGCAGCTATAACAAAGGCGGCATTTTTCCATCTCCGCCAAGCTAAGCAGTTGGCTCCTTACCTCTCTCGCCCTGACCTAGCCACTGTGATCCACGCAACGGACACCTCCAAACTGGATTATTGTAACTCGCTCTACGTGGGGCTGCCCTTGAGACTGACCCAGAAACTCCAGCGGGTGCAGAATGCTGCAGCGAGACTCCTTACGGGGTCCTTGCTGCAAGATCACATTCACCCGGTGCTATACCAGCTGCACTGGCTCCCAGTGGAGTACAGGATCAGGTTTAAGGTGCTGGTTTTAACCTTTAAAGCCCTATACGGCCTAGGACCCTCGTACCTACAGGACCGCCTCTTCTGGTATGTCCCACAGAGAAACGGTCTTCAAATAAAAACATCTTGAAGGTCCCAGGCCACAGAGAGGTTAGGCTGGCCTCAACTAGAGCCAGGGCTTTTTCGGCTGTGGCTCCGATCTGGTGAAACACTCTGTCACAAGAGACTAGGGCCCTGCGGGACTTGACATCTTTCCGCAGGGCCTGCAAGACAGAGTTGTTCCACCAGGCCTTTGGCCAGGGCACAGCCTGACTCCCTCCTTTGGCAATCTTCGCGGAGCTCTGGCCCAATGGTTGCCATTGGTTGATTTGAATTAATTTTATAATGAATGATTTTAGAATGTTGTGTTGTGTTGTGTTGTACTGTTGTACTGTTTTATTGTTGTTAGCCGCCCTGAGCCCGGCTTCGGCTGGGGAGGGCAGGATATAAATAAAATTTATTATTATTATTATTATTATTATTATTATTATTATTACCCAAAAGCCTAGAGATTGAATGTTGCAATGTGTCGCATTACTCATGCTAAAGGAAAGAAAAAGAGGGGATGGGTATACCTTTTCTTTGGGGTAGCAGAGTGCAAGCCCAGGGATTTTAGATTTGTGCCTTCTGCAGGGGTTAAGCTCTCCTCTTCAAAGACAACAGTGTTTCTCACCTGTTCTTTAGGTCTGCGGTCCAGTGAAGTGATATGTATGTATGCATGCATGTATTAAAATCTGCCTATAGGACGTCAGGGAACAGGTCCTTAAATCAAGGGTGCATTTAAACCAGGCTTCCTCAACTCCTGCCCTCCAGATGTTTTTGGCCTACACCTCCCATGATCCCTAGCTAGCAGGACCAGTAGCCAGGGATGATGGGAATCGTAGTCTCAAAACATCTGGAGGGCCGAGGTTGAGGAAGCCTGATTTAAACTGTTTTTGTGGTCCTCAGTTCTATACCTTGCATTCAAATGCAGCCAGTTCTACAGCTTCTTGCATTTCACAACTGAATTGTGTACCAATCAAGCTCTGCTGCATTTCTCTCCTGCCCATTTCAACAGGACTGGCTCACCTTTGTGGGCCATGGGCCATATTCACTTGTGACCATCCCTCCAGGGGCCACATGCAAGTGGTGGATGTGGCCAGCCCCCCCCCCCTTGTGTGTGTGCAGATGATGCACAGAGGCAGATGCCCACACAGATTCACAGCCCCCTTTCCCTAGCAGATAAGCTGTGGTCAGTACTCTATCTCCACTCCACAAAGGAGAGGTCTGATTATCGGGGGGGGGGGGGGTATGCATTCTGCCCACCCCAGTGTTGCATCCACTTTTTTGCCACCACTGCCAAATTGCTTGGTGGGGAGGGGGCAGATCAGGCCCTGAAACCAGGGATTAGCCAGGCCATACAATGGGTTTCTGCAACACCATGTCCTGTTCTTCCACACAACAGCCTGCAGCAAAGTTTCTTAGCCACCTTGAGGGTGTTGACAATGGAAAGGTGGGATACAAATCTAATGAATAAATATATGAGCAGATCGTATTTCTGGGAAGGCCCATGGATCACATGCCTTGAATTCAGAAGCTGCTCGGTTCAGTTCTCAGCATCTCCACATTCTCACCCTGGGCCAGCAAGGGGATACTGTAGATAAATTTCACTCAGGTCCACATATGCAAATGAGGAATTGAAAGTGACGTTCAGTGATTGGATAGTTACAGAAAGTTGTTACTGTTGCGTTGTAGTGGAGCTCTATATAAGCAGGCTGGCTGAACCCTTCAGTTCAGTTCAGTTCTGTTCTGGCCTGTGAATAAACAAGAGCTGTTTGAAGAATCATGGTGTCATCAGATATGCTCACCCAGAACTTAACAGTTAGTGTAGGCAGCACTGAGCTATATGGACCAGTGGTCTGACTGTATAAGGCAGCTTCCTGTATTTGAACTGCCCTGTCCTCCATGATTCGGCATTCTGTTTCCCTCCTACCCCACACATTCTTCCATCTTCCATCATGCTGATTTCCATTGTTCTGTGCCACCCCTAACTACTCTGCATACCGTCATTGTACATGCCATGGCACTGCACTGCCTCCTGCCATACTGAATACTTTTTATTCTGCGTTGCACCAGCCTGCACTGCACTACAGTGCACGCCACATTGCTCTGTATTATTTGGCATCTCACACTGCATCTCACACTGCATTGCACCTGCCGGGCTCTGCATTGCACCACATCCTGCTGCACTGCATCACACTGCATTGCACGCTCTTGCATCATTCTGCACTGATGAACTCCAGCAGCACTAGGCCACATCCCATAACATTGCATCCCATTAGCTGCTACTGATGCAGATGTCCTTGCAGTTATTTCCTTCTCCTTTGCAGTGCCTTGCCGTGCGTCAGTCTCATTCCTTTGCAGCACTCTTGTAGAAGTTTAAGACGTGGACCACAAATGAGCAAAGGTTAAGGAGGGTTAAGGAGCGGCAGAGGGTGCCCTTCTCCTCCTCTTGTCTTTCCGTGTGCCAAAGAGGAAGGGAAGGATGAGTCCGAGTGGCATTCCCTCCCCCTCTCTCTCTTGATGTTTGCATTAACCTGGCTGTCACCAGCTGCTGGCAGTGTGCCGCAATCATTAGCTTCCCCAGTTTGGCAGGAGTTGCCTGGACTCTTTGTAGAAATAATTCCAGCTTGTTAAATTCACAAGGAAGGTTTGGGTATTATTATTGACTAGTGTGCGGTGCCCCTTGCAGGCTCTGAGCTTATCAACAGCTTCTCATTTCCTGCTCCCGCCACCCCCCGTACAATGACGGGCTTCCACATCCATTTGTTCTGCCACCTCTGGCCCATGATCTTCCCACGTGTCACCCTGGGGCCTTCGATGGCAATGCGGACGGGTTTGTTGTGGTTCAATTGAAATAGACAGGCACCAGTGTGCCTTTAGCCTTGGGGGCTCAGTCCCTTTGCAAAGGCTTCATGCTAATATGGTTTGATCCCCACTCCTGACAGGCCCACCCGATACAATGAAGCTCTCAGGCCCACTGGGTGGTTGGGGAGGGGGTGGGAGGAGAATGGTGGGGTAGTGAAAGGAGATGACAGAGGTGGAGCAGAACAGAGACTGACAACTCTTTCCCTGGAGCACAGGAGCTTGCCTCAAACACTCGCCTCTTAGGCCAAGGAGAGAAAGAGAGCTGGCATTAAAGGCTCATAATTAAAACCCTCCTGTCAGGGTATTAATACCTAAACACAACTGGCGCATATATTAGCTGAGATCCCGCGGGGGTTGTTGTGCCACTTTTATTTGATAAGTCTAATTAATTTATTTCACCGCGCACACCCAACGCAGCTTTCCGGCAACACTTTTCGGCATCTCAACAGCTATCCATTGCTTTAACTGGGAGGTAGTCTCATTGAAAACTGTGAGGCTTAACTCTGAGTAGACAAGTGCAGAATTGCACTGTAAAAAGGCCCCTTCCAAGTTAAACTAGTTTGGGGAGAACCAGGAATATAGATTTAATTAATTAATTTTTATAATGAAATATTTTTAGATTGTGTGATTATTTGATTGATTATTTTATTGTTGTTAGCCGCCCTGAGCCCGGCTTTGGCTGGGGAGGGCGGGATATAAATAAAATTTATTATTATTATTATTATTATTTGGGCTTGAGGAGGCTATGAGCTCAATTCTGGCACTGGAAACAAATTTCTGGGATTGAGCTTGTGGGTGCCTTGCTCTTGGCTGCGAATGGTGGACATTCTAGTAAGAAAAAAAATAGGGGCAGAGCCATACCATACATTTAAAACACATGACTCCCCCCCCCCCCCGAAAAAAAATTGGGGGAATTGTAGTTTGTTAAGGGTATGTGGAATTGTATGTCTTTGAGAGGAAACTTCAGTTCCCAGGCTTCTGTGGGCAAGATCATGTGCTTTAGATGTGTGTTGGACGCACTTTTAATGTATGGTGTGCATCTGTCCAAAGTAGGTCCCCCAAACCAGCCCATCCCTGCTGCACAAAAATCAACTGTGCATAAATCAAGGCATGCATGTTCATGTATGAAGCAATCCATAAATCAAAAACTCCCAAACTGTGTGCCACAAGAAGGCCTGAGGCCATGTTAGGGTGCATCCACCACTAGATGCTGGCTGGGGCACTGATGCTGGGTGCAGTATTGATCCCCTCTCTCTGTCAATATATGGGCAGCGGCATCAAGCTGGAGAGGATGCACAAGGTTTCTCTGACACAGCTATGACTCCCATCTAGAAGGGCATTCCAGCAGCATCACCACTGTGTAGAAAAGCACAGTTCCAACCTTGTCCAGGCAGAGAGAAGGGTCACATACCTGAATGAAAGATATTCCACAGTCCCAATGACAATTGTTCTTCGGAAATGATAAGACAACATCTCCACTCATTTGAGTATAATGAGTCTCCAGTTTTAATCCAGAAAAACAAATCCAATGTGCTCACATACCGTACGTTTGGGAAATGCAGAGGCTGATCATGATCAATGGAGGTTGCTGCCCATTGGGACTGGTAGGGCAGAAGGCAGGGACTCCAACAGTAGCAGAGCCAAAGCCAGAGCCAACTCATTCTGGTTTTATCTCCATCCTCTGCTCTTCTGAGTTCTACAAGGGCATCACTAAGGAGCAGGGTGCTGACTTGCCCCCCACATTGAGGGAGCCCGGTGTCACATGACCCACCCCTGCCCAGTGCACCAGTGCGCTCCCGGCGGTGGCAGGAAGCGCGGAGGGTGAAAAGCACCCTCCACACCTCTCTCCCCCATGCAGCAGGCCAGCACTCGGCCAGCACTCGGCAGGAGATGGTGGCCCCCTCAATACGGGGGGGCAGGGCTAGGCCCCCTGCCCAGATATATTGAGAGGGCTGAAGCCCTTTCTGCCCCTATAGTTGGTGCCTTTGCTAAGGAGGAGAAAGGGAGCTGATAGCTAGTGACAGCTAGTTGTACATAAAGAGCTTGGTAGTGTTACCGGAAAAATCCAAGGGCTCCCTTGGACAAAACAAAGACACCAACCAGGATAACTTGGAGCAAAACAGCAGCCTGTAGGCTTGGCCTTTATTGAACTGTTGCAACAGGGTGTTCCCCTCACTTGCAGGAGAGAGGAAAGACACAGAAAAATGGTGTGCAAGACCTTATAAAAATTCCCATCCTCTAGGTCAAGCCCACCCCAGAAACATCATGCATACATTACAGAAAGGAGGAGTTGAGGGAGGAGTTGTGGTGGTAACCTGAGTGTCCTGTCACCTGGCTGGTTCCCTTCTCCTCCTCCCCATCATTTTCTGAAGACAAAAGGTAGTCGCAGTTTCCTGCCCCCCCCCCCCCCGAGGGAAGATCTGATCATTGTCCTTTGTTCCAGTCCATGCTGAATCCACTCCCATATGCAAGTTATTTGTGATCTTGATGGTTTTCTGTCTAGGACCATCAGGGTTGGCATAGCAACTGGGCAGGGCTCCTGTGGATGTGCTGGGCTGGCCTGTATCAAACCTTCCCCATTTTGTAGTCCTTCCTTCATGGAGTAAAATAAAAGTGGAACAGTGCAAATCCGATGTATGGTTGATTTTCTATGAATTTATAACAGAAGTGTAGCGTATGTAGTGTGTGAGTGTGTGTGAAGTTTGTACAAACTGAATGATTGGGGGTCGGGTTTCCTGCTACAGCAGATGGGGGCAAGCTGAGGGCAGGCTGAGCTTGGTGGCACAGTGCTCCATCTGCCCTAATGAACCAGCCTCCAGTGATTAGTTATGTCTCCTTGTCCTCCAGGGTTAAGA
This sequence comes from Podarcis bocagei, assembly GCF_964188305.1. Taxonomy (NCBI): domain Eukaryota; kingdom Metazoa; phylum Chordata; class Lepidosauria; order Squamata; family Lacertidae; genus Podarcis; species Podarcis bocagei. Next base: position 33,659,426 of record NC_138132.1, read on the forward strand.
GCATATCTCTCCACTGTCTGCATCTTCCACCCTGATCTTTTCCCCCTTTGGGCTTCTAACCTGGAACCAGCAGGACCCCTTAAGCATGTCTGTCTCTCACACACACATGCACAGCCCTTCTCTCCTGTATGATAAGCTCATCGGCTCAGCTTCCGCCTGCCTATAAATTGTTGCTGGGCCGCGCCTTGGCTTTCCCGTTATCCCAGACAATAAGTCGAGACACCATCAATCCTCTCTTATGAACCTCACAGCAGTCCCTTTTATTTCCCTCAAGATAAAACAAGGAGATTGCCTGCCCTGAACCACTAGATATTAAACAGGGCCCCCAGCCCAGGATCTCCAAGAGTTCATTTTGATTGCATTCTCCTTCTGCGTGGGGTGGCTAAACAAACCCGCCTCTCTGCGTGACAGGAAGCAAAATTATAGGAACACACCAGGGAAGAAGGAGAGCGAGAAGAAAACAGATGCAGGGCTGCTGATCTGCTAGAAGCACCAAGGATCACATTCTCTCTGATTAAGGGAGGACCAGAGGGAGTTTGGGATGTGTGGTGGAGAGTCCTGCCTTATTGCAAATGATCTTGGAAATAATCCTGCTATGGGGCTCTGGAGAGGGCAGCTGTACAGGTGGAAATGGCTGAACGTGTTTGACTAACAGGGATATGGGGGGGGTAGGGTTCACAATTCTTCTACTGCCCTCCCCACATCTCAGACCTTTGGGACAGCAGAATCTGAGATGTAGGAGCAATTGTGCCCCCTGCCCTCAGTTTTCTGAATTGCAGGACCCTTAATAAAGCAGGTGTGTGCACTCCAAGAAGGGCTCATTCATTAGTATGGAACGGGGACAAGAGGATGCAATTTGGAAAAACATGTTTGGAACTGCACTGTATGTGACTGTGGCTGCAAACAAAAAGCCGTATTCTTCAAGTCTAGATTAATTAATCCAGAACAATTGCTCGATGGAACAAGCTGTTTGTTTGTTTGTTTGTCTGGTGCTCTACATATGTGGATTTTTTTGTCTCAAAGACTCAGGGAAGCTTCCAAGGTTTCCTGGTATGTTACATAAAACTTAACACCATAAAATGTCAAAATATTGATGGGTAGCCTCACAGCTTCACAAAACTAACCTCCCCCAGCCAGCAGTTCATTTCCCCACAAAATACTCCCTCTTCTTTTCCATTTTCTTTTCATCCTTCCTTTTTCATAGAATCATAGGATTGTAGAGTTGGAAGGGACCCCGAGGGACATCTAGTGCAACCCCCTGCAAAGCAGGAATCCCAACTAAAGCATCCACAAGCCTCCAAGGAAAAAGAGTCCACAGCTTCCCAAGGGAAACTTCCACTGTCAAACAGGAAGAAAGCTCTTCCTGATGTCTGGCTGAATCTCCTTTCTCTGCTGCTTCTGTACATCCCTCCCAAAGGAGATACAGTGGTACCTCAGGTTACATACGCTTCAGGTTACAGACTCCGCTAACCCAGAAATAGTGCTTCAGGTTAAGAACTTTGCTTCAGGGTGAGAACAGAAATCAGGCTCTGGCGGCACAGCAGCAGCAGGAGGCCCCATTAGCTAAAGTGGTGCTTCAGGTTAAGAACAGCTTCAGGTTAAGTACGGACCTCCGGAACGAATTAAGTACTTAACATGAGGTACCACTGTACTGGTCTCACTGTTATCCATGATGGACACTGGGTGGGGGCCCAGGGGCCTCCTCGTGGTGCTGGATTCCAACTCCCATCAGCCTCAGACAGCCTGGGAACTGAAGTCCAACTGTGCCTGGAGGACCACAGGCTTCCCCCACCTCTGCTATATATTACAGAAACCTGAAAATGTAGAAACATATTTAAGCCAGCTGTCACCAACTTTTGGAAGCAAATGGTACATTTGGAATTTTGAAGAAATGCCGTGGGCACCAGTCACAAAATGGTTGCTGTGAGTGGTGGTAGCACAACACAAAATGGCTGCCATATCTAAAAGGACAAAAAGGGGGATGGGACTGTAGAATGGTGTAGGCATGCCAGCCTCCTTCAGCCCCTCAGTCATGAGGGAAGAGACACCTACACCTGCCACAGTAGCCTTAGCCCACAGAGAGAAGCTCTTTGCTCCTCTCCTCTGGAGGGTAGGCCTCCAATCCTGGCATGCAATGAATTGTGAGCATGCAGAAGAGGCTGAGCTAGTACAGATGGGAACTGAGCAGGAAGAATGCCCAATGCACTGTGCGTTTTCGAGGGGTTGAGACCTTTTGTAGGGTACACTTGTGCCCATCTAAACATACCCCTAGATGGGACTTTGATCTATACGGCAAATCTGGTGATTTGACCCCTGTGGCTTCCCTTTGCAGTTTCATAGAGGTGCTGAGAATTCTCTGGAAGAGACCCTGAGACCTTGCGTGGAATGATGGCTCCTGGGGTTCCTTTGTGGAGAACAGTGAGTGTTAAAACGGTCTGAAACAAGTTTAAATGTGTAATTCCGGAAACCAAATTCTGCAGCGTGAGTGCACACATACACACTCCTCATTCTTACAGAGCCCCCAGTGAGTTAGCTCAGCTCTTCATCCAGGTTTTTGAGGCCAGCTCTGTTTGTCCATGAGCACGGCTGCACTCCTGGGTTAGGCTGGGGGACATTTGCCTTTCATCCTCCCAAGGTATCCCGCTGGAGTGCCTTGTTAATCCCCCCCACGTGCCTGAGAGGCCAGGCGATATGTCTGGGCAAATTAGCATGAGTCCTCTCTTCTCGGCTGGGTTAATGCTTGCCTTTTGTTTTAACGCTGGCTTTCTGGCTATAAATATGCATTAGGCTTGGACGAGGAAGCCCCTTCCTTTCCCTCAGCCCCCTTCTCAAGGGAGATCTGCCTTGGCTTTGATAGAGAGCGGCATGCACAAGATGCTCGCTCAGAATGGGGAACGAGATGAGCCTCCCTTTGATCTCCATGTCCTTGGCAAAGGCAAAGCGAAGATGGACTCAGAATCAGCAAGCGGCTAACGTGTGCCACTCTCAAATGAGGACAAAGACAGGCAGAGGGGGGTGGGCTCTAATTCACCACTGAGCACGCCTGGGTCCACGGCTCTCTGTCCTTCACCACTACAGGTTTCCCGGGTGGTGTTCCTATTCCCTCTTTTTGCAGCCATACTGCAGCAATGGTGCCATCTGGTGACAGTCAGAGAAATAACAGCACTGTGCACTTAGATGCACTTTGATGCTGTTCAGTTACTTCTAACGCTGTCACCATGCATTTTCTGTGCCAGCACTAATCTCCCTGTCAGAAGAGCAGAAGGATCAATATTCCCCTTCTCTGTCTTTGAAATGTATATTCATACTTACATTTTAACAGAGGTGGTTGCAGGGCTTTATTTAAACATCACTCCTGGAAAATACAAAGGTGTTGCTGCTGCTGCTGTTTACAACTTTGTACCTGTTCCTTTGCTTTCCTTTGGACTGCATCAGTGAGGCCGCGGGGCGGGGCTTGTCATCTGAGTAGCCCAAGACCTCCATACCCACTGCCCAGGCTTTTTAATGCAGCAGTTTGACTTGACCTTTGGAGGTGCACTCAATTGTCTCTTGAGACAGGCAGATGCCAACAACAACTTACTGCTTAATGTCAAAATAGGTTTCTAAGTGGCTTACAAGTATAAAAACCTATTGCAAAAGCATTAAAATATAAGCACCCAGAATTAAAATGCAAAACAAAACAAAGTCATTAAAATAAAAACACCCATAAACAAAAACCACAATCTCATTAAAATAAGACAGTTTGCCTGCATAAACAGGCACATCCTTAAAAGCTGGCAGAATGCCACTACTGAAGGTGCCTCTCATATTTCAGCAGAGAGTGCATCCCATATCCCCAGTGCCACCAGTGAGCAACCCTCTTATTAAGAGGAGAGTGCCTCTGAGCATGTACAGTGTGGGAGCCAGTGTGGTGTAGTGGTTAAGAGTGGTAGTCTCGTAATCTGGGGAACCGGGTTCGTGTCTCCGCTCCTCCACATGCAGCTGCTGAGTGACCTTGAGCTAGTCACAATTCTTTGAAGTCTCTCAGCCCCACTCACCTCACAGAGTGTTTGTTGTGGGGGAGGAAGGGGAAGGAGATTGTTAGCCACTTTGAGACTCCTTCGGGTAGTGATAAAGCGGGATATCAAATCCAAACTACTCCTCCTCCTCCTCCTCCTCCTCCTCCTCCTCCTCCTCCTCCTCCTCTTCTTCTTCTTCTATAGAGCCCATTTCCCTTACCACCCCTGCACCATCCCTACACATCTAAGGTGGGGCTTCCAGCTATGAGCCTGCTCTCCTCAATATCTGACTAGTAGTTGTTTCAGATAAATTAATCTGGTATAAAAAGGCTCTGATCATGTGTAAGTGACATCCTGTTCCAAATCTTTTGCTGAGGCTTCAGCCACAGCCAGTTTAACACTTCTAATGAACATTATAATTTTTCTTCCTTGACATGGATGTCACCATAAAGATGAGGCTTCAGTCCCCAATTGCTCTAGTTACCTCTGAGCAGAAAGACAGGTGGATATAAAAAGCATATTTATATAGGGGCGTTTCATACGTATGGCGTTGTGGAGGGGTGGGAGAGGGAGCAGGCTGGAGGGTGAGTGTGAACGAAGAGATATTGGAAGAGAGGGAATGAGCCACATGTAGATTTATTTTTATGCCACACCAGCAGGGAAATAAAGGCATCAATAAATTATATTATTTCTCCAGCCGCTCTGCTAACATGAACAAGACGTCTGGTGCTGACAGCAGGCACCAAATTGAATGACAAACTCCATTTCCAGGTGCATTTCGCAGGGCTACCCATAATGGGGAGATCAGGACTGGAGGAGGGTAGGGACAGAGCTGATGAAAGTCTGTGTTTTATGCTGCCAGACCTTCCTCCCCCATTCCCACCCCTTGACTTTCTTTTGTTGCACCATAGGCAGTTGCCAACTTTTGTTCTTGTTCTGCTCCTGTGCTTTTAACGGCAGTCCAGCCTGCAAGAACAACCTAACAGGCACCTGTATCCTGGCATGGAGCTCCAGTGATTGTGGTGGGACAGGAACACACTGAGTCACTCCCTGAGTCTTCAGACCCCCCACTGAACCAGTCTTGTGGCTGTTTTATTAAGCATAGAGACTCATGGGGAGATCCATGTAGCAACGGCTTTGCAAACTTAATGTGCAAGGTGGAACAGATTTGTCACAGCCTGCAGAAAGCCAGGGGTTCATATCCTCTAAGAGACCAATCCTAGAAATTAAGCAAGTTAAATTAAACATGGCAATGGTAAAGAGAAGTGATTGGCGCTAGGCAACCAGCCTTTTGGCTATCTCCACACAGAGGTGCCTGGGACAATTGCCCCATGCATGTAACAGAATGGAGAGCTATTTTAAAAGCACATTCTTTCCTTCAAATAGTTCTAGGCACAATAGGTTATACCACACACAGAGTTACAATTCCCAGCGAACTACAGTGCCCAGAATTATTTGATGGAAAAGATTATGCTTTGGATGTGCTCTAAAGAGTACTACTGATCCTAAGTAGTTTCATGTAGGACTTTGTCAGAGCTGAAAGGAGCTTCATATTTGAGTGTTTTGTTCAGAATTCATTGTGCAAGGAATAAGAAATGGTTTGCTTCTTAGAGTGATCCTTGATTGGCTAGGATCATCCTTGTGACCCATGTAGGAATCATTTATCTTGCTCTAATAGGCTTCTTTTGACCTTACAGATTCCAACACATTACTAAATTTGATTGTCCACATAGTGTTATGATATTACGTGGTTCCTATTTGGCTGGGGTCAATCACAGAGAGATGAAGGAGAAAAGAAATGGTACTGAAGTAGCTTCAGATGGAAAAGAACTAAGGGAATGTGGCTGTAAACAATTAAGAATTATGTTTACAACACAAAAAGTAGGCTGGAAGGCTTTGGGATGTTGGGTCCACCTCCTCACAACTTCTGAGGTGAAAACTGACCTGAAGAATAGTTGGTCTTGCACTTCTTCTGAGGGGCTAGAAAATCCACAGGCAAGAAGATGTACACCACAGATGTTCTTCAAGTTAATTACTCCCGACTAGGTGAGCTCTCACAAATGTTACAGGCCAGTGAAGATGAAGCTAGCAAGCTTTGCTTGCCATGCACGAGTGCACCTGGCAGTGGGAATTCTGGTGGAAAGGAACCAAACAGGATTCCACGTTCCACCTTGGACCTTGGCAACATATGGTGCAATTAGAAAAGAGTTAGAGGCTCTTCTGTTTCACTGAGCAAGGAAAGAGAGAATCTTTGTGAGGGAATGGATTTCTGAAGCTGACGGGTAATTGGACACCCTTACCTTTACACACAAGCTTCTTTTGATTCATAATAGAAGCCAGTGGGAGAGGCAGGCTAAGGTAGCATTAGCAGATAGTCCTGCAGCCCTCCCCAATCTGGTTCTCTCCAGCTGTTTTGGACTACGACTCCCATCAGCCCCAATCAACACAAATGGGAATGGTAGTCTAAAATAGTTAGAGGACATTAGGTTGACAAAGGCTGTATTGCTGTAGCAGAAACTTTTTTTAAAAAAACCTACCTCATTGGGGAATTCACTTGCAGAAGACTGTACCCTTGCAAATGTGAACAAGAGAACATGGAAATGTGCTTAGCATTTTGGTGTCCTAGGAGCGTGGGTTTCCTGATTACCAGATGTTAGCTTCATTTTAGCATTAAATTTGAGATACCTTCATTATAAAATTTAGATTAGCAAATGTGGTCCAGAGTAGAGCTCGTGTTGGAACTTCAGTGCTCAGCAGAGACATCTCTGTGTCACATCCTGTGAACACTGTTGCACACCACCCCAGTCTCTGAGCAGTGCGGGATTCCAGACACTTACCCAGGGTTTGGCTTCCTTGGAATGAAGAACAGCAGATACTGTGGTGTTTACATGATATATGGTTTATTTGCATGCATATACAACCTGAGTCTACAATGGAGGGGCTCACAGCATTAACACCCCAAGATCTTGCTTCTCCCATAGCCACAGCCTTGGATTCCAACAGAAATCAAGCATGCCTCTCTTTATCAGGTCATTGCCTGCCTCCTGCTTCCAGCTTCTAGCTGTCTCACACAACACAACTCTGGCTTTTGTCTTCCTAACTAATAGCCAGTTGTGGGAGGGAGACCTAACCATTTGTTTTCTGGCACACAGACACTTCCTTTGTTGCCTTAACATCCCATACTCAGGAGGCCACTACCTCTCCAAGAAGCTGGCCTGGCTATTCCAGCAACTGAATCCTTGCTGGATCCAGGAATTAGAATGGTCTCAGGCATACTGCCTAAAACCCACCACCACCAGACTTGCAACACTGCATTATGTGCAAGGGTGAGAAACGGTTTATGGAGGTCACACACACTGGTCATCATTCCTTTGCATTCCATTATGGATCTCCCATTTGTTTTCTAGCAGAGTTCACATGCTAAAAGCCCATCTCTAACAGGTCCCTCCCTCAAGCCATCTCTTTGAAGCCCATATTCCATCAGGCCACAGGAGAGGAAGAGTCTGCAGGGCACCTCTGTCAGTTCTGCTGAGAGACCAGTCACGTTCAGCTCCTGCATTCCAAATATTTCTATTCCAGCTGATTCTTACAAGAACTCTGTAGCTAAAAAGGGAGGTTATTTCCCCCACTCCCTTCCAAACTCTTTTTCCCTTTGTGTCCTTTAGATGTTAGCCTAAGGCATAGGCGCCGACTCCATGGGGCCTGAGGGGGCCCGAGCCCCCTCAAAAATTCGTTTGGGGGGGCTCTGCCCCCCCAATAATCTCGGGCGCCCCTCCAGCAGAGCGCCACCGCCGCCCCTCCCCCAGCCCAAAATGCACAGGGTCGGGCTGCGTGCCTCCTGCCCTCCCTCCCGAGCAAAAGCTCCACCCAATTTCCTTCGGAGCTGATTAATAGGCGCAGCACGCTCTCCCCTATTCGCTCACGAGGAGGCGGCGCCACTTTATCTGCATATTCATGAGCTTATTTATTATTCATGAGCTTATTTATTATTCATGAGCTTTCGCGGGCTCCCCCAATGTTTTTTATAAGTCGGCGCCCCTGGCCTAAGGGTAGCAGCAGTCAGAGGTGTACCTAGGGATTGGTGAAACTGGGCCCTGCCAGGGGCACAGGCCTGGGTTGGGGAGGCACAATAATCACCCCAGAAATCTGTCTCCAGTTATCTGTGGAAGGTTGTGAGTTTAGATAAGAGCTGGAAGCTGAGCGGTAGGAGAAATGGCAAGGCAGTGTGGAGCTAGAGTGCTGGAGACTATGGAGTATATGGTGTACATGTGTGTGACGATGTGACACCACTGTTGTGGTGAGATCAAACATGGGAGAAGCTTCCCACCCTTCTCACATGGCAGCACAAAGGAGTACAAATTTTTCCGCCTCCCTCTTTCACTCCAGATACTTTGAGTACTTGGGTTGCATGCAGTGTAGCATTTTCTAATGTGGCTATTGCAGCCCAGTGGTTTTCTTCAGGGAGAGGGTGTCGATGCAAACATTGCCAAGGGTGCAAGGGACCCTAGATATGCCTCTGGCAGCGCTCTTACCATCAGTCTTTGGGAGCCACTTAGGAAGCTTTCTTTGACTGAAGAGCAGGATAAAAACATGCTAAATAGATGAAACAGGAAAATCTCCTCCTCCTCCTCCTTTTTTGGCAATCACTCATAGCCAAGTAAAATTGTCTTCCATAAACACGGTTTTAACAATAAGTGACTGCGGAGGCCAATTCTGGATCCACACGTCCTTCCACAGTGGGGGCATTGGTTTCCAGGCAGGAGTTGATCACGGTGTGGATTTGCCAAGCGTGCCTTCCTCTCAGCACGTTTCTCCATTGCGTCCTGAGTTCGAGTGTCTTCAAAGTCCATGACACCTTTGGTAAAGGCTGTTATCCAATTAGAGTGCTCACAGGCCAGTGTTTCCCAATTGTTGGTGTTTATGCTACATTTTTTTTTTAGATTTGCCTTGAGACAGTATTTAAACCTCTTTTGTTGACCACCAGTATTACGCTTTCCATTTTTAAGTTCTGAATAGAGTAGTTGCTTTGGAAGACGATAATCAGGCATCTGCACAACATGACCAGTCCAATGAAGTTGATGTTGAAGAATCATTGCTTCGACACTGGTGATCTTTGCTTCTTCCAGTACACTGGTATTAGTTCGCCTGTCTTCCCAAGTGATGTGTAGATATGCCTCTGGCAGCACTCTTACCATCAGTCTGTGGGAGCCACTTGGGAAGCTTTCCTTGACTAAAGAGCAGGATAAAAACATGCTAAATAGATGAAACAGGAAAATAATAAGGCATTCATCAATGCTGTCTCACAGTAAGTGGCATTACCCAAATATGGTGGTGTCAGTATTTACTTCTAGATTGTAAACCCCTTGGGGCAAGGGCCTGTCCTCTTGTACTCTATGCAACAGGGGTGAGTTTCAGGCGGGTTGGGTCTCCTTTTTTTAAAAAAATGCAAGAGTACTGCTTGCGCCCACAAGATCTACCTATCAGAGCCAGGGGCAAAAGACATACTGTTGAAATTAAAGATCAGAATGCACCTGAACACACACTTCCACTTTTCCCCTGGTTTCCAGGCACAGGTCCAAGAGGTTTTTAATTTGCCCTTTTGCTTCCCCCAGGAAAACCAGCTGTTTACCGCTGAATCGTAACAAAAGTCAATCGAGTTTTCTGTGGATGGATGTTTGTTCTGATTCAGTGGTAAACAGCGGGTTTTCCCAGGGAAAGTGGTGAAGCCAAAGAAAAATCTCTGGGACCGGTGCCTCAAAAGCACAGGACAAGCCTTGGGGCTTGAAATGCATTTTCAGTAGCAGGACTGAACTGAGTTCACAGCCCCTTCATGCAGACATCTGTTCCAGGTTAATGTTCTTCATTTCATCAGCAGTCATTCTGTTGCTGCTACTGTGAATGAATTGGGAGTCAGAAACCCTTGTCGATCTACTGCAAATCCCCCAAAGATCTATCAGTAGATGCTGATCTACCTCCTGCCCATCTCTGCTGTGAAGCATCATTTGCACCAATGGTTCTGTAAATGCAGACTAGCCAAGACCTGTATTCTTGAGCAGTGGCAGCCACTAGTCAAGTCCAATGTGTGAGGCAGTGTCCATGTTGGACAGACAGTAACACACATGCACACACCGTCACACCTTGGTGTCCTTTCATTCTGCTAAGCTGATAATGAGAGACAGAAACCCAGTGATTGAGAGACAGAAGAACAGGCCAGATTCTCTGCTGCTGTGGCCCTCCAGTCCTCTCTGTCTGGCCCTTGGGACTCTCACTGCACCACACCACCTCCCCATCCAAAATCCTCCCCCTAGACCAGGAGTCTGCAACCTTTAAGACAAAAAGAGCCACTTGGACCCGTTTCCAAAGGAAAAAAAACTGGGAGCCGCAAAACCATTGCGACATTTAAAACAAATATAACACTGCATATATTGTTTCTTACCTTAATGCTATATATACAGGATCGTAACGCACGCACCATCCCCATGCGACGTCACAGCCAGTACAGCGCCCACCACAGTGGGGAGTGTCGGGGCGCACAATGCGCCTCCTCCCCTCACTAGTATCCGCCCCGGAGCCGCGGCAAAGGTGTAAAAGAGCCACATGCGGCTCCGGAGCCGCGGGTTGCAGACCCCTGCCCTAGACCATGCCCCTCACCAACATTATTTTGCTTTTATACTGGAGTGTTTCTGCCTGACCAAAATGTGTCCTTGAACTCTGAGAGTACCTCTTGCTTATCTAGAAGGAGGATAAGAGAAGGGCGTGTGAGTTTATGGAGAAACCAGCCTGCTGTACAAAGCTAAAATCTATATTAATTTCCCTGCCCACTTTTGCCTCTGGCCCTACCCACCACTGGCATGTGGTCCCTGGAAGTTTGCCCAGACAGGAAAGCAGCCCCAGTTTGAAAATGCTTCCAACACCCCAGGCTGTAGACTTTATTTTCTCCCCCTGCATGGCGTCCAGGTCACAGGCTGGCAAAAGGCAAGAAGGTTCTCTTATCATTTCTGAATGTGGTCCCTGCTACTGCAGAGAAGGGGCTGGATCTGCCCAGTACAGCCAGAAATCTTAAAAAGACAAGAGGCCTCCAGAGTGAAGTACCATCTTGGAGCAAGGGCAGAAGATGCAAAGGCAAGGCAGCCTCCGTGGGTCAAGTGAGTGATGGGAGGAATAAAGATAAAGGTCCCGGTGTCATCACTTTCCAGTACGGCCGAGCGTCGTGGAGTATATTTATGGCCGCCATCCTTTATCCACCACGAGTCGTTACCTGAGGGCATGCACTGGCCAGGCAGCTTTAATAGCCCCATAAATCACCGCCATCCAAAAATGACAACTGAACGTGAGGGAGATGGGAGGGAGGAGCAGCCTGTGGGCTTCAAGGGATGCCTCCCCACCCTTTCTTTCGGAAGTGAGCTTCTATTCACTGCAGAAAGAGGGACAGGGCTCTGCTGAAGCTGATATAACAGACAGAAATGGTTTTGGCTGGACAGACAGGTCTGACCTTCTCTCTCCCTCTCCACCTTCAGGGCCAGTTTGGGTGTCTTTCCATCCCTGACACTCTTTCAGGAGACCCCACAGACACACTCTGGTCACATTCACACCATATAAAGGTAAAGGTAAAGGACCCCTGGACGGTTAAGTCCAGTCAAAGGTGACTATGGGGTTGCAGTGTTCATCTCACTTTTAGGCCAAGGGAGCTGGCATTTGTCCACAGACAGCTTTCCGGGTCATGTGGCCAGCATGACTAAACCGCTTCTGGTGCAACGAGACACCGTAACGAGTGCCAGAGTGCACGGAAACGCCATTTACTTTCCCGCCACAGCAGTACCTATTTATCTACTTGCACTGGTGTACTTTCGAACTGCTAGGTTGGCAGGAGCTGGGACAGAGCAACAGGAGCTCAACCCATCAAGGGGATTCGAACCGCCAACCTTCCGATCAGCAAGCCCAAGAGGCTCACCATATATTTAAAGTGCTATGATATCACTTTAAACAGTCATGGCTCTCCCCACCCCAAATAATTCTGGAAGCTGTAGCTTGTTAAGGGTATTCCCCTCCCAGAGCTACAATTCCTGGAGTTCTGTATGAAGAGGGACTGACTGCTAAATTACTTTGGGAACTGTAGCTCTGGGAGAGGAATAATGGTATTCCTTAATAATGGTATTCTCAGCATCCTTAACAAACTACAGCTTCCAGAGTTATTTGGGGGAAGTGGTGGCTGTTTTGAATGGTATTATAATGCTCTAAATGTATGCTGTGAATGTGCCCTCTGAGATGATGGGTATCCCTTCCTGTTTATCTCTTTCAGACTTACGTCCCTCCCTGTTAAGAACATGGGAAGCTGCCTTATTCCAAGTCACTCTTGGTCCATCTAGCTCAGTATTGCCTGCCACTGAGTTACAGCCCTTCCCCAATTACTTGCCACTGTTACAGATGTGCCAAGTAAACTCTGCTACAATTTGCAACTTAATATGCCATTAACCACCCAGTAACCTCAGGGGTCACTGCTATGCAGGCAATAGAATTGCCCCAGCCAGTTGACAGCCCCTGCCAAAGTCCCTTCCTGATCCCATCGACGGTGTCAGAGATCTTCAGTAATGCCCTTATGCCAAGCTGGCTCAGAAATGGAAGGGTGGCTGGGTAGGAAGACATGGCAGCACTGAGGCTGGGCCATTCCTTATGGAATTGTGGGAGAGATCTGTGAGAAGCTGCCTTGTGCTGCATCCTGACCCTAAGATGCCATCATAATGGTCCAAGGGTCCAAGGAGTGCAACAGGAGAGAATGTAGCCAAGGTGAGGGCTCTTGACCCCTTGTCTGTGTCTCTCCACTTTGCCCTGCACAGTCCTGGCCTCCCCACTCCCATTTCTGGGAACGTCTTTCCATTCCTTTTAACCCTGCTGCCTCTGGTCAAGCAGGTTCTGTATGTTTTTGAAATGATACAAATCCTGCCCACCTATTCAATAGAGGCCAACTTTAGATAATGCCCAGTAATCCTTCGTTCAAACTAGCTCTGCAGGAAAAGCCAAATTGCCACAAGCCTACTTCCTGTGGCATTGCCTGCTCACACACAAAGATTTCAATCCAGTTCTCCTTTTAGTCACACACATTCACAGAAGTTTGGTGGTTTGAATCCATGCAATGAGGTGAGCTCCCATTGCTCTGTCCTAACTTCTGCCAACCTAGCAATTTTATAGCATGCCAGTGCAAGTAGATAAATAGGTACCACTGCGGTGGGAAGGTAAAAGGCTTTTCCATGTGCTCTGGTTTCTGTCACGGTGTTCAGTTGCACCAGAAGCAGTTTAGTCATGCTGGCCACATGACCTGGAAAGCTGTCTGTGGAGAAACCCCTGCTCCCTTGGCCTGAAAAGCGAGATGAGCGCTGCACCCCATAGTCACCTTTGACTGGACTTAACTGTCCAGGGGTCCTTTACCTTTTACTTGCCTTGGAGTGTACACATCCCTGCTGCTGGATGGGCTTGTCCATTCAAGAACCTTGCACTCAGTCCCTGTTTGCTTGTGCAAAACCTCATATAGCTGGGGGAATGTGTCCTCTGAAGCTGTTTCTCCACATACATGGCCCAAGCTAGATGGTGGTGAAATTATTGCAAAACTACTCAATGCTCATTATAGCTTGATAAATTTTGCATTGTCCCTCTTTTTTCTACAAGCGACAAGGGGTCTGTTGTAGGTCAGCCCCTTTTCTCAGGAGGAAAAAGGCCTGATTAAGAGAAAGGTCCTATAATGTTCAGACTGATTTGTCAGGTAAGCTTCAGCTCATCCCTGGCAGAGAATCGCTTGAGCTGGTGACCTAGAAGTGTCACAACCAGTTTTCAGTCCCAAGATTCACGTCATCTTGCAGTTCACCCGTTTCCTTTGCTCCTGAGTCTCGGCAAAAGTAATCCTGAAGGAGGCCATTTCCATTACCAAAACCTTAAGAAACACAACACCTCCCCTTGATTTTGCTAGTTGAATAGGATGGCCCTGGATAAAAATATCACTAAGGAAACAATGTATGCAAATTTATGGGAGTAATTATTATCTTTTCCTTGTCTTCCAGTTTTAAAATTATCTCAAGACTTTTTCATTCTCCTTTACTGTTACTTTTAGCTTCTCCTCCTGTTGTGTGTGTGTGTGTGTGTGTGTGTGTGTGTGTGTGTGTGCATTTAAAACAGGATTTCGTTGTCATGCTGTTGCATAGATCACACTGCCAACTGCAAGAGCAGCTCTGTGATGTGATGTGTATCATTAAGAATGCTGAAAGACCCCAAATCCTTCTTTGATTCTTGCCTTTCCCGGGACCTCCCAGTCACTACAAGAGGTCCACCTACTACCTCCAGCTCATCACTATCTCTGTGATCAGTGCTGCCTGCTAAATTTCTGTGTGCTGGTCTGCTGTCAAAGGAACAGGGCAGATTTAGCACCAATAACTCTAATGCCAACCTGGGGAGGCTCATTCTTGCTCGTGCCTGTAAAAAAGAAAATGAAATTAAATGCTCTTGTAGACCAATCCAGCAACAGAAATCCACCCGCATAAACCTCTGAATCTGAATCTCAATCTGAGACCTTCTGAACTGGCTTGAAGTGTTTGGAATGTGGGGAGGGGAGGTGCCTGCATCTCTTTACTGTATAGTTTTGATTTTTCAACATTTATTTCCACCCACTAAGAACTCCACGTGGCTCACAGTGAAGTTTGTCAGCCAGGTACGCCTCCTTTGTGCCATTATTAACAACTCGTCAAGAAATCTGTCTTTCATATGCATAGAGTTTCCATGACTCCATTCAAAGCAGGGGTGGGGGAGACAGTCTGTTTGGTCCACATTTTAACGTGAAACGACTTAATTTGTACTTCCCATAACAATACATGGACCAAAACACAGCTATCTTTTGAAACTTGCTCTTCACCTAAGTTTGCAGTATAATTCCCCAACCAAATGTGTGCATTTCGGGGGAGAGTGTACGTAAAAATACTTAATGCAAATAGCGTACAAAGTGCATTACATTACAGGAAATAGCTTGCAAAAAATGTGTATATGATGAGAAATGCACACTAAAATGCTGATAATGTTTAGTGAGGGCTTTAAAAAAAAAATCGCCCTTAAAAATCATACTAACAAGGAAATATGGCAAACTGAACTTAAGATTGGAAGCAGGAGAAATGGGGAGATGTGGAAATGGGCAGGTTCAGCCACCTCCAAGTCAAAGTGCATCTGAGTTAACTAAACGTTCTTTCACACTACCTTTAGCCCTGTGCTTTAAAGCTCCATGTCTGAGCACTCCCCACCCCCCACTGCTTTCCCTAAGAAAACCCGCTGTGTGACGCTGAATCAGAACAAATAGAAATCCAGCAGTAAAGAGTGGGTTTTCGCAGGGAACGGACCGGGGTGGGGGGTGGGAGCAGTGCTCAGACACAGCACTTTAAAACACAGACCTGTGCCTAGAAACACAGCACAAAATGAAACCTGGGTAGCACAGAAATGCTTGGTGCAAGTTATTTGGGGTCAGCAGTGGAGCCTTCTGCTTTGCTTTTGGGGATACGGTGCCTCACGGCACAGCACACCTTAACATAGTAGGTAGGGGAGGGGGGAATATAAATCTTATAGTAGAATAAATATGTTCCTCTTTAAGGTGACACAATACTCCTTTGTTGCTTTAGCCATATTTTTGTCAGAAGAATCATCCGTTCATAAGGTGCCATCTCTTCCGACCCTTTGCCAGGGCAGAAAACCCATGGATACAGCCATTGCACTGTGACACAGTGGTGCAGGGGGGGCAGGGGGGCCATGGCCCTGGGTGCAAATTTCTGAGGGCATGCAACCAGGTGTCCCCACAACAGGCTCCCTCATCAAAGCCAGTAAAGGGACATCTGTGTGCACCCTGGGCTGGCCAAGAGGGAATGAGAAGAAAAACACTTCTGGAGCCATGGGCATTGCCCAGAGCGCCTCGCTGCAAGGGCAGGAGGGCAAGTCGACACATCAGCACTCCTGCCTTCATGTTTCTCTGCCTTATCGCTGCTCCCAGGTTGAGGCTAGTTTGCAAGGAGAGACTGGCCAGTGAAGGGACTGACCACCAGGAGGGAGCAACACTTGCCCTGCCCCAGGCACCGGCAACCCACGCTAAGCCCCTGCTGTGACACATAAAGCATGTTTCAGGAGACACCTTTCAGCCTCCTCTGACATCAGTATATCCAGTTTCTCTTCAAGTTTCAGGCTACCAAGTTTCCATTCTTCTGCAAAACTTTGCTGGTGAGAGCAACGTTTTCTCTGCTTCTCTTCACACTCCGCCAATGGAATTTTGGTGAAACTTCCGGCATTTTACATTCTGCCCTCAGCCGACCTGGAGTGCTCTGCTGAGCTGCCGAGGAGCAGACGCGAATTCAGTGTTTCCACAGCACCTTTGAACCAGCGAAGTTTCCCCCACCTCGAGGCGGAGGTCGGCTGAGGTGATTCCCTCCCGCCCTCCCCCTTCTAATTGTTTCAGTTCCGGAGTCAAGTAGCTCAATTGAGCAATAATTGCCTCTCTGCCGCCACCCACACAGACCGTGGTAAATAATTAAATGTGGAAATAATATAGCAGATGGAAAGCGGCATGGAAAGAACCCAGAGAAATCAAAATTAATCCTGCTCAGGCAGCTCCAAGCAGCTGCATTCAGCTGCAGGGCTCTGGCAGTGAGAAACCAGAGCCTGGGCCCGGAGGAGATGCCTCGCTGCCGCCACGATGTGCTCGGCTGAACGGAGTGCATTCTCGTGGATTCTTCCCCCCATCTGGCCAGCGGAAGGCTGTGTACTGTGGGCTGGAGCACAGAGTGGCTGCCGGAAGCTGGAGCAATATGACCGGCAGGCATTTGGCTGCTGTATGGTGACCTTGCAGAAGGCCGGAGCCAGGGAGATCAAGCAGAAGGAGCTGGCAGAGGCACTTGGGGAGGGAAGGAAGGTGTGATCACAGCCCCCCCCCCACACACACACACACAAAGCCTGCTCTGCTGCCAGATGAAGAGGTGGAACAAAGCGAGAAGATGGAGGGAAGGGGGTGTAATAAGGAAATTGTGTGAAAGTCAAGCACATTTTAGGACACCTTCATCACTGACAGGCCATGTTCCACCCTCTCCCTGCTGCCCCTGACCAGTTCTGTCCTATTTGTTCCTGTCTTGGTCCTCTTCGTGGCCAGTCATGGTACAAGATTCAAGAAAACACCCAGCCCTCAGAGAAGGAAACTGACAGTGCGGAAGGTGGGAGAGAATGGCAAAACAGGGTGCTCAGTGGGCCCATTTGAAGGCACTGACAGTGATTCCATGCTTGGCTGCACTAGGGAGTTCCCAATAGGAAGATCTCTAGTGCAGCCGATATCCATGGGGCTCACCTTCAACACCAGTCAATTGACCGGTGCTGACAGAAAACCGTGGGACAGGTGGGCATGGTTTGGGCAATGCTTGGAATGACCTATTTCGTTGAATAAACTTCAGTGACTTAGTTTTAAAAAAATCTCTGAACTACACCTGTAAATGGTTTCCATAATTGCTGGGTGAATTGAACATAAATTAAGTCCTTTTAGGGGTAGCACTCTGAATAATTTCTAGTTCATCTCCTAGTTCATCTAGACACCCATTTTGTTGGGCCACTTGCACCCTTGGCAGACATTTTCTGTGTGAGTACACATCACACACTTTCAAAAATTCAAATGTGCTTCAAATGGGCGGAAAAGAGTTGACAGCCATTATTCTACTACGCATATGTTGAGATTTCCTTCATTTTCTTACATGTATTTTTTATGCTTTGGATTCTTTGGGCCCTTAAGCTGAAAGAACATAATTGTTGGAGAAAATAAATCAAACCATTCACATCCCACTGTGCATGTGTTTTGATGCTTTCTTAGTCTTCTTAAGTACAGTTTATAATTTAACACAACAACTTGTAACATGATGTATGCTGTGTGTGTAATATGAGGATCATTTGGGTGAACTGAATTGTGAACTGGACTAGTTCGTTTTGTAAATTGTGTCCTCCCTAAAGGAGGGCATGTGTTGCGGTGAGACCTGGAGACTGACCTGGTTGTGGGTGGGTATATTGGATAGCCACAACACCCAACTGGTAGGTCCCTCGTTGCTGGGTTTAATCTGGCCAATGGGGTGCAGTCTAAATGGATCAAGGGACCTATATATACCTATGCACGTGACCCAGAGCTTCCTCTTTCGGCTCGTGCATCAGAACACCATCTCACCTCTCCCTATTTTTAGGGCATTTTGCGATTGACCTTCCTATGCCATTGTGTGTTGTCTGTCGTTGGGACAGGAGCATGGCAGGAATTTTCCCACTTGGCTGATTGGCTGTTGCCATTTGGGTTTCGCCTGCCACGTAGCAATTCGTCACAACTTGTAAGGTTGCAGATAGGCACTGGTTCATGTGATAGGGATGGGAGAACGGTCTTGCCATCCCTATGTGAAGGGTATTCCGTTAAAGGAATCCAGGAACTCAACTTGGTTTGGTCAACCCCTGAGAGGGGGTTGTACCCGTGCCTGAGTCCAGGGGAGCATCTGGGGAGTGAACAGAGTCTTTTCCCGGGCTTTTCACCTACCTCAGGTGTTCACCCTTGGCTGACCTATGCTGGTGCCCTGGGTCAGCGCTACCTGCAAGGGTGCAGGGAGCTAGTCAAACCAGAGCCTATGCAACCACTCACTTTTCTGTAATCTTTTCTGTAACTTTATTAAGTTGTGGCCCAAATTCTGCCAAAAACCAAAACTAAAATTTGAGTCGAATGTGTGTTTATTTAGGGGGGAGGTCTCTGGGTCTGAACACGCAAAGGGATTAACTTAAACTTGAATTAGTTAATTTTAAAAGAAGTCTCCCCCCTTCATGGATCACTGCCTTGCCGTGGCGAAGGGGCTTGAATAACTCAGAGAAGCTATGAGCTATGCCGTGCAGGGCCACCCAAGATGGACAGCTCATAGTGGAGAGTTTTGACCAAACGTGATCCACCTGGAGCAGGAACCGGCAAGCCACTCCAGTATCCCTGCCAAGAAAACTCCAGGGACAAAGGCAACAGGCATATAAAAGTTATGACGCTGGAAGATGAGCCCCTCAGGTCAGAAGGCATCCAACATGCTACTGAGGAAGAGCGGAGGACAAGTACAAGTAGATTCAGAGCTGATGAAGCGGCTGGGCCAAAGCCGAAAGGACACTCAGTTGAGGATATGCCTGGAAGCAAAAGGAAAGTCCAATGCTGTAAAGAAAAATATTGCATAGGAACCTGGAATGTAAGAACCATGAACCTGGGTAAGTTGGATGTGGTCAAAAATGAGATGGCAAGAATAAATATTGACATCCTGGGCATCAGTGAACTAAAATGGATGGGAATGGGCGAATTCAGTTCGGATGACCATCATATCTATTACTGTGGGCAAGAATCCCGTAAAAGAAATGGAGTGGCCCTCATAGTCAACAAAAGAGTGGCGAAAGCTGTACTGGGATGCAATCTCAAAAATGATAGAATGATCTCGATACGAATCCAAGGCAGACCTTTTAACATCACAGTAATCCAAGTTTATGCACCAACCACCGGTGCTGAAGAGACTGAAATTGACCAGTTCTATGAAGACTTACAACACCTTATAGAAATGACACCAAAGAAGGATGTTCTTCTCATTATAGGGGATTGGAATGCTAAAGTAGGGAGTCAAGAGATAAAAGGAACAACTGGCAAGTTTGGCCTTGAAGTTCAAAATGAAGCAGGGCATAGGCTAATAGAGTTCTGCCAAGAGAACAAGCTGGTCATCACAAACACGCTTTTCCAACAACACAAGAGATGACTCTACACATGGACATCACCAGATGGGCAGCATCAAAATCAGATTGATTATATTCTCTGCAGCCAAAGATGGGGAAGCTCTATACAGACAGCAAAAACAAGACCTGGAGCTGACTGTGGCTCAGATCATCAGCTTCTTATAGCAAAATTCAAGCTTAAACTGAAGAAAGTAGGAAAAACCACTGGGCCTGTAAGATACAGTCTAAGTCAAATCCCTTATGAATACACAGTGGAAGTGAGGAACAGGTTTAAGGATTTAGATTTGGTGGACAGAGTGCCTGAAGAACTATGGATGGAGGCTCGTAACATTATACAAGAGGCAGCAATTAAAACCATCCCAACGAAAAGGAAATGCAAGAAAGCAAAGTGGCTGTCCAATGAGGCCTTACAAATAGCGGAGGAGAGAAGGCAAGCAAAATGCGAGAGAGATAGTGAAAGATACAGGAAATTGAATGCAGATTTCCAAAGAATAGCAAGGAGAGACAAGAAGGCCTTCTTAAACGAGCAATGCAAAGAAATAGAGGAAAACAATAGAATGGGAAAAACCAGAGATCTGTTCAAGAAAATTGGAGATATGAAAGGAACATTTCGTACAAAGATTACCATAATAAAAGACAAAAGTGGAAAGGACCTAACAGAAGCAGAAGACATCAAGAAGAGGTGGCAAGAATACACAGAGGAACTATACCAGAAAGAAATGGATGGTTCGTACACCCCAGGTAGTGTGGTTGCTGACCTTGAGCCAGACATCCTGGAGAGTGAAGTCAAATGGGCCTTAGAAAGCACTGCAAATAACAAGGCCAGTGGAAGTGATGGTATTCCAGCTGAACTATTTAAAATTTTAAACGATGATGCTGTTAAGGTGCTACACTCAATATGCCAGCAAATTTGGAAAACTCAGCAGTGGCCAGAGGATTGGAGAAGATCAGTCTACATCCCAATCCCAAAGAAGGGCAGTGCCAAAGAATGCTCCAACTACCGCACAATTGCACTCATTTCACACGCTAGCAAGGTTATGCTTAAAATTCTGCATGGCAGGCTTAAGCAGTATGTGGACCGAGAACTCCCAGAAGTGCAAGCTGGGTTTCTAAGGGGCAGAGGAACCAGAGACCAAATTGCAAACATGCGCTGGATTATGGAGAAAGCTAGAGAGTTCCAGAAAGACATCTACTTCTGCTTCATTGACTATGCAAAAGCCTTTGACTGTGTCGACCACAGCAAACTATGGCAAGTTCTTAAAGAAAAGGGAGTGCCTGATCACCTCATCTGTCTCCTGAGAAATCTCTATGTGGGACAAGAAGCTACAGTTAGAACTGGATATGGAACAACTGATTGGTTCAAAATTGGGAAAGGAGTACGGCAAGGCTGTATATTGTCTCCCTGCTTATTTAACTTATATGCAGCATTCATCATGCGAAAGGCTGGGCTGGATGAATCCCAAACCGGAATTAAGATTGCCAGAAGAAATATCAATAACCTCAGATATGCAGATGATACAACCTTGATGGCAGAAAGTGAGGAGGAATTAAAGAACCTTTTAATGAGGGTGAAAAAGGAGAGCGCAAAATATGGTCTGAAGCTCAACATCAAAAAAACGAAGATCATGGCCACTGGTCCCATCACCTCCTGGCAAATAGAAGGGGAAGAAATGGAGGCAGTGAGAAATTTTACCTTCCTGGGCTCCATGATCACTGCAGATGGTGACAGCAGTCACGAAATTAAAAGACGCCTGCTCCTTGGGAGAAAGGCGATGGCAAACCTAGACAGTATCTTAAAAAGCAGAGACATCACCTTGCCAACAAAGGTCCGTATAGTTAAAGCCATGGTTTTCCCAGTAGTGATGTATGGAAGTGAGAGCTGGACCATAAAGAAGGCTGATTGCTGAAGAATTGATGCTTTTGAATTATGGTGCTGGAGGAGACTCTTGAGAGTCCCATGGACTGCAAGAAGATCAAACCTCTCCATTTTTAAGGAAATCAGCCCTGAGTGCTCACTCAAAGGACAGATTGTGAAGGTGAGGCTCCAGTACTTTGGCCACTTCATGAGAAGAGAAGACTCCCTGGAAAAGACCCTGATGTTGGGAAAGATAGAGGGCACAAGGGGATGGCAGAGGACGAGATGGTTGGACGGTGTTCTCGAAGTCTGACCAAACTGCGGGAGGCAGTGGAAGACAGAAGTGCCTGGCGTGCTCTGGTCCATGGAGTCATGAAGAGTCGGACACGACTAAACGACTAAACAACAACAACAAAAGAAGTCTCCAAGCTCTGGATTTAAGGGAAATGGCCTCACGGGCCAAATTGGGATCCAAGTCAGGCCTAATCCAGCCCGTAGGCTGGAGGTACCCCATCCCTGTCATATCAACCTGCTATAATCATAAGTGCCCTATTAAATCAACAAGTAGATGATTTTTTTGGTTGATGGACTCTTGTTTATGAAATGTTCTCGTTAAAGAGGTGTGCCTGGCACCTAGAGAGCAAGTTTTTAGTGCCAGGTTGTTGTTGTTGTTGTTGCTGTTGTTTTACCCCACATTTTTCTCTTCACAGGGACTCAAGGCAGCATTTTTCTAGGCATTTCAATTTGCCCTTCCTTGGATAATTCACAAGGTGGAGGCAGTAAAGAGCTTTAAAAATTTATTAAAAACAGCTTTCCTGGACTCCAACTATTAATTATGAACTCTCTCTTTTGTACACTCCACAGTTTTATTTGTCATACATACTTTTGCTCTGTTCTTAGGTGGTTTGGGGACATTTTATTAAATGTTATTGTTTGTACTTTTATTGATTTTATGTAAACTGTTTAGACCTTTATTGTAGTCAGCGATATAAAAAAAATACAGAAAGAAAACTTTAGTTTGCTGCATGTCTTTAGTTGCTGTTTCATTCTGTTACTAATGTGATGCTTTTAGTATATATTTTAGTGATATATATATATATGTGTGTGTGTGTGTATATATATATATATATATATATATATTTGCTTTCGTAGATTTTCACGGGTACAGGAATGCAGGTTTATGGACACGGGTGGCACTGTGGTCTAAACCACAGAGCCTAGGGCTTGCTGATTAGAAGGTCGGTGGTTCAAATCCCCATGACGGGGTGAGCTCCCATTGCTCCGTCCCTGCTCCTGCCAACCTAGCAGTTCGAAAGCACGTCAAAGTGCAAGTAGATAAATGCAGGAAGGTAAATGGCGTTTCCGTGCGCAGCTCTGGTTCACCAGGAGCGGCTTAGTCATGCTGGCCACATGACCTGGAAGCTGTACGCCGGCTCCCTCGGCCAATAAAGCGAGATGAGCGCCGCAACCCCAGAGTCGGTCACGACTGGACCTAATGGTCAGGGGTCCCTTTACATATATATATATATATATATATATATATATATATATATATATATATGCTTTCGTAGATTTTCACGGGTACAGGAATGCAGGTTTTGGTGTTTTCGGGTATCTTCCCGTGTAAGAGTTGGGGTGTCTAGGCGACGTTTCGACGAGGTCTCACTCGTCATCTTCAGGCTGGTGCTTTCGGCTTCTTGTTACTAGAACAGAGCAGGATCTCAAGAGGTCAAGACACGAAAGCTTTAGCAACTAATCCACACCTAATGACCCTCCTAAGTGGTACTCAGAATATCACTCAAGAAATCACTCAAGATATCCCTCAAGTAATTAATGAACAAAAGAAGAAAAGGCACAATAACCTGGGAACTTCCTCTCTGCCCAGAACGTTGGAGGCTATACACCACACCCCCTCAACAGTATTTATAGGAACTCAAACACTGAGATCCTGCTCTGTTCTAGTAACAAGAAGCCGAAAGCACCAGCCTGAAGATGACGAGTGAGACCTCGTCGAAACGTCGCCTAGACACCCCAACTCTTACACGGGAAGATACCCGAAAACACCAAAACCTGCATATATATATACACACACACACACACACACACACACACACACACACACACACGGGGAGCTGCGTCAAACTGAGTCACACCATTGGTCTAGCTAGCGCAGTGCTACCTACTCTGACTGCCAGCAGCTTTCCAGGATTTCAAACAGGGTGTCTCTCCTAGATCTACCTAGGAGCTGCTGCTGCAAATTGAATCTGGGACCTTCTGTACACAACGCATTCTGCCGCAGAGCTGTGGCTTTTCATACTTGTTTACTGTCCTGAAATTAGTGCAGCATACAAATGTTTTTAACTGAGGCACACACATTTTAAAAACAATGCCGTGCCCCAGAGTGTTATGCAATGTAGCACAATCGGGCTCAATTGTATTAGCTTTGAGTCTATGCGGGTTGAGCTCATCACAAAATGTTTGGATCGGGCTCTTATCTTTGATTCTGCATGAAAAGAAAAAAAAATATCTCCCACCACCACCACCTCCACTCTCTTAAAATACATGTTCCCCTTCCCAGATTCCTTCCACCCTTGTGCAGGAAAAATGTTGGGTGTGCAGGCGAGAGAGAGAAATGTGTAGGGGTTAGAAACCCCGAACAGAAAGGGTCTGGGCTGCATCTATTTCAAAACTCCCTTTTGCTGAATCGAAAGATGTTTTTGCACAGCTGCTGCTTGAGAACCCCATCTTGGAAAGATCCCCTCCGGGCCAGCGGCAATGAAAAGGCCCGTGTTTGACACACGGAACAGATGAACTACAGGGAGGCAAGTGCGTCTGTAGGGAAACCTATCCCACCAAAAGACAGCCCGAGGACATCTTTAAGCAAGCTATTGATTTTGAAAACAGAGCACATATCTCAGGAAACCTGCTGCACAATCCGAGGCTTACAGACTCTGCCTGATCGTCTGCATTAATCTGCTTCAAGCCACTGCAGACGCATCATTTAAAGGCCTAATTGTAATCCAGAGATAGAGAGGTGCTAATGCTGACACCCCAGGAATAGAAAGAACAGAATAAAATCAGGTGACCTGGTGCTTAAAGGGTTTGACGGGAGAAGCTGTGGCAGGATGTAGGGGGCTTAGTCCAGGGCAGCCTTCGCCAACCAGGAAGATCTAGGGGGTTGGGGTTGTTAGGAGGGAGAGATATTCTCTAACTGCTCTTCTGAACACTGGTGTGTCTTGACATGGGGCTCAGCTAAGGCCAGTCATGTATTTTTGCTAACATTGCCAGAAGGGATGCAAAAGCACTTCCCTTTCTTAGTGGTTTGTCATCCCTCTCTCCTTGAAAAAAAAAGCATGACAAGCATCCTCTGGCTCTCACTCCCAGTTGCCTTTCCTTGCTGCCAGTGACATGATCACCATCTGGCCAAATCCAATTGGCTATGAAGCATCATGACATCAGCCTGCTATGTGATCCCTGATTGGCTTAAATGACCTGTATGACTAATCCAGGAACAACAACAACAACAATTTTATTATTTGTACCCTGCCCATCTGACTGGGATGCCCCAGCCACCTTGGGCGGCTTCCAACATATATAAAAACAGAGTAAAACATTACACATTAAAAAGCTTCCCTGTACAGGCCTGCCTTCAGAATAAAGCAGCAGACAGGTGAAACATGACAAAGCAGCAGCAATGGGAAACAGTGGCAACTGTTTTTTACATGTACTGTAAGCCGCCCAGAGTGGCTGGGGAAACCCAGCCAAATGGGCAGGGTATAAATACTAAAATTATTATTATTATTATTATTATTATTATTATTATTATTATTATTATTAGGGCTCAGTGGGCAAGTTTATCTATCCATATTTGGCTTGGAAAGGTCACTCTTGGGTTGGTCAAAGGTGTTGTTGGTTTGAACATGTTTGAAATGCACCTGTTCTCTGTGGCTTCAATGTGGTCTCGCTTGCATAACTTACGGTAGTCTGTGGCAGGGAAGTAGACAGTCACACTTAAGGAAGGCTTGTCCATTGTAGTGAATGGGGCACTGCCACAGTAGCCTCAGTCTGCCCTCAGCCAGGCCCCACCCACCCACCTGCCTGCCTTCTTTCTTATTGTCAGACGGTGGCTGTCAGCTTATCCCTCCTAAGTCTCAGTGTTACTCTTGTAGAACACCAAATTCCAAAGAATGCCAGTTGTGTTTCAGTCTGCACATGTCAGAAAGTGCAAATTAGGCAGGTCTGCCCTGAATTGTGAACTGAGCCGAATCTCCCCTGCCCAACTCCCTTTCTGTGCTCTTCCTAGATGTTCACTACTTCTGGTGGTTTTGAAGCATCCATCTTGGCCATGTCTATCCTGCAGATGATCCGTTAATAATTTCAATTTAGATAAAAGGCATTCAGACTAATAAACCAGTGAACACATCACAGGAACTTTTTACCTCTCTCTAATTAAAATAATTATTCTGCAGGCGTGACAAATGGCTGTGCAGCTCAGGCGGTTGTTTCGTGACACGCCGCCAGGTCCTGACAGTCTCCTGGCAAAATCTAGGTAGGAGGAAGGGAAATGGCAAAGCGTCACGAGAAGGGGTTTTTCAGACCTTGCCGTTGAATAACGTTCTTCGCACTCCGCCCCACCCATTCCTCGTGCCGTCCAGACATTGACAGCTCCTTCTCCGTGCTCCCACTACAGAATTTGCAAGGCCCACCGGGAAAGCGATAAACAGACCCACCTGCTTCCCTGCCAGAGAGGAAAAACAACAGAATAAACAAGTGAAAGAGGGGGGAAGAGCCCACTGGCCCCATGGCTGGGCTGTCAGAAACCTAATGAACCTTGAAAGCCATTCAAGCTCTTTCCACAGATTCGGGAGAATTTCTATAGTTTGCCAGATCTGGGTCAGTGGAAATAGATTGTTGTTTTATTACGATCTCTATAGGCGCTGGGGTAGGCAAGAGGGAGAGGGGAAATGAGCTAACACTCCATTTCCATATTCTCATTTTCATCGCATCCTCTGACGTTGGCAGCTCTTGCCAGCTTCCATCTGCTACAATGCTATCAGTGCAAGGAACCGGCCCCAAAATAACACCTTCCCCCCCTTCCGCCTTTTAATCTACAACTGCTATCTGTCCACATCTGATCAGTAGGAAGAATGGGTCAAGACAGAGCTCATGTGTTTAGCAGGTGTCTTAATCCACAGGTTATCTCACAAAACAGAGTTTCCCATATGAACTTCTGTGGTAAGGGAAGACACTGAGACAGGGAGTAGATAAGGGACCTGAGGAACAGAGATTGAAGTGAGCCATGAATAAGGGGCACCCACACACTTTTGCAGCTTAGCAGGTGATGTCAAAGGAATGCTAGCTGCTCGACTCATTCCTCGATGCTTTATCAGGGCTGAGCTGTCAGGAAAGATCAAGATGGAGCCAGGAGCTAATAACCAGGAGATGCACTAGAGGTCAGTTCTGAAAGGCCCAGCTCAGGGGCAAAGCCAGCAGTCAAAGTAGAACATGCCAAGTTGACCCCTGTCACCTAGATAAAGGCCTTCTAGCCTAAACAAGATGCATTTTATAGTTCTTTCTGCCTCCAGTGGCTTGTCAGTGTTGCTAGCGAGTCAAAAGAGTCAAGATCCAAGGATCTCCAGGCATGCATCTCCAGATGTTGGAGACATCAGGCACCATCCTGGTGACCGGGCATCTTCACTTGGACAAATGTAGCTGACAGCGGCACCTGGTGAATTTCAAATGCTGGGACCATCTAGTCCAGCATCTTGTACTCACAGTGACCAACCAGATGTCCCAATGGGAAGACTACAAACAGGTCTTGAGCACACACAAAAACAATTTCCCCCTCCTGTGGTTTCCAGAAACTGGTATTCAGAAGAATGACTACCTCCAACAGTGGAAGAGGAGTGCAACCATCCTGGCTAGTAGCCATCAATAGCCCCCACCTCCATGAACTTGTCTAATCCTCTTTTAAAGCCATTCAGCTGGGGGGCCATCACTGAGTCCTGTGGGAATGAATTCGGCAGTTCAACTATGCACTGTGTGAATAAGCCCTTTATCTGTCCTGAATCTTCCAGCATTCACCTTCCTTGGATGGCCACCAGTTCTAGTGTCACGAGAAAGGGAGGAAAACTTTTCTCTATCTGCTCTCTCCATGCCATGCACAATTTTATAAACTTCTGTCATGTCTCCTCTTACTCACCTTTTCTCTAAACATTGATGTGAGATACATATTTCTTGCTGACATTTCGGGATGTTTCCCTACTGCACAGGTTATTTGTTTTGACACTGTCCTTCAGCTTCTTTGCTTGAGTTTCACTTTCCTTTTTGTTTCATGCAGTTGGTAGTTGGGCAGAGTCAGGCACTACAGCAGCCTTTGCCAACCTGGTGCCCTCCAGATGCTTTGGGCTACAGCTGTGCTGGCTGGGGCTGATGGGAATTGTAGTCCAAAACATCTGGAGGGCACCAAGTTGGTGAAGGCAGCACCAGAGGAACCCAACCCTGTTCAGCTGCTGGCTAGTGATATTATTACGCATTCTTAATGCTTCCCACAAAACTTGAATTTGGGAGACCTCAACTAATAGTAATCATAAATTTCTCAGCAGTAGCAATACGTATGAGTAAATAATGCGTAATGGTGAACAGACCTGGGGAATTAATACCTATTTTACCACTAATAAAGGTTGCCGTCTGCAAACATAATTGTTTTTTAAAAGACATTTCTTAAAGTACTTTACTTATACTATGCTTTCCAAGGCAAAAGCTTACAATTGAAAAATAATATAAATACAATTTTAAGAATGCAATTCTTCTTATAAGAACCCTGCTGAATCCTGTTCTCATAGCAGCAAAGGCAATTAGAGCTAATAAAATATTAAAAGGTGTTAAGAGGTAGGTAGAGAAGAATTTAAAATCAATTTATATGCCAATGTCATAGTTATTTTTGTGTATGATTCAGTGATTAGAATCATAGAATTGTAGAATGGCAGATGAAAGTGATGGACTACATGGAACTGGCAGAAATGACTGGCAGAATTCGTGACCAGGGAGAAGAGTCGGTGGAGGAAGACTGGAAGAAATTTAAAGGCTACTTGCAGAAGCACTGTAAAATTAAGGAATGTTAAAATGATGTCTGATTAAAAAGAAGTGGTATTGGTTAAAAGACTTTTAAGAAAATGCAAATGGGGATTGATAAAGGATAAATGCTAGAGGGTAAGGATTTGCTGAATTTAATATTTGAACTGGAATACAAAATGGGAGGTGTGAGGAGGTCAAGAAACTAGTGAATGAAGTATAAGAGATGAAAATATTAACCTATTTTCTGTTTTGCTTTTTTGGTTGTTCTTTTTTTTCCTTTCTCTTTCTTTTCTTTCTTCTTTTCTTCCTTTCTTCTGCTAATTGTTGTTTACTGTGTATTTTTTATATGTTTTGTTCTTGTATGTTTTTACTCTTGAAGTTCTTCTTATGTTTAAATTTTGAAACTTTTTATTGTCTGTGAAACTTTAATAAACATTATTTTTTTAAAAAAATAGAATCATAGAATTGTAGGGTTGGAAGGGATCCTGAGGTTCATCTAGTCCAACCCCCTGTGGTGCAGGAATCTTTTGCCCAATGTGGGGCTTGAACCCACAACCCTGAGATTAGGAGTCTCATGCTCTACCAAATGAGCTATTCCTCATGATAAGACTTCCATACAGTACATGCATCCAGTCATATATCAGTTTCTAAAAATAATTTGGCAAAATCTGAATGGTTTGGATTTAATGTGGATAATTCTGTGTGTGTGTGTGTGTGTGTGTGTGTGTGTGTGTGTGTTGGCATCCATCTGTCTCGAGAAACAATAGATAGCAGCACTGAAGTGACTTCCCCAGGGCGCAAGCCTGGGCAGTATGTATGGAGGTCCTGGGCTGCCCTGATGACAAGACAAGACCCGCTCCCGCCCCCTCAGCCACACTGATGTGGCCCAAAGGTAAGCAGAGCAACACATTGGTACCAGCCTGGGTGCAGGAATTGCCAGAAGGAGGGACACCACTCTGGATTTGTATGAGGCTTACTCCTTAGCCTTTTCTCCTCCCAAAGATGTCCCATAAGGCAGTGGGAAGGGATTTTCCCTCAGGGTTTACTCCCAAAGCCTTTTTTCATGAATGAGTATAGCCACAAGGCAGATGAGGTTTGGGATCAGAATTTCTTTCTCATAGAAGGCCACTTTCACAGGCTGATGAGCCCCATCTGCCCCTCATTTCTCTCAAGGCCAAATCATATATCCCACTTCAATCCACATCAAACATTTAATGCATCCTGGGAACTGAGATTTAGCCCTCATAGAGCTAGAATTCCAGCACTTGTAACAAACTTAAGTTCCCAGGATTGTTGTGGTGGGGAGACATGCTTTAAATTTCTTTTAAAGGTATAGTGTGTATGCATGCAAGAGGGAAAGGGAGACAATATTGCACCCTCAAGAAAACTGTCCGTCTTATTAATAGCTCAGCTCATTAACTGCTGGAAATAAACTTCACATCTGAACTTTGGCCCATCTGATGTAAAAAAAATGTCTCCATTTGGCATATTCCCAATAATTAGAGTGTTTTGGATTGAGCAGCAAACTTCAGCTTTCAACTAGTGTGGATGGAAGCATCTTAGCCATACTGAGATAGGCATCACCTTCCACATCGAAAAGGAGAAATGCAACAGGATCCAGCTTTCAAGATTGAACGACTGACGACCGGGATGCATTGGGCATGCCTGTTCATGCCAGCTTTCTAGATGGTGCGGAAGCATGCCATGACTATTTGGAGCACAGCAAACTTCCCATTTTGAAGGCTAGGCACACAACTATCCTAGCAATTGGGAAATTTGGGCTATGTCTCCAAATCTCCTTGTGCTGTCAATGGTGGGAGGCTGACCCAATACCTTTTGGTACCTGAGGTGAACTACAAAATGGCGCCCACACCAGAGAAGAAGGGCTGAATGAAGATCTACATGAGAAACAAGAGGGGAAATCAAATCAGCCTTACCCAATGGTTGACATGGGAATCAAAGGCCATTGTACAGGGGAAAATGGGCCTACTATGAATCAGGCCAGGCAGGTGCAGAGCCCAGAAGACCCCAGAGGGCAGCCCCCATCATTTCCTCCCTAGGAAAGGGAGGATACTATCAGTGCCTCCTATTCACTGAGAGGCTGTTGTGAAGGCAGCCTCAGGGGGGTGTCTGTTGAGGTGGTGGCAGATCCAGCCTCCAAGGAGTGTGCTGCAGCCATCGCTACCACCCTGGCAGTGACTGTGGCAGCAGCAGGCAATGCATTATTTGGAGTCTGGATCTACTGCCCCTGTGGATCCTGCTACCCAAGGAAGTAAGTCCTATTGGATTCAGTGGGAGGGGTGCTGGAGGAGACTCTTGAGGGTCCCATGAACTGCAAGAAGATCAAACCTATCCATTCTGAAGGAAATCAGCTCACTGGAAGGATAGGTCCTAAAACTGAGGCTCCAATACTTTGCCCACCTAATGAGAAAAGAAGACTTCCTGGCAAAGCCCCTGATGTTGGGGGGAAATGAGGGCACAAGGAGAAGGGGATGACAGAGGACGAGATGGTTGGACAGTGTTCTCGAAGCTACTAACACAAGTTTGACTTGGGGATTAACATGACAGCAATAAATGGGAATTTATTTAAAGATAATTATGAAAAATGCTGGGTTGAAGTGAAAAAAGTTTTAGAAATTTGGTCAAATTTGAAGCTTTCACTGCTAGGCCGTATTGCTGCGATAAAAATGAATGTATTGCCTAGAATGTTGTTTTTGTTTCAAACATTGCAAATTGTGGACAAAATGGACTGTTTTAAGAAGTGGCAGAGAGATATTTCCAGATTTGTCTGGCAGGGCAAGAAGCCTAGAATAAAATTTAAAATACTAACAGATGCAAAGGAAAGAGGTGGATTTGCCCTGCCAGACTTGAAACTTTACTATGATTCAGCAGCTTTTTGCTGGTTGAAAGAATGGCTGCTTCTTGAAAACACTGACATTTTGGATTTAGAAGGTTTTAACAATGTATTTGGATGGCATGCATATTTATGGTATGATAAGGTCAAAGCACATAAAGCATTTAAAAACCATATTGTCAGGAAAGCATTGTTTAATGTTTGGACTTATTGGAAAATAAAACCCCAAGGTGGCTGTCACCGATTGAAGCGAAAGCTCTGAAAAAGCTCAATATGGAGGTGGTTGAAATATTGGGAAATTTTGGAACAAGATGGAGATAGATTGAAATTGCAGAGTTTTGAAAAACTAAAAAACAAAGTGTGTGATTGGCTTCATTATTATCAGATAATGGAGGCATACAATTTGGACAAAAAAATCGGCTTCCAGGTGGAAAAATCAAAATTGGAAACAGAATTGTTAGAACCCAAAACTAAGACTTTGTCAAAGATGTATAATTTGCTGTTGAAATGGAATACTCAGGATGAAACGGTGAAATCTGCAATGATCAAATGGGCACAAGACATTGGACATAACATAATGATGGCTGACTGGGAACAGTTATGGAACACAGGTATGAAGTTTACGGCATGTAATGCCTTAAGAGAGAATATTATGAAAATGATATACAGGTGGTACATAACCCCAGTCAAGCTTGCAAAAATCTATCATTTGCCCGATAATAAATGTTGGAAATGTAAGGAAACTGAAGGTACATTCTTTCACCTTTGGTGGACGTGCCCAAGGATTAAGGCTTTCTGGGAAATGATATATAATGAACTGAAAAAGGTATTTAAATATACCTTCTTGAAGAAACCAGAGGCCTTTCTCCTGGGCATAGTCGGCCAATCGGTGTTAAAGAAGGACAGAACTTTCTTTATGTATGCTACAACAGCAGCAAGAATACTCATCACAAAGTATTGGAAGACACAAGATCTACCCACTCTGGAAGAATGGCAGATGAAAGTGATGGACTACATGGAATTGGCGGAAATGACTGGTAGAATCCGAGACCAGGGAGAATCATAGAATCATAGAGTTGGAAGAGACCACAAGGGCCATCGAGTCCAACCCCCTGCCAAGCAGGAAACACCATCAGAGCACTCCTGACATATGGTTGTCAAGCCTCTGCTTAAAGACCTCCAAAGTAGGAGACTCCACCACACTCCTTGGCAGCAAATTCCACTGTCGAACAGCTCTTACTGTCAGGAAGTTCTTCCTAATGTTTAGGTGGAATCTTCTTTCTTGTAGTTTGGATCCATTGCTCCGTGTCCGCTTCTCTGGAGCAGCAGAAAACAACCTTTCTCCCTCCTCTATGTGACATCCTTTTATATATTTGAACATGGCTATCATATCACCCCTTAACCTCCTCTTCTCCAGGCTAAACATGCCCAGCTCCCTTAGCCGTTCCTCATAAGGCATCGTTTCCAGGCCTTTGACCATTTTGGTTGCCCTCCTCTGGACACGTTCCAGTTTGTCAGTGTCCTTCTTGAATTGTGGTGCCCAGAACTGGACACAGTACTCCAGGTGAGGTCTGACCAGAGTAGAATACAGTGGCACTATTACTTCCCTTGATCTAGATGCTATACTCCTATTGATGCATCCCAGAATTGCATTGGCTTTTTTAGCTGCCGCGTCACACTGTTGGCTCATGTCAAGTTTGTGGTCAACCAAGACTCCTAGATCCTTTTCACATGTACTGCTCTCAAGCCAGGTGTCCCCCATCTTGTATTTGTGCCTCTCATTTTTTTCCCCCAAGTGCAATACTTTACATTTCTCCCTGTTAAAATTCATCTTGTTTGTTTTTGCCCAGTTCTCTAATTTGTCAAGGTCGTTTTGAAGTGTGATCCTGTCCTCTGGGGTGTTAGCCACACCTCCCAGTTTGGTGTCATCTGCAAATTTGATCAGGATGCCCTTGAGTCCATCATCCAATTCGTTGATAAAGATGTTGAATAAGACCGGGCCCAAGACAGAACCCTGTGGCACCCCACTAGTCACTCTTCTCCAGGATGAAGAGGAACCATTGATGAGCACCCTTTGGGTTCGGTCAGTCAGCCAGTTACAAATCCACTGAGTGGTAGCAGAGTCAAGACCGCATTTTACCAGCTTCTTTACAAGAATATCATGGGGCACCTTGTCAAATGCCTTGCTGAAATCAAGGTAGGCTACATCCACTGTGTTCCCTTCATCTACCAGGCTTGTAATTCTGTCAAAAAACAAGATCAGGTTAGTCTGACATGACTTATTTTTCAGAAATCCATGCTGACTATTGGTAATCACAGCATTCCTTTCTAGGTGCTCACAGACTGTTTGCTTAATGATCTGCTCCAGGATCTTCCCTGGTATTGATGTCAGACTGACTGGGCGGTAATTATTTGGGTCCTCTCTTTTCCCCTTTTTGAAAATAGGGACAACATTTGCCCTCCTCCAGTCTGCCGGGACTTCGCCTGTTCTCCAGGAATTCTCAAAGATGACTGCCAGTGGTTCTGAGATCACATCTGCCAGTTCTTTTAATACTCTTGGATGCAGTTCATCTGGCCCTGGAGACTTGAATACATCTAAACTAGCCAAGTATTCTTGTACTATCTCCTTAGTTATTCTGGGCTGTGTTTCCTTTGCTGAATCATTTGCTCCAAATTCTTCAGGTCGGGCATTGTTTTCTTTATCGGAGAAGACTGAGGCAAAGAAGGCATTGAGGAGTTCAGCCCTTTCTGTGTCCCCTGTTTGCATTTCACCATCTTCTCCTCTGAGTGACCCCACTGTTTCTTTGTTCTTCCTTTTGCTACGAACATACCCATAAAAGCCTTTTTTTGTTGCTTTTAACCTCTCTAGCAAGCCTGAGTTCATGCTGTGCTTAAGCTTTTCTGACTTTGTGTCTACACGTGCTGGCTATTTGTTTGAATTCCTTTTTGGTGGTTTCCCCCCTTTTCCATTTTTTGTACACATCCTTTTTTAATCTTAACTCAGTTAAAAGTTCTTTAGATAGCCACCCTGGCTTCTTTAAGCACCTTCCATGTTTCCGTCTCATTGGTATTGCCTGACATTGTGCTTTTACTATCTCCCTCTTAACAAACTCCCAGCCATCATGAACTCCCTTTCCTTTTAGTATTACTGTCCATGGGATCTCACCCAGCACTTCCCTAAGTTTTATGAAGTTTTATGAAGTCGGCTTTCTTAAAGTCAAGAAATCCTAGTATGCTTGGCTGCTCCTTTCCGCTGTATAGTAAACTTCAGAAGAGCATGATCACTCGCGCCTAATGATCCTCCCACTTCTACCCCACTAACCAGGTCATCAACATTGGTTAGGACCAGATCTAAAATGGATGTTCCTCTTGTTGCTTCTCCCACTTTCTGGACAATGAAGTTGTCTGCAAGGCCAGTGAGGAATCTGTTTGACCTTAAGCTCTTGGCTGAGTTTGACATCCAACAAATATCCGGGTAATTGAAGTCCCCCATTACTACTATCTCCCTTCCTTTTGCATGCTTGGCCATCTGTTCCAGGAAGGCATCATCTATGTCCTCCGTTTGGCTTGGGGATCTATAGTAAACTCCCACAATGAGATCTCTGTTATTCTTCTCTCCCTTAATTTTGACCCAAATGCTCTCACTTTGGCTTTGAGGTTCTAAATCTTGGATCTCTTCACAGGTATACACATCCCTGACATATAACGCCACTCCTCCTCCTTTCTTGTCTGGTCTGTTTCTCTGAAATAGATTGTATCCCCCCATTATTACATTCCAATCGTGGGACTTACCCCACCAGGTTTCAGTGATGCCTATTATGTCATATTTAGTTTGCTGTACCAAGAGCTCAAGCTCATCTTGTTTATTTCCCATGCTTTGCGCATTAGTGTACAGACATTGAAGTCCATTAATCATTCCCCCGTGTCTCTTATTTAAGGATTTTTTCCTCCCACCACTAGATCTGCGTGCTGTTTGCTCCATTTGGTCTATGACATTTGGATGATCATCTTCATCAATTGATAGACTCCTACCTTCAGGAGCACTGTCTCCCTCCCCCACATTAGTCAGTTTAAAGCCCTCCTGATGAGGTTTCTGAGATTTTTGGCAAAAACATTTCTCCCAACCGTTGTGAGGTGCAGCCCATCGCTTGCCAGAAGTCCATCTTCAAGAAACTGCAGTCCGTGATCTAAGAATCCAAACTGTTCCTGTTTACACCATTTGCGAAGCCAGCTGTTCACTTCCACTATTTTTCCCTCTCTCCCTGGGCCACATCGTTCAACTGGGAGGACAGATGAGATGACAATTTGTGCATTTAGTTGCTTCAATTTGTGCATTTAGTTGCTTCAATTTCCTGCCGAGAGCCTCGTAGTCCTCCCACATGAACCAAGAGGAAGGGGTATTTGTCAGTGGGTTTTATGATTCCTTGCAGTCGTTCAGTTACATCTTGGATCTTAGCCCCGGGGAGACAGCACACTTCCCGAGACATCTTGTCAGGCCCACAGATCACTGCTTCTGTTCCCCTCAGTAGGGAATCCCCTATCACCACTACATGCCTCCTCTTAGGTTAGGTCGGGGTTCTTCCGTGAGCTGTCCGTCCCAAGGTTGCCTGCACATTCCCTGAGGACTGACTTTGCTGCTCGTCTTCATATACCTGATCGACTGTAATGAGGGAGAGATCCTCAAATGGAGTCTGCTCTTCGTCTTCCATGCTAGGGGAGAGGACCTCAAAGCGATTGTGTATTTCTAAACAATCAGAGCGAACCCTGGGCCTCCTACTTCTTTGAGTCACGTTTCTCCATATATCTGGCTCCTGTGTTGGTGAACTAGCCTCCTTCTCAGGGGAGTCCCCTGTCTCCTCCTTGGTGGAGACGGTGTGCTCTGTTGCTTCCAAGAAGAGCTCCAACTCTCTAATTCTTTGGAGCGTAGCTACACGTTCCTCCAGTTGCTGGACTTTGTCTTTTAAGAGGGCAATCAACATGCAATTGCTGCAGGTAAAGCTGCCTGCAACCTTTGGCAAGATGGCAAACATTGCGCAGGAACCACAGGCGACTGCAGCTGTTCCCTCCCCCTCCATCCTGAGAACGTGTCGTTGGAGGTGGCTACAGCGGTCCTCCATCATAAAAAGCGTGAAGACAGGACAAATAACTCCCCCCACAAGAAAAAAACCTAGGTCTCCCCCAACAAACGTTTGAGACTAGCTCCCATAAATCTAAAAGATGGATCAAACTGCGTGCGCCGCTAGGCGCGCGCCGCTGCCCTGCTAGGTCTGATAAGCTCCTCCCACAGCTAATCCCCTGTCTCAACAGAAACCCTGCC
Source organism: Podarcis bocagei (assembly GCF_964188305.1). NCBI lineage: Eukaryota > Metazoa > Chordata > Lepidosauria > Squamata > Lacertidae > Podarcis > Podarcis bocagei. The sequence goes on from NC_138132.1 coordinate 33,696,295, forward strand.
CCCTCTGACCTTTGCACAGGGAGAACAGCTAATCAGCCAGAAAGAAACACACACAAGAAAACCTTTTTTGCTCCTTCTTCAACTGCTGCCCTGCTAGGTCTGATAAGCTCCTCCCACAGCTAATCCCCTGCCTCAACAGAAACCCTGCCTTCTGACCTTTGCACAGGGAGAACAGCTAATCAGCCAGAAAGAAACACACACACACAAGAAAACCTTTTTTGCTCCTTCTTCAACTGCTGCCCTGCTAGTCAGTGGAAGAAGATTGGAAGAAATTTAAAGATTATTTACAGAAATATTGCAAAATTAATGAATGTTAGAATGGTGTTTGATTGAAGTTAAGTGGTTTCTAGCTGTAATGATATAAAATAATATGGAAAATTGGATTTCTAAATAGGTAAAAATTTAATGTTATAATATATTAAGATCAAAGATCAGGATAACAAGGAGGGAAAGAAACTGCTGAATTAATTCATTGAATTGGAACACAAAAAAGGGAGGTATGAGGAGGTCAGGGAAATAAGGATATGAATGTAAGATATGGAAAGATTGTTGTTTTTTTCTGTAAGTGTACTTACTTTTTTATTCTGTATTTTTCTTGTATTTTTATTTTTGTCTTTTACCTTTGTATTTCTTGTTTTTATGTAATTCCTTTTTCTGAAACTTTAATAAATATGTTATATATATATAAAAAGAAGCTACTAACACGAGTTTGACCAAACTGCGGGAGGCAATGGAAGACAGGAGTGCCTGGCGTGCTCTGGTCCATGGGGTCACGAAGAGTCAGACACGACTAAACAACAACAAACAACAACAATTCCAGGCAAGCAGCATAAGTGTTGGAAATGTAAAGAGAAATAAGGTTCTTTTTACCACATGTGGTGATCCTGCAGTAAGGTTAAAGCTTACTGGGAAATGATATATAATGAATTGAAATTGGTGTTTAAAATAATGTTTGTAAAAAAAGAACAAACAAAAAAAACCAGAAGCTTTTCTTTTGGGAATTATAGGGACAGAACTACCTAAACTATATAGAAACTTATTCATGCTACTACAGTGGCAAGAATGTTACTCACCCCAAAATGGAAAGAAGCAGAAGTCCCAGCAAAAAAAGAGAGAGAATGGATAAAAAAACTTACAGAATATGCAGAAATGGCAAAACTTACTGGGAGAATAAGAAATCAAGATAACAAACTTTTTATAAAAGAATGGAAATGGGTTATTGAATATTTACAGATAAATTGTAAACAGATAAGAACACCTGCAGATTTATTGTAATAACCTGCAGTTTTATAAGAGTATATTTTTAAAGAAGATGAATAAATGAGCAAATTAGGTTAATTTGGATATGCAGAAGATATTAAAAATAAATTTAAGGAACCGCAGAAAGAGGGGGAAGGAAATGTTAAAATGATTGTAAAATTAGTGAAATGTATGAACCTGAAAAGCATAAATACCGTATTTTTTGCTCTATAAGACTCACTTTTTCCCTCCTAAAAAGTAAGGGGAAATGTGTGTGCGTCTTATGGAGCGGATGCAGGCTGCGCAGCTATCCCAGAAGCCAGAACAGCAAGAGGGATCGTTGCTTTCGCTGCGCAGTGATCCCTCTTGCTGTTCTGGCTTCTGGGATTCAGAATATTTTTTTCCTTGTTTTCCTCCTCCAAAAACTAGGTGCATCTTATGGTCTGGTGCGTCTTATAGAGCGAAAAATACGGTAATTATTTAAGAAAAAATCCCAGGCAAGCAGGATTCAGACAGGAATATAGGAAGCTGAGTCAGACCACCGGTCCAACCAGCTCAGTATTGCCTACATTGACTGGCAGAGTCTCTCCAGGGTATCAGGCAGCGGTCTCTCCCAGCCCTACCTGGAGATGCTGGGGATTGAACCTGGGACCTTCTGTGTGCAAGGCAGATGCTCAACCACTGAGCTATATTGATAGATTGCCGACATCGCTCATAATGGCATATCCAGCTCCTCTGGGTCTGAAATGCACCAGCCTCTCCTGCTTTGCTGGACCTCAGCTGTTGCCCTTTCTTGCTGATCTTATTTGTCTGGATCAATAATCTCCATGACCAGCCCTGGAACCTTCTGCATACTACAGAACACAGCTGCATACACAGCTACAGCCCTTCTTGCAGAAAAACTAGAATGAAGTGCATTGTGGGGAAACCAGGTGCACTGAGAGAAGGTGGGGGGCTCTTCTGCCATTCACACAGGTAGAGGAAGTTAAAGAGCCCTTTGCCTCTCAGCCCCTGCAGGGGCCAACATATGCCACTGGCCCTGCAGCTTCTGTTCATTTAAAGCACTGAGGGGAAGCAGTGAAATTCCTTCCTTTTGAACTCGAGGTGGACAACTGCATCTCTCTGATCCTAAGAAAACTGCTGCCAATTTGACAGAGGCCCCCCGAGTGGCTTTGCCACCTTGCTTTTCATCTAGGATCTGCAGTGCTGAGCAGCATCTGACCCATAGTGGAAGGTTTGCCAGCCAGGGCACTGAAGCTTTGATGGGCATCTTTGATGGCCCTCGTTTGCTCTTCTGCTTCGCTCCAGGTTTGCTTTAGCCAGCAGCCACCTGGCTCCCTCTCTGAGAAAGGAAGGAAGGAGGGAGGGGGAAGTGGCAAGCTGCAGCCCCGCAACCTGCCTCAGGACTGCCAAGCTGGCTCTGCGAAAAGCAACGATAGTAAACATAATCAGGGTGACAAATGAATTGTGATTCTTTTAAAGCCAACACATCTGTGGGAGCCGGCCATATGGGGGCACCCAGGAATTGAAGCGAGTGGTTTCCTAGGCAACAGGAACTTCACAGACACATCTTGGAGCAATGCCCCTTGGCATCTCTCTCCTGTAGTTTGGTGGTGAAGGATCCCAAAGAGAAGATCTTGCAGAGGTGACGGCAAGCAGCAAGGCTCACTTCGGTCACCACCAGGGGATGGTTTGCATCCCTTAGGTTGGGGCGGGTGACTTCAAGCCTGGGGACCACATGCGGCCCTCCATTCCTCTCTATTTGGCCCTCAGGATTCCCCCAGCTACACCCTCTTTCTCCTGTCTAGCCTTTTCAACAGCCTTGCTTCACATTCTCTTTTTGCATGACTGAAATGTGTCCTTGAACTCCAATAAAGACTCTTGCTGGCCCAGATGGATGATTGAGAGGGGTGTGCAAGAGTGTGCAAGAGCCTACTGTACAAAGGTGAAATTTACATTCATTGCTCTGCCCACATCCCACTTTGGCCTTTGGCTTCACCCAGCACTGGCATGTGGCCCCTGGAAGCTTGATCACAAGGAATGTGACTTTCAGGCTGGAAAAAAACCAGTTTGAGGCAGCAATGCTTCTGAATCCCAACTGCTGGAAGCCACAAGAGGGAAGAGTGCTTTTGCACTCAAGTCCTGCTTGCAGATTTTCCCAGGCATCTGACTGGCAACTTTGAGAACAGGCTACTGGACTAGATGAACCATTGGCCTGACCTAATAGGCTCTTTCTATGTTCTTAGGTTTTCATGCAAAGGTTCACCACACTTGCCCTAAGTGACTCTGTCCCCCAGGCCAAATCCATATCAAAGCATTTCACTGCTTCAGGCAGTGGACAAGATGGCATCCACATGCCCAGCTATTCCACAAAGAGAAGCTGATTGGATTAGCAGCTGGATCTTATTTCAACACTGATAATGGATGTTGTTCTTTAGTTGTTTAGTCATGTCCGACTCTTCGTGACCCCATGGACCAGAGCACGCCAGGCACTCTTGTCTTCCACTGCCTCCCGCAGTTTGTTCAGACTCATGTTTGTAGCTTCGAGAACACTGTCCCACCATCTCGTCCTCTGTCGTCCCCTTCTCCTTGTGCCCTCCATCTTTCCCAACATCAGGGTCTTTTCCAGGGAGTCTTCTCTTCTCATGAGGTGGCCAAAGTCTTGGAGCCTCAGCTTCACAATCTGTCCTTCCAGTGAGCACTCATGGCTGATTTCCTTAAGAATGGATACGTTTGATCTTCTTGCAGTCCATGGGACTCTCAAGAGTCTCCTCCAACACCATAATTCAAAAGCATCAATTCTTCGGCGATCGTGGATAGCATTCTCCAAACTGAGGCTAGCAGGCCAGCTAGGCTGCAACTCCTGCCCCATCTGCAGTCCAAAGCTTTCAGAGAAAATTCTTGTGCCAAAATTTTGGAAAGGTCTTTGTTTTTAGCAAGACTACCCGCAAATAGCATTTTTTTTTAACATGGAATTTTGGATCAGCACTATTACAAACCTAAACTGATAAAACAATCACGGTTTCCCTTCAGAGATCTTATATAGTTTGAGTTCTGTAGGTGACATCACAAACTGAACTGAGCTGAGTGTCGTGTAGAGCAGAGTGACCTTGGGGTCATGCGAAGATGGACAGCATAAATACTATAAAACGCATTAAAGATAAGAACGCATAACCAGTATGATGATTCATCTGCTGCTGAGTATGTCTTCTCTGTTAAGGTGTGGAACTGAAGTCCCCAAGACACTCAAGGTAAACACTACTGTGCTGAACTTTGAGGGGACAGGGAGCAAAATCCACCACGAAGCGGCTTGGAACAACGAAGTAAGTCAAGTGTTAAGCACCATTATTTATAACATACAATGATGCCTCCCCTGTGGGATCAGACCACAAAGAGGTCATAATTAGGTCTAGACCAACCGGATGGTTAAAGAGACAAAGAGTCGGCTGCTTCAATTATTGCAGTGTTAACTCCCAGTGAATTCCATTGATTGTTGCAGACACATTACTAAGCTTGGTGTTGCTATAATGAAATTTCAGCCATGGGATTATTCAGGAACATTAAGCCATTCATTTCTAAGTTGGCAGAAATCATGTGATTTGGGAGAGCCAAAACTATAATTGCAGATGGGTGGGAAACACTCATTCACAAGCATTTCCCTTTCACTCAATAGCATAGGCATTGCTCCATGTACAGGGTGAGTCTTTAAAAAGAGGCCCCGTGGAACATGTGTACTCTGTATCCACGGGGCCTCTTTTAAAGAACTCACCCTGTAGTTGCTGTTTCACTCATTCAAAGTTCACATTTAATTTGGGGTCTTTGAGCACATGCTTGGAACCACGCCAGGGTTTCATTCAAGAGTATTCGCCTTTTCCAGGTGTTGCATTTTGAGAGGTTGCAGCCTTTGTGTTCTTGCACACGCTTATCATTTTTACATGTTGCAATCGCCACCCATGGAGGGTGGGGAGTTGGGCGAGAGGTATTGTATGCATATAAGCAGAAGGATGTAGGTGCTTGTGTACAGAATCACAGAACTGTAGAGTTGGAAGGTACCCAATGCTCATCTTGTCCAACCCGCTGCAATACAGGAATCACTGCAACACATTGCTGGTGGCAATGGGGGAGCAGGAATCAATGGCATCTCCAGATCCTGTGATCTTGGCCACTGTTCATACTTGAGTTCAATACTGCTGCTATTCTGCTGATTACTTTTACCACAAGTGGCAAGGCTTGAAGAGATGTCTGTCTGTCCATATCTCAGTGGCAGAGCATCTGCACTGCATGGAGTATGTCCCAGATTCAATCTTCAAACTTTCCAGGTAGGGTTGAGAGAGTCTCCTGCCTGGAACCCTGGATAGCCACTGCTAGTCAGTGCAGACAATGCTGAGCTGGATGCACCGATGGTCTGACTTGATATAAGACAGTTTCCAGTTCCTATGTAAATCCTGGAGAGCTGCTGCCAGTCAGAGTAAACCTATACTGGGCTAGATAGACCAATGGTGAGACTCTGTACAAAGCAGCTAAGCATAAGGTGACCTCTTCTACACCACAAAAAGGACAGAGATTTGCACAAAATTTGCATGTGCTAATTTATATGCATAGATGCAAATATAGAAATAATTTTAAATAGAAATGCAATAGATCTCACCATAGCAGGAAAGATCTGGACAGCAGACTGTGTGGCTGCTCAGTCCATCTGCTCTGCGGGTGCTAAGTGTGGATGAGCAACGTCAAGTCAACCTCCCGCTCTCCCTTATTGGGGATCTTTATCTTTAAACCGGACCTGGACAGTCCTTCCAACTGTCCACTGTAGAGTAGGCCATAGGGCTACCTGGGCTATGTGGGATTAGGCCCTGATTTTACAGGTGTGCTGAAGAAAGGCACAAACCAATGGGCCTGTAAGAGCCAGATGTGTATGCCACAGAGGCACATAAACAGAAGGGGGTGGAGGAAAATGGTCTCATAGCAAAGACAAGGAGAATTCCCAGGTGCTTTATGTGAAGCTTCATATGAGAAAACAGAAAAGAGACTATTTAGTAAGAACAAGGAAACAGGAAGGAAGACTCTCCTGCAACTGGGTGTGGATTAAAGAGAGAATAAGAGTGAAATAGCCTTTCCCAAACCAACCTGGAGCTGCCATTGGGGACTGAACCCAGGCAGAGCAGCAGGCAGAGCAGATGCTCTACCACTGGGCCTTTTGATCCCCCAAGTCCCAGCAGTGCCCCACAGACACTAGGGTTGCCATATTTCAAAAAGTGAAAATCCGGACACAGTTGTTGAGCTTCAGACAGCAGTATTCTGGGCATGTCTGGGAAATTCCAGATGTATGGCAACCCTAACAAACATCAAAGTTGTTGTTCCCCTTTAAAGGCTCTGTCAAAAAAAACCACACAGCTTTGCCTCCAGAAGGACACAAATCACAAGTAGCCAGAAGGCCTCACAACTGTGAAACAGCTGCCTCAAAGGTCAAGAATGTGCTGACTTTTGTACTTCATCTGCTTGGATGACAACAGTATGTGGACGGCTGAGGCAATGAAATATTTAGGCCCATCCTGACCTGACAGTGTCTCTCATGGAAATTTTTTGTCATCTTTCCCCAGGGGGAGATTTCAGACAAGAAACCCTCTATCACAGAGGCCCTTCGGGGAGGATTTTCACAGCACCTGCTCTGACTGATGACCCAGATCCTGTGCCAGGTCTTTTTACAAGTGAGCCCTTCCTGGTTTCTCAGGAGCCACCTTCTGAAGTGATTCTTTCACATGCTCAAAGTCCACATGGAGAGAGGAGACTGACTCTGCCATGCTGGTCCTTTGTGCAGTGATTGAAAGGTCTGGAGAGAGAATCTACACACCTCCAGGTGAACATGCATAGGCTCATGCAGGCCATCAAGAATCTTGTGTGACTGGCATTCCTGATCTTGTGATGGAGTCATGCATTCAGCTGAACTCACACGCCTTTTGTACCTTCCAAGCAGTGGGCAGCGATCCACCATGGAGCTAGCAGGGGCGGAAGGTGTTGGGAGTGTGTTCAGCATGCCTAGGCTCCATGCTATCATCCCATGACACCTGAAAGGGGCTATACTCAGGACAGTGTGTTTCCTCTATGTTGCTAAGAAACACATACATACATACATACATACATACATACATACATACATACATTCTCCATCCAGACAATCCAAGTTCTGCACCAAGGAAGCTGTATTCTGCAACTTGTGAAAATGTATGTGAATATTGTTTGCATAATTTATCCTAGTTTTCCTAGTCATGGGGAGAACTAAGGAGCTACATGGAGAGCTGTGCTAAAGGTGAAACTACAGGAAACCTTATTTAGCCATTTCCTCTGGCTTCTGAAATTTCAGAATGCAATGGCTAAACCCTCTCAGGCACTATTTCCCCCCACAAAGACTAAGCATTTTTGTTGTGTGTGTGTGTCAGAAAGAGGGGGGAAGGAAGGAAGGAAGGAAGGAAGGAAGGAAGGAAGGAAGGAAGGAAGGAAGGAAGGAAGGAAGGAAGGAAGGAGGCTGGCCCCCTCCCCTCTGAGAGGTAGTCTGTTTCCTGATTTGGCAACTGCTGGCTCTGATGACATGGAGGTGGTGAGAACTGTGTTAGGGGTGATCCCTGAGTCTGAAGATTCAGGTAAATCCATTTCCTCTGGCCTAGAAGGTCCCTCTGGGTCTTCCTCTGAGCCAGGGGTGGGGCAGTTTGAGGGCAGAGCACATGGTACCAAAGTAGATGTAATTCAAACTAGTTTAAGTAATTAGCAATTTCCTTATTTATTTATTTTTTTAATGAAGAGGGGTACTGTAACCCATGGTGCCTTGCAGCTGTCCCAGTCTGGACTGGACTCCCAATGCCTGCTCTTTGTGTTAGGAAGGAAGCTTCCATTTGCACAGGTGATGTGTGGCTCAACAGTAGCTGTGCATTATCCTCTGCATGGGGAGGGGATGAAACTCACCACAATGTGATTGACATGGGCTGGGGTGGCAAACCATTGAAAGCCTCTGTGCCTTGCTCCCAGCGACAGAAAAGCCCCTCCCAGGGGACTGCAAAGTGCATTTCAAAATAGTGGAAAGAACTCCCACAGGAACCGCTAGCTTTTCATGCTGAGCAGTCCAAGCCCCACACACATCCCACTGCAGGGACTTAAAAGCCTTGTGCATTTATGGAAGAAAAACAGCCACCCCGTCCCTGTCTCTAAACTCACAGAGCCTTCCCTAGGGAAAGAATGAATCACCCCCAGATGGAGAGATTAGTCATGCTGTTTAAGTCAACTGAGGAGGATGCTTGGTTTGTGCGTTTTGGAGGGGGGAATTGTGAGGATCAGGGCCTATAGATGGTGTGTGGTGTGCAAGGCACACATCCTTATGGCTCAATAGTGCATGGATTCCGGTTCACAAAGTGCAGAAGGAGGAGGACCTTTGGTCTAGAAAGAAGACCCTTTAAGAGGCTGTAATCCTCCAAAAGGGGGTGCAGCCCAAGAGAGGCTCTAAAGTTCTCTATTCCCTTCTGACCATCTCATCAGCAAGTTGCTCACTTCGGAAGTCTTCATGAGATCACCTTCCCCAGATGGCTCCTCCACAGAACCAGAGCAGGATGTCCAGAGTTGGATACCAAGGATTGTTCTTGGAGCAGTCTGCCAGGCAGATTTAGGGGTTATCCACACTTAACTTTTGCCCTGCTCTTTCCAGGCACAGATCCACACTTTAAAGCTCTCTCTCTCTCTCTGTTGCTCCAGAGCTTCCTCCACTAAAACCCGCTCTTTACTACTCAATCAGAGCAAATGTCAATTCGGGTTTTCTGCGGATTGCCGTTTGCTCTGATTCAGCTTTAAAGAGTGGGTTTTTGTAGGGAAAGCTCTAGGGCAAAAAGAAAGAAAAAGTGCTCAGACACAGAGCTTTAAAGCGTGGACTGTGCCTGGAAAGAGCAGAGGAAAGGTAAGTGTGGATAAGCCCTTAGATTTCTATGCAACAGGTGCATCTTGTTGCCTAGAAACATCCAGAGATGTCCTTCAGTAGTAGCATGTGCACAGCCTATACCAGACATTGATGCAATACAGCAGAGATCCCATTTCCCCAAAATGATGTCATTTTGACCTCTTTCATTACTTGGCCCTGCGAGGCAGTTATCCTTCTGTGAGTGAGGCTTCATGGAGGAGCATGCCATGAACATGCCAGGGTGTGTGTGTGTGTAATGGCTGGTGGGTGCGTTGGCAGCAAAACTGCTTTTATGACTATTTGCCTGTCTAAAATATTATTTGACCCTGTGTTGAACTAAAATCAAGATAATTTAGAAACACTGCAAAATTAAAAACTTACCATCTGCTAAGCTATAATTTGCTTTCTAAAGCGTGCTTGCGAAGGGCTATAGCTCTGTGGTAGAGACTCTGCTTTGCATGCAGAATGTCCCAGGTTCAGTCCTTGAGGGCATCTCCAGGTAAGGCTGGGGATGTACCCTGGAGAGCCACTCACAAACAGCATAAACAATGCAGAGCTGGATGGACCAGTTGTTTGATTCAGTGCAAGGCAGCTGCCTATGATCCTTCGTACACCATGGCTCAGTTGGAGAACATCTGCTTTGGATGCAGAAGACCTAAGGTTCAAGCCCTGGAATCTCTAGGTTGGTGTGGGAAAGGCTCCTGCCTAAAAACTTGGGGAGCCGCTGCCAGTAAGTGTAGGTCAGGGGTGGCCAACTCCCAAGGTACTGCGATCTACTCACAGAGTAAAAAACTGGCAGTGATCTACCCCCTTTTGGGGGATTCAGGTCAAAGTTGTTGGGTTTTTTTTTAGGAAGGGGTTCTGGTCAAGGTGCAGGGTTAGAATGTTCAGCTTTTTTTAAGGGAGCCAAACTTGTTGAGCTTCTTTGAGGGGAGCCAATGATCTACCAGTGATCTACCAGCAGATTATGATCTACCAGTTGGACATGCCTGGTGTAGGTGAGCTAGATGGACCAATGGTGTGACTAAAGCAGTTTCCTATGAACTATTGCACCAATAGCATCATCTTCACTGCTGCCCCAAGGCTATTTTAGGGGTCAGAGCAGCCCTTTATATTGGGATGTCTGCCTGCTCCCTTCTTGCATGATGGCACAAGGGTTGTCTGCAGCACCTCCAATTCTGGAACCATCCCTACCCCCACAGAGGCAAGCAGCAGCTGCAGCCCACTGAGAGGGGGTGGGGTGGGGAGCCCGGCATGGGACGTGGAAGCAGGCAGCTGAATCAGCATTGAAACTAATGGCACCCAGGGAGTTGTGTATTGCCAAATGTGTTGCTCAGCGGGATCTTCTCTTTCTGGAGTAATTCATTTCGATTGTACAAAACCGCTGGACCTCACACAGCTTATTTGCTGGAGTTTTTATAGTGTGGTTTCCTAACCACCCGGGAAATCAATCACGAATCTCCTTGGAGGAATTTGCAGGGGGGAAACTGTCGCTCATAAAAAGTAAATATAAGCAGCCCACACGCCCTGCCAAGACTGCCAAAGCAGAAAAGAACCAGGTGCTGGGTAGACTTCTCTTCTTTATTCATGCCCCCCTCTCTTACACACACACACACACACACACACACACACACACACACACACACCACTTTGGCAGTTGTAAACTGCGCTCTAGAAATACAAATTAGCCTCAGGTCTGATGCTTAAATTCAAATTATCTTCTAAGGCTCAGAGGTATCTACCTGGCCCCCAACAGCGTTGTGGCCAGGGGCAGTTTGTCATTACAAGGAGTCTCTTTCATCTCCAGCCTGATTTAATAACAATAATCTTATCGGCTCCATCCAAGAGTTTGTCAATCCCACTACAAGTGCCACATTTTCTACGCTTAGCTGGAGAGAAGAATTGAGGCCCTTAATCCGAGGCAGTTCGTCTTGGGAGACCCTGAGACTTGGAGAGATGCTCCCCCCCACCCCCGCTGTCCTGGGAACTACTGGGAACTACTCAGTAGCAGAGGCCTCTGCAGATGAGGGGGAAGCAACGCCCAGAGAGCAGGCTTCCTTGTCACCAGCCCTATGTATTAAAATGTCCCTTGACTGCTGTCTGCCTCTCGAAACGGAAGCCTTCAGGCAGCTTCAAGGCAAATGCAGAACACAACTTTAATGCCCAAGGAGTGTACAGTCCATGTACCTGTGTACACAACAGCTGAGCTGTGCAAATGAACAAGGATACATTCTTTTACTCATGTGCAGAGAGAGCTTGTACCTGCATTCAGAGTAATGTGTCAGCGATCCTCTTGCCTTCACTTTTCAGCTTTCCATCCTTAGAGTGCCAACTCACTCCTGCTTCCCTAGGTACCAAAGATGACCTTCAACACTTTCCAAGTCAGGAGGGTGCTGTATCCCTCTGCCCTTCCTCTAGCCCTGGACAGCAGAAATCAGTTTCAGCACTAGCAAGAGTATATTAGGGGCCATAGCAAGAGAAGTCCATAGCTCTCTTAGGACTGCTGATAGACACAACTGTCAGTTTTGATTTCTTTCAGTTTCTCATTTTTCCAACTTTCAGTTCAGTTTCCCCCCATTTCTGCATCAATTTGTGTTTCTTCAAAAGTTTGCACAAAGATTCCTATGCATTTTGATGCAAATTTCTCTGCAATTTTGCCTCACATATGCATTTGCAAGTAATTTCCCCTATATTAATGTTGCTGTGTGTGCTGTTTTCACCAATATATGCCTTTTTGTGCACAGTTCTTGGCTGGAGAACTGCATCACCAAATCCATAGAATAGTGAATTTTGATGGACAGCTGAGTTCCAGATTGCTTATTGGTTCAGGAAGTGCAAATCAGGTAGGCTTACATTTAATAGGGCAGACTGAATGACCTTCTCCCCTATTCCTACTTAAGGACTCTGCCAGACCCAGGGTTGAAGTGCTGAAGAAAACATTTCCATCCTATTCCTCCTGCATTATTTTCTGTCACCTCTGTCTTTCTCCAATCTTTTGTGCACTGCAGGGGTGTGTAAAACGATTCTCCTTGACAGCTCGACAGCAAAATTAGCAAGTCCCATTAACCTCTTGGAGGGCCCCAGGTTCAGAGACATTTTATCTCCCATATCCCAGTGGGGAGAAAAAAAGAGGAGTCAAGTGAGGGTGAGACATTTGGGGGGGTGTATCAATATGAGGAGGAAGGCAAGGCTTGATTGAAAGTTCACCACACCTTTCAGTTGTCTGAGCCTTCCTCCCAAGCCCCCCCCCGGGGGGGGAGTGAAACAATCCCCAGTTCTTGTTATTTCAGTTTGGAAGGCAGAGCAGGGTTGATGGCCTCCTATTTCATCCTGAGCAAGTTACATCTATTTAAAAATCCAATTGATTTTCTCGCATTATAGCATCTTCCATTCTTCACTTTCCTTGGCAATGTAAATTATTGCGAATCTATCTCATGAATGGTAATGAACTAGCAACACCACCGTCTCCCCCCCCCCACCTCTCTCCCCCACCCCATACATGGAAATTTCTATCTTTAAAAAATGATGAGAACGGCAACAGACAAAAGCTGAACTCTTCTTTGTTTCAAAGTGTTGAAGTGGGGGGGGGAGCTCTTCATGTTCTTTGCCTTGTCTATATAGCCCTATCTTTAAGTTCTATATATAGATCAATGCATCTTCCAGCTAATCTCTTTACAATCATAAAGCTATTAAATTAATTAACGCAAATGAAAGTGGCAATACAGGATGGTCCCTGAAGGGTGTGCAATCATTTTACATTTATTTATACTGAAAAGTTTTTTTCTCTAAGAAATATGCCGGCGTAAGCAATTCTCAGAGTTAATTTTTATTCTGAAGGGCTTTGCTACTTTTGACAGGTTTGCTGTTTGAGCCATTCTACTCTGGCCTGTGTCAAGTCCTGCTGAAGAACATTTGAGAGAAAATATATGGAGACTTGGGAAAGACGTGATCAAGGTACCTTTCTCAGTGACCAAGACAACTGCCTGCCTCGATATCTCTGTCAGAGGAACCTCCTGGCTTCAGAAAGGAAATTCCCTGATGTGGAAGGGCCTTCACTTCATGATAGAGACATGCAAAAGGTCACAGGTTCATTTCGCAGCATCTCCAGTTAGGTCCCTCCAGAAACCCGGGAGAATCACCATCCATCAGTATAGAGCATGCTGACCTAGATGAACCCATGGTCTGGCTCCATAAAAGGCAGTCTTTGCAAATCCAACATCCTCCAGATGTTTGGGATTACAACTCTCATCAGCTCCTGCCCTCCGATGGGAGTTGTACTCCATAATACCTGGAGGACAGCCAGCTGGGGAAGGCTGTCCTTTGTGCTACTTGGCACTGTATGCACTTGGGCACTGGGAAAGAGCCCTAGCTCTTTCCCTAGCATCCACTCTTCATGCAGAAAGCTCCAAATTCAACTCGCAGCTTCTCCAAGTAGGGATGGGAGGGAACCCAGTCTGAAATCCTGAAGAGCTGCCGCCAGTCTGTGTAGACAATACTGAGCTGCATTTCAAGGGGTTAAACTGCATAACTCTCAGGGTCCTTTCCAACTCTACAATCCTATGATGCTATGAATTAGGTGTATAAGGCACCTTTCTATATTTAGGCCTCTTCCAGTACAGAAAGAAACAGGTGTAAAAGTCAGAGCAGGGGAAAGGCATCTCCACCTCCAGAGATTTATCAAGGTGGGATTTCTCTGGATTGTACCTGTTTTGAAGCTATACTCTCTATATGTACTCAGTGAAAAACTCTCCAGAGAAACTTTGCTAGTCCTACGAATGCCCTTTTATCTTGCCTCAAAATCCTTCAGTTGCTTTAGCTGATCAGGAACCTCCAAGTTCACCTTGAATATCACTCTAGGAAACAGTCACTGGCTGCCTTACCCTGAAGCTGGCGGGGCTCCTTCATCACTTAACCATCTTCCTTCGGCAGCAGATGGCCACAGACATCGAGAGAGAGAGACCACCTTTGGTGTCAATCATGCACAATTTTCTCCATGGCTCTCTCAAGATGAGAGATGACTTCCTTGCTGTTAAATGGGCCTGTCTGTGAGAGCAAGAGGCATTTGTTCGGTTTTTTGTTTAGTTTTTGTTTTTTCATTTTCCCCAACTCAGCTTCCATCTTGGTGGGACACAGAAGCTATTTTTGGGCGAGCCCGTACTCATAATGGAGAAATGCAGGTGCTTTCGGAGGGGATATTAAGTCTAAAGAGCTGATTAAGTGCAATGGAAACTGTGTCAGTTTCTTGTCACTGAAGAGAATGTGCCAGCGTTGCGGATTAAGCCTTGACTGACAGTTTGGGATTGCAGGCCGACAACCGATCAATCACTGGAGGTGATGGGAGAGAGGAAAGCATCCCTTATCACAGCCTAACATTGCAAGTGAGAGAAGCCATACGGGCAGGGAGAGGGCAAGGAAGAGAGAACGCGGCCAGATTAAAAATGGCACTCAGAGTGAAGTGGAGCCCAGGAGATCAGAGGGGTGAGGTGGGGAGGAAATGAAGTCCCGGCGGGGTGAGCTTGTTCGCCACATACATTCTTCATAGAGTCATAGAATTGCAGAGGAGGAGGGGTCATCTGGTCCAACCCCTTGAAATGCAGGAATCTTCATCTGCATATGGAAAACACAACTGAATTCCCACAGCCATTTTGCACATGGGAGACACCGAAGGAAGCAGAGAGTCAACTCAGACAGTTGAATAGCTTAATGCTTCTGGCTTTTGGTCACCCCCGTTTGGAATCACCTACAGCAGATTCTTTTTGAAATATTTTTCTTCCTTCCCTATGGAATTCCTGCTTCTGTTATTTGTTTCACGTGACTTTTAAAGACTATTTGCCCAAGGCTTTTCCCGAGCACTGAATTTGATTTTTGAAGCTGGGCGCTGTGTTCAGTAAATCTGACTTGTATTTTATCTGTTATTTTAATGATATTGGGAGCTTTGTGTGCCACTTAAGAGATTTTTATTTAATACTGAGTGGGATATAAATGCTCTTAAAGAAGCATGTTCCTCAATAAATCTGTTCTTCCTTGGAGGTTTTTCAGCAGAGGTTGGATGGCCATCTGTCAAGGATGCTTTAGTTGAGATTCCTGCACTGCAGGGAGTTGGACTTGATGACCCTCAGAGTTTCTTCCAACTCTGCAAACTACTATGATTCTAACCCACGGTTCTTGGGGTCACTTCTAGACATGTAGGGTTTGAGCTATTTTACTCATTACTTATTATTACACTCATATGCCACCTTCCCTGCAAAGAGCTCAATTTACCCTCGCAACAACACTATGGTGGGGAGCTCATCCAAACTTCCTTTTGTACCATGTTTCTAGGCACAAGTCCAGTGCTTTCCTTGCAAAGAAGAAGAAGAGGAGGAGGAGAAGGAGTTTGGATTTGTTATCCCGCTTTATCACTACCCAAAGGAGTCTCAAAGCGGCTAACATTCTCCTTTCCCTTCCTCCCCCACAACAAACACTCTGTGGGGTGAGTGGGGCTGAGAGACTTCAGAGAAGTGTGACTAGCCCAAGGTCACCCAGCAGCTGCATGTGGAGGAGCGGGGACGCGAACCCGGTTCACCAGATTACGAGTCTACCACTCTTAACCACCACACCACACCAGCAAAAACCTGCTGTTTACTCCTGAACTGGAGCAAATGTCAATCTGTGGCCATTTGCCATTTGTTCTGATTCAGCATTAAAGAGCAATTTTTCCTGGGGAAAGTGGCAGGGGGGAAACAAAAGTGTTTGGACATGGTGCTTTAAATGTGGACCTGTGCCGAGAAAACAAGGGGCAAAAGGTGAGTGTTAGATTAAGCTAAGGCATGGTGCCTGGTTCAAGGTCCCCCAGTGAGCTTCACAGCTGAGTAAGGATTTGAACCCTTGTCTCTCAACACTCTAGCCGCTATACCACATTGGCTGAAACCAATGCTTGAAGTGGTGTCTGAAATACAAAATGTATTCCTCTGTTGCCCTAGCCTATTGAAATCAGGGTTCATCAATGCAGCAATAAAAAAAACTTGTGAATGGCAAGAAGCTTGCAATAATACAATTTGTCTGTAAAGTCATTTGAAAGCCTTCTCTTATTCAAGATAGTCCATCAAAAAAAAATTCATGTTAGCCAACCCATCTCATAAATGCCTACTTCTTTCCTGCAAGTTCAATTGGCTTTGCATTGAAGTATAAAAACATGATTCAAAAGAGAGAACAGGCAGATGGAAGAAATATTTTCAAGTGCCTCTTGAGAAAGAGTTATTGTTTACTCAAAATCTATCTGGTTATATTTTAATGGAATATTGATTAAATCGGAATTGAAGGCTTTTGGTTATACAGAATGCTTTGTTCATATGACATCCAAACTCACAGTCAGTTCTCACAACCACTTCCTTACGCACCAAAGAGGGGAAAAACAGGACAGTTTTCAGTGGATGATTGCACTGAAGCAGTTTGGCAAATGCTTGAGCTTTTGGATAAATCACTGGATCATCAGTTCAGCACCTGCATGTTAAGTTGACAGAGTTTCCTGCCATGGCTATGAAACTTTGAAGGAAACTTTTAAGGTTCCTGTCTGGGCCAAACACCTGCATAGTTTTGAAGGAAGAAAGCCAGATTTTCGGTAGGAGCAATGGCATTTCTCCGGGCAATTTTTTCTTCCAGAGATCCTTACTGTTTTTGCATCTCTCACACATATAATCTAATACACCACTTGCAAGCTGGTGCCATCCAGATGTCTTGGACTACAAATCCCATCAATGTCAGCGTTGCTTTAGAGTTGGTTAGTAGTGTAGTTGTCAGCCAAACGGTCTGTATTCAGGAGCACCAGATTGGCCCTGTGACCATCAGTGCCCAGGACTGTGGGTGCCATGCAGTGTGCAGGGCCCTGGCACTGAAATTTGTGGGTGCACGGCCTCTTCATAAGGAATTTTATGGGTGTTTGGGCATCCAGGGCCCCGACACCTATGTCTAGATGCTTCTGACAACTTCCTCTTCTAAAATTCTACATTAAGTAAAGTTGTTTTTCAGAATAACACAAGTTAGTTATTTATGCAATTATTATATTTTTTAATGCAACTGTAAGGCTTCCGGAACCACTTACAGATCACTAAAGAAAGAAAGAAAAGAGTGTCTGTCCTCAAGCTTACATTCTTTTTAAAAAGTCATGATGTAAAAGGAAAGGGATGAGGAAATCAGCAAACCCAGGTACAAGTTCAAGGAGAGGAGGCACCAAAGGTTGCTGGTCTCCTTGCTCTTTCTTCTCTGTAACAGCCTGATGTAGAGGCTGCAGCCCTGCACCCATTTTCTTCCCTCTTCTGTTATAGCCTGACTGAATGGCTGCTGCCAGGTAAATACATGCAAAATTGCCTATTTATTTCATTTAAAGAATAATTATCTCACTCTTCAGCCAAAAAAAGGCTGCTAGAGCAGCTTCCAGATTACTAAAAGAAAGGCAGTCCCTCAGGCTTACAATCTAAAATGGCATGACACAAACTGAGAGAAAGAAATAAGCAAACTCAAGCAAAAGTTCCTAGTTACAAATTGCTCTGATGACTGGCCTGGGGTGGGAAATTGACTGTATGGATGGAGAGTGGCTCAGGTGGAATGGTTGCAGCTGGTGGAGGGAGGAGCCTGGTATTCTGGGCACCTGCCTGGCACTGTGTATAGGCAAGGCCCTCTAGCATCTGAGAGGCTGCACCCAGCTTGTGGAGATGTGGTTGTAGGGAGGGGCAGACTTTGGTCTTTCAAATTTCAGTGGCAAGAGTTCCAAAGGCCAGGCAGAGAGGCATAGATGACCACATTTGGCCCCTGGGTCCAAGCTGCCCCATCCCTGTTGCAGTCCAAAATGTCTGGAGGGCCATGGGTTGGAGAAGGCTGAATGAGACAAAGTGCTTTCAGATCCTGGAGCATAAAAGCAGAACAAAAGAAGGAGGAAGGAAAATGCTCTATCAGCAGGGAATGCCTCCCTGCTCAGAAAATGCAACATTCTCAAGGGAATAGTGTTGGGAGGATGTTGCTGACTTTGGGGGCGCATTTGACCAGCCAACCAAGAGATGGTTCTCCAAGAAGATGCCTCTGAGCTCTCTGAAGCTGATAAGGAGCCTTTGATGAGGATCAGCTGGGGGAAGGGAGGGCCAACAGAAAATCGACTAGGCTGTCTCTCTGTTGCTTTCTGAGATTGCTGATAAAATATTTTGTCCTTTGACCCTTTCATTCTGTTGCAGGAGGAAATAAAATAATGAGTGGAATCAATTCAGAGAAGAAGAGAGGCATCAAAGGAAAAGAATCAAATGGCTCCCCGGAGAGAGAGAGCGCAGTCCAACAAGCAGCAGCATCCTATGACTCAGCCAAGTGACCTCTGGGAACCTCACTAGACCAAGCCTAAAGGTAGCTGAGCTCCAGGAATAGTCAGCCTTCAAGAACTTTCTACCCTCCAGATGTTTTGGACTACAATTCCCAGCAGCCCCAGCCAGGTCACTATGTCCCATGTCACTAAAGAGCAGAGCCAGAGAATGTGCCACAACACCAGGAGGGCCTCCTCTGATGACTTCAGTGACCTGATGGGTCTGTACAGGACAAGGCGAGTCTTTCAGGTCTTCTGTCCCAAACTTGTTCAGGGCTGTTCAGTATTTTCTATGGCACCCATGAAAGGTCTCAGTAAATTTCCCCCCAAAATCCACATTGCATGACACCTTGCTTGCACTTCCTATTCGGGTCCAATGCAGCCACTCCTGAATTGAACTTGCCTCCTTAAACATCACTAGATGCCAGGATGGGCTGTCCCTCCTCCCTTCCATTCTGAACAGAGGAGAGGCACAAAGAACTTCTCTCCATGAACAAACATGGCAGTGGGTGGTGCAGGTGCCTTTCCCCCCATTGATGATGAGGCATAAGACGTCCCTTTTTTCATCAGAGAAATGTTGGAGAGTATGTACCCACACCATTTTGTGGCCTTGTCTCTTTTTTTGCTCTTTTAGATGAGGCAGCTACTTTGTGTGATGCCACACACCCCAGAGCAGGCATTTTATGACCAGTACCCATACCACTGCATGATATGTCAGGGGGGGCAATGTTTTAATATGAACAATGGGGCTATTCTTTCTAAAACTGTGTATTGCATGCAGCTCTGTCTAGATGGGAATCTGTCCAGGTACAGGTACAGTCAATGCATATTCCAGAAGGCAGGCAGTGGACTATGATCAAGAAGGCTAGATAAGCAGTAAAAAAAAGAGGCTGAGCAGAAGAGATTGAGGCAGCATCCATGTAATAACATACATAATCACTCTGCGAAGAAGTTCCTCTAATGGAAGAGCCAGCTCAAATTCCACCATGACCAGCCCTACCATTAGGCAGCTGCCTCAAGCAACTAATTTTGAGTGCCATGGGAGAGCAGCAAGTTTCTTAATTATGTAATGTATTCTTATGGTGCTTTTACTGCCAGGAAGTATTTTGCCGCGACTGCCAAAAGGATTTGTCTGACTTTATTTATTTATTTCAACCATTTATAGACCTCCCTACATCTGAAGATCTCTGGGCTGGCCATAACCCTAAAGTTCCATAAAAAATCACATCAATCATACAACAATAAAATAAAAATACAATAGGAGCAGCAGTTAAAACTAATCCAAATGGCAATGGCATGACTGTCGAAAAGCCAGAATGAGGAGCCAGGTTTCAGTCTCTGATAAGCAGATTTCAAGGGGGAGGGAGTTCCAAAATAGAGGTGCTTGTGGTGCAGTTTTGGGTACAGTACACCTTGAGTGGTAGGGCAGGAGGAAACCATATGTTGTTCCACCTCAGGGAGCAAAATGTTTTGAGCTGATCCATAACTCCATTGGGCCTTTGGGTCACCTGACAAACAGCTGAATCAGATAACAGGCCACAGTGCCTCCATGCTAGCTGTAATGATCTCTGGCAAGCAAGCAAGTCCTGATAAGAAGTAATGACTGTCTGGCAGTCTTATGTACATGTATTTACAACAAAACACATCCAGAGCATGGCTTCTCTCATTGATGATAGTTGATCAGTCTGAATCTTCACCCCTCCCACAGCAGGAAGGATGCCAAACTCCCGCCTTTCCCCTCTTGCCCTTCCGTTGCCCTCTGATCTTATCCAGTCTCTTAGAACAGGGACTGAGAGGCTGGCCTTCGCCCTCCCCACTTTCACTTGACGCAGTCTCAGACCTCTACTTATCTGCTGATTGCCTAGCAATGCTCTATCTGCTTTCCATCTCTTCCTCTTCTTGAGAGCTGACAGAGTCAAGATGGGGGGTCAAACTGCCCTATCTCGACTCCGTCAGCCAGCTCTCATCTGGAGAGTCAGTCCCTCTTTCACTTAGCTCAGTTTCTGAGTCTCACTCTCCCCCTGCGTTCTTGTGAACCACGTTCCTGACACTATCTGCTCTGGTCAGGGCCAGCCCAAGACTCTTTTGCTGCCTGAAGTGAAAATCAAGATGGCGCTCACCCCCCCCCCCCAAATTCCATGGTTGCAGAAGTCAACTGGGCTGGCTGCTGAATCTTACTTCAACTCACTTTAAGTATCCTCCACCACATCTGAGGTCACCAGGCTAAGCTTAGTCACTCAGTCCTACATCTCAACACTTTCTGCCCCCTCCCCATCTGCCCTGGCATTGGCTTTGCCCACTGGTGAGTAGCGCAAGAAGAAGAAAAAGCATATGGTGAAAACCAGGTTCTCTTTGAGTCCCCTGCCCCAGTGGCAGAAGAAAGAGATAAGCCAACAGAGTTTACCTGGGCTGCTAGTTTAAAGCTCCTTATTAGCCTCTGGGGTCTTACCGCCTTGCCTTGTTTCCAGATGGATCTGGGTGGAAATGGAGCTTAAAACATGAGTAATCTCAGCCAAAGATTTCCATCATCTGAAATCAACAATTAGACTTTATCTTCTGTGTAAAGCAGAAGATCTCTGCCTGGAAAAGATTTCTGCAACAGACAAGTCATTAAACTTAAAGGAGAATTTGATGAGGCACACGAGTAATCCACTTTATCAAAGTCTGATACAAGCTGACAAAAATTATGCACCCCCCACCACCAGTTACATACAAAGGAAATAAATCATCCAGTGCGTTGGGCGGGGAGGGGGGGTGTAGAATTAAGCCCTGGGAAGAAGAAAGCGGCAGCGAATGCTGCTTCTCCATTGCTCTCTGGCCCGAGGCAGCGAAAGAGGCATTTCTCAAACTTCCAATTGCTCATAAGGCTGAGCTGAAAATTCTTCATGGAAAATATTTTGTTCCCTTTGGAGACGGTCCTGGGCAAAATCACACACAAAAACACACCACAAAGCTCATCTTATTCCAGGTCCTCGGACAGAGTATCATTCACAAGGTCATTGAGGAAGGAGAGGAGCAGCAACTATCAAGTATCAAAAGGAACATCAGCATGGCCACTACTTCCCCACATGCTATGTATGCATGTAGAATAAAATTAAAAGATCTGATGTCATTGGGGAGTTGGGGAAAAAATGCCCAGCCTCAGGGAAGAGCTCCTGCACATGTCATTTATCTGATTAGAAAACAGGTCAAGAGTCTTGGGCACAGAGGACCAAAAATTGTCCTCCAAGCCTCTCTATTCAGTTCTTTGGACTCTCCCATACCACACCCCTCACCAGTCCTACTCTGCCCCCTCAAGTGTGTGATTTTCCTGTCTGGAATGTATTATTGAACTGTGATAATAAATCTTGTTTGCCTAGTTAGAGCGGGTGTGGGTGGGTGGGTGGGTGTGTTTGTAGAAACCACGGGTTTTTGCATAGCTAGCACACTGCCTACCGTGCAAAGGTAAGAATCCACTTTTGCCTCTGACCCCACCAACCTTGGGCTGGAAAAGGATTCCTTGCCCCTGAATTAGAAGGCAGCTCATCCACAACAATGGATTCATGCAGAGGCACAACAGGCAGCCTCCTCCAAAGCCTAATAATTCTGCTCCATTGGGGATCATGGCATGGCATAACACAGAGGGGCAAAATTATCAGCAGATGAGTGGAATGGATAAACAGTCTGGGCTCACAGGAGCCTGCTGGCTGTATGGTTTGTTTTTGTCTTGAGATACATTGGCCAGTCCCACAAGCATCCACTGGAAAAGAAACTGGATGTTACAGAGTGAAGTTGCCAGGAGAGAGGGAACTTTGCTATGGGGAAAGCAAACTAGTAAAGATCATAAATCTATAATGGGGAGGGGGGTGACCATGATTTGTTTGGACTGCTGGTGGACCAAATATTGTTATCATTGGTGGCTTGGGGTGAAGCAAAACCAATAATAACAACAACAACCATTTATTTATACCCCACCCATCTGGCTGGGTTTCCCCAGCCCCTAAATCATAGGGGAAAGGAATATCTCCCCCATCCATGGGAGAGGGTTACTGCTTACCTTACTTAACCTTACAAGTTGTTACAAGACTTTTTCTGGATGCAGCTTCCCAACAGTCTCTTTTCCTAAAATGCCTTGAGAGTGATGGCATGTTGTGTTATATTCTGGGAAGTGTGGCTGGAGGGATGTGGCCCAAGGCTCCCATGCCCAGCCACACCTCTTTGTATCAAGTGAAAGAAGAAGCCCTTTCTGCAAAATTTCAGAGAAATCCTCTCCCCCAAAAGAAAGCCACAGAAAATGGAGCCTCATTTCCACAGAGGGATAATGTTTTCGGGAAATGGTGAGGGATTTCAGCCCAGGGTAAGTGTACAGTGGCTGCCAAATAATCCAGGAGAAACACTAAAAAATATATCAGCAAGGTGCCTGTTATACCTGGCAGCTATTGTTTGCAAATACAAAAAAGAGCCTAATATAAACAATAAAATAATACAGCAATATGGCTATGTAGCCCCTTCCTCCAGAAACTGGCACACGAACCCTGCAAATCGAGGCCAGTCCCAAAGTGGTTAAATTGCCAAGGCTTCCCTCAAAGTTCCATGGGAAGGGTGGTTTTTGTGAGGGTCCAGCGCAGGACTGAATTGATCCATATATATGTCTCCACGTCTCCCAGGCCTTCCTGGGAAGCCCGTTATGAAGTGCTTGCCATTACTCACTTAGTGCTGGGCGTTGACACAATTCCCCCTGCTCTCGTTTGGCCTGCCTTGTCAAGAAGGGATCGTGGCCTGACGCAAAGTACCAGGAGTTAATTTATTCCTTCAGTGGTCTCGCCTCTGCTTCCGACTTCCCATTATTCCACTGCCTGCCAGGGCTTGTTGTAGTTAAGGCTCTGTCAGCAGCTGAAATATGAACCACAACTTTTAAGACAGGAGGGGGTTCCGGGGACAGGGCTGGCAGCGACAGGAGAAGCCTGCAGGGTGGGCAGCAGGCGCATTTCCCAACTTCACCACCAAGGGCCTGCTCACAACGACCAGCAAGTCCTGCACTTTGAAAGTCCTTCTGGGGGCTACGGATCAGCTTCAGGTTTGTTCATTCAGCCCAGGGACTTGTAAAATGGATTGTTTTTCCTCCCCTCATTGGGTTTTACTTCTGCTCTGGGTTTAAAGAGAGGCAGGGTGATTATTCTGCAGGAAAATCTCCCCACTCCATCCCAGAAAAAGAAAAGGGAGGCAGAGAGAGATCTGCTGGGCAACAGTGGGAGACTGATGGAGGGTGATGCAGGAGAAAGTTTAGGCTAAGGCTGGCAAAGAAGTGTGTCTACCAGCTCCATCTGGTACGCAGGCTGAGACCCTACCTGCCCACGGTCTGTCTCACCAGAGTGGTGCATGCTCTAGTTCAGGCATAGGCAAGCTCGGCCCTCCAGATGTTTGGGGACTACAATTCCCATCATCCCTGACCACTGGTCCTGTTAGCTAGGGATCATGGGAGTTGTAGTCCCAAAATATCTGGAGGGCCAAGTTTGCCTATGCCTGCTCTAGTTATCTCCTGCTGGGATTACTGCAATGCACTTTAAATGGGACTACCTTTGAAGGTGACCTGGAAACTACAACTAATCCAGAATGTGGCAGCTAGACTGGTGACTGGGAGCAGCTGCCAAGACCATATAACACTGGTTCTGAAAGACTTACATTGGCTCCCAGTACCTTTTCAAGCACAATTCAAAGTGTTGGTGCTGACCTTTAAAGCCCTAAACAGCCTTGGCCCAGTATACCTGAAAGAGCGTCTCCACCCCCCATCGTTCAACCTGGACACTGAGGTCCAGTGCCAAGGGCCTTCTGGCAGTTCCCTCACTGTGAGAAGTGAAGTTACAGGGAACCAGGCAGAGGGTCTTCTCAGTAGTGGCACCCATGCTGTGGAACTCCCTCTCATCAGATGTCAAAGAATAAACTACTATATGGCATTTAGAAGACATCTGAAGGCAGCCCTATTTAGGGAAGTTTTTAATGACTGATGTTTTAATGTATTTTTAATTTTTTGTTGAAGGCCTCCCAGAGTAGCTGGGAAAACCCAGCCAGATGAGTGGGGTAGAAATTGTTGTTGTTGTTGTTATTTCTCTGCCCCAACAGCTTTGACCTCCACTCAGAGGGTAAAGGAGAGCACTCTGCACTTGTTGAAAGATACCCTCACTATGTCGGTCATCAAAGGTAGTCTCATCAGCCTGTAGGCATTCAAAAACCTTTTACTAGAAAATACGTAATTTATTGCTAGAAAATGTTTAATATGCAAGGTATAGATCTATAGTCAGGCATAGCCAGGTGCAAGGCATGAGTTGATGCTAGAACACAGCCACAAGAACAGAACAGGCACAGTGATAGGTCAAAGTGTTTGCTATTGGTGGCTGGGAAATTGGTCCTACAGTTGTCTAGGAACCTTCTGCCTTTGCTCCAGAAGAAGGAGAGACCAAGGCATTTTTCAGACATGATATGTCCATTCTCCAGCCAATGGTCCTGGGAAAGGAAACGGATTATGCCCTGGAAACTGGCTCCCTTTTGAAAGAGCAGTTGCCATCCTATAGTTGGTCTCACTTACCAGTAAGAGTTCCATGCATGTAGCATATGTGCTCAGGCACAGCAAGACATAGAATATTGCATACCTATGCAGAATGGGAAGGGGGCCAAGCTGTGTCTCTCCATATTTTTGTGGACCACACAGTTCCAACCATCTCTGTTCCAGAGAATTTTATCTGCTCTCTGCTCATGACTGCAACACAGGCCCCTCTGCCCAGCCTTCCACAGCACACCTTGGAAGTCTGAGAAAGGGGGAAATCAGGCGAACTGAAGAAACTGAAAGGTGCCACCACCAGGATGGTGTGACTGCAGCAGCAGCTTCCAGTGAGATCTCGTAGAAGTCTTGTGAGACCTGATGGAACCTCTTGTGAGATCTTGCAGTTCTCATTGGAAACCACCGCAGCCATGCGACTCCATTAAGCGATGCTTTGGCGAGAGGGCAGCACCATCCCGTTTCGCCTCAAGCAGTGAAATTGGATGGGCCGCCCCTGAGAGAAATATTTCTCCAGAATCCACTGGTGCTGGGTTCCCTCTTCCCCTTCTTCTATCCCTCTTGATATCTCTTTGAACTTCCCTCTTCCTTTCCCCCTTTTCAACATCCCCCATGTTTAAGAAATCAGAGAGAGCACAAATCAGGCTGTCATTAACAGCTGAACGTTCTTTTGCAGAAATCTCATTCCCAATGGGGATAGCTGTTTTAAAAAACCTCTTCAAGTTCCAAGGATTGGGGGGGGTCTATATATTTTTCCTGAGCTATTAAAAATGCAGGAAAGTTTCCATTGGGACAAGCACAGTCCATCAAAACTGCCTGGGAACATCAAATATCCCACAGCACCCTCTCCTATCTGAAAATATATACAGTAGGATTGCATCTTATGTGGGGGGTACATTCCAGGGATATGCAAATACGTGTATACTCAAATCTGGGAACTGAGAGCATCCCACCCAGTGTGCTGAGAGGGTCTCCCTGCCCCACATATGCAAGGTAGAGAGCTGAAAATACATTTCTACACTGGGGAAACCCAGGGCAAAAAGGGCTTTTAAGCCCTCCACCTTGCTTGGATTTTATAGAATTTCAACCAGCCAGCCTTCAACCACGTATGGCTGAAATCCTGTGAGCCAAACACACATAAGGTATGATCATCTATATAAACTGGGGGAAAGGCTTTGCTCTCCATTGCAGACATGTTGAGAGGCCTACCTAGTCTGACACCGTCCTTCCTAGCTGCCCAATCAGATGCCTCTGGGAAGTCCACAAGCAGGACCTGAGGGAAAGAGCCCTCTCCCACTGTTGTTCCTCGGGAACTACCTCCGATAAAAGGAGGTAGACCATAGCCATCATGATGACCAGTAACCACTGATAGTCGTGTCCTTCATGGACCTGTCTCATTCCCTTTTAAAAGTGTCCAAGCCATCACTACCTCTTGCGTTACCAAATCCCACAGTGAAACTGTGTCCTGTGTGAAGATTTCCTTTTGTCGCATATAGTAATGCATTTTTGCATGCAATTTTCATGGATATAGACGTTTTAGGACACATTTTCCATTTATATATACATTTTTTGTTAATTTTTTTGGCTGGAGAGTTGCATTGCAAAATTCAGAAAAGTGCAAATTTCAACAACTGCAGGTTAGCTTTAAAATGTGAACCAAACTAAATCCTCCCCTCCCCCCATCCTTAGAGCCTGGTAGGTTGTCGGAAGATAAGGGGGAAGAAAATGGGTAGCTTGTAATCAATGCGTTCTATAATAAAAACTGGAATAAACTATTAATAATATTTTGTCAAAGTGTGTGACAGACTAAATGTGGGGAACTGGTATAGATGAGATGTTGATTCATTACTCACCGTTCTACATGTAGCAAACCCTCAAGGCAACTCGCAATAATTAAAGTGTTGCAAATAAAGAATCGCCTTTAATTTTGCTTTGAAATACAACATTCAGCTCATCCTCCCATGAGCCCAACTCCTCCCAAGCTCTTTTTTTTATAACTCTGCAGAGACTGCCAGCCCAACCCTGGGGGCTGGCAGTGTCTATTTTAAGGGGAGGTGTGCCAGCCATCCCCTTGTTCAATGCAGTATCCTCAAATTACAGCCTTGAGCTCAGACAGGGGACTGGGAGTCCCACTTGACAAGCTGCCGTGTTCCACAACCTCCTAATTATCTTCCGTCACTGCGGTTTTGCGCTCTAACTGTGGAGCCGCCTTGCAAACCTTAATTAGAGTGGCACTCTCCCCATGACAGGGTTAAATTAACTTCTCTTGGGGCACACCTCTATTCCAAAGAGATGCAGAAGGGATACCCTCCACCTCCATTTGGTAATGGCTTATAATTTGACAGAGCCAGTGTCCTCTGTATTTTTCTGTACAGCCATGTATATTTCATAGCAATTTGAATATCAGAGGTTTCAAATTCCTGACATGATAGCAATGGCATTTGTTCGCGCTGTGATCTTTATTTCATTCTTTAATGCTGCTTTCTCCCCTGCACACAGCTTACAAAACTGCGCTGATCTTGCCAAGCTGCACCCTGCTGATGCAGAAATAAAATGCACGCAGACAGTTGCAAAACTTTCCCAATTATTGCTTTTTTAAAAAAAAAATCTAAAGTACTTTCCAGTTTTGCTTTTGGAGATATTGCAGTGAGCTAAAATTTAAGACTTACCAATTAATGTTAAGATAATCCTGCTATACATCAACTTCTCAAATGTATTTTTCCCCCACCTTTAAACATTGTAACACCTGCGATAAAGAAGGAATTGGGTGGACTGTATGAATATAGATTCTTCTCTTTTCCACTGCAAAGTCAAACCAGAGAGAGTATTTTCTATTGATTAGGTGAGATAAAGAGGTCCATCCAATCTCTGCTAGAACATAAGGAGATGTCTTCTACCAAGTCAAACCAAGTCCATCTAATTTAATATTGTCTACACTAAACTGGCAGCAGTGGCTCTCCAGGGTTTCAAGCAAAGGACATTCCCATCCCTACCTGAAGATGGTGCTAGGGATAGAACTTCAGACATTCTGCATTCTACTTCTTATAGCCAGTCCTTGAAATGAACTAGTTCAGCTGAATGAAGCTTACTGAACCAGTTCAAAAATATCTGAACTACACCTGAGTAGCTTCCAAAGCGGCCAGGTTCAGTAATGGTGAAATAAGTTCATTTTGGGTTAGAACTTCAAACATTTTCTAATTCATCTCATCTACATATTCATTCTCTCCCCCCTACCCCCTGAGCACCTTGGATTTTAAATATATCAATTGAACATCTATAAAGAAAGTTAGAAAGCAAGATGTGGAAGCAATGTTCTAAGGCTTATTAGATAGATGCAGAGGTGCTGCTGTTGCTAAGTTCACTTATTTACTTAACTACTGTTGCTAAACAACCAGAATGAAGAAATGTGAGGCATTTCCTTTATCTTCTCCACTGAAGACATTCACTGTCCTCCAACAGGACCAGCTTGCAGCAAGAAGTACAAGCATAGGAACAAAGTGAATGATGCCTTGTACCTTTAACAGCGGTGGAAATGCAATTATGGGGAAAGCTTCACCTGTTGGCAATCTGTCTGTTAGTCATCTTATTACTTGTGTGTGGCCTCGGATTGACTTTTGGGCCCTATACTTCAGCACAGCAGCTTGCAGCATTCTGGGTGCTGAAAGAAATTGCTGGTGGTGATCTTTTTACAAAAGCTAAAAACTTCATTCATATGAACTTGAACTAGTTTCTTTTGTAAAATGACAATCTGTAACTAGTTCCTTTTGGGGCAGGATGGACTAGAGCTAGAACTGGTTCCTTTAAAATAAAAAACAACTTTCAAAGCACTGATTACAATGCATAATTGAACCACATGAATATGGAATAAAGACTATTTTTCCAGTGACACTTTTATTTGTAGTGTGGCCAAAGCAAGTTTCTGCATGTGCCCACTTTGCCAGTATCTTAGGTGCCCATCTTGCAAAGAGAATCTTGAGGAAAGAATAACAAAGCATTCTTTTTAAGGATGTAGGATAAAGGCAAGAGAAGATAAATGATGCAAAGAAAAGGGTGCAATTTTTCATAAATGCGTAGGTATATGTATCTTCTACTTTGCAAGCTAAGCAAAAGGGAAGGAGGTAAACTAAACAAAAAGCTGTTTTTTCATAGGGTCGGGGGAAAGAAAGGGAGATCACAGTCTGCAGGTTTATAGCACCATAAAATACAGAGCTAACCATAAGCCTCTTTTGTTCTTTTCACTGCTTCTAACCACAGAAAAGAGACCCTATAGGTTGCAAGCCTTCAGGTTCCTTGGTTTGTGCCACATGGCAAGATAAAATGATATTTTCTTCTATTCAAGGGCTTCAATTTCTCCTTACACAAGGAAGAGGGAGCACCACCTTCAAAGCCTTTGTAGTCTGCCTAAGGGAGAAGGGCTCTGTCTTCCATGCCAACATACAGGTTGGTCTGGCCAGACCTTGCCCAGGACCTTCTAGTCTAGGTGAAATACGACAAAAGGTATGTCTATTGCTTTTAAAATAGGCACAGAGGCTGAAATCTGATTGGAAACAATGGATGGCATCCAACTGCATCATCCTCAGAGTAGACCCACTGAAACCAATGAAATTTATTTCCAAATTGCTTGACTCCAGTGTGACTAATGCTGGATATCGCCCAGTGGCTCCCTTCTTAACCCCAGATGTGCAGGGTATAACTGTGGTTGCCCCCAATAAAACAACAGTTAGGCACAAGATGCCTTTTCCACACCTGAACACGGGCAGTGAAAGTTCCACCCTCAACTGTGTGCATTGAAAACAGATTCCTTGGCTGTGTGAGCTTTCCCTTGTGTGAGGGAAGCCAGAGGCCAGCCTGGCTTTGTATGACATTAGAGGCCAGTTTATACAGCTGGGAGAATCGAGAGCTAAATCTTTTCCTAGGCTAGCTCTAGACTGTGCTACTTCAGGTTTCACATGAGGGGGGATGCGGGGGATGCATGGGAAAAGAATGACTTGCACTAAGAAGAATAACATGCAAGGGGGTGTGCAGTTAAGCCTAAGGTGT
This sequence comes from Podarcis bocagei, assembly GCF_964188305.1. NCBI lineage: Eukaryota > Metazoa > Chordata > Lepidosauria > Squamata > Lacertidae > Podarcis > Podarcis bocagei. The sequence goes on from NC_138132.1 coordinate 33,726,364, forward strand.
TTTTTTCCTTGACATGCTCGTTTTGAATCTTCAGGATAGTTGAACTGGGTTTTGTTTTTTCAATGTATAGGTTTTGAATATGGGGAAGTTCTCAGACTTGCAGCCCAAAGTCAAAATCTTTACTACTCGATTAAACTGCAGATTTATTTAAGTTTGTTAATTTGATAGTTTTATAGCCCACCCAATCAAAATCCTCACGTAGGTACGCTAAGCAAAACTACGGGCATGTCCACGCTGTGTGATAATGTGCATTCAGTGCTGAATGCAGACACCTTTTGGGGGGTGTTGTGCACACAACACCCTCCCCATGTTACCAACACTATGTCGTTCTGAAACACATTCTGCTAGAAAGGTCATAATCCCTTTTTGTGCCAAGACTGGGCTTCTCAAGTGCTTGATGCCTACTTGTGTACACAGAGAGCATTTTCTCAGGTCACCTCCTACTGAGGAAGACCTACTGATGTCGAGGGACTGGGCTGCTACCCTCTTGCCAGGTTTGACTTGTCTATGAATGCAATAGGTGAAACAGGAAGCAGTGCAGTAACTTAGGCTGTCTGTGGAATCACTAATTGAGGGGAAGGGAATATAGAGAAGACCGTTGTGTAGGAGTCTAAAAGCATTTCCACCTGGGTGCACAGACAACACAAATATCAGCTGCCATTTTAGATTATGTTAATTGTGCGGAGGTGTGTACAATTGCAAACTGCTGTGTACAGCAGTGCACTGTGGGGGGAAATGACCCCTATGCATTTCAAAAGCTACTTGTGTACACAGCCGATGTTCTTTAAGCTGTGTTGGATGAAAGTTTTTTTCTTCCACCGCAGAACTAGAAAGTGTGCCTCCCAACAGCTGTATCCATTGTTCATGCAGGGCAGACAGTGAAAGGGAAACTGAAGGCAAATTCTACCTTTGCATGCATGGACTGGTTTTAAGTGCAAACAGATTTAAGTCTCACTTGCAAAAGGAAGCTGCCTCTATCAGAGGGGTCAAGACTCGCTCTCTTTGTTCCATTTCAGGCAATGCATCTCCAAGCATTCTCCCGGCATTGCTCTGCTGCACAGACTCCGCTCTGAATTTACCCAGAAAGTCTTTAATTGTTAGCTACACATCCTTTGGAGCTCTGAGCCCCATGTTAGAAATGTCACTCTTTCAATCTGTTTGATGAATCCGAGGCCTCGGGATCAATGAGAGAGCGCCGGCAAAGGCAGTGAGGAGATAGAAAAAGAACAGCTTGCGATCAAAGCCCCAGTTACGGGCTTCTATCCTTCACACTGACAGTAATTTTAGGCAGAACAAATAGAGCAATCATTTTTCCCTGATAGGAGAACAAGTGGGGAAAGAATGGGCATCGGAGGGCATCTGGAAAGTGAGGGGGGAGCAGGAAGGGAAGAAGGAAGAGGACAAGGAAGGAGGTGTGTACCCAAATGGATACCTGTCTAGTCCTCTTAGAGGGGGGAACTTCTCTTGGATGCTGCTCCACAGCCTGCCATGTCTGCATTGGCTGCCAGGATTTGCCAGCGCTGCCAGCTAATTGCAGCAATAATTCATGCTCTAATCACCAGCAAATGCATGAATGAAGCATCAAAAGGCAAAACAGCACCGTCTCCCATTAACAAAGCATCTGTCAGACTCCCCAAAAAGGATAGTGATGTATGGCATGCTGGAGAAGAAGATCTAAGGTGGATGCTGTCCAGCAGAATCTGTTACCGACCCAGGGAAGGGCTTGGAAAAGAAAAGAGCGCGGCACGATTCACAGGGTAACAGATTTCAGAAGGCTCCTTGGAAGATCGTCAAGATCCAACCCACCTCCTTAGGAATCTGATCTAAAGCTTCTTTGTCAGGAAGGAAAAACCTGTGAAAAGAAGAGCAGTACAAGATCTTTCAGTCTACTTACCCACACATCAAGCCACTTGAACCAGGCCTAACCTGGGCTGCTTCAGGTGGCTTGTTGTGGAGATAAGTAGAGTTTACACATGCCTTTTTCTATCCCCCCCCCCAATCCTGGGCAGGGAGGTGAGATGGGCTTGCAAGAGGGAGGGAGGGATGCAGGGGTCTGAGGGAAGGGGCCAAGGAGCAAGACCCTCTCTTCACCCAACCTCCATAGGGAATAGGAGGGAATTGTGTTGCTAGAAGAAACAGAAGGCCAATAAAGTGGCCATCCTTTCTTGGCAAGGAAGCAATAAGCCACATCCACAGAATTGGCTACTATGCATTATATATTCTGACACTCATTAAGATGAATGGGGCATTTCCCCTCGTTCTGCTCTCAGACAAGCCACATCTGCCTGACACTCAGCTTCCCTCTCCTTAGCCTCAGAGTTGAACATAAGAAGAGCCTGCTGGATCAGGCCAATGACCCATCAAATCCAGCATCCTCTTCTCTCACAGTGGCCAACCAGATGCCTCTCCTGAGAAGCCTGCAAGCAGTATCTGAGTGCTATGATACTCTTCCCAGCTGCGGATCCCAGCAACTGGGACTCAGGGGCTATCTTGTCCTTTGTCTCAAGCTGCAAGGTGTCTTTTGGGACAGCCCTGAGGAAGAATGTCTGCCACACAGAGCGTGGAAAGGAAAGCACAATCTGTCACGGCGGCCATTTCCAGAAGGACCAGATTTGTATGGCAAGCTGCAGCCAGCAATGCTGCAGCAACCAAGGTGGGTAGGGGGGTGGCTGGGTAGGTGGGGGTGTCAATCATATTCCTTTTCCACCCCCACACCCCACTGCCTCCATTCCTAATGGCTTGGCATTTTGAGCATGACAAGCTGCAAAGAACGTTTTAACAGGAAGTCATTTATAAATCCCCCAAGATTCCTGGCACAGAATTGCCTTTTCTTTTTCCCTTTTTCCTTTTTTTTTAAAAGCAGCACCCGCCTCATAAATATTCATTTCCCTGGGATTCTATGACTCCCCCTCCCCAACTTCCAGCAAATCTATTATTGTTTTTAACAACAACGGGAGACCACGGCTAGCATTTAAAAGTACATAATTTATCACTAAAACTGTAATTTATAATGTATGCAACAGGGGTGTAATAGTTGTAATGAAAACCTGGAATTGGGTGATGGATGGTCGGGGGGAGGGGTGCTTAAAATGCATCTTGTTTATATTCTTGTAAGAGTGTAGCAAAAAGAAGAGAACAATTGTTTGAACAGAATTACCTCTGCATTCTCAAATAGCGTTTTCTTCATTCTTGCATCAGTGTTCTCTTCCCTGACTGCATTGGAAAAGGCAATGAAAAATAACCTATTGATTCTACTTTCTCTGTGTTAACAAAACAAACACAGACACACACACACACAAAATACCAGATGGTTGGTTCAGTTGGGGGCAAAAGTGCAAGGCAAGGATGGCTGCTTTTTAATGAGGAAAAGAGCTGTAGCTCTGTGGCAGGGCGACTGCTTGGTATGCAGAAGGGGCTCAGGTCCAATCCCCAGCATCTCCAGCAAGAATATAAGAATAATAGCCAGCTGGGTTGAGCCAGTGGCTCGTCTAGTCCAGCATCCTGTTCTTGCAGATGCCTGCAGGGAACCCACAAGCAGGACTTGAGTGCCAGAGCTCTCTCTTCCCTCTCATGGCTTCCAGCAACTGACCTACAGAAGCATTGCTACCTCTGACCATGGAGGCAGAGCATAGCAATAGTTGCTAGTAGCCATCCATAGCCCTGTCCTTCATCCATTTGTTGACTCCTCTTTTAGAGCGAGTGTGGTGTAGTGGTTACAGTGTTGGACTAGGGCTTGAGAGGCCAGGGTTCAAATCCCCATTCAATCATAAACTTACTGGTTAAACTTGAGCCAAGCACTGCCTCTCAGCCTAGCCTACCTGACAGAGTTGTTGTGGGGATTAAATGAGGAAACGGAGGGATATAAATGAACAAACAAACAATCCACGTTAGTGGCCATCACTGCCTTCCATGGGAGCAAGTTCCAGAGCATTTCAGTCATCCTGAATCTTCCAACATTCAGCTTCATTGGATTTCCACAAATTCTAGTGTTATGAGAGAGGGAGGGGAAACTTTTCTCTCTCCACTTTCCCCATGCCATGCATAGTTTTATAAACTTCCAGCGTGTCGTCTCTTCCTTGCCCTTTCTCTATGCTAAAAAGCCACAGATGTTTCAACTTTTCCTTGTGAGAGGGTTACTTCAACCCATTATTCCTTTTGGGCTTGGCTCATAATGGGCTCAGCACCAGCCTCCTGCTTCAAACCCTGGAGAATCTGTGTACAGTGCTAGGTGGTCCAACGGTGCTGGCTCGATATAAGGTAACTTCCTCTGCTCCTAAGCTGAGATGGAATTCCATGTATGTAAAACCAGCATACAGCATGGCTAGGGATAGCCATCTGCACACACCACCCCCCTAACTTCAGAGTGGCCCCAACAATATCACTGGGAGCTCAACTGCTCCCCTGTTACCTTCTTGTTTGAGGCCCTCCTTGCCCCCATAACCACCTCTTCCCTTTTCCCAGCATTTAGCTGGTGATGGCAGCGGCAAGAGCACAAGAGGACCAGCACGAGGGGCTCCATTAGGTTCCAGCAACGTTCCAGCTGCTGGGATCCCTGAGAAACCTGGCAAACTATGTTTCCCGGCAATCTGGATGCTCGGAGTGGTCTTGCAGCAGAATGCTTGGGCATGCTGGAGGTCCCAGTGCCACACCTCCTTGCAGTGCCACTGGTAACTTTGTATGTGTAATGGAAGGTGCTGCTGAGCCCATTATGAGCCAGGTGTCAATTTCGAAGGGTGTTTGTGCTGGAAGTTTGGGTGCAACTCGGCTTGCAGAAATGGGTTTACATTTGGTTAAAAGAGACAGAGCAAGGGATCTCCAGGTTCCCAGACCATCCCTGAACACTATCTGTTCTCTCTATCTGTTAAAAGTTTAGATTGATAATGTCTTAGGTTGCATCCTGTTTACAGCTTCCTCCTCCACACACTTCTATCTCCAATCTCAATATGAGAGGTCAACTTGGATCTATCCTCTGAAAACAAGGGAGCAGGCATGTCTGCTTTTGTCTTTGCTAGATTAGTTTGTCAGCTTAGAACTAGAAACTTTTGGATCCAAGTTACCTTGTTGTTGTTTAGTCGTTTAGTCGTGTCCGACCCTTCATGACCCCATGGACCAGAGCATACCAGCCACTCTTGTCTTCCACTGCCTCCCGCAGTTTGGTCAGACTCATGTTTGTAGCTTCGAGAACACTGTCCAACCATCTCGTCCTCTGTCATCCCCTTTTCTATTTTCATATTCTGCAAACATCCCTCTGTGTGTGATTGCAACAGGTAAAGTCTACTCTCTAAAGAAATTCACAAGCAATGCTTTGCACACTCTGCAAAACATTAGAATTGAAATAGTTTGGTCTCAGCTTGTAAAGAAGGGGTAGCCAAAATCATGCCCTCCAGATGCTGTGGACTACATCTCTCATCATCTCTGACATTTGGCCAGGTTGGCTGGGGCTGATGGGAGTTGGAGTTTGACAACACCTGGAGGGCACCACATTGGCTACCCCTGCTGTAAAAGAATGCTCATTTCCGACCCCCACACACATACAAATCCTTCATAAACCTAATTCCAAATGAGTCTGCCACCTGCATTTGTCTGTCTTGAATTTTGGGACTGGGCCACTCGCTCCACTTTTGCCTACCTGGCTACGGACAGGTGACTGAGGGCTCAGCAAAAGAATGTAATGTTCCTTAATGTTTAGGAACATCTCTCCGATCTTTGAAATGTCACGTCTATCAGCAAGTGGTGCAGATCAAGATTGGAGAGACAGGGAGCTATGACTGTAGCAGAATGAGAAGCAGGTTTCAGGACTACGCTGTGGCTCTTTGGAAGTCCAATGCAAGATTTGTGTTTATGTTACCTGCTTTAAGAGCCTGCTTGCTTCATCTGTGCTCTTCTATATTTGTGTATAAAGACCATTTGTGTTGCCGCTGCCTCCTCCACCACCACCATGAAAATGTGAAGGGAACTTTGGCTGTTTTTGAACTGAAGTGGCAATTTTCCAGAGGATTCAAGGATGGAGTTCAGGGGATGAGTTGGCCAGGTGGTTTTCCTTGCTCTTTTCAAAAAACAAGTTGCAATAGATTCCTCTTTGTAGCACTCCAGCTGCATTTCCTTTATTATTATTCTTATTAAACTTTGCACAGTTTCTGCCCAGCTCCCTCTGCAGCCCCCAAGTTGTATTTCGTTCTAAGTGAATCTGGTCCCAGAAGGAGCCCTGCGAAGCTGCACTGCAGTGGTAGGCAAAACCAGAGGCAAAAGTAGGTACAGCACCAAATGTGAATATTCCCTTTGTAGAGTACACTTGTTTTTACACCTGCTCATATGCACCTCTCTATGCTCCATCCAGGTAAGCAAGAAGCATTATCAGAGTTCAGGGACACATTCCAGACAGGCAAAAACACTCAAGGAGGATGCAAAGTAAAGCTGGCAAGGGATGTGACCTGGGGAAAGAATCAGGAGGCCCAGAGGGCTGTGTTTCTAGGTCCAAGGCTCTGGGTGTTTTAAGAGCAAAGAAACCACCACCACCCCAGGCACTTTGTCACTTGAAACAAGTAAGCACTCCCACCCACCCCAAATATTTATGAAAATTATTGGAGTCACCCCAATTTTTGAAAGTAGCCCCTGATTTCTCAGGAGGGCTGCCACCTCTTCCTGCTGCAAATGGTCAGCAGAAGCTAGCATGAAAAGTTTGGTACAAAAGTTTGAGATATTAAAAAAGAGACAGGAATTTTCCTACCTCTCATGGAAGTAGGATGAGATAGTTTTCCTTTTTGTAACCACATGAAAGCCTCAATGCAAAATGTGCCAAGCAAGGCACCCTGGGTGAAAAGGAAATTAACAGAAAAGAATTTTAAAGAAGAAACTCAAGGGTTCTTCAGGAGCTTTCAGGCTGTTATGGCAGAACTAGAAGGTGGCAGCTAAAGTACTCTGTTCCTTAGGCCAGAAGGTAATTTGCATGCTATTAGTCATCATTCTCTCTGATTGCCTGTGAAGGAAAAGAGCATCCTAACCTCCAAAGTCACTAAGACATATGGGGTCTTGCTGCTGCCACAGTGGGGCAAGGAGAAGAGAGATTAGGTGGGTGTATCAGAGGATACCTGTGGGAACTCCTCTAATTTCCAGAATTTTTCTCCATTCTCCCAAGCATGAGAGTTAGGGCCTTGTAAGTAGAAAAGAACAATACTTTTCTGTCTTCGTTCTTTCTTTCTTTTTGTCCTTGTTGTATGTGCTCCAATTCTACGCATCCTTACCTGGGAGTAAGCCCCACTGAATACAGTGAGACATATCTCTGATCTGAGTAAACATGCATAAGCTTAGGCAGTAGCATGATTTATTATCAACAGTAGTATTTATTTGGGAGTACTATATAGATTTCCCACCTGAGGAGCAAAAGTCCTTTTGATTGTCAAGGAGATCCTATTCCTGGGCCTCCAGCTCCGTTAAGTTCCACATTCCTTTCATGCTCCAACTCCAACCTTCAGTCAACAAAGCAGATCCCAAGGACTCATCTTTTTCCAAGATTCTTGAAAGTAGAAAGTAGAAATCCACCCAAAGAAGCTGGATCCCACTATTTTCCAGGAGTCGGAAAACTGAATGTCTGAAGATAGTCAAAGTACAATGTCTGTAGGTGAGGGAGAGCCAGCTACTCCTCACAAACTCTGTACACCTTAGGCAACCATAAGGAGGAGGAGACTGAGCAACAGAGACGAGTGCATTAAGGTTCATAAAGTGGTCATAGTGCCTGAAAGCTCGGAGAGAGACAGCTTGGAGCTGCAAAGGAGCTCAGATATTTGTAGTTGGCTCTAGCACAAAGGTCACTAACCTTTGGCTCTCCAGCTGTCATTGGACTCCAGTTCCCATCAGCCCCAGCCAGCATTGCCAATGCTCAAGAATGATTGGAGTGTCAGTTCACCAATATTTGGAGAGCCACGGGTTCCCAATTTTGAGTACTCTACCAGCTCACCAGATCTATATGCCATCACAAATCCTTGTACACTGACCCTAGGCCACTCACACGTTCCTCTTTTTTAAAACGAAGGAAGGGAAGGGAGGGAGGGAGGGAGGGAGGGAGGGAGGGAGGGAGGAAGATGGGCAGCTGAGCCTGTTTTGCATTGATGATAAATATTTTCTCTTTAGGGACTAATTACAACAAACACTCTTTTAAATACATTGTAGTTTTTGCAATGGAAGACACACCCCCGCCATTTTGCTGAGAAATTTGTCCCCACTCCATCCAAACTCTGTATGTGTCACCTGTCCCTCCCCAGCTGAAATCTGACATGGCCACTATCTGCAAAGTAGCCTTCTGCATGGGCTGTAAGATTACTTTTATGGAAATAGGAAATAAATCATCATTGCACATTTTTAAACTTTTCTGCATTCAGAAATCCAGGCACCACCCCAATTTTTTGCAGTGCTTTCCCTTGCCTTTGGCTCCCGATGCTTGCAGCAAATGCTTCTCACTTGGACCTGTGAGCTGCTCGGAAGAGCTGCCTGGAGCTCCTTCCCTTCTCCAGGACTCTTTGATCTCTGCTCCCATCATGCTCCTGGACCCCTTCAACAGCCATACTGAAGACGGGAAGGGAGAGCCGGCCCCTCCGGCATCTCCAACTGGATTTCAGTATTCCGCAAGAGTTTTGCTCGCCTTTGATATATTGTAATTCAAGCAGAGATGAACCAGTCAAAACTTTCAGTTTCCAGGTACCGGAGCAGAGAATACATATATTTATAGGCAGAAGAGAAGGCTTGAAAATGGGAGCTGTCACATAGCTGACAGCATCAAAGGACCATGCCTGAAAGACTGAGGAGTAGAGAGGGGAGGGTGAGAGGGAAGCAAGAAAGCCAGGCTGTGGAAGCTGATAGGGATGTACCCGTGACAAGCCTCCCTTTCATGGGACTCTACAGTGATGTCTGAGGCTGTAGAGCATCACTGGAGTGGAAGGAAGAATACGTTTCCTGCATCTCTTCCTAGCTTATGTAGAGGCAAAATGGGAAATGCTCCACTGTACTTTTGACTTCTTGCCTCTAATTATCCAGTCGCGTTCCACATGGAGGATGCATTTGTTTCCCGCCTGTACAACCCCAGGAATTTTCTCATGCAGCCTGATGAGTTGCTGTTCAACCTCCTTCCGCCAAAGAAAAACCACAACCGACAAAAGTAGAGTCCCTGTCAAGGCTTCGTTTTTTGTGCTGTGGTCTAAACCACAGAGCCTAGGGCTTGCTGATTAGAAGGTCGGTGGTTCGAATCCCCGCGAAGGGGTGAGCTCCCATTCTTCAGTCCCAGCTCCTGCCCGCCTAGCAGTTCGAAAGCACGTCAAGTTCAAGTAGATAAATAGGTACCACTCCAGCGGGAAGGTAAATGGTGTTTCCGTGCACTACTCTGGTTCACCAGAAGTGGCTTAGTCATGCTGGCCACATGACCCGGAAGCTGTCTGCGGACAAACACTGGCTCTCTCGGCCTATAAGTGAGATGAGTGCCGCAACCCCAGAGTTGTCCACGACTGGACAGGGGTACCTTTACCTTTACCTAGGATTATGAAGCAGGCTCCTTTCTCAGCCTGTTTGGCTCTAGCAAAGCTGGGAGCCCAGAAGATCCTGAAGAGCTCTCCCCCAACAACCAGCGCCTTGAGCAGGCATCATCTGGCTACGAGAAGCAAGTGGCTGTTCTGGGCAATGTGTTCCAGAGGCAAACCATCCAGGCCAGTGATATCTAGGTTCCTCCAAAAAGCCCAAAGCTCCAATGAGACCTTGAGTGGTGTTCAACTAAGTTTCACTCAGAGGAGACCCCCCCACTGAAAGTAATGGACCTAACTTAATCATGTCCTCTGAGGGAAGATTAGTGGAATACCACCCCTTGTATCCCCAAACAGAACTTGAGAATGGACAAAGGTGAGCAGGGATGGATGGGTATTCTGATTGTGGAAGGCTGGGCCCTCTGTCCTTTTCAACTGGAGCAGGACATCCTGTCACACAGTTCATGTAGACTGTACCATGCAAGGAGAGGTGTCAGCAAAGGTTACAGAGCCGTGGGCACAAGATGATCTGCTGGGACTCAGTAGTGTTTGCATCAAAAGAGAAGTGACCTTCTTGAGCCGCGCAAAATCTGAGCCAGGGAAGATTTCTTCATTTTTGCTACCCTGCCATCCAGCTCCCAAACAGCTGGTGTGACCAAGCAACAACCCATCGCTGAAGACCTCTTCAAGTTTCCCTCTTACAAAGGGAACTATCCATGAAATACCTGATACCATGTGGGACTTGTGAAGATGGTGTGCTGGTAAAGCTGAGGAGTGAGTTAGGAGCCCTTTGAATTATGGATCATAGAATCATAGAATCATAGAGTTGGAAGAGACCACAAGGGCCATCGAGTCCAACCCCCTGCCAAGCAGGAAACACCATCAGAGCACTCCTGACATATGGTTGTCAAGCCTCTGCTTAAAGACCTCCAAAGTAGGAGACTCCACCACACTCCTTGGCAGCAAATTCCACTGTCGAACAGCTCTTACTGTCAGGAAGTTCTTCCTAATGTTTAGGTGGAATCTTCTTTCTTGTAGTTTGGATCCATTGCTCCGTGTCCGCTTCTCTGGAGCAGCAGAAAACAACCTTTCTCCCTCCTCTATGTGACATCCTTTTATATATTTGAACATGGCTATCATATCACCCCTTAACCTCCTCTTCTCCAGGCTAAACATGCCCAGCTCCCTTAGCCGTTCCTCATAAGGCATCGTTTCCAGGCCTTTGACCATTTTGGTTGCCCTCCTCTGGACACCTTCCAGTTTGTCAGTGTCCTTCTTGAACTGTGGTGCCCAGAACTGGACACAGTACTCCAGGTGAGGTCTGACCAGAGCAGAATACAGTGGCACTATTACTTCCCTTGATCTAGATGCTATACTCCTATTGATGCAGCCCAGAATTGCATTGGCTTTTTTAGCTGCCGCGTCACACTGTTGGCTCATGTCAAGTTTGTGGTCAACCAAGACTCCTAGATCCTTTTCACATGTACTGCTCTCAAGCCAGGTGTCCCCCATCTTGTATTTGTGCCTCTCATTTTTTTTGCCCAAGTGCAATACTTTACATTTCTCCCTGTTAAAATTCATTTTGTTTGTTTTTGCCCAGTTCTCTAATCTGTCAAGGTCGTTTTGAAGTGTGATCCTGTCCTCTGGGGTGTTAGCCACCCCTCCCAGTTTGGTGTCATCTGCAAATTTGATCAGGATGCCCTTGAGTCCATCATCCAAGTCGTTGATAAAGATGTTGAATAAGACCGGGCCCAAGACAGAACCCTGTGGCACCCCACTAGTCACTCTTCTCCAGGATGAAGAGGAACCATTGATGAGCACCCTTTGGGTTCGGTCAGTCAGCCAGTTACAAATCCACTGAGTGGTAGCATAGTCAAGACCGCATTTTACCAGCTTCTTTACAAGAATATCATGGGGCACCTTGTCAAATGCCTTGCTGAAATCAAGGTAGGCTACATCCACTGCGTTCCCTTCATCTACCAGGCTTGTAATTCTGTCAAAAAACGAGATCAGGTTAGTCTGACATGACTTATTTTTCAGAAATCCATGCTGACTATTGGTGATCACAGCATTCTTTTCTAGGTGCTCACAGACTGTTTGCTTAATGATCTGCTCCAGAATCTTCCCTGGTATTGATGTCAGACTGACTGGGCGGTAATTATTTGGGTCCTCTCTTTTCCCCTTTTTGAAAATAGGGACAACATTTGCCCTCCTCCAGTCTGCCGGGACTTCGCCTGTTCTCCAGGAATTCTCAAAGATGACTGCCAGTGGTTCTGAGATCACATCTGCAAGTTCTTTTAATACTCTTGGATGCAGTTCATCTGGCCCTGGAGACTTGAATACATCTAAACTAGCCAAGTATTCTTGTACTATCTCCTTAGTTATTCTGGGCTGTGTTTCCTTTGCTGAATCATTTGCTCCAAATTCTTCAGGTCGGGCACTGTTTTCTTTATCGGAGAAGACTGAGGCAAAGAAGGCATTGAGGAGTTCAGCCCTTTCTGTGTCCCCTGTTTGCATTTCACCATCTTCTCCTCTGAGTGACCCCACTGTTTCTTTGTTCTTCCTTTTGCTACGAACATACCCATAAAAGCCTTTTTTGTTGCTTTTAACCTCTCTAGCAATCCTGAGTTCATTCTGTGCTTTAGCTTTTCTGACTTTGTGTCTACACATGCTGGCTATTTGTTTGAATTCCTCTTTGGTGGTTTCCCCCCTTTTCCATTTTTTGTACACATCCTTTTTTAATCTTAATTCAGTTAAAAGTTCTTTAGATAGCCACCCTGGCTTCTTTAGGTACCTTCCATGTTTCCGTCTCATTGGTATTGCCCGACGTTGTGCTTTTACTATCTCCCTCTTAACAAACTCCCAGCCATCATGAACTCCCTTTCCTTTTAGTATTGCTGTCCATGGGATCTCACCCAGCACTTCCCTAAGTTTTATGAAGTCGGCTTTCTTAAAGTCAAGAAATTGAGTCCTAGTATGCTTGGCTGCTCCTTTCCGCTGTATAGTAAACTTCAGAAGAGCATGATCACTCGCGCCTAATGATCCATCCACATCTACCCCACTAACCAGGTCATCAACATTGGTTAGGACCAGATCAATGTTGGATGGATATTGCTTTGAGCTCACATGGTGGGTGGGGGAGTGCAGCAGACTGGAGAGGCGAAAGAGCCCCTTTCTTCCCTCTCTGGTGTCAGGCAGCCCCTCCCAGAACCCAGCCTGGTGTTCCATTGGCCCAGCTGTCCCTCTTGGTCCCCTTTCTCTGCTCTAATTACCTCTCTCTCCACTTAAGCAGAGCTTACTTCCCCCAGCAGACTCTGCTGCAGGCCCCATTGATCAACTTGTCAAAGTTTTTCTTTTCCACTCGCTGGAGAGGCCTTTCCCCTCCCCCTTCCCTTTTTTTGCCATCTTGGAACAGGGAGGGGAGAGAGACAGACACCGCAGAAGAGAGCGAGATATAATTACTCCCTCTAAACAATGCCAAGTTTCCCAGGGCTGGTGAATGATTAATTATAAGCACGATGTACAGCACAGAGAGAAGCACAAGGAAAGGGACGGCAAGTTTTCCTTGTCCAGCAGCCCATGTCCCCAGCACACAGCAGCCTCCGCCGGAAACAAGCAGCTGCTGGGAATTGGGCGATCAGGGAAGGGTCTGGACCCACTGGCCACCCACAGAGAGAGAAAACTGCATTCAGGAGTGTCTCTTCTCACATGCGTTTTGAAGGACTTGAAGCATTTAGGGCCAGGATATGGGGGAAATGTAATGTTGGGAAGATGCATGCCATTGAGAAAGTGAAGAGAGAAAAGTTTTCCTCCCTCTCTTGTAACACTGAAACCCCATGGACATATGATGAAGCTGGATGTTGGAAGACTCGAGACAGTCCTTCTTCACATAGTGCATAGTTAAACTATGGAACTCACTCCCACAGGAGACAGGGGGGCCACCAACTTGGATGGCTTTCAAAGAGGATTGGACAAATTCATGGGCAAGGATAAAGCTATCGATGGCTACACTCTGCCTCCACAGTTGAAGACAGCAAGGCTCCGAAATAACAGCTACTGGAGAGTAGGATAGAGGGCTCTTGTGTTCAGGTCCCCCTTGTGGGTTCCCCACAGGCTCTCAAACCCAGTTGATTAGACTGAGTTCATATGATCAACTGAGGGCAGAGAAACCTCACCCAGTGGCTACATTTCCTTGCTGTTTGCAGCCAACCAGATCCCTCTCTGCACTGACAACGAGTTCAGGCAAATCATGTCTTTCTTCCCTCTGTGTGTTTTTAGAAGCAAATAGATAGGGCTGGACTGTTCATTGTTTATTTCGTAAAATTTATACGCTGCTTAATTGGAAGGAAAACCTCAAAGCGGTTTAAAGAAAATGATAAGAAAAATTAACAATAATTCAAAAGCTTCAAAATGTTAAAATAACAATAGACTTAAAACAAGCTATCATTAGACGGAGTGCGGTGATAACCGCCTCAGGTAACTGATTCCGGGTGTCATGAAAGGGCAGCAAATTCTTAATTTTTAATACTATTATCATTTTTAATGCTGGGGGGGAGACTCTGGTAAATGTTCTACCTCAGGGCCCAGTCTTGGGTATTCTGCACCTTGACTTGGAAGGGCTCCAGAACAGCTTTTATCTTCCTGTTTCAACATATAAGCTGACCTGGAAGCAGAACCTCATTTGTTCCATTTTTTAAATTTTTTATGCAAACTGACTTAATTTGCTTAATTCACACCTCCTGGAATAGCACATGGATTGGAATGTAATTATCCTTTGGATTTAACACTTTTCCAGATTTCGAGCTACTCTGCTCAAGTCTAAAAACATACCAAAATGCACATTTGGAGATAATGTGTGCTTAGAAATGTGAGTATCAAGATAGAATACTAATTTTGTGATATGTATGTAAATATGTATGCATGTAGATGTTTCTTTAAATACACATTTTAAATACACAAACTTCTTTTTAAAAAAACAGATTAATGCAGAAATAGGATGGAGTGATGATTAAAGACAACTGAAATTGACACAGGTGAGAAATAAGCTGATTCATCCAGCCCTAACCAGAAGTCCCAACAGAAAGTAAGTGAGATTGACTTCTGAGTAGACAAGTATAGGATTAAGCTGCAAGTCACTTTTATTAAAAGGGGAAGAACAATTGCTCAGCTCATTTCAGCTGCAGCCTTGGCAGAAGCAACCAGCTTTCTTTTTCCATCTAAAAATCAGAGGTGAAAGTTTAAAAATCAATTGCGAGGTTCAGGTGAAGTAATTAAAAGTGGGCTACAATTTGGAGTAATTAAAGTTCTTTAGATTTTATTTATTGATCACCACTTTGCCAGGACCCTGCGGTAAGTGAAAAATTCATTTTCTCAGCATTTCACTTAATAAAAGATGCCAGATCTTTGCATTGAGAGCGTAAGTTTGAAGTCTGAGCTTGCCACTGAAAACTGGGGTGAGGGGGGCAGGATCTACAACTGCGGCAAGGCAGCTGTTTCCGTGAATATAAAAGCATAAGAAGAGCCTGCTGGATCAGGCCAATGAGCCATTGAGTCCAGCATCCTGTTCTCACAGTGGCCAACCAGATGCCCCAGTACAAAGCACACAAGCAGGACCTGAGTCCCACAGCACTCTCCCCACCTGCGATTCCCAGCAACTTGTACAGTGGTACCTCGGGTTACAGACACTTCAGGTTACGGACTCCACTAACCCAGAAATAGTACCTCGGGTTAAGAACAGTTTCCGGTTAAGAACGAATTAAGTTCTTAACCCAAGGTACCACTGTATTCAGAGAGATGCTGCCTCAGACAGTGGAGGCAGAAAATTGCCATCATGACTAGTAACCATTGATAGCCATTATCATCAGGGGCGTACCTGAAGGCTGGTTAGGGTGCAAGCCTAGGGGAGGAGCAAAAAGCATGTCTCTCCACTCTGGCTCAGAGTGTCTGGGAGCTGCCTGCACATCCGCATCCTCTCCAGGTTGCCTGTCTGCTGCCCTGCCCGGCAAGGCAAGGCACACAGGCTCCATGCCAAGGGCACAAGGGAGCCTAGATATGCCTCTGTTTATCATCTGATGTCAGGGACTGGACTGAAGGGGAAGGCTGGGAATCACCCCCTCATCTTCCTTTGTTTCCCTCAGAGAAGGAGGGAAATGAAGGGTTGCCCCCCTTCTCCAGTAGTTTCAAGAGAAGAGGGAGACAGGACTGAATTGCAGCAGAACCCGGAAGGATCCAAAACCTGAGGGACCAGAGATTCACAGAAGATTGGAAGAAACATACGAACTATTTGAAGAGCAACTGTAATTACGCTAGCAGAACTACAAGAAGTTTTGTAAGAAGAAACATATGGAACATTGCAAAGTAGAGAAAGAATAGAGATATTAGATATGAGACTTAAATGTAATAGTGAAAGTAAATGTATATTAAGTGAATAGATTGGGAAATTTTCAGATGTGATTGATGGAAGTCAAAAAATGGTATACATAAAAGTATGTTTAATTACTGTTGGAAAATGTTAAAAAAACTTACAAAAAAATTATTTTAAAAATATATGAATTGCAGCAGAACCCAGAGCTTCCAAGTTATGTTGGAATCTGGATTCTGGACAGGATGGAGAAGCTTGAGGGTTTCCCACCGGCATCTGGTTGGCCACCATGAGAAGAGGATGCTGGACAAGACAGCAGGTTCTTCTTGTGTCCTTGTGTCCATTGCCATAAGATGACTGGTGGTGAGAGTGGAAAAGGCTCACAGCAAACCTCTCCCATTCAACTCCCTTATTAACGCATAATGCACAGACAAAACACTTGGCTTAGTCAACCAGTCAGACTATTCAACCATCTACTAATATTGCTTTCAACCTAGATGTGGACTGACTCATGGGGAAGCGACAGGGAAACTTGTTATGGCATCTTAAAAGCTAACAGATTTATTGAGAAAGGGGATTGCATGGATGGACTAGAGCCCACTTTCTCAGATGCATGAAGTGTTGGCCTGAGTTGGCAGAGAGAGAAGGCGAGAGGGAGACATGAATGTAGAAAGGAGAGGGAGTAGATGGGGGGAAAGGCATCAGAAGACTCCTGATTTTTTGCTGCAACAGCCAACGTGGCAACCACATCTAGAAGGTGGTAGCTCCCTTTGTTCCCTCTGTTCCTGTTGTCACCACAGGGGACTTATCCACTCTTATATTTTGCCCTGTTCTTTCCAGGCCAGGTCTCTGCTTAAAAGCTTCATGTCCAGGCATTGGTTTTTGTTATGTTTTCTTTTTGCCTCAGATATTTCCTCACGAAAACACACTCTTCAATGCTCAGTTGGAGCAAACGTCAATTCAGGTTTTCCATGGACTGCCAGAGCAAAGAAAGGGCACTCGGACACGGAATATTAAATCACAGACCGTGCCTGGAAAGAGCAGAGGAAAGGTAAGTGCAGATAAGCCCTTATTTATTTATCTGCTAGACATATGGGCTGTCATTTAGGACCATTGCCTCACAAAGTGGCATACACAACAGGGATGACACATAGACAAAGTAGGCACATCAACAATGTTTCCCCAACAGTGACCAGACTGATGCCACTCAGAAGCTCAAAGGCATCAGAGTGAGGGTGGTGTGTTTATGCCCAAATCATTGGCTAATTGGAAGTGCATGAATGTTCCGTCCTTAATCATGATGGCCAATTGCCCCTGAACAGAACTATCCTCCATGAATTGATCTAGTCATTTTTCAAAGTCATCTGTGTTTTTGGTTATATTTGTATACATGCTTGGAGGGAAAGGGTGCCAGGGGGAGCTTTTCTTTGTGGATTTGGGGACAATAAGCATGCTGAAGGGTGAAGACTGTGGGTTGTATAGGTTGCACAGCAAGTATTAGACATAAACATGCACAATAAACCTATACAAAGCCCAATTAGATTAAGCAAGCCAGGCTACTGAGCACTTACAATTATTAGAAACTGACTGCTTCATCTGCTGTTGAGGGATTCCTTACAAACAACAGCAGATGAACATCTGCTAAACATTAGGAAGAACTTCCTGACAGTAAGAGCTGTTCGACAGTGGAATTTGCTGCCAAGGAATGTGGTGGAGTCTCCTTCTTTGGAGGTCTTTAAGCAGAGGCTTGACAACCATATGTCAGGAGTGCTCTGATGGTGTTTCCTGCTTGGCAGGGGGTTGGACTCGATGGCCCTTGTGGTCTCTTCCAACTCTATGATTCTATGATTCTATGATTCTATGATCTTCATAGCTCAAGCTGACTGGCTGACACATGACACTGTCCTGGGATCTCCTGATCTATGCTGGGTCCAACAGGGCTTCCAACTTTTGTGTGTGTGTGTGTGTGTGTGCACGTGCGCGCACTGCATCACGCTGCACAAGCTAACTGGTGCATTACTCATGCCCACATGAGACACATGTCAGGAGTCTTAAGATGCTCTTATCATAAGGAATACTCATTGATAAGAAGAAGGTTCATTCCTAATCTCCTCAAGAGACAAAGTTCTTCCAGATATATTCCAATACAAGAGGCAACCTGTGGCTGAAACATTGTGTTTTGAGATTTCATGGCTGGCACCAAAAGCTGCAGCTCCCCAACCTCCCATCATTCTCTAATAAACTAAAAAAAAGTTTGAATAACTTCATTATAAATTCATGTTTTCAACCTACTCCTCAGCTTTATTATTTGATAAGCAATTTTCTTCTCTCAATATTTTATCAATAAATCATGCATTCTTCATTATTACCAGGTTCCTTCTGCATCTCCTCCCATCCCACTAGAGGGCTAATTGCTATTTTGGGGTGGGATTCAATCACATGCCAGCAAATTCTGGTTGCACAATTAAAATGCATTAGTACTCATGTGCAACAACCTCACTCTCTACCCTCCCAAAAAGAAGTGGTCTTTTTCCAACAAGGAAATATGCCATAGAGATATGCACTGGAAGGTATAGGATAACAACTGCTTGATGGAATGTTGTCTAACCTCTCCACAAACAAATCAGAATCAATGCACAACAAACAGCCAACATTCATATTATTTCATTCTCTTCTCTTACTGGTTCCTTCTTGCTTCAGAAGGCATGGCATCATCACACTTTTAAAAAAAACAAAAAAGCACCTTTCTCTGAACCTCCCACACTTTTGCTTCAACTATTGTACTATTTCTCTTCTTTCATTCATTCTGAAAGTGCCCTGAAAGTCTAGACCCTTCCCAGTGCTGCCACTCATTTCCCATCTAATTCCCTTATTAGCAATTTCTAAACCTGTTTTTCTACCTCTACGTCATGGTACTGAGCCTGCTCTGTGCAAAACCTCCAATGAACTTCTGTGTCAAGGGTGGGGAAAGTTTTTCAGCCCAAGGGCTGCATTCCCTAATGAGCAACCTTTGGGACAGGGGGTACATGCCCGTGATGGGTAGGGCCAGAGCCAAAAGTGGGAGGAGCAATCAATGTGACTTTTACAGTAGACTACATCCCAACCACACAGAAGTCATAAAATCACAGAATTGTAGACTTGGAAGGGACCATGCGAGTCATCTAGCCCAATCTTTTCCCCAAAGAGGGGCTCAAACTCATGTCCCTGGGATTAAGAGACTTACAATTTACTGACTGAGCTAGGGGTTTGTACACAGATGCACACACACACCTCCAGCCAGACAAGCAAGCATCATCATCACAGTTCAAGGGTGCATTCCATCCAGAGTTCTGGATGGCTGTATTTGGCCCCAGGACTGATGTTCCCCATCCCCATCCTTTATGCTGAGAGGAGCTCATTTGTTCATTGCCTCACTTATCTTCATTCAGCTTCTGATATGGTTGGTCTCATTCTTGTGTTCGTTTCCTTCCCAGGGTTTGGCATTGTCTTCTTTTTGTTTCACTCCTAGCATCCTTCCAAAGGTAGGTGTCCTCAGTTTCCTTCTCTCATTTCCTTCATTCTGTGTACTCTTCCTCTTGCCCATCTGATTTTGGCTTTTCGTCTGTAATATCACTGTTGGACTGATGAAATCCAGTTCTTTCTTTCCTGTTCTCCCTTTCTCTCCCCTGCTTACTAATATTTCCAATTGTCTTGCAGCTAGTTCTGCTTGGATGTCAAGATTGTTATCTCAAACTCAATATGTAGAAGACAGGATTGATTATATATTCCCTCCCCCTCCCCCCCCAAAAAAATCCCCTCTTTCACCTTCTCTTTGACTCTCAAATAGCAGCATAACTCTTCAGTCTTCTCAGCAAGTTAAGGGCTTGGGTGTTATCTTTGATCTTTCTCAGTTCCCATTACTGATGTAGCTTAGGTCTGCCTGTTTGTAGTATTTCTAAAATTCATGCTCTCTTATCTTCTGATTCTACCAAAGCCTTTATTCAGAACCACATTCTATCTTCTGTTGATTATTCTAATGTTTTGCTTAACAGTCTTCCTGTCTCTTAACTCAGACCTATTATATCTATTCTTAACTCTTCTGCTCACTTAGTTTTAAGTGATAGTAAACTGTGTAAAAAAAACACCGTGTTGTATTGTAATATACTGAATGCTCCTCCCTCCAAAATAAAAATTCCCCATACAAAGCAAATTAGCATGTGCGGGAAAAGTGTTCTAGCATCTCTCAAAAAAATTAGGATGAAAAAAAAGAGGGGGTAGCTCCCTTACCCATCCAGGTCATTGGATTATGAACTCCTTTGCAATTGTGCAAAGCCAGCAAATCCTGCCCTAAAGACTACACAGACACATACACCTTCCTGAAGTTTCATTTCTCAAATGGGAGATGCTGGAACAACCAGAAGATTTCAGCCCTCCATGCACCATAACCCAGAAAATGGCCAAGATGGGAATTGCCACTTCACACACCTTATACATTTAAAGCACATCCCGTTCCCACCTCAGAATCCTGGGAACTGTAGTTTGCTAACGGTGGTGGGCAGTATAGTTCTGTGGTGGGGAACTACAGTTCCCAGGTTTCCAGGGTGGGTGGACGACGTGCTTTAAATGTATAGTATTTTCAACTTAATTCCATGCTGTCTAGACACAGGTGCAGGTGGTTTTCACCTTGTTCCACTCCTTTCCCAAAGAAAATCCACTGTTTATGGATAAATCAGAATAAATGGCAATCTGGGTGAGTTCTAAAGGCAGGGGGGAGCAGTGGGACAAGAGAAAGTGTGGATAATCCCTAAATCTCCTAAAATGACCAGGTTAGAGAGTCAGAGGATACTCCTTGAACCTAAGAAAACTTTCAGGTTTCCTCTTTGCTTTGAACTCACAACTTATAGACAGCTTTCCCCTTAGTCCTGCTCTCAGCCCACCAGACATTGAAGATGGATGGAGTTGGAGAAACACAGTCCCTACATGGAAAGCATATTATTATTCCTGTTTCATGAATGTAGGGAAGGAAGTTAGCAGACAGGCAGCTTGCTCATAAGGCACCTGGCCAGTAATAATAACTATTGTTGCTGTTGTTATTGTTGTTTATTAAATTTGTATACCACTTTTCGTCTGTAGAAGTTCACACCATAATCAGCCACATTCCTTTTATGCAGCCTGGTATGACTTTATTTCTTGTTTAAACCAGAAAGACAATGGACTAATGATACCACCACAGTACAGTTTTATTTGGAACATGTAAGACCCACATAATCTGCATAATAGCAGCAGGGCAACTGGGATCAAGTGGTCAAGATGGTCGGCATTTTTCCATAGCTAGTCTTGAAACTCACATCTGTTTTTCCCCCATCAGCTCGACAATCAGGTTGTGTACTTGGCCAAGAGTGAGGAAATCTACCTTCCAGAGAAAGTATGAAAGAGGACACTTATTTGCATTTAAAAAATGCATATGTGCTAATTTATAGATATAGGTGCAAACCATAATTTCAAGAGAAACTCAATAATCTTGCCATAATGGGGAAGGCTGTGACCAGCTGGACCTGTGTGCCTGCTCAGTCTATGGTCCCAGTGGTCCTAAGAGAACTCAACCTGCCCCTCCACAATGTTTCCTTGGGATTCATGACATCCTTCTCTAGTCTGATGTTAAAACAGGGAAGGGAGTTCTGCAGCCTATGCTCCAGCCTGGAGCAGATGCCCTAAGCTCAAGGAGGTCTGGGGCTGTGTTTTAAAGCTGTATATTGTCTTAAAATCTTCCTATCCTTTTGTTTTTAAGAAGTTGTCTGCTACTTGGTTCTGGGCGTTGTAACTGAAAGCTGTTGGCCTTCTTTCAGAAGTTCTCAAAGATCTATTCCCAGACTGAGAACCTGTTAAGGAACTCTGCGTTCATTCACAGTACAAAATGTACAAGTATAGTTAGAAACAACAGTTAAGGAAAGCAGCAACAGTGACTGAAATCAAGCACCAAAAGTTTTCCATTAGAGAGGGATATTTGCTTCAACTAAAATGACAGCACCTCTCTCTTGTGTCTTGCGTTCTCTGTGCTAGAACTGGGTGCAAACAAGATTTGGGTCGTTTCATTTAGTGCACAGCCTGCCCCCAGCAGTAGCTCCTGGGGAGGTTAAAGGAAGAGAATATACACAATCACAAGGTTTGCCATGGATTAACACTAGTCACTCTCTAGTGCCAATCACTGTGGAAGCAAGACAGAGATACTTTCAAATTAAACAAAGGTTTTCACAGCCCCAGGAACCAAAGCAGGCAGTGTGATATGGGCAGTGTGACATGGGTTTCAGCAAAGCAGTAGCAAGGATTGACTCCACCAGTGCAGCCCTGAGCTCACCAGTGTTCTGGCTCACATCAGCACCATCTAGGTATGCTACAGTGGCACTGGTATCAAGAGGATATTGACGTTCCACCATCCCCCTAAGCTATATAGGGCTCTGGCACTACCCACAGAATCCCCTGTAACATCTTATCGCTCTGTGAAAGATGTACAGACCTGAGCTGGGTATTTCTGAATTCCCTATCATACAAATACTTTTTCCATCTCAAATGCCAATTACCACCCACTCTCAAACTCCAAATACTATCCACTCCCAAACTCTCTAAACTGTCTCCCATCAGCATCCAAACTGGCCCTGTCTGCAGTCTGCAGTGGCAAACTGGTCAAGCAATGGTACCATCTGACTTTACCGTTTTTTGTACACCAGGCCCATCAAATGTACTGGAAGAGCCTTGTTTTGTTTTGTTGTATTTTAAAGCTCAGAAATACACTTCTATATCATCACAAGTATAACAACATTATCTCATCATTGTGTTATGAGAGTGCCTTGCTAATCAAAAAGTCAAAAATAAATGGAGAGAAAGAAAGATATTGCTAAATTTAAAAAGTCGTATAAATTGATATCATTAATCCATCTGTTAGAATATTATGAACCTGTTAATAATGGAGAAAAGAAAAATACAGTGGTACCTCGGGTTAAGAACTTAATTCATTCCAGAGGTCCGTTCTTAACCTGAAACGGTTCTTAACCTGAGGTGTGCTTTCGCTAATGGGGCCTCCTGTTGCCGCTGCACCACTGGTATGCGATTTCCATTCTTATCCTGGGGCAAAGTTCTTAACCTGGAGCAACCACTTCCTGGTTAGTGCAGTTTGTAACCCGAAGCATCTGTAACCTGAAGTGTCTGTAATCCGAGGTATCACTGTATATAAAAATAAGAAAGGAAGGAACGAAGGAAGAAGTGGAGGGGCACACCTTTAAATAAATTGTTTTTTTATATATTTTTATTTTTAAATCTGCAGAAACTCAAAAAAGAAAACAATAATAATACATATTAATTTGAAAGATGCATGAAAAGATCAATCAAAGAAGAGCCCTGTTTTAAAGCAGGCTGAGGAGTGTTGTCTGTCTTCACCGTGAATAAACTATTTCCCTATTATCAGTACAGTATAGGGCAGCCTTCACCAACCGGGTGCCCTCAAGATGTTGTGCTACAACTCCCCCACAGCATTGTGCTGGCTGGGGCTGATGGGAGTGGCCATCCAACAACGTCTGGAGGGCCCCAGGTTAGCAGAGGCCAGTGCTCCAAAGCCAAGGAAAAGCATGGTTGTCTTTCTGCTGCCCCACCAAGGTGCCATGGAGGATGCCATGCATGCCGCATGCCAATGAACCCCCAAAGTCCTCCAAGTCTGAATGTTTGCCTATGAAACCGTGCCAGCTCCATTGTGCTATCGCTATGAATATCTAATGAATCCCTAATGACAAGGTCGTTAAATCAAAGTGTTAGCTCATCTTTCTCCCTTTTTTTCAGAGTTTTATTAGGTTGTTTACGTTACTAAACGAGATTAATTCTTGATTCCAAGGCTCTGGAGGGTGGGAAGTTCCATCAGTCACTGATGGAGAGGTAGGGCAAGGGATGAATTAATCTCAAGGAATTTCTTTGCTCTAAGTTGAAAGGGGGTCAGGGAAGAGGATCCCCCCAGGAGCCTCAAGATTCCCTAAATATCCCCTCTTATAAAAATTTGGGCACCGAAGGGGGGCTCATGGCAATAAATCTACACACACCAGAACCCTAACCTACTACACTGACTGTTTGTCATTAAGACTAATGCATAGGAGCATAAAATTAAATGTACAGCAACGTCGGCCAAAAGCTAAAGGCATCCATCAATTTTGGAAGGGTCCGCATAGGACTAGCTCTGGGAGCTTGTTTGGGAGCCCAGAGCAAGGAAACTGCAGGTCCCCAACTCTTGTTTTCCACTGCAGATCAGGGCTCCTGTGCCAAAAGGGTCTTATTAAATCAAAAAACCCTGCCCTGAAGGGTTCCCATAGCCTCCTCTATTACTTCTACCTGGTGAATTGTTAAAACTCTGCCAGCCCGGAGGGTTGGGCAAAAAGGGACAGCCACCTTCTTGAATTATTGAGAGTAAAAAATAGTCAACATTCTTGGGCTATTGAAATATCTGATATTCCAAATAGCCACATTCCTTATCGTGTGTAACTATATTCCATATTCTTGGGCTATTGAAATAAACTTTAAAGCAGACCCTGCAATATATTGCAATATATTGGGGTGATATATTTTATCACTTGCCTTATACCAAGTCAGATCATTTGTCCATGTAGCCCAGTATTGTCTGCACTGACTGGCAGCAGCTTTCCAGGGATCTCTCCTAGTATTTCCCAGAGATGCTGCCAGAGATTAAACCAATGAACTTCCAGATGCCGTATGTGGGCGCTGCTACTGGGCTCCCACACACCCTTATTTCCGAGCAGTGAGACCTTGTGTTTGGTTTCCTTTGAATTAAGGTCACCAGAGATAGTGGTGCTGATAAATGGCTTTATTTACACATATGCAGGCTGAGCATAAGACAGAAGGGCAAAAGGTTCTCTTATGGATCAGGAATTGGTGAAGTAGCAGGAAGCAGAGAGTAGGATGAAATCAGAACTTTCCCAACTTTTCATGTTGGTGACATACCTTTTAGACATGCATCGTTTCACGGCACAGCCATTCAGTTTTAATGGCAAACTGGAGATTAAACTAACCCCTTTCCAAGCCCCGGAGGAGCGCGGGGAGCATTTGCGTGACACACCTGCACACTGCTGCCGACACACTAACGTGTCACGACACACAGTTTGGAAAGCTCTGAGCTAAATGGTCACTTCTCCCAATGGAGAGGTGCAGAAAGTGGGTCATAGCGGATAGCTCAGTGAAGATGTGTGCAGTAGGGATGAAAAAGGCAAAATCCATGCTAGGGATCATTACAAAGGAATTTAAAATAAAATTGTCAATATCGCAATGCAGTTATGGTGTGGCTGCATTTGGAATACTGTGTATAGTTCTGGTCGCCTCCCCTCAGAAAGCAGCATTCAGAAAGGGTGAGCAAAATTATCAAGGGGCTGGATCGACTCTTCTGTGGAGAAAGGTTCCAGTGCTTGGGATTTTTAGAGAAAAGATGAGTAAGAGACGACATGATAGTTTGTAAATTTATGCATGCTATTGAGAAAGTGGACAGAGAAACAATTTTCTTTCTCCCTCTTAACGCTAGAACTTGTGGCCATCCAATGAAGCTGAATTTTGGAAGATAAAAGAAAGGATTTCTTCATAAAGCACTTAGCTGAACTCTGGCACTTGCTCCCACAGGAGGCAGTGAGGGCCACCAACTTGGATAGGGAAGAACAGCAAGGAAGGCCTTTGCCCTCCTGTCCTCTTGTGGGCTTCCCACATGGATACGGTCAGCCACTGTGGGAAATGAAATGCTGGACTAATCACTTCGTGGTTTGCTGTTGCTCTCCAAACTAATGTCAACTCAAAAACAAACCAGCCAGACATTTTCCTTCCGAGAAGCACATCTGTTTTCTCCCAACCCAGGCTTTGCAGCTGGTTTCTTAACTACCTGTTGGCTGCCTGTTAGCTCAGGATCTGAAAGCAATAGGCCTTCCTTATTTATTATTATTATTATTATTATTATTATTATTATTAATAATAATAATAACAACTTTTATTTACTGTATTTTTCACTCCATAAGACGCACTTTTTTCCTCTTAAAATCTAAGGGGAAATGTCTGTGTGTCTTATGGAGCGAATGTGTGGTCCCTGGGGCTTGGGGGGGGGACCCGGGCTTCTGCCGCCAGCCCCACAAGCTCAGGCAGCAGCTCTGGGGTAGCCTGCAAAGCCTCTGCAGGGCAGCAGGGAGCCTTCATCCTGCTGCCCTGGGGAGGCTTCGCACGGCTATCCCTGGCTTTTGCGGGAGGTGGGGGAAGGGACAGAGTGAGGCTCTCTCACTTCCCCCACCTCCCACAAAAGCCCCCAAGAACCGCATATTTTTTTCTAGATTTCCCCTCCCAAAAAGTAGGTGTGCCTAATGGTCAGGTGCACCTTATGGAGCAAAAAATACGGTATATCCCGCCCTCCCCAGCCAAAGCAGGGCTCAGAGCAGCTAACAACACACTGTTCTCCCCCAGCAACTGGCATTCAGAGACATGCAGCCCCAATCCTTGAGAAAGCAATAGCCATCATAACTATGACTAGTAGTCAGTGATAGTCTTCTCCACTGTGATGGTGTCTAATTACCTTTTAAAGCTGTCTATAGTTGGTAGTTATCACCACCTCTTGTGCTGGGAGTGAATTCCACAGTTAAACAGTGTGCTGTGCTGTGTGAATAATTGCTTCCTTTCTGCATGTCCTGAATCTCTCATTGTTCAGGTACACTGGACATGAGTGGGCTGGAATTTCCTTGAGGACATGGGCATCTTTTGGGTGGTCTGATATGGGGTGGCAAATCTGCTGCCTTGTAGCAGTGCCTGTTCTCTTTCTGCTCTGCATATATGTTTAAATGGAGTTGCTGATTGGCCTCCAGTGCTCTTTTTCAAAAGAAACTAAACCTGTGGATCTTAGCAAAGGAAGTAGACAACACACAATAAGCCACTACACATCACTCAGGCTTTACCTGAGGGCTGATCCAGCTACGTGGATGTATTCATCTGATCTCTACTGATTTGTGATGTCTTCAGGGAGCCAGTGTGGTGTAGTGGTTAAGAGCGGTAGACTCGACTCATAATCTGGTGAACCGGGTTCGTGTCCCAGCTCCTCCACATGCAGCTGCTGGGTGACCTTGGGCTAGTCATACTTCTCTCTGAAGTCTCTCAGCCTCACTCACCTCAAAAAGTGTTTGTTGTGGGGGAGGAAAGGAAAGGAGATTGTTAGCCGCTTTGAGACTCCTTCGGGTAGTGATAAAGCAGGATATCAAATCCAAATTCCTCTTCTTCTTCTGTTTTTGTTTTATGGGTGCAATTTTATTGTTGATTTTATAATGTTAATGCCATGATTTTTTTTTCTGTACAGTGGTACCTCGGGTTACATACGCTTCAGGTTACAGACTCTGCTAACCCAGCAATAGTACCTCGGGTTAAGAACTTTGCTTCAGGATGAGAACAGAAATCGTGCTCCGGTGGCGCGGCAGCAGCAGGAGGCCCCATTAGCTAAAGTGGTGCTTCAGGTTAAGAATAGTTTCAGGTTAAGAACGGACCTCCGGAACGAATTAAGTACTTATCCCAAGGTACCACTATATAAAGATCTTTGAAAATAAAAATATATAAAATAAAAATACAGCTTGAGGCCAACTTAGTATTAGTATTAGTATTAGTATTAGTATTAGTATTATTTAGGTGACAGTTGGGATCACAGGAGCAGTGAAGGGGAGGAGTGCTTCACCATTTCCATGCCTGGCATTTCTCCATTCCTAACAGCCCCCTCCCCAAAGTCTTTTCCTTTTCTGGAGGGGGAGACACACTGGCAACCCTACATGAAGGAGAGACAGAAAAGCTGCTTGGGAAATGATTGGATAAATAGGTGTCAAAAGGGTTGAGTTTCCCCCATCTTTTGCCACGTCCATGATCCCAAACTCCCCTTCCCGGTGACGTTTTTCCTACTTAAATATTGGAAAAGGGGACTTTTCAGTTGCCGTCATGCACATTAGCATGTGATGTGCAGTCTGGCCCTCAAAGGCACAGGGATGTTTGTCAACCAGCAGCCTTGACAGCATCTGCGCCGTTAGCGGAATTGTGTGCAAAGATGTGAGCCCCCACTGTGCAGAACATATGCACTTGGCTTCATTGTGTGACAGCTTGCACGATTGAGCCACTGTTTCCCCACCACCACACACACACACACACACACACACACACAAATACATACATGCAGCTCTGGCTAAAACAGGCACAAAACTTAATTTTAGGACACAAGCTTACAGAAGCAAATAGGTGGGTTTCACTTTAGGAGGTGATAATCTGCAGATATTCATCATGCCCCCCTCATTTCCAGTCCCTCCTGGCATCATCATTTCAAACCCCTTTGAAATCCACCCAGCCCTCCCTAGCCCTGTGACTGCTGTGCTGACTGGATGGAGACCTGCAGGTCTGGATCAGAGGAAAGGCCTGGCTGGGGCAAGGCACAGCCAAAGCACCTGGCTGAGCTTTAGCCTCGCCTCTTCCCCTTTCCCGGCACTCCGCTTCTAATGGGTTTCTAAAAGCTCTGGCGGAGCATCCCTTTGGTGCCTTCTTAACCCCTTGCTAATTTTCGTTTGTGGCGCTTCCCATAACGAACGGCTCGCAATCATATGGTCTAATGTTGTTCTGGAAGAAGGACCTAATTAAAAAGGGAAATGAGGATGACATTGTAAAATGTTCAATTAAGTTTATCTCATTACGGTGAATATTAGAGAGGAGCCGGGCCTTTTCATATTTTATACCAATTTTTCCTCTCTCTGAGCTTGCATTTAAAGAGCAAGGGTTTAATTGCAACCTGTTCCTTAGAATGAGGAGGGGGGAAAGGGGGAGAAGGAGGGGGAGAGATATTTTGTTAAACATGCACCTTATTAATGTTCACGGCTGCTAGTTTGACTAATGGGAAATTCCAGTCCTGTTAGCACAGCGTGGTTCCCTTCTGAAAGCTTTAATGATGCAAGCAGAACAATAGCATTTGATGCCTTCCTCTGTTTCATCTGCCTTGCCTTTCCGCGTCACCCACAGCTGACCTCTGTGGGTGCTTAAGCTGAGGTTTGGAGCAAGACCAGAAACTTTTAACCCCTTCTTGCTTTGCTACCCATGACCTTTGGCCATAAATTGGTGGGTTGAGACCCCCTGGCGGGCTGTAGTTAAGAATGGGCTAATCTGTCCATTTCATTTTCTCTCGGCTTCTCATTTTTCCAACTTAAATTCAGTTCGGCACATTTCTGGATCGGGATGAGTTTCTTGTGCCCACCTGGACCATGCTCTCAAATGCTCATAACTGGCTTCCATGATTCGATTCCCAGTGGTCTATTTTCACCAGACGTCTTTGGGGCTGGGTGATCAGCACTCATTTCAAACTGTTTCTCCTTCACAGATGTGGCAATAGTGGACCAGGACAGTCACAGGCAGCCAAGCAGCAGGAAACTTGGCAATAGCAATAATCGCCCAAAGGTGCTTCTGCCAGCAGGGCCGTCTTTAGCAGATGTGGTGCCGGGGTGCAAATATCCTCCCAGTGCCCCAAAATTACCATGGATAGTGGGGGGGAGCTGCGGACTGCCAGCCATTGGGGGGCGCATCTCTCCCCCATGCTGCTGTGGGAGAGCAATCCCCGCAGAGGCTTGGGAGGGAAGCTGTGCCCTGCCAAACATTTGGCTGGCAGGTACACAGCTTTCCTCCCAAGCCTCCGCTGGAGGAGAGCGATCCCCGCACAGGCTTGGGAGGAAAGCTGCGCACCTGCCAGCCATATGGTTGGCAGGGTGCAGCTTCCATCCTAAGCCTCTGCAGGGATCACTCTCCTCCCGCGGAGGCTTGGGAGGCAAGCTGCACGCCCGCCAGTCATATGGTTGGCGGGGCACAGCTGGCAGGCGTGCAGGGAGAGGGGAGGCCACCAGCAAAGCCACACAGCTCCCCCACTCGCTGGGGTGCCCCTGAGAGGCTGGCGCCCTGGCACGACGCACCACTAAGCCCTATGGGAAAGACAGCTCTGTCTGCCAGTAATGTAGACCACCAAAGAAAATACCCTGTGTTGCAAAACAGAACACTCTGAACAACAACAAGCAACATGGCGGCTAATAATATACTGACAATATTTTTATAACACTATACTGTTTCAAAATTCATAAACAGAAGACATATAATATGTGCATGGAGTCACAAATTAGTAAGAATCAAATAAATATTCCATGAATCGGAATGGTAGGAGTGGTAAGTCACTGTCAAAGATCCCTGAAATGGGGGCAAAATGTCTTTCCAACGTAGTCCAGGCAGTCAAAGAGCATCAATGGAACCTTCACAATGAGTTGGGATGGCTTGGAATCTCATCTTCATAGCAACCATGTAAGCACACATGGCCCTGTAATCAAGAGCAACAGCTTCTGCCACATTTTCAATCAATATACCTAAGAGAGCATTCAAGGCCCAGTGGTGGAAGAGTTGCCTGCTGTTTTACTGGTTCTGCTCCTGTACCTTTCCTAACAGCCTGAGGATGAAACAGCAAAGAGTTTCCCACTTTAAATTTCTGATAACTATCTGCATGCCAAGCTGTTTTAAAGGCACATGAACCAGGCAAGGCAGGGGGTGGAAAGTTGGCAACCGTACATAGTGCCACCTTTTTTATCCAAATTGCCAGAGGGTAACGGAGTGGGATCTAAAATATTGGCGCACTCAGAAATTGGATAAAGAAATAAAGGGTTGCTCACAGAGACATCAAAGTACATGCCAGAACATTTGGATAAACAGAGTTGTTGTGTATGAGAGAGAGAGAGAGAGAGAGAGAGAGAGAGAGAGAGAGAGAGAGAGGTGTTCTTCTACTTAGCAGTGTTTACCAAGCAAAATGCATCCCACCAGCCATTACTGGTGCTTCTAAAAATATTATGTTAGCGCTTGAAATTTACTAAGTGCTGTTCACAGATTAAAAACAAGAAAATTTCTGCCTGCAAACCTACAATCTGAAAAGCGTTACATAAAAAGAAAAGAAAACATATTGAAGAGGGAAGCAGAAAAACGCATGAGCCAGTCTTACAAACACAGAGTACCTAGCAGCCTGCTTTCCTCTCCAATGATTTTGCATCAGCAACAGGAGGAGGAGGTTTGTGAAACTCTTGATAAGGATGACGTGTTTGTTTGATTGATGGGTTGCTGTCAGCCCAGCAGGTCACAGCCCAGGCAGGGCCTTCTTCCTAAAGACAGAGGCACTGGGGCTCAGGCTGGCCTGCAAGTTGCAACCTCAAACCGAGAAACCCTTCCCTTCTAATCCCAGATGCCTGGAACTTGACGCTGAGTGCAGGGTTCTGCAGCAAAGGCATTCTGTACATGAACAGAAGGATCCTCTTCATATTCTCATTTCACACTATGACATGTATGACTTCACGGCCAAGGAGAGTGGCCACTCACACACTGCCAAAAACAAGGACAAAAGGAAACATGAATTTTCATTAAAAAAAATGTGTGTGTGCCTGCGTATATGTTTAGAAACAAATTTAGAAATAATTGCCATAATGTAAACAGCAGTGAAGAATGTAACCAGGTGCCCTCTGTGCCCAGCCAAATCAATCTGCTGCCCACGGGCTTAGGAACTGCAAGAAGGATATCTTGATGACTGGGCAAATGATATGAAATGTGCCCCTAAGCCATGTTAAAAATCAACAATTGTAGTAAAATAATAGACATTGGCAAATTCATTTTGTTTTATTATAAGGGCTTTAGCACCTTTGTGCACAGCAGACATGTTTGCCCCATTGCTGTATCCTTGGCCTCAGGCATTTTTAATATTTGTTCTGTCTTGTTTTAATTTGTTCATGATTTCGTCCGCTAAAGTGCTTCTTGTTTTCTGTTTTGTTTCAATGAACTCTACAAAACTTTCCTCACTCAAAATGTTTCCAGTATCAGAATGGACCTGTCTGATAATCTGGCACATTTGCCTACAGTGAGAAACATGTGGAGTACAATCAAATGGTAAGGAATAATACTTTGCCTTTTTTATCCTAGAAATTACCTCAAAACGAATGTTTTCCTCCAATAATTCAAGGAATTCCTTATATATGTTATGTGATCAATAGTTTACAGTCCTCTTTTTATGACTTCACTAATGGCTGTTGACTTCATTATCATAATGGCTAATCAATTCAATGAGATTTAGAAAAATTCCTGTGCTAGGACTTCTAGCAGTTGCTGTAGAGAATTGAAGAACAAAATTAATTTTTTGCACAAAGCAGGTTAATATCCAACATAACCTTCAAAACATGTTGCCATTTCTCTTTGTGTCTGAATTGCTTTTTGTAGAGAATCATCCCTAAGTCCACCATTTTTAAGCTATTCCATTTTAATTATGCATCTCAGTCCAATGTGTTTCTATGACCAACAATTATAAATAATGTTATTCAAATGCTCCCAATCACTGAAACGCTTCCATTTACTGCAAATATTTGAATAGGTTTCAGGTGTGTTTGCCACAAACAAAAAGACAAGGAATGCAAAATCATATCTTAGACCTTTTTCAGATATACCAGCTTCTTACAATCAACTGCTTTGCTGTTAGAATTTTTTGGGGGGGAAATACTAGAAACACTGTGTTTGAAAGACTTTAAAAGAGGATGAGACAAATTCATGGGCAATAAATGGTTACTAACCATGAAGGCTATCTTCTCCCTCCACTGTCGGAGGCAGTGTGCTTCCGAATATTTGCTGGAAATCCCAAATGGGGACAGTATTGTTGCCCTCAAGTCCTACTTGTGGGCTTTCCATTAGGATTTGGTTGGTCACCACCAGATGGACTAGATGAGCCTTTGACCTAATCCAGCGACAGCTTGCTTCTCGTATTCCACTGCAACTTTCTTGATAAGTAGAGTTCAGCTAGTTAATTCTGTGTTTTTTATTTTCCTTTTAGAAAACAATTCCCCAAATGTCTCTGGACCCCTAAAGACTGGTGGTGTTTTTGTGGGTTTATTTTGCTGGTTTGAGGGGGGTACATTCACAACCTGTTTGCAAGCATGTCAGAGGCATCTGGCTGGCTACACTTCTGGACTAGAGGGATCATTGGAGTCTTTGGTTTTTGAGTAGAGATTTGGATTCAAGGCCAGGGCTGGCCCAATTCAGGTTGGGATTTCCCTGAAAGTCATCCATGTGGCTATCTTCCCCACCCAGTATTCAGTAAAAATGATGAATGCACAGGGTGAGGTTTTAATTCATTTTAAAAGGAAAACAAAAATTGCATGGTGAGAAAGCACTGGCTGCAACAGTTGGCTGAACAAATGACACAAAATCCTTTGTGTAAACACTTTTCTTCCCCCATTTTTCCTCCTCTTTCCTGGTTACTACTGTAAATTAGAGCCTGTGTGAAGAAAACAACATCTGTTTGGTCTCCTCAGATATGCCGCTTGTAGGAATGGAAAGGGGGAAACACCAAACAGCCATGTTGCTCCTATTTCTCCTAAGGACTTTTTTCATTGCTCAAGTTCTTGGATGCCCTGTGCCCTATTACTTCATCCTCCACTCCATCTTTGACAGCCATGAAAGTTCTCCTTCACCTCACAGTTGTTTGAGGCCTAGTTAGGGGAGTGGGCTGAGGAGAAGAAGAGGGAGTTTCTATTTCTGGCAGTTCTCCCAGTCTCCCCTCATTATCTGTGGTGCTTAAAGAGCCCCCAAAGCCATTGCACTTTTTATTACTTGTAAAATGTGGGATATAAAATCTAAATACCATTTAAAACAGGAGACTTTACTGACAGGATAAAAATTTATGAGGAGTCACACACATAAAATGTGACGCTAGCTGTAGTGGTGGCACACACACATTCAGGGTTCTTGACCTCCCTCAGATATTAATTATCTTCTTCTATCTCCACCCCTTAAACTTGTCATTTTAGCCAAACTAATTGCTGGAGAAGGTTGTCGGTCATATGGAGAAGGTCAGATTTGACCCAAAAACATGAATGTGTGATTTGTAGTGCCTATGATGTCAATGGTCAATGAATCTGAGCTCAGAAATTTCTCCTCAGTGACTGTTGCTATGAAATATTCACTAGATATTCAAATATTTGTCAAAATACGAACCAAATATGAAATTTTGGTGTGGCATTTGATATTCAGTTCTGGTATTTGATAGTACACTATTTGAAAAAAAATTAATTAATAGTGGTAGTCTTTATATAACTAGTAATATTACAGAGCAACATAAGGTAGGTTCTTCTCCAAGAAGTTCCCAAGCTAAGTTTTGAAAGTGGAGGTGAAGAAGGGAAGAGGCACATGGCAGAACATGTGCAGATACCGTTACAATCCAGCCTTTGCCAACTTTGGCATACAGCTTTGGGCTGGCCAGGGCTGATGGGAGTTATACTCCAAAACATCTGGAGGGCACCAGGTTAGCAAAGGCTGAATTTCACAAATTCAGGCTTTAAACACGCTCAGGTTAGTTTTCCATAAAGGTTGAGAATGAGCTGCATTTGTTTATTTCACTTATACTATAAATCTTACGACGCTTCTAAACAGCTTTTGTTATAAAGCAACACTCAAAATAATAAATGGACTTTTCCAGACTGATAAAAAAGACTGATATAACAGCAGTAAAAAAGGCGTAAACAACATTAAAGGCAGGAATTAAAATAAAAGCACATGGAAATAAATCGTTTGTTTATGCAGTCTCTTAAATAGGCTTTTTTATTTCAAAATGTGCCTCAGCTTCCTTAGGCAAAACTTGATAGCGACTCTGGGTTGTTGCAGGTGGCTGTTGCCCTCTTGTTTTGCTTGGGGAATTACCAGTCATCTGACTGGTCACCTTGGAAACATAATGCTGGGCTGGGCCTGATCCAGCTCCAAGGCTTTTATTTCAAATCCCACTATGAACAGCCCTGGTCTTCTCTACTCTTGGCGCTTCCCTTGAAATCCCTTGGACATTCTCACCAAATTTCGTTTCATGTTTTTGCTCTAGGCAAAATTCAGTGTCATGCTCCAGCACAATCAAACAAATAGGCTAAGGGCCGCCAACTGCCTTTTGAATAATATTAGCTTAAAAGAACTGCATTTTAGGAGGTGGTAAAGTGCAGCTCAAATTCCCCACTGGGTAAAAATGTGAACATCTCATCTTCAGAATTGAAAAACAGAATGATAATTGCCTAAATGCTGCCAATCTTGGGGGTCTGCTAGCTGAACTTTCGCATTTCAGTGAGTGCTTGTATTATGAATGTTACTTGGATGACTGAAATGTTAATGCGCTAAAATGGTTTATCGGAGAGAGTTAGTATTAAAGAGCAAACTTAATTTCAGTATGATCAGAGGCTCCAGAGTGGTGTCCCTAAACTCTTTAAAGGCTTTCATTTAAAAAGTGATTTATGATATAAAACTTAGTTTTATGGGTTATTTTTAATCTGGCCTTCTTAAGATGCTTGAAAGTCAACTGTTGCCTTCCAAAAGCATTGACGTTTACATTTGCACTGTCAATAATCGAAATTAAAAACAGTAGGAGGAGATGCAAAACAGAAAAAATAATGAGAATAGTAATAATCATAATATAATAGTAATAAAGTACATAGGACAATATTTCATTTTGTGTGCGCACCTTTTATATTTGCTTATATTAACAGAATATTCCAACAGTATAAGAGAAATCAGTTTAGGATCACATCTAATAAAATGTGTGATTCTTTTCTCCATTTACTTTCAACTTCTCCCCTCCCCCCAAAGTGCTGGTGCAACACTAGGATATCTGAACCATATTAAGATATGATAGTGTTTATCTGAGCATTTTTAAAAAAGAAAGAAAATAAATGAAAAGCAGTAAGAGGTGCACATATGAAGAAAAACCATAGTTCCAACAACATAAAAGTGCTAGTATGAAGCTACTCTTAGAAATAGTAACAGGGATCTGGAGTGTGAATGCTGCTTGAAACACAAAGATGCACATGTCTTCAAAACTATCTCTGGATTGTTTTCACTGCCCATATTCCTGTTACAATGAGACCCCTTTCACCTTGAGGATCGTCTGCCTTGAAGCAGCATCACCTCCGACTGCACTTGAGAGTCCAGCCTGAGGCTTCAAGCTGTCACAATGAGGCAGGGTTAAGGCGGCAATGTTCTAGAGAAGTCAGTCCACTGACAGGCAGTTGTGGCCTTGCAGACGCATCATATCAGTACTGGAGCTGCTTGACAGATGAGTCCTGTGGTGGTGGCGGCTGACTGTTGGCAAATGGGTGACAGATGGACTTGTCAGTGTCAAGGTGTCACCTGCTTCTTGTGAGGGATGTATGTGGCTGCCAGGCTAGGAAAACAAGCAGGTATCCCCACATCCTACAGACAACAACACACAGAGGCATCTATCCCTGACAAATCAAGAGGAGGAGGTGGAGGAGGAGGATCATTTTATACAGAGGAAATCATTTTCCATTGTGCTAGCAGCTAGTTTATAATCCAGTAGAAAGATAGATTATGAATCCAGCAGAGGCCAGCTATCAGCTCTGTTCTAGCACCGGACATCATCAGACTGGACATCATCATTTGGGAAGAGTAATAGAGGAAGATTACACTATGGTCAGTCACCACAGAGGGAGAAATATCTCTCTCAGTACAGGAACTCAAGCTCACCCAATGAAACTGACCAGCAGTGGGCTAATTCTGGACCAAGGAAGTACATCACACAATGCGTAATTGGTTTATGGGGTTCACTGACACATGATGTTGTGCTGGTGGTAGCAATTAGTTCTGGTGACTTTAAAAAGGACTAGAGAAATTCATGGAGCAGAATAGGTCTGTCAGCATCCCCAACAGACCCTCTGTTTGTGACCCCTTTCTCTTCAGCACCCACATTTACACGGCAAGGAGACCATGGAAGACTCAACGGGAAGCAGATAGGCTTTGGTTTAGGCCTCCACTGGACCTAAGAGGACAGTGTCCTGGGCTGCTAAAAACCACGAGCAATATACCACACAATGAGATTGTCTACACTGACTGAAAGTGGCTCTCTGGGATTTCAGGCAAAAGGCTCTCCCAGGCTTACCTGGCAATGCTGGGGATTGAACCTGGGACCACCTGCAAGCAAGGCAGATGTTCCACTGCTGAGCTATGTCCCTTCTCCTGTGTCTTCTTGGCTGTGTTTTCTGAGCTCAATTCCAAAAATTGGGCCCTGAAACATCCCCCCTACATCAGTGGACACAAAATGGGGTTTGATGGCTGCCGACTGCACTGACCAGCCCCAGCCCCAGTCCTTCTCTTCACACTTTCCTGACAGTTGCAATGGGGAAATCTCATGGAAGGTCAATCTGAGAGGCCTACAACAACAACAACAGGGTCACAGATGATAATAGTGGGGATTCATGAAGGGGGCTGGAGCAGCAACAGTGATCTCACAGTGGTGGCAGCATTGTATTCACAGGGATGGGGCACAGTGAGGTGCAGCACTGAGAAGTTGTGGCAATGTTGGAGATGTTGAGACCACCGATCCAGAGATCCCCTGACCTTCCCAGAGAATGCAGGACCACAGCTGATGGATAACAGTGACCTGCTGGAAAATGTAGTTTTCTAGGGCAACTGAATCCTTACCAGCACCAC
Organism: Podarcis bocagei; assembly: GCF_964188305.1. Classification (NCBI taxonomy): domain Eukaryota; kingdom Metazoa; phylum Chordata; class Lepidosauria; order Squamata; family Lacertidae; genus Podarcis; species Podarcis bocagei. Next base: position 33,763,768 of record NC_138132.1, read on the forward strand.
CACCCCCAGAGTCTTGTCCCTGATATACTGCTGAACCCAGGATAGGGATAGGAAACTTCAGGAATGTGTAATTTTTAGGATGCTTGAACTAAATCCCCCGAGTGTGGAGGGTGCTGTCACTGCAAGACTCAAGGCACTAAGGAGGAGAGGGACAGCTCAATTTAAATTCTGAGCCAAGAACTCTGGGAGTTACATGCCACTCAATCAGAAATGCGGTCAAGCACTGTGAGCCTGAAAAGAACATATTCTGAGTTGGCCAAGTTCAAATCTGAGGTGGTGATTGTGAATTTCAGCAACATCAGTACAGGTAAATGCCCCCAGAAGAAAATATTTTTACCTATTGAAAACTAGGTGAGGCCGCGGACCCTGCCTGCACAACGTTTAGTATTTATGTGGACAGAATATTTCTTTCTGGAGGAGCATTCAGCCTTGTGAGCAAAGTCGTGCAGTTCAAACACAGGGTGGCCATCTCAGTGAAAGCTTGGGCTACATCCCCCCACCCACATGGTTTCTGGCAGCCTTGAGTACTGTGCCTGTGCCATTAAGGCAGGGGTGGAGAACCTCAAACCCAGGGGCTGTATATAGTGCCGCTCCAAGACTCTCTACTTTGACCTTGGAAACCTTTCTCAGGATACACTGTTTCCCCTCAAGTTCCACACCTGCTTTTGCACAGCTGGATTATTTCTTACAAACCGTGGTGCTGTTTGGGTCACATCCATCTTGGATGGATGGATTTCTTACACCTTTCTTACGTGTCATTCCCATGCCTGCCTGCTTTAAAGCCTAATTGAAACTCCCCATAGGATTCTTCCGCATCCCTGCTGCCATGCATTGGAAATGGGTGGGAAAATGGAAGCGAGGGCAGGGCAGCAATGGGGAGGACACTCAAGAATCGCAACAGGTGGAGCCTATTACGAGCTGAGCCCAAACATCAGGGGAGTTGGTAATGGGCTTGTGGTGAAGAGGAGCTGAACCAGGGAAGTTAAGTTTCTGCCACACTTCAACCGTGTCATGACAACTCTCATCATCAGGCAAACAGAATTGGCAGGTTTTTTATTGTCATTTTTTTTACAACTGTTGACTGGAAGCAAAAATGGGATGCGCTGTGATCCTTCTTTCAAATTCCCTTCAACTCTGTTTGAGGAAAAAAGCCTATCTCCATTCTGGAAAAATAAAGCACAGCTAGAAAAGGAGGCATTCAGCAATCTTGGACCTCATCAAGGTACGGAAGTCATTGTGCAAAGTGTTTTGATCCCTAGAAGTACAGAGATCCATATAACTATGGAGCCATCCATGTTGGGTCACGTTCATGTCATGGCTACCCTTTTTTGTGCATCTTTAAAGAACCTGGAGAATGTCAACAAACAGTACCATGTCCCTAGCTGTCATCTCCTTCTCAAGATCAAATTCCAAAACACGTTGTTCTCTGATGGCAGGGAACATGAATGAGTTTTCTCGCCAAAAGAAGTTAATTAAGGTGTTGCTGTTTGTACTCTACACGATAGAGTGCCTGAGAAGCAGTAATTATATAAAGTGGCTTTGCAGCCCATTTGGAAACATGTAAATAATGCAGGAGGTCTTTCAAAATACCGTCACCCATAACAATAATAATACTAATGGTATGTAAAGAAACAAACAGGCAATTTGAAACGGAAATGTTGAAGGAAACTCTGTGTCCACGAACTTCCTACAATCAGACATAATAAATTTTTGGCCTTGCCATGGCATTTTTGAAATGCAAGAACAATCTCTCCCAAGACATATAGTACTAGAATAAACATGATATTTTTGCAGGCCACCCCAATCTCTGAGAGGTCTGAGATTCCAGGGGTTCCAGGCACTCACCCAGGGAAGCCCATGGTGAGATACAAAGTGTGTCTCTGCACAGAAGTGCAATAAGCGAACTCTAAATGCAAATACACAAATACACACACATTGATATCATTGTTGGCATCCATCTGTCTTGAGACAATGGAGTGCACCTCTGGGGGTGAAGTCAAACCACTGGAGAATGGCAGCAACTGCTGTGACTGCAGAGACTGATAACTCATAACTACTTCCTCCGGCATTGTTTTTGCTGCGTTAGCAGCACCAAAGAGACCTCTCTGGGGCGCAAGCCTGGGCAATGTGTATGGAGGTCCTGGGCTGCCCAGACGACAGGACCTCCCTCTCGGCATCACTGATGTGGTCCAAAGAAAAGCAGACCAAAGCATTTGGCACCAGCTTGGCCGCAGGAGATGCCAGAAGGAGGCATACAAGACGCCATGCAACTATCTTAAGGACGCCACTCCAGATTTGTATAGTGTTTATTCCCTAGACTTTTCTTCTCCTGAAGATGTCCCACAAGGCAGTGGGTATGGATTTTTCCTTGGGATTTACTCCCAAAGCCTTTACCATGAATGAATATAGCCACAGCAGAGGTTTAGGTTCAGAGTTTTCCTTCTCCTAGGTGGGCTACCTTCCCAGGTTGATGAGCCCCATCTGCCCCTCACTTCCCTCTACAGCTATGCCAGAAGGAACATGGCATGTCCCCCACCAGAGGTACTACCCCTCCATTAACACTCCATCAATCCCATGCACATCATACTGTGAGCATTTTTACTGTGTATTTTAATGTTGAGGGGGAAATTGATCAGCAACACAGCTGGCAAAGTTACAGGTATTTTGCTCCTCATGATTACATTCAGTTCTAATGGCAGGACTTAATGTGTGCATCAAAACATGAAGTTTTAATTAAAATAGAGTGCCTCTGAGCATTTGCAGAGAACCATTTCATGGAGAACCTCAGGGAAACCAAGTTTGTTGTTTTTTACCAGCTTCCTACCTTTGTACTTTCAGATGTTTTCCTCTTCAAATAAAACAGCATATTTAAAAGGTAGTAATTACTTTGCAGTTACTCAGAACGAGTCTTTGTAATTTCCTTACTGTTGTCTTCTAGGCATTTGGAGGTACCTCAGTTTCTCCTATAAAATGAAAGCATCTGTTTATCAGAATGTATTTTTAAAAGAATAGGGAAGTGTAGAACATTCAAATCTGGAGGTCAAATTAACTCGGAATTTTACAAGAAAGGAAAATGGCTCCCTATGCCATGGGCAGACTAGATTCATACTTGGGTTAATTACAAGGTTCTAAATGTAAATGTCCATTTTATAACCATAACTTAGGCCATAGAGGTACGCAGCCAACCTACTTTGCTCTCAGGAAAATGCTGACAGATAATAAAAAAAGAAGAAACAAAAAATGTACCCTGTAATAGCAGAATCTCTTGAGTGCAGTCCCACTCTTAGGGGGGTATTTTGGCGAGGGAATTGAGCCACAAAGACAGCAAGGGACAGGTTTTAAAAAGCCAGTCAGAGAAGATATGGTTTTTCTAAGATTAACTTTTTCTGTCCTACATGATAACAAATGCTGATTTTATTCACTCTAAATACTGAGGCGTTGGTTAACGAAGAAAGTCAGGATTTTTAATGTCACCCTGAGACTGGTCTGGCCAAAAAATAACTCCGTCGCTAGATACATTCCAGCCTGCCAAAGTGACCCAGTCAGGTGAGAAACAAGAGCTAGTAGCCACTAGCCATCAATGCTCATGTAAGCATCAGTAATCTCTTTAACTGAAGAAAAGCCTAGGGGATATGCCTACCCCTTGCTTGACAGCTATAAAAAATACTATCCCTCTGTGTTTTGTTTGTTGGGATCTCTTAAGTGCTGAACCAAAAAGCCTTTGGCGGGGGGGGGGGAGCATTGAGGCCAGGAAACTGGAACAGAACATCCTGATGCTGCTTCAGATGGAGCTGTGTATGCAGAGCAAACAGCCTGGAGCAGGAGGCTGGGCAGAGCAACTACTGTACGACAAGCACCCGTGAAATCCACTCTGGGGATTTCCAAGTTCCATCACCAGCTCCGCATGTTCCAAGCCGACATGGAGATCAGGGTTTTCAATGAATGTTTGATGTGTTGTGTGTGAAATAAATACCTTTGATCCACAAGAAGCTACAAAAGCAAATTACACACCAAAAATCGCATTAACAAAGAGAGCAACATAATCTGGCCTTGCCCTCTCACAGGTGGGTGCTGAGCCATCCCATTTGTCAGCATCTGTAAACTGTCCCCATCAGCTCGGGTCCCCCCCTCACCACTTCTGCCCCCATGCAATATGAAGTGTAGGTGGGTTTCCACAAGGCAAGGCACGGTGATAACAGCAATAACCTTTATTGCACTAACAGAACTGGACAGCAGGGGCAAAGCAACTGCTTATATACAGTGCTGAAGGCCTGGGCCACTCCCACTCCCAACGTGATTGGCTGCCTAAACTTCCAAGCTGCGAATCGTAAGGGCCAATGGCAGAGGCCCAAATCCTGAAATGGTCTGTGATTTGGATATCATGTATCAAATCAGAACACTGGGGCTCAGAATCCTTAGTCCAGACTCAAGCTCAGGCAAACACAGACCACTGAATACATAACACAATACACTCCCACCTACCACCATTCCACCGGTGGCCCTGATGCCCAGCCCAACACACATTCAACTAGCCAGTGGGGTGCCTGCAGGCACACAAGTGCCCACAGAGGCCTTCTCCGGCACCTGCAGCAGCACTTTGTCCCACAATCCTCTCTACCTGCTATGTAGGCTGAGATATGTGCTTGGTTTCAGTGTGTGTGTGTGTGTGTGTGTGTGTGTGTGTGTGTGTGTTGTGTCCACAACAGCCTCTCCGGTTTGCAAATGGGCCCCAAACAATTGATGACCACTGGAAAATTGGACCATTGTGAAAATTGGACATGTAAGAATTTGGGGAGGCAATGGCCGGAGACAGTGCCATTTTTTTTCTAGGGAAAAAGGTGCTAGAACTCACCACCTCAGTCGCCAACCCAGACGACGGGACCACCCTCTTGAAACCAAAATCACAGTAAGCTCGCTGCTCACCACTTGCCCCCCCCCCACCCACTTAGGCCACTTCAGCCACCGTCCTGTGCACCTCACCAGTGAGGGACTACCTTTGCTTGCTGAGAAACTTCATGGACAAAGCAGTGCAAAAAAAGGTGCTGGAACTGTGCTCTGGGATGTTCTGGCAGAAAAAGGCCCTATCCTCAGATACCAGGGTTCAAATCCCCACTCAGGCATGAAGCTCACTGGGCTACCTTGGGCCACTTACTCTCTTTCAGCCTAATCTACTTGCAGGGTCATTATGTGGGTAAAATGAGGATGTTGATAACACCTTAAGCTCCTTGGAGAAGAGGTAGGACACCATGAAATAGTCACTTTTTGTTAGTCCTGTGGAAGAAAAGGAATAACGTACAGATTAAGAGGTGCTTGCTCAAAGGCCTTTTGGAGACCCAGTTATCACGCTCTACCATCCCCAAATGAGACAGGTAGAATGTGTTCCACCAGGCCTCCCTATCTCATCAGCCTCCCACCAGCTCCATTTAATCCTTTTCTTTCATGTGAGAAAAAGACCTTTTGTTTATGGGTATCTTTTATTGTTTCTCCCAATGATCTTGATTTCTCACATCCAGTATTCATAGGCATTTGGGAAAGAGAAGGCAGATTAGTCCCTGTTAAATTGAAACCAGTTATGATGGCATAAAGTTGCAAACACCCATGTAGAGTCATCTGTTGCTTTTAATTGGATCCCTGCACTGTTATATTCCCTTAGTTAACATCTCTGGTGGTTCTGGCTCTGCTCTGAGAGAGTCAGAAACAGCCATTTCTCTTTAAGCCAAGCATAGTTTTATTTGGGAACTGACAGCTCCATTCTGAAAATCTGTGGTCTTAATTTGGGGCTTTAATTAAAATGTAATTGGACTTTCCTGCCACCACTGTAGGGGGAACCCTCATGCTCACTTTACTGTCCCCAAGGCAAGGCACAAGAGGCAGAGGTAGCAGCAGACTGGGGAACTGTAGAAATGGGGAAAAACTCAGGTGGGAAAAACATTAGTTCTGAAGAGGAATGTCAGGCAATGATGATGAGAACACAAAAGGAAGTGGAAATTGTTGTAGTCCTCATGTTCGTCTACAGTTAGAATTGGAAATCAGTCAAGAGAATACTCCTGTCATTCACTCACATTTTTAAATCTGCAAACAACATGTTGTTGTTACTATTATTATTATTATTGGTTCCTTTATATTGAAATGAACATAAGTTACATAAATAGATATATGACATGTTAATTTGCAACCAGCAATATGAATAATATAGTGCTTGGAAGAAACCAAACTGCAGCAGAATGGAAACAGCACTTATTGTGATGAATACAGGTCAAGATGGAAATCACTCCCTTCTTCCATTCCTAGTTCTGAGGTAGCAAAGCTGGTTCAGTGGACAAACCAACTCCTCACATATCCCTCAGCTCTCAGGAGAAGACCTGCTTTTCTCCTCTCAGAACTCACCTAAATATTTGTGGAGAAAGAAGTGCTTGGGCACTCTGAAAGATTAAGAAACTTCAGAATAATTGCCCCTGAATAAAGTCCATCCATTCCAGCTCACCTCCATCTGTATTCCTGAATCTAAAAGGTCCCCTGGGGGACTCTAAGCAAGAGCCTTCAGTTACATGTTGACACCTGGGCAGAATATCCCAAGGAGCTCACCAAGAATGGGGCCTGCACACCTGGAATGGAGTTTCCATAGGCTAATGAATAGCTAAGGCATGATATTTCCCTTCAAGCTCTCTTACCCACAAGATCCAGCCCATCCCCCAGGCGCCAGAGATGTGACTCGTTGATAGTTCCTTCCAGCATCATCAGCTGCCACCAGTAACAGGCTACAAGGTTCAATGGCTTCAGGGAAATGCCTCAGTTCAGTAGTAGAGCATCTGCTTTGCATGCAGAAGGTCCCAGGCATTTTCAAATGGGACTGAGAAAGACCCCTGGAGGAGTATTGCTGCCAGTCAGTGTGGAAAATGCTGAGGTGGGTGGACCAATTGTCTGACTTAATGTAAGGCAGCTCCCTGCATTTCCTGGGGGGAAACGGCATCCCCCTTTGTACGCCAAACACAACAATGAAAATAGATAGCAATGAAAGGCCCAAGAAACTGAAAATGGTGCTGGATACATTTAAGTTAAGATATATTGTGCCATTCATTTTAAATCAGCACCTCAGCGGTGGTTTATTGGGGTCAGAAGGGCAGACATTAAGTAATTCTATCACGCTTTTCAGTGCACAAATGGCTTACGGTTATGTCACACATCTTCAAAACAGGCCTGTGAGGTAGTCATTGAAAGTGACGGCGTTCACATCACCCATTCAGTTCACATTCCTGAAAGCTGAGATGCTCGGATGAGCTGCCTGCAGCCACAGCAGGGGCTGAAGCCTGCACCAAGAGGGGACGGGAGGCATGCAAGCCTGCTGAGCCAGCTCCCCCCTCTCAATCCTCACCGCAGCCATCAAGTGAGCATCCTTATTCCCTGGCTGTCTCCACTCCCAGCAGACCTTTAATCTTGGCTGGACCAACCACTTCTCTGTACTGGATAGTGGGGGAATGCAATTAGGTGTAGGGTGAACAATAAGGCTTTAGGAAGAGTCAAAACAAAACAAAATTCGGTTCTACTAAACGTTGCATAAGAAGAGCCTTGCTGCTGGATGAGACTTATCTAGTCAAGCATCCTTTTGTCACAGTGGCCAACCAGATGCACCTCTGAGAAGCCCACAAGTGGGACAAAAGTACCATAGCTCTCTCCCCACTTGTCGTTCTCAGCAACTGGGATTCAGAGGCATATTGCCTCTGATAGTGGTGGGGAAACATAGCCATCCTGGAGAGTAGCCAGGGGTGGTCTGCAGCCTCTATGCATTTGTCTAATCTCCCTGTCCAAGTTGGTGGCCATGATTGCAACCCATTGTAGTTAATTCCACATTTCAACTACAAGTGCCTCACTTTGCCCGGAATCTTCCAATATTCAGCTTCGTGGAATGGCCCCAAGTTCTGGCATTAAGAGACAAAGAAGACAGCTTCTCTCTATCTGCCTTTTCCATAATAATGGAAAAGCCATGCCATAATAAGGTTTGTATATAACAGCCATCTGAAGAGTTATTGTGATTATATTGTAGGCACAAGTGCAAACTAAAGTAACTTTAGAAAAGGCATCATTCAGAACCTAGTCTGGACCATTTCCCTACCCAAGTCATTACTTAGCAGTAAAGCGGTTCCCACTGTCTCAATGTCCAGTTCCTGGAATCTAGATCCACTACAGCCTCCTCCTCTTCCTACCTCTCATTCATAACTTCTCACACCCTCCAGTCACCCGGATTGGTACATTTCTTAGGGTTGGCACAAAGATAACCCTTCCAAAACAGTCCATGGTCATCACTGAGGAGAGCCACCACCCAGATAATTTCCATAAAAGTAGGAAATCTGCCTGGTTAAACTTCTCCAGTTGATTTGACCTCTTTTTACAAGCAGAGTCATGGGGGGGGGGTCCTTGAGGGATTGACCAACTTTTCATACCAAGTGAGCCACAAGAGTCCTACAACATGGAACCATCAGGCCACACACTGCCTTGTTGCGGAGGAGCAAGGAGTGGTCGTTACCCCCCCCAGCCCTCATGCTGCCTTTCCCAAGCCAGATAAGTGAGGTGCCAGGTTTTAGGAAAGAGACACAAGGCTCTGACAAGGTCCTAGAGCCCTCCCAACTTCTTCCCAAAGCTGGAAAAGTGCTAACTAGGCTTTGAGGAAGACAATGGAGGTCTCTGGGACCATATCAGAGCCCTCATGCCTCCTTCCCAAAGCCAAGCGCTTAGTTTACCTGGCTTTGAAAAGGCAGTGTGAGGGCTGCCAAAAAGTTATTGAGGGCTGCATGTGGCCCTTGGCTAGTGTGTTGGACAGCCCTGATCACATACCCCCCAACATTTTTCCAATGAAAATAGGAACATTCTTTTCTATATCAGGAAGCTTCTCCCGCATTTGATCTCCCAAACACATAAGACATCATATACTCATCTACATCGGTCACCTTGAGCCAATGACAACCTCTCTACCTCGCCTACCTGACAGGGTTGTTGTAAAGAAAAAATGTGCAAGGGAAAGGATAGTGTGCAACACCTTCTACAGATAAAGGAACCAACATTCCCCTTGTTCCCCCAAAAACGGCTGGCTGCAGAAGCCTTGCAACTGAAGAATTTAAAGTGGATTGGTTACCTTTTCCTTCGAAATTATAGGAAGGGCTTTGTATGCCAGCTTCAACATTCCCTCCATTTGGTGTGGGTATCTTATTTTCTGGATAAACGGGACTCTGTTTTTACACCCAAACACCGCTTCTAATTGTTCTACAAGATGTGGAGTGTAGAAAAAAGAAAAAGCGAGACATTCTGGGATCAGAAACCAGAACGGCTTATGTAATTTCGTGACCATCCCTGGAACTTGGAGGGTATGTGATCCAGAAGAACCAACCTCCATCTCTCTACAATATATAAATTGAGGTGGGGGCACTGTTTTCTCCCCCAAAAGTGCATCGGTGAACATTTTGTGAAGTTCTGATTAGGAATAAGCAGACAAAACAACAACAACACAGTCTCTCTCTCAGATTTTCAGATGTAGGCTGAATTGAAAAAGAGTGAATGCAATTGTAACCTCAAATCATTTCTATATGGATTTTCCTTTCCTCATCTTCCTGGAATAAAACATGCCCTCCCCTGTGCTCTAAGCTGCATTGCTAAGCTACAAGAAGCTTAATATGAAAGAGGATGAAGGCAGCGGAGAGAAAGAGAGGTCCAGACGATGGAACACCAAGCTACGCTACATTGCCAGTCCCAACCTGCTCTGGATGTGTTTACTTTCTCAAAGTCCATCCATAATTCAACGGCTTCATTAATTCTCTCGCCAAGACGCAGCGCTTCTGACTTTCAAAAAGAAGCTCTCATCCCACTAATCGCCTCCTATCCCCGCTCCCTTTGTGAAGAGTGAGAGATTAAACGCAGCCTCTGTCACAACTCTGGGCTGCACGCGTGTGATTCACAAAGCACAAATCAAAGCGGCACACACATCCACACGCACGCAACCTTGAAACGCCGAGCAGTTGGCCAGGACAGAATAGAGGGGAACGGGTGCCAAAGGGCCTGGCGCAAAGCAGGCACATTCGGGAGCAGGAAGGAAGGAGAAAACAACAGTTGACTCCACAGTGCTCGGTGGCAAATCCACTTGCCATCGCAGCCCCTTTTAACTCTGAGATCACCGGTTGTGACCTACAGAAGCCAACTGGGAGAGTGCTGTGTTGGCATAACACGGAGGGAGAGCATGGCTCAGTTGCAGAGCTCATGCACTTAGGTTCAGTCTCTGGCACCTCTGGTTAAAAAGAGTTTACATAGTAGCCAAGTGTCGGGAAAGACCTGTCTCACCCTGAGACCCTGGAGAACCACAGACAGCCGGAGAAAGCAATTCCAGGCTAAGTAGAAAATTACCCAAACTGGTAAAAGGCAGCTTCCTCTTTGTAGGTCCTCTGCAGGAAGTTTAAAAGATAACCTTCATGGAATTTGGCAGGAGATCTTCACACAGCTCTGCTTGCCTGAATGTGAAATTCAAGGTGAATTTAGAAGGCCCTTTGTGGGCGAAACATCTGTAGGTGTTTTGAGGGGAATTAAAAGAACGTTGATAAGAGCAGCAGACTGTTTCAGCAGGGGAGGAGCAAGAGAAGAAAACCAGAGGTTAAGAGGGCATTCTTAGCACAACAGGTGGAGTGGGGAAGGGCTGTAGCTCAGTGGTGGAGCATCTGTTTTGCATACAAGACGTCCAAGGTTCAATCCCCATCATCTCCAGGAAGGACTGGGAACACACACACCCCGGCTGAAATACTGGAGAGCTGCTGCCAATCAGTGTAGACAATACTGAGCAATTGCATTGTTACAAAGGTTGGGCATCACCCTCACTCTGTGCAAAGCACTAGCAAGATTCCAGAGGTTCTTGCTGGTATTTAGCATCTGGTATGTTGAAAACCATAAAATCACTGAAAGAGTGCTGACTGATTAAAGAAAAGACTCCATTTGTTTCAAAACTCTAAAGTCAGGATGGTAGCTCAGTAGCAGAACATATGCACTGCATGCAGAAGGTCCCTAGGTTCAATCTTTGGCAATGGCAGATAGGGCTGGGAAAGACCCTCTCTTTAAAACTCATGTAGATCATGGGTGTGGGGGATAGGGGCAATCCAAGGTGTTTTGGGACCTGAGCTGAAATGTCCTGCTGTCACCTCAGCAATGGGCTTTGGGGGGGGGGGACTCAAGGAGAAGCCCTTGTGGAATCTCTGCCCCAACCCCGGGCAGAGGAGAGGGGTCTCCTGTCAGGCAGTGGGGCTTTGCTATTTCCTGGGCAGCCATTCCACCCGCCTCTTGAGCAGGCCAGCTCTTGGTGGGGGACTTTTTCCACCTGGGGACCAAACTCCCTTCTGGGCAACTCTCCACAAGTCAAATGCAAGTGGTAGGCGGGGCCAGAAACAAAAAGTGGGTGGAGCAACAAGTGTAAGTTTCACATTTGAAAAGTCAGCTAGTTTCTACTCTGTCCTCTATTCGGACAAGGAAGAGTTCAAGGACATACTCCCACTAGGCAAAAACACTTGTAATGCAAAGCAGGGCCTGTGAGGGGTGTGGCCTGTGGAGGGTAGGTGTGGCCTGGAGAGAGCTCACAGGGCCAGATAGAGACGTCTTGACAGAACTAGATGGAGCAATGGTCTGACTCAGGCTGTACACATGTTACCACCTACTCCAGCTCCAGCATACTCCCACTGCTGGTATTTGAAGCCAAGTACACATGATGTTACCCACAACCCAAAGGTATCCTGGAGCTTCTTGGAAAATACCACATTCTGGTTCCTAACCTGAAGCCATGGGAGGTCAGCACCAGCTTGCTGAAGCTCCTGGGAACCACACAAATACCTCCTTGTGCTCCATATTGGAAGAAAGGTGGGATAAAAATGTAATAGCAATGCTGATAAATAACTCATAAACTGGGGGTTTCCGGCTTCATGCAGTAGCTTTAAGGGACGACACTTCTCAATTATTGTGATTCTTTTTAATAAGGGGCCAAAACAATGACTTCCTGCTTCCCAAACATGATGCAAACATAATTCTTTTTTCACAGCTCCTGTTCATTTCACTGAGACTAGAACAGAAGTTCCCACTGGTTTATGCTCAGTGAATCTACATCTCTGTTCCCTATCCTTAAACTCTCTCCAGAAAGGGCTGCTTGTTCTCCTTTTTCATAGACCACGGTATTTTGTAGTCAGTATGTGTGAGCATGTCGCACCAGGTTTTCTTAATAACGCAAATTCCTCTTAAATTCTAAGGGGGAGAGTGCAAAGATAGCCTCATGAAGATGTGTGCTAATCAGTGATGTCTCCACCAAATTTGAGGAGCTTGTTTTATTTATACATTATATTTAAATCCCCCTTCACACACACCTGTCCTCTAAAGAGTACCAGGTAGCATACCTGGTTTTCCACTCCCTGTTCTATTTTCACAACAATCCTATGAGGTAGGTTAGGCAGAGGGTGGGGGAGTCCAAGGCCATCCAGAGGTATTCTTGCCTTACTCTAGATGTGAATGGGATCACCACAGTTCTGTGTACACATTAAACCTTTAAAGCACATTCAAAGCACATTCTTTCCCTCAAAGAATTCTGGGCACTGTACTTTACCCCTCACAGAGTTACAACCCTTAACAAACTACAAGGTCCAGGATGCTCTGAGAGAAAGAATGTGCTTCGAATGTGCTTTAAAGACATATTACTGTGTTTATTGTTTAACCTGACAAAGCAGAGTAAATGGGAGTGCTCTAGTTGTAGCTAGGAAGATGTGCAGAAATGTTAGGCTGCCCCCCACCACCACCACAGAAGCCCTAATCAAACCCAATAAAACCCACAATCAAATCAGGCAGCCGACCAGCGGACGGATGGTGTCTATTTAAATTTTTCATTAAAATTGTTTTCTAGCTCCGTTGAGCTTGAACAAAAGGAGTCAGTTCCTCCCCTTCACCACCCCTCCCTCCAACCTGGTCCCTCTCCTTTTCTCCTGCCTTTAATCGCAGCCCTGTTCATCGGGGATTAATGATTCTTCTTATCGGACTCCAGGAGAGATTTGTTTAAAATATCACCTTGCGAGACACCTCCAGAGCGAGGCATGAGCTGCCTATTATGGCTCCAGTCTCAGGAAAACGAGACAGCGAGGGGAGGAACCTGCCATGCTCCGACGGCGACAAAACCCTAATTTCCCATAAATTACTTTGGGCTCCTTTGAATTGCTTTTAAACAGCCATTTCTTTCTCCCAGGGGCTCCTATTGATGGGGGCAGATAATCTCGATTGAGGAGGAGACATGTGGAAATTAGTGCCTCCGTCTCTGTCAGGTGGGGAGGGTTCTTTTTTGTTGTTGTTGAAAGCACCAACTGTTCTCATACAAACTGAGGGGCAGATACAAGAAGTTAATAATGCTTGGAAACTGCAACATGCACACACAGGAAATTTCGCTACTTATCAAAATGTACCTCTGAAGTGGGGGGGGGGGTCCTCAAACCAAGCTGCAGGGCAACAGCAATCAGACTCTTCCCCCATCCCTTAATCCTTCCATCATATCCCCACTGCAGCTTGCACACAGGAGAAACTGCAAGCCTGATTTCTGCTGTGCTATAACGCCATCACTGCACATGGCCAAAGTGCAGAACTGCAGCTATCAGCCCAGCAGGTGTCACAAAGAGCCCATCAAGACGCATCTGCCCTATAAAGCTGCCCTCCAGGTATATTGGACTCCAACTGCCCAGCTTCTGTAGCCGGGGGTTCAGGATAAATCAGAGCTGTAGTCCAACATCATCTGGTGGCCACAATTCACACACCATACCTTTAAAGCACATTCAAAGCACTTTGTTTCCCTCAAAGAATTGTGGGTACTGTAGTTTACTCCTCACAGTTACCATTCCCAGCAACCCTTAACTAACTACAGTGCCCATAATTCTTTGAGGGGCAAATGTTCTTTGAATATGCTCTAAAGGGACAGTGTGTACACAGCCACCGTTTCCCCACTTCTATTGTCCTGTCTGGTGAAAAGGTTCCACCACTTGTGGTTTCCATTTTTGCTTTAGGCAAAATGCAGTGACACTCCCCCAAAAACAAAAGGGATGTCTGGGACCACATCAGAGAAACTGCCAAAATTATTTAAGTTTCCTTTGAAATTCCTCTGAGGAGAAGCTCTCAGTTAAATCCGCCAAATGAGAAACCTTCTATCTCTTGGCACAGCATGACAGCCCTGCAGGGTGGACACAGTTCAGTTTCTCTGCAAGTTGTAGTAGTGGAGGGAACGGTATTCTATTGTTAATTTCCTTGGTTTGATGCCGCTGAGTGTGTATACGAGCTTCCATGTCAGGAGGAACTCTACTTGCCAGCCATCCTCTTGGCACCTTATAAAAAGGAATCACAATAATTGAAAAATGTGGTCCTTCCTGCCAGTTCCGTTGTAGCTGCTGCATGAAAAGAGGGGGGAAATGAAGAGGAGACAAAGGCTTTGCTTGCAAGCATGACAACAGCGACATCCACATTACTTCACACACTTTCCCACTGCCAATCTTGGTCCTGACCTCCAGTGACCATCTCCAGATGTGTTCTTGAAGCATGAATGAGCTGATTCCTCCTAAGGCTCTTTCCATCTTAAGGTACATCCTTGGGGCTGTTTCACACATGACAAAGTGCAAACCCATATTTTTCACGAAGCATACTCTCAAAAGCAGGCATAGGCAAACTCAGCCCTCCAGATGTTTTGGGACTACAATTCCCATCATCCCTGACCACTGGTCCTGTTAGCTAGGGATGATGGGAGCTGTAGTCTCAAAACATCTGGAGGGCTGATGTTTTCTTCGGTGTTTGACTGAAAAAGTAGCACGCAGAGAAGGTTGACCAATTTGCGGGGCTAGTCAGTCACAGTGTCGGAATCCTTGGGCAACTGCTAGGGGCCCTGTCCAGCAATGTCCAATAAATTATGGGGGAAACAAAATGGTAGCCAGCAGGTGTCTGCCTCTCATTAGCTCTGCAGCTCCATGCAGTTGAAGAGAAAAACAGCTACTCTACAATGCTAGAAGTTAGCCTCCACACAAACAATCATAAAGAGGACCACCACATAGGAAGGGGCCCACCAAAGGAGCTTTGCCCCTTAAGGCTTTGAACTGTCCATATTATGGCTAGATGAGTCTATTTTCTTTGTCTATTGCTATATCATGGTTGATGTCCACAGCCATTTACAGCAGGGGTGATTTTCTGGAGCTGATGGGACTCCAGCTCCCACCACCTCCAGTCAGCAAGGGCAATGTTCAGGGATGATGACATCTGAAGGGCCACAGGTTTCATGATACTGGTTTACAGCAGAACAAAACCAAGCCAGCATGGCCCAGCAGGCGTGCAGTCTAAAGGCATAGCCTGTTTGTGCTTTCCCTCCGTTGTGTTTTTGTGACTAGGCTTGGAAGTCTTCTCCAGCTGTATGGCTCTTTACTAGCATACCTGCTGCAGAATGCTTCTCTCCTTTAGATCAAATGTTGGCAGGGCAAAAGGTGGGGGAGCCTAAGCTGTGAAAATGAGGCAGGTGCCCCCATTCTAAGTCCCACATCCTGTTTCCTCAAGTTCTCACTAACAAGAAAGGCACAAATACTGGGAATAAAGTCCACCCACTGATCTTTGTTTCTAATATCCAACACTCAATAACAGATATACTGCCTCTGAACTTGGAGGTTCCATTTGACCTCTCATGGGTTAACATCTCCATGGATGTGTCTTTTTTTAGGCCATCTAAGATCATATCTTACTTGGTGGGGAATTTCATAAGGAATTACACAATGTCTGAAGGAGTGTTTCCTACTGTCCTGTCATGACTCTGCCATCAATCAACTGCTCCAGGTGATCCTAGCACATCTGGAAACTGGTCCAATGAAATCAACTTCAAGGGCTGGCCCCTGATGAAGAGAAATCCTGTCACCCCTCCATAACCATTGTGGTTGCTTTCACAAATAGTGCTAATAATGTATTTTCATCTGGAAGTCATTACTTCCGAGCACTGTTGTTGGAGGAGAAAAAGTGTGGTGTTAACAGAACTGTTTTGAAATCAAACGTACATTTTAATCAGTCTAACTTCTTCTAGAACCAGCCTGAGGGGAAATCGAAAAGGTGACACCATGGAAATAAAAATAATCCAATAACTGGCAATTTGCTGCCCTTGAATGGCACGTAATATCTACCACCGGAGGCAGCTGTCTCCTATCTTATGGTAGGGCCGGCCCTAAATTTCTCGTTCAATTTACACACATATGAAATGTAAAACCTGACTAAAGTGTCCCTAGCAAACAGCCTGTGTCATGCAGCCTGGTCCTGTTGGCATGGAAACTATGCTTGCCTCTGTAACTCCTTCCATTTTCAGGATCATTGGAGCGAAGGATTCAGGATACACATGGCTCAGTGGAGAAATGCAGAAAAGCCAGCAAAGTTCCCTTCCCTTGAGACCAAGCTGCGAATTGATCCCTGTGCCTTTGGGGAACTGGGAATGTGTTCTGAAGGCAGGCAGATTAATATGGTGTGGAACTTAAATCTAGAATCCCTCAATGGCCATCAGGTCCCCATGTTCTGTGGATAACATCAGTGCATTCTGCAACCAATAATTCTGCTGCAGCACAGAAAACCTGCAGAAAATTGTACAGTGGTACAGAACTCAGCTTCCTGAGTACAGTAGTTCAGCTTGCATGTGAAAAACAAAAGGAAGTGCACAGGCAGATTTCCAGTGGCTGGGGGAAAGGCAGTTCCATGTCTTGCCTATTCCCATGCAAAGCAAAATGTAGGGTACGTTATGCAAAATAAGGGAATTTATGCAAATTTTTCTCTTGCAATATTGACAGTGATACATTGAGGTCTTCTGCGATCAGGGGGAATGTGTGAGAGGAGGCAGGCAAATTATTTACAAGAAATCAAGAGAAGGCAGTCTAGACATCCCTAATCTAAGGTTATACTGGGAAGCTGGTCAACTTCACCAGTTGCAGCCTGTAAGCAAAAACTGTTCTTATGTGCTTTGGATTGCAATGAAATACTCTCCTAAATCTCCCAGATTGCAAGCTTTTCGCTTTGGCCTTCTTTCCCCACAGATGTTCCATGACCTGGGAAATACTTTCCTCACCACCACATTACAGACATGGGGGAGATGGCAGAGGGCTCTGGCTCCTTCACCCTCCCCTCTACACCCCTATTTAAATCACCCAGGGTTCTCTAAACCAGAGCACTATAATCAATTTCTGCGAATGGGAGGAGGTGGGAACGACTCAACCTGGTGATTTGCTTGAACACAACAAGCCTCAATCCCCAGAGCAACTCTCTCTCCCAGAACTGGAGAGATGCTGGCTTCTGATGTTCCAGCTCCACAGTTTTGCCCACCAAATCAGCTGAACAGAGAACTTTCATAAGCCTCAGTGTGCATTTGAAACCGGATGTAGGAAAGGGCTAGTTTCAGAATTACACCACACACTGTTGGACAATAAATTTGGCAATTTCCAAGTTTATGGACTGTTTCAGAAACTGAGTTGGAAGACTCCTCGGATTCCACTTGGCTCTCCTTATGGACGACTGCACTCTTTAAATCCATTTCAGTCACAGATCATGAGGCATCCTTAAAAATATAGGGAGGTGATATAGCTTTTAGAAAGCATATGGCTCCCTTGTTACAACAGCTCTATCAGCTACCAGTCTATTTCAGGGCAAAGTTCAAAGTGGTGGTTATGACCTATAAATTCCCAATTCAGCTTAAGCCCAGGCTATCTGAAAGGCCATTTTCCCTAAAGTGAACTAACCCGGGCTCTGAGATCTTCTGGTGTGGCCCTTTTCTTAGTCTCTTCCTTCTTTGGCGATCACTCGTAGCCGAGTAAGATTGTCTTCCATGAACACGGTTTTAACAGTGAGTCCATAAGTGACTGTGAAGGCCAATTCTGGATCCACACATCTTTCTACAGTGGGGACATAGGTTTATGGGTGGAAGTTGATCATGGTGAGGGTTTGCCAAACGTGCCTTCCTCTTAGCACATTTCTCCCTTTCATCCTGAGTTTGAGTGTCTTCAAAGCCCATGACACCTTTCGTAAAAGCTGTTCTCCAATTGGAGCACTCTCAGGCCAGTGTTTCCCAGTTGTCAGTATTTATACTACATTTTTTTAAGATTTGCCTTGAGAGAGTCTTTAAGCCTCTTTTGTTGACCACCAGCATTACGCTTTCCATTTTTAAGTTCAGAATAGAGTAGTTGCTCTGGAAGACAATAATCAGGCATCTGCACAACATGACCAGTCCAGTGAAGTTGATGTTGAAGATCATTGCTTCGACACTGGTGATCTTTTCTTCTTCCAGTACACTGGCATTAGTTCACCTGTCTTCCCAAGTGATGCATAAAATTTTTCGGAGACACCATTGATGGAATCTTTCGAGGAGTACCATCACACTCACAGGCACACTTGGTGGGGATGTGGGAATAGGACTTCTTGCTCCCAAGCTTTGGAACTCCCTATTACTACTATTATTTTTACTGCATGGTTATTATGATATTTATTTATATCCCGCCTTTTCCATAACAAGGGACTAAAGGTGGCTTACAGCTAAAACAGAAATAGCTAAAAACACTGGGGGTGGGCAGGAGGAAGCAATCGTTTAAATAATAAACATTAATAGACTTAGTGTGTGTGTGTTTGTGTGTGATCTATTAAAACTTATCAATCATTACAATAAAAAGCATCACAGCACCGACCAGAGCCCGGGAAGGTTTTTATGGGGGAATGGGGACTATCAGATAGCCTAAGCCATATAGGGCTTTATATGTCATAACCAGCACTTTGAATTGAGCCCAGAAACAGATCATAGCTGGTAGAGCTGCTGTAACAAGGGGGTTGTGTGCTTCCTATAAGCAGCCCCATCCAAAAATACTACTGCAGCTCTTTGATCCAGTTGAAATTTCTGAGCACTTTTCAAAGGCAATCCCACACAGTGTACGTTACAGTAATCCAAACTTCCTAGAGAAGTTAGAATGGCTCCCTCCTCGTTGTCCTTGTGCCAGCAGGTAGTCTTATTACCGCTTTTAAGGAAAGGGTTTTTGATAGTGCTGTATATTTACTCTTTGCATTTTAATAGATTTGTGTGTGTTTTTTAATATTATTTTAGTTCTATTACAGTTTACTTACTATTATATATATTTTAGCTAGCTGTATTTTATCCATGTCTTTTTAAATTTTTGTGAGCTGCCTTCAGTCGTGGTTCTTCAGTCGTGGGGTATAAATGAACAAAATAAAATAATAATGAGGATGAGGATGAGGATGCTTCACTGATGGTCCTTAACCCTAGTAAGACAGAGCTTTATGAACTTACCATTCTCATCCAGCTGCTGGAGAGGCTGCAACCATTGGGGCTCCTGTCTCCACATGTGGTGATATTGCTCATATCAAGCTCCATTTTCATTCATATTTCCCGAATTACGAGCCAAACAGTTTCAAAACCTACCTCCTTTGCTCCCCATCCCCCCTCTATTTTTCACTGGCCCAAAATTGCTGCACAAAAATCTTTCTATATTTCTCCTCGTAGCAACCAGAATGACAGTGGCAGGAGGCTGGTAAATGCCTTCTGACTTCTCTGTTAACAACTGGTATACGTGCATTTGGCACCTGGCTTTAATAGAAGGTTTACACACCATAGGTGCTTTCCTTAAGGTCATGCCAAACCTAATGTGTTTGACAGTCTGGTTCCCCTGTTTGACTTTTATTAATGTGACAATCAAAGGTTCTGACCAGTGGTGGACCTTGGGGACTCAAATTTCAGCAGTGCCCTGCGCAATGCCAAAATTCAGTGCCCCCTTGCTTCTCACACTCTATTCTAAATAATAGTTGTGGCATTCCCTGCGGCACCCCCCAAGGCGCCATGTCCAGTGTACCTGAACCAGTTGCACTACTCTAAATCCATCTCTGGTCCAACCTCCTGATGCTCATACAGATTTCTAGACAGTCTGTAATGCCATCTTCTACTTACCTTTGACCCTCCCCCCTTTGTATGCCATATTTGCTATAACAAAGAATTTGTTCATTTGTTTTTAGGTTTACAGTTTGAGTCAATAAAAAATAATAAAACTTTGGGGGGGAATAAATATTTGCAATTATTTCTAAATTAGCATACATGTGAATTAGCATATGCTAATTTTATGCAAAACTGTGATTTTGTGTTCCAAAAGTGAATACCTTCACTCACCTCCTCAGCATTGGATCGAGCCCCTTCCCTCTAATGGGACATTTCTGAGCTGACTTAACTAATATCTGGCTCTTAAGTCTCTTGTCAGGGAAATTCATTGAGGAAACGGTGGAGATTTTCAGGCCCCATTAACTTCATATTTATGGCCTTTTCTCTCTTCGGCAATTCGGGTCAGACTCAGCCTCCTGTCAGTCTGTCATATTACCCGCTGATGAAGGGTTTCTCTCCCCTCCAATGCTGCCCGGCAACTCTCCAAAGGCCTTGGAGCCAAGCTGGCATTTCTTCACAGACCTGCGTGAAAAACCATCTGTCTGGCATGTTCAGCAGGCCATGCCCGGGAGTGCTAGAGCCACTGTAAATGGGATGGAAATTATCTCCTCTCACTGGTCATTAATAAATATGACCCTCTCTTGGTCTAGCTGTGAAACAGGAGAGTAAGCATCTTACCACAGAGTGGCTCTCTATGCATTATCTTTTTCTTTTTCTAAAATAGTTAGCCATCTTCATGTTTTCCAACTCTTCTCTAAAACAGTCTTCCTCAAGCTTTGTACCTTCCCGTGGTCATGGGCAACAACCCTCACCAGACTGAGTTTCAGTAGTCTAAAACATCTGGAGTACACCAGGTTGTAGAAGCCTGCTCTGAAAACACAAGACAACTTACTTTTTCCCAAAACAGTCTTGTATTTTCAGGTCTTTACCAAAGCTAATATTTCCAGGAGTGGTTTCCTTCATGAAAGAGGAGGCAGATACTAGCAAATTTGGATATTATTTTTATAGACCAGGAAATATACGCAAGTCCCTCTTCATGGAAGGATTATGTGCACATTCTCCATGAAGCTTGGTGAATGTGCACAATGGTCGGTTGTTATTATGCACATTCATATTTTGCTCGAGTAAAGGGGTTCCCAAACTGTGGTCCACAGACCACAGAAGCTTCATTCAGGCATATCTGTGCAGAATATGTATAATCTGAAATCTATAGAATTCTATGGAATTCAACTTAGAATACCATGTAAGAAATTAAAAAAGAAAGAGAGGTTGGATGACCATCGGACAGGGATTCTTTACCTATGATTCCTGCTTTCCCTGGAGTCCATGAACCACCATTTGGGAACCACTGGTCTATGTTCATTGGATACCATTTTCAATCAAGATGGTGGACCACACCATTACCCAATCTGACATGACAGTGCATGAGATGGAGTAACAGGTTTTGGTCTACATATGGGTACTGTTGGACACCATACAAAGGGACTGGATTGGCAAGCTTGCTCTCATATATCCTACTCCCCCCCACACAGATACAGAAACACCCAAAAATGGAAGGGACTAAGAGCATCATGCAGATTGACCCCCCCCCCAAGCTACAACAATATCCTCTCTTTAATTCAAAGAAAGGCTCCCAGCTTCCTTTCATCTTAACCAAGGCCCTCCTCAAGTCAAACTTAGCATTGCAGCAATCCATAGCTTGGTTTGCTTTCTTCTTTTTCAAAACCCTGACTAACATTGATCCTAGTAATTCATTCATTTGTTTCAAAGTATGAAACATTTTTTCCAGATTCAAAGATGACAAAAAAGCATGTTTATAGTTCATCAGCTGCCATGTAATCCATTACACTTGCTCCTTTGTAACAAATATGAATTCCCCTCTTCTCCTCTCCCCTTGCACAGCCATTCAGTATTCAAAGGCAAGCTGTACAAAATTGAACTATCAGAGCCTCTCCAGGTTTGTTGATTTTGGAATCCCTTGAATTCCTGAGCATCCCAATGTTCTCTATATCTGATTATCATTATGGCTATGGAGCCTACATTTTCAGAGGCAGAAAATGGAGTTGGAGAACAACTGTAGCAACTGTGGCTGATTTGTGGAACATGTGAATGGCTTAGGCTATTGACATGACTCTACCTGAGTGTCATCTCTCACTTCATAAAGCCCACTTGGTTGCTTAGTATATAGCAAAGCTGGGAGACAGCTTGAACCCCTTTGGGAAGCCTTGTTTCTCTCAGGAGCCAAACTTCCAGTTTCATCCCTCTCTGACTAGTACAACTTTGGTGCTCCTGAGCTGTCGGGCTGGCTTGAATTACGCTTGCTGCTGTGTAACTGGAAATTAATGGCAAAGCATTTTACACAGCCCTCCACAGATTTTTATTTTTTTTTCTACCTGTAAACTCTGGAACTGTTTTATTGTGCATTGTTAGGAAGTGAAAAATGACATTCTGGCAAAGGGCAGCCTTGAAGCACCTCCAAGGACTATCATAGCTCTCAGCGTATGCCGGGAAAGGCCTTTCAGATCTCGCAAATAGGTCTCAACTGTCATTGCAGCTCCAAATTTGGTTTCAGGTCTGAATGCCTGAAAGTGTTTTCTGTATTGTCAGTGGTGGCACTAGGAAAAATATTGGTTTTGGAGGAGAGGGGAAGAAGTATGTTCTGGCTGGCTGTGTCACTCCTGCATAAAAATCTGTAAAAAGCTCATTGGCCCATTGAGCTGCAGCAGTTCTACCAGTGATATAGTGGTAAATTTTGAAGTAGAGAAGCTCATAACGACAGCCCTCCCCCCCCCCCGAGTCATGAGTCCAAAAATGCAGCCAGCCCAGCCGTGTGGCTCCATTATGAAGGGGGGCTCAATACACTGCATAATACCTAATTTACAAGGATTACCATAATTGCAATACTATGTATACCTTCTTGGGAGTAAGCTCCTATTTCTGACTGCATACGCTCAACTTGTAAAAAGCTCCTGTTTATACGATAAGCCCCTCTTTACCCTAGAAAGAAATAGTGCAGAATATGTTGATCAAAGCTAGACTAGCAATTACATTGCCATGCAGGAGCTGTCCATGGTGCTGGCTCCTCAGTTCCAATCTCTAAATATGCACCCTTTGGAACTGCTGGTTCAACATGGCTCCATTCAGAATCTCAGGGGAACAGTGGTAAATCCTGAAGTGCTGGAACTCATCATGACAAGTCCCATATTTCTGCCCACAAGGACAGTCTAGAAAAGCAGCTTTGTTGGTACCCATACCAAACAGCAGCAGTACAGGGCACAACACCCAGTTTACTAGAATCAAAATGGCTGCAATGTTATGCATTGTTTCCTGGGAATAAGTGGTCCTTCCTTCTGGGTGCAAAAGTTCAACTGGTAAGACACACTGAGCTTTAACAAAACAAAACAAAATGTCTGCCAGCTGAACTGCAGCCTTTAGCTTTTCATCAGGAATGCAAAAGATCTTGCAAAATAGTATTCCCATTTAAATTGCTAGCATGCCTCTGTTTGATTGCTTTCCTCATTTTCTGACTTGCTCTATGTGCATCTGCCTCAAAAAGGGATGGGCAAATATGTCAATTTTAGTCTCTCATTTTTCCAAGTTTAAATTCAGTTTGTCACATTTCCATAACAGTTTACAATATATATATTTTTCAAAGGCAGTGCACATTTCCCCTATTGCACATACATGTTTTTTATGCAAGTTTGCTCCTCACACAACACTTCTTGCAAGAAATTTTCTGGCATATAATGCATTTTTGTATGCACTTTCTCCTATTATATATGCATTTCTCTATTTCTTGTTCAGGAGTGCACACTTGTCCAATTTCAAAGCCTGGGAGGAGGCAGTCACGTGTGTCACCCTTAGGCCTTGGGGGGGTTCCCCTTGCTGCCCAGCAAGCCTTCCTACCTCCCAGGTCCAGCAACTTGTCCTTCCATCAATGGAGCCATCAACTCCTTAGTAATCTCCAGCTCTATGGACTCAACCTACTCCCTGAACTGACTGGACCAGGATAGATAGAAAAAGTGAAAAGAGATTGCTGCTCGGATGGGAATGTGTTCCCAACCCATTTCAGATGGATGCCATCCATTTGTTTCTGAAAGTTGCAGTCTGCACACTGGATAGTGGGGTCGGTGCGGCACCCACCTACCCCTGCACTGCTATTGCCGCTGCCCATTTTTTTGCTGTCACAAATGCTAGATCCCCAAAGAATACAGGCAAGGCAGCTGGAGGAGCTGCTGTTTCATGCTCCAGCTCCTTCCACCTCAGGCCATCCATGCTTCGGAATTCTATCAGCTCTGTAATGACTCTATTACAATGCTGAGCCATGTGCTCACAGCAGCTCCCACAGGTTGGAACACAGAAAGCCAGAAAGGAGTTTTGCAGGAGAGGGGGGAGATTGCTTGCATCTGGGGCCTTATCTGTCGGCATCTGAACTCCATTGCCTCTCTTCATGCTCTGCAGAAGGGCCATCAAAGAATACAGGGTTCAGTGCCAACAGGCCCTTAGCACTATTCTGGAATACTTAGGGCGGGAGATTAGAACTGCCTTTAAAATTTAGCTTCCTCACCAGTGTGAAACACCCCTGCTTTGGAAGTAACCAGTCACTTCCCTTTTTAACACACACACACACACACACACACACACACACACAATTAGAAGGCAAGTACTTCCAGGTCAAAGGGCCAGGATTCCAAGAATTTTTGTTACAGATTAGGGAGTGGAAATCTGTTTCATTTATAATATATAACAATGTACTTTCCATGCCACACACAGAAACCCAATCATTTCCACCTCTGAAGAATTTTAGTTCCTGGTAGAGGGTTAGCAGACTGTGGCGGCTGCAGTGGGAGGGGGGAGAGCTATGGAATGGAGTAGACTGTCTGGCATAGAACTAATAGTTATTATCTACATTAAACACCACGGCTGACAGGTCGGAATTAATTTCTGTGCGGCAAGAGATGAAAGTCCCCCATTTTTCAAGGACATCTACACCATGCAAGCTGGCTAAAGAAAAATAACTTAAACGTGATTAAAAATGATCTCCATTTTATTAAAAATAATTCTAATTTATCTCTTCCACTGGTCCCCTGTTTCCTGGGAATAAATTCTGGGAACTGGAGGGAAAGGAAACCAGAGGGAATCTGAGTGCATTCGCCATCTCACAATACAGTCCATCATGTTTCATAGCCAGATTACACCAGTTTGTAATGATGAAGACAGAGTCAGAGAATGCCAGCTTTCCAAAACCTGGTGCCCCTCCTGTGTGCATAGTGAGTATAACTCAATAAGGTCTAGTTGTACTGAAACCCTACAGGCTAAATTATCTTCTTTTTAATTTCCTTTTTCTCCAGCTATGTTCACACAGACACTCAGCAACCCAAATACAGTCCATCAGATCTGTGTTCTGTCTATTTACACACCACACACAGGTTGTTGACCTTTCCCTGACCATTTGTCTATGGAAAAATGATGCAGCATTAGTATCCCAATCCACTAACAGGGGCTGGGGTAATAAACACCCCATTGGCAAAATCCAATGCAATTCTGGGGTATTTTATGTCACATGTGGTTTTTCATTTCCAGAATGACAACATTAAGGCTGAAATTTGGGGGTCGTCGTACAGGTGGCAATTTGGGACTGCCTTGTAGGTCTACTTGTGTGTAAACTTCACAATGGAGGACTACTCTGTAGGTCTACTTGTGTGTAACCTGCATAATGAAAGGTGTGCCTGGGGTAAGTTTTTCACTCCAGAAAACTGGTTGGAGGTTAAAGGTTGAATCATCAGCTCTCTTTTTTGCTGAGTTAATGCAGAAAGACAAAAATGTATTTATCTCACTCTCCCTTCAATGCAAGAGCATAACCCATGGGCAGGGGGAATGAAGCTTCTAACAAACTGCTACTGGCAACCCAATTGAAGCACCCATCACAGGCTTGGGAATGGCACAAATGGAAAGATAAGCAACAGCATAGAGAGGCCAGCTGAATGCAGTAGCAAGTGGCTGCTTCTAGCCAGACATACACACCTCCTCCATTCTCTCTCTCTCTCTCTCTCTCTCTCTGTGTGTGTGTGTGTGTGTGTGCGTGCGTGTGTGTGTGATTGTAGCTCTGGGCCATTTGCAAAACAGAACACTCCATCACAAACAACAAAGTAATGAGATGGGGCAGGGAGTTGCATTTTGTGGTGCATCAGTATCTGGTGTTTTTGTTTCCTGCTTTAACTGATTGATTTAGTAGATTCCTAGAGCTGTTTGCCTGGCATCAGAGCAAAAATGAGTGTTCTTTGTTTCTCTGCAATCTCAGAGTGTGTGTCTGCCACTTTATACATGGGTGCCAACTCCCTGGGGCCCTGGATGCCCGAGTATTCACAAAATTCCCCATGCAGGGGCTGGGCACCCACAGATTTCAGTGCCAGGGACATGCACACTGCATGGCACCCATGCCCCCAAGCACCCACAGTTGCAGGGCCAAGTTGGCACTCCTGCCACCCACCCACAAGTGAACATTACAGCCACCAAGTCCTAGCATTCAAAACAGTGCTTTGTCGGGTCTTGTTTGCCTGAGACCTTGCTTGGTGGGTTTATTTGGGTGTGTTAGAAAGGGAGAAACAATGTTGATATTTTGCAGAGAATAATAATAATAATAATAATAATAATAATAATAATAATAATAATTTATTTATACCCTGCCCATCTGGCTGGGTTTCCCCAGCCACTCTGGGCGGCTTCCAACAAAACACTAAAATACAATAACCTATTAAACATTAAAAGCTTCCCTAAACAGGGCTGCCTTCAGATGTCTTCCAAAGGTTTGGTAGTTATTTTTCTCTTTGACATCTTGCGGGAGGGCGTTCCACAGGGTGGGTGCAACTACCGAGAAGGCCCTCTGCCTGGTTCCCTGTAACTTGGCTTCTCGCAGTGAGGGAACTGCCAGAAGGCCCTTGGCGCTAGACCTCAGTGTCCGGGCAGAACGATGGAGGTGGAGACGCTCCTTCAGGTATACAGGACTGAGGCCGTTTAGGCTTTAAGGTCAGCACCAACATTTTGAATTGTGCTCGGAAACGTACTGGGAGCCAGTGTAGGTCTTTCAAGAGTGGTGTTATATGGTCTCGGCGACTGCTCCCAGTCACCAGTCTAGCTGCCGCGTTCTGGATTAGTTGTAGTTTCTGGGTCACCTTCAAAGGTAGCCCCACGTAGAGCGCATTGCAGTAGTCCAAGCGAGAGATAACTAGAGCATGCACCACTCTGGCAAGACAGTCTGCGGGCAGGTAGGGTCTCAGCTTGCGTACCAGATGGAGCTGATAAACAGCTGCCCTGGACACAGAATTGACCTGCACCTCCATGGACAGCTGTGAGTCCAGAATGTCTGCCGCTTTATACATAGCACCCACCATGGGTGCCAACTCCCTGGGGCCCTAGGTGCCCAAGCACTCACAAAATTGCATTTGGAAAGAAATGCATTTGGAGAGAAAAAAGGGGGTTTCCTCAGGAGTGCCCAATTGATGTCCAGAGCTCTGATGGGACTGTTAGCCAGTGGGGGCAACTGAGGCAATTCTCTATGCCAAACCTGCACCCAAAAGTGAGGGCAGGAGCACCCCTGCCTTCATGGCATGGGAGTGAGGAATTGAGGGCGCTTCAGTGCTGTGCAAATAGATGCTTGCTGAAAGTATTGCTCTGCTATGGGTGCAGCTGCTGACATTAGCACCCATTCATCCATCCATCAATTCAAGCAGCTGTGAACTTGCACAAGGCGACCCCACCTCCACTGCCCCCTTCTCAGTGCCAAAAGGCAGGGATTTTGCCCTTTCCTAGGAACATAAGAAGAGACTGACTCCTGCATCAGGTCCAGCATCCTGTTCTCATAATGGACAGCCAGATGTGCCGCTGGGAAACCTGAAAGCAGGACATGATCAAAACAGCCCTCTCCTCACTTGTGTTCCCCAGCAACAGGGTGTACAGAGACATACTGCCTCGGATACTGAAGGTAGAACACAGGCACAATGGCAAGCTGCCATTGATAGTCTTATCCTGCCAATCTCTCCTTCCTCTGTTACCATGGTGCATCCACCAGTAACTTCACCTTCAAGACTGGTGCAAGACAATTTGCTGCCAGAGACGAAGGCAAAATGGCAGTCCCTCCCCGTTGCACATACGGAAGCCAACTAAACTTGAAGTTGGATTCAGGGCAGCATCCTCTGCCACACGTGAGGCCGTGGGACAGATAAGAGGGACCAGGAGAGGCAATGGCTGGGGGTTTCGGGAGGAATAATCCCCTGAGGTGGTTTCCTCCCTCAGCCTAATGGTAGGGCCGTCCTTACTGTTCCCTTTGTGAACTGCCCAAGTGACCTCTCTCCTCTTAACAAAGTCATTCACATTTGGTAAAAACCACAATCAACAGACCGTCCTCTCAGCCAAAGGTGGCTCAGAGTCTCTTGGGGCCACTGCTTTGGTTGCTTTCTAGCATCCCATTGGCAGGGCTGGGATGCAAATTGACTGCACTGACGGGACCCATGCAGAGCCCTCTTCTCCTGCCGTTCCCCATCTGCGGCCTTCCACAATTGATGGCGCCAATAAACTGAACTGGCAATGAAAAAACAGGCCTGTCTCCCCCAATTAGTGGTGTGGGACTGAGATTCCACTGGAGCAAACTGTCGGGGACAGGGCGATCGATAGTGACATGCAGGAGCATCTGGGCATCTTCAGGAGTCTGACAGTGACTTCAGCATGAGCTCTGTCCCTCCCTTCCCCCCCCCCTTCTCCTTTCTCAGTCCTTGGTGACCCAAAAGCAAAAAGCAGAAGCTGTTTGCAAAACAGGAGGACTGTGAAACTGGACTTCAGCTTTCGTCAAAAACTGACAAAGTGGATCAATTCTTTGTTTTTCTCCTTTCTCTTATTTCTTTGCAATCCTATGTCTGGGCCTTTATTATGGTCCAGAGATTGTAAACTCATAGGGGAGATAGAGGGTTGATTGAGGACCCTGGGTGAGAGAAAGGGAAAATTTGGTATCCCAGGATAAGAGGCTGGGAGGAGAAAGGAAAGATCCCAGGTGAGAGCTGGGAGGAGCTATTGTGCTCTGTGGATGCTAAGGGCCAAGAATTACTTTTACGAGAGGACTTCATATTTTACTTATTTGATTTGTATCTTCTGTAGTTGCAATTTTACTGTATTATGGGAAAATTAATAATAATAATAATAATAACAACAACAACAACAACAACAACAACAACATCTTGCAAATTATTCCCTTGTCAAATATTCACCACATAGCCTTTGAATGTTCATATTTTTGCTGAATATCATTTCAAGATCATCTGATGTGCAGATCTATTGGGAAACTATTAGACATGGACAGATTTTTCTCTTTTATTAAGTCTGGAAATTCATGTAGCTTTCCCTAACACAATGCAGTTTTGTACATCATTTTCACTAACATATGCATTCGCTATTCAGAGAAATTTGCATTTCAAAAGGCAGTTGTGTTTCAGTTCCCTTATCTATTTGGAAAGTGTGAATTAGGTAGTTTTGCATTAAAATTTGAACAAAATTAATTGCTTCATCATCCCCACATGGCTGTTTGATTCCTGTAAAGGGGCTATGGGTACCAGCACAAAATGGCTGCCATAGGAAGCAGAAATAGAGAGGTGAAAATATTCCATACCAGTGAGTAATGTCGCAGAAAAATGACTGTCTCCTCACTATTATCTTTTAGGAGAAATTTAATATTATTCCCAATTACCCAGGCATTTGATGGTTGAAAGTTCTGTCCCTAGCATTCCTGAAATTATTAGTTTGAGAGTAGGTGGTTGCTTTTAGGAGTTTTTAAATGTTTTTAGAAGATTGTTACTAGCTGCTTTCTAGCCATTTTAATTGTATTGTTCTAGTATTCACATGTTTTCCATCTTATGTAATTTCCATTAATGTAATTAATAGATAATAATATCATGCTTCCTATAATACCATTAGAACAGTGTGGCCCACTCTTTCTCTGATTGAAAAATAGGGTGTCACACCCACTGTCCCCCTCAGCTATGTGGTTCTCTGGCCCCACCCTCAGATCCACCTCAGCTTCTGTGTAACAACTTATCTCTTTCTCTAAGGCAGTGGTTCTCAACATGTGGGTCCCCAGATGTTGTTAGACTACAACTCCCATCATCCCTGAGCTCTGGACTTGCTAGCTAGGGGTGATGGGAGTTGTAGTTCAACAACATTTGGGGACCCACAGCTTGAGAAAGGCTTCTCTAAGGTGTGCAGCCCTCATCTCAGTTGCCGCTTGGTCTTTTAAGCTGTCTCTGTCTGCTGCCACTGCAGATACCAAGTAGCTGAATGATTCTCACCTCTAGCATAGCTAGTCTGGTGGCACATGTGTACAAGGCAACATTTTTCAAATTTTACTCTTAAAAAACTATTGATTTTCAAGTATAACAAAATTAAGAAAACAACAATAACAGTTATTTCCAACCCAGCCCCTCTCCAAAGTACAGAGATAGCATAAAAGAATAATTTGATTCATTTGAATCAAGGTTTAAAGTAATGCCATACAACAAGACTAGATCAAACAAAAGTGTCGTTCCACAGTGTCCCATGAGGAGCTGGGGATTTCATTGGTAACAAAAGGAATGAAAGGTTTTATGATAATTCAGTGCAGAGAAGCATGTATTTTCAGTTATGTACAGGCAGCTTCTCACCCTTTTTTGAACACCTTTCTGGAGGGTTTCCTCAGCCTCCTCTCCTATCCCCCCTCCTTGGGAGTCCTCTGGGCAGCCACTGCTGCTGCTCCTGATCTGAGCTGCACACACCCCCCCCCAAGGAGAGGTGCCCCACAAGGGCCTGGGAAGAGGATACCCCCAGCCTTAGTGGCCCAATGGAGACTGGCCAAAGGTGAACGTTAGGCCAGCACCTTACCTTGGGAGGCAGCAGTGGCGGCAGCAGGCGCCACTGGGCCTGCATGGTGGAAATGCTCCCCTTCAGCACTGGGCACCCAGCTCCCAGGCAGGCCTTGCACACAGCAAGCAAAATAAATGCCAGCGCAGCACCTGCCTGCCTGCCTGCCCAGGCTCCCACTAGTCTGTCCATTCCCAACAGCAAGGGCTGGTGAACTGGCTGGCTGGGCTCCTTCACCCTCTTGCTTGCTTACACCAAGGGCACCTCAGCTCCTGGCAACCAGCACCCCCTGACCAGCCCCAGAGGCACCATTCACCTGAAGAGCTTGTAGCCAGGGCCGCTGCAAAAAAAGAAGCTGCACAAGCCTTTGGGAGGCAGAGACATGAGAGGGCATAAGGGGAAGGAGGGAAGGAAAGAGGGACAGAGTCCAGTGTTGCCCACAGCACCCCTGACCATAATTCAAGGTACCCCAGGGTGCCACAGCACACTGGTTGAAAACCACTGACCTAAGCTAATTCCTCCCTCACCATTTATCCCTAAACCATAACCAAGAACAACACTGACCCTATTCTGTCTCACTAACCCTGCCACAACCCTCCAAACACCCTCTCACACATCCAACTTCCACCCCCATCAGTGTTCAAACCCCCTTCCAAAACTCTCATCCAATCACCATTCACTTCCAAGCACACTCTCTCCTGCGCCCATCCAATTACCCCAATTCACATAACGGAATTACCTACACA
Organism: Podarcis bocagei; assembly: GCF_964188305.1. Lineage (NCBI taxonomy): Eukaryota > Metazoa > Chordata > Lepidosauria > Squamata > Lacertidae > Podarcis > Podarcis bocagei. The sequence goes on from NC_138132.1 coordinate 33,795,358, forward strand.
CCTAACACAATACATACTGTCTCACACTAGTTTGTCGTAATACAGTGGTGCCTCGCAAGACAAAATTAATTCGTTCCGCGAGTTTTGTCGTCTTGCCATTTTTTTCGTCTTGCGAAGCACGGTGTCGGGAAAGTTTTGGAAAAGCTTCAAAAATCACCAAAGTCTTTAAAAACCTCAAAAAAGGCTACCACACCACGTTCTATGAGTTGCTCCTCGAAGTCAAGTCGCAACTGTATTAACGGTGTTAAGAAAAAGGAAACAAACTTTCAAGATGTTTCCGTCTTGCGAAGCAAGCCCATAGGGAAAATCGTCTTGCGAAGCAGCTCAAAAAACAAAAAACCCTTTCGTCTAGCGAGTTTTTTGTCTTGCGAGGCATTCGTCTTGCGAGGTACCACTGCAACCCTAATATTTGCAAAATACTGTTTGCATATTGTGTACATCAGAACATCACATAGGGATGGAAGGATCGGTCCATTTCACTTCTCTCTGTTTTCTCATTTTTCCAAACTTAAATTCAGTTCTGCATATTTCTGCCCCTGTTTGTGATAGTCAATTTTTAAATGTGCCTGGTGTGTATTAACTTTTAGGCACACTTTTCTGTAATATATGCACTTTTGGAAACATTGGTTGGTTGGAGAAGTGCACCACAAAATTTGGGCATGTGTGAATTTTGAAGAATGTCTGGATTTCAGTTTGCATATTTCGGAAAATGCAAATTTGATAGATTTACCTTGAAATGTGGTGACATCATCCCAGGTAATATCAGGGTGGGTCAGGGAAGGCTGCAGAACCATCATATCCCCAAACTCCTCCTTCTCTGGGCACGCACTTGGAATGGGGCAGTGGAGTATACCAGCCCAGAAACTGATATATTCACCTATCCATGCCCCCCACTCCACCCCACAGTTAAACAAGTGCCTGCATAATCTTGGCAAGACTTTGGATGTGGTGGAAGAATCACTAGGGAGTCACATTTCAGTCACACAAAAGTCAGTTTTCCACACATATTCAGACCTCCATCCATCCCAGCAACAAAAGGCCTCATCACAGACAGGTCAATGGCTCATCTCAGCCAAACAAAAGTGCTTGAGGAGTTGTGCAAGAAAGAAGGAGCCAGTGAGAGGTGTGGCCCAAGGAAGGGTGTGGCCTAGTGAGAGCCCCCACAAAGCTGATTAGAGGCGTATTTGGCCCCCATGACTTCTTGTTCCCCATCCTGTCTTACAACACCCCAATAAGGTAGACTGATATTGTTCTCCCATTCTCACAGAGCCAAGAGACTGTCTGGCCTCAAGAAGAGGTGCTCTGTTGGATTAAATGGTGGCAATTTTATTTCTGTGGCTCAAGTGGGGAGGAAAGGGCTGGTGGGTAGCAGCCCTTTGCTTCCCTCCCCCTCTAGGGCAAATATTTCACAAGCCAGGGAGACAGGTCGCAGAATGATATTTGAAGGCTGCACACTGGTCAATAGAAATGCAGTTTTCTTCCACTGAAGGCAAAGGCCCCTGGAAAAGGTCATCCCGCTGGATAGCTTTAGAGTTTATTGACTTGGGCTTCAAACAGCAAAATAATTGAAAGGCTTAATACATCAAATCAATACAAGGTAAAGAAAAGAGGGGGCAGAATAGGGATGGAAGAGGGACAGGGAGACCGAGATGACAGCTGATGAGTTTAGTGGCTTCTTGCCCAAAGAAAGGGTGGAGAAAAAATCCTCGGAATACTTTCAGTTTCTTGGAGGCAGCAATTTTGGCATGTGGCAAATCCTAGAGGGCCTGTTGCAGCAAAACCCACAAAGGGTTTTATGGCTTACAGACTGGACACATTTGTGGGAAGGGCCATAGCTCAGTGGTAGAGCATTTGCTTTGCATGCAGAAGGTCCCGGGTTCAGTCCCTCCTGGGGCTGGGAGAGAACCCTGTCTGAAACCCTGGAGAGCCACTGCCAGTCAGAATGGACAATACTGAGCTTGATGGAGGATTGGTCTAACTCTGTATAAGGCAGCTTCCTTTGTTCCTATTGTGGCAGAAACATATGCACTAGAGGCAGCTTCTTCAGGCGCGTGAAACATTGGCCTTGATTTGCAGATATATATGTGCACACATGCCTGCACACCCACACGCAGGCAAAGAGAAACAATAGTGGGATCAGGAGCACAAAAGTGACAAAAGGAGCTGGAAAGAATGTCTGAGACATTTCTCTGCAAAACGTTTCCACCTTTTGAAATGGGGCGACTTGAATTTCCTTAACCTTTTGCCCTACATTCATTGGGTATATTTTTATATCCAAGAAGAACACTTCATGAATTTGACAATGTGAGCTATCAGCCATAAAAGCTAATGCGGCAATACATTTGTTAGGTCTACAAGGTGCCAAATAAATATTAGATGGATTGACATTAATCTGGAGGTGCCCCTGGGACCTGCCCTCTTTTCCTGAATGACAGGAGGTTTTGAGGCAGGATTGTGATGGTCTCATGGCCATCCAGATGTGGTTGAACTACAACTTACATCAACCTTCACCACTCTCCATGCTGACTGGACCACTCACTCCTGCTGTTGCCAACTGTGCTGGAGGGTGGGGTCCTCCCTTACCAGGCCCTTAGTTTCAAGTCCTCTGTTAGAAAGAAGGAAGAGGACCCTCTGCTCTGGAGATGATGGCATTCGCTGGTCCCCTGTGGACCTTAACTGTCACACTGGCCTGACACAAAGCCAGCAGGTGCCACCTGGGCCTCTAAAGGTCTTCCTCTGTGCCCCCATCCCATGCTTGGGCAACAACTACTAGCTACATCACAGGTTATCAGGTTATTTCTTGCAGGCCCACCAAAGCCTATTAAAAGAACTAGATAGCAATAGGGATGGATGTCTGAGTTTGCTTGCTCTCCTCTTCCCTCCCTGTCCCTTTTTCCCTTTGTGCCTTTTTCTTCTTCTTTTTTTAAGGCTGTAAGCCTGAGGGCAGAGGCTGTAAGCCTCCCTGGCTGAAAATAAATGAGTAAACTATGTTGTCTTGACTGCAACTCCATGCTCTGCTAACCAGACCTGATGCAAAACTCTGGTTGAGGGAAGAGGCAAAATAGACACCTGAGGGGTGGAGGCAATTGACAACTGCACCTCTGTGAGCCACACATTGCTGTGACTTGCATGCTGAAGTCGACCTCTAGTCAGGACTTCTTTTTTATTTGTTGTTGTTTTTTAAAAAAAAAAAAGATTAAGTGAAAAACAGGTACAAAAACATGAACAGCAGTTGACATACATCAAGTCGCTGAATGAGCCATTTGAAAAGGAAGATCAAAGAAAAGATCAAGGCTGTGAACAAAAGAAAAGCAGGTCAGAGGCAAGGGCAAGATGAGAAGGACAAAGGAAAATTATACAGAAAACAACAGGAGGATGAAAGTCTGTTCAGGCCAAGGAGAGAAGGCAAGTGGACAAGGACATCAAAAAGAAATTACATGCCTCTCCAATAAACTCACTTTTAGGCAAAATTAAAGGTCTGAGATGTTGTACAGGAAGGAACAAAAGAAGCTTCCTATAAGGAGTCAAAACCATCAGTCCTCCAACCTCAGTATTGTCTCCGCAGACTGCAGTGGCTCTCCAGGGTTTCAGGCAAGGTTCTCTCCTAGCCCTACCTAGAGATGCCATTGAGGACGGAACTTGGGGCCTTCTGCGCATATCTATATATCTATAGATAGATAGATAGATAGATAGATAGATAGATAGATAGATAGATAGATGATAGATAGATAGATAGATAGATAGATATATGGGACGCTGGTGGTGCTGTGGGTTAAACCACAGAGCCTAGGACTTGCCGATCAGAAGGTCGGCGGTTTGAATCCCCACGACGGGGTGAGCTCCCGTTGCTCGGTCCCTGCTCCTGCCAACCTAGCAGTTCGAAAGCACGTCAAAGTGCATGTAGATAAATAGGTACCACTCTGGCGGGAAGGTAAACGGCATTTCCATGCACTGCTCTAGTTCACCAGAAGCGGCTTAGTCATGCTGGCCACATGACCCGGAAGCTGTTCCCTCGGCCAATAAAGCGAGATGAGCGCCACAACCCCAGAGTCGGCCATGACTGGACCTAATGGTCAGGGGTCCCTTTACCTTTATATATATATATATTATTTATTAAGTTTCCATTTTATCACATTTAAACAAATCCTTATTATACTCATTACATATTTGCTCAATCGAGCTTCGACCTCCCTCCCTCTCGTCTCATGGTTTCCATAATTCATTACTACTTCATAGCATTTATACATAGCATTTACGTTTCACTCTTTCCGTTAATCACAAATTTTTAAATAAATATAAAAAGGTACAAATCCTTAACATTGCAAGTTTCCTTACAACAACCCTGCTAGTGTTGTTAATTGTTTACAATTGTCCTTCAGATATTGTACAAATTTACTCCAGTCTTTTTGGAAAGCTTGATCATGCTGGTTTTGGGTTTTCCCAGTCAGCCTTGCCAATTCTGCATAATCCATCATCTTGGTCTGCCACTCTTCTAGCGATGGAATTTCCCATTGCTTCCATTTTTGGACTAAAAGAGTTCTTGCTGCTGTTGTCGCATACGTAAACAGTTTTATATCTCTGTTTGGGATCTCATTCCCTGCTATACCTAACAGAAATGCCTCTGGTTTTTTCACAAATGTATTTTAAAACATTTTCTTTAACTCATTATATATCATTTCCCAGTAAGCTTTTACCTTACTACAGGTCCACCACATGTGTTAAAAAATTTTGTGACTTTCTGCATATAAGGCAGATGCTCTGCCACTGATCTACAGCCACTCCCTATATGCAGCAAAGTCTTCTGGCTTAGCAACATCCCTGAGGACTTTGAGGTGGTGCATAAGTTTTTCATCTTTCCCAAATGATAAATGAAGCATCTTTCCAACCAGAGATGATGATTAGCCTGGCATTGACTAGTAGGTAAATAATAAGGGGTTTCAAAGGGGAAACATCTGGAAGGCACCAGGTTGGGGCATCAGGTTGGGGATGTTGTCAGAATCCTAGTTGGTGGCCTCTTGAACCATCACCTCCACGAATACTCTGCTCTAAATGTGGTGCGCACCTTCCTAATCAGAGACACAATAGATCTAACATATGTCCCTGCCTTATTTGCTTCTCAGGGTATTCTGAAATCCATTTCCAGGAGAGAGCACAATATGAAGATGAGAAGAATTGTCCACCCCCTCAGTGCAGCTGAGATGTTATTAAACCCCACACAGCTGCTTCTTGGTCTGGTTTTTTTGAAGTTCCTGTGTACCTGCATGTTTGTATACACAGGCACACCAAAGAGCCGTTGCTCGGTCATTTTATGAGTGTTAATTACACGACTCTTCTATTTGCTGGATTACATTGCCGTTGCTCTTAATTCGTGCGGCTTGCCGCAGGTGCTGGATGGTATTATTAACTTTTTAATGTGGCACATTAACAGCTCTGCAAGTTTGTTTTCCTCACTGTTGATGGATATTTAATTGGTGAGCTGTTGCTAGAGTGGAAAGGAGGGGTATGGAGTAGGAATTCAGTGCATTGTTGAATATGTCTGCTGAAACTTGCCAAATATCTTAAATAAACATGAGAACATCAGTGCTTACCAAAGCTTTCTGTGATGGAGCAGTGGAACACCTACCTTTGGGCTGTTTGTGGAGGGAGGGACATGCTTCAGAAATTTGAGGCGGGAGGGTTATGCCTTGACCCATTGCCAGGAAATCTCAGCTTAAGCTCCTGGGTAGGCTACAAGGGTGGGCAATGAAAACATCACCACAGCAAAAGAACTAAAGAAATCTCTGCACTTTGATCTGTGCCTGCTCTCCCCCATTCAGGGCTGGCTCTACCATTAGACAGAGTGAGGAGGAGGCTTCAGGAGGGAGATGCTGGGAGGCAGGCAGGAGCAGTGGGGTGTTGGGAACAGGACTGTGTACACTTTATAGCCTGCCCTGCTGCCCAAAACTGGAATGGCGCCCTCAGGTGCAGTAGATGATGCTGTCTCCTTGCCAGCGTTGAATTATGAGTCAACAACTGCTCTGGTTGCATTCAGGTGAGGCCGCCATCTTGTCCTCAGTCTGAGGCAGCAAAGTGTGTCCTGCCCACATTCTGGGGATACTCATGGAGACAGTGACAGTGGAACAGACTCCCTTAGGAAGTTGTGGACTCTCCTTCCTTGGAGGTTTTTAAGCAGAGGTTGGATGGCCATCTGTCAGGGATGCTTTAGTCGAGATTCCTGCACTGCAGGGGGTTGGACTAGATGACTCACGGGGCATCTTCAAAATCTACGATTCTATGGTCTTATGATGGCTATGATTCTACAGCTACTAGCCATGATGGCTATGCCCTGCCTACATGGTCAGAGGCAATAATGCTTCTGTAAACCAGTTGCAGGAAACTGCAGGAGGGGAGAGTGTTCTGGGGCTCAGGGTCTACTTGTGTTTTCCCACAGGCATCTGGTTGGCCACTGTAAAGGCAGGATGCTGGTCTGATCCAGCAGGGCTCTTCTTATGTTCCTATGGCTGATGCATTCATATTCACACTCGCTTGAATACAATGTAGCACAGATAAACATCATTCTCACTCCCATGTGTGTTGAGGTTCACAACCATTGGTTCCTCTCTACAGCACATGGTTTGCATACAGATATCTTTCCTTGGACTTGAGCAAGATTATTTTGGGTTGGAAGAGCAATGGGCTGATGTATTCCATTTCTCTCCACCCAGTTCAAAAAGGGGCAATTTTACAAGGGTTCCATTAGCCCCCAGTGACATCAATACAGAGGCAGAATAGATTGGCAATGTGACAAAAAACATGCTGGTCATCCCTGATTGTATAGGATCTTGTTTAACACACACTCAAGGTAAACAACAACAACGTTTTTTGGGTTTTTTTACTTCCGGGTTAGCGCGATCGACTAATGGCGGATTCCCTCCGAGCTCCGGAGGGAATCGGCTCCGCAGGAGTTGGGTCTTGCCGCTGCGGCGACGCGGGGACTCTTAAAAATCACAGGCGGTGAAGCCTGTGAACCTGGTGACTCGGCGGGCACCATTTGCGCCCCCCGACCCACGAAGGAGCCTTTTTAAAGGCTTCGGAACGGGGGACGGGGTGAGTGGCGCGGTGCTGAGAGTCGACTGCTTCTCCTGCAGAGTGAAGCCGCATGCCATGGTCGGAGAGCGCTGACTTCTTCTTATGAACAATTGGACTCTAAAGCAGCAACCCGTGAGTAGTACGGAAATTGGACTTGGAAAGAAAAAAATTTTTTGAATTAGGCACGATCGGGGAAGGCGCAAATAGGAAGTCCGTCTCCCCGTCTTATACATAATCTAAAGCAAGGACCAGCTAACTAAGGTCGAGAGGATTTTATCTTTTTTATTGGGTAAAGACATTAATTTCACAATTTGGCAGTTTAAGTAATCTTACTGGAGGATAAGAGCAAATTTTGGGAGCTGAAGTGCCATCCCCCCGGACCCGGGAGTGATCCGCGAGAGAGCCTGCTGAAGAGATATTGAAGAGCTTGACAGCTGTCAAATTAGCTGTCAAGACGGGAAAAGAGAACTTTGTTTTATACTGTCTCTGCTGGTTATATTCGTTACAATTTGGTTATATTTTGTTGAAAATAAGGAAAAACTGATACAAACTAACTTGATTTTTGGATTTGAACTGGAAGGATACTAAGTAACCAAAATCCCTCTAGAGCGGGTTTTGGGACATTACAAGAATGGCTGAAGGAGGGAAAATTCAAGCTAAATTGGACAGAGTGTTCTTTCTCTTGGGAAAGTTACAAGGCCAAATTGATGTTTTGGCTACCAACGTTGCAACTCTGGACTTAACAGTAAATAAATTCACTGAATTTGATAAGGATTTGATCCGGGAAGTTTATGCAGCTGGACAAGAGGAGAAATTTGAGAATCTTGAGAGTGCGGAGAAAGAGACACATGTTGTTTCTGAGGAAAAGGAAGGAGGAGATGTAATGTTGCAGACGACAAAGGAGAGCCAGAGGCCTGACATGATGGTTATAAAGGAAAATAAGAACTTGATGATGAAAATCTGGTCTGAGCTCGAGATTGAAGAATGGAGAGATCTCCTTATGTAGAGATCTGAAGACCCAAGGATTACAAATTTGATTAAGGTGAAAGTTGGAGCTTTGGGGACATTTGGACTTGAAAGGAATAAGAAACAAGATTTGGGCTCCACTTTTAAGTATGGAGGTCTGGCTGGAAGAAACATTGTCCCTATCGGGCCAGAGCGTCTCCGAGATTTGGTGTTTAATACTAAGGACTATCAAAAAAACCGGCAGAGAGGAACTGAGAGAGAATTGAGAGCCTCGGACGTGAGATCTCCAGGATGATAGTAGATTAAGACTGATGGACATCTGTTGGGGATTGAAACCGGGAAAGGGGACGGGGTGGGGTTTGGGGATCCAAAGGGTGCATAATTATAATCCATCTTTTTTTCTTTTTATTCTGTTTTGTTACTAGTATGAAAAGTGGGGAATTCGTGGAAGGGAATTTGGGTCGACTTTAGAAAAAGGATTTAAGATTTAAGAATGAACATTGATGCATAAATTTTGATGTTGTAAAAATGGTCTTTTAAATTCAACTAAATATAAAAAGGTTAAAAATTGGGGATAAGAACTTGTTGAATTAATTGGAATATAAGAAGGGGGTGTGGGGAAGTCAGAGAAATATGTTATAGAAAAGAAGGGTTCTAAACTGTATATGTTTTCTTTTTTTGTTTTTTCTTTTTGGTTTTTTTTGAAATGGAAAATTCTTAATAAATATCTATTTAAAAAAAACAACAACGTTTTTGTTTTTGTTTTTTAAAATGATATTTATTGAAAAAAAATTTAGAATTACAAAAGAAAACAAGGTAGAAAAAGAGAAAGAAAAAAACCAAGAAAAAACAAACCACATCAAACAATACAGATTAATAAAAATCAAAATCAAAAAATAACACAACACAATCAAAAGACAAAAATATACTACAAACATTTAAAAACAAATCCAATATTCTCAAAACCTTAACTGTCATTACCTTCTTTCTTTGACCTCCTCCTCCTCCCTTTTTTTTGTATCCTAGTTGTTAATTGTCACAGCAAATCCTTTCCATATTTCATAATATTCTATCATTACATTACCTTAATCTATTTTAATCTTATCTTACTATAAAAAACCTTAAAGCTTAAAACTTAAGTCTTTTACCAATTTCTCATAACCATAATATTCTTACATAATTCTTTAAATATTTTTACTAAAGCCAAATAATTTCGTTCCAACATTTTTCTAACATTTATCAATTTTGTAAAACAATCCTAATAGAAAAAAATAAAAAGACAATCCAATCTTCATCCAGCGTCTCTTCCTCCTGGTACCGGGTTTTGTCAGTCCTTTCTATCCCATCAATCTAGCGCATTAACCTGGTAATCTTATATCCGAGGCCCTTAAGTCCCTTCCATGTCTCTTCCGCGGCTCTTCTTCATATTTATAGCTATATTTTCCTTTGTCTCCTGCTCCTTTCACTCGTGGGAACTCCAGCTTAACAATGTTTTTGACCCTTCTCGATGAATCAGCCCCTTTTCCATAGTCCACACTGAACTCCATGTGGTATTTAAGAACCTGTTTCAAAGTCCCTCCAAAATTTAGAGCCCCCACAACCCCAAACATCTCATGGCCCATTACCAGACTTGAAAAGTCCAAACATCCCTGCATTGGGGGGGTCTATCCAACCCCCCATTTCCAAGCCAAACCAAACTTTATCTTTCTAAATCTGGCTTTTTCCAAGCTCGTTTGTCAAATCCAAAAACTCATCTTCCTGCTGGGCTGCAGCTCCTTCCATCTCTGGCGCCCAAGATTCAGCAACATCCTCTTCCCTCATCTGTTCTGTCAGGGCACACTCCTGATTTGATTCCTGGATGGGCTCCATATAATTTCCCACTGCCTGTTCAAAATTTCTGATCGCATCAGTCATCAAGTCCATCTTCTCATGTAGCTGTTCCAATAGGGCACTTGTTTTACAGAGAGCACACAACAGAGCTTCTGAATACATTGTCCTGGAAGGTCAGAAGTCTATTCCCATGATCGTAATCTGTAGCAGCTGCAAGCTCCCCGATTCAGAATTGGTTACAGGCTCCCTCTAGGGGAAAAACTTCTATTTGTTCTTTTCTTTTAAAGGCAGATCTAACAACAAAGTTTCCTTTTTCAATTATTTTGTCAATATTTGTTCCTTTAAAATGCGAAAGGGAACAATGGAATCACTATGTTTCTCTTCTTTTAGCTATCTGTCAAAAACGTTTGTCTCTGGTCAATGAGCTTCAGCAAACGTCAGTCCTGACACCCCGCTCCAGGATCAAGACGGTGAAAAGTTACTTTGCTTTACACTCACTTCTGCAGGTTTAAACAGTCCAGAAAAAATCCCCCCACTTCTCCTGCTTCCGAAGGGGGTTCAACAATCTTAAATGGTGAAAGTTAATCCTTTACAAGCGATTTTCTGAACTCTAGTTTGCCATGTCTTTGCTTTAATCTATCTACAAAGAAACGGAAGGCTGACTTCCTGTTTAGACCTTCCCGTTTCAGTGCCAAATTGAAATAAACTTTTAAGTCCAATTTTCCTTTCTACTCGCAAGTCCTTATTGAGAGTCCAATTGTCCGAAATTTAAGTACTCATGGTGATTGTTTTAAAAGCCAAATTGTCCCAGGAAAAAGGCAGCGCTCTCCGGCAACGGCTGTGCGGCTTCGCTCCACGGAAGAAGCAGTTGACTCTCAGCACCGCGCCACTTCCCCCTCTTCACTCCGGAGCCCGTTAGTGGGTTCCTTTGCGGGTTGGGGGGGCGCTAAAGGTGCCCGCCGAGTCCCATGGTCACAGGCTTCATCCGCCTGTGATTTTTGAAAGGGTCCCCGCTTCGCCGTAGCGGAAAAGACCCGTTTCCCGTGGAGCTAGTCCCTCCAGATCAGAGGGAGTCCGCCATTACCGATGGTGCCACCCCGGAAGTCAACAACGTTTTTATTTTATTTTTTTAAATGATATTTATTGAAATTTTACAGACAGTAAAAAGTTACAGAATTAAATATAAAAAATAAAAAATAACAATAAGAAAAAGATACAAAGATACAAAGACAAAATACATGAAAAGTAAAAAACAATTAAAAACAAATTGATATTTTCATGTCTTATATTTCATTTACTTGTTTCCTGACCTCCTCACACCTCCCTTTTTTGTATTCCAGTTCACATGGTTAATTCAGCAAATCCCTTCCCTCTTTGTTTTTATCTTAATTCTATATCTTAACATATTATAGCTTCGTATTTTCATCTTGTTATCAATCCATTTTGACATATTCTTTTTAACCTTATTGCTAAAGCCGTTTCATTTCAATCCAACATCATTTTAACATTCATTAATTTTACAATATTTCTGCAAATAGTCTTTAAATTTCTTCCAATCTTCTTCCACCAACTCTTCTCCCTGGTCTCGGATTCTGCCAGACATTTCCGCCAGTTCCATGTAGTCTATCTCTTTCATCTGCCATTCTTCCAAGGTGGGTAGATCTTGTGTCTTCCAATACTTTGCGATGAGTATTCTTGCTGCTGTTGTAGTGTACATAAAGAAAGTTCTATCCTTCTTTAACACCAATTGGCGGGCCATGCCCAGGAGGAAGGCCTCTGGTTTCTTCAGGAAGGTATATTTAAATACCTTTTTCAATTCATTATAGATCATCTCCCAGAAGGCCTTAATCCTTGGGCACATCCACCAAAGGTGAAAGAATGTACCTTCATTTTCTTTACATTTCCAACACTTATTATCGGGCAAATGATATACTTTTGCAAGCTTGACTGGTGTCATGTACCACCTGTATATCATTTTCATAATATTCTCTCTTAAGGCATTACATGCCGTGAATTTCATACCTGTGGTCCACAACTGTTCCCAGTCAGCAAACATTATATTATGTCCAACATCTGGAGCCCATTTAATCATAGCAGATTTAACCGTTTCATCCTGAGTATTCCATTTCAACAGCAAGTTATACATTCTTGATAATATCTTGGTTTTGGGATCTAACAGTTCTGTTTCCAGTTTTGATTTTTCCACCTGGAAACCAATTTTTTTGTCCAAATTGTAAGCCTCCCTTATTTGATAATAATGAAGCCAATCTCGCACTCTGTCTTTTAATTTCTTGAAACTCTGCAATTTCAGTTTGTCACCCTCCTGTTCCAACAACAACAATGTTTTTTAAAATGACACTGGAGCTACTGACATGGGGGGGTCGGCAAAGAGAACTGAATGGGCACAAAAAATGTAAAGGGGGGATATTTGAGATCTTCCAGGGGTCCTTTTGTGCCGAAAGGGTTCTCACACACTCCAAATTATTCATCATGGAATTACTCACAGATCCCTCTCAGTCCAAGTTCTCAGGGGTCGCTGTAAGGTTGAAGCCAGCTTGGGTGGTTTCAGGTCTGAATTTTGGTGCAGTTTGTTGGGGCTGCTGGGATTTACAGTCCAAAATGTCTGGAGGACACCAGGTTATCAGAGGCAGCTTTTGAGAATCTTCACCCAGATTCACCCCCTAGACTCGAGATAAACAGACAGCTCAGCTCTTTTTCATGTGAACACACAGCCCTTCCAATTTGGCTCCTGCAAAGACAAATATCTGTGCTGCCTCCACTCCACCCCACCCTTCCAAATATCCCACAGTCATTTTCCAGATGTCATTGACCTTCTCAGGGGAGCTGTTCAGATTGAAACATACTAGGCCGTTTGTTTTAATTAGACGGACTTAATTGGCTGCATTCTAAGGGGGGGATTATTCTTGAGGATCAATGAACCTCTTGTTCCTCACAACAACATTGATCCAGCTCAGATAACTCACCCACAGTTGGGAGGGGCAGACAATCACAAGGAAGAGGTGCAACCTGGGCAGTGGGAATCCAGGATGTGCCTCAAGACAAGGTGCCTCTTGAGACCTTTCTTCTACACAATACAAGGGGAAGAGCCGCATAACAGAGCATGCTGCTAGACCTCGAGCTGGCCTAAGGAGTGGTTGAAAAGGTGATGCTCAGCTGCTCCTATCAGAGATGAAATTAAAATTTCAAAAACCTCTGAGACATAGGGAATTTCAAAATTTCAAAATTATAGACTAATGTTGGGATTTGCTATCATTTTTTTAATGTTTTGCTCGCCAAATATATGAGAATAATGCAAAGCATCTCAGCTTGCTGTCAGATACCATCAGATTTTCATTGCTTCATGTCAGATATAACTGTATGTCACTTGTCAAACAAAGCCAGATACCGTGCGCTGTGCAAAAAGTTGTTGGATGTCAAATGCCGGTTCTAAAGAGTTGATATTCACAGAAGAGCACACCCAGAAAACAGCTGTAGAATATCTACCATCAGAATTTGCAGATGTGAGAAGCCTGCAGCCTTCTAGATGTTGTTGGACTCCAACTCCCATCAGCCCCAGGCAGAATGGTCATTGGTCAGGAACAATGGGAAATGGAGGTCAATGGGAGGCTTCCCACCCATGATATAGAGCAGTGGTCCCCAACTGGTGGTCTGTGGACCCCAGGGGGTTCACGTAAACCATTGGTACCATTCACATAACAAAAACTACTATAGAGATATCAGCAATTTCAAAAGTAGGGGGTTCATGGCTTGGCCTTTGAAAAACTGGTGCCCGCAGTACTTAGCTAATTGGGAACCACTGATATAGAGCATTTCAAGTTTGCAAAGCCCAGTGCTCACAATTTCTCAGTTATTTTTAAAACACCCTCCAAAGCAGGATAGCATTATTATCGCCAGGGAGAAGAGTGCCCCTTATCACCTAGTGAGCCCATGGCTTAGGTGAGGTTCTGCCCCATGTTGCACCACCCACTGTGACTTCTAACTCCCTTCTACCTGGGCATCAGCCCCCTTCCCTATTACTCATCCTGCCTCCCTGTGGCCTTCTGGTTCTGAGTTACCACACTAGCAAGACATCCCAGAATCCTCCTGGTCCTAGGAATCAGCTGGTACAAGTGAACCAGTCTAGTGGCACTGTCTGCTATAAAGCCTCTAGATCTGCTGTCCTCCCCATCTGAAACAATCCATGGCTGAAGAAGGCTGCCCCAGCTTCTGTACCCAGGGACATGTGTCACCTCTTATACCTGAGTACCAGAAACTTCTCAGCTTCCTCCAACTTGGAGGTGCTGGGAGCAGAAACAGCCCCTCACACACCAGTAAGCAACCCACTATCCTGTGGCCTGAAGCATCAATGCCCATTAAAAATGAGAGCCAGGAAATCAATGGACAATAATTCCAGCTGCAAATGGGGAAAGGGGAGGGTGCAAGGTGTTGCGCACGTCCCATCAGGTCCACAAGGGCAGCAAGCAGCAGGCCCCCAGTGCAAAGCCAAGGAATCCATCAGCCGGCTTTGCTTTAATAAAGGAGCTGTCTGCTCCATCTCAGAAGCAGTCGATAGGCCTGTAATTTCCCATTTATTTCCTGGATGCCAGGCTTCAAATACTCTCCAGGACAGAAAGAACAGGAGCAGGAAAGCGTGGGAAGAGAGGGCCACCAGATCCACCCACAGAGGTCATGGGCCCCACCCATTTCCTCAGGGTCAGACCCTCCCTATAATTCTCTAACCAGGAGCCCTACAGCTGAAGGGTAGGTTCTGATTGGGAAATGGGCTTTTTCCTGCCTGTGTGAGATGCTAGAAACAGGGGGCTCCAAGGCCCAATTGGAGTCGGGGTGCACCTGAGCTTAGACCCCAAACATTTCCACTTGATGGTGAGCAACAAAGCACCCTGCATCTTCTCAGAGGCACCCTTTTATTCACATTACTACTCCACACTCAATGAGAGACTGACTAAATAGAACAGAGAGCTTTGCCATTCCCTTGGCAAGTGAACCAGCTGTCCCAACATCATTCCTACTTTGCGTGGGATGCTCAGAGGCATCAGAAAGAGCTTTTCCTTCCTTCCTTCCTTCCTTCCTTCCTTCCTTCCTTCCTTCCTTCCTTCCTTCCTTCCTTCCTATTACGTTTCTATCCTACCTTTCCTCCAAATTGCTCTTCACCATTTTTATGCATACAACAACCCTGTGGGGAAGGTTAGGATGAACTTTGGTGACTAGCTCAAGGCCACCCAGTCAGCGTCATGACCCAATGGGGATTTGAAGCTTAGTTTGCATGCCTCCGTCTGGACATCAGAAATTATCACCTATTTCTGATGTACAGAAGAATGGTCCAAGCCCAGCCCTGGTGAGGCACCATCCATCGGACACTCCACATCAACATTTGCACGTCAGGCTGAGGATTTTATGGATAGTGCTCTGGGTCAATCCAAACACACCTAAAATAACCCTGGGCAAAGTCACTTGTGCCAGCCTCCATGCCCCAGTGGAGAGAGACTGACACCTGTCAATCTCCTTCTCTGCTCAAGCACTCAGGTTCCCACAGCATGAATATTCATATGTTTGTGTCAGCATTGTGGAGGCTCTGAGGGGGTCTCTTGATGGGCACCCGGCCCATTAACTATTCATAGAATACACCAGGCTAACATGTAAATACTAATTACTTTGGCAGATTGCTGGCTTATTAAGTGGAGATTTCAAGCGTTTCTCAGACAATTATGCCCTGGCAGTGAACAGTCTGGTGGGCACATTCCACAGGCAACACAAAGCCAATTGCCACCTTCCTCCCTCCCTCTGGTCCCCTTCACTTCCTCCATCCCCACTGCAGCATTAAAGTCCCTGCATGAAAAAACAAGGGTGCCTCCTCCTAGCACTGTCTCTGGCACTGGGGTGGAGCAGAGCTTCATTGGGGTCAGCACCGCCAGGGCTTAGCCCCAGAACCTGATTTCAGTGCTAGGTCTCAGCTAGGAAGGCCTTCAGGAATTGTGAAGAAAAGGATAATTTTGAGCATATGCAAAATACCTTTCCCTCACCAAGGGGTAACCACACACACACACACACACACACACACACACACACACACACAGAGGAGCACAGGGGTCCTTTACCTTTACATTTTACCTTGATCACAAACATACATTTCACATAGATAGGATAGGAGGCAATGCCTGCAAGAATTGTTCTAATGGCCCACAAAGGTGTTCTTTTTCTTCATATACAGGAAAAGCACATTGGTTGTTTCTTCATTTGTACTCAGCAAAATCTGTCTGTATCAACACAAAAAGCCAAGGCCGGGGGCTTCCCCGAAAACCTGATAGAGGGGCAAGATCAGTTGAAACATTCATGCTTTGGACCCCTCCATCCTATGCTCAGGTTGTTTTTATGTGTAAATAAAACCATATATTCTAAGGACACC
This sequence comes from Podarcis bocagei, assembly GCF_964188305.1. Lineage (NCBI taxonomy): Eukaryota > Metazoa > Chordata > Lepidosauria > Squamata > Lacertidae > Podarcis > Podarcis bocagei. Next base: position 33,811,646 of record NC_138132.1, read on the forward strand.
ACAGTCTCCGTTGTCCTTCATTCCAAAAACCTGAACCCTGTGCAAAAACTCCTGGTCGTGGTCCCTTCCAACTTTTTGATTCTCTGGCTCTCTTGCCACTTAGAGAATGGAGTTGGTATAAGAATATATTATAAGGCTGCCTTGAAGTCTTAGACCACATGACCATTTCAAAAAGGGGAATCATGCAATACTAACAACAATGATAACGATAATGATGCTGTTCTCCTTGCTCCAAGTGAGGGTGGACTCTTGACATGGGCCAGAACCACTGAAGTTCAAGATGCCACAAGGCTCTCCTTCCAGACTTTGTCCCCAGCCCAGCCCTCCAAGTATCCTTGAGAATCCATGTCCCCTGTGGCAGTCAGCCTTACCTGGCCTCACAGAGTGGGGTGCCAAGAGGCTTAATTAACATCAGCAAAATGTTTGGAGAGCCTCGGTTGAGCAGTTCAGGAAAAAATGCAAACAAAGAATTACTGTTAAATCAGCAGAGAAGCCTCTTCAAAGGGAGGGGGAGTCCCCTGGGAGAGAAACCAGCTCACAAAGACAGTGGTTTTGACAGTGTTTCAGTTTGTGAAAGGAAACTTCAGAGGATAAGTGGCAAAAGGAAGTGGGGGGGGTAAGGAAAAGGCCAACTGTTGCATCCTAATATTCTGCAGTGTTCAAAACAGCATTATCAAACAGACCACTTCTGTGTTTGCATGGCAGTGTCCCCTAGTGGGAATCTGACACTCTTAGCAGGGGTAATTCCCATCATGGTGCCCCCTGGAGGGCAAGGCTAACATTTCTACCACTGCCTGCCTCTTGCTTGGAGCGCACCTTGTTCTTTCCGCCTACACCTGCTTTTTAAAATCTGGGGCACATTTTGAAAGGAGAGCAAAAATTCCATGGCTTCTGCCACATTCTGAAGGCCTCTCCACTGAGACAGACCTTACAGTTAGAGGCCTCTGGGTATCCCCACATACCAGCTAGTCAAGGCTTCCATGCATGCCATGACACAGCATGGATCAGGTCCTTCCTTTCTCTCCTGTTCCTTCCATGGCCAAATTTAGATGATTAGCTCACTGGCAGAGACCTGGGTGTTTTGGTCTGCTTAAGTAAAGAACAAAGGGAGCCAACTTATAGGTCCATCAAAGCCAAGCTTGTCTACTCTGACTGGAAGCTGACCTTTCCCATCATCATGTGCTCCCTTTTTCTTTCTTCATCATGCTTCGATGCTGGCCATACATGCATGTCTGAGCTCTGTAGCTCATACACCATTTTTGAACTTAGATTTTGTACTTTCGTGACTTAGATATTACCTATAAACCTGCCTTTATTTTGCTACTGTAATTGCTGCTTCAAGATCTAGATTATGTAATTAAATACTCCTTTCATTTCTTCCCAAAACAATGTGTGTGTGATTGCAATACCAGGAAAATTCAGTCTGCCTTAAAGCATCCTGGATTATTGTTTCTAGAAGGTTAAATCAACCTTGGCTTAGCTTCCAAGTTTAAGCTGCAAAGGATACTAACTCTGCTGATCTCACTAATGTGAGCAAGGATATATAATAACTAAACAATATATCCTCTCCTAGTGTCTAAATCCATTCCTACTTTAACTATGGAACTCACTCCCACAGGAGGCAATGATAGCCACCAGCTTGGATGACTTTAAAAGAGGATTGGACAAATTCATGAAGGATAAGGCTTCAGTTTCTGCTAGCCACAATGGCTATGTTCTGCTTCCATGATCAGAGGCAATCATGTTCCCAAGCACTGCTTGCTGGAAACCACAGGAGGGAAGAATGCTGATGTGCTCAGGTCTTCCTTACCAGTTTTCCACAGTCACCTGGTTGGCCACTGAGAACAGAGTGATGGACGAGATGGGCCATGGGCCTGATCCAGGAGGCTCTTCTTATGGTCTTACACCCCAAGGTGAGCAGTCAGTCACCCAATGATGGACAGAATTTCAACTGCCCATCTTCTCATCCCTATTGACCAAGGGAGTCACAATTCTCTGTCCCTGTCCCTATTTTGCCATTCAGGGGAACTTAATTCGTTCTGGAGGTCCGTTCTTAACCTGAAACTGTTCTTAACCTGAGGTACCACTTTAGCTAATGGGGCCTCCTGCTGCTGCTGTGCCGCCAGAGCACGATTTCTGTTCTCACCCTGAAGGAAAGTTCTTAACGTGAGGTACTATTTCTGGGTTAGCGGAGTCTGTAACCTGAAGCGTCTGTAACCTGAGGTACCACTGTATAAGGATGCTTCTCAAGTCTTTCCGTGTACTGACACCCCCAATTCAAAAGCACAACAGGCTCTTGCATAGGAAAGCAGGAATGCCTACAGCCAAGGTGGCCAACTTTTATCTTTGCCCTTGTAGCTGTGCCTCTAACAGAGACTTGATCTGCAGTATGGAGCCAGCAATGTGATATTTGCTGTTGCCATACCATGTGACCAAGACACAGCAGCAAGAGCCAATGAAAAGGTGACGACCCTACATGTAGAACAGAAAGAGAGAAATGAGCTTTCAGCAGCTTACCTTAGTGAAAGTAGGGGGTGAGGGGACAGAAGGAAGGGTGTTAAAAAGACTGTTCATTGCAAAATGTTGGAAGTATGTATATTTAGGCAAAGCTTGCAACCATGGGACTGATTTCTAGGTGACACACAACTGTGCTTGTTTCTTTTGCAGGTTCTTCCTCACCCCTAATGGGGAAAGAAACCCCCCCCCCAAATCCTCAGCTCATCTCTAGCAATTGTAAGTTACAGCCAGCCCCCTCCAAACAACAACCATTTTTGTGGCAACAACCATGATTGTGGCAACAGCAGCAAAGAGAGGCAGCTGCTTTTTATGCCTCGTACAAGAGTGATAATCACACATTTAGAAGCCTTTGAATTGCAAGCAACTCAAGGCCACCAAAATCCCATTAACAAGCCTCTGCGAGATAATTAAACATCAGTTAGTGAAACAGTCATTTAAACGGGGGCGATAAAAGGAACTGTCAGCTGTATGTGTCCCCACTCTCATCCCACACACCTCCCAGGCCTGCATTCTTCTTCATCACTCCCAGAATCCTTGAGAAAGGCTGTTTGCGCACACACCAAGGCAGGCAGGCAGGGGAGACCTTGTAAGGAAGAGATCAAACTCATCAGCATCTTGCAGCAAGACAGATGCCTCCACCTGTCTTCTAATATGTGCAAAGCTCAAGCAGAAAAGAGGTAGGAAAGGGGCTGTGGGGGGATTGGTCCAATCCTCACCAGCTTCCCCTTTCCACACATACACACACCACTCAGAAGAAGAGTCCTGCTGGGTCAGATCCAGCAGCCAGCTAGATGGTTCTGGGCAGCTCACAAGGAGGAGGATACATAGAGATCACAGCCTGCCAGTCAGGCTCCCCCTATACCAGTCTCTCCTGGTAGTCAGGCTCCCCCTATACCAGTCTCTCCTTCAGATTAGTAATGTGCCAAACCCTGTCCTTCAATTTCCCAAAAGTTTTCTTCCTCCCTGAAAGAGGTTTCTGTTTTATTTCATTTTCTCATTCTCACCCTGCATCCCAGGAATGCAACTTGGCACTGAAAAGTACTTCTAGGGCCAAACCCTGGTAAACCTTGGATTAAACTAAATGCAGGCAAAGTGCCATAGAAATTCAACTACAGTGTTCAGGAAAGCACAGAGTGTGTTGCAGAGAGGGGTTTGGAAAAGAGATTCTTCTTAGCAGAGTTAGCACAATGGTAATTACTCCAGGCACATTAAAACTTTGCTAGATTTGCATCTGCCCTAATCCAACTTTAAACAAACATTCCCCATGAAAACACTTCAGCTAAAATAAATCACACACTTAGCTTTGCAAATAAGTGAATGTTTCACTTAAAGAGCTTCAAGAAGTAACAGCAAACAAGTTGCCATCCATTGGCAGTACTGTAAAGTGAAAATGAAAAAAGCTTCCAAATGACTTAAAAAGAAAAACAACTTTGTTCCCTTACCAAAAGCATCATTCAGTCTTTAGGTTAGCAAAGATGCATGCTTTAAAACCTCCCTTTGGGGAAGATTCAGTTCACTTGGTTTTTCTTCCTACTGGGAGCCAGAGCCACGTGGCTCCTTCCTTGTTCCAGAAAGCATGGAGAGAGAGAGAGAGAGAGAGAGAGAGAGAGAGAGAGAGAGAGAGAGAGAGAGAGAGAGAATGGGAGGGAGGAAACAAAATGCTGCAGGAAGCCTGTTAAGTTCCACCACCACCACCACCCCTCACTGGCAACCCTTGAGCCCTTGAGTGCTCACTGGAAGGACAGATCCTGAAGCTGAGGCTCCAATACTTTGGCCACCTCATGAGAAGAGAAGACTCCCTGGAAAAGACCCTGATGTTGGGAAAGATGGAGGACACAAGGAGAAGGGGATGACAGAGGACGAGATGGTTGGACAGTGTTCTTGAAGCTACCAGCATGAGTTTGACCAAACTGCAGGAGGCAGTGGAAGACAGAAGTGCCTGGTGTGCTCTGGTCCATGGGGTCACGAAGAGTCGGACACAACTAAACGACTAAACAACAGCAACAAGTGTAAGTCAGTAACTCTGTATTACAACAGAGTGAGATAGTCACAATCCCATCACCTTGTTCCTGGCTTTGTCTCCAGGCAAGTGATGTCTGAAGGGCTGTGCCAAATGGTTTCCAATTTTCAGTCTGAAAATCTTCCCCAAAGATGCTAGGATTTAATTCAATCCCACCAAAACGTTCCTTAAAAGCAATGAGTATTAAAACCACATGAAGTCTGCAGCAACGTGTGGCATGCCTCACTTTTGCATGGGCAGATGCAGTTCAAATGTGCCACCGTCTCTTTACCAACCTCGAGTCTGTTCTCCCATCATTCCATGCATCTGCCAGCCCCCACAGACACAAAGGTTCTGGGCAAGCATCACCTCCTGCACTGACCTCGACCCTCCTGCTCTGGTGTGGAGACAAGCTGGACAAGGGAGGCCAGTGAGGGCAGATTGGAATGTCAGCTGTCCATCAAACATCCTTGTGGAACTTCAGAGGGCCTCTCCCTAACCTCTCTCTCGGTTTGCCTTTCTGGCACTGGAGAGATCTTGCTTTGGAAAGACCAAGTTTCTCGTACACATGTGTGCGTGTACATGCACTGGAGATACTCACAGCCAGCTCAAAAAGCTGAGAGGTGAGACACCCCGGAGAAAAGGTTTATAAATACCAGCACTGGTGGAGAGGAGGGCAGGAAGGAAACTGAAGAGCCTCAGTAGAAACTTTGGGGCCCTACAGGCATCCTTTGAATTGTGAATTCATGAAGATTTGTGTTCTTGGTGTTGTTGAGGCAGTCATATGGAGCCCTGCTTTTAATGCTGTGTCTGTGTTTGTGTTGTGCTTAGTGGGAGCGGAGTTATTTGTTTAGTATGGTTTGTTCTTGTTTTTGTTATGTATTTTGTATTTTTATTTTGTGAACTGCCTTGAGATCTTCAGAGGAAGGGTGGTATGCAAATCATTTGATTGATTGATTGATTGATTGATTGATTGATTGATTTCTATTTTGCAGCTGCAAAAGTTTGGGGTCATCATAGGACACCATGTTGTGGGATTTGCACCAGCTGCCAGTTTCCAGGTTTTTTGTTATTTTAAGTAGACCCCAAAAACCTTAAGTCTGCCCACCCCTAGTTTAAAATAAGCCCCCCTCCTCTTTCTCAGCCAAACCAGATGAGATGTGGAAGATCCACAGGTGGCTCCCCCAAGGCTTTCAAGTTTATTTCAAAAAAACTGTGGGGTGGGGGACTGCAGATCTGATCAGATCAGTGGCACTGGGAGAACAAGGGGAGCCACTCTTTCCCCCTATCTAAACTGCCCCCACTTCTCCATGAAATTTCCACAATTTAAAGTGCCTCCAATGCTGTCAATAATCCCCCCAACCCAGTGGAAAAATAGAGGTATCTGTAACATGCAATCTATTTGGGGGGCACTGCATGTGCTCATAGAATCCTTGGGGGATGATTTAGAAAAGTGATGCAAAAGGAGCAGGTTAAAAACCCTCTCCCCACCTCACCCTACCTGGGCATTTCTGCTCCAAAAAAAATCAGTGTGCACAAAAACGTGTCCCTGGGGCTTCGTTTTTGCTAAAAAAAATGCCAGCATATGCAGATCTCCCTCTTTACGCCTGCTTTGACCCTCCACCTTCCCCCAGGAGTCGGCAAGGATCGTGTCATCAAGCCGAAGCCGCCTCTCCCCTCCTGCCTAATTGCCCTTAAATAAAACTCAGCTCGCTGCTCAAAGGAAATCGATTCAATTTAGTAAAGAGCTCCAAGGACTGAAGATTGGGAGGTGTGCATTAGAAACAAACACAATCAGAGGAGGGATACTGCTGAGTTACACGATTAGGAGGCCTGGGCTTACCACATCTCAGTGTGTGTGTGTGTGTGTGTGTGTGTGTGTGTGTGTGTGTGTGTGTAGGTGACAATTGGCCCAAACAGAGCCAGTGGATTCTTCTGGCTTGTTTGTTTTTGACCCCTCTCAGAAAGCTGACAGAGAGAACTGCCAGGGACCCACAAAGGAGGAGGCCTGCTGTGTCTCTGAATGATTCCCTGACCTGGCCTTGACCCTTTCCCATCAGGCTCACTAGGGATAAATAATCAGTGTTGGGTGTGAATGGACCAGATCATGAGTGCCACAGCGCTCCAATTGTTGTGCTCTGGGGTTGGGCCTCACATGTAAGCCAACCTGCCAGCCTCTCTTAGCCCACTTGTTAACAGCTAAATCACTGCAAGACAGATAGAAGGGACAGGAGAGAATGGGAGACATTGCTGACGGGAGCATATAATAAGGCCAAGGTTTCCCCACCTCTGCTACAAAACTAGACACTCCCCAAGGAGTCTGCCCACTGCTTCTGTGTATGAGTCACCGCTGTGACCTTGCCTCGTTCCCAATGACCTTCACTGGGGTGCGGGGTGATTTTGGATTCTGCAGTCACTCCCTGACACACAAGTTGCAGGAGGATCACCATCTGTCAGAGAAGACACACACACACAGCAGTGGCATACAAAGAAGCACAGCGAGTGGTCTCCTCTGAAGTTCTTCTCAGGCACTCTAAAAGTAGGTCTTTATGGGAGAAGGTGTGGCCAGATTCCAGAACTGGAAAGAGCACCTTGGACTTTCCTAGAGAGGAATCCAAATTGCATAGGACAATGGCGATAGAGGGAATGTCTCCCTACAGAGACGGGTTTAGGGGAGCATGACCTGTTCGGTCACACTGGTCACAGAGTATCAGGGGTGCTGCAGGAGACACAGCAGCCATGATTTAGAATGGAGCACAAGAGGCAGGGGGCACACAGGGCGTCACTGAAGTTAGAGACCCCAAAGTCCACCACTGCTCCCTAGTATGCTTATCACTTTCCTTCAGCCATGCAGGAAGCGCCTTGAATCGGATTGGAGCATCAACTATAGGAGGGGAGGGGTGTCATTCTTTCAAAACAGCCCATTTCCCAATCAAACGTCTCCTCCCTCAATTGCTGCTCCAATCAGATTCAGAGCATGCTCAAGCTGCAATGTTGTTGTTGTTTAGTCATGTAATCGTGTCCGACTCTTTGTGACCCCATGTACCAGAGCACGCCAGGCACTCCTGTCTTCCACTGCCTCCCGCAGTTTGGTCAAACTCATGCTGGTAGCTTCAAGAACACTGTCCAACCATCTCATCCTCTGTCATCCCCTTCTCCTTGTGTCCTCCATCTTTCCCAACATCAACATCTTTTCTAGGGAGTCTTCTCTTCTCATGAGGTGGCCAAAGTATTGGAGCCTCAGCTTCAGGACCTGTCCTTCCAGTGAGCACTCAGGGCTGATTTCCAGCACCATAATTCAAAAGCATCAATTCTTTGGCGATCAGCCTTTTTTATGGTCCAGCTCTCACTTCCATACATGACTACTGGAAAAACCATAGCTTTAACTATACAGACCTTTGTTGGCAAGGTGATGTCTCTGCTTTTTAAAGCTGCAATATTTAAATAATAATAAGTAGAGAAGTCCCTCCCCCTGTCTGCCTCATCACACCCTAGTTAAGCCCCCAATTAGCCCGCTGATGAGCAGAGAGGGGGGAGAATTTTGGGTTGGCTGTCATGTTAATATGTATCTACCTCATTTGCACTTCCTGAAACAATACATGAACTAAATGCAGGTACCCTTCGGAGTTCACAGTTTTCTGAATTTTGCGATGAAGTTCGCCTACAAAGAAGAATTTGCATTATTAGGGGGAAGCATGCATAAAAACACATGTATCCATGACAATAGCTACAAAAGGTTATTATACTGGGAAACTGCTTGCAAAAAAATGTGTGTAACAGGCAAAACTGCACCCAAACATGTGTACAGAGGTACCTCGGGTTAAGTACTTAATTCGTTCCAGAGGTCCGTTCTTAACCTGAAACTGTTCTTAACCTGAAGCACCACTTTAGCTAATGGGGCCTCCCACTGCCGCCTTGCCACCAGAGCACGATTTCTGTTCTCATCCTGAAGCAAAGTTCTTAACCCAAGGTACTACTTCTGGGTTAGCGGCGTATGTAACCTGAAGCATATGTAACCTGAGGTACCTCTGTATATTGGTAGAAAGGAGCCCTAAAATGTGCATTGTTTTTTTCTGGGAGCTTTCAAAAGTAATTTGAAACTGTTGCGGAAGTGTTATGAACTGAACTTAAGGTTGAGGAAACCGAGGCCACATTTGCACCATCCATTTAAAACACCATAATACCAATTCAAACAGCCATGGCTTCCCCCTGAAGAATTCTGGGAGCTTTAAATGCATGGTGTGAATATGGCTTGAGAGAGACCCAAATTGACAGATTCACCCATCCCTGCCAATGGGACTCAGAGGCACTTTGCTTTTCTTGGCATCCCAGCTGGAGAATGGGGAAAGGGCACAATTCAAGGCCACACCATGGAGTCAGAATTTCACCCCTTTAATGAATGTGCACGTTGCTTCTCTGGAGCACACACAATTCACCTTATGGAAATCAACAGCCTCCGTAGTTCAGGCCTGTCCCTCCTTTGTGCAGCTTTCATTCAGCTGTATCATCTCTAATGCCGGAGAAGCCAGAGACCACACATATTGGAGTTTATTCCCCAAGGGATGTTAAGTACAGAGCAGAGAGGAATCCTTCTGTCTATTGAGTTCTGTGTGCACCATGTGGAAGACGAGCAGGCTCAAGTGAAGGCAGTAGTTGCTATAGAGATACTGGAAGGCTGGAGGGGTGGGGAGAGTGGAGGAGAGAGAGAGAGAGAGAGAGAGAGAGAGAGAGAGAGAGAGAGAGAGAGAGAGAGAGAGAAGTTGAGTCTCTGCACTGAAGCCAAGAAAGAATTGGACCTCGCTCCTTCTCTCACAGGGAAACAGAAATTGCCAGTGTGTTTCTACACAATATAGATTACAAGAAAGGTCTTGACACTGAACATTTTTGGACATATTTCCTTCAAAATGAAGGGCATGGGGTGCACAGAAGGATTTTCCACACCACTCTGGTAGACAACTTTAGCTATGAACGTAATTCACATTGGTCCCTAGAGTGGCTAGAGTGTCAGACTAGACTCTGGGAGACCCGGGTTCAAATCCCCACTCAGCTACGAAGCTCACTGGTTGACCTTGAGCCCGCCACTGCCTCTCAGGCTAACCTACCTCACAGAGTTGTTGCATGGGGGGGGGGAGAAGAAGGGAAGCGCTGTGTGTTGCCTTGAGCTCCTTGAGGTAAAAGGTGAGGTGTAAATGTAGCAAGTAAATGAAAATAAATAAGTGGACAAGTCTGAAAATGGGCCATTGTTACACAGTCAAAATCTTAACACATGAAGTTACCTCAGAACATAGGCCAGCACGAACCACAGCAAAGAAGCCGCACGTGGAAAGGCCCACTGAGCTGTGGGCTTTCTGTTCCCCTTGACACACTTGTGGCTGAAAAAGCTGAAAAGAGAGTCATTTGTACATCTCTTCTTCAAAATGGGACAGGGTAGCAGAGAGTGATTCAAAATGTTCTTACAAGAATCCAGTTCAAAACTTTTCTCCTCATTCATAGGGGGGTGGGGAGTTTTCACTAAATGGCTCGGCCAATTCAGCTAGTCTAATTATCAAGCCATGGAGAGAAGCTTTCCACTGAGTTCAGCCTCACTAGGCCCCTGAGGGAACCCCGGGATGGAATGACAGCTCACATGCACACCCCAACGTTGACAATAGCTATTCACCCATCACCTGCCTTTGACAGTTTCTGTATTCTCTCCACAGGGAGAAAAATCAAGCAAGGGACAAGTGTCAGTGGAAGAGCACCCCTGCTAGGTCAGGCTGCAAGACACAGCTTGCTTGAGGCCAGTCATGCTATTTGATCTGTTCAAGGGGCTTGGCCAAGAAAGATGTCTGTCCCCCACCAGCCAGCTCTCCCACTCTGTGCAGGAGACGGCAGATTCTCAGGTTGCCGTCCCTTATCTTGCTATGCCATCCTGACTTAGTCCTGCTCAGCTAGCAGAATCGGAGCAGCCAGATCAAAGTGGCAGCAGCTCTTTCTGAGGCTTCAACACTGCAGCAGGCAAATGAAGATGAATGTTGCTAAACCTGAGCTGCTATGTAGCTGTGATGTAGGAGCATTGCAGGACCTTAGCTTGTTGGTTGTCAAGTTGTGATCTAAGTGCCTCTTGCTTACTTTGTTGTCAGACACTTAGACAAGAGTAGAGCAATAAAGGCTCAAATCTATTGCATAGCCTGGTGCTGTGAAGCATTTTAAGGTTCTGATTTCCAGAAACCCCTGCTGTGGTCTTTCTTCAGCAGGTTGTTTAACATCTTTCATTGTGATAGTCAGCTCCCCTGCATTATTTCATGTTATTTCTACCCATCTAAAAGACTTGCAGTGGATAACGCTGGCAATCAACCTTTCCAGGCCCAGGAAACAAAGGAGCCCCAGTTAGTTAGTTATTTTATACAAGTGATGGTTTGTCAGCATTTTCTATATCTGTTTGTCTATGAGATCCATCACCGTGCCTCTTCCTCTCCTACACCGTCTCTCTGTCAGCCACCAAAGGACAGTCATTACTGCTTCTGATATAATCCACTTTGGTAAGTACATAACCCAACAGTTGAAAACCAGTGATTTAAAAGATACACATTTCCTCCTTTGTCACCTTTGGATTAATACAAGGGGGAGAGATGCGATGGGGGAGAAATTAAACTTCATTTGGATTTTATAATAATAATAATAATAATAATTTATTATTTATACCCCGCCCATCTGGCTGGGCCTCCCCAGCCACTCTGGGCGGCTTCCATAAAAACCAAAAATACAGTAAAATGTCACACGTTAAAAACTTCCCTGAACAGGGCTGCCTTAAGATGTCTCCTGAATGTCAGATAGTTGTTTATCGCTTTGACATCTGCTGGAAGGGCGTTCCACAGGGCGGGCGCCACTACCGAGAAGGCCCTCTGCCTGGTTCCCTGTAGCTTTGCTTCTCGCAGTGAGGGAACCGCCAGAAGGCCCTCGGCGCTGGACCTCAGCGGCCGGGCAGACTGATGGGGGTGGAGACGCTCCTTCCATTTTAATGAGAAATTTTAATGAGTTTCTCATTTTAATGAGAAACTACCTAATTCACACTTCCCAAACCAATATGTGAACCAAAGCAGAGGAATTCTTTGAACTTCACATTTCTCTGAATTTTGCAGTGCAGTTCTCCAAACAGGATTGCATGCAAAACTGCATACTTTATTGGGGGGGGGGGAGGTGTGAGAAACTTCACACTGTAGAGAAAGCAATACAGGAAAATAATAGGGGGAAATGCTTGCATAAATGTATTAGTCCAAATGCCAAATAAAAATGCATTCGCAAGGAGAAATTCACACTAAATCGCTGCTGAATTTTTGTGAGCATTTTTTGTTTTTTCAATGCAAATGGCTGCAGAAATGTGGATATAAGATCAGAAACTGAGATACCAAAGTTGATAAGATTCATTGATTCCTGGGTGAGGGCCACCCTGGTTACCTCCAAGAGGAGGGAATGGTTTCTTATTTTTTGCTGAGTGGCCATTTATCAGGGATTCTTTAGTTGTGATTCGTGCACTGCAAACGGGTTGGATTAGATGACCCTTGGTATCCCTTCCAACTCTACAATTCTATGATTCCATGATGGAGATGATCTCAGGAGTGGTGGAGAGAATTTCTGATCTGGCTGTTCTTGAGTGTTTCAACATGTTCCATAGCCATCAATCCTAGAGTGGCTCCCAATTTCATGGCTGTCCCAGCAACTGTGAGAGGGACCCAACATGCCATGTGGCCAGACACACTCTTGGTTTGGCTTTCTCAGTCAAGGAGACCTTTGTTACACCAGGAATTTTAAAACTATGCTTCATTGTATTTTAGTCAAATTATTATTGGCTAAGTCCCAGTGCTGTTTAATAATTATTTTATGCTATTTATATTGGGTTTTTGTGGATTTTTGTATTGATGTAGTTCTAAGCTATTTGATTGTTTCATATTTTATTACTTTAATTTTTTTGTCAACTGCTCAGACGACATGGTTAATGGGCAATATTACAAAATAAAATAATAAAAGTCTCCCATCCTCCCATTTTCCTCACTGTTTTTCCAAACTTCCTCCAGGTGCAAAGTTCTCCTTTGTCTAACGCACTCTCTATTTGATTAGTATACTTTGTTGGGAGTGAACTAAATAGCATATGTGGGCAAGTGTTGCGGTTTCCCCTCCCTCCCATACATTTCCTAGTCCTGACTAGGAAAGAAAAATACACACCAAACACATAGTCTTTACTGTAAAGCAAGAGTTCCACCTGCTGATGATTAGATGCTTTGCACTTCATGCTTTTCAGTACAGCTTGGCGTCATTCAACTAACTCTACTGCTCTATCATTTATGCCACAGGCGTGGGCTAATGGTTAAAAAACAGAGACCAACTGGCTTCAAAATCATAACCTTAGTACAGGCATCACCTTAAAGCAGAAGCTACGAAAGGAAAATTAGATTTCTTGATAGTGAGTTTGTACCTCCGTATGCAGCTGGCAAAGTGGGGTGGTGGTGGTGCTGTACCACAAAACAGTCATATGGTCCTCAGCAAATCTAATTTGTCATTCATGTTTGCCTGCCATCTTTTTCAGTTCCTCTTTCGCTCTTTAGGTACTGTTGACTGAAGCTGTAGCCAATCTAGCTGAGCCACACCTCCATGGTTCGTATGCAGAAGGTTCCAAATTCAATCCCTGGCATTTCCAGATACACCGTGATTGCCAAGCCAAGGTGCTTTCAAAGTCAGCAGAATAGCTGTCTGACCAGGTACCAAGACTGGGTCAATCAGAGACACAGCACTCTGCAGAAGCAAATTTAGTTGTTGACAGCAATCCATCCTGCAACTTATTATGAAGGCAACTGCAAGTTGGCCAAGGGCAGCTAGTGCCTCTTTCACAAAAGGAACAGGAAGGATCCTTTTGGAAGGTACTTCACCCTTTCTGCAACTCATTCCAGGAGCCCTACAAACCCCAGTGCATTTCCAGACAATTAGTCTTGCTTCTAATTTGATTTGGTGTGTTCATTAGTCACAAGACAAAGGCTGAGCTCATTGGAGATTCCTTGAGCAAACACAAGGGCAATGAGATTAGAGTCACGTCCCCTAGGATAATTATTCGTGAAAAATGAGGCTTTCGTTTCAGCAGTAAAGATGTCCACGTGGATTCAGGGCTCTGCAAGTCATCAGGGTCCCTCTAGTAGGCGTCTCTTTGGCCAGAATTGAAATACAGGCTGCTGCAAATGTCACAGGCCTGTACGCACGGAGACTGAAGCAGTGGAACTGCAGTCAATTTTGATGTGGAGAAGATCATCACAGCAGCCACTTTAGCCATAAGACTAAACAGAGGCTAAATGAAAGACAGGATAACAAGTTTTAGTATTGTTTGTGGCATGACTACATCTCCTTTCAAGACAGAATAAATGGACACAAACCTGATATGATGAAAAATACCAATATCCAAAACCCAGTGAGAGAATATTTCACCTTTCCAGGACATTCTGTAACTGACCTTAAGGTGGCCATAATGGAACAAAAGAGCTTCAAAGGTAGACTGCAATCTGAAACCACTGAATTGCAATTCGTCGAGAGTTTCAGCGCTGCCATGTGTGGATTGAATTGGCGTGAACGGAGGGGAAGGGGTAAAGGACTTGATCCCCCAATGGGGAGAGAGCACAGGGCACTCCTCCAAAGGGACTGTGGGAAAGAGTGGTCTTAAATATAACACACGGGGAGAAGACCATAGACAATGTGGGTCTTCAATGGAACCTGTTGCCCTACTCCTCCTAAAACAACATAGAAGTGATTGATTTCTCTCTTTGAGGGTGAAAAAGAAGTCAACATTAAATGCTATGAGGGAACTTGCTGTCTGGGTATGTGTTGATACTGGTACACTGGGTGATGAAGCCCCTTCGCAGAGAGAGGAGGTCAAGTGGGCCACAGCCCTGGTGCTGAGCAGCTCTTCCTGATGTTTTTAATCATTACAAGTTCGTATTCAATGGAATTCATTGTTTGATTCATATGTTTTTGCCTTTTAATATGCTATTGTAGGGGGGTTTTTTCCAATTGCAGCAATTTCAATTTTAGTAAAAATTTAATGCTATTGTTATGATTGTGAGTCACTTTGAGCTCAACATTGTGGTTGGAAAAACTGAATGCAAATATTAAATCAAATGAAAATCAACGTACATGTATCAATTAGCTCACCAATGCCAGGATGTACTTCTTATCATCAGAAATGGGTTTTGTCAATGCCCACTGCTAATAAGGTAATTATCACCATCTAAACTTTTTCACATTTCATTTCCTGCGGACCTCACCATTTGAAATCCCTGCCAACTATATATACCTGCAGCTCAGGATCATGTCTGATGAAATGAACTGTAATGCTTGAAAGCATGTGCCATATTAAATTAAGCTGCAAGCGTATGCATCTTTTCTTTAGCAGTGATTCCTGCATTGCAGGGGGTTGAATTCGGTGACCTTTTGGGTCCCTTCTAACTCTACATTTCTATTACTCTACTCAGTGGAGCTTATTTTTTTTTTCTTGACATGTGCATTGTATGGGTGGTAAAGGTGCAGAAACAGGCCTAGCTGAGGTTATCAGGTCAATTGGCAAGCCTAGCCTTCAAATGTTGCAGTGGAAAAAGAGGGCACTCAACAGATAAAGCACACAGCCACACGAATTTTCCTTCCCACTTTACCCCCCCCCCATTTTTCAAAAACTGCATGTCTGAAATCCAGCCACTATGCAGCTCAGATGTATTCCCCCTCTGCCCATGACTCATACACTATTTTACTCATCTCTTGTGATTTCTTCCTCCTGTTTTCTTCCACACCTACCTATTACCTCAACTGAAAACTCTTCAAGGTTAATGCCTGCTCTGTGAGAATCTTGCCTAGCAACAGTCTGGCTGTCTAAATTTCCTGTGGCTAAGATTGGCCGGAAGTCTTGTCTAGCAACAGAGGAATAAGCAAGTCCATTGACTTACAATGACCAGGACAATGGCTTTTTAATAAGCTGTCTAAATTTCCTGTGGCTAAGATTGGCTGGAAGTCTTGTCTAGCAACAGAGGAATAAGTAAGTCCATTGACTTACAATGACCAGGACAATGGCTTTTTAATAAGAACTCATGGTAGAAGCAATTACTAGATATTCTCACTGACCTAAAAACAACAGACAGCACAAACAGATACCTCTTTCCAGGAAAAACCACCCCAGCAGAATCTATGAAGAAAACACACACAGCACTTGTCCACATGCCAGAGTCTCTCACCAAACATTGAACTCATCCAACACTTCTTATCCTTTCTACCCTAATCATGGCATGGACTGTCCTCAAACCTACTTCTCTTTCACTGCCAAATTTCAAATCAGTTAACTGAACCATTTCCTAACTATATATTATAGAACCTGCTCCCCACTGCCAAATTTTTCATTATAATGTCAGAGTGAGATTCAGCTGACGTAGCCTTATAATTAGTCATGTAACAAGCTTAAAATCAGGGATATGGGAGTGGGAAACTCCTTCCCCATACTTACATAAATGTTTAATTATGGTGGATGGAATTCCCTGTGTAGGTCCCTTGTTAGGGCTCAGGAATGAAGAAGAACCCAGTAAACAGTTTTGCCAGAACCGCCAAAGTGCTTAAACCCAGAGGGTAGTGTTGTTTCCAAAGCTTTAGAAGAACTGAGCACCTGAATGTGCCCAAACAAAGCATTTACTGCAAAAGCTAAGAGCAAGTCTCCCGCCTGCCTGCTCTCCTTCTCCCCCTCACTCTGTCTAATTGCTTCGTTAGCGTTATTTGTAAGGTAATTGCAGTTTAATTATCTGCAAAAACAAACATATTTGGAAAGTAACATTTGAGAGGAGTCATTTGGTCTGGAGGAACAATACACCTGCAGGTTGAATGCGATCCCCTCCTCATTACAAACTCCCCCGGGCAAGCAGGGAGCTTCCCATGTTCATTAAAGAAAAACCTTGTTAGCCACAGCAATTCAATGGCCTGCATGGGGAAATCACTGCAAGGTTCTGCCAGATGTGGAACTGGGTCTCCGAGAAGCTCACTCCTCTTTCAGCCCTGCAACTTTTCCCTTTCACTGTGCCTGTCTCTCCCAATCCACATCTTTCCCCCCTCGTCCTTCGGTAGGGTGGACACAGAGGAAGAGAGAGCACCCTTGGGTGCTTCCCAGGGTGGGGGTGCTGGGAAGGCTGCTGCTGCTTTAGGACCAATGTCCAAACCCAAGTGACTGTTAGGCTTCCCACCCACTGTACCTGCACACTAGTAAATAAGCAGCCGTTGGAGAAACACAATCGTCTCCAGCGCTGTCTCTTTTTCAAGGAAACTGACAACTCGTGGAAATTCCTCATTGCTCACCGGAATGGAGAGCATGAAATGTTTCTTTAAAGCAGCAGAATCTACAAGAGAACAAGAAAAATTCTTTGGGTGGGATGGGGAGACAGCTACCATAGAATAGTCTAATTCTTTGGGCATTTTGACTTCTTAGTGGCCTTGAATGCCTTGGAAAGTAGGCTAGATGTCAGGGGTTTTTTAATGAAATGGAGCAATGGGTCTCATGAATGTGTCTAAACCTCTTTCAAAGCTGTGTAAGCTCATGGCCTAGGGCCTTGTGGAAGAACCAAGCCAGAGAGAGACTAGACAGAGGAGGTGCAGTTTTTGACACGTTGGTTCACCACACCTGCCCCATGGGTTGGTGTTGCAAATCCAAAGAAGTGCAGAGGGGGAGCGACCTGAGCCATTCCCTGCTCCTCCTGCCACTACTTCCCTGCACTTCTGGGAGAAAACAGCTCAGAGCAACAGACCATAAAGGGGTAAGGAGAGAAAGAGGCCATGGCCCCTCACCCACACACAATTGGACACCTCCTCTTGCCCTGCTTTGTACATGAAAGAAGGCTGGTGTCAGGGGCTGGCCACCTCAAACCCCACCCTTGTTGGCCTTATTTGGGAAAAGAGAGGGGAAGGGGCCCTCAGAGGGTATCTTGCCTGAAAACACATGAAAAAATGTGGGGCTAGCACCACTTCAAGAGGCCTCTGAACCCCTTGATGAGATCTGCTGACCCAAAGAAGGTCAAGCAGCTGCTCTTGACTGTAGTTACAAACAGCTCCCCACCAAGGATCACACTCTGGCAAGCCTCACGGATCCTGCCTTGCAATATTATTACTGCCTGCCATGGAAAATCCAAACGGCAGCCAACCTCCCTCCCTTCCTCCCACGCATGCCCCTGGCACACTCAGTAACCCCACAGGGAGCATATCTCTTGAATCTTTCAGCCTGGACAGAGTGCATCCCCTGCCCCCCAGAAAAAACTTGTCTTAACGGGCCTCTGTTTTTAGTAGGGATGGAAGAATATGTGTGGTGTAGTGGTTAAGAGCGGTAGACTCGTAATCTGGTGAACCGGGTTCGCGTCCCCACTCCTCCACATGCAGCTGCTGGGTGACCTTGGGCCAGTCACACTTCTTTGAAGTCTCTCAGCCCCACTCACCTCACAGAGTGTTTGTTGTGGGGGAGGAAGGGAAAGAAGAATGTCAGCCGCTTTGAGACTCCTTAGGGTAGTGAGAAAGCAGGATATCAAATCCAAACTACTACTACTACTACTACTACTACTACTACTATTCTTCTTCTTCTTCTTCTTCTTCTTCTTCTTCTTCTTCTTCTTCTTCTTCTTCTTCTTCTTCTTCTTCCATTTCTGTTCTCCCGGTTTCTCATTTTTCCAGTCTTAAATCCAGTTCACATCTTGCAGCAATTTACACACACACAAATAAATTCACATGAAAATTCATCAGCATCCTAGTGTGAATTTCTCCCGATATACACATTTTTATATGCACATTTTTGCAGTCAGCTTCCCCTAATATAATGTAATTCTGTATGTTCTTTTCAGTAATATATTAATTTTCATACACACTTTCCCCAAATATATGCATTTTTGTGCATGTTCTTTGGTTGGAGACACACATCACAAAATTTGGAATTTTGAAGGATAGCTGCGTTTTGGCTCAAATTGTTTCAGAAAGCGCAGATTTGATCGATTCTCCTGTAAATGCAAACGGAATCTATTTTCTCCCTCATGCCTCCTTTTCGGTGCTTTGTTTTCGGTGCTAAGTGCTCAGTGCTGCTTCCACGCCACAATTGATTGTGGACTCAGCAGCATCCACACAATGCTCATGAAAATGCTGTTCCATGCCCACCCCTACCCCCCACCGTTTAGTCTGAATTTACTGTTTCTCTGGGCTTTTTTACTTAATGGATTTTCCATGGAAACAGTAAATCCAGTCTAAAAGTGGGGGGCATGGGGTTGAATGTTGATGGTGGTGGCAGGCAAAACTTCCATGCAAGAGCAGAACTGAATCCACAATAAGCTGTGGTGTGGAAGCACCTACCGTATTTTTCGTCCCATAGGACGCTCCATCCCATAGGACGCACCTAGTTTTTTGGGGGGGAAATAAAGGGGGGAAATTTCCTTTATTTCCCCCCCAAAAGCAGGTCGGGGAAACCGAACCAGGTCGAGGAACAGCGGGATGGCGGCGCTGTGCCTCCCTGCTGTCCCCCGAGCTTGTAGTGCTGGCCCATGTCTGCCCAGCGCGAGGGGCGCTCTGCATCAGGGCGCCCCGCCCGCCGGGCAGCAGGCTGCTATCCGCAGCGTGGGGAGCCTTGCGGGGAACTCCTGCAAGGTTCCCCAGGCTGCGGATGTCTGCCCGGCGCAAGGGGTGCTCTGCTTCAGGGCACCCCTCGCACTGGGCAGCAGGCTGCTATCCGCAGCGTGGGGAGCCCTGCGGGGAACTCCTGCAAGGGTCCCCACACTGCGGATGTCTGCCGGGTGCGGGGGGCGCTCTGCTTCAGGGTGCCCCTCGCGCTGGGTGGCAGGCTTCTATCCGCAGCGTGGGGAGCCCTGCGGGGAACTCTTGCAGGGCTCCCCACGCTGCGGATGTCTTCCTGAAGCCTGGAGAGCGAGAGAGGTCGGTGCGCACCGACCCCTCTCGCTCTCCAAGCTTCAGCAAAAGCCTGCATTCGCCCCATAGGACGCACCCAGATTTCCCCTTCATTTTTGGAGGGGGAAAAGTGCGTCTTATAGGGCGAAAAATACGGTATATTCATCTCCAGGCAGGGCTGAGCCCTGCTGTCTCTATTTATTAAAGAAAAACCCAAACACTGCAGACCTGAGTTTAAGAGAACAGGGCTTCTCCTAGGGCAGAGGGCTTGGTTTGCAAGCCAAAGCGAACCATGGCAAAGGGCTTTTGTTCTCCTTGCCCTTCCCAATGGACCCAAATCAAGGAGGTAAAGCTATTCCTGATCTGGAGATCAGGGATGCTTCCAGGCCATCTGTTTCCTGAGAATCCTGCTTTGTTTGCAGGGAAAGAAGATGAAGCTGGTTGTTTAATGAGCATTCATTCTGTTTCATTTGTGGGGAGGTTAGATGGCAATTGCAACAAAGCAAAGCAAGTCATATCCCAAACTTCCCAGGACTTTTCCCTTGCTGCAGTGGTGTAGCGTGGGGGGTGCCAGGGGTGCCGGCCACACCGGGCGCAACATCTGGGGGGGCGCGAGTCCAGAGGGCCCAGCCCCGTCGTGCCCTCGGGCCGCCCCTATTGTCAGAGCGGCCGGCCAGCCTCTGCCTGCTCCTACCTTGCCCACCCGAGGACTGCGGCAGCGCCCGTCCCCGTGGCCCCCTCCCCCCGCCTCGCCCATTGGCTTGCCTCCCTCGGCCCCGCCTCTCTCCGATGGCTGCGGGGGTGTCCTGCTCGGCACCGTCGCCTTTTTTCAGGAGGTAGGGAGGCTGGACAGGGAGGTGGGGTCGGAAGCGGGCAGAGAAGGAGGGGAGCTCATAGCCAAAAGGGCTGCACCGTCGGGCAAAGGGCCGGGGAAAGTTTGGAGAGGAGAAACGCACCGTCATGATTTCCCGGTGGAAGCGGCAAGATTAGGGATGGCGAAGCGTAATTACGCACGAATTTCGCTGGGTGAGAGCTTCGGGGATCGATCGGCGGAAATGGGAATCAATTGGAATATGAGAAAGAGAGAGAGAGAGGGACCATCATTCATAGGCATAGATTTGTAGGGTTAGGGGGCGCAAATCCACGGGTTAGGGGGCGCAAATTACTTGCCTTGCCCCGGGTGCTGACAACCCACGCTACGCCGCTGCCTTGCTGCTTACCTTATTGCAAAAAATGTCTGATGTATTGGGGAAGCTGGTTTGTTGTGCAAGGCCCCTGCAACACCTTTCAATGCACAACCTGAATTTGCTGGTATGTGACTGAAGCCCAAAGTGGCGCAAAAAGCTGGGCCTGCTCAGTTTCTGCCTTCTTATAGGGAGAGGGCAGGAGCAGGGGGAGACAGAAGGCCACAATTCCATCAGCTAACCTGACTGGGATGGGCAACTGAGTCCTGAGTCTTCTCTGGACTGATGCAGCTGCGCACCTAGGGTTGCCAAGTTTTTGGTTCTCTGACACATCCTGCTATTAATCACACAGAGCCTGCTGGTTCAGGCCAGTGGCCCCTCTAGCCCAGCATCCTCTTCTCACAGTGGCCAACCAGATGCCTGTGGGAAACCAGCAAGCAGAATCCAAGCCCAAGAGCCTTCTCCCCTCCTGTGGCTTCCAGAAAATGGAATCCAGAAGCATTGGTGCCTCCAGCCATGGCTAGTAGCCATTGATAGCCCTCTCCTCCATGAATTGAGACAATCGCTTTTAAAGCCATCCGGGCTGGTAGCCATCACTGCTTCTGGTGGAAGTGAGTTCCATAGTTTAGCTATGTGCTAGAAGAAGAAAGACTTTGATCTGTCCCAAATCCTCCAGCATTCAGCTACATTGGATGTCTGCCAGTTCTAGTGCTGGCATTCTAGTGTAGCACTGGTGCTTATCTGCATACTGTTAGTGGCTTCTCATGCAGATTTCTGCACATCCGGTAGATGTTAAAACATACTGCTTTTGTATTTTAATTGTACTGTGCTCTGCCATGGAATTGCATGATGAAACGGGGGAATGTAATAAAACACATGCCTCTAAATGAATAAATAAAGATACAAGAGAGAGCTGTCTGGATGAAGTTGTTTTTTCCCCCTGGTCAGTTGGCAACCTTATTCACAATCCACTTAAGATGTTTGTCTGTTTTCTCTTCTTTCCTAATGATTTATTCCAGCTGTTTTGTAGCTGCTCGGGAGTGTGACCCTTTTGGCTTCTCTGCCAGACAAAAAGATAAGGCAATAACGAATTGGCTCCCCCTTTAGCAGGAGATGCCACTGTGTGTGAACAAAGTAGCGATTATGGGCCTCTTAAGCTGGCGAGGGAGCGCACTGGAAAGATGGGTTATTGATTGCTCAGATCGTAAAGGGGGGAAGAGGACCAGGGTTGGGGGGGGGGAGGGATTTGTTCCAGACAAGGGCCAGAGAAGCAAAAGACAGAGCAAAGTGGTGGCGGCACTGTGGCTGCTGCACTCGCCTGTTGGCTGTCAAAAGTGGACCTAGGGGAGCCCAACTGGTCCAGTCACACAGGGCATGGAGCTTCTGGGGCACCACAGCAGATGCCGCAATGATGAAGTCCACTGGAGGCGGGGGCTCTGGATTTTGGAGTCATGCAGGGCACCACTGAAATTTGAGATGCAGCACAGAGAATGTCTATGGGGATTTACGTACTTTTGCCAGAGGACCCAGCCAACTGACCCGCTTGATGAGTAGATCAAACTGCTACTAAAGGCACACCTGCAGTGGTCTGCTGAAAAGTTGGCAACCCTGTGTATTGAAGCAGGTTGGAGTAAATTATGCACAGCCAGTAAATCCCTAACAGACTAAATGTGACATAATTAATTGTGATCACGGGCTTTCTGGAGGGTTTTCCCAGCCATAATAATTTGGGTGGCATGTGGAATCCAATTCTCTCCACTGCATACATCACACCCTTCATCATGACATTCCCGAGGGAGCCGCTACCAAGTTGCCAACTAAAATATTTGCACATTCAGAAGCTGTGTTTTCAGCGCGGAGAGCACCTGGCGCACTGTGTACACACACACACACACACACACACCATGTGTTCTTGGCCCAGATGATCCCCTCTCTACATGATTTGCACAGGTGAGGTAGACCTGGCACCACGGCAGCCACCTTGAATCAATTACCTGCCCAATAAAATCCTGTCACTTTCATTACTGCTCCCTCCACCTGCAGAGACACAGATGAGACATCCGAGGGAGGCAGCTGATGAATCAGTCCTTCCCTTTGAAGAGGGTTGTGGTGGCAGAGAAGCAAAAGCATCTCTCACGGGCATCAGTGTTGGGCTTGTGGCTCAACATGCCTCCTGTAGCCACCCTCATTTAGCTGCATCCTCCTCTTTAAAAGAAATAGACCAGCCTTACCCAGGCAGTGCCCTTCAGATGTTATGGACCACAAACCCCATCAGGCCCAGCCAGCACAGCTGCATGATCCTGGGGCTGATGGGAGTCACCATCCAGAACATCTCAAGGGCACCAGCTTAGGGAACGACAACATAATATATGGCAATAATTATAGGCAATTGATGAGGAGTGGGTCCCTGGACACAGGTGGCCTTCAGCTTGGATGGTTTCAGACACAATCATGGGGAATTAGGCTTTCAATTGTTATGTGCCATTTCCAGTGTTGGGGGCATTATGTCTCTGAATGACAGTTACTGGGACTCACAAGTGGGAAGTGTGCTGGTGTGCTCAGGTCCTGCTTGCAAGCTTCCCATAGGTGACTGGTTGGCCAGTGTTGGAAGGAGCATGCTGGGCTAGATGGGCCTTTGACCAGCAGGAGTCTTCTTAGGTTCCTACACAAAGTCAGCCCTTTCTGTCCTCTGTGTGTCACCAAAAGCACCGCTGATGCATTAGGGTGTGGAACTAGAGTAGCCAACAGGCAACCCCAGAGCTGAATCTGGCTTCCCGCACCCCTACAGCATAGGCCCATTACATGCCCTCCAACATTTCTCTGATGGAAAAAAGGGACATCCTATTCTACACCTGGAAGCCTCTCCCACATTTGATCTTGCTGCACACACAGATGTCATATTCGCATTTACATCTGTCACCTTGAGCCAATTACAACCTCTCTCCACCGCACCTCCCTCAAAGGATTGTTGTAAAGAAAAAAAAAATGTGTGGGGAAAGGAATTGTGTGCAACACCTTCCACAGATAAATAGAACGAAATATTTTTAAAAAGTTAGCTGAATCAGCTGAGTTGCCGTTTGTTCCAATTCAATATTAAAGAGTGGGTTTTTGCAAGGAAAGCGCTGAGGAAAGAGGAGGAGGAGGAGGAGGAGGAGGAGGAGGAGGAGGAGGAGGAGGAGAAGAAGAAGAAGAAGAAGAAGAAGAAGAAGAAGAAGAAGAAGAAGAAGAAGAAGAAGAACTCAGACACAGCACTTTAAACCACAAACCTATGCCTAGAAAGTGCTGAGCGAAAGGTAAGTGTGGATGAGCGGTCTACCTCAGAGGAGCGTCGCAAGCATGAAAGTAATGCGGCTTGTAAAACACTATGCCCCATTAAATGGCGCAGATATGTCAAAGAGGAACAACAGAGAAAGCTACCACAAAAGTAGAATCAGATATAATTATTCTGGGAACATATTTTTTTTAAAAAAAAAGAAGAAGTGTTTCAACCAGGGATTCTCTTGAAGTTTGCCTCCATTTAACAAGCTTCCACTTCCCACGTTTTGAATTGCAGATCTTTGAAGCTGAAAAGCGAGAGAGAGTTTACAATGCTAATTTTGGTTTTGAAGCACCAGCGGTCCCTGCTCCGACCATTACACCTCTCTCCCTGTTTGAAGATAGGAGATTTGAAGGATCAATAGGGACTGCTGGCTTCCTGGGGCTTCTCTCGCTGGTTGGCTCTTTTTACAGCGTTATAATTGGCTTGGGTGGGCTTGCTTCTCCTGCTCAATTTTTTTTCTTTCTTTCTTTCTCTCTCTCTCTCTCTCTCTCCTTCTTTCCGATATGAATCTGATATATCTAGGAAGGAATTCCTGATCAACTAGGAAGAAGGTGTTTGGAGAGCAGCCCCATGAGTGCATCTCCCACTAACTATGGGAAGCTAAATGGATCAAAACGAAGAGGAGGAGACTGGGCCATTTTCAGAGGGAGTTATTGGATGATGGACCCTTTTGATCAGATCAGGACTTAATTGTCTTGGGCTAACTGGTGATTTCATGCTCTGCCTGGCACAGAGGAATCTTGGAGCCACCTGGAGCATACATCTTTATTCTCCAAGCTTCCGTGCACACAGAAAGAAATGACAGCTGAAGCCAAGCAGGAAGCTCTGCATGCAGAACATCCCAGGTTCTAAAACCCTGAAGAGCCAGTCAGTGTTGACCAGAAACAAGGAACCTGTGGCCCTCCAGCTGGTGCTGGACTCCTAAATTCCACTAGTCTCAGCCCACATGGCCAATGCTCAAGGATGATGGGCGTTGTAGTCCAGCAACATCTGGAGGGCCACAGGTTCTCCATCTCCTGTGTAGACCTTGATAGCTCAGTTGGTTGGAGTTTGGTGCTGATAACACCAAGGCTGCAAGCTAGCTGCATATTCCTGCATTGCAGGGAGTCGTACTGGATGATCCTCAAGTCTGGATGGATGATCATGCAAGTCTATGACTTCCATGACATCACACTATTAATGCTCTGACAATACAGTGGTACCTCGGGTTAAGTACTTAATTCGTTCCGGAGTTCCATACTTAACCTAAAACTGTTCTTAACCTGAAGCACCACTTTAGCTAATGGGGCCTCCTGCTGCTGCCGCGCCACAGGAGCACAATTTCTGTTCTCATCCTGAAGCAAAGTTATTAACCTGAAGCACTATTTCTGGGTTAGCGGAGTCTGTAACCTGAAGCGTATGTAACCTGAAGCGTATGTAACCCGAGGTACCACTGTATCAGGCAGCTTCCCCTGTCCCTCCACCTCCACCAGCATACAGTGCGTTTTCACTGGGCCTGAAGCTGTTAATTGGTTCGTGGTTAAATTAAAAGCCAACTGCCAGAGAAGGAACAGCTGGAAGAAACTTGCTTCGCACATGTGCTGCTATTGAGTCAGGGTGGTCTAATGGCTCCAATCTCAGACTAGGACCTGGGAAATCAGGGTTCGAATCTTCTCTCGGTTATGAAGCTCCTTGAGTGACTTCGGAGCAGTCACTGCCTCTCAACCTAACTTTGTGCTGATTAGATGAGGAAGGAGCGAACTATGTATGTCACCTTGTGCTCTGCAGAGAAAATGCAATATAATAAAACAAATAACACTTTACTCCAGCTCAGTGTTGCCCTGGGACAGAAGAGCACCCATACTTCTGTCCATGCTGCGATTTGTAGGCACAGCTCCATGATTTCCAGGCACGAGTCTGAGCAGGTTTTTGTCTGTATTTTTTGGGTCCTGCCACTTTCCCCAGGAAAACCCACTGTTTACCCACTGAATCAGAACAAATATCTATCTGAGGGAAACCTGATGAACATTTGTTCTGATTCAGCAGTAAACATCAAGTTTTTCCAGGGAAAGCAAAGGGACAAAAGGAAAACTACCCAGACCCACATCTGGAAATCAGACCTGTGACGACAAATCTGAGCACTAAATGAAAGTCTGGATGAGCCCTAAATTAGCTGAACTTAAATCCCATTGAAATCAATGATCAATTTAGTCACGACTCAGCTTAAGTCTCATGGATTTAAGTGAGGCCTCAGTTCAGCTAGTTTAGTCTGGGATCCAACCATTCTCAAAAGAATGATCCCTGATAGCAATATTGCAAGACTAGTCCCACAGTCAATCACAGTCTTTTCAAATATGATAATCTATGTCAGGGAACCAGCTGCCCTCGTTTTCTCCTGTTATGCACAACCTACAGGCTGATCAAGGAGAATCAATACACAGCCGCCCCCCTGGCTGTTTTCAATTCTCCCTTCAGTTCAGGCTGAATTATATGTTTTGTGTCCTCTTGCTTCCTGCAATCCACACACTGGATTTTTTTTGCAGGGGGGGGTCACAGCTGTTACAACCCTTACGCCACACAGTAATTATGTTTTCCAATCTGTTGCTATGCAATGGAAAAGCATTTTCTGCCATCTGTCCATGTCCACTTCTTCACAGGAAATGGGTAGAAAAGGGGATAAACTTGACTGCTTCAGTTTCAAAGCAAAGAATCCTACTCTAACTGCCCCAAATGAGACTTGGTTTTAGCCAGGGCTCAGCCCCAGCCCTATTTCACACCACAACCCTGAAAAATGTATTGCAGTATTGCTAATATCAATACTAATACTTTCTTTGATATGGTGCTTTCAGGCCCTCAACATGATTCACATGCATTTGCTTGTTGCAATCCTTACAACATCCCTGCAAGGACGGAGGTGTTGTAATCCCCATGGTACTAAAGCGGAGAGCAAAGGAGTGAAGGAACAAGACTTTCAGCCATTTGGTTTTTGTTTATAAACCTGGGGTGTACTTGGTTGTTGTTTCTTGCTTTAAAGTTGCTTCAGGGTATACCAGGGACAAAGGAACAGCTGAGGAACTGCAGTCCTAACAGGGTCATCCTACCCAATTGGGAGCATCAGCGGAGGTGTTTTTTGTAGTAGTTCAGTAGTGCAAGAAAGAAACTATGACCTCACTTCCACCAGCTGAGACAGCAGAGTGCTTAGTTTGTGTTATTTTTGGTTGCTATTTTGTTTGTTAATATTCTTTTATAGATTATAAATGCTGTATTGATCTATTAATCATATAATTGCTTTAATTGTGGTGTTTACGGTAGCTAATTTTTTTGTTGCGGCTTTGTTGACAGTGCATTATATGTTGCAATTGTTTCGCGGATGATTTGTTAATTATTCTATAAGAGTTGTGCTGTGTTTGTGATGGTCTATTAAGTTCTACCTTGTTGTTGTTATTTTGTTTGTAAGCTGCTTTGAGATTCATTTGAATGAAAAGTGGCAAGAATATGTAATAAAACTAATCCGAACAAAAGGTGAAGGCACCTTCGACGTTTCTGATTATCCAACAGTCACTTTTCAGGTAAGTAACATTGTACCTCAGTTTACGAACTTAATACGTTCCAGAAGTCCGTTCTTAAACCGAAACCATTCTTAAACCGAGGCGCATTTTCCCTAATGAAGCCTCCTGCCACCGGTGCCCTTCCACCACTCAGATTCCGTTCTTAGACCGAGGTAAAGTTCACAAACCGGGACACTACTTTCAGTTTTGCGGAGTTCGTAAACTGAATAGTTCATAAGCAGGGCTGTTCTTAAACCGAAGTACCACTGTATTTTATTATTTGAACAACAGGATTTTTCCAAGCAGCATTAATGACAACAATTCCTTGACAGCTGGCCTGAAGAAAGCAGAGAGGAGCATTGTTTGACACACACACCCCTCCTCTGACGCATTTGGAGTTTGGAGGCAGAGCAGGGGAGGAGTGGAGAGCGGGGAACCGGTTGGAGGTCCTCCCCATCTTCCTTTCAACTTGGCTTGAGCTCAGCTCCACCCGGATGCCCTCAACCTCCGCCCTCGTACCTTTAAACACACAGAGGCATGAAAAATAAATGTTACTGTAAAGAGGCAGCAGTGGAAGGCTGGAAAGCAATTAGCAGGCAGAGAAGCATAATTAGTGCTCAGAATGCGAACAGCAGTGAAGAAATAAAGTAGCATTCGGATGCAATCAGGGTCGTGCCTGAATTACAAACCGTTAGCTGAATTGCTAATTAAGCTCAACGAGTGAATCACATCTTATTAAGGGCCCAACACAGGCCTCACTTAACTTGCCGTCCTGCCAGCAGGTTGGCAAAGAGAAGGCGTGGCAGGGGGCTGGCAAGATGTCTGGCATAGTGGGGGAGAAGGGTTCCATGGGGTGACGCTGGCAGAGGATGACAGGCAAGGGCATCAACTCTGCTCAAGGGGTTGAAATTCCCACCAGATTCTCCCTCTGCCCCAAGACTGGCACTGCCAGGCAGCATGAGCAGACTCACCACGTGATGGGCCCAGTCAGAGAGAAGCCATGTGCCCTACTTCACCAAGGGCAGTTCTCGATTTGGAGGCATCCTCTATTTAATCATCTGCCCAGTCCACGTCTGGTTTAAACATAAGGAGTCCTAAGAAGGGAGAGCGGGAGGTTGCCTTGGAGTTGCCTATCTGCATTCAGCACCTGGACAGCAGCAGCTTGAGCAGGCAGACAAGCACATCACCTGGACATGGTCTTCCCCACTAGGGTGAGATGCATTGGCTTTCTATTTAAGTTATAGATTTGCATCTGTCCTTATAAATTCGCAGATGTAAAATTTATGCAAATCCACATTCTCTTTTTTCCCTCAAAATTTAAATGCCTGGCTGACCCTTCTATCGTCTCTCAGTTCCTCAGCACTGCAACCCCCAGCAGAATTCTTTGGGGATTATTTATTCCTGTTTGGCATGACCAGTTTGTTCTTCAGCTGTTCTGCAGGTCCATCTTTATCTCTCTCTCTGTGATTTTCCTGTTCCTTCCTTCCTGAACGTCTGTCTTTTATTCACATCTTCCCTTCCCTCAAACCCATTTAGTTAAGTTTGTGCAGGCTCCTCCTCCTCACTTTGTACAATGTGAAAAACCCAGGGCTGTTCTTCATTTACTTTAACCTTGGCCCAGGACTAGGTGGAACTTGAAAGCCGTTGGAAAGAGAACTTCATTTTGCTTCTGTAAAGGTGAGAACAAAGCTTTGAAGCATTTCAGTCAAAGACCACCATGATGACAAAAGAGATTTAGAGAGGCCCATTTATTTCCTAGGTGCCGTAAGCCCCTCACAGGGGTTGAATCTCCTAAGGAGTTCCACAAGAAAATATTTTATGAAAACACTGATAATATCAGCAGCAATTTATACCAACACTTTACCTCAGAGGTGTGCCAAGTTGAGATTAAAAGAAAAAAGTTTGCCCTAGGTGTGAATGATAGCACATATATCTTAGGATTTTACAAGGCTGACTTTTATTTATTTGGTTTATTTTCTTCCAGCACAGAACCCAAGCCATCATGCATGTGCTTCCAGGCACCAGCCAGACCCAGACCGGCTTAGCTTAAGCCAGATGGTGGCCTGATATGCTTTCACATCCCCTGAGGAGCTATGCTGGGACTGAAACGTTTCTCAAGCATGGCTTCATTGTGATATATTCAGTTTTTAGTTGTTGTTTTAAGATGTCAATTTGCATCCCCATCAGAGCTGTGAAGGATATCACCCCAGTGCTCTGCCAACTTATTTTTCCCCTGACCTACCAGGGATTGCTGGGGATTGAACCTGAGATCTTTTGCATGCCAAACAAACGCTTTATCACTCAGCTCACAGTGCCTCTTTTCAGAAGCAAAACTCAAACCAGAATAAATTAAATAATGAACTTTTTGTTGTCACGCAAAACCAGTTGACTGAGACAGCTGCTGCCTCAACCTGCAGAACAGCAGGGTCAACCTCATTGCTTTGCAATCCACCCCAACCCCGTCTAACGCTACGTTCAGGTTTTTTGCCTGTGTTACTCCAGAAAGGAGTCTTCCTGGACAGGAAAAAATGTATGCTAAAGGAAGGCATGTTTGTTGAAGGGGGAAGGAATCCATGCTTAAATAAATATATTTATTAAAGGGTAAAAGGACCCCTGACCATTAGGCCCAGTTGCGGACGACTCTGGGGTTGCAGCGCTCATCTCGCTTTATTGGCCGAGGGAGCCGGCGTACAGCTTCCAGGTCATGTGGCCAGCATGACTAAGCCACTTCTGGTGAACCAGAGCAGCGCATGGAAATGCCGTTTACCTTCCCGCCAGAGTGGTACCTATTTATCTACTTGCACTTTGAGGTGCTTTCAAACTGCTAGGTTGGCAGGAGTAGGGACTGAGCAACAGGAGCTCACCCCGTTGTGGGGATTCAAACTGCTGGCCTTCTGATCAGCAAGCCCTAGGATCTGTGGTTTAACCTACAGCACCCCCCATGTCCCTAAATATCTTTATTAAGATGAATCAAAATCCATGAAATAGTGAGCGGGTTTTTGAACTCTCCAGAACTCTTCCATCTTTTTGTAAGCTCACTGGGTGATCTACCTCACAGGGTTGTTATGGGGATTAAATGAGGAAGGGGAAGAACCATGTGTCCCACTTTGAGCTTCTTGGAGAAAAAGGTGGGAGATAAATGCAACAAATAAACATAAATGAATAAGAGAAACAAAGTTGTTGCAGAGGAATGGGGTGGGATGTGAAGAATGGATGGAGGAGGACGGTGGCTTAAGGATAAAGCAGCAGATACAGATTTTTTTGCCTTCATATTAATCCACCTTTTCTCTTTATCTTCACCACCCAACAAGCTTTGCTGTCATCCTGCAAGGACAGAACCTTAAACCTTCCATTCAGTTTGTACCACGCTCTGCCTAGCTAAAGTTAGATCATGTCTATATTTCAGAATATTCAACACTTCCTATTTTTACTTTGTTCATATTCTTAATTTCCTGTCTTCCCTTCAAGATGCTAAATCTTTGAGATTAAAGTGCCCTCTTCTGTCTGAAGGCCCCCATTCAGGTAAGCAAAGGAGCAAAATACCCCTACCAGTGATTCAGCTTTTTGAGTCTCATATTCCCACAACAAAGAGTGTTGTGACGCTCCAAGATTAACACATTTATTACGGCAGAAGCTTCCCAGGGTGATCCGGTCATCAGATTTGGCTGCATGCACTAAAACGGGCCCATAATGCTGTATGTGCATAGGAGCATCTGCACGGACTGGAGATCACACTTATTCATTTAAAAATAGCTTCCCGGTGAGAACTAGGAAGTGCCCTATCCAGGCAAAGAGATGGTCCTTTCTGTCCTTTATCCCTGTGTCCCTTTTCCAGCTGCTTCACTTTATTCTTCACACACACACACACACACACACACACACACACACCTGGTTATCAGCTTTTTCCGCCCCGCCCCCTCAACATTCTGTGCCATTGAATTGTTGTAGTGTTCGGGGGAGTGGTGGATTTGTGGAGCGTCTGCAAACCTCAGGGTGAGCCCGAGTCTGTGGATGTTTCCCTTCTGCACATGAGTGGTTTCGGCTCCAGCTCCATGACCAAAGGAAAATTAGACTACAATACTGGAGCGCTGCAATACATTTTTGCAGCATAACTCTGCTGCATGTGCTTTACCTGAGCCTGTGGTTGAGTGAATGGGGGGCAGGGGGAGTTAGCAATGACGACTGTTCTAACTTCCTCTAACTTAAATCTTACTTTGTGCATAATTTTGTTTTAGTTAGTTTTTGAACACTTAAATGTGCAGCCAGTCTGCCTGAAACCATGAGTCTTCTGTATGCATGATTTTGCCTGAAAGCCCAAGAGGGCATTTTAAGTATGGGGGGGTGTGTGTTTTTTTTTTGTTTTTTTTTTGGCCAGACTCACCCTCACTTCTGACTTATCATATTAACAGTAGACTACCTTGCAGAGCTGCTGTACAACACGTTCTCTTTGTAAGCTGCCTGGTCTGCATAATAATAGCAAACTATCCTGCAGAACTGTAGTATGCTGTTCTCTGAACCCAAGCTGCAATAAAGGCAGTGGATAACACCTCAGGGTTGTTTTAACTTACTCTTTCAGCTTCAGCCTAAACCCCAGCCTGCAAAAGGGGCTCTAACACTTCTGGGCAGCACTGGAGGGTTGTTATAAACCAGTTAGAGCCTGACCTGCAATATTCTCTGTGAACTGTCATAAATCACTCACTTCCAGCAACAGCCCCTGCCCACCTGTGTGTTCCTCAGCTTCAGGTTTTTAGTGCTATTAAAGGTTTCTGGACTGCCATAAATTGCAGAATGAAAATGGCTCCAAGTGTGGAAGTGGATTTGGGGATAGCTCTTCAAAATTTAATGAAATTAAGAGAGAACAAGGCAGTGACAAAAATGAGAGGAATTTATGGCGCCCTCTTTGCAAAAGGATGGGACGCAGGTGGCGCTGTGGGTTAAACCACAGAGCCTAGGACTTGCCGATCAGAAGGTCAGCGGTTCGAATCCACATGACGGGGTGAGCTCTCGTTGCTCGGTCCCTGCTCCTGCCCACCTAGCAGTTCAAAAGCACATCAAAGTGCAAGTAGATAAATAGGTACCGCTCCGGCGGGAAGGTAAACGGCGTTTCCGTGTGCTGCTCTGGTTCACCAGAAGTGGCTTAGTCATGCTGGCCACATGACCCGGAAGCTGTCTGCGGACAAACGGCGGCTCCTCAGCCTATAGAGCGAGATGAGCGCGCAACCCCAGAGTCGGTCACGACTGGACCTAATGGTCAGGGGTCCCTTTACCTTTGCAAAAGACTGAAGACACCCTCCATGGATGGAATATGAGATTCTGAATACAACTTTCTTTATGTTGTATTTTGATTGGGAAAGAACTTTATACCCCCCTAAAAGTTTCCTATTATTCCCAGGGAAATTAATTTAGAAAGCACTGCAGAATGTACCATTGCTTTTCTTTCTTTTTTTAGAACCTACAACCATCATTTACCATTTAGACTATCTTTCTATCATCCTCTGGGAAGGAAAGCATTTCAGCTTTTCACTTTATTCATTGTGGGGAAGAAGAGTGGATGGGTTGAAGATGCTTTTGTCAATAGCTTGTGAAGTGATGCGAACAGTTTTCAATGACTGGAGAAGGGAGAGACAATTTAGGGTAATGTGGCATCATTGTGGCAAGGAAAAGAACTTTCCTGTCCTCAGGAAAGGGGAGTCGGTGAGGGTACCAGCAGCTGACTTAGCGGATGGAGAAGATCAAAGATGGTGACCTTCTACCAGCCCTGACAGGTTGCTTCAGCACTGGGGGAAATGGATCAAAGATCCCTCATGGGGGTCTTGGCTCCTGTCAAGAAGCCTTTGACAGAAGCACATCTTTTGATTACCCAAAGTTGGAAAAGCATTACAGAGCTTGGAGATCAAAGCATCGCTACAAAAACAAGTGCAAAATAGCCACTGCTGAAAAATTAACTCATTAAATAAGAACATTAAAGGGAGAAGGAAAACCTGAGACGTTTTTCCTTGATACAACTTTATCCATTTCCAAAATTGGTCAGGAAGGGAGCATGCTGCTCCTCATGTTTAAGGCACATCGGAAGAGACAAGCACTGCAAAGGGGAGCTGGTGTGCAGCTGCAAAGTTTAAAAATGCACAAGCAAAAATACGTAGCACCTCATAATCGTTTTTAGGTACTCAAGCCACAAACTCCACCAGCAAGCTCAGAGCCCTTGACTTGGCCTGGTGCCTTGTCTGGCTCCTCAGATGGAGACTCTGCAGCCTCTGCAATCTTGATTGCTGCTGGGCTCTGGAGTCATGACAGGATTGTGGAGGAAAGCTAATCCCTTTCACTTCCCCCTCAGAAAGCCCCTGTACCTATTTGTCCGCAGTTTGGCAAGCTTAATCCACTCTGGAGGAGCAACTTTGCCTGTATATTTCATCCACTTTGGTCAAAAGGGGGGGGGGAGTGATAACCATTTTTAGATTCCTTGGTATAGTGAGTGGGGAAACCAGAACTTTGTTTTATGCTGAGCAGCTCAGAACCAGAATTACAGATGAAAGCTGAGACAGCACAGAGGGATGCAGAAACAGATTAGGGTGTGTTTGTGTGTGCCTGTGTATGTGATTTAATGCACAGATACAGGGGACCTGTGCTCATCCATAGAAAATACACCTATTTAGGCATAATATATGGTAGCAGAATTTATTAGTGGATTTAACAAGCTTGGCCGCAGTAGTGCCAGAGCACTGCCTGCATGCAGGCTCCAGCTCACTTGCATTTGCTGTGAGCATAATAATCCAGTGAGGCATTTGCCTGTGAATACACATAAAGCAGCAAAAAATGTTCAGAAAAGCAGGAATGTTAACTGAACAAAATGACAGTAGTCCAAATGTTTGTGGGTGGCACACAGAGAGACACACGTGAGGGAGGTAGAAGTTGGAAGAAACCATCTGTCCAGGCAGGAAAAGAATGCCCTTTGCCATCTGCTTACCTGTAGCCTTTGCCTGGTACCCAGAGAGTTTTGCCTGATAGAGGGGTTCAAGCCTGACTCACACAATTGCAGACAACGTCTTGCCACATTACATCTCCTTAGATCAGCTTCCTTGTTGTCCCACATGGGTTGTGAATCTGGCCTGAAAGTTCTCAAAGATAGACAGACCCTTCAGCAGGGGAGGCCATGGGTTTAATCACCTTTTTAAAACAAACAACCAGCTGTCTCCTGACATTTGTTTTAAGGTATTCAAGTTCTCTGCAGCATTCAACAGCAGACCACTTTTTTTCCCACAGGGCATCAGTTGCATCTTACTGAACAATTGATACCTACCATCAGGGTTTTTAAAAACTGTGTTCATAGATTCTTGTCAGGGTGGATGGAGTACACTCTGTGCAAAGCCTCTCATGGTCATTCAGGTCCTGCGTCCAGCATCCTGTTCTCACAGTGGCCATCCAGATGCCTGTGGAAACCTGCAAACAGATCCGAGCACAAGAGCCCTCTGGCCTCATGCGGCTTCCAGCAGCTGGTATCCAGAAGCATAGCTTCCCCCAACCATGGGGTCAGGGCATAGCTGTCAAAGCTAGTAGCCATTGATAGTTCTCCATGATTTTGTCTAATCATAGAATCATAGAGTTGGAAGAGACCACAAGGGCCATCGAGTCCAACCCCCTGCCAAGCAGGAAACACCATCAGAGCACTCCTGACATATGGTTGTCAAGCCTCTGCTTAAAGACCTCCAAAGTAGGAGACTCCACCACACTCCTTGGCAGCAAATTCCACTGTTGAACAGCTCTTACTGTCAGGAAGTTCTTCCTAATGTTTAGGTGGAATCTTCTTTCTTGTAGTTTGGATCCATTGCTCCGTGTCCGCTTCTCTGGAGCAGCAGAAAACAACCTTTCTCCCTCCTCTATATGACATCCTTTTATATATTTGAACATGGCTATCATATCACCCCTTAACCTCCTCTTCTCCAGGCTAAACATGCCCAGCTCCCTTAGCCGTTCCTCATAAGGCATCGTTTCCAGGCCTTTGACCATTTTGGGTTGCCCTCCTCTGGACACGTTCCAGTTTGTCAGCGTCCTTCTTGAACTGTGGTGCCCAGAACTGGACACAGTACTCCAGGTGAGGTCTGACCAGAGCAGAATACAGTGGCACTATTACTTCCCTTGATCTAGATGCTATACTCCTATTGATGCAGCCCAGTATTGCATTGGCTTTTTTAGCTGCCGCGTCACACTGTTGGCTCATGTCAAGTTTGTGGTCAACCAAGACTCCTAGATCCTTTTCACATGTACTGCTCTCAAATCCTCTTTTAAAGACATTCATGTAAAGACCATGTGAAGGAGGACTTGTTTTTGTGTCTTCCAACATTCAGCTTTATATGATGTTCACTAGTGAGAAGGAACGACGTCCTTTCTCTACCCTCTTTCTCCATGCTATATATAATTTTATAAACTTCTAGCATCATGCATGACAAAAAGCACGAGGAAAGGGAGAAGGGAACCACAGCACAGTGGCAAAGCAAACAGCAACCCCACACAAATCAGGCAGTGCTGGACCCCACAGTTTGCACATTGTTCAGAACTGTGGCACAGACAAGGGAAAGAAATGTGCCAGAAAATACATTCACTTCCTCCTTGGAGATGTAGCATGGGGAGAAACCTGCCCACTGGGCTTCCACGATGGAGGGTCAGCCTGGCACAATGCTGCTGGCTGACAGAGTTGAGAGTGGGCATCCCCACTGCTTGCGAGGCTCACAGCGCTAAGGCTGAACTGTTGGGTGAGCAGCTCACCCGCATATATAGTCAGCCAATGTATCCACCCAAAGCAGACTCCTGAAAGGTTTTGTATGCAGCAGATCCAGAGCCTCTCCAGCCAAGCCTCCTCCAAAACACAGCAGCCCCCAAGCAGAGCAGACAATAAAAGCCCAGTAGGGTAATCGAGCTAATAAGCAGAAGCGTTTCTTCCCAAACTTCCCTTGCTCTGTTGAGTTAACGCCGTGTTCTGCCTCTCCCTCTATCATCTCCATTTTGGGGTCAACAAGACCTCCTGCAACAGGGTCCATCAAAGGAGACTGAAGGAGAGAGGAAGGAGGGGCAACACATGGCAGGCATGAGCCACCCTGTTGCCTGTTATTTGTGTGCGCTCCCTTCTCTCCCTTTTTTCCATGGAACAAAGGCAACTGTCAAACAGGCAACAGTGAGTCTCCTTAATGTAGAGATGCTTCCAGCTGCAGGGCCCTGACCTTTGAGTATCCCAGGGCAGGCTTCTCCATGGTTAAAGGAAAGCAGAGTTCTCAGGGCCCCCACCTGCACACAGCAGGGCACACTGCTCCTCAGATGTCTGCAGAAAAGCCTACTATCAGCACAAAGAGGCATTGGCAGCTCCAAAGTGCTGTAAATAATATCAGGATCTTGAGAGTGCTGAAGAAAAAGAGGTGTGGGGAATTATAGTATTGCAGAGTTGGAAGGGGCCATGAGGGTCATCTAGTCCAGGCATTGGCAAACTCGACCCTCCAGATGTTTTGGGACTACAACGCTCATCATCCCTACCTAACAGGACCAGTGGTCAGGGATGATGGGAATTGTAGTCTCAAAACATCTGGAGGGCCGAGTTTGCCTATGCCTGATCTAGTCCAACTGAAGGATTTGCCTGGTGCTTAAATAGAGGCAGCCCTCAACCCTAGAATCTTTTCAACAACAATTCACATAATCTACACAAAGCTGGTAAAACTGTTCCTGGACTGCTCAGTTTCAGTCTACAGATGATAGGGAGGGCAGAAGTAGAATCCTTGCTTTGAGAAATCTAGCATATCACAGAGAAGACCAAGGTGGAACTCTCCCCCTGGACATGTGCTTTTCTCTGCACATCAGAGGCATCATTGTGATAGATGAGCCTTAGTTCATGCAAGACAGACACATAGGCGCCGACTCCATGGGGCCTGAGGGGGCCCGAGCCCCCTCAAAAATTTGATTGGGGGGGCAGAGCCCCCCCCCCCAATAATTTAAGAAAATTATTAGTGCGCGAACCTTCGTGTAAAGTCTGGCGGGCCAGCGCTGCGGCCGCGGCGACATCAAAAGGACTGGAGAGTCCCGAGGAGATTGCACGGCGGGGGAGAGAGAGAGGGAGAGAGAGGCAGGAGGTGCACTCGCTCGCCGCGCGCACGCACACGCAAATACAAACACACCTTTCTATACAAAGGGCCAGGTTCCTACCCGGTCTACCTGGAGGGA
This sequence comes from Podarcis bocagei, assembly GCF_964188305.1. Classification (NCBI taxonomy): domain Eukaryota; kingdom Metazoa; phylum Chordata; class Lepidosauria; order Squamata; family Lacertidae; genus Podarcis; species Podarcis bocagei. Next base: position 33,849,308 of record NC_138132.1, read on the forward strand.
GGCGGGCAGGCACGGGGGTCCTGCTCAAGCAAGGAACCGACGCCTACCCGGCCAACCCGCTGCCTTGAGGCAGGAGCAGCAGCTGCGCGGGGTCTTGTGTTCTCTCAGAGGCTCGCGCTGCTTCTCGCGTTCTCCCTCCCCCAGGACTCCGGTATGGGCCCCCCCAATATTTTGTATAAGTCGGCGCCCCTGGACAGACACTTCTCACCTGCCATTTGAATCTTTAAGGTGGAGGGTTATTCTCTTCTTAGAAGACAAAAGTCACATCCTCTCAAGTCAGCTTGCATTGCATATGTATAATAAAACCACAACTTCAGTAAAACACAATCTAAAACACCAACTTCAGATATTGAAGACCAAGAGCAATAACTACAGTGGATAAAAACTTTGACACATTAATGGCTAATCAACCAGCTCACACAAGAATCCCAAACCTAACAGTCTAAAAGTCTATAATCTACAAACCAGCAGCTTCCTTAATATAATCATCTAAACCAAAATGGAAGTGCTGGGTCCAATCACATCTCTCTTAATGGGGGGCCAAAAAGCAGAGCCTCTGAAGCTGATCTTCAGGCAGGATTGCCATGCGTGTGCATGTGTGTGTGTGTGTGTGTGTGTGTGCTCATGAGTGTGCTGAATTTTTCCACAGTATGGATCCCATATTCAGAGTTTACACATTGGAGTACATGGCCCTGAAGTAGAACTTGGGCAGTGTGTGAGGAGGCATAAACAACCTCCACCTGTAGCAGAATAGCTGGATGGGGGATACATCTATACTGGCTATTTGTGGGGAAAGCCATGTGGCAATCCCTCTGGATTAAGTACCGTATATTGTTATGGCCAACCATTCCTTTGTTAGGCAGATTGCTGGTTAATAGTCCAGATAATCAGCTGATTGTCTTGTCAATGGCTGTTAGGAGATGGTTTCCTGAGAGGTGCATTTGCTTGAGATACCCATCAAAAGCGCAAGGAGAGGGGTGTTTGTGTGTTTGTGTGGTATGAAAACAGCAATTTGCAAGACACAGAGGTCACTTCCAACCTGTTTACTGAACGTTCATCCTGATTTGTTACACATTCCCTCAAATAATTACTCAACACTTCCCAGTGCATTTTCCCATCACTTTCCTTACTACAATATCCGCCCTCCATTCCCCACAGGCACCAAGCGAGGCTCACCTGGGCAGGTGCCACCCACCTGCCTGAGCTGGCCTTTGACCCGCCCCCGGCCAGGGAGGACAATGGACAGCCGGCCGTGGGTGGGCCTAAGGCCAAAGGAAAAGAGGCTGACTCCTGGGCTCAAGCCTCTTTTGCTACTCTTCCTTCTGGGATCAAGATCAGGAGTGTATCCAGGCGGCCGGACTGAGGTAAGTAACCAGCCTTCTTTATTTTTGCTTGCATTTGGGCGGCGGGGGGGCCATCGCTCCCCACCGCCACCTGCCCAGTGCCCCTTCCTACCCAGGCGGGCAGCGCGGGGCTCCAACAAGGCCGCGGCTGGGCCTGCTTGCTTTTACGGCGGGGGGGCACTGGGAGGGTGGCACAGGCCTGACTAGGCCTCAAAACGTGGCCTAGCCCCTTTTCTCAGTGGCGGGGCGGCATTGCCCCCGCAGGAGGTGCCTGCTGACCCAGGAGGCTCTGTTGAGATTTAAGATTTAATTTGTCTGTTGAGGCTACAAAAAGACAATTGCCCAAGAGCATGACATCCACAGTCTGGAAGTTGCCAAAGTATGGACACAGTGGCCAAGACAATTCTGTCCAAAAGGAGCCATAGCTGGCAAGGCAGCTGGAACCAGAGATAGGCTACCAAGACCACCTGAGCTTCTGTGACAGCATTAAATCCAGGAGTACCCCAGGAGGGTATGATCCCATCCATAACAGGCTGTCTACCCACTTCCCTGACATGAGAACTCAGAACATGTAACACCTTTCTCTTTTCAGGATTCAGCTTCCATTTATTGGCCCACACTCAGCCCATCACTGCCTCCAAGCCACTGTGGTCTAACACCTCAGCTGCCTCTCCTGATTCAGGTGGAACAGAGAGACAGAGTTGCATATTGATGACACTTCACTTCAATTTTTCTTCTGCGCATGCCATCACACACCCTCTGTGTTCCTTGCTGCTCCCTGCACAGCTCAGGGGCAGGTTGAGGGCAGCACCGGCAAGGCAATGACAGCCGTGTGTAGCCCAGAAACCGAAACCGCCACAACATGCTGTCACATAGGGATAATGAGCAGCCGGCTTGCCAAGTCACACTCTGCAAAGCACCTTGCAGCCTTTTCTACAGGAAACGGAAATTACGACCTTCCAGTTGTTAATCATCTGTAATTTGGACTATTCACCTCCTCCTGGCTATCAAGGCAATTCATTTCAGTGGGCTTCAGAACATGGCGTCTACTCATGGCAACATTCCCTCAGGCCTTCGCCCACCCTACTTTTCTTCTCCAGCACAGGAGGGTGGAGAAACTTCACACTCAAGAGGTCTCACAATTTGTCTCCACCAGCCAGCAGTTTTTTGGTCTCCTTGTTCACCTGACCAGTTCCCAGTTCCCATCCTGCCTTGGCTCAGCTCCAGTATGGCTGGCAGGGCACAAGGAGGATGCTTTTCCTGGGTGGGGATAATGCAAATGAAAGTGGTGTGAGAGAACCATGGTTACCCACAGCCCTCACAGGCAGACTTCTCTGTCCTAGTCTTCTCTGGTCAAACAAGTCTAGCAGGATCTTGATCTCTGGTCAAACAGGTCTAGCAGGATCTTGATCTCTGGTCAAACAGGTCTAGCAGGGTCTTGCTCTTTGGTCAAACAGATTTTGTAGGAGTTTTTGTTGTTGTTCTTATTGCTGCTGCTGCTTTAAAACATTGCAACATCTCTTTGAGAGCCACACACTGCAGCAGGACTGGAGGGAGACCCCTGGGTGTCCCTCAGGCCACAATGATCCTGCCATGCTCCCTTCATCCAAGCCTTTGGAAAACTCGCCCCTGCTCAGCCAAAGCCTCAGAGCAGCAGTCTAGACTTCCTACTGCAGCGGAGCCTCTTGTTTTGCCTCAAAACCCATTCAGGCTCCCTGCTGCACTCGGTGGCTGATTAACGATTTTATTTTATTTTATTGTTGCTCAAAGCTAAAGCAAAGAAAGAGCCCTTGGCCCCCTTTGAAGGCAGCTTCTGCCGCCACTTTTGTCTGGCGTTTACGGCAGATTTGGGCCCCACCAGCATTGGCGGAGAGCGCCAGCCTCTTTCATGGCGCAGTCTGTACAAAGGCGGCGGCAGCAGCAGAGATTAATCAGATGAGCCAGGCAGGGGGTCACTCCCGGCAGGATCACACTTGGCCGCTAATACATGAAGTGCGCAGCCCACAGGGGTTCCGGTTAATTATTCATATTTTAGCAAATCCAGACGTGTGTCGTATTTAAAGTTCTAACAAGTTGTTCCAGTCCCCAGAGCGATGTTCCTCACCACAGGTCCTTCCTCTACCCCCGTCCCCCATTTCAAACCTGTTTCTGCTTTTCTTTTAATTTAATTTTCACCTCCTGCCTTTTAAAAAACATCCTCTTCCTTTCACTGCAGTGCTTTGGTGTGGACAGGGTATATTATAAAATAAAAAAACCTGAAAATTCTGCACCTAATTAATCCCCAATTCTACACCAAGAAAATCCACAGCCTATCTAAGGGATGCAATTAAACCTACGTGTGTGTGTGTGTGTGTGCAGATATTTGCATAGTTTATATAATGTATTCTGCGACATCAGCCTCCACCCACATGGTCCCCTCCAGATGTTTCAGACCACAGCTTCTGTCAGCGCCAGTGGGCATGGCTGTGCTTGCTGGGGCTGACTGTGATCCAGACATCTGGAGAGCCCCCAGTTGGTAGAGGCTAGGCTAAGTCATGGGGAGGAAGCAAGAGTCATGCCTGCCACTGGAGCTCCTCCCCTGAGCAAATGAAAATTGACTCTGCCCACTTCCCTAACCCCCATTTTAAAGATTTCACTTCATGGCCATGAGGACTAGAAACTTGCTTTGAAACAAGGAAAGCTGAGACTCTCACACCTCTGAATTCTGCACCTACATCCATTCTAGGGAGGGATGCATTGTCACACTCTTCTGATGATCTTTGCGTCAGCAGAAGCATTTCTGCTTGCAAGACAGAACAATCTCCCCTCTCTTTCCTACCCTTTGCTGTTCCAGGGCTTCTCCCCACCCTCTAGAGCAGATTTGGGGGAGGACACAGTGGGAGGAGATGGAAGAAGCCCTGTTGGCCTTGAGTTGGCTTCTGCTAGCGTACTGGCTTAGCTGAACCCAGCCCCTAGTTGTAAAGAACGTCAGTCCTAGAAGATAAAATGAGTGTTCCTCTGAGCACATGCAGAGTTCTTTCCACACACCACTGAATCGCTACTGCCCACCTCGCCCTGTCTCAATCATTTGTCTTGAAAGCATCTGCCAATAACATGGTCTGTTCACTCTCAGCAAAAATATTTGCCCTTGCCTCCCAGAGAAGGGAGGCTTCCTTTGCCAGTAGTCTCACAGTGGGAGTGTGGCTGGCTGTGGGGGGGGGGCAGGGGGGGGAGCCTAGGGAAGATGGAGGAAGATCAAAGTACAACCTTCATCTATTTTAATAAGTCAGCACCCAAGTAGAAGAAGAAGAAGAAGAAGAGTTTGGATTTGATATCCCGCCTTTCACTCCCCTTCAGGAGTCTCAAAGCGGCTAACAATCTCCTTTCCCTTCCTCCCCCACAACAAACACTCTGTGAGGTGAGTGGAGCTGAGAGACTTCAGAGAAGTGTGACTGGCCCAAGGTCACCCAGCAGCTGCATGTGGAGGAGCGGAGACGCGAACCCGGTTACCCAGATTACGTGACTGCCGCTCTTAACCACTACACCACACTGGATCACCAAGCCCTAGTGAGAGATCAAAGTCCCTGTTTGAACACTATAGGAACTGGGAGAAAGTGGGGAGATTGGGGAGGGAGAGGGAAGGGGGGCAGGAAGAAAGGAGGAGGTGAGAGATTGACCATGTTATCAGCACGACAGATTTAGGAGCAAGAGTGCTGGCATCTCCCAACATGTGGCAAAGAACTCTGAATGATGTTCTTTCCTGAGCTCATCAAAAGTTTCTTGGGGAACCAAACAGCCAGTACCCCAGTTGATAGCTTCCACTTACAGATGTGATCACTTACAGGGTGGGTGGGCAGCCTGGAACAGAGCTTACAGCAACAAGAAAAGGATGCTTTTACAGATCACCTGTCCAGTTCCTGACACCACAATTTAGGAAGGATATCAACAAGTTGCAAGGGATGAAGAGGCGGGCAGCCAAGATGATGAAGGGTCTGGAAACCAAGCCTTAAGAGGAATGGTTGAGGGAGCTGAGTATGCTGCGCCTGGATAAGAGGAGAATGAGACAAGATATGATAGCCATCTTTAAATATCTCAAGGGATGTCACATGGGAGATGGAGTAAGCTTACACCAGTACAAATAGCGAAAATGTACAAAACCAGGTCAAATATATGCTGGAAATGTAAAGAAAAAGAAGTTACTTTCTATCATATGTGGTGGGAATGTAGAGAAGTTTTTAAAAATTGGGAAATGATATATAATGAATTGGGGGGAAAAATGTTTAAAATGACATTTGTAAAAAAAACCAGAAGCATTTTTGTTAGGGATTGTGGGAGACAAGACCTGCCAAAAAAATAAAGAACTTATTTATGTATGCAACAGCAGCAGCAAAAGTCTTGTTAGCACAAGGATGGAAGAATGAGGGAACCCCAACGAAAGAACAGTGGCAAGAAAAACTGATGAGCTATGCGGAATTGGCCAAATTGACACATAAACTATGTGAAGTCATGACTTCAAAGATTGGGAACTTTTTACAAATTATTTTTTTTAAAAAATGACTTGGACTCCTTGGCAGGTTTTGAATAAACATCCACAAATTTATTAGTAGAAAATATGACAGATAAGGTAATGATATGTACAATTTTTAACATGCAGAAAAAAATAAGCGCAAACAAATCAGAGAAGGGAGCTGAGGGAAGTCTTGGGAGGGAGGGGGAGGGGAAGGAGGATAAAAAGGGGGGAAATAATGTAATTGGCTATTTGGATTGATAATTTGTTTTGTTGAAATTGTTTAATAAAAATATATCTTTAAAAAGAAGAAGAAGAAGATGGAGTAAGCTTGTTTTCTCCTGCTCTGGAGGGCAGGATCTGAAGCAATGGCATCAAGTTGCAAGAAAGGAGATTCCGACTAAACATCAGGAAGAACTTTCCGGTGGCAAGACCAGTTTGCCAGTGGAATGGACTCCCTCGGAAGGTGGTGGACTGTCCTTCATTGGAAGCTTTAAAGGAGAGGGTGGATGGGCATCTGGGAGGGATTCCTGCGTTGCAGGAAGCTGGACTAGATGAGCCTTGGGGGTCCCTTCCAACTCTACAATTCTATGATTCTATAAGAGCAAGCACTCCTAAAAGGGCAAAGAAAATTTCACTGGAATAATTTTACGCTTATGTACTTCTGCTTTAGGGTTGCCAGCTTTTATGCTGGCTGCTTGCTCCTCTGCCTTTAATGGCAGAGTGAGCTGCAACATTAGCAGGACAAAGTGTTTATCTCCAGGCAACAAAACAAACTTTGCCTTCTGGTTCCCACAAATCGAGCTATTTTTATAGCTCAAGAGCAAGCCGGATCAATTTTACCTGGTCATTTGGCAACCTTGCTCCAATGAGGCCTCAGTGAATGGAATTGGAGGCAAAATGAATGACAAAATTTAGGCCCACTGAATCATGGGAATATTACAAGAGTTTGCAGCACTTGTCCATTTTTAATGGCGGGTGTAGACAGACTGTGGCGCTCTCCCCACCACCACCCTGCTTATAATGAGGGTTGCTAAGCAACGCAGAGGCTGTGTCCTATTCTAGCCGTGAATTCTGTAAGATTATTAGTACGCATCTTTTATTCTTAAAGATAAAGCAATACTATTCCTATGTAGGCATTTTTAGCATGCAAAATATTATCTGGTGTGTACAGATACACATGAATTGAGCAGAAATGTAATTCCCACTTTATTCTCATGCGTACCTCATCTCCCTGATGGTTGAGTTTAGGGAAACCCATTTTGCTAGTTTGCTGCAGCAGCTGCCTGGCTGCCTGTGCACAGTCCTGACTGGCTGATGCTTGAGACATTGCACTTCCCCTATTACCAGAGCAGTTAAAATTCCATTCTGCTTTTTCGCTTTCAGACAATAATTGTTGAAACCAAGGGCAGGGAACTTTTCCCTCCCAAGTCTGCATTCCTTTCTTGGAACCTTCAGGAGTGGGAACTAAATACCATTGGCGTTTGTGGCTGGTACAAAGGCAGGCATAGCAACTGTAGCAATATCTCCATTTATTACAGGTTGGAGCTAAGACACTTGAGATTACTGTACTTTCATTTTCCTAAACAGTTATGTGTTGGCCTTTTCATAAATAAGAAGCCTCCTGTTCTGGACCTTCAAAAGTGAGTTACCCTGCTTTATCTCCCTATACGTGGTACCTCGGGTTACGAACTTAATTCATTCCAGAGGTCCGTTCTTAACCTGAAACCATTCTTAACCTGAGGTACCACTTTAGCTAATGGGGCTTCCCACTGCTGCCATGCCGCCTCGCATGATTTCTGTTCTCATCCTGAGGTAAAGTTCTTAACTTGAGGTACTACTTCCGGGTTAGCGGAGTTTGTAACCCGAAGTGTTTCTAACCTGAGGTGTTTGTAACCTGAGGTACCACAGTATACATAAAAAAATGCAATACAGTGGTATTTCGGGTTAAGAACTTAATTCGTTCTGGAGGTCCGTTCTTAACCTGAAACTGTTCTTAACCTGAAGTACCACTTTAGCTAATGGGGCCTCCCGCACCACCGAAGCACAATTTCTGTTCTCATCCTGAAGTAAAGTTCTTAACCTGAGGTACTATTTCTGGGTTAGCAGAGTCTGTAACCTGAAGCGTCTGTAACCCGAGGTACCACTGTACATCATTATGCTCTGCAGCAGGTTCCATTTAAAGGTACAGCTTGATCCCCTTGGCTGTCTTTTGTCTTCAAAGAACTCCTGGATACCAGTCATAGGGCCACTAGCTTTAATGGGCAGATTGTGCTTTACTTGGTTACACCACAAAGCCAATATTAATGGGGAGGTGTTTATTTTCAGAGGCTTGTTTGCTTCTGGTGCATTGAGGTCTGATTAGGCTTGGTAGCTTAACACAGAAGCTGCTCCAAGCACATTGGAGGCAAGAGGTTTGGGTCTGAGTAATGGGAAGGGGAGCTAAATCCTCCTTCCTCCCCACCCCTACAGTGGCATAGTCATACCCTCCTTCAGCCCCTCTCTCCAAGAGCTTTTATAATCAGAACAAAAACTCAGCAAGAGAGAAATTTGTTGTTTTTAAAGGGAGAGGGTGGTTTAAGTTTGGGGCTGCAGTGCTTGGGAGAAGGGTTTGAGCACTTTGTCTCCGTAACTTTTTTCCTGGTTCAAATTGTTCCCCCAAAGCTGTGATTTTATCTTGGTGCGGGGTGGGTCCCAGATGTGGGAGGAGGGGACACTGCTGTGCTTGCCCCTTTAAAACATTGGAAATTTAGTCCCATATCATTGGCTACATTTCCTCTTCATGCCCCTTCCGCTTTTAAAAGGGAATTCCTCAAACCCAACTTGGACATGGTTGTGGCAATTCCACATGTCCTTTAAACTTTTCAAGTCATGCAGCTGCAACCGCCTAGAGTAGCCCTCGCTGTAACAAGGATGAAAATGTTAAATATAGCCTTTCCCTTTTGGATTATATATAGTTTGCCCATCTAATCAACCAATGGCAACATCTTGAAAAAGAAATGGGGAAATTGCATATTTGGATAATCAGCTTCAATATCACAGTAGGGCACCTATATTGATGTTTTGGTAATATGCAAATCACAATCCTTCTCATTTTACCAACCAAAAAATGGGACTGAGGGCACTCCTCGACCGCAGCTATTTTCAAGAGTGATTCAGTCACATAGCAGCAGATTCAGGCTGTGCAATTATGGCTGATTGGGAGGTCTTGTGAAAGAAACTCGCTTCTTCAAAAGACTGGACATTTTGTGATAAGGAAAGTGATAGAATCATAGAATCATAGAGTTGGAAGAGACCACAAGGGCCATCGAGTCCAACCCCCTGCCAAGCAGGAAACACCATCAGAGCACTCCTGACAAATGGTTGTCAATCCTCTGCTTAAAGACCTCCAAAGAAGGAGACTCCACCACACTCCTTGGCAGCAAATTCCACTGTCGAACAGCTCTTACTGTCAGGAAGTTCTTCCTAATGTTTAGGTGGAATCTTCTTTCTTGTAGTTTGGATCCATTGCTCCGTGTCCGCTTCTCTGGAGGGACAAGCATGGGGAAGAATGGCAATAACCACCCCACAAACAAATCAAGATGAATGCTCAATAAACGGGCCAGCTAGAGGTGCCCGCAAAGAAATTTGCTCAGGGTTATCTTATCCAGTCTGAAGGCCAAATACGTTTTGTTAAGACCAATGGAGCCTTTGCCTCTGAGCTCTGCTGCGGGGAGAGGAGGGAAAAGGTGGCAACAAGTGAATGCAGCCACTGCATCTTCCTCCTCTCCCTTGCTCACCCTTTCTAGGCACTGCAGAAGGAAGGATTGGGACCCTGGTGCTGCATGGAGAGAAATTATGAGCAGCCCCCTCTGCCTGGTCACCTACTCTGTTTCTGTGGATGGCACAGCATAGGGGGTTGTTCAGAGATGGGAGACGGCAGGAGAACCTCCAAGAACAGTGGCAACCATCACTTGCCCAGGCAGCACAAGAAAGACTGGAAGAAGCTCTCTCGCTCTCATGACACAGCAGAGAAGATTTGCCTCACTAGGCTGAATCTCCACCTGGCTTGCACTGTCTACGCCTCCAGGTTAGACTGCTGAAATACTTTGTACCTGGGGCTGCCCTTGAAGTTGATTCAGAAACTACAGCTAGTGCAGAACATGAATGATTGTGTCTGCAAATGCATTTCTGGGCCCAATTAAAAGCCGATGCAGCTCAGGAGTGCCTTTCTCCCATATGAACCTGCCCGGACTATTGAAATCTGCATCTGAGGTTCTTCTCTGCCTCTAGAGGGTGGTGATGAGAGAACAAGCCTTCTCTGTTGTAGGGATGCTGCCTGTCTGTGGGATGCTGTCCTCGGGGAGCCAACTTTGTCATCATTCTGATGCCAGGCATAGATGCTTCTGTTTGCCTGGGCATTTGGGCAACCAGTGATTGGTTGTTTTTATTCTGACTATGTTTTGAATATTTTTATTACTGTATTTACTACTGTATCTTGTAAATCCCTTCAGAATCTTTTTAGATGTGGGAACCAACTTGCCAGTTCAGTAAGCCCTAAGCCTAACCCTAGATCAATGCACTGCCTGGTCAGCGGGAGGTGCTGCCCAGAGAACTTCCAGTCAGGGGATCCCTCTCCCCACCCCTTTTCCAGCCTCTGCTGCAGAGCAGAGGAAGGAAGGCAAGGTTGCCATGTACACCTCGTTTATCTCTTCTCACCCAAAACAACTTCTCCTTCTTCAAACTGGAAGTGAATGTTCCAAGCATGCTGCTTTCAAAGTATGCTCACCATAACACGACGCTTGCTTCAGAATCTAAGGGCTGAGGTGAGACGTGAACTCGGGTTACCCTTATATTGCGCCACACAGTGGCTTTCCTTATGCAGCCCTAACATCAGAGGCAACCCAGGAGAAGATCTGCGTTCTCGGAACTTGCACCTGCTGTACTTTTTGTTCTCCTCCTCCTCTCTCCTCCGCAGCTCCATTACTGCTCTGTGCAAACTCACTCCGACACAATCTCATACAGTTCCACTAGCAATCCCAACAAGCCATCACACGCCGCAAAGCAACATCATTTTAGCAAGCTGGAGCTGACAAAGGCCATGATTGCTTTTGCTTCCCTTCATTCCTCTGCTGACGGATGCCGTGCTTTCCATCCAAGAAGCCTGATAGCTACAGATTTCCTTCCCTGGCTTGTTTGGAGAGCAATTTCATGCAGATTTTGGCATTTTCCAGGGGTGCGGAAGGAGGAAAGCACACCAAAGTCAAGGAACAAATGTGTCCACTTCAGGACTCATAAGGTATCTCAATCAAGATGTGGTCTGGAGTCACTATTTTGCCACCCATCAGGAAATAAGACAAATCTGCAGATGAAAAAGCTATTTCTTCAGAAAAACAAAGTGCATCTAATTTTTATTTTAAATGACTTTGTGCTTGGATAAGCTTTCTGTCCTGGTTTTCAAAGGCTCAGAAACCTGGCCATGTTCAATGTGGACAGTAAGACCCATCTGAGGTGTTAGAAGCTGGAGCAATGAGCAGAGGACCAGTGAGAAGAACAGAGGATGCTGCCAGCACCCCACAAAAAAACAACGTTTGCCTGCCAGCTTATATCTGAAGTAGCACAATTTGGGATCGTGCAATAAGGAACCAAAGTAGTCACAAAGGAGGAGGGAGAACAAAATGGCCACCTTGGCATTAGCCAAAGTAATCTGGGTGAATGAAAGGCATTTCTGTTTCTATCAAGAGAAGAGCGAGGGGCAGGCAAGACCTCAAGGGGGTCATTCTGCCTGTTTCCTTCAGTGCCGTCTAGCTTCAACATTTGTCAAAGAGCTGTCTCAGAGCAAGACCACAGAGGCAACGTGCCTCATCAGGTTTTGTCATCTTGGAGACTAATTAGCCAGTGAGAGTTAAAGGTCAAAGTCAAAAGGGAGAATCTTGCTCAATTCTATCAAGTGGCCTTATTAGTAAAAGTGAGTCCATCAGCTACAGGCATCCTCTCCCTCTCCATTTTCACTAATTTGGAAGCCTTTCCTTCCTGCCTGCCTTTCTCCTCTGTGTGGAAACAGTTATTTAGCCTTGTGGGCACTTGCCAGGTTTTTTTGGGGGGAGGGGGGCAAATTAAGGAAATTAACTGCAAGGGCCTGATCAAGGAAAAGGCAGGTGGTTCTTTGCATGAGGACTGAGGAGCAGAGCTATATGATTGCCTTCACCAGGTTCTTTCACAGACCTATCCATCTATCTGCTGAAGTTCACGGCAAGGCCTCTATTTGCAATGCCAGATCTTAAGTCTCAGAATGCATGGAGGAGTCACCTCTGATTTTGGTATTAGCATTTCTTTCTGAAATCATACTCTCCAACATGTCCAGGCCAAAAACTGGGATGCACGTCTTCTGGGCCATGCTCTCAGGTGAGTCACATGACCCTTGTGAGACTGCAGCCCTGAATAAAAGTGCTTTTTCAGGGGCATGCTCTGACATGAGAGCACAGCACCTGAAAGTGCATGTTTTGGGACACTGTGTGAGGTCGCAGCCCCAGGAAAAAGAGCTTGGGGGGGCAAGGTCTTGGGGCAAGATGATGCTGCCCGAAATGGCTGTTGTACTCTTGCACACAAAAAATGGGATGTCCTGCTTTTCCCAGGATAGTTGACAGATATTTTGAAGATGTGATAGAGAAGCTGCCAAGTCTTATTACCCCCACTGACCATTGCTCCTTCCTTCTGATCCTTGTGGATTTCCTAGGCTCAGAACAGGCTCAGAGGCACTCTGCCATATGTCTTCTGCACCCCACTCATTTTGGCTGATCTGGCAAACCTGAAATCTGCCTGACTCTGAATAAGTTACTGCCCTGCAGAACTGCTATATACCTGTTAGTCATTTCTGGTTTTAAAGACACCTACAAAGAACTTGGGACACGGGTGGCACTGTGGGTTAAACCACAGAGCCTAGGACTTGCCGATCAGAAGGTTGGCGGTTCGAATCCCCACGACGGGGTGAGCTCCTGTTGCTCGGTCCCTGCTCCTGCCAACCTAGCAGTTCAAAAGCACATCAAAGTGCAAGTAGATAAATAGGTACCACTCCGGCAGGAAGGTAAACGGCGTTTCCGTGCGCTGCTCTGGTTCGCCAGAAGTGGCTTTGTCATGCTAGCCACATGACCCGGAAGCTGTACGCCGGCTCCCTCGGCCAATAAAGCGAGATGAGCGCTGCAACCCCAGAGTCAGTCACGACTGGACCTAATGGTCGGGGGTCCCTTTACTAAAAGAACTTACTTTTTTCATGCTTCCCCCACCTGATTGTCTAGAGCACCCATTGCCAGCCTGGTGGCTTCTGAAAATTTTGGACTATAACTCTAGGCAGTGCGGCCATATGATGCTGGGGGTAATGGGAGCACAGTTCTGCTTTTTGAGACTGATAGAGGTTGGCTAAAACATCTGGAGGGCACCTGATAGGTGAAGGCAGATCTGGAGACTGCTTATTCACCAGACTGACCAAAATCATCAACTTTTAAGGAGGTAGCAGCAGCCCAGGAGCTACCACCGCTGTCCCGAGTGTTATGCTAGTAAGCCAGAGGCTGTCCTTGTGAATCTCTGAACAACACTCCCTGGTTCTCTAAAACATTGAATGCTAATACATCAGCCGCCGCCTCCACTGGGAATGTATCCCATTTGCTTCAGCTCTTGCACATTTGCACCTATGTCGACACATGCAATTGGTTGCTCATTTCCCTGACTAAAACTCCAAAGTGGAATTAAATAAATCAAGGAGTTTAATCGCCTTATAAGCTCCAGCACTGAGCATCATCTGAAACCACTAAGCAGGCTGTGAAAAATCCATAGTATCTTCTAAAGCCCTCGCTCTAGGAAAATGAAGGTGAGAAGTTCCTTCCAAAATCCTCAGGGTAGCGGCTCGGTGGCCCCCTCCGTGTGCCGGGGCATGTAAGGAAGTATCATCAGCAGGGGCTCAGCTTCTCTAAGCCTCCAAACTTTTTTGCACATGATCCACATCCAAAGGGTGCCTGTTTAAGATTCACTCCAGGCAGGTTAAAACAACAACCACCATTCCCTCTTGTGTCAGGCTTCCCGGAGGGTTGCAGCAGATGTCAAAAGCAGAATATGTTATCCTGGGCAGAGGAAAGGGCCTCCCTTTGGGAGCTGGAGTCTTGAAGGGCTGGCCAATGCAATGAAGGCTACCCCAAGGTGGTGGTCTGCACATGTGACAGGTCCAAGGCTCAACTGGTGGAAAACTAGTCTCCAGAGGGGAGAGAGGGAGATTGACAGGAAAGGCAAGCAGGTAAGAATACACATGGGATGTGGTTCATGAGGAAAATATGCTGACCCAGTTTAGTAGACCTGGAGGAACAAAAAGAAAAGCCAATGGGATGGTGGAGAAAGGTGAGTCTGAAACTTGTCGATAACTGAGTGGGGACTGCCTGGGAACACTTGCGTGGGTGTATGTGCAGGGGGGAAAGGGGGATCGGTTGCTTTTAGACCTTAAACAAATTGGAGCCCACCAGAAGATCTAGAAACCTAATTTATTTCCAAGGTTCATAATTCCTAATCATGTCTACACCTTTTCCTTCTCGGTAAGCCAATTAGAAAAAGTTTTTACTTTTAACATTTTTTAAAAAAGCCAGCCCACTGGAAGATCTAGAGGCCCAATTAAAGTTCCTCCCCTTTGCCACAGTCTCCTTGTATGGTATGGGGTATATTACTGTGGTACACATTCAATCAAAGGGGTTGCCAGCTAACCATGGCTTACAGCAGAAGCAAAATGATTATTACCAAATGTATAATTATATCAGATTTCATGGACTAGCGAGAATGCTGCATCTGAGAAATGACCCGTAGCCCAAGAAAGCTTATGTCATAATAAATTTGTTGAGTTTTTAAGGTGCTAAGTATTTGTACAACATCACGCGGGTGGTGCTGTGGGTTAAACCACAGAGCCTAGGACTTGCCGATCAGAAGGTCGGCGGTTCGAATCCCCGCAACGGGGTGAGCTCCCATTGCTCGGTCCCTGCTCCTGCCAACCTAGCAGTTCAAAAGCACATCAAAGTGCAAGTAGATAAATAGGTACCGCTCAGGCAGGAAGGTAAACGGCGTTTCCGTGCGCTGCTCTGGTTCACCAGAAGCGGCTTAGTCATGCTGGCCACATGACCCGGAAGCTGTACGCTGGCTCCCTCGGCCAATAAAGCGAGATGAGCGCCGCAACCCCAGAGTTGGCCACGACTAGACCTAATGGTCAGGGGTCCCTTTACCCTTTATCTTTACTGTAATTAAGTGTCCATGGTGTCTTTGGAAGGGAAGAGGATGGAGAGAAAACCAAACAACTAGCCAGGCCCTAGTGACTTCCTGGCAGCCCTGCTCAGTCCAGCGGGTAGCAGCTGCCACTGCTAAGAACGCATAGAGACCAAAAGGCCATCTATCTCAGTTTGCTCACCCATAAAGCTAAGACCATCTCCACCAAACCTCACAGGTCAACTCACACATTCCAGACTGCAGTGTGGACCGACAACTTCAGAGACCTCATACGCAGCCTTCCCCAAGCTGAAACCCTCCTGATGTTTTGGACTACAATTCCCATCAGCCCTGGTTGTCACAGCTGATGGGAGCTGTAGTCCAAAACACCTGGAGGGCAGCAACTTGGGGGATGCTGCTCAAGCCCATGGTCTTGGTCATGCTTACAGACTAGGCTGCTGAATCCAGTCTGTATATTACATTTGTCTTTGGAGAGCCTTTTTCAAGCTTTCGGAAGTTAGGCAAGTGGTGCCCAGGGAAGGGGCTTCTAATTTGTGGCACACACACCACATGCAATGGAGTGCCCTCCCCAGGGTGGCTCACCTGGCACTGAACCTAATGTCTTTCTGATGCCCAGTGAATGTATCTTATCTGTCCAGGTTTCCCGGTACATCATCTAGCTGGTGGTTTGTATTGATTACGCTGCTTCTCCTACAGATCTATTTTTACTGTTTCTTTGGTCTGTCCGTATGGATTTCTATGGTATTTGTAATTGTTTTATCTTCCATTGACAGTCACCCTGGGACTTTTGCAAATAGAAAGGGAGGGGGTTATATGCAATCTTACATCAATAAATAAAATTAAGCACCAATTGTTTCAATAAATAAAATTAAGCCTCAATTGTCTCAATAAATAAAATTAGGCACCAATTGTTTCAATAAATAAAAAGCAGCATCAATTGTTTCTTGAAGTGTCTTTTTCCTAGGCTGGGTTGAGGTGTGTGTGCATGTGAAGCATTCCAGTAAGTGACCAGGTCCAAGTACAGGCATGCTCCAGTTTTCCAGTTTCTGGGAAAGCAGCTCATATGTGGAGCAAAGGAGCAGGAATCTAGAAAGCTGCCTTATACAGAGTCGGACCATTGGTTCATCAAGCACAATATTGGAGCTAACCTCCAGGATTTGAGACAAGGGTCTCTCTCAGTCCTATACAGAGATGCCAGAGGTGTGGCCCTTCCCCTATTGAGCCAGGCAGGCATGTTGTCTGGAAGTCAGGGGCAGACCAAGACATGTTGCCACCTCATTCTGCCTAACGGTAGGATGGGCCCTGCAGGAAGGGCAAAGGGATAGCTTGTGCCTTTATTCAGCAAGAAATTGCCCAGAGGGAGAGTGTGAAGGTGAAATGACTCCTGGGGTGACCTGATTTGCACTGCATCGAGAAACTGGGAGAGTATTTTAGGCAATAGGTAGGAGCAATAAGGAGGAATGAGTGGAGGAATTTATTAGAGCAGGAGACCCCTGGGTGGCTAAGAGTAAGTAAAGGTCACAGGTAAGTATATAATAAGATATGGAGTCAGAGAGTTGGAACAAAGTTATGTTGCAGGGGAGTGATAGCGGGGGTGGCAGAAACAGCCATCAAGGCTGCAGTCCCTGTGCACATTTAGTTGGGAGTAAGCCCTTCTGAATTCAGTTGGTCTTAACTTATGAGTAAATACGCATAGGATTGGGTTGTGAGACAACAACCAAGTATATATTATTATCCTTTTTCTCCTACAATTTCTGCACATTATTCTCACAACAACCCTGCAAGGTGGATGAGTTTGGGAAAGAGCAATTGACCCAACATTGTCTGCTGAGCTTCATGACTAAGCATGGATCTGAACCAGGTACGTACTCCCTTGCCTTTATCCAACACTCTAACCCAGCCCTCCCTATCAGTGGCGTAGCGTGGGTTGTCAGCACCCGGGGCAAGGCAAGTAATTTGCGCCCCCTAACCTGTGGATTTGTGCCCCCTAACCTGTGGATTTGCCCTAACCCCAGATGTTGCGCCCGGTGCGGCCGGCCCCCCCTGCACCCCCCACGCTACGCCACTGCTCCCTATCTGGGTGCCTTCGAGATGTTTTGAGTGACCACTCCCCATTTGCTGTCTGGGGTTGGTGGGAGTTGTAGTCCAAAACATCTGGAGGACACTATGCTGGGGCGGATTGCTCTAACCACTACACCACACTGCAGTACTTCAAATTGTGCCTCTAAAACACTCTTCCCCACCTTCACCTCCTTGTTTTCTATTTCAGACCTTCTGAGGAGCTGCTCATTCTCCTGCCAGAATCCTGTCCTCCACTGTTCTATATTCCACTGAGGTTCCTGGTTTTTTGTTTTTTTTTCCTGGGTGCCCCCACTTCATTCTTTATTTCTTTTGTGAGCTAGAAGACATCGTTTTGAGCCTTACTTTTGCTTTGTGTTGCTGTTTGCTCCCCACAGCCCATCCCGCCTGATCCTAGCCTGCTATGAAGAACAAAAGATTTCCCCCTCCCCAACTCCCCAAAGTTCCCTTCCTTTGATGAAGGCAGCGCTTACCCAAATCAGACCAGGCAAGAACTATAATTACCTGCCTGCATCCAACGGCTCTGCCTGCTCCTTTGTTTCGATCAAATTGTCTATTTGAAAACAGGGGGAAGGGGAGGAGAAAACAGATAAAATGCGGGGGTGTTCTTCCTCTCCCACCCTTTATATTTTACATCCATTATTGAGACGTTGGTGAACCATCTCGCATGCCTACCCCTTCCCCCTCCCCCAAACAAATGTTTCCAGGCACCCGATGCCTGCACTGCCCTTTCTTCTCCAGCACAGAAATCCCTCAGCAACCCACTTCACTTGTAATCCTTTTGCCAGGATCACACAATACCCAGGACTGATTCTGGGAGAAGATGCCATCGGGGCCACGGGGGCTCTTGAAAACATGATTGCTTTGAGATGTTGCAACCCACCCTTCCGCTTCAGAAGTAGGCTGGGGTTTTTTATAGAGAATAAAGGTAAATGCCAGATGGCTAAATCCTCTAAATGCACATATACACAGGTACAATTCTGGCAGGGAGAGGGTTGGCCTTACATGTACATCTTGGGAGAAGGCAGGTGTAACATCTGGGGGTGGTTAGGAAGCAGCTTCACTATTTCAAATATGCCTTCTGTTCTGAAAGTTTATAGCAGAAGGAGGCTGTGAACAGTTCCAACTGGCTGGTGCCCATGATGTCACCAACCAACCATCCGCCTTGAAATCCCTGGATCGGTTTTTGCAGCTCCTTTAAAAAATGTTTCTTTTTAGCATGCATATGGTGGGTGGTGATAAACATTCATGTGCTGGTTCCAAAAGCATATTTTTTGAATATGCCTGAAGTATTGGGGAGGGTGGCAAGCTGGCAAGAATGGTGGCTGAACCAGCTTTTTTTTCTTCCTGACATGTAAATTATGGTGGTCAGGAGTTGCTGGGTTTGCACCAAGGGTGAGGAAGCTGCTGTGCCTTCTGCTTACTCACTAGGCCTCTCTCTAGTGCAGAATATGTTGAGCAACACCAGACCGTTTTGACACAAGGGAGCTGTCCATGGTCTCTTCTCTTCCATTCCCATCTCTAAAAATGCAACCTTTGGAACTGCTGGTTCAACATGGCTCCTTTCAGAATCGCAGGGGGATAGTGGCATATTCTGAAGTGATGGAGCTCATCAGGACAAGTCTTATCTCTCTGTCTCCAAGTAGAGGCCAGAAAAGCAGCTGTGTTGGTATCTACACCAAACAGCAGATGAACAGAGCACAACGGTCAGTTTACCATTAGAACCAAATTGGCTGCAATGTTATGCACAGTTTCCTGGGAATAAGTGGTCCTTTCTTCTGGCTGCAGAAGTTCAACTGGTAAAGCACAATGAGCTTGAAAAGATCTCTGAGGCAGCCTTTAGCTTTTCATTAGAAATACATGCTCTAAAAGCGTTACCATTTAAAATTGCTAGCATGAAATAGGAAGCCCATAAAAGAAAAAGGAATCACATGTGAGGAGACTGCTGGATTGAAGATGCAGACAGGAGTCAGAAGACTTTTGCAATAACCACCTGCACTGTCCATTCTAGGATATGTCATAAGCAGGAAGGTTCTGCTTATATCCTTCATACCAATGTTGTTGTTTAGTCATTTAGTCGTGTCTGACTCTTTGTGACCCCATGGACCAGAGCACGCCAGGCACTCCTGTCTTCCACTGCCTCCTGCAGTTT
The DNA here is from genome assembly GCF_964188305.1 of Podarcis bocagei. Classification (NCBI taxonomy): domain Eukaryota; kingdom Metazoa; phylum Chordata; class Lepidosauria; order Squamata; family Lacertidae; genus Podarcis; species Podarcis bocagei. The sequence continues at coordinate 33,868,599 of NC_138132.1, forward strand.
GGTCAAACTCATGCTGGTAGCTTCAAGAACACTATCCAACCATCTCGTCCTCTGTCGTCCCCTTCTCCTTGTGCCCTCCATCTTTCCCAGGATCTGGGTCTTTTCCAGGGAGTCTTCTCTTCTCATGAGGTGGCTAAAGTATTGGAGCCTCAGCTTCACAATCTGTCCTTCCAGTAAGCACTCAGGGCTGATTTCCTTAAGAATGGAGAGGTTTGATCTTCTTGCAGTCCATGGGACTCTCAAGAGTCTCCTCCGGCACCATAATTCAAAAGCATCAATTATTTGGTGATCAGCCTTCTTTATGGTCCAGCTCTCACTTCCATACATCACTACTGGGAAAACCATAGCTTTAACTATACGGACCTTTGTTGGCAAGGTGATGTCTCTGCTTTTTAAGATGCTTTTTCATTCCAATAGCCCAAGCTTATTTAGCATGGGAATATAGGAAGCTGCCTTATACTGAGTCAGACCAACAGTCCACCTAGCTCAATACTGTCCACATTGACTAGAAGTGGCTCTCCATGGGGCAGGCAAAGAACAGCCCAGCCCCACCTGGGACCTTCTGCATGCAAAGTACCTCTACCACTGAGCTGTGGCCTTTCCATTTCTCTGCAGAAGAAGGCAAAACCACAGCGCCAAATACCAAAGCTATTAGCCAGACTGAGATGGTGGAAGACTGTCAGCCGGTGAGCGTGCGGAAAACCCATTTGCCAAATCTTCTTTTCCTTGACCCTTCCCCCCGCAGGCTTTTCCAGTTGCCACATTGCAAAGTCTGTGAAAAGGAGAGGTGATGTTTCAAGAAGGCAGCTGCTTGAGCCGCACCACCACTTTGTCCCTCTACACCATCCATGTTGACAGCATCGGGGGGGGGCTCTCTTCCTCCTCCTCCATCCCACAGAAACAGAGGCCTATACAGAAATGCCATCATCCCCCTGGGTGCCAGAGTACTTTTCTTCCCCCCGCTGATGGCTCAATTATCAGCATTCAGCTCCTGTTTGCCTGCAGATCCCATAATCAACGTCTGCGTGTGTATTCTGGCAAAATTAATCATAATTGCTGAAAGCAAGACACATCACACTTGTAACTTTGGTCCTTTAATTAGGATTCCGTAATTGGATACAGCACTCCCTGTAAATCCAATTACTCAAGATTAGAAGAGTAACAGCCGGCAGGACAGAAGCTGTCTGGGGATGGGCAAATAGAGGGATTGGAGGGTTCTGGCAGCACTGCTCTCCAGGGTGAGGCGGTGGGCAGCCTGACCCAAATGGATCTCCCGGTCAAAGGGCACTGAAGCCAAGTGGTGCAGTTGGAGGCTGGTGCTTGAAATGCAGCTGTTAGACTCTCTTGCTCCAAAACAGGGGTGAGGTCCCTTTTTCAAGCCAAGGGCCACATGCCGTGGTGGGCGGGGTTAGTGGTCAAAATGGGTGGAGCAATGGGTGCAAGTTTTAACTTTGTACAGTAGATAGATTGATTGATTGATTGATTGATACACACCTCTCCATTCTCCATCCACGCAATGAAGAGACATTGTTAGACTTCAAGGCCACATCCTAGCCAGGCAAAAACGCACAAAGAAGGTGTGAAGCACGGACAGTGAGGGGTGGGGCCTGCAGACAAGAGGAGGTGGCCTGGGAGGGGTTGTGACCTAGAAATATTCCCAAGGGCCGAATAGAGAGGCTTAGAGGACCACATTCCACCTGAGGACTGGGGTTCCTCATCCCTGTTCTGAAATTACCAAGAGCCATATGGCACCCTAAGAACCAGCACATTTTGTTATAGTGTAAGCCAGGCTTCCCCAACCCAGAACCCTCTCGCTGTTTTGATCTCCCATCAGCTGTGCTGTGTGAGGCTGGGTTGTAGTTGTAATCCAGAACAGCCAGAAGGTACCAGGTTGAGGAAAGCTGATCTAACCCACAGTGGGAATCCCAGAAGTGCGTCCCCAGCTTGCATCTTCTGTGTCTTTGGAAGGGATCCTGGTACAGACCCCTCCAGATGTTCATGGTTTTACATCAAAAAAGCACCCCCAAAGACATCTGAAGGCAGCCCTGTTTAGGGAAGCTTTTAATGTTTGACACACTATTGTATTTTAATATTTTGTTGGAAGCCGCCCAGAGTGGCTGGGGAAACCCAGCCAGATAGGTGTGGTATAAATAATAAATTATTATTATTACTATATAAAGGTCTGACACAAATTGGAAAATCCCTGTTTCAAATCCTGTTGTGCAGGAGTAATAACACTGCCCTAGTCTACAGTGTTGTTGCCAAATTTACAAAATAATGTGTGTCAATTGCTGAGCTGATCAATGGATGAATTTCTGGACATCTGCAGGGATTTCCCCGGGGAGGGAGGGCAAGGGAAAATACTGAAAGGGGAAGCTGGCTAGTATCACAACCCAAAAAAAGGGGGGAAACCAGAAGAATACTTCTTCTACAAATGCTAAGAAATTCACTCTTTGAAAAAAGAAATGAAGCTGGAAATCTGGAGAACATTATTTATTCTGGGGGTGCCTCCCCCTCTGCACACCTAGGTCCCCAGGTCCAATTCCTGTTCAGTGGAACTTACTCAGACCCTCTCCATCGCCTGCATTGTTTGAGGTAGTAGTCAACGTTCCATATCATGCAACAACACTCTCCCCCTTAGAGCTATAAAAATTAAACAGTGGGTTTTTCTAAGCCTCCAGTTTTTGTTTTTTCTTTAAGCCACAGTGAACAATCTTTTAAAAAAAATATCCAAGGATAAAAACTGTAATTGTTTTAAATGAGTGCTAGGTAATTTGGAGTACGTTATATGGGGTTTTCGACTATAAAGTCCTTCTCCTGCTAAAATCTCTTGGCAACATGCACAAAAGGCTGGTGTGGGGTTGAGGGAGGGTTTGCTTTTATTTAAAGTTATGTTGGGAAATGTGGAACGCTTGCTTTCTTAATTTATAGCATCCAGAGGGTTTATTTTCCTCACTCTAAATTACTTCCTACTAATTTAAACAGAGCAGAGAGAAGGAGGCTCCTGGTTGCGCAAATGCCACACTTTTAAGAAAGCTGCCATGAAACTTCTCCCTCAGGGTTTTCTCTTCAAGGCTGCAGCTTGCATCCCAGAATCACGCAGGCACTGAAAAATGTATTATGTATGGGAGACCTGTTAAGCTGACCTCTTTGGATATTACATTATTGATACAATTGTTCAGCTACCCTCCTGACGAATTTGTCACTTGCTTTCATTTCCGCTCCATTTAAATTGCTGTAGAGCAACTCTCTTCTTCACTGAAACCATCAGCCCAGCAGTCATGTGCAAATTCTCGCAAGATCTGAATCGCAAGAGCTGAGCTGCTGAATCAAGTCATCGAGTGATTAGAGGAGCTCTGCCGGGGAACTGAGATAAGCTTTGCAAGAGGTGAGCGGCACCGTTGAGATTCTCATGGCCAAACAGAGCAGGAGAGGACAAAATGACTTAGGCCTCACCCAAACTTCTGTTTGGTCCCTGACTTCTGAGCATGGGTCTAAGAGGTTTTGCTTTGTTTCCCAGGGGAAACCCACTATTTACTGCTGAATTGGAGCAAATATCAACTGAGTTTTCTGAGAACTAACGTTTGTTCTGATTCAGCAGTAAATAACTGGTTTTCTGGGGAAACCAGTGAGACGAAAGAATAATGTCTTGGAGCCGTGCTTAGAAGCCATGGACCAAAAGGAAGAAATTGTGGGTCAAAGGGAAGTGTGGATGAGCCCCTTAGTCTCCTCCTGCATCCTGGGAATGGCTTCCCAAGGTGGAGCCATGTGAGCCATTTGATTCTATGTGACACCAGTTCTAAAGGAATTACCGTATTTTTTGCACCATAACACTCACTTTTTTCCTCCTAGAAAGTAAGGGGAAATGTCTGTGCGTGTTTTAGAGGGAATGCCTACGGGTGGCATGCCTACGGATTTTCCTCCTCTAAAAACTATGTGCGTGTTATGGTCGGGTGCGTGTTATAGAGCGAAAAATACGGTATGTTGTCTCCTTGTATGCTCCTGAGCCCAGTTCAAGGTGATCGTCCTTTGCCTGAAAGCCCTAAATGCTGTGGGGCCCAGATACCTAAAGGATCCCTTCTTCCTGTACCAAGCTGTGCATTAAGATTGTCAGGTGAGGAGACACTTCTTGGTGTCCCATGTTGCATCTGCAAAAGAGAGGTGGTGCACCAGCTCTGAATTGCCCTCTGCCCCAAGGGAGGTGCTTCCCCTGGCACAAGCACTGCATTCAGGCTAACACCTTTTTGTTTGCCCTGGCATTTTAGATCATGTTTTCAGCTGGTTGGACAGCTTTATTCTGCTTAGTCTCACTGTTCTGTTCTTGTAATTTACAATTTTGCATACGCCTCTCTGTTCAGATGCAGGGTGATGGTTTATACAGTTTATAAATAGGTAGATGATAATGATGCCATCAAACCAAGTACCTTGTATGGCTTCCATTGTACGAAAACTTATTCACTTCTCAGATTGTAACTGGTCTTCCAGCCCTCCTCAAGTGGCTATTTTCTTCTTCCCCTCAAGCAGCAAATTTGTCTCCAGACAGCCCCTAGACATGCTTCCCTCCTGCATCTCCCCAGCAATGTATAGTTGCAGGTTGGGGGGGAAATACATAAAGTGGCAACATCACTCTTTGCATTTCATGGATGCTTTAATTAAGATCGCTTCGTGGTGGGGGGTTGGACTAGATGACCCTTGGGGTCCCTTCCAACTCTTTGATTCTATGATCTGTTGCAATTTGTGGGAGGGGGGGAGTGCTAACATTGGGCTTTGTGGGTGTCATGTCCCACTACAGCCAACATGACCTGTTACAGCATCTTGCTTTTGCTATTTCAGCCAGTGAAGACCCACCTCTTTGTACTGGTCTTTGAGCAAGGCAGAAGAGGGGAGCTCCCTGCACTCCAGCAACCTGGGACTTTATTGGTTTCTGAGTTTATTGTGGAGCTGTTGCTGTCTTTTTTAAAAAAAAAAAAATCTTGTATCATTATTAGTTTTATATTTTTCATTTGTGATTTTCATTCTGCCCTGGGACCTTTGATTATAAATGTTCCTAATAAATAAACACACACTGGGGAGCTATGAGGGAAGAGGCTGCCATTGGCAGCACCCAGTTATTGATACTATTGCACTCAGCCAGTGAAATGTTGTCCCTCTAAATCTAGGCTCTCTGACTGGAGAGAATTACGATAGCTTCCCAAATATGAGGCCAGAGGGCAGACTTCCTGCTTACCTTCCTCTGGCAGCTGAAGTGGAGCAACAGGGACAAGGAGATGCTTAATTAGAGATAAAAGTAAATAGAGTGGAGGAAGGAGAGCAGAGTATCCTGTTTCTGTGAGTGTTTGCCTACCGTCCTCTCCAGATTTATCTGCCTATCTCTGGCAAAGCCAGGAATCTCAGCAGTCACAGGAAGACTGCATACATGGGTCTACTTTTCACAAGATAATAACACTTAGCCAGACTTGACAGTGGCCAAGGGAGGATAGGGAGGAGGAGTTGAGCAAGCTTAAAAAATAAATAAATTGGCTGCATCCTTCTACAAACTGGTTGCCTCCAGAAGTTTTGAACGACAACTCCTGTGCTAGCTAAGGACAATGGAAGTTGTAGTCCAAATCATCTGCAGGCCCCCAGATTGGAAAAGGCTGGAATAGATGACATAAGAAAATTGGGAAAAGAGGAACGTTTTTGCCTGATGCCTAAAGATATGTAACAAAGGCACCAGATGAGCATCCCTGGGGAGAGCACTCCACAAACTGGGAGCCACCACAGGAAAGGCACACACTTGCAGGCTCCAGGTCAATGCATATGAAGAGAGGCAGTCCATTTTGCTGGTGTTTGTATTGCTGTTACTGCTTTTAACCTGTCCCAAGCTTTAGAGTGAGAAGGAAGGAAGGAAGGAAGGAAGGAAGGAAGGAAGGAAGGAAGGAAGGAAGGAAGGAAGGAAGGAAGGGCTATGTGTCTCCCTCCCCTGCTAGGGAGCATAAGAACCACCATTTTCTGAAAAGCGTAGCCACAGTGGATCTTCAGCATTCTCCAGTTACAAGGACTTCCAGAGCAACTGTGTTAGTCTATTGCAGAAAAACCAACCAAAGAGGCTCATGGCACCTTGAAGACCAACACATTCATTATGGCATCAGCTTCCATGGACTTTGGGCCACCATCAGATGTAGCTCAGGATAACACTTCATGCACCTGATGAAGTGGGCTATAGTCCTTGAAAGCTTCTGCCATAATAAATGTGCTGGTCTTGAATGTGCCACAAGGCTCTCTGTTCCAATTGCAAGGATACTTTGATGATACCAAGGACAGCTGCCTTCACTCCTCTCACTCCTGCCTTTTTTATTATTTTGTTTCTCTCCTAAACACACAACAATATGTTCTCCTCCTGTCTGGCAGGCAAGAGAGGAAAATATCCCCTGGAGTTTACACCTCTCCTGCCTTAATTCCTGTGGATGGGCAGCCCCCATCTCCTGAGTATGTGCCAAAGCTGAGAGGCCTTCTTGATTGACCACTGTCTTCTCCATTCCTCCATCCATCCCCCCACCCATGCCAGTCACCATCCAAGGGCAGAACATACAAATGGCATGTACTGAGCATTCCTCTGTTTGCTTTCAACTGAATCTGGTCAGGATTGAGCCCCAAGATCAGTGGAGGCCTAGGTGCATTCAAGGAAGTCTGTTGAGATCAGCTACACTTTGGAATTTCCAACCAGGCAGCCCAGAGTGTAGCCAATCCCAGTGGGGTTTGAAGCCATGGCCATGCAGCTGGCATCCCAGTTCTGCTGGGATGAGCTGGCATCTTTGTTAGCAGTGTGGCTCAAGTTGAAGCCAGCCTGAAAGAAGAAAACAAACCACTTGGCATCATGGTGACGTCCCACTCCTGTGCCACAGAAATCGGGTTTCCACAGCGTGGAATATGGGGTACAGAAGAAGTAAGGACTGTTCCACATCTCTGAGAAATTGAAATCTGACATGTAACCTATATCAGACCCAAACCTTAAATAAAACACACACACATGGTACATGACCCCAGTCAAGCTAGCAAAAATTTACCACTTGTCTGACAATAAGTGTTGGAAATGTAAAGAAACTGAAGGTACCTTTTATCACCTTTGGTGGACGTGCCCGAAGATCAAGGCTTTCTGGGAAATGATATATAATGAAATGAAAAAGGTACTTAAATGTACCTTCCCTAAGAAACCAGAGGCCTTTCTCTTGGGCATTGTTTGCCAATTGGTGTCAAAGAAAGATAGAACATTCTTTATGTATGCTACAACAGCAGCAAGAATACTCATCGCAAAGTATTGGAAGACACAAGATCTACCCACTCTGGAAGAATGGCAGATGAAGGTGATGGACTATATGACATTGGCTGAAATGACTGGCAGAATCCATGATCAGGGGAAAGAGACGGCGGAAGAAGATTGGAAGAAATTTAAAATCTATCTCAAGAAATACTATAAAATTGATGAATGTTAAAATGTTGAGGTTCTTTAGAAAGATAAGGAGATTACAGCGATAAAAGATTAAGTTAAAGAAAAGAATAATGAAGGAATATGTTTGATAAGATTAAATTTAGGATTTGCTGAAATAATTTTGAAATTTTGAATGCAGAAAGGGGAGGTTTGGGGGAGTCCGAGAAGTGAGGTTTATGAAAAAAAGGTTATGAAATTATACATGTTTGTTTGTCTTTTTATCTGTTTGTATTGTGTATAAAAAATTCTAAAACCAATAAAAATTTTATAAAAATAAATAAATAAATAAAACACACAGGTCCATCCAGTGACTGTATAGCCTTGGATGGAAGAGAAGTGAGTCAAGAGCCCCTAAACCTCTACGGGGATGGGATGCAAAGAGACCCAAAGGTATTGGCAGATCAGGTTATCTAACTGAAATGGATTCATGGAATATTTGTGGCTATTGGCCATAGCAAGCCCATGGTATGCCTTTGGAACTCCAAAGCCTGTCAGAGGAAGCCATGTTTGCATTCATTCATTCATTCATTCATTCATTCACTCACTTCTACTGCCATGAGCAGCCAGAGGCACTCAGGAGTCGAGGTAGTTTAAGGCACCCCCAAGAAGAGCTGGCTGCCTGCTGTGGACAAAGGAGGATGGATGGGACCAACTGTTTGGTCGGATCTAGCAAAGCTCATTGATTTAAAGAATGCTTAGGAAATATATATAATATTTCCAGAGCAGCTGCCAAGTTAAAAATCATAAAACAAGTTAAGAAGACTGCACAGTTAAGAAGAAAATAACACTTAAAACAATTCTAAAGTTTTAAAGCCTGAAAAAAAAAATCCAAAGGTCTTGTGCAAGTGCCCAAAAGACATCAATGCACTTCCATGAGGAAAACATCCCCCGAGTGGCTGTCGGCATGCAGAGGGCCGGGAGGCCAGCTGGCTAGCCCCGGCTGGGCCATCTCCTTCCAGCCGTCCCTCTGCGAGGAACATCACCTCTGCCTGACATAAATCAGTGACCCGGGCTTACTCAGCCAGGGCACACTATCAGCAGATAGATCAGCAGAACTGCGCACACAGAATAGGCGTGAGGCTTGTGGAAGCATACTACAACTACAGATTTATTAAGCATAAATCAGGACAAAGAAACATGTCGTCTCTCTCTCATGTCGTCTCAGAGAGAACAGCAAAAGCTAAAGCTAGACACACAACGGAAGTTCCCAGCATACTGTGCTGGAATGTAAACAGACATGTGACATGCAACAATTCCACACACCTGTTCCTTAAGGTGGAATGGAAATGTCAACAGTGGCATGCCACTCACTGCTGTGAAAGGCGTCTTCCCCCACTGCCACCCACCACAGCCGGTCTACTTAAAGGGCAGGGTGCACTTAAGAAGCATATCTTTACCAGGCCTTTGACACCTGAGATATATATTTTAGGACCCACACAATTCTTTTGATTATAAATTATTTTAACTGAGTTCAGTATTGTAGCTTTACACCATTGTAGCCTGTCCTGGGACCTTGGGCAGGGAGTAAGAATAATAACAGCAGGCCCCTTCCCATTCCACCTACAGAATCCAACCAGACTGGTAGGTGGGTCTTACTTCAGTGCTGGTGATGATGGGATGACAGTGTCGTCCACTGCCTCCAAGGGCAGGATAGCTTAAGGGGGCCCAGGGCTGGCCATCTAGCACAAACAGTGGTGTCCCCCAACCCCATGCCATTGCTCTCCCACTTCCCTGAGGCATGGAGATAGCCAAGATTTTTGTTGGGGGGCAGGACCAATGTGATTGATCAGTTAGTTAAGCATTTTTATTGTTTTACTTGATCTGGGGGGGGGGGTAGCTGTGCCCATGCCCTGAGGTGAATGCTTTTCTCTACCTAATGGAAGGGCTGACCCAACCACCTCCCTCGTTTCAGGCAGCCAGAAGTGGGCCTGAGGCTACACGTGTGGGCAGAGTAATGTTGTAGAAGGGTCACCTTTCCACAGTTCTCCCCGAAGGCGATGCCAGCATGTGAATTGTGCCCAGAAACAGAGCAGCAGCTGGCAATGATGTTCTTCAAGCACTGCCAAGGTATCAGCTAGTCCCAGTTAGCCGCATGGCAGCTGTGCGTTCTGATCTAACTGTGCAAGGAATGGATCCTGCCATTTCATGCGTTCTCATGCGGCTCTTAACAAGTGAGCCAAGCTGTGTGTTCCACAGGAAGGCACACGTTGCAGGGGGTTGGGTCAGACGACCCTTGGGATCCCTTCCAACTCTACATTCCTATGACTCTATATAATGTTTACTTGTAAGGATCTCACCGTTGGCGCAGCCTTTTACATTCCTCGGTTTCCTGTTGCTCCCATCCCTCCGTTAGCCTTTCAGCAGGATATGCCATTTCCCCTACAATTCTCTGCCCCCCTCCCACTGCCATCCACCTCCCTTCCAAGCAGTTGACGGCTGTGCTCTGCTGCAGATAATGATTTTGACATTTAAATTGTAAAGGGAGGAAGAGAAGCCGGGGTGCGCCTTCTGCTCAGGCAGAATTTGCTTCACATTTCCCTGATGAGACGTGACTGCCATTTGCTGCCTTCGGAAGAGCACGGAGGTGGAGGGGATAACAAGGAGGCCCGACTCTCGTGGCCTGCCCTTAGGCCGCTTCCTCAGGCATGGTGGGGCTCAGGGCCAGAGTCCTGAGCCCTTCAGAGGCTGGAGGAGGGACAATAAGCTGGAGTTCAGTGCCAAGAAAACAGCAAGTAGGGAGTCAATGCTTCCATGGATCCAGCTTTGCTGCTCAGGGAGCCTTGTTGACCAGCTGGGGCTGCTCCGTCAGCTACAGACACCTTGGGGCAGAGGTTGTTGCAACATGGCAGGACCTTGGGCTGTAACACTTTTGGCTTCTCTCAATGTCTCATTTTTCCATTCCTAAATTCAGTTCACTTCATTCCTGAATCAGTTTGCAATATATACATACATACATACATGCATACATACATACATAGGTAAAAGGTAAAGCGTAAAGGACCCCGGTTAAGTCCAGTCAAAGGTGACTCTGAGGTTGCAGCGCTCATCTCACTTTCAGGCCAAGGAAGCTGACGTTTGTCCACAGACAGCTTTCCAGGATATGTGGTCAGCATGACTAAACCGTTTCTGGTGCAACGGGACACCATGATGAGTGCCAGAGCTCACAGAACTGCTGTTTACCTTCCAGCCACAGTGTGCTTGTCTACTTGTCTACTTGTACAGGCATGCTTTCAAACTGCTAAGTAGGCAGGAGCTGGGACAGAGCAATGGGAGCTCACCCGGTTGAGTGGATTCGAACCACCAACCTTCTGATTGGCTAGCACAAGAGGCTCAGTGGTTTAGGCCACAGCTCCACTTGCATCCCTTATACATACATACATACATACATACATACATACATACATACATGTGTATATTTATGTGTATGGGTGTGTTTTGAAAACAATTCAGCGCACGTTTCTCCAATTAAACACATTTTTGGCATGCCATTTTGCCTAAGATGCATGCTAAGGTTGCCATATGCCCCCTTTTTCCAGAACACATCCTCTTTTTCATGGGTAGAGTCGTCATAGTGATCCATAGTTAAAAGTAGAAGTTGGCAGGTGTGTCCTCTTTTCTGCTCTTCAAAATATGGCAACCCTAAATAATAAATTGCTGTATGCTGTTTTCACAAATATATGCACACTACCCCCCTCCCCCCGGTGTACACATTTTGGCACGTGTTTTGGCTGGAGAACACCTGTTGCAAAATTCAAAGAAGTGTGAACAGCAAAGGGGTGACACGATGTGCTTTGCGTGTTCCTTCAGGCAGTGCAAACGAGGCCAGTTCACACGCTGAAATGTGAACTGAGCGGCATTTCTCCCCCACCCCCTGGCTGCCAGTGCCCTCGATCAGGGGAAAGCAGGCCTTAGCAACTGTCAGAGCTGGGCAATTTAGAAGGGGTCTCCAACAGGCCTCCCTGTCAACCACTGCTGTAATAAGGACCATGTGCTATTGATTTAATGGCAACTAAATTGATCTGATGTTTTCATTAGGCTAAACAAATCCTCGCCACACAGGTTCATTCAAGATGCGCTCACTGGAGGAAGCAGGGCAGTCAGATCACCTTCCCTTTTCGTCGCCGAAAGATGATTTATCAGGAATAGCGCAAATGCTGAGCGGAGGCTTAATAAGACCAAGTCTTTGAATCCATCCGGCCACCTTCATGGGTGAGACAAGGGGGAAGTCCCTTCAAGAGAATACAGCAGTCTCACAGAGGGAGGAGTAAAGGAGCTTATATGGCAGGCAGGGCCAGCCTACTTGAGACAAAGCACAAAATGCCCCCTGCCTCTGATACCTCCTCTGTCCCCACACCCTCGCTGCCATCGCCTCCTCCTCCACTGCTACTTAAGGCAACTGGAGGCAGCTTGGGGCACCAAAGAGAGTGGGGCAGAAGGAGGAGGAGGCATCAGGGGGGCAGAGGAGAAGTGTCAGAAAGAAGCCAGCAGTAAATCACACCGTGTGAAGGAAGATAACTCTTTATTAGAGAAAACAGGATCTGCACAGGAGTGCAAGGCCTAATGAGCACAGCATCTCATCTCCAGTAGGTCTTGCCCCTATGAGGCAGTTTTGGAAATTTCCACCTTCCCACAGTTGCCTAAGTCCCCTCCTCTTTGATGTTAGCCGCTCTGAGCCCGGCTTCGGCTGGGGAGGGCAGGATATAAATAAAAATAATAATTATTATTATTATTATTATTATTATTATTATTATTCAGAATTTTCCCAAGCAGTCTGAGACTGTGCCTGCCTGCCTGCCTTTCCCCCTCCCGGTTCATGCCTTTATGGATACTGGGAGATCAGGCGGAAGGAGAGCTTGTCGCAGCATAGTAGATCGCCACGAACCTGGTGAGTACAGGTATCTTTTTTTCTAGAAAAAAAGCACTGGAGCACACAATAGTCATCATGTTCCTCCCACCGGTCCGGTCCACAAATGAGGTGGAGTGAAGCAGCCACCTTGAGCAGGAGAATCCCATGATGTGGTGTACCCATGGATATCCCGCACCGCCCCCCCCCCCCCCCCGCTGCCATTGCTAGGATTGCATGGCTGTGGCTTCTGGAGAGATCTTGCAAGAATCCTGCAAGACCTCACACAATCTTGCTGGAAGCCGCAGCAGCAACAGCAGCAACAGCAGAACCCCAGTAAGTGAGGCTCTGGTGGAAGGCAGTGGCTGTGTCACATTCCCACATTCCCATTTTGCCTCCGGCATTGAAACAAGGCAGGCCACCCCCGGCCACAGAGCTCGTTCCCCAGCAAGGCTCTTCATATGTCCTTGTGCAGTTGCCTGTAATCAAACAGGCCCTTTCCAAAGAAAAAAAGCCTCCCAGGAAGGAAGGGAAAGCGCTATCATCTATTCCCACTAGAAGTGACTGACACTGCCCTTTTAATCAGTGCTCATTGCATCATGAAAAAACATCACCGTTCATCTGCCTTTAATAGGCTTATTCATTTGCCCACTTAGACCCATGTCCCCTGCTCATTAAAACTCCATTCATAGCAGGGTGCTATTTCATGAAGTTCATTTCCCTAAGAGCTTCCCCCACCACCACCACCACCAATCTGGCTCGATAAGGCTGTGTGGTGTGCCCAGCCAGATTGACATTCACTCATTCATCCTCTCCCTCTCTCTCTCCCTCTCTCTCTCCCTCTCATTGCACAGACCTGCTTTTGCCATTTCCCTTCCTGGCCATCACTCGCCCCACCTCTGTGCGCTTGCCAGGGTTGGACGCCTGCTTCTGCAGCATGTGGCTCAGCAGGGGCACACAAGCGCGCGCGCACACACACACACACACACACATCCCCCACTGGACTCCTTCCACAAGCAGGCTGGAGGGTGATCACAACAATCTGGGCTTGCAGCAAAACTAGCCCACTGGCCCAACTAGTGGGGGAGGGGGCATCAGCCAGCCATGAGGGGACAGAGGGAGGGAAGTCAGCTCTCTGGAATCACAGAGTTTGTTTGAAACTAATGTGGGGCTAGCATGTAGCAGCACTTGCCATCTCGGCCCCCTTCCGCCAGGTGCACTATTTTAGATTTCAGGGAAGGGATGATCAGACTAAGGTGCTCAGGGAAAACCTTGCATGCAGCCAAGATAAAAATACCCCAGACCAAAAGTTGTCTATATTAAGGGGGGATTCACAATAAAATGCTTCTGAAATTTCATGAAGACTTAAAAAAAAAAGTTTGTGGAGATGCAAAGCACTGAGAGATGAGAAACAGAGAGAAACCAAAATGGAGACATTCCCTCGCCTCTGTTGCTCATGCTGGGACTATTAATAATACATTATATACTATGGTGCTGGAGGAGACTCTTGAGAGTCCCATGGACTGCAAGAAGATCAAACGTATCCATTCTGAAGGAAATCAGCCCTGAGTGCTCACTGGAAGGACAGATCCTGAAGCTGAGGCTCCAATACTTTGGCCACCTCATGAGAAGAGAAGACTCCCTGGAAAAGACCCTGATCCTGGGAAAGATGGAGGGCACAAGGAGGAGGGGACAACAGAGGACGAGATGGTTGGATAGTGTTCTCGAAGCTACTAACATGAGTTTGACCAAACTGCGGGAGGCAGTGGAAGACAGGAGTGCCTGGCATGCTCTGATGCTCTGGCCAATGGGGTCACGAAGAGTCGGACACGACTAAACGACTAAACAACAACAACATACTAGATGTTGAAGAAGCACCAGAGCATGTGGCTCCTTCTCAAGGGACCCAGAGCCAGGGTTGTGCCCTGTGCAAGCACTTCGGCTTGCAGGGGTGGAGGGTGCAGGGGCAAATGTTTGACTGCTCTGCCATATCTAAAGCAACAGCAGCAACAACAACCATCAGCCGATTCTCCCTGCCTATTCAGAACTACCCTATGAGGGAGAGTCTGATTCTCAGCAAGCCTGCTCTCCAACATGCTAGCTTTGCAAGTGTGAATATCCAGTCCCCCGTCCCCCCCACACACACACCTGAATCTGAAGCGATCCTGTCCAGAAATAGATACCTAAGCAAGAAGCGGACAAGAGGCAGCGGGTGGAGATTAGCAAATGCAGGTGGGACAGTGGCTGGTTGGCCCAGGGGGGAATCTGGTTTGAGGTGGGGGGGGGTTCCCCTACCAGGGAAGCAGACCACAGAGAGCGGCTGCCTCTGCCTTGCCACCCCAAGCCTTCGGAGGCCAGAGCCCCCTCCTTCTGCCTGAACGGTAAAGAGAGAAAATTAGTCATCCCCCTATTGACATCCAGCTAACCTGTTCTATTCTCCCCTAATTATCCCACTGGTCCCTCAGCCAGCCATTGATTGGAGTTCAATGACAATAACCGTCCACCACTCAGAAGCCGCCCAGGGTGCTAATTAAAGGTTGCTCTTGATCTTGTGCGTTCCTCTCATCAATGAGGACCAGGCTCTTGGGAGTTTGCCTCTCCTTAGCTCGGGGGGGGGGGTGACCTGAGAAGAGGCAGTGGGGGGAGGCAGGGAGTGGCTTGGCCTACCATCCAACTTTTTCAAGCCCCAAACCTGGACAAAAGTGTCTTCCAGGGTGAGTCAGGTGACCCATGCCTCACTCATGCACTGAAAATGTGTGGGGGTTTTGCAGCATGAGAGGACATAAGAATTCAGAACGCAAAATGGCCATTACAATCTCATGCGGAAAAACAGGAGGTCTGGGGGTTTTCAGGGCATTTGGCAGTATGGCTTTGGCTAAATGGCATAGGGCCTGTGTAGAGATGGGAAGGCCTCGGGGGGGGGACAGAAAAATTGGGGGGTCCTGTTTTTTCCCCTGTCCCCCCCATTTTTTCCATTTTCTTCCAAAGCCATTTCCCCCTCAGAAAAATTGGAGAAAAAACAGTTTGATATAGTTTGAATATTCCACACACTTTTTCTTTCAATTTTTCTGGGGAAAAACAGCTTTGGGGGAAAAGGGGGGGGACTGGGTTGTTGTTTTTCAAATTTTCCAGGGGTTTTCCAGGCCTTCCCATCTCTAGGCCTGTGAAAGGCTTGCTGGGAGGCATTGCTGCCTTTGAGGTAAACAAAGGTTAGCTACACACACACACCCTAAAAAGTTCCTACTCTAGACTTGCATTTGCTTTGCATGTGCCTGCCACAGCTCTGGAGCTCCATACATGGGTATGTAGCCACTGAAGTTTGCTGCACAACTAGAATCCTGCTTATGGAAGCCACCTTTGCCTTTTTAATTTCCTGCCCTCCCCAATCCCCAGCTGGGCTTCAAGTTCCTGCAAACATATCTGAGGTAAGGAAATGTGTTAAATAGCAAATGATGCAAAGCACAAACCCAACTTATTTCCAGCAGTCACCTCCCCTGCTCACTTATTGGGTGTCATGAACTGGCAGGGCCACAGGGAGGAGGGAGGGGGTCCTGGTCAGGGGTGTAGCCAGGACTGGGACACACTGGGGCAAACTGGGGAAGGGGAAGGAGTGGGTGCTGTAGGAAATACTCACAGGGTGATGGAAGCTGGTGAGGGGATGGGGGTCCATGGGCGTAGTCAGGATTTATTTTATTGAGGCAGGTTTTATGTTGTGGGAGCAGAACCAAGTTATTTGTGATCAGTTAGTTAAGTATTTTTCTTTATTTACTTGATTTGGGGGGGCAGCTGCCCCCGTTAGCTATGCCCATGTGGGGGTCAATGCACAGGAACCAGAGCAGCAGGACCCATCACCAGAGCCAGAGGGGGCCCTGTCTCCGTTAACACGGTGGGCTCTGAGGCATAGGGTGCAGTGGGAGGGGCGCTCTAGGAGGCTGAGGCAGGCAAGGGCCCACAGCCCAGCTCCCTAGCTGGCCAGGTGGGGCTCACTAGCTCTGGGAGGAGGGATACGATTCCTCAGCTGGAGTAGGAACAGGTGAGGGTCCCATGCCTTGTCAATCCCAGATGCTGCAATCAGCATGCAAGGTATAAAAGGGCAGCAGAGTGGAGGTGCTGGATCTGTTCAACTGCCCATGATGGTTGGACTATGGCTTGGATGTTGCAGGGAGCTCTTTGGGACTGCTGGTGTGGGATTGACTTCCAAGTGCCTCAACCCCTGAATTGACTTCAGAGGTGGGAACCTGGCCTCTCTGGCCCTGTTGGCCTGCTGGACTGTGTGGGACTTGCTGCCGGATACCTTGTGGTTCAGGACACGGGGTATGATGGCTTCCAGCATAGGGTGTTTTCTGTTGGTGTAATTTGGAAAAACGAGTGAAACTGCACTAAGTGCTTGGGCCATAGCTTGAACTGCCCACCCCCAATGTCTGGATTCTGCATAGCGTTAGCACCCCAGCTGCACTGGGTGGCTTAGAAACAATCCAAGGCTAAATGCCTGGAACATGACTCATCCACCCTCCCTTCCTCTAAGGAATGTGTGTACATGCTATAAAGCCAAGGCTGCATTCAGCAGCATTGACAGGAGTGTGAGATATTCATTGAGTTGTTTCCTAGTTCTGCTGGATCTCTCAGCGGCCTTTGATACAATCGACCATAACATCCTTCTGGACCGTCTAGAGGGGTAGGGAGCTGGGGGCACTGTTATACAGTGGTTTCGCTCCTTTCTCCTGGGCCGTGTTCAGAAAGTGGTGGTGGGGGATGAGTGTTCAGACCCTTGGGCCCTCACTTGTGGGGTGCCTCAGGGTTCCGTCCTCTCCCCCATGCTTTTTAACATCTATATGAAGCCGCTGGGAGAGATCATCAGGGGGTTTGGACTGGGTGTCCATCAATATGCAGATGATACCCAGCTCTACCTTTCTTTCAAATCAGAACCAGTGAAGGCGGTGAAGGTCCTGTGTGAGTGCCTGGAGGCGGTTGGAGGATGGATGGCGGCTAATGGATTGAAGTTGAATCCTGACAAGACAGAAGTACTGTTTTTGGGGGACAGGGGGCGGGCTGGTGTGGAGAACTCCCTGGTCCTGAATGGGGTAACTGTGCCCCTGAAGGACCAGGTGCGTAGCCTGGGAGTCATTTTGGACTCACAGCTGTCCATGGAGGCGCAGGTCAATTCTGTATCCAAGGCAGCTGTCTACCAACTCCACCTGGTACGCAGGCTGAGACCCTACCTGCCCGCTGACTGTCTGGCCAGAGTGGTGCATGCTCTAGTTATCTCCCGCTTGGACTACTGCAATGCGCTCTACGTGGGGCTACCTTTGAAGGTGACTCGGAAACTACAACTAATCCAGAATGCGGCAGCTAGACTGGTGACTGGGGGCGGCCGCCGAGACCACATAACACCGGTCTTGAAAGACCTACATTGGCTCCCAGTACGTTTCCGAGCACAATTCAAAGTGTTGGTGTTGACCTTTAAAGCCCTAAACGGCTTCGGCCCAGTATACCTGAAGGAGCGTCTCCACCCCCATCGTTCTGCCCGGACACTGAGGTCCAGCGCCGAGGGCCTTCTGGCGGTTCCCTCATTGCGAGAAGCGAAGCTACAGGGAACCAGGCAGAGGGCCTTTTCGGTGGTGGCGCCCGCCCTGTGGAATGCCCTCCCATCGGATGTCAAGGTGATGGACAACTACCTGACATTCAGAAAACATCTTAAGGCGGCCCTATTCAGGGAAGCTTTTAATGTATGATATTTTAGTGTTTTTTGGTTTCTGTGGAAGCCGCCCAGAGTGGCTGGGGAAACCCAGCCAGATGGGCGGGGTACAAATAATAAATTATTATTATTATTATTATTATTGAGAAAAGGTTTTTGCTCCGTGCAAGAGATCTGTGGAGAAGCCCTCCAGGCCTCTCCACCTTGCCCTCAGACCCCTCCTAGCCACGCCCCTTCTCCCTAGGTCACACCCCTCACCAGCCCTGCCTTGCACCCTCCCTGAGTGTTCTTGCTTGGCTGGGATGTGCCCTTGAACTCTGATCATGCCCTTTGCTTTTATAGCATTTCACCTCCTGTTTATATTGTTTTCTGAATTCCCTGTGCCCTCTTTAATTCCATTTTCCATTTCATCCTTTTCTGGTCTGCTTTCATTCACCATTACATCAATCTCTGCTCTAATAACTTTTATTCACTCATCAAACAATTGCTAAAGCATGCCAACAGTGAATGGAATGTCCAGCAATGTATATTTGCCATACTAAACATTCTTCATCTTATTCACAAGTCCATCTCCACCTTAAGATCTTCAGTCTCCCATCTCCACCTTAGGATTTTTACAGTGTTCTCTCTTTATCAAAACACATTCCTTTCCCACAGAGGAAATATGAAGTAGCAACATTTCAATTTCAAGGCAACGCTTTCGTCGGGAAAACAGAGAATTAAAAAAATTAAAATTCTTAGCACTCAGAACTCCCTTGATGGTTTAAAACTTTCTTGGTTCAAACAATTAGAACATGCTTTTTGTTCTGCCTTCAACCCTTTAATGTTTATTCTTCTTAAAGTTCCTTGCTTTTATCAATGGAAGATGGAGAGTGGAGTGTGAGTGTATGGAGAAAGTAGCCTACTGCACAAAGGGAACATTTACATGTTGTTGCTCTGGTCCTGCCCACTGACAGAATAGAATGGGACCCTCAGGCAGCTCTAACAGCTGCAGAAATCATGATTCTCACTTTAAAGAGGGAACATGACTACTCCTTTCTCCTCCCTTACTGGCCCTCCCCCAGTGCCTTTAACAGCCCAACCCAGAGGAATTAAAGAAGAGGTTTTCCCTGCCACTCTTCTCCAAGGAAGACCACCAGTGAAATAATGCCTGTCACGCTGCTATTGAAGGCACAATAAGGTGGCAACCAAACTGAGAATTGTCCAGATAAAACCAGAAACAGCTGCAAGGCCCAAACTCGCCTCTTGGCCAAATCCAGTGATGCACTGCCTTGCCATCCAGAGTCCGGGAGAGATTTCAGGCTGAAAGGAATGAGTTTCTCTCTGATGCACTGAGTTGGTCCAAAGTGTTAGGATGGGGAGTGCCTGGAGCTGCCTTCACCAACCTGGTGCCTTTCTGATACATTGGAACTACAACTCCCATGAGCCACAGCTGGCTGGGACTCCTGGAAGTTGTAGTCCAAAATTTATGGAGGGCACCAGGTTGGCAAAGGCTAGCCTTGAGGGAGGCAGGGAGATTCCATGGGACTCAGCGAGGGGCAGGGGGGAATCCATCTCACCCAGGAGAGAGGGCAATTCCCTGGGAATTGGGCCAGTGAACAGCATTCCTGTTGAATTTGGGGGTGCTCAGCGTACACTTCTTGCCTGAACAACAGGATTATTCTGATCACGTCTGCGCAGGCCGGGAGATTTATTGACTAGTCTCTTCTCCATCACAATCCCAGGAAGAATTTCCTCCAAGCTTTGCAGAGCAAAAGTGGCAGGGAAGGAGAGAAAGGAGGGTGGAAAAAGAGAAAGAGAGAAGGGGAGAGAGAGAGGCGACTTCAATTGTCTGTTAATTAAGTGTTTCGAATTGGCCGTGGATCTGCGTGGCGTAATAGGGCATTAGAGGGCAGGAATGGATTTTGTGCAGGCTTTTTCAGCAGCTACAGGATGGATCAGGAGGAGAGTGCACAGCGCAGAGTTCCAGCAGCACCGTCCATGCCTAGCCCTGCTTGGCAACTAGAATTGCCATTTGGCAACTTGGAAGGCGGGTTGGAGGAATGTGATGTGACAAAAGCAAAATCATCCCTCTGCTGACGAGACCCATTGCCACTGCACCAGCAACTTTTGCTGCCACCTCTCCTTGAGTTTTCTACCCCACTTGTAACTAAGAACTTGTACCTACCTGGGTTTGCTTGTTTCCTCCTCCCTCCTAATTTATTTTCCTTTAGTAACATGCCTTTTCAGTAAGTCTGGGGGATGATACTGCATATTTTTTTTTTTTTGTGAGAGATTTATAAGCTGCTCTAGCAGCCTTTTATTTTGGTGTAAGAGCAGGGCTTGGTTTTTTTTAATATGCAAATCTTTAGACAAATAACAACAAGCACATGTTATTATAAGGTCACAGACCCAGTAAAACAAATTAAAACTCCAAAACCATGCCATTAGTAACATACGCTGAGTTAAAATATATGGTACTTATATAAATAAAGCACAGAAGCTAACCAAGATATAATTATATTAACAAAATCCTTTTACCAGTCCTTGCAGCAGAAAAAAAAGAAATCTAGCAACTGATTATGTTATTATTCTGTTCATGCCAGCCAGTAAATAGGCCAAATACCATTCAGAGGTCCTTCCCTGGGAATTTAAGTAGGCGGAGAGTAAATGATCTACTCTGTAATAGCTGCATACATAGAGCGCATGCAGTCATGTCTCCATTGCTCCATATAAATGCCAGTCGCTGGCAGTTGTGGCTGGTGCCCATTGGGACTGGTGGGGCAGGAAGGAACCCAACAGGAAGCAAGGAACCCAACAGTAGGTGGCACCAGAGCAAACAGCAGGCAGATCCAGCTCATTCTAGCTTTGCTCCCCATCTGCACTATACATTTAAAGCAGTATCATGCCACTTTAAACAGTCATGGCTTCCACAAAGAATTCTGAAAACTGTAGGGTGACAAAAGTTGTTGTGAGACGTTTATTCCCCTCACAGAGTTACAGTTGGCAGAGTGGTTTAACAGCCAGTTCCTTTTCCCAGAAAACTCTGGAAATTGTAATTCCATGAGGGGAATAGGTAAAGGTAAAGGGACCCCTGACCATTAGCTCCAGTCATGGCCGACTCTGGGGTTGCGGCGCTCATCTCGCTTCATTGGCCGAGGGAGCCGGCATACAGCTTCCGGGTCATGTGGCCAGCATGACTAAGCTGCTTCTGGCAAAACAGAGCAGCGCATGGAAACGCCGTTTACCTTCCCACCGGAGTGGTACCTATTTATCTACTTGCACTTTGATGTGCTTTCGAACTGCTAGGTTGGCAGGAGCAGGGACCGAGCAACGGGAGCTCACACCGTTGCAGGGATTCGAACCGCCAACCTTCTGATCGGCAAGCCCTAGGCTCTGTGGTTTAACCCACAGTGCCACCCGCGTCTCTTATGAGGGGAATAGGGGTATCCTAACAACTCTCAGAAGCACTTATGCTCTGGAACACTAGAGTTAAGCTCTGGGAGAGCTGAAGTCTCCCCCACCCCACCCCACAACTTGGAGGGGGGCATGAGCTTCTAGGCAGACTTGCTTCTCCATCACTTCTCACTGTAATGATCTAAGCCAGCCTTCCCAGCCTAGTCCCCTCCAGGTGTTTGGGGCTGCACCTCCCATGTGCTGGCTTGGACTGGTGCAAGTTAATAGTAAGAAACATCTGGAGAGCACCCAGGTCAGAAAAGGCTGGGCTAGGCTCTTTGATCATTCTTTCAGCTCAAGTCGCCAGGAATCGAGCAATTCCTTATGTCACCCATCTCCAGCCTGGTACTGTTTGGGGTAGCGACCACTCCCACCAGCCCCAGCCAGCGCATGGCTTATGTCCTCTTTGCAATCACATCTAAAGCGCTGTCACATGGAAGATGGATCAAGCTTGTTCTGTGCTGCTCCAGAGGGTGTGACCCATACCAATGGATGCAAATAAGAAAGGAGATTCTGATGAAACATTAAGAGGAACTTTCTGGTGGTAAAAGACCCCTGTCAAAGGCGACTATGGCAGGAGTCAGCAAACTTTTTCAGCAGGGGGCTGGTCCACTGTCCCTCAGACCTTGTGGGGGGCCGGACTATATTTTGGGTGGGAGGAAAATAATGAACGAATTCCTATGCCCCACAAATAACTCAGAGATGCATTTTAAATAAAAGGACACATTCTATTCAGTAAAAACACGCTGATTCCTGGACCGTCCGCCGGCTGGATTTAGAAGGCGATTGGGACTCATCTGGCCCCTGGGCCTTAGTTTGCCTACCCATGGACTATGGGGTTGCGGCACTCATCTCGCTTTCAGGCCGATGGAGCTGGCATTTGCCCATAGACAGCTTTCCGGGTCATGTGGCCAGCATGACTAAACTGCTTCTGGTGCAACGGGACACCGTGACAGAAACCAGAGCGCATGAAAACACTGGTTACCTTCCCGCCACAGCAGTACCTATCTATCTACTTGAACTGGTGTGCTTTCAAACTGCTAGGTTGGCAGGAGCTGGGACAGAGCAACGGGAACTCTCCCCCTTGCGTGGATTCGAACTGCTGACCTTCCGATCGGAAAGCCCAAGAGGCTCAGTGGTTTAGACCACAGCGCTACCCGCGTCCCTTTTCTGATAGTAAGTGCTGTTCAACAGTTGAATGGACTCCCTCAGAAGGTGGTGGACTCTCATTCCTTGAAGGTTTTTAAACAGAGGCTGGATGGCCATCTGTCAGGGATTCTTTAGCTGTGATTCTTTAGCATTGCAGGGGGTTGGACTAGATGGCCCTTGCGATCCATTCCATAGAACTCTACGGTTCTATTATTCTATGGCTGCCAGGCTGCAAATGTTTTGCTCTTCTAAAAGAAGACTCTCTGCGTTACATTCTGAGCTTTGGAGCAGGGAGAGTGGGGAGGGGTGTTTGGGGGTGGTATCTTGGCTGATACACCTTAAAAGGTTTGTTTTCATGTTGTACTCTCACTACTTACACAATCAGCCTGCTCTCTCTGCCATGACATGATGCTGCTGCCGGAGGCTTCGCTGGAGCTTTGCTGCCCCCTGCTGCTCTGCACTGGGAATGTGAAGTAGTTTTCAAGAGCGGGGCTTCATTTCAGCCTAGCCAGAATGCTCCAGCAAGTTTCTAGCCTTCCAGATGCCAGTGTGGTGTAGTGGTTAAGAGCGGTGGACTCGTAATCTGGGGAACTGGGTTTGCGTCCCCGCTCCTCCACATGCAGCTGCTGGGTGACCTTGGGCCAGTCACACTTCTTTGAAGTCTCTCAGCCTCACTCACGTCACAGAGTGTTTGTTGTGGGGGAGGAAGGGAAAGGAGAATGTTAGCCGCTTTGAGACTCCTTTGGGTAGTGACAAAGCGGGATATCAAATCCAAACTCATCGTCTTCTTTTCTCACGCCACGCGCATGGCCATCTCCACTTGGTTGCTGATTATTTCTCCAGGATTTGGGAGTCTGGGTGGCAGAGCGTCCAAATGGTCCCCTGTCCCCTGTCCCATTATGAATCCACTTGCAGAGTGTTTCTGCACATGCAGCCCAGGAATGGGATCTGGGCCTGCATTTGCTCCTAATGACACACACTAAATCCCGAGGATCCATGAAAGCTTAGGCTACAAGATAGCCTTCCCCGGGCTGCTGATGCCCTCCAGAACATAGAACAATAGAACAATAGAATTGTAGAGTTGGAAGGGATCACCAAGGGTTATCTAGTCTAGCCCCCTGCAATGCAGAGACTGATGGGAGCTGTCATCCAAAACATCCAGAGAGCACCACCAGCCTGGGGAACAGTGCTGCTCTATGGAAATCTATTAGCCTTTAAGGTGCAACTGGACTCTTAAGGGGAAGGGCTACAGGTCAGCAGTAGGGCATCTGCTTTGCATGCAAATCCCAAGCTCAGTTCCTGGCACCTCCAGGCAGAGTGGGAAAAGCCTGAGGAGCTACTGCCAGTCAGTGCAGACAGTAGTGAGCTAGATGGACCAGTGCAGCCAGACTCAGCATCAGGCAGCTTCCTACGTTCTTCCGGTTTTTGTTGTTTTCACCTGCCTCAAGGGAAGGTGTCTTCTGTTTCCCTGTCTGAGCAAAGGAGAAAAGACTCGTGGGAATGTCTCCTGCTCAAGCTCTGTGGGATGGAGCAGGAGCTGCACCAGAGACAGGCCCTTCCAGTTAGCCCCCCTACCCAGGAGCAATGGCTCCCTTCTGACACCCCATGCTCCGCTGGCAGCATTCGTCAGCAGCATATTTCCTTCCATGGCAGCTGCCACCTGCATTAACATAATTAATTATATTAGGGGCTGGTGGATTAGCCAATTATGAATGTGCCGATGTTCTAATTTTCCTTTAATTAATTTGTTTTGTTTACAATGCAGCAACATCTGTAGTGTCCCCACTGGACTGTACCAGGAATGAGGCAGGACGTTTCTCCTGGGAACTGGGAACTCTTCCGCATGACAGAACTGTCTTTGAAAATCCATCATTTATTTCTAGGTTGATGTTTAAATACACATTTGAAGGGGCCAAGCAACTCTTGGCTGCATCGGCCAGCAGCCATCCTCTCTTCTGCTCATCAACATCTATGAAATTTTCCTGCTTAATAAAACTTACCAAGCATCCTATAGCAAGAGTTGCTTTGAACTGCCATCCGCAAAATCCATTAACACAGCTGAGAGATTTAAGTGCTGTGTGGGTCATTTTCTCCCTATTATCATTTTCTCAGTATTTGCCCAGCCATGCCTACACTAAGTTTGAAGATATATATTAACATTTGTAGAGGGCTGGAGGCAGCTTAAAAGAAGAATCGAATTTCACTTTCATTGCTGGTCAAAAAGGTTTTTCAGGTTTTGTTAGTGCATCAGAAACCTGCTGCACCTGTTTGGCCAAATAAGACCAGAGGATAAAATAAATGTTTGTGTATACTCCTGGGACAGAACTGATGCCTAAGAGAACATTTAGTTCTCTGGAAAACTATTATCTGACTCTAGCTTGGACACAGAGCTTTTAAGTGCAATCCATGTTATGGGACGTGGGTGGCGCTGTGGTCTAAACCACTGAGCCTAGGGCCCTAGAAGGTAGGCGGTTTGAATCCCCACGACGGGGTGAGCTCCTGTTGCTCGGTCCCAGCTCCTGCTGCCCACTTAGCAGTTCAAAAGCATGTCAAAGTGCAAGTAGGTACCACTCCGGCAGGAAGGTAAACAGCATTTCCATGCGCTGTTCTGGTTCTCCAGAAGCGGCTTAGTCATGCTAGCCACATGACCCAGAAGCTGTAAACCAGCTCCCTCAGCCAGTAAAGCGAGATGAGCGCCGCAACCCCAGAATCGTCAGCGACTGGACCTAATGGTCAGGGGTCCCTTTATCTTTACCTATGTCTGGAAGGAGTGGAGGAAAGCCAAGTATGTATAAGTCCTAAATCTCAACGGGAAGTGCTCTGGCCATAGCAAGAGACTGATGTCTAGATCCCCCACTTTCAGATCACCTTCTTCCTATCCAGTTGAGAAAACAAGGTCCCAAGTGTGGCCTGCTACATACATTGGGGTGATGACATGCTGGGTTGTCATGGCAGTTGTGAAGTCCTGAGCCACCCCAGAGCCAGGCGCCTCAACATGGATGTTGAGGTCCCCCGAAAAGCAGCAGTCTGAGTCCTCAACACCACCTCCCAAACCAGCTCTGTCAGCTCAGGCAGGCAGACTGCTAGGTGGTAAACCAGCAGAAACCCTAATCTGTGCCAGTTGTCCAGTGCCAAGAACAAACCATCTAGTTCCCTCCTCAAGTGGACAGCGAGCCTGGAGAGAGAGATGGAATCTCTGTAGGCTATAGCAACCCACCTTCCCCGACCAACTCATTCTTGCTCACCCACCCAGAGCTCAGTGATACAGACCAGATCAGCCTCCTCATCCACAATCAGATCATAGATGAGGGAGGTCTTCAGAGCCAACCTAGCATTCAGCAACAGCAGCCACAGACTCAAGGGCCAGTGGTGGAGCTACCTGTTGCGGCACTGGGAGCAGTGTACATCCGAGGGCATGGCTGGTGCACGTCCCAGGGGGCGTGGCGTGCACCGCAATTCCCCGGGTGTGGGGCTGGAGCTGGCACATGGCAGAGTCACTAACTGCCTCTGCTGTGTGCCCCTTACCTGGCCTGCCCCACTGCCCACACCATAGCTCCCCTTACGCTCAGTTGCTTCGAGCACAGTGCTGATAATGCCAAGACTACAGGCTTGACCCCCGTAAGAGACAGCTGCATGGTCCCCTCTGTTGCACTACATGAATCACAGGGTCTCTTCCAACTCTATGGTTCTGTACCGAACCATTGTGATTGCGGTCCCCTCTGCTCTCCCCAGCTTCCCTCTGTTATAAGAATTTCAAGGTCTCAAATATAGAATAAATATTCATAAATGAACACATATCTAAACGTATGAACTATGTGTCTGAAACAGTACAGGAGAGCAATCCTGAAGCCATTTTGATTCTCCCAATGACCTCAAATATTCCTCTGCAGTAAGGGAGGCAAATGGGGAAAGGCTACCCATTGTCTTTTCGCTTACAAATCCTGACAAGGGCATATTTGTGTATGAACAGGGTGAGCCTGTGATCTGGATTCGGGAACTAAAGTATTAACCATCACAAAAGAATGGCCAGTCTGCCCAGGTAATGCAATCAGCGACCATTATCAGGTATCCTGGCAGACAGGATTTCTGCTGTAGACCACCTCCTATGATGTATGCATGATGATTGGGGGGTCTTTGGCTAAGGGGGCTGGGCAATGTCAAAAGTCTTTAAAGGTTCCTGCACACTTTTGTTCAGCATCTTTCCCTCCTTGGGAGGAGGGGAGAGAACTCTGTTGCATCAGAAAAATAAAGATCTGCCTTGGTTTCCACTGGATCCTGCCTCCACCCGTTCTTCTCATGGACTTAGGGGACTCAGAGTCCCATGGGAAGTTGGGCAGCAAAAGCCAAACCCCAATTTTTACATCACCTCCCTCCCACACAACAGCAACAATACAAAACAAAATCAACCACAAAAATTAAACCCAAAACAGGCAAAAACACTTTAAAACAGGGCAAGGCCGTCACCCAAAAGGTGATGTTAAAAGGGTGGCTTGCACTGATGGTGAGCCTGACCCCATCTTGTATTCCACCGGTACATTACTAGAGGAGGTCAAATATAGAATACATATTTATAGCAGTATAATTAGCAAGAGAAGATATTGTCTTAAACGTAGAATATATCCTCTGCTGTTGCTGCCAATGGTGGCTCATGAGCAGCCTTAATTTGCTGGCCTGTGACTGGGTCCCATCCAAAAACAGCAACTGTCTGAAAGTGCGTCATAAAACATCTTTCTGAGCAGAAGGGGACATTGAGGTGCCAATGGTGTACTCTGCCCAATAGGGGGCAGCAGAGAGACCTCTTTCCAAAGCCCTGCGGGAACTGAAGGTGGAATAATAAAACGATGCACTTTAGCACCATTTCCCAGCCAGATCAAGCTTGAACCTCTCCACCGCTTTCTTGCAGAGCAGATAGAAGCTGTTCACAGGCAACCTCATTAGGAGGAATTAACACATCAGCTTTTGACAGCCTGGCACCCTCAAGGTGTTGGCAAAGGCTGAACTAACTGAAGAAACATCTCCCTCACACCCACCCCCTGCATTTTATCCTCACAACAACCACCCTGTGAGGTAGATTAGTCCGAGAGACAGTGACGGGCCCAAAGACACCCAGGGAGCATCATGGCTGAGTGGGGATTTGAACCCTGGTCTCTTCTTGGTCTTAGTCCAGCATTCTGGTTTTCACACGTCCTTCTGCAAAGCTAAAGTAGCTTTTCAACCAGCTCCAAACAGATCCAGTCCCACGGTTGTTTCCCTCTAGCTGGATCATCTTTACAACAGGGATGAGGAGCCTGTGCCATAAGAACATAACCAAAGCCCTGCAGGATCAGGCCAATGTCCTATCTAGTCCAGCAGCCTGTTCTCGCAGTGCCTGAACAAATGCCTGTGGGAAACCAGCAAGCAATATTCTCCTTTGTGAATTGGGTGTCCTGAGGGAGTGAGTTCCATAGTTTAACGAAGTTCCTTTAACCCCTCCTGAATCTTCCAGTATTCAGACCCCCGAGCCGCCTGAAAGAAAGAATCCGTTCTGTGATTCTCTTCGTCTAGCGGTTTTTTCATCTTGCGAAGCAAGCCCATTGAAGGATTAGCGGATTAGCGCTATTAGCGGCTTTTAGCGGCTTATCTGCTGATCGGATCAGCTGATAAGCAGCTTAGCGGCTTAGAAAAGGGGGGGAGGAAAAAAAACCAGCAGGAACTCGCAAGACATTGTCGTCTTGCAAAGCAAGCCCAAAGGAAATTCATTTTGCGAAGCACCTCCAAAACGGAAAACTCTTTCGTCTAGCGAGTTTTCCGTCTTTCGAGGCATTCGTCTTGCGGGGCACCACTGTATAGGGAAGTTTAAAAAAAAAATTATGTTTTTATATATGTTGGAAGCTGCCCAGAGCAGCTGGGCAACCCAGTCAGATGTGGGGGGGTATAAACAGTAAAATTATCATTATGGAATGGGACGTCCCTATTCACACCACAGAAATGTTGGAGGGTATGGTATCTGTCCCTCCTTGGCACAATCCCTGCTGTGTCTGTGTCTTCCTCCTGGCCCTCCAGAAGCTTTTGCCCTACTAAGCAGACAGGAGCAACACCGTCAGTTAAGGCTGCACTTAGCGCTGAAACAGAAAGTTTCCTGGTTATCAGCAGGACCCACCAGCACTACCCCCTGGCTTTGTTTGCTGTCCCTGGGCACAGAGCGGGAGACAGAAGCTAGCGCATGCTGGGGCAAAGGAGACTCCTCCTCAAGCACTTGGGAGTTCTGTAGATGAGCCCCAGCCCTTTGCTGCTTTCTGACCATCACATATGCCACCCTGAAGCCAAAAAACACGTCTTTGGTTGTCTGTTTGAAAAGCAGCAAAGATCAGCGGCTGGAAATAAGACGGCAAGGGGGAAACAAACTTAGTTTGTGTTCAAACTGGGTAGGAGGTCAGGGGGGTGGGGGTGGAGAGAAAGAAGCAGGAAAAAAGCAGCTCCTGTTCCAGAGAAGCTGCAAACAATGACATAGTTAGGGTAGGTTTAGACTCTGGACTTAATATCTTACCAGGGCTGGGAGGGGCAGTCTTTGCAGGCATCAGTTGTGTGTTGTTTACCTTCGTTCCAAATGTAGTTCATGCTCATTTTGCTGCTTGGGGCCCTGAACTTCTGCCCTGATGGTGGCACAGCTGGCCTTAAAACAAGGCTGCAGGGCCAGCACAATACCTGTTCTGTCTTCATAGAGCTGTCCTCTGGGCACAAAGTGTTGCATGGTCAATGGATGGGCAACTGAGGTGGGATTGATCATTTGGGCTGGAGGGTGGTGAAGGGAGAGAGTCCCATCTTCTTCAGAGGTAGTGTTCCTTTTCTGATTCCTCTCATGTGCCTTGAAGGGGTGTCCCCGGGAGGCATGGTGGGGATGTCCCAGGGAACGTTGGCCAGAATGATAGAAGGCTTATTCCTTACAAAGGCTGCAGTGAACCAGTGTCCTGCGGTGAAGAGACCTTTCTAGTTGCCCAGGAATTTCAGATTCTAAATAATTGTTGGGAATGTGCTGTTTTGCATTTGGGTGTTGGTGTTGTTTAACTGTCTTGTGCTTTATTTTGTTTATTTGTTGGTTTCAAATCACACTTGTATGTTCTGCAAATTCATTTTATTCACCCTTTTATAAGCTGCCATGGAATCCTGTGATGAGGTTAGAAATATGAGCCACATGCTCAGAGACATTAGTGAGAGGCATTATGAGGGAGAAGGGGTGGCGGTGGCGGCAAGGAGAGTTCTGCTTATTAGTAGATGGGGACTCTGCTGAGGCATGAAGGCTGCCCAGCAACACCAACCCCTGAAGGCAGTCCAAAGGAGAGCCAACACAAGGCCACATAAAAGTGGGTCTGGGAAGCAGTGGAGTTCACCTGGCTTACCTGGTGTGCCAACAGAGTACCTGCAACATTTCAAAGAGCTGGCACTGCCTGCTCTGGGCCCTTTCATTGGAGCAACAGAGGTGAAGTGTGAGAAAGGACTTTTGCAGGTCGTATAGAAATCACAGAATGCCCTCCTTGGAGAGACCAATTAGATTTTATTTTCATATCTGGAGGCACTTTTTAAATTGCTCATTTAAGCAGACTTTTAATATTTATAATGACAATTTTATTATTAGGCTTTAAAATAAAAATAAATAAATAAAAATATGCTTTTTAAATGTTTTCATCACCTTTTTATTATTGATGTTCTATAATGTGTTTTTAATGTTGCACACCGTCCTGGGATTTTTTTGATAAAGGGCAGATTGTTTTTTTGTTTGTTTATTAAATGAATGAATGTTAGTGCAGCTTTCACCAAGCTGAGGATTACACGGCATGGATCTCACAAAGTGATCTCTAGTTTGTGAAAGTTTATGATGTAAGGCAGCCTTTGCAAAAGTGGTGCCCTCCAAAGGCTTCCGACTACAGCTCCCATCAGCCCTAGCAAGACAACCTTCTTTTCATTCATTCATTCATTCATTCATTTAGAATAGCATTTGCGCCCTGCTCCTCAGGGTCAGAAAGGCTTCCAGTGTGGATGATTTACAAAAGATTAAAACAAACTGAAAGACTTGCAACTAAAAGCCGCAACACAAAAGGAAAAAGGGATGAAGGGTGAAGCAGGGGGAGAGAAAACCCAGACACCAATTCTTAAAGTTAAATAGTTTTCATAATGACCAGCTGGAATTGAAAGATTACATTCTCTTGGAATGGAGGATTCTCTCAGGCTACAATCCTTCCTTCCTAGGTACTATATGCAAAGTGGAATTGGTAGCATATGTTGGCTATGTTAATAAAGTTTTAATTTAGGCACACCTGTGCCTCACCATATAATGTGGAACTGATCATTACTCCCGCGAACAACAAATGCAGCCTATGGAAAGTAGAACGGTGGGTTTCAAGGCTAGTAACAAACAAGCATCATTTTTAAAGAGCAATTATCTCCCTCCATCAAATGGGGTAATAGAGATACTCTAATTACCAGACACGACTATTGGGCAACTGGGGATTGTAAAGTTCGCTTTTAGCAGCAGCCGTTAAAAGACACTCTCTCTCCCTCCCCCTCCCTTTATTAATTTATTTAAAGCACCTACCCCATGCATTTGCCCAAAAGGTTCTCAGGATGGCTTACAAATCAACAAGAAAAACTGCCATTAGACTATCTCTAGAATAATTACCATTTATACTAGTTAAACACCAGCAATCCATATGCAGTAAAATGATATATAGTTCAGCTAAAAGCAGGCCCCTTCTTGCATTAAGAAGACGAGAATGAAAATGCACCCTCTGCAGCTTTTTGGAAGGCGAGGGTGGGCTTGGTCTGCCAGAGCTTCTTGGGAATTGATTACAAAGCGATGACCCTCCCACTAAGAGAGACGCTTTTTAATTCTGGGCGAGGAAGAAACCTCAAAGATCGCTGTATGCAGACAAACACATCCCACATAAGTAACTAATCCTCACCCCTTAGGTGATTCGGACAATAACTAAAGGCCTTTGAGTTTAATACACCACTTTGTAATGGTATTCAGAAACTAATCAGGAGTTTTAGCACAGGGTACTGCTCTACCAGATCAGAAGGTTGGTGGTTCAAATCCCCACGAAGGAGTGAGCTCCCGTTGCTCGGTCCCTGCTCCTGCCAACCTAGCAGTTTGAAAGCAGGTCCGTGCGCTGCTCTGGTTCGCCAGAAGCAGCTTAGTCATGCTGGCCACATGACCTGGAAGCTCTCTGCAGACAAACGCCGGCTCCCTCAGCCTATAGAGCGAGATGAGCGCTGCAACCCGAGTCATCTGCGACTGGACCCAACGGTCAGGGGTACCTTTACCTTTACTTTTACTGGTCTACACAGGCCACAGGCACTAAATCCAGGATGACTTGAAAAGAGCTTTGCGCTAATGCAGCCTTCCCTGTTATGGTATAGGGTGGGACTGATGGGAGTCCAAAATATCTAAAAGGGCATCAGGTTGAGGAAGGCTGCACTAGCAGATGACCTGCCCTAGGAGGAGGAAGAGGATGGCTATGGAAGTGCAACTCTGTTGGTTCTCCTGAATCTGTCAGCAGCTTTTCATTCCATTGGCCATGGTATCCTTCTGCACCAACTAGTCAAGATGGTTCTGGGAGGCAGTTTCATGGAGACTTCAGTCCTTCCTGCAGGGAAGGTCCCAGAAGGTACTACAGGGAAAGTGCACAACCCAACAGAACAACGAAAGGCCGACCGCAAAGTTGCTCACGGCCATCTCTAAAAAGGAGTTTTGAAGAATCTACAGGCAAAGGCTTAAGTTCCACAGTGGAAGACAACTCTTGGGTCACCTGCATGCATCACATCATGGACAAGATCCTCGGGGCATACCTCTCAGATTACACATGGATGCTACACTTATGCTCCTCAAACACTGATGTCCCAAGGGACCCTCTTCTTTACTTGCTTGTGCAGTTGCCCTGTTGCTGGTGGGTGGATTTGTTACATATGATCAGGGATGCTGCAGACTGTTACTGACATGTCTTAGAAGCACATCTAAATCTTGGATTCCTACAGCTTCTGCCTGCCATGTGAAGCTAGCTAGAGCAGCTACTCAACCAAACAATCTGTTCTAAGAAACTGAAGCTCACAAAGTAATCCTTTAGCAGCTACTCTATTCTGCAACATCAAAGGTCCTTGATAGCTCACTTTTATCTTATTTATGTGTAACTGATCTGTATGCCTCCACAAAGTGGCACCTTTGCCTTAACTCACCAAGAAAAATGGGGGAGTGGGAGGCACTGCACAGTTTTGAAATAGATACCACATGCATTAAAAGTCAAATTACAGATTGCCATAATAATAAGCTATTATGGTGGTGGGGGGAGTGTTTAAAAATATAGTCATTGTCCACGTGCCTTATGTTAAAAATAACTCCATTAAATGACTTGCTTTTGCAATTAAGGCTACCCATCAAGCTTGAAGATTATAACTGTTTTTTATTGCCATAAGAATAAATCCATGTTGTACAATACAGGGCCACTTAAAGGAAAGTTATGCAGCTATATTTAAAGATTGTTTCCAGCAAATCAAATAAATGCATTATGAAACAATGTTTGCAACTGGAAGATCTATTATTTTTGCTCACTTTTGCAATTTTGCCTCCCTACTTTCCTATTTGCACCAACAACAGCAGGAGGGTCTTGCTTTATTTCTTTATACCTTGAGTCAAGTGAAGCTCCACAGGTCCTGGAGCAATGACTGAATGTAGCAGTGGGTTGTGTGAGGGCCAATAAGCTGAAGGTGAATCTCAATAAAATAGACTGAGTGTGTGGCTTGGGTAAGTTACCTGCAAAGGATGAGGATGAACTCTGTCTGTCAACAGGGGAATGGAACCACCAGCCAACGGGTCAAATTTGGACCAGGACAGGTCCCAATATGGCTTACACTCACCAGCCTCGCACCTGATTTCCCATGTGGAACTCAAACATGCAGCTGATCCCTGCAGGAAGCTGCTTTCTCCACCCTATGCTTGTGTAGCAGGAACCCCCCCCCCAATCATTCAGTTTGTACAAACTTCACACACACTCACACTCACACATTACATACGCCACATTTCTGTTATAAATTCATAGAAAAATCAACCATACATCGGATTTGCACTGTTCCATTTTTATTTTACTCCATATGACAAGGACTATCAAAGGGGGGGGTGGCTTGGTTCTGGTCAGCCATAATCCCTTCCACATACCAGCACATCCACAGGAGCCCTGCCCAGTTGCTATGTCAACCCTGATAATCCCAGACAGAAGACAATCAAAATCACAAAGAACTTGCATATGGTAGTGGATTCAGCATGGACTGAAACAAAGGACAATAATCAGATCTTCCCTCTGGGGGCAGGAAACTGCAAACTCCCCTTTGTCTCCTGGAAGTGACTCATGGGCAGGGGGAAAGGAGGAACCAGCCAGGTGACAGGACACTCAGGTTACCACAACTCCTCCCTCAACCCCTGCTTTCTGTAATGTGTGCATGATGTCAACCCCTCCTTTCTGTAATGTATGCATGATGTTTCTGGGGGTGGGCTTGACCTGGAGGATGGGAATTTCAAAAGTTTTTATAAGGTCTTGCAGACCATCTTTCTGGGTCTTTCCTCTCTCTTGCAAGTGAGGGGAACACCCTGTTGCAACAGTTCAATAAAGGCCAAGCCTACAGGCTGCTGTTTTGCTCCAAGTTATCCTGGTTGGTGTCTTTGTTTTTGTCCAAGGGAGCCCTCGGATTTTTCCGGTAACACTTGGGACTTGGAAAGCACCAAGCGGGCCTGGCAAAGCCCCTTGAGCTGCAGCTTCCAAGCGCCCAACAACCAGCTGGCTTTTGGGTGCTTGGGAAGTGCTGTGTAAGAATCTTTACAGGTTGCCCCACCCACCTGTCAAGGATCTGGGCTGTTAGACCCAAAAGGTTCCCCACCTGTGCTCTGAAGAGTGGTTTACCAGGGAAAGCGGAAGGGCAAACAGAAAGCTCAGACCTATGCTTTCTAGAAGTGGGACAAAAAACTGTGGACAAACCTATAGTCGGTAAGTTCTGCTTGATTTGCTGTTGCTGCTGGAGGCTGAGCTGGCTTCCACATCAAGGAGCATCATTTTCCAGCTATGGCTCATTTGCCAGCTATAGCCATCCCTTCACAGGAGAACCTGGTGAAGTGACCCATGCACTGTTAACTTCAAGGTTGGGCTAGCGCAATCCACTCTGTATGGGGCTGCCCCTGAACTTGGTTTGGAAGCTGCAGCTAGTGCAGAATGCAGCAGCTAGGTTGTTAGCTGGAATGCCTTACACCACCAGAATGCAACAACTATTCTGAAAGAAATGCATTTGAGCTGAAGCATTTGGGACTATTGGTTTTGCAGGTGCCTTTCTGAAGTTAATAAAGAAACATTTGCTTTCTGCTTTTGCATGCTACAAGCTGATTTTGGAGGGGATGGAGAGGCCTGCTGCTAGAAAGAAGACTCTGGATCAGATATTCCTTCCCAATCTTATGGTCCTATTGCATTTTACTAGCAAAATGCTATCAACCAACTCTGCAGGATACAGGTTGTTGGAAACCTAAGTTTAGTAACTTTTTGCAACTTCAATGAAGCTTTGGGTCTACCTTGAACCTCTTCATACACAATACATCTAGACAATTCCTCTTATAACAATTAACAAAGCTTTTATTGCTATGAACAGCTTAACAGAAAAACAGAAAAATCTGTCATGCTAGCATTCTGTATGCAGATAACATCAGTACCGACCCAACTTTCATCTTATAACATCAGTTTTTTGACCACTAGGGTCACTCTCTCTTACCCCACACAACCACATCTAATTTCAAAAAAACCCAGAAATAGTGGAACTTTATTCACTTGTATCTCTCACCATCAAACCCTTTTGTTCAGGAAGTTATTAAGCATGAATTTGCATTGTCATACTGGAGAATGCTTGTTTTCAGGCTATACTGAAATCAGCTTTGCCACAGACACTGTTTCAGATTTTGCATGCCAAGGCTCACACCATTTACAGAACCAATCAAGATGAACCACAGTGGCAAATGCATTATTTTAAAACCCAGATCTGCTCTGATCATTTAGAAACGAGGGAGTCCAATTTGATGGGTAACGGAGGGTGATAAACCTTCCACCTCTTGCAGCTTACACAGTCTGTTCCCCAATGTGATTTCCCCCTACCTGAATGCTGTTGTTGTTGCCATTAGAATTCCCACCTGCTGTTTACAATATGGTTGGCAGAGATCCAAGTCTCAATACATTGACCTGCAACTGTTGATTCCAATTTGGTAGAAAGAAAGCTTTCCAGGAAAATAGAGGTGGCCCTTTAACAAGTGGTGTGCAAACATTACTTGGCAAACCAGTCCATGTGGTATCATCTTCCTAACAAGAGGTGAAGATCACATTATCTCTCCCACTGGTTCTCCAGTTTTCTGGCCAGGTACAGAAGCATGGCAAGATTCTCCGTGGCAGGACAATACAGCTGACTGACTGACCAAAATTGTTACGTGAATGCTTAGTAAAGTTGGTCATCAGTATTCACCTCTTAGTGGCTTGCAAAATCATCACCAGTGGTCATAATGTTTTTTTCACCACAAGCACATTCTGAATATTGATCAAATCTTGCCAGAGGACAAGGATTATGAGAGTCATGAACAACAACAACAAAAGCAAATATATATTTTAAAAGTTGGAAAAGCACAAATCCAATATTAGGTGTCCCCCCCACGCTTTTTCCCTGAGATAAATTCTTAATTGCATTAGAAGATGGCTGCCATGCCTCACCACAATCTTTAAAGCCACCTTTCCCTTTCTTTGCATTTTGTTTTTAAACAACTACAGTTTAGTCCTTGAGGGCCACAAGGCTCTTAGGGCATCTGTGTATTAGGCCCCTGAGTCTGGAGATGGGACTCAACCTGCTGGATGAGGGATAAAGTTTCCTGCAACAATGAGTTGGGTTCTCCAGCAACATATGCAATGCAAGGAATCTGGGGCGAAGATAGAACCTGTGACACTTCGCAAGGTGGCAAAGCATCAGCACAAAGGATGCTCTGTAAGAATGAGGAATCTATTATGTTTGCTCCATCTGCTTCATGTTGATCTGGGCACACAGGCTCAGAAGACAAAAGAAGCTCAATAGTCTTCCAGATATGTGATTGATCAGAATCACCACAGAGCTGCACAAGATCCCTGTCCTGATGTGGCTGTGCTCCCAAGATTCCCAGACTCAAGTTGTTCCACTGTTCCACTGACCAAGAAGAACTACTTAGTGACTGGAGAGTATCACCTACAGGAAAGTGGTTGGCTTCATTTCCTGCCTCTTCATGCCGCAAAGAGGAAGGATCTCTATGAAATGTCTCTCCACCAAGCTCTTCAGGGTGAGCAAAGACAGCATCAGCTGCTAAAGGCTCTTGTCTTGGAAGGACTAGCAAGGGCCCCTCATTTCCACAGAGAAGGCTATCTATGGACAATTGTGGTGGTGGCAATGTCTGGCAAGTGTCCACTTGTGGAAGAGAAAAGCTATCAGCTCCAGTGCTGTCCTTTAAAGTGATATTCTTTCTTCTGGTTTTTGGTAAAGGATTAGATATTGTTTCCAAACTGCCTGTACATGTTCTCTTGGGCAGAATTAGTCCCAGCAACAAAGAAGGGTGGCATGGCTCAAGCCCTATGGAAAGAAAGAAAGCAAATAAACGAAATGACATGTTTCTGTAACTCTAGTGACAACCCAGAGACAAAAGCATGAGAATCTCAGCTGTTCTTAAAACAGGTGCCTTAGCTCCTAGGAAACTACAATAATTTGACTGCAGCATGCACCCCGACATTTTAAAAGCAAACTGGGGGGAGGGGCAAATCATTCAATAATTAAAAAAAAATCAAGTCCTTAAACCCACTAGCAATCATCTAACTTGTTTAGAAAAAAGCAGACGTGTACTGCTTTAGAAAATGTAAAATTTATGGTGTGTGTCTAAGGGTTTAACACCAGACACAGACTGAAGTGATGTAGTAGAATAATCCTTATTATGAAACTTCATTTACATGATGGAATCACTTCAATCAATTTGGTGCTTCCCACTGCCCTGCCTGCCTCTCTTCATCCCCTCACATCAGTCCTAGGAAATAGCATTCTTGATAAATGGACACATGATTCCCTAGCGCTTTGCAATGAGAAATAAAAGGATACCACCACTTCCAAATGTCAACAAATACATTTTAATATCCTGCTCCAGCCAGATGATCAAATTCTGTGCTGTCTCAGAATAGGCATGCAAAGGTCATATCAGATAACATGATGAAAAAGGCCAAGGGCAGAGGGATTCAGAAAAGTGGACTTTTTAAGATGACCAGCAATTGAAGGATTCTGCTCAGAGGGGCATACACATATCTGCCTCATATGCCAAACATTCAAGATTCATTTTCAAACTCTGCGAAGCTCCATCACTCCAGAAGCTCCAATATGCATACAGTGGTTCCAATGAGTACAGGCAGCTCCACAAAATCAGTAATGATCCAATTTGCTACACAAACCAGCTCCATGCGCATACTGGAGTCAGGGCCAACATCTAGGGAGGACTCAGAAGCCCCAGAATCCTTCAGTGTACTCCTTATTTTCTTTCCATGGCCTGTATTCTCTGGCAGATATTTTGCAATAATATATGCTAAACATCTGTTTCCTAGTTCCAAAATTTGGATTTGTTTTGGTAGCAAATATACAGAGCCTTGGCACCCTTGCCATTAGCACATGGCCTGGGTATTTTTCACTGAGTTACTCCAAGGGAAATGTCATTCTTCACATCATCCAGTACGTTATCCCTGGTGAATCAATGAAAATAATAAATGAATGGAAATAAAACCTACCCACATGACTGAAAAAATGAAAGTTTACTAGCCCCTTCTCTCTCCCCGCCCCGCTTTCTCCCCAACTCTCTTCTCCCCCAACTATATATGTATACATCAAAGTTTCACATCGAATATAACTGATCTGTAGAAAGAACTTTATGATCTGAAAATAGAGATGATGTATGTACTTTTGTAAGCCCAGAAAATCTTTACTAAAAAACATTTTTTTAAAAAAAGTCCTCTTGTTTGCCTTTACACCTTCTGCCTATCAGTGTCATTAGATTTCTACAAGCTTCTGTATGCTGAGAAGTAAAATTTCTCTTTCGTTTACCCTCTCTGTGCCACGGTACAAATAATCTTATAAACCTCTATCATGTCCTTCCCTCCTCAGTCTTCCCCACCCCCAATCTAACAAAACTGCTTATACAAACAAAATTCATGCAGAAAAGAAATTGTAGTAGAATAGCCATATTAGTTTACAGTGGAAAGGAAAATCTGAGTATTGACTTAATGTGGCACAAAGTGTTTTCCAGAAAGATATCTATGATAATTGTTCAATTCCACTTCCATGAACTTCAAGAAAAAGGAGAAAGATTTGTTCCCAGTTCCTACCTGGACCACCAAATGCATGCAGTTTAGAAGGCACAGGCTGGTAAGCTGCTAATGGCACCATGAATATCTCCATCTGGTTGCTGTCCACGATGCCATATCTCTGTTTATTGTTCAAGTAGGAATACAGAGTATTATAAGGGTCGAAGCCTTTGGGTAAGCTGGGGTGGAATCTTATCACTCCCATCTCCTGCGCAAACATGGGAAGAAAAAGAAAAGAAGCTATTATCAGGGAGTACAGAGCTCCTATGAAAAGGAACATTTTGCCTATTGAGCACCTGCTCTTCTTGTAAGTGTCAGGGCATTCAGGCCCACACAACACAGCTGCCAGATCAGGAGGGGCTCTGTGGCTGAAGAGCTTTTCACACCTCCTTTGGAAGAAAGCCTAACACCTCCCTTCTACCATCTGACTTACTGCCGCTGGTGCACCACTGTGGCCTCAAGCAACCCTACAGATCAGGTCAGGTCGGGATGAAAATTTCTTCAATCAAGAATAAGGGTGGCAGCAGGGAATGGCTCATCAAGTCTGGGGCCTGGAAATCACATCCACTCCTATAAGGTAAGGTCATGCTGGACTGTTTCTAGCTGCAGTTTGATTCAAAGCCAGAAGGCAGGGCCTGAAGATGGAGTGTCTTATCTGGCTCCCTGCTACCACTTTATAGTTGTTGGTAACTTCTAGGCTGCCACATCTGGCAGCAACTGGGGGTGGGTTGGGGGACATCAGATGCTGCACAAGATATCTGGGAGTTCCCAAGTGGTGTCCACTCCAGTTGTAGCCTCTCTGACGGAGAGGGAAGAAGAATGCATTTAGTTTCCAGTGGATGTGAGGCTTTGAGCCCTTCTATTCCCACATTAAGCTTCTAGTTCTTGCATTCTTTATCTCTTTCTTTCTATTTGTACTTTTGTTGTTTTTTTTATACAGTGGTACCTCAGGTTAAGTACTTAATTCGTTCAGGAGGTCCATACTTAACCTGAAACTGTTCTTAACCTGAAGCACCACTGTAGCTAATCGGGCCTCCTGCTGCCGCTGCGCCGCTGCTGCACGATTTCTGTTCTCATCCTGAAGCAAAGTTCTTAACCCGAGGTAATATTCCTGGGTTAGCGGAGTCTACATACCTGAAGTGTATGTAACCTGAAGTGTATGTAACCTGAAGTACCACAATACATTGCTCACTTCTAGCCATTAAGAGGCTCCGAGAAAGAACTTTCCCTGATCAAGGCAGGAAGATGACAGGAGTTCAAGAAAGATCCTGCCTCCTCAGAAAGTGTTTGTAAGCCCTACCTATTCCGGCCCACAGTCTGGTCCTTTACTATGTGCAACCGCAACACTTCTGGAAACAGGAAAGCGTAACAGAAGAGAGTTCTGGATGGTGCTGACATAATTTTTTTTTACTAGGAACTACCAACATACTAAGATAAAATCCTTGTACTTCAATAATAATAAATAAATAAATATTATACCCACCCACTCTGGGCGGCGTCCAACAGAACACTAAAATACAATAACTTATTAAACATTAAAAGCTTCCCTAAACAGGGCTGCCTTCAGATGTTTTCTATGGGTTTCTTTCCTTATAAATGCCCCACCACCATCTGTGTGATGGAACAGATTTGCATGTATAGGAAAGGCAAGAAGTAATTACTAAATTTATTCTTTAGCTCAGAAATTACAGATGTAACTATCAGGAGGCCCTAGATTGCTAAGAGCAATGTTATTCACCTTCTAATCTAGCTACAAGGGCTCATACTGTTCTTTGATTTATGCTGAGCATCTGGTGTTGCAGTATACTGGGTGTTACTTACTTACTTACTTACTTACTTACACACACACACACTAGGGCTGGGCAATATGATGATATATCATCCAAAACCAGTTTGAAGTCTATAGTGTGATATTGGTTTCATAGTTTTTGACCGGGCAATATGTCATGAATCATGATATGCGCTAGGGCTATGCAATATATCATCCAAAACCAGTTTCAATACCATACCATGATACTGGTTTTATCATTTTTGATCTGACAATATATTGTGAATCACAATGTGTGTGTGTCTGTGTGCTATGCAAAAATCACAATGTGGCGAAAACCGTAAAACCAGCCAATGCCTCTACATAGCTCCATTGTTATTTCAGACATTATGATTTATCAGTATAATGCAATGTTTAGCTGGTGATATATCACAAAGTTGAAAAGCAGATATCGCCCAGCCCTACTGTTCACCTCTACATAGTTCCAGCCTTATTTCAGACACCAAGATATATTGGTATATCACAACACTTAGGTGGTGATATATCACGATGTTGAAAACCAGATATCTCCCAGCCCTAACACAAACACCTTAAAACAATGTCATTAAGCTACAGCCCTAAAACAATTCAGAGCAAAACTACAATCCTTGAATGATATATCCCTGGACCCAAGGACTCAGTGGAAATATCAACCAGCAGAAAAGCAAAGTCTGGATGAGAGAACTTTTGTTCAGAGCTGCATCTGTGCTACCTTCCCTATACAGATGACACACATGCACCTGCAGAACTACCTATGGTAAATACAGAAGCAAAAAATCTGCTACATAGCTGATGCTATATAACATGTAATTTGGCTCCAAATCCCACTCTTTACAAAGGAGGATCCTGAGGAGGCACAAATCTGCATTGGATCTTCCCGATGGGGCTGTGGGAACCTTCAAGGTCAACTGTGGTATCAAATAAGCAACAGAGTCTGATTAAAATAAGAACCTTTCAGAGAGATACCTTGCTGTTTGCTGGCCATACGCTGTCTAGACAGGCCCAGACATCCTCAGGGAGAATACAGCCCCTTCCCTGTAGAAGATGTGGTAAGGCCTAGACGAATCAAAAGAGCATAAAGAACACTATCATAAGAGAAATCCACATGTCTGTGATTGAATTTTGTTTTCCAACAATACACTGATCTAGTGGAAACAGATCTAGAATGAACATTATCTTAGCAATCCTCCTAGGGCTGTTTTAAGGGCAGCAGTTCTATCCTTACTGAAGATGGGGAGTGCAGGGAGGCTTCCTAAAACTTTCATGGCAGAAATATGATTTGAAGGATGGATTTTCCATCTCATAATTTACTGTCTTAGTGCACTACAGCAGCTTTATGACTTATTGTCGCAATATCAGAATCCCTGGAACATCAGTTTCAACTTAACCAGGGAAGAGTAAAAAGATACCTTATTTTGTCATCTCTTTTTACCCTGCTGCTCTAACAGACAGTAAGGCTTATTTAGCAGTTGCTTATCCCTCCTCCAGAGCTATTAGGACTTGGTCAGCACATCCCACCCAAGAAGCAACATAAAAGGGATGCTCTGATAATAGTGGCAAGCTTGCTGAAAGTTCTTAAATGGGTGG
Organism: Podarcis bocagei; assembly: GCF_964188305.1. Taxonomy (NCBI): domain Eukaryota; kingdom Metazoa; phylum Chordata; class Lepidosauria; order Squamata; family Lacertidae; genus Podarcis; species Podarcis bocagei. The sequence continues at coordinate 33,910,980 of NC_138132.1, forward strand.
AGGAAATGTGGAGGTATTGCTCTGTACCTAATCTAGCCCTGCTTATACCCAGTAGAGGCTCTTACACTTGGACTACTGGGGCACAACCCTCCCAAGGAGAATGTCAAACACTTTTTTAAAGGACCCCCCCCCCCAATTTCAAAGCCACTCATTCTTCCCTGTCCCACACACATTTTATGCTTCCATTTGAACTCAAGAGAAGCTCTGAAGATATTTCCATCAATTGCCTTTTCTCTGGCCAGTCTGCTCTCTGTATCACTTAGCCACACTTAATCCAAAAGTATTGGATAGTAAGAGGTCCTTCCCATGTTCCTCAAGGAGAACTGCCAGTTTTTGAGCCCTAGCTGAACAGTTTCCCCTCCTTCCTGTTATGAAGGCAATCTACATTGATTAGAGAGGACCTAGTTTGTTCCAGCCTTATCAAATTGTAACAACTGTTCTGAGCAAACTCAGAGCTGTTTCCCTGAAGGCCAGATCTCCTCATAGGTTTTAGCAGGGGAATTCAACACAAAGCTTGTCTGTTTCTTTAATGCGGGATCCAGTGCCACACACACGGGCAGTGGCTAAATGTAAGATGTGATTAATAAACTCAAGCAAACAATGATCTGGATTACAAATGGCCACAACCTTGAAAATATGAAAACAACAAGAAGGCAGAAATGAAAATATTGGAGATATACTTCAGAGGTCCAGACTATGAGAAGCCCAGAAAAAATAAAAATTAAAAATAAAAATAATTAACAATTTGGATTGTAATTTGGCTGTTTTTTATTTTATTTTATTATTTTTTATTGGATTATAATTTGATGGATTTGTTAATTGGATGTTCTTACTGGAAAAATAATAATAATGATTTTTTAAAAAAGAAAGAAATGGCCACAACTTTATTGATTAGAGATATAGGCGGATTTTTGGCTCAGGCATTGGGTGTATATCGTTTCAGGACGGCCACCCCCCTCCCGACCAAAAATAGTTAATTAATTTTTAAAAGGTAAGGGAACCAAGTTCCTGCTCAAAAAAAACCTTGGACTTTAGTAACCAGAGAATTAACATGTTCCCTTCCCCAAGGTGCCTTTTTTACTTTAGTATTTTGTTTTGTGACTTTGCTAGAGAGCAACCAAGCAAGAAATAGCAGGCACAGTGTGCGTCGTTTTCCTTTAAAAATATCTATTTTTTAATTTGGTCACTTTGCATTTATTTCTGTGAATTTCCTGGGAGAATGGTGGATAGCTTGTGTATGTATTGCAACGAACTGTGCATTAACCATTTCCCTGTACTCACTCATTAAAAGCAGCAGCAGGTGTTGGTAAGGATTCTTTTAATTTAGAAAAAAATGTGTTTTGGATAATGAAAAGTTAAAATTGATTTGGGGTGAGGATAACTGCATGCAACTGGAAGCAAGTGTTCCTCACATTTTAAAAGTTTTTGCATGTTTCTTTAGTTCTTTGGAAATGGATATGTAGCTGTAATCAATGCACGAATTCACAAACTTATGCTGTGAGGTCTGCCTTAATTTCTAAATAAGAAATATGCAATCAATATTGTCTGAAAATGATACTTCAGCCCTCTTGCTTAGCAGCTCTTCCCATGTCCATAGATGTGCAAAGAATAATGGGTGTTTTCCATCAAGGAGACGGTGGCAATCTGCACGTCTGTAATGGCACACTTTCTTAAATAAGTGTTGTATGAGTCCTATTGTGATGAAGCAAGGTTAAAAACTGCAACCTGCCATGGGCCAGGAGTCAGCTTCTCCGGCTGAACAGCAGCCTGAAGGGAAGAAGGCAGAGTGACTCCACCTGCAGCTAATCAGCCTTCAAAGACACAGAGAAGGCACTGATGAGAACCAGCTGGCTCCAGCCTTCTTAAACAGAGCTCTCAGCAGCAGTCAGAGGCTGGAAACGAAGCCTGTGGTTCCTGGCCCTACCTTGGAGCGCAGCGCCCCGCTGCCCTGCAGAGGTTTGCGCGCAGCCGTCCCCAAGCTAGAGCAGCGAGACGGAGCCCTCCGTCTCGCTGTTCTGGCTTGGGAACAGCCTTGCTAGCTTCTGCAGGACAGCGGGGTGAAGGCACCGTCCCCAAGCTAGAGCAGCGAGACGGAGCGCTCCGCAGTGCTCCGTCTTCCTGTTCTGGCTTTGGGCTTAGCGGCGCAGCCTGCATTCGCTCTATAGGACGCACACACATTTCCCCTTAATTTTTGGAGGGGAAAATGTGCGTCCTATAGAATGAAAAATACGGTATTTCCTGTTTGTTTGGACTCGCACTCCACCAAGCTCTGCATGCTGTTGCTTGGCAACGGGACTATGACACAGCACTACCAAGTCAAAGTGTTACCAGCCACCACTGCTCATACCTGTGACAGATTACAGCTGGATCCAGAAACAGGATATGCTTTTGCCACAAATTGCTTCACACTGAACATGTGAATGACTCCTTCCCAGATGGCAGAGTTCCTGGGCTGCTTCTCCACTCGTTGATGTTTCTTTGGAATGTGAGGTGAGATTGGGCTAAAAGATATGAGGAAATATGCAAATCCAGTTCTGTTCAGAATCGTAGAACTGGAAGAGACCTCAAAGACCATCTAGTCCAACCCCCAGGGCTCAATGTAGGATCTGCAATACAGGATCTTGCAACTACAACATCCCGAACAGATGGCTATCCACTGTGCTTAAATACCTACAGAAAAGAAGAACTCGCCACTTCCGGATGCACGCTCCACCATCAAATAGCTCTTAGGAAATGTCTCCTAATGTTGGCATTCTGCCAGCTCTTGAAGACACACCTGTTTACGCAAGCATTCCTCTGAACTGAACTTCTGGTTTTATTGTTTTAAAAACTGTTTTTAAATGTCATTCTTTTCAACTGCTTGTTTTATTGGGTCCAATCCAAACAGACACAAAGGAATGTGGTAAATGGAGCCTGCTACTCCTCCTGCTCCTCTCGCTGCTAGCTATCCCAAAGAGTGCAGCTATTGGCTACTCAAAGCGGGATCAGCAAGGCTGGGGAAGAACATTTCAAGCTATGGGGACACTCTGTTGTGGACCTTAAGGTAGCTATCCCTGAACAAAGGAACTTCAAAGGGAAATCCCAACATGAAACGGCCGAGTTACAATTTATCAAGAAATTTGATTCTAGTTCATTTGGGCCTGAATAGAGACAATTGTTTCCGGTCCAACTACAGGTGTTATTTTACTCAGCAATGCTAAGCAGATTCTGTTATCACCAATTGTTGTAATGTTTCATAGTGTTTGCATACAGTTAAGCTCTAATTAAATTGGTACTTTTTGTACTTCCTTACCAATGAACTCCAGTTTTTATACTCTCTCACCCCCCCCCCCCCAGACACATACAAACTGAGAGGTATTGCAATGCATCTGATGAAGTGGACTCTAATCCATGAAAACTAACACCATAATAAATTTATTAGTCTTTAAAGTGCTTTTTTTCTTTTCTTTTCAAGAGACTAACAAAAGTACCCCTCTGGAAGTTGTTGCAATGGAAGCCATCTGTTTCTGTGGATCATTGTTTTTTAAACTTTTGTTAAGTCAGAACGTTCAGAACTATTCCTCAACAACTCAGCCAATAACACAGGACATACTGATACCAAATACGACAGCCAACAACTACAAAGGTTCCAAAAACACCAGACTAAGTCTCAGAATTTTTCTTCTTCTATCTGTTGGATGGGTGGTAGAAGAGTAAGAATCACATTTCTCCTATAAATCTAGATATGCTGTGCTTTATTATCTCATTTCTCTCTAAAAGGCTATTCAATGGAAATTTTCCTCTTACCCTTGTATGAAGGGAAAATGGCAATGCATGCCTGAGTTACTGCTACAGCTTAAAAGTAACTGTTGATAGCCACCAAATGAACAAAGCTTCACACATCTCAGACTGACTTATTTCTTTTAAGGTTTAATGTATCATTTTTTAAAGTGTTGCGTTATTTATGGGGTTTCTATCATCAATATTAAAGTTCTGTGGGTTGAGAAGTATGAATTATACAGACCTGTCCACATGCAGAGGCCTTTCTCCTTCCTCTGAGTACATGGTGCTTGGGTGCCAATGTTTGGTGGCATTTGCTTTCTGTTTTAAAGCGTGCTTGTACGTAGGTGGCTTAAATCCCTGCTCACCGCCGGCAGTAATTTGTCCTAGAAAGCCAGAAGGAACAGTGCTATTTTCCCCCCACATTAAAAGATTCTGAATCAATTTTCAATAATACTTTTACTCCATTGTCAAATTTAATTGGCAGGCCCAAGATTTTTCTACTGCTGCTTGGATTTGAAGATTGACTTTGTGAGTTTTTATTTATTATTTCTTCAAAAACAAAACTCCAAACTCAGAAGGTCAGTCTTATAAAGAATGGCTGGAATCTTTAATTCAGTGGTCCAAAAAAGCAATCCCTCTTTTTGCTGCAGAATCTTAACAAGTTTGGTAACTTACCAAAACAACTAAGATAGTTAGGATCCTCAGAACGATTCCGCTGAACATCATCTGGGTCTCTCACAGATACTCTAGGAACCTCAGAACTATGGTTCACCTCTTTGGGTGACTGTGATCCCTAAAAATAATGCAAGGTGGCAAGTTACTGGGCCCTTAACTTTTGGTTTCACTGACTACAATTAGTCTCATTAGTTAAACAACTCAACAGTCAATTAATCGGGGGGGAGGGGGAGAGCCAATTTAAAGTTTGCAGCACTTGTAAGAGCTATTGTTGACTCCTTTACAGCATCTGGCAAATTATGCGGCTCTCTGATCCTATCCAGAACAGGCTCTAACCAAAGCACTACTGAAAGAATAATCAAACTTACTAACAAAAAGTCTAAGGGACTGTAGTGTAAGGTGCACCATTACTTTTAAGACCTGCACCCCCAGGGTCCCTACGCAGGTTCTGCAGTACAGGCAAGTGCAACCCATTGCTCTTCTTTTATAGTGATTACAGGAAATTTTAATGACAAGCAGGGCAAAAGTCTAGGGCCACATTTAGGCTCTGTTTTTGCTGCACCTGCTTGGACTCAAGGAAGTGGTGCAGTTAAGTAGTTCTCCACTACCCAACAAACTGCACAGAAACCTGTATCAGAAATTCATCACATGCAGCTCAAATGCCTGCTTCATACAATCTGGTTGATCTCAGCCACCTGTATATTTTTCCTTGAGCATGAAATGATTTGCACAGTGTATGCTCAGTTGGTTGTGCTTGTCTGAACATCGCTATCTACTCACAAATATTTCTTGGAACATCAAGTCCTCTTCTGCTTCTCTCTCTATCTCTACAATTCCTTTGTGGTTGAATTTTGCAGAGCAACACCTTCGTGCTTCTTGTTCCTCTCTCTCTATTATTTCCAGCGCCTGCAAATAGCACAGCGATGTAGCCATGGCTCTAAATATGCACTTTGGGGGGCCACTTCACATATAATGCTTTTGGGCTTACACTTGATATATAATGCACAAATGCAATAAACATGTGTTTACCAAGATAGTATCATACACATACACTTGTTATGGAACCAGGGTTGGCTATGACCTGAAGCATACACTCAGTGGCACAGGTTTGCCACTGTGTATGTGTGAAAGAGTCCTAAGGCTAGGATACACATGGAAAAATAAAGCCAAACATGTCCCACCGCTGGGCTTCTATTAGGACATATTTTTCTCTAGTAAGTAAACTGCCGTCAGATAAGCACAGAGCAAGCTGCTGACTCAGAAACAACTTTGGGGTCCAAGCTGGAAACCGACTCGCTCTGCATTGCCTTTTCGTGGGCATAAAATGATTACTTACACGTTTGTTCTCTTTGGCTCTCCACTCTGCTAGTTCTGGGGGTGCCATCTCAAAGGAGCTCATCTGAACTAGTCTCTTGGGGGTAATCTCCCCAAGTATTAATTTGCGGAAGAGGTACTGAAATAAAGTGAAACAAGCAATCCTCATTGGAAAGACTATTTATTAGAATAACAATAAATCAATCCACAGCAGCAACCTTTTGCAAGTTGTTTTAAAAAAGGCTGAGAGGGTGAGCCATTTTGCATAGTCAAGGATATCTTACTAGCACAGCCAATTTAAAAAATAACAGTGATGGCTAGACACATCTTTCAACCCTACATAGGGAATAAAGATTACTTGATGACAAGTGTAACGAAGGGTACAAGTCAACAAAACATAGGGGGAGAAATGTCTATCTTTCACTGCAATTTACAATCTTTGCTTAATAAGGAGAATCACACTGCCCATTAAAAATATCAAGAGGCAAATAAAGAGTTTTGTGTGCTTTTTCATTTTGTTTTTCTGACCTGGTTTTCTGCAGATTTTAAATTGAAGAGCAGACTGCGGTACTTGTTCTTGTAGTTTTGTTCAACACAGCAAAACCGTTTGAAAATCTCCTGCTCCACTTTCTTTGCTATCTTCATGACTGTTTTTTTCTGTACACACAGGTCAGGCAAATCATCCAACCTGAAACACAGAAGGCAAGGAATGTGTTGATTTACCCAGACAGGGCATCCACACAAGGGCTGATCTGCAAACATGTCTGCACTTTCACAAATAAACTGGTCAGTGGGCCAAGCCCAGAGTCCACAACATCTCAATGCAACAGATAAATGTGTAATGCCAGTGTGGTATAACTGCTAGAGTTATTGACTTGGGCCATTGTGAGGATATCATGGGATATCATGATATGTATCATGTCTTGTACTTTTTGAAGGAATAGCGGGATAAAAAGAATAATGCTACAAATGTTTCAGATTACCTTTACCACCTTACAATCAAGACTCATACATACGTTCCTTTCCTGTGTAGACTGAGATGTCCAGGCATTTTTACCTTTTCAAAAGAGCTTCCCTCAAGGCATCCACAACCTTACGACGACTTTGTTCCTGAGTCAGCTGAGAACTGTGAACTGGAGCTGGTGCCTTGTTAAGTCCCTGGCGTCTCTTATTCCTCCTTGTCCTATTATCATCTTAGAACAAAAGAAAGAACTTTCAGATCTTCCAACATTCTCCCAAAGGAACTTACAGAACAGAAAGTATATGAAGACTCAGTACTGCCTGCTTTTAAGGCAGGGGTATGGAACCTCAGGCCTGGGGGCCAAATGTAGCCTTTCAGACCTCTCTGTATGACCCTTGGAACTCTCCAGACTACACCCATCACTGGCCTTACTTTAAAACAAGAGCATTTTTGCCTGGTGTGCTTGAACTATGTGCCCCTTGTTTTTCTTGATGGAGGGGTGTGTGTGTGCAGAAAGTCGTCTACAGTACAAAGGTAAAATTTCTATTTGTTGCTCTGCCCAGTTTTGCCTCCGGCTCCACCTACCACTGGCCTTCAGAACATTGCCTAGAATGGAACAAAAATTGTTCCCCATCTGTTTAAGGGGTTAAGCTTTTCTGAAAAATCAATGGCTACATTCTCAGTTATAGAAGTGAGAAACACACATGCACTCAAAACAGCCAACACTCATTTTCTTCTCCCAGCTGAAAACTGCTCTCTAGTAATCAGCAGCCAAAAGCAAACTATATCATAGAACTATATAATTAGAACTTGTATAAGCAATCCTTTTTGGGGAGTAATGGCCCCACAATTTTGTTTCAAGGCGCAAATATTATTTCCCCCCACTGCTGCCCCAGGCTGTGCTTGTTTTATACAACACCTTTGTATTGCTGGTTAAATGCAATTCACCCTCAAGCTAACACCTGTTGCCACTGAGACGCTACAAGAAGACTGCATGATGGTCAGCTACATGAGCACTTCCCCATTTTTAACATCTGAACATTCATTGATATAGCCTATAAAAAGGAGGGGGAAGTAGCCAGCATGAGCAGACCCTGGAGTCTAGAGCTGTGAAGATGTTGTGAAATGCTGTTGCTTTCATTCCACAGTACTTGGAACCACCAAGAGATAAAAAGGAACATTTTGCTACCACAGCAAAAATGCAAATTCAGTGTTTTTTATCAACACTGTCTAATTTGCCTAATGTACTCCAGCTGCTGAACTGCAGCACTTTAAAATCAAAATTTGAGTTTATTTCCCCTCCAAAGTACTAGCCTCAGTCCTAGAGTAAATTTTAAAATATCCACAGAATGTAAAAAAGTGTGAGCCACAATGTGTCATAGCAGTTGTTGTTCTGGGCATAGCAGGACTCTCAACAGTTTGGTACCCATGATGGGCTTGCTTTGGTTACTGGCAGTGCTGTGATAAAACATTCAAGAAATAAAGAACTTGCCCTCTTCACAGTTCCTTCCCCAGGGAAGCCACACTGCCAACAGCTTTCTCTACACTTAGAAAAGCATCAGAGCTGAAACTATTTGAGCACACAACCCTTAACTGCTTCAGACAAGGTGTACTATAAGCATTTTTCAGTTGCTGCTTTTTTAAAAAAGAAAAGAATATTCTGCCCTGAGAAAACCTTCTGACTCTAGGACACCAACAGGTGGTTTTGTAACACCTCATGGACTCAACAAGCCCTTCACCAGTCTGAAAGTATCCTGGGATTTATCAAATAACATTTCAATATTGAACTGGTTACTGAAATGTCTGAGCTATATAGAACACACAAATCTGTAGCTAGTGAGCTCTAACTGAGCAGGGAAGTTATGATTGCAGGGCCCTATCCTCTTGGGCTACATATAAAGCATCTATTTAATGCACATTTAAAGGACATGACTTCCCTACCCCCCAAAAATCCAGAGAACTGTAGTTTAAGGGTGCTGGGAACTGCAGCTCTGCTACAACTGCAGTACCCAGGATTCTTTGGGGAAGTTGTTTTTTTAAATACATGTCGTGTACACAGCTTTTTTACCACATAAAGCACTGTGCACAGTGATACCATGAGCCCCCTCCTACCAACCTAGCAGTTTGAAAGCACACCAGTGCAAGCAGATAAATAGGTATCGCTGCGGCAGGAAGGTAAACGGCATTTCCGTGCGCTCTGGTTTCTGTCACAGTGTTCTGTTGCGCCAGAAGCGGTTTAGTCATGCTGGCCACATGACCTGGAAAGCTGTCTGTGGACAAACGCCGGCTCCCTTGGCCTGAAAGCGAGATGAGCGCTGCACCCCATAGTCGCCTTTGACTGGATTTAACTGTCCAGGGGTCCCTTACCTTTACCTTTATTACCTATGAGCCCCAATGGAGCAGACCAAAGGTCCTATGGGAAGTCACAGGCCTGAGTGCAACTGCATTCGCCTCATGCGATTTCCAACCAGTAGCATTCAGAGGCATACTGCCTCTGACAGTGGAGGGCAAACATAAGACATCCTGGCTACATAGCTTTTATTCTCCATTGATTTGTGTCTTCCTCATTCATTCATTCATTCATTCACTATTTGCAACACTGGTGAGAGGGAAGACTTCAGCCTTGTGAGCTCTATTCTGCTATTCTGTATTTTTGCTATATCTCCATTGGATAACTCCAATATCCACCAACCAGAGTCAGGCGTAAAATTGTGGCTGGTGTATGGAGTCAATTATCTATTGTGTCTCAAAAGCCATACACTAGAATAATCTGCATATAGGAATATATATCTGTATCTGTGTCTGTGTCGTGGCAAATCAGGTATATGAACAAGAACTCTTATATACATTGTTAACAAATCAATATTCATATTTTACAAGAGGAACACAGAAACCGATATGCAACTAGCAAAAGCCCAGCCATGATACAGAATTAATTTTAGTTGGATTTTACGGATCTACTGTAAAGCGCCCAGATGTCTACCTGTCGATTTTACCTTTTGCCTATCCATGGGAAATGATGGCTAAAAGCAATAAATGTTCAATAAATAAGCAGCAACTTACCTAAATTCAAAGGCTTGTGCTGAATGACAGTTTCTGAATACAGCTTCCCTTCATTTTTACTATTTGGTAGCAGAAGAGCACAGTTGCCTTGGCTTTCCTTGTGCTGTGGGAATTGCAGGATGGTTGGAAGAAAAATGGAACTAAGTTACTGGTTTCTTTAGACCTTTAATCAGGAAAAATTGATAAAGTAAGAGACCTTTTGCTGAACGGATTCCTTCTATGAGCCCTAACCATGGCCAAGACTGGTATTGATGAACTGGAAGAATAAAGATATGGTCCCCGTTAATCGATGGATTGAAGACATGACAGCGCTCACAACATATGAACGGATTGCTTATTGACACAGACTTCATTTGGAGAAATATATTGACATTTGGAAATAATTTATACAGGATATAGTAGGCTCACAACAATCATATATATATTATGACAATAACAGTACTTACATATCTATAGAAAAATGCAAGTGTAACTGATTATATTGCGGGGGCTCAATTAGTGCCAGCGCCTTCTGTCAAGAGCTTGGGTGTAACCTTTGATGCCTCCCTTCCATGAAGGCGCAGGTTGCAGCCACAGCAAAGGTGGCATTTTCCCATCTCCGCCATATTAAGCAGTTTGTCCCTTACCTCTCGCCCTGATCTGGCCACAGTGATCCATGCAAGTCACCTCCAGGCTTGATTATTGTAACTCGCTCTACGCGGGGCTGCCCTTGAAGCTGACCCAGAAACTCCAGCGGGTGCAGAATGCTATGGCAAGGCTCCTTATGGGGTCCTTGCCACGGGATCACATTCATCCAGTGCTTTACCAACTGCACTGGCTCCCGGTGGAATACAGGGTCAGGTTTAAGGTGCTGGTTTTGACCTTTAAAACCCTATGTAGCCTAGGACCCACGTACCTACAGGACCGCCTCTCCTGGTATGCCCCGTGGAGGACCTTAAGGTCCACAAATTACAACATTTTGGAGGTCCTAGGTTGCAAGGTGGTTAGATTGGTCGCAACTAGGGCCAGGGCCTTTTCAGTACTGGCCCCGACTTGGTGGAACACTCTGTCACAAGAGACTAGGACCCTGCGGGACCTGACATCTTTCCGCAGGGCCTGCAAGACAGAGCTGTTCCGCCTGGCCTTTGGTTTGGACTCAGTCTGACCCTTTTTTCCCTCCCCTTATGGTTTTTTATCTATGGGCTATTTTTAAAATGAGGCTACATTTTAAATTGCATTTTAACCTGGATTTTAAATTAGTTTTTTCCTATTATGTTTTTACTGTAATTTTATTGGTTAGCCGTCCTGAGCCCGGCTCTGGCGGGGTATAAATAAATTATTATTATTATTATTATTATTATTATTATTATTATTATTATTATTTAGTCTGCTATACCCTACTCTATATCTCTACAGTGGGTGGGTGGGTGTGGGTGTAAATTTTTTATTCTTTTTATTTTTCTTTGCACTTTTTTCTTCTTTTTCTTTTTTCACTTTCTTCTGTGAAACTGAAATGCTCTTAATTAAAAATTAATTGAAAATAAATGGATTCTTGATCTGCTCATTATGTTAAATTTTCAGATAAAGCAGTGTGAGTGCTGCACAAATAAGTAATCAAACTGACAAAATAGAAATGGTACAATACTTCATATTCTCTTTACCCATCTCACCAACAGGATACCTTCTGTCTATGATAGGAATTGACAACTTGGTGCCTTTCTTGGCATTCCTAAGTCAATCTGTCAGTAATATTGCTGGTCTATAGCTTTCCACTCGGAATGGTTTGTAAGTTTCTAAGGGGGAGAAGTGCAGAGATGGGTTTCTCCCCTTGTGATCCTTCCCACCCACTTAGCCTAAGTTTTGTTGTCTATGCTCTGATAACCTCTAGCCTGGATTACTGCAATGTAATACATGGGGCTGCTTCTGAAGATGATTCAGAAACTTCAGCTGGTGCAGAATCTGGCAACCAGGTTGCTCACTGGTGCAAGATAGTTTCAGCACTGGCTGCCAATTAGCTTCTGGGTCCAATTCAAAGTGCTGGTTTTGACCTATAAAGCCTTAAATGGCTCAGAACCGCAATATCCCAAGAACTACCTTTCTCCAGATGAACCTACCCAAACCGAGATCATCATCTGAGGACCTTCTTCCTGTGCCTCCTTCATGAGATCCAGAGGGTAGCAACATGAGAACAGGCCTTTTCTGTTGTGGCTCTCCATTTTGTGGAATGCTCTCCCCCAGGAGATATGGCTGGCCCCTTCATTATACACCTTTAGACGCCAGACAAAAACATTCCTCTTCAATCAAACCTTTGGTTGATTAACATCTGATACCCTTTTAAATCTGCTGGGAAGATACTTGGTTTGTTTTTGTTCTTATTTATATTACATATTTTGTGGGTTTTATATTGTGTTTTTGTGTTGTGAACTTCCCCGAGATCTATGACTGAATGGCTGCATGCAGATTTTAATGAATAATAATAATATTTCAGCAGCAAGGATAGCAAGAAAGGAAGTTTAAAAAGGGGATATTTTTGTTGCAAGACATTTGCTTTGCTGGATTTTTCAACAAGGCAATCCACTTGACACCAGAGGCAAGATTTAAAAAACGCAACAATGAACAAAGGGATGGATGAACAAATACTCCCTTTAGCCAGCTCAGCGCTGAGAGGTATCAGTCACATTCTCCTTTCACACAACCTCTGCAGCATGACTGGCACCAGAGACAAGTTCGGCTTCCAACAAATTAATAAGCTCTTGACATCACTACGAAGCAGAAAGAGGCCTGAAACTTATTGCAAACTCCTATCCAATCATCTTCATTAAAAAGGAGCTTCCTCAACTATCTTAACCTTTATTGCTGTCAGCTGCTAATCATTCTACTCAGTTATTTCATCATGCTGCAGTGTAATGGGAAATATATACTGAATGGGATCTAGTAATGTGCACCTCGTCATCTGATGAATCCTCCAGTTCTATGAGCTTCCCCAAGGTGAACATTTCATCACCGTGAGTCTGAGTTCCAAGGAGTTTGACTGTTGACCCAGACAATTCCTAAAAGAAGTAAATTATAGAACAAATAGAATCAAACAGAAAATGGTTTTAAATATAAGACTAGGAGAGTATGGGGGAGGAGTGGGAACTGTCGTAAATTCCACCATAATCCTAAAATGGATCTATATTTGGCAGCTAAGCTTTCTGCTTTATTGGATCCAGGAACAGGAATTCATACATGAGGCTAAAAGGCATTAATTGACACATTTGGGTTTGTAATGTAGGTATAATAAACTGATCAAAGCGCTCATTTCCATTACAAATGCCTCTTCTCTGATTTCTTTTTGGACATTAATAAAGCAGCAGGACAAGAGAGGGGCTCTTATAGTGTTTTTTGCCCTTTTTTGTATCTGTAATGCAGATGCAAAATCTTAAGTGGACAGACTGTACACTCAGTTTAATGTGACTCTACTTGCTACCTCACATTAATATTTACATGGTCACACAATTTTATTTTATTTTTTAAAATTATGGACAGTTGCTTATTTAAGTCACTTTGTCATTATAGTAAAAAGAAAGGTTGAGGAAAGTTTTAGTGTTATGTAGAAAAAATCATCTTAGCAACAAAAGGCAGCTGTCAATCAATATGCAGCAGAATCCTATTCAGAAGCAAAACCCATTGTATTCAGTGGAGCTTACTCCCCCAGTGACTGCAACCTGAAAAAACTGTTGATCATATCCATTTTTCTACCAGTTAATAAGCACATGTGCCCTTCACTAGCAGTCTCACAAATTATAAACTGAAACTCATTGATTAATCAACTAACACTGTAATCACAACCCCCTCTGCATTGGGCTGGGGAGGAGCCGGTTTAAGAGGTGTCACTCCACAGGTAACAGAGCTCCCAATTTGCCTGTTGGGTGAAAGTGGTGCAAGTGGGATCCCCTCCACCTCAAGTGGCAGCTTGCATAAAACCCTAAAACAGGGCATTATGGGAATGGGGAAGTGCTGACCTGACCTGCTAGATCTCAAGTCAGCCTCACTATCATCATGTGATGACATCAGGCCCAACCGCTGCACAAGCAAATGGTGGCAAAGTTCCATTAAGACTTTTCAGAACTTTACACCTTAAATTAAAAACATCTTCCTTGCATCTTCTGTTACCTCAAAGGAGCAATATTAGAGTCAGAGGGTGTAAGTGTCTAATTAATGTTGATGCGTACCTTTGCTAAACAGTACTCAACATTATAGGAAGATCTTGGTGTTAGGAATAGACATTGCTTGAGTTACATGAAGTACTGTGTAGAACTACCATTCTAATTCCACTTCCAGCCAATCATGGAAAAGCAAGGCTTCAACCAAAAGCACTAGGATACGAGTGGTCAATTCATCCAGTCAGTGCCTGACCGTCCCACACTGAACCACTTCTGATTTCAGAAGTGCCAACTATCTAAACCAGAGGTTTTCAACCTTTTGGGGACCGCAGCTCACTTGACCAACTACATTCTTTCTGCGGCTTCCCTGTGGGGAAATGCGCTCCAAGCCTCAGAAGCCCAATTATGTCACCCCTTGCCTGCAGAGTCCACAGTCCTTTACCCTTTGCCCCAAAGAGAGGTGCCTCTTCACTCCCCACTTGTCTATCCATTCCCCACAGCAAGGACTAGTGGACTGGCTGGCTGGGCTCCCTCACCCACTTGCTTGCTTACTCCAAGGCCGCCTCAGCTCCTGGCAACCGGCACCCCCTGGCCAGTCCCAAAGGCACCATTTGCTAGGGGAAGCTTATAGCAAGGCCTGCAGCAACCAACAGCCACACAAGCCCTAGGGGGGTAGAGACGCAAGAGGGCAAAAATCCACATACAGAAAGAAGAGAGATGAAAAAGTGTGGTATCTCAACATCCCAGAGACAAATCTCAAGGGAAGAAGAGTCCACCAGAAGAATCTGATTCCTTTGTTCTGCAATACTGATATTTGTCAACTCATTGTGATAATTAGGATCATTTTCACCCCTCATTTCACTTCATAATTACAAAACTGATCCTCTTGGAAAGTCTGTAGCTTCTTGCTTTCCTCTCCCTTCCATTTGGTTGTTGGTAGGACAAATCAAATAGTCCTACATGAGCTGGCTCTAGCACAGACACATCTACAAGACAGTCACAAATATAGCTGCAGAGAGAGGCTGGGTTGCAAGTAATTACTCTGAGCTAGCGCAGATTAACCTGCATGTGCGACAGCTGATTTACACCTGTCTATTCAGTACATCCACAAGATGAAACAGCAGCAGACTGCTCTGAAGGCCATCACAAACACACACTGGGCTTCAAAAGTAGTGCTGTGCAAACTGCCCCATTATCAGATTTTAAGTGGCCATCACAAGCTCAAAGTTAATCTGCATCAGTTTACAAATTTGTAGAGTTGTGTACATAACCAAATGCCTATGTAGTTCAGAACACTGAGACAGAACTACTTATTAACTTTCAGAGAACAGGCCCAGCTTTAGGCGTTGGTGTGATTCAGGGGAATATGACTCTTCATGTCAAGCCTGATAACCTCACAATCTTTTATCCGCTGTATTTCCAGAGAACCCTGGAAGAAATGTCAATCTAGCTTAGTGCTGCCTACAATGGTTGGCATAGGCTCTCATAGGGACATTCTCGGCCCTACTTGGAGATGCCACACATGAAACCACTTTGACCTTTTTTTATAATCACGTGGTACATTTTATGAAATGAAATTAAACAAATATTGGACCTGCATGCTGAGCTACAGCCCTTCTGATGTTAACATGCCCAAAGGGATAATAATTGAAGCTGCAGTCCAAGCCCTACTTACTCCCAATTTAATAGGACTTCTGAGAAGACTGCAACCTTAAATTACAATTAGCACCCTAAAGCTGGCCAGTTTTAACCTGGAACAAGGCATCTACGGTAGGTAATTAATGGTTACTCAAGGGGATAATTAATCAGAGTCAGCTTATTTCCATCCCAGTGCTGTAGTGGTATATCCTACCTCTTTATTATTAAATTTAAAGGAGCTATGTTGCATAATCATACTGCAACTTGAGAAATAAGATGGTAAACCCTTGAGTTCAAATACTGCATTAAAATTAGATTACTTAATCCTCACCAAACCATAACCATAAAGCAATGAGGACAGTAAGAAGATGACATACGTAAAAGACCATTTTTACACCGTGAGATTGATGTGGTCGCAGGCTTTCTTCCTCCTTGGACAGAAAGAGAACACACCAATTATAAACCAACTTTTAAAAGCAATCTGTTTTTTAGTTGGCTGATTAAGAGAAATATCTAACAGATCACCCGTCCCCCACACTCACTGTTTCCCATCAAGATCAGCAAAGAACACCTTTCCAACCATCAGTGTTCAAAATCCAGGTAATTTTTAAAGAGTGTACAAGTGTTCTCTGAAGCTTGCCAAGTATGGCAGGAGGAATTACATTTCTTACTCTGGTGGGATTGGCTGGGGCTTTTATAATGGAATTCTGTAGAGGTCTCATTTTAGGGCCAGTTTTCGTAGATGATATTTTTATGTTATAAATAGTCCTGAAACTTTGACAGGATAAAAGAACAAATCCCATTTTTAAAAAAATACAAATATTCAGGTTTTCTACTTCACCAGGATTCTTAACCCAGGTTTGAAACTAATTAGAATTTTTTTAATTATTTTTTATTTTTCCATTTTACAAATATTTTGACTAAGTTTACAGTCAATGTGCCAAATCTTAATGACCCCCTCCCCACTTTCTGCTGTTACTTATGGTGTATCTTTTACCCCTACATATCCAATTCAAACCTGTTTACTAAATTTTTCTTTTGTATCCCCTTTAAATTGTAACTGCACGTTTTTATGTCAATCCTGCTAATGACTTAAGTTGTTTGCAATAATTTTTAAAACAGTCCACAGATTTTCCCTATTCTATATTAGGTTTGAAGCTAATTAGAAATCACTGGTGAAGTGGGAAGGCAGGTTATTTGGGACTTACATTTTTAGACTATTTTAACTGGTACATTTTACCAAGACCGCCAGCCTCTTTGAGCTTCCTGTCTGGGATGTAAAGGTAAGATACATATGACAAACATTGGTATTACTTAATGGCTGCTAAGGCCAGGTAGGAAGAATTTACAATAAAAAGCATGTGGAATAGGAGGAGGGAATATGCTATCCTAATTGGCTTACTCTTGGTCCCTTAACTATAGTAGTGTTTGCACCAGGCTACAGTGAACATGCTACTACAACCACACCTGCACAGGACTGTTTTCTTCGGATGGTTGAGTATTCACACTTTCTTCTACATTGTTGATCTCCCCATCCAAGTCCTCTTGGTGATCACTTGACATTCTTCTTTTCTCAATGAGCTTGGTAACTGCAGTGCCATCTGTGAATGACTGATACCCTGACTTGCTCTCCAACTGTGGAAAGTCAAGACCATGATCTAAAATAACATCTCCACACTCCAGGTCTCTGAATTTGTTTTCTTCATCTGTGTTTTCTTCATCAGAATCTTCCTGATCTATAACTTCATCAATTTTCAGAAGAAACCAGCAACTATCCATATTCTTGTTCCCAGACAAGGTATTGTTTGGGTTTAGAGTCTCATGTTCTTCCATACCCACTTGTTCTCCGAGAAATTCTTCAGCCGATGCATCCATAGAATCTGAAACAATTATTTCTCCTATGGACAACTCACTTTTCATTATGTCAGAAACTGTGTCCTTCAAGTCTAATTTAAGATTGGCCCCTGAAACAAAGTTAGGTTCAAATTCAGAGTTTGCCTGACATATGTCTCCTTTCTTAACAGTTGTATCAGGCAACAGAGAAGAAGCACCCATTCTTCTGGATATTTTGGAGACCTTGGTTTCACTAAATGAATTTTCAGATGAAAAAGAGGAATAAATTTTGTGAGTCTGTAAAGCTTCTGTATGAAAAGTAGCTATCAGATTTTGACTAGTATCACTGATTGATGATTCTCCTAAAAAGCTAGGTGATGTGTCCAGATCTTGATACTCTTGATACTGCGTCTCATGAATTGGAGAAGTATCTAAACACTCTTTCTCTTTTTCAATTTCTTCTTCATCACAAAGATAGATAATGGAATTATCATGGCATGATTCCTTAGAAAATCTTGCAAAAATACCTTCATCACATAGGGCAGATATATCTGTAGATTTTGCTCTTTCAGCTTTAATGCTAAAATCATTATTTGTTTCCCCAGGGTCTGATTCTCCAGAACTTAGCACTTGAACAGAAGTGTCGAGTTCCAAGCCACTTTCCACCTTGTTCACTTTTTCATATTCCAGTTGTCCCCCAGCATTCTTAATCTTGGGGGATGTCTTTAGCTTTTTAGTACAATTTTTATCCAACAAGTCAAACAGGGCAACCCTTAGTTTTTCATAAATACCGTCCTTCCTTTTGTTTTGCATTTTCTGTGGCAATTTCTTTGGATTCGGATGCATTAAACAATGTTTTTGTTTTTGTTTTTTTTGCTGGTTGGTATCCTTCAAAAGCACATAGCAAGGCTTTGTTAATTTTGTTGCTATACCTTTCATTCTGCTTGGCCAAGGTTCTGACAAAGTTTCAGAGGCCAACAGACTGTGTAAGATTTTTTCAGATGGTATGGATTCCTTTCTGAGACCTTATCTGCAATGTCTTTCAGAGTAAGAGCTAACTGTTGCTTGTACTGTTCTTTCCCTGCAAGGTGCTCATTGACCCATGTTGTTTTCTCCACCTTGACTGCAACCTGCCTATTCCGGGGAATGCTGCAAACTGTGGTAGGAAAGAAAAGGTTTTAATTATGGTAGTGGTGTGGTGTAAGCCACAGCATCAGCTCTGCCTCCTAACCCCCCCCCCCATGTCTCTAAAGACTAATGTACCCTATGCACGGTCAAAATATATAGGCTGAACCAAAATTAACATTTTAAAAAATCAGCTTTGCACACACTCTGCAGAGGCCACATATGTGCAGAATGTACATGTTCACATTAACAGATAAGCTCAGCATATCTAGAGGTGTTCCTTCTTGCCAGATGTTGTGATGCTACTATCCACATAGAATACATGTTCATATCAGCCTAACAACTAATAATGCACACACATACCTACATTTTTCCCTATTTAAATAATTTCCATGTGTTTAAGTGTCTTGTAAGCATGCCCATAAAGGCAGGTTTAAATTACTTTTGCTTTTAAAAGCTGCCCAGATTTCCACCGTCAGTAAAACAGTATATATTGTTCTGGGAAGAGGATAGGCTGGCTTGGAACTAAAGAGCTCTTCATAACTCCTATTTCCCTCCAGAGCAAACCCCCGTCTCTCCTATCGATTCTAGAACACCCCTCTCCCTTCCTCACAAACGATTCAAAAAAACGAGACGGGTGTGCCAAACAGGCGCAGGATGGGGAAGAACAATTGCGGGGAGGGGGAGGGAAAATGCAGAGTCAACAAGTACGCGCTTCTCCCTTAACGATTGCCACACGAGCCTCTTTCCCGGGCGCTGGTTCCCTCCTACGCCTCCTCACGCTCCACCGGCAGCGCCGCCCACGCCAGCGCGACACGAAGACGGGGCGGGGATGAATAGGAATCTGCGCCACGTGACCTTGGATCAAGCGGGAAACTTGCAGATTCTTTGCCTAGACGCACGTCACAAAGAGGAGGCGGCGAGGCTTGGGATTTGAAAAGGAAAGGCCGTTGGCCGGCTGTTAAGAGTTGTGTGGGCGGGGCCTGCCCTGGGCAAACTTGACAGAAAAGCAGCAGGAGCGTTTAAAAATGGTTTTCCCCCCTCCTTCGGAGCGGATTCCTCCCTGCCTCCGAAAGTCCTTTACAAAAAAGAGTAACACAAAATTATCAACGTGCGTGTTGGCATCCGCCTTTCTCCGGGACATAAGCGCAAATTATCAATAAAAACAGTTTAAAACTTTTAATAAAGAATTCAGCATTTTAAAAAATCAACGCTTAAATGCTGCATTTTCACAGGTCACATCAGAGAAGGGGTGAAATTCACCTGACACGAGAACTTTTTCATTTACCACTTTCCCTAACAAGGGGGCTGCAGAGGGTGTTGACACAATGGGCTTTCTTGGGGGTGGCTTCCAACCTATGCAACATTCTCCCCTGGGAGACACACCTGGCACCATTTCTGTCTTTTTGGCCCCAGGCAAAAATGTTCCTCGTCCACCAAGCCATTGGCCTTTAATTATCTGCAGCATCCTTCCTAGGTCTGTCTTTATAGATATGAACATGTTTTTAGCTTTGACTCTGTTTTAGTTTTCACTTGGTGTTAATGTACATGTATGTTGTTTTTATTTTGTAAGTTGCTTTAAGTTACTTTTCATTTAAAAAAACAACCCCTAGAAGAACTACTAGAAAGTGCAGTTAAAAGGTATGTGCAGAATGCCTCCATCCCACAAGAACCAACATGTAAAGAGAAAGAGAACAGTATTAATAATAATAATACGAAGACAAATTGGCTCCGGGGAATAAACTTTCCTTGTCACCTTCCTTCAGATGCTGATCCCATGAGTCCAAGGTTGATATAGGGGAAAGGCAGTTCTCTTCAGTATAGGGGTCCTAAACTGTGTAGGGCTCTGAAGCAAAATTGCTCTAAAACAAATTAGCAGCCAGACCAGAACCAGTTTTATGTTCATTTCTTCTTGTTCTAGCCATATTCTGCACTAGCTGTTGTTTCCAAACCATCTTTAAAGACAGTCCCATCATCCAGCACATTGCAATAGCCTAACCTGTAAGTTATCCAAGCATAGACAATTGAAGCCATTCCTTTCAATGAAAACTTGCATGCCAGGTACTATAAGCCAGTGTTGAAGCAATGACCCACCTTAAAAAAAAAATCAAACAATTTAAACTGCTGGGTGGAGAAGGCAGTTAAGTACCACTATAAACCCTGATAGACCATGGTTAGAAGATTTCTTGCAGGCCACACCTGAGGAAGGTGAACTGCTGCTATCCAGCTGGAACCTGTTCGGGGGATAATCTGCTTCTTTTCATGTATTTTACAAATGTATTTAAACCCAGTTCATTATGATCTGCAATCTCAGTCTCTTTCCAGAGTTAATCCACAATTATATTGGTAAGCAATAGGGTATCATGTTTATCAGAGGAGAGACGGAAAGAAATGGTGGAATAAAGCTACACTATGACTTTCTTATGAAAGTTGGGTTATTGACATGTGTCAATATACCCTCATAAATGTATGAATTTTAAAAAATGATTATCTGGTAGACTGGGGGTATGATTGGAAACAATAGCTTGCTGATACTTTGGAAAAGGAACTTCCACATCTCCCTTTAAGGTTTTTCTATTTAGATGAACACTACTAGTCTTGTAAGCTAATGAGGAATACACACATGCAAACTCCAGCACTGAATAAGCTTGCAAATACCTCCCTCCTAATCCCTGCAGGAGATCCGATCTCAAACTACTTCAGTACTTCCTGCTTATTGATTGTATTCTAAGCAAAGATAAAGAACAACTTCAGAGTTTCATTTACCTAAAAATAAGTTTCTATGAATCAGCATTTATAGAGTCGGAATATGGAAGGTGCCACCTTCTCAAAACTCACGTTGTTTTCTGAAAGCAGCAGATATTGAGGTAATGCTCTGTAACATCACAGTTAATGTTCACCTAGTGTAAAACCATGGTTTCCTGGACAGGTTGCAGAGACTTGGGGCTGTGTATTCCCTTCATGATTTGTACGTGATGTGTTTAGAAGCATTTGCTTACATTTTTAAACAAGCTATAGTTCCGCATGACAGTCATACTGCAAAATTGCAGCAGGCTTAAACTCAAATCAGTGAGAGCAAGCCAGGATCAAATCACAGAATCACAGTTGAAAGGGACCACGAGGGTCATCTAGTCCAACCCCTTGCAATGCAGGAATCTTACACCCAGTGTGGTGCACAACCCTGAGATTAACAGTCTCATGCTCTACGGACTGAGCTATGGTGACTTCAAATCCCATTTTCTTTTTTAAAGCATATGCTTCAGATTTCCTCCTTTGGTGCACAAAACAGTTTTGGAGTGTAGAAAATTCATCATAACTCATTCACATTGCAGGAAATCATGGTTTCCCATAATAACAGAGCTGGGCCCAAGTGTAATTAGTGAATTGCCAGGTTTTATATCGCATATGCAGTGAGATCCAGCCAAGGACTTTAGACAACTGTGTTCTACTGAGCACTATCTTACTAGCTGGTAACAGCCGTATTTTTAGCACAGTGATTGTCTTGTGGATGTCGATGCATGTGATGGCCACAGCTCACCACATCCAGGAAAAAGATGCTTCCACCGCCCAATATCTCATTTGCACACTGCTCTTCATGCAAGGTGCCAAGGGCACCATTCCTGTGACTGTCCTTTATCACAACCATCATCTTAACATCGTATTACCAGAATCACTAAGCAATATGAATCAATCCTGGCCTCCCCAAACTCAGTCTACCCAGTACATCACACTGGCTCTGTCAGTACAGGGGATCATTGGGCTCTTGCTTTTGACAAGCCAGCATGAGGCCAAAGCCTGGACCTGAGAAAAACCTGATGTTGATGATGGTGCATTTCATTCCTAGCTTCCCAGATACCAAGAGGCACAGCAAAAGATAAGTGCTCATTCCTGGATCATTTTTTGTCAGACTGCATACCTGACACACACAGCTATTTGTCTGAAGAAAGTATCTTGTACCAGTTTGGCATGGTTATTCTACTAAAGTGGTGCATACAAACCCCCTCTATCCAATTCACAGGACCACCACCCTCAGGTATTTGCCCTGACATACCACCAGAGCTAGTAGTTGTAAACAAAATTCACTGAGAACTAGGGAGGAGACTTTATACAGTAAGAACTTTATTGCACTGTGTTCCAAGTGCTGAACCAGAAATGTTTGTGCCTGTTGAGCCCGACTCACAATGAAGCTCTAGCATTTCTACTCTATGACAGAACGTGCATCCCTGTGCGCTTAACCGCCCCACCTTCTCAGTTCTGTTAAGGTTGCAATACAAGCTAATATACTGTAATACATCGATGTGAAATTAAAAGGGGGAGAAACAAAACTATACATAGGAAAAACAAAAGTAATCCACTTGTTCTACAAGTCTGGGCCTGTTTTATATTTGGCTACAACATCTTAAGTTGTAGCTTTTTTTAAAGCAAAAAACTCTTACACGTGTTGTAGAAGTGAGACTAGTTACAAGGACAATTTGTGCCTTTATGTGCACTAGGGCAAAATGGGACAGAAGATGAGGAGGAAAATTCAACAACCTGTTATTTTCCACATTTCTTAACCTATAATCATTGTTCCAGATAAGCACTCTTTAACGCACAGTGCATGGTACTATGATCACGTACATGTTTTAAATATAATGCCAACACCCACCCCAAATATATGCCATATTTTAGAGGAAAGATGGCATTCGTGGCCAACAATTTCAGACTTAAGTCTATTAAGCCACCCACAAATTAAAGTGATTGGCATAGTACCATCACAATTAGATTGATTTAAGTCTGTATGGAGCTTTAAAGACTGTGATCCACTTTCTGAACTCAAAATGTTTAAAGGGAATGTTAAGTGATCAGATGCAACGCAGAAATAGTGCCCTGTTTAGAAGGTCTGTAAGGCCTTGTCTATACCCACTGAAAGAGCTGCTGAGAGTGACTTACCAAAGCCTTTGACACTGTGCAAGAGACTAAACTGTAAGCTAATTCATAATTTTAAGTAGCCAAACAAATTTTAAAATAGAAGAAAGGGACACGGGTTCTGTTGGCACTGCAACTGTGGACCCACCTTAGCCAAAGCAATTTCCTAGAGAGGTCACCTAAAACTGGCTAAGCACAAGCAATGCTCTTCTGCCCTTCTGACCAAAATTCAGGACACATTCTCCGTATTTATTACGCTCTGAATACAGCATATGCCTATGAGGCATTGGTTGTGTGCAACCAGCAAGGCTCCCTTAAGAACCTGATGAAAAGTCAGAAACAAGGCAATCAGTGGTTACAGTAAACTATACATGAGCCCAGTCTGGAAAAATACAGGCATTGAGAACTCAAGATCAAGAGATGCCAATGGGCACCAAAGCCCTATTAGAACTAGACTTCATTCAAGTTTATTCCCTTCAGAGAGGCAAGGATCATTCAGACAAGCAGCACACAGCCTTCCCATCTAGATTTTATAACAGGAGTTGTTTTAACCTTAATCAAACACGCATGCCTATTCTCTTCCTATGCTGTGTCAGTTTTTCTGCCTAAATGGCAGGAAGCTAACGTCCAAATTATTTAGAGAAATCTATTTGCAGCCAAATGGTGGGCAACATTTCAGCACAGAGGATCCCATCTGAAATACCTGCTTAATGCGTGTGATTTGGACATCCACACATGACTCTTTTAGCGGGATCAGATCCTCAGTTACAGAGTCCCAAGGGTTACAAAGTAGGCCATCCTTCATTTCAAATGACTGTTTACATGTTAACTGAATGATAACTGAAAATGTTCAGTTAAGAAAAGGACTTTGACCCATTGTGATAGGTTTACCAAAAGCAACTCTCCCCAAATGTCTGTCAGCTGCAAACGCAATGTACAGCACTTCTTGGAACACCCACTTAGGATTAAGGCTGCCAACCACATACTAGCTATACAGGCGCTCCTTAAATTCTGTCTGCCATCTTTCACCAGTAAGAGGAATAACTAGTACAAAACTAAAAAATAAATTTGGGCTAGGACCTAAGTGAGGGATGCTGTCCTGCTCCAATGGTTTCTGCACAGTCTGATACTCTGGTTTTCCTTGAGACATAGAATTCATTTTATTAATTTATCTCTCTCCAAAAAGTTAAAAATACAGAAGGTTCAAATAATGCTCGTCTCTTGGCAGATGTTCAGACTGCAACATGAGAAGACAATTCTTCACTGAAATGTTTACTTTGAATTTTATTTTTTATCACAATCATCATCATTGGGACAAAGGCAGAGGAGCACCCACTCCACTACGGTAAATATGTCGTTCAACTCCAGAATTACATTTCCAGGTTCCACGAGTCCAAAAAGACAGCCATGATAGCGTCAAGACTTCATGGAGGGCCACCCCCTTACTGCATAATGCAGTGGCCGTTGGCATCTCTGAAGCGTAATCGCATCTTCGGTCGGTATTTCTCAAGGTAGAGCAGTTGTTTAGAATTGAAAGCTCCCCTCCTCTTCCTGAAAGAGAAGCACATCCAAGACATTAGATCTCAAGCACATACATGAAATGCATTTCTCCAGTTGGAGGCAGCAATACCAGTTGCTCTGGTGCTTGAATTCTGCTTGCTGGATTCCGACAGGCAACTGTTGAGCCACTGTGAGAGTAGGATCCTGGCATCATCCAGCAAGTTTGTCTGACATTCTTAATAGACCTGCACAGACCTCCAAGCCTGCACAGCTCACACCTAACTTCCTATACGGTACCTCTGCTTCATTTCAAGCTTGGCAGACGGCAAGAGAAAGAAAACAGGAGGTGCATATGCAGATGAAACTGGATCTATAAATTATCAGTAGGACTGCAAGCTTTGATCAGTTTAATAGGTTGATCAACAAAAGCTTTAGTTAATTAAGACAGAGTTATTACATTACTGTCACTCTTTCTTTTCTGCAACGTTAGCCTTAAACCACAAAGGAAAAGCTCACTGCAGCTCCTCCCCATGCTAGTGTCAGTCTTTGGAAAATGCATTAAACACTGGCATGGAGGTCCACAAATTTGTTTGCCAAACACAGGTGTATTTTTCATTCTGATGAGATCCCCCCAGACCCTTAAGGCTCAAAAGGAACTCATATGGCCCCAGGCTTAGGCTTATCATGTTACCCGGTGGTGTTGGAAAGATATGGCTCCTACACCATCAAGGTAACCCAAGAACCCAGCCTAAATAGTGACGGCCAAATTCTAATCTGTGAGGAAAAATAATAATATATTATTATTATATATTAATAATATATTACGTTCAAAATCCTACTCAGTTTATGGAACTCATTATGTGACTTTGGGTCATTCACCAGTGTCAGACATGATAAATCTATGGTTTGCTGAGATGAAAACACACTCCAGTGTACCTTGGGCTCATGCACTCCCCTTCTTCCTCCTTTCAGCATATTATTAAAGTGTCCATTACAGTGGTACCTCTGGATGCGAACGGGAACTGTTCCAGAGCCCCGTTCGCATCCTGAGCAGAATGCAACCCGTGTCTGCGGGTCGCGATTCACCGCTTCTGCGCATGACATCATTTTGAGCATGTGCGCATTCGCGAGCGCAAAACCCGGAAGTAACCCGTTCCGTTACTTCCGAGTCGCCACAGAGCGCAACCTGAAAACGCTCAACCTGAAGCGACTTTAACCCGAGGTATGATTGCTTAAATATCCTGGTTTAATTAATTATGGTTTGGACAACTCAATTTGCCTTAACTGGACAAAACAGGGAGCTGCAGTTTAAATATACAAGCTGAAGCTTTAACTTTAACATGACTCCCGATATGACCTTTCAGCCCAGCCTACCTCATACAGGATAAAACGGGGTGGGGAGATCATGTGCGCTACTCTGATCTTGTTGGAGGAAAGGTAGGGTAAGAATACAATAATCAGTAAACACAGGCTGTATTGACATGCCTATCTCTGCTCTGAGGTGAACTCATCAGGCTACAGTTCATGTGGAGCGAAGTGTCTCATTAAAATAAATAAAGAAAAGCATGATGTGCCTAAGAGCCATCTACCTCGTATTTTAAAAGCAGAAGGAGGGGGCTCCATTACCTGCTAGCCCCCCCCCCACTCTGGATTCCTTTGGAATGACTGACTTCTACTAGCTGGGTTGTAGCAAAGCAATGCCTAAGATCAGCAGTGCCAGCCAAGACAGGCTACATTTATTCACTATTCCAAAAGACTTGGTCAGTTTCCCAATAAAGAAAACGGGGGGGGGGGCAGTTCTGTAGCTTGCTTGTTCTTAAGTGAATGTTATATCCAAGTGGCCCAAGTCACAAGCCTAGCTAATTCTGTCTAATCACCACCCAGAAGGAGGGACTGTGCCTAGGCCTCAAACATTTTTGTATGTCACAAGCTCAGCAATGCTATGAGGAAGCAGCAGCTGCTAACCAACCTTGTGACAGAAGATTGCTCAATGCAAAGAAAGCTATAGAAAGTGAGAAGAGGGGCAACACTTACTGTCTTATAAACTGCACAGCGTCCTCATACTTCATTCCACATTCAATGAGTGCTAGGGCAACCAGAACTGGGGCTCTGGAAGGAGAAGAGAAATCAATACAAATTTAAACTAGGTCCAGTAAACCTCTCAAAAATAGATCCAATTAGTGCAGCCATGGGCCCAAGACTGCTTTTCTCTCTCTCTCTCTCTCTCTCTCTCTCTCTCTCTCTCTCTCTCTCAGCTACAGAACAATATTGGCCTGCTTTGTTTAATGCTGCGTACAGTATGAAATCGATAGCTTTATGGGTGCCCAGTATAGGACAGCAACACAGCAACACTGTCTGCATATTTCAGTTTAAAAGTTTATCAACTATAATTGAGACTAGATGGGCGATGCATCTTAAAGAAAAGTACCTGCCACCTGCAGTTTTTAAAAATACTTTAAAATATTTATTTTAAAGATTTTCCAATTAATCAAGGGAATATTTAAGGTCCAAATCTTTTGATAAACTGATCCATTGACCAAATGTTAACAGTCCTGCTGGCATGTGGCACAAAGTAGCTCAGGGCAGCAGTTCCTGGCACTCCAATTTTAGCAAGTGCATTGTTTCACAATATTGATCATGTTGAGGAATGCAATTGCAATTAAGAAGGGAGTGCCAGCAGCTATCATAAGCAACTTAAAAATGACTGGTCACTGGAGAGGTCAAATCATCAAGAGCCAAAGCACGCACCAGCAGATTACAATTCTTACCTCGTGCACAAGCATGATTGTAAGGGAAGCAATTATCTACCCATTTACTACTTTGCAGCTGTCCTAGTTGTGGGCAGCTTGCTTCAAGAGTGCCTAAGCCAAACTTAGTGATTTAAAAGGTCTCCTCTTAAAAACCCAATGGCCTATTCTTCTTCATGGTGTTAAAAACTTAAAATTTAATTGCAGTGTTTTACAATGCAGCATGGGGATGGTGTTAGATGAGAACTATCCCTGTTGATTTAAGAGTCTTGAAAAAACTGTTGGGGAAGAGGACAGCAGTGTTTGAAACCAATGAGTCAGCATCCTAGCAGACAACCAAATGTGTCTCAATATACTGGTGGGTTTGTTGTGCTACAGACCTCAAATCACAGGTTCAGCTGCAAGAAACAGGAAATCCTGAAATCAACCTCTCCAATCAAAGAACAGGAAGTTTACCTTCCAAGCCCTGCAACACAGTGTACAGCAACGCAGCAGCCAGGTTCCTCACGAAATTTTGTTTTCAAAAGGTTAAGCCAGTCATCCACGATTTCACTTGGAGGTGGTGCTCCATCATCAAATGGCCAGTCCTTTGGAAGAAGGAGACAGAACATGTTACTTCCTCTCAGTATTCAAAGCATGGTGGAATGCCACCCCACTTGTTTTCAGAAGACCCGTAACCATCCCATTTCTTGGGCAGATGCAACAAGTCTGCCTGAATCATTGCACCTTCCTTTTCTCCCCTCCCATTCTGGGCACTGCTACCACTAAAATGTTGTACCTGCAACATGTATTTATTGGATTTTAATTGACTATCCGTGTCTTGTGTCTGAATTTTTAAACGAAGAGTGATATAAATATGTTTTACAATAAACAAAACAAATTTGGCAACTAATTATACCACTTTGGCAATAACAAGGGAAAAAAGCATACTCTCACTTTCATGTGTGTGACAGCAATACCTTGAATACTGAATATGATATCTGGGAGGGATATCAGTTGTAAGCGTTTATGGTCTGCATTTTATTGTGGCATCAATACACTGTTTTGATGCTAATTTGGTTCATACAGTATATTTTAAAAAATATTTTATTTATAGTACCTTTAGTGTGTACTGCACTTTACAAAACACAGTGGACACTCGGGTTGCGAACGTGATCTGTGTGGGAGGCACGTTTGCAACCTGCAGCACCGCATCTGCACACGCGCAGGTCACGATTCGGCACTTCTGTGCATGCGCGAGTGCCAAAACCCAGAAGTAACCCGTTTCGGTACTTCTGGGTTAGGCGCGGTGCACAACCCGAAAACATGCAATGTGAAGCATCTGTAACCCAAGGTATGACTGTACATAAGGAAAAATTCCTGCCTCAAGAAGCTTATAATCTTAAATTCAACACGGGGAAATCAAACACATGGAAGGGGAGGCAGGGATAAACATGGAAGCAATATGCAGTTGTTTCAGTTGCACATGTTTAGGCTGGGTTACAGTACAATGTTGAAATTAAAGGGCTGTGCCAAAAGCTTCAAGGAAAAGGTGAGCTTTTAGGAGTGATTTGATGATCATAAGGTAGCACACCTCTAGGAGGTAGTTCCAAACAGTACAGGGCAATAAGGAGAAATGGCTGGTATCTTTTGAGGGACAGGAGACAATGTTCACATGGCTCAGGGTGAGGGAGTTTTATTGTTTTAGCCATAAAAAAATATTTAATATGTTATCTGTTTAAGTGCAGTGTAAGTTAAGGAACATGATTGGCAGCCCCCCTCTTCTCATGGATTCCTATGAAAAAACATTATTGGATATTATGTTTATGAAGGACAATTGCCCGGAATTATAATGCTATTATTATTATAATTATTATTATATATAATTACTGCTCCTTCCTCTCTCTTCGTATCCCACTTTTCTTGCTTTGATTTCTTCTCTTACTTTTTAATAGTTGCCATTATTGCTTTTGCTTTATTAGAAAATGGAAACCAAAACTTCAAAAGTGTATTTTCACGATTTGGAGGGAAGGGGAAGAACACCACCCTACAAAGGTGTTCTGAGCAGAAGGGGCAGAGACAGAATGGGTAGAATCCTCTTAGAAAACAGGAAACTTAGAGGTGGCAGGCTTGGAGGAGCCAAGGCCATAGACAAAAGATATGACCCCAAATAGGGCAGAAAGATAAAACATGTCTTCCTTTGAGCACCCTGAGGAAAGATCCATTGAGAGCTGAAAGGAAAGAGCAAATCCTTCATTGTATCTCTTCTGCTGAGATGCCTGCTCAACAGAACAACACGTTATCAGCATGAAACTGTCAGCCACTGATCACAGTTCCCAGAATAGACCTCAAGCACCACAATAAGACTACCAATGCTGAGACTGCAAAGCCTGGGGGTTTTCACAGGTTAACAGCTAAACAAGGCTTCCACTGCAGCAGCTTATCAGGCCAGATGCCAGCACCAGGGGGACTTCCAATGGGCAAATGAAAGGAAGTACAAGAACTGACATTCAGTGGTGGAATCACTCAAATGAAAAGTTCCCCCTAGCAGACATTGTTAAATTTGATTAAGCATGGCCTGATCCAGGAAAGCACTGAGTGCTTCTTTTAACAAGCCAAGTGGCGCTGAGGAAATTCCACAGCTCAGAAGATCAACCCTTTAGATTAGCAAGCCCTAAAAGAGTCTAGAAGCATAGACGCTGCCATTCATTGCTACTGGAAGTAATATTTATATTGTGCTACATTTGCTTCACAAGCCTGTGAAGATGGCCCCAATTATCCTAATTTTACATATGAGGGAACTGATGGTGAGCCAAAAGGATTTGCCAAAGGCCACACGAGTCTCCTAGATCGAACTTCAGCTTGTTCAACCAAATCATTCAGCTTATACTCCGCTCTCAGCTTGTTATCGCTCAGCACCTAATGACAGCAGACATGCATTTTGGGCCAATCCTGATCTCACAGCAGCCTCAGGAAAGTCTACTGTTTTTCAAAAGTACACTTGCTTTTCTGCAGGCATTATATTGCAGAAACATTTTCAGAAGATAATTCAACCTTGTCTTTCCTAAGCCATGTCTGCTGTTTAGACAAGCTATTTTTAAAATCAGACACATGAACCTGTGAAGTGTCAGCAGCTGGCATGGAACAATGCCAGCATTATCCACCCCACCTCCCTTGCCTTTTCCTGCATTAAATGTATTGAACACTACCAGTTCAATCAGCTTATGTCTAATTCTGATGACCTATTACCATGTATTAGGGTAGAATAAGCAACTGCTTTGTGTGTCCCATCTCCTAAACATCTCTACAAGTAAAGTCTGGACAAACATTTTATCTTTACAACCATCCTTTGAGGTAGTGTAGCTATCCCTCAGCCAAACCTATCTCACAGGATGGTTGTGACACAATTGTTGGGAGACTAGAACATCTTGGTGGACAGCTTGATTTTTTATTTCCATTTTCTTCTAACAGTTTTTTCAGGTTTTGCTGGCAAATTAAGAGCCCAGAGGTAAGTCAAGGCAGTGGAAAGATCTGGGCAGAGTTCCTTATCCTGTGGAACTGGTTTAGAGATAGTCCACTCAGAATGGACTGAACTACTGCTGCAGGCAGTGGAGACAAGGGTGGGGAATGAGGTATACATAGCAAGCTATTTGTTGCAGTTGCTCAGATCAAGGACACCATAAGTGGCCATTCTTCTGTCACACTGGAGAAAACAAGGGCAAGAGGAAGGCTGGCCTACAGTCCCAAGATGCTGCTGCAGACCTCTAGGAGAGAGTAGTCTGAGTATCAGGCAACATAGATCTCTCTCATCACTACCTTTTCATGCTGCAGCAGAGATTATTTTCCAGGCATTGCTTGACACAAGAGATGATCTTGGCTGCGACTTCTGGAGAACCTGTTCCCTTGCAGGCCTTTGCCACCTGGCCTGGGAGGGAAGGGCCCTGACCGACTCCAGCTACAAAATCTGAGGCAGATGAACAGAATCTTGGGTTGGGGTATTGTTTACGGGGGTGGTTGTTGGAAACAAGCTGGGAGGCGGCTCAAATGTGAGTGGAAGAAAACTCTGGTCAAATGCTGGTGAGGGCTCATCATCAAGCCTACCTAGTGACAGTGAAGGCAGCAAAGGCGGCTTACTTTGCTGCCTCTGTAGTTCCCCCAGCCCTGAACTACTTCAATTTTCTCTCTCTCTCTCTCTCTCTCTCTCTCTCTCTCTCTCTCTCCTTCTCCCAGGACAAAATCATTTTCCAGCCAAGAAAACATAGTGCTGTGCCAGTGCACTCACTTTCTCATGCACACACACACTTGTTCCTGGCTTTAAAGCTGAAGGCGGATGGGTATCCCCACTGGAAAGGTTTATCTAGTTAACACTCACAAAAGTCTATCTTTAGAGAAACACAGAGACATTGGAACTCAATCCCCTAAACTGATTAGCCAAATACTTGAATGCACCTGATATGGCAGGACTGTAGATTGCTCAGTGACCCAGAATCCATGCCCAAGTACTGCACAGTTCCACAGCTGCAGGCTAGCCCAGACAGACCACTAGGCAGTTCAAAAAGACCCACCATTTTCTGCTGAATCATAATTCCCTCTCAGAACTTTATACTCACCAGAACTTGAATTCCTTCTTTTTCAACTGGTGCTTTATCATAGGTAGCATCACAGACACGCACCAAGGTTGTCACTCCATACTTCTTCAGCTCCTTTTAGAAAAAAACAAAGTCAAATCAATTTTTCATACCAAGTGAAAAAATACCTTTGCTTCCAGAGGCATGCAAAGCTGTATGAATAACTGATGACAGGTGACAGCCTGGGGCAGCCTTCCAAGGAAAACTATCTCTTCCTTGAGTTACTGCTGCACATACTTCAACTGTCCAGAAACAGCAGGGTGTAAAGGAGGATAAGCAGAAAGGATGACCTGCCAATGGAAGGATCCACAATGAAGCAATGGGTGTGACAGACTGAGAAGTCAGTGAGCGTCTTCTCTTAAAACAGCTGTAACTACAGAGCTCTTAAAAGCCTTGGGAGCTGCACAAAGCCTGTTCCTTTCTCCTTCATTATTTAATTTGCAACTGGTTAAGTTTAAGTGTGCAAATTTTGGATACTCTTTAGGTTAATGTAATTGACTTTGCATTGCACACTATTGCAACAGTGGTACTGTGAATCCATTTATTGTTAATATTTGTTACCATGGTTGTTATCTGTATATTTTGAAAATCTTTGAATAATAGTATTTATTTCAAAAAGTTTAAATCTGCAGCACAAAATCATCTAAAACATAATCTAAAGCATAGTAGGTGATATCCAACATTACTCATACTAGGTTGTATCCACCAAGTTCTGCTCAGAGTAAATCCACAGAAATTAATGGACCCAAGTTAGTCATGACCACTCCAAGTAAGACTTAGCTGGATACCATCCCATTTGTTTAAGTAGCACCCTTGTCCTTAAATTGGAGGTGAGTTATTCAAAACAAGAGGGAGAACATACAGTAGCATAAAAGAAAACACATTTAACACTTTACAAGCTAGAAGAGAGGTAAATACTGAAAAGTATTACTTGTAAAGTGGCCCAAACAAGAAAAAGGAACACAAAGGCAAAGTGGAACAGCAACGTTAGCACCCCAATCTTATTTAAATGGAGGCATGTGGTTGTCTGGGTTATGTAGCCTCAGACATTTCTGGTCTAAAGGACAGCCTTGTTTTCTGGCTTCCTGGAAATGCATTACAAGTATAAATTCTGAAGCACACAAACACAACTCTGGTTTAGTTGCAAAACGTGAAAAGAAAACAAGCTGAACAAAATCCCTTAATTTACTTTTAACATACATTAATTTACTTTTAACATACATTCTGCCCACAATACACAATGACAGCAAAATTCCCCAGTTGTGACATCACCCTGAAGAACTCTCAGGTCATTAGTCACCCCAAATTTATTAGTGTCTGAATGATTCCTCAATTGAGCCTCACTGATTAATTCCAGTATGTGGTGTAGAGGCTATCACAGGATGAATGAAAAGAGAGAGGAGGACACTTTGTATGTCAATTTTGTAAGTGCAGTCTTGCGCCTTCTAGGGCTGGATGGTGTATCAATACATTTTCCAAAATCAGTTTTAAGTCCGCATCATGGTAACGGTTTCATAATATTCAACATGGTGATATACTGAGAATCACAATGTTTGTGTACGTGCTATGTAAACAATCATGAAAGACCATGAAGCCGGTCATTGCTTCTCTCATGATTCCTGCTGACTCTGTTGACTGAGGTAACAAAGTCAAGGGGGTCTGCTTGAAGAGTGCCTTTTCTTGGGGGTAACCCTACAGGAAGAGAGGTGAAGGGGGAGAAAGACTAGCAAGCAGACTAGCAAGTGCATGGGGATTCCAGAAAGAAATAGGTCATGCAAGATATGAGTCACTGCAGCTTTACACTCCAGAAATCCTGGGACTGCGGGTTTTGGATAAGAGTTCTCGAGAATTTCTCTACTAGGCCCTACTTTAGTCCCACATTAATCAAGAACTTACTTTAGAACTCACCCAGCAATTTCTATGACTGTGTATTGCCAGGGAAGTTTGGAAATATTGGGCAAGTTACCTTTTAGCTATCATCTGTTGGAATCTGGTCTCAATAACTGCAGGATACAGTTGTCTACCATTACTGATCTTTCTACTGAAGAGTCCTTGATAAGCTTCCCACTTCCACTAGGCTTCTCGGAAGAAAATTTGAAAACCACTCATCTAGGTAGACTACTACATTGGCCTGCATCTTTTGTGCACTCTTTGGCTGCCTGTTCAAACATACAATACAGATAGCCTCCTTACCTCTGTGAATTTGTTGAGGGTTGCATTGGTTGGGTTGTGGGTAATTAGGAAGCGCATACTCTCATAAGTAATCTCCACTGGAGCGGGACGGTTCATAGTGGCAGGAGGAGTGATGGGGCCAAAAAAAAAAATCAAACCTTGCAACGTTTCACAGCAGAAAACATTTAAAAAATCACTAAAGTGTCTGGGGATAGATCAGAGCTTTCCTTGTTAAGTTCTTTAAGATGATTCTTCACTTCAAGAAAAGCAGGTTTGCTTAAAACGTGCTGCACTTCAACTTCAGCCTCAATTACTACAGGCGGTTCTCCTCAAGACTCTGCCCTACTACATGCACAAAATAGGGAGCCTTTATTACATTTAGGCACTGGTGAGGCACAAAGAAAATTTAAGGGCAGATCTTCTTTCCACTTGTGTTTGGCCAAGCTCTGCTTCTCTAGTGTCACCAAGAGGAAAAGGTGTCCAATGTGCAGAAAATATCCCCATATATTTGAGGCTTATGTCTTGGTGTCTGGAGTCTTCAAGGCAAAGTTTCGTTATGGCACGTAGGACCCTGGCCCCCAGCTCACTTGTCAGCCAGGGTGCTGTGCTGGGCCCGGCAGAAATCTGCCCTGATGCTCAGAATCGCCATAAATGTGTGACGTGGATTCGAATGGAAAACCTAAGAGAGGGGGAAATGTTCATGTTTAGAGACAGCTGTGCACAGATTATATGTACAGAAGCATCAAAACACCTACAGCATTAAGATTTCAAATGGCAAACAAGTATCTGAAATTGCTTTAGTCATAGAGTGAACAATATATATTAACGAAGTGAAACAACATTTCTGTGATCTGTATGCTCATTCTGATTAATCAAGGCCAGCACTCATATTACTATCTGATCCTTATGCCTTGTCTGTTATTGCAATCCTAGGGTTTCCGAATCACACACAGCACTATTTCCCCTGCATGCAGATTCAAGCAATTATCACAACTTAGTTTGAACTAGTCCTTAAGTATGGCAAATATGACCCTTAATACATATCAAGAAACAAATGCTATCCATAAAAATCTTTTACCTTTCATAAACTGCTTGTGGAAGATTCGGTTTCAACTCAAACATGTGAGCTGAAAGTTTCATTAAGTGCTCTGTTTGCCTCAACCACATGCACACAAGTCGTGCCAAAAGGAACTTGAAAGCCAAGAGCAATCCAGTTCACATTTTCACAAGGCAAATTGTTCCGTGACGCACAGTATAAAACAAATACCAGGAAATTCTAACCTGCTCACTTCAGTGTTGATCCTTACCAAGGTTATGACGTATATCAGCTAAGACAATGCACCAAGGAAAGGATTTTATGTAGCCTGGTTACATATTCCCGTTAAACATTCAAACAGTATCCTCCTCCACACTATTCTGTATGGTTAATACAGGTGGGCTTTGTCCTGGAAAGGGCTACCAAGCATCCACATCAAATTACAAAATTTATTACGTGAAAATTACTGTATGTTAGTCCTCACAACATGGGAATTCCAAATAAAAATTTCAGAAAGGCTGAAAGCAGCCTAATCTCATGTTCACCTGTTGCAGAAACAGAACTGTGTGGGTCTTTCCCTTCTAACCTTAAAGAATGACTGGTTTTCAATGCTGAAAGGAAGATTTCCAACAAGCAGCTCCAATACAAGAAACCCACGCTGTATGATGGAGGCTGCATATGCATATGCATCTTTCTGTCTCAAAGCCTACTTCCAAGGCAGGGAGTGAGGCAGAGTCCCACACTCAGAGTCCATATTATTTAGAAGCTGCTTAGTAGTTTAAATATCTCTTAAGTGGTATACAGCCTAAAACAATACACATAATTAAAACAAAAATATAGCATAAAACCAGTAAATCATTAGTGCAAAAGCATATAAAAACAGAGTTCAATCTTTTAAGCCAGGGAACAAATCACAGACAGTCCATCATCCTACAAAGTCTCAGTGCTACCAGGTCCTGAAGTTGTACAGAGACATATAGCCTGCACTGTAGTAGGAAAACTTTCTAATTTAAAGGGTATGGAATGCAAAGCATCTATTTGTCAATTTGGCACTGGGGATTCAATTATGTAAACTTGATGCAAGAGGGAATGAATTAGTATAACTGCTGCTGTTCACAGAAGACACTGAAGCCTGCATATAAACATGATTGCTGTGGTTCTCTTCAGTAGTCTCCATGGGAATGAAATTTCTCATGGGTAGCAACCAAGCCTAGACTATGCACCTACTCTTCAGTTTCCTCAGCTGTGCCTTTCCAACATATGACAGCAAAAAATTCACCTGTGGAATGCTGAGCAAGATGTTCAGCAAAAATGAATGCAAATCCACCTGCAACTGTGTCAACAACTATCAGAAAAACTTAAATTTCGTTAGTTGTAATACTTTTTTTAATTTTTACATGAGACTTTATCAGGTATCATGGTCCAACTACTATAGAACTCTTACAAGCTAGGTAAGGAAAAAAACACAAAGGTAGAAACATTTAAAGAAATTGAGTGTGGGCTATCTAGAGGCACAGATTTAACATGAAAAAATGTATTGTTCAAACCAGGCTTTTAGAGGAATTCACAAAGGTTACTATATTTTAGTAAACTGTCTACTAACACATACAAATAAAAAAACCACTTTTTGTGGGGAGAGTGAGGAATCTCAAACTTTAGAAAATGGAATTTGAAAAAAATCAAATGTTCCAGAATTACAGGTTGTTTTTTTAAAAAAGTATACATAGATGGATGTTCACAGGAGTACACAAAAAGGTCAGTGCCACAAACACAGTACAGTGGTGCCCCGCAAGACGAATGCCTCACAAGACGGAAAGCTCGCTAGACGAAAGAGTTTTCCGTTTTGGAGGTGCTTCGCAAAATGAATTTCCTATGGGCTTGCTTCGCAAGACGACAATGTCTTGCGAGTTCCTGCTGGTTTTTTTTCCTTCCCCCCCCTTTTTCTAAGCCGCTAAGCCGCATATCAGCTGATCCGATCAGCAGATAAGCCGCTAAAAGCCTCTAATAGCACTAATCCGCTAATCCTTCAATGGGCTTGCTTCGCAAGACGAAAAAACCGCTAGACGAACAGAATCACAGAACGGATTCTTTTCGTCTTGCGAGGCACCACTGTAACTTAATTACTGGCTCCCTTTCACAGATCCTATCTGATCAAAACCTTTTTTGGCTCAAATTGTCACCAATTTACTCTTCACAGTTTTATCTAATGAACATTCAGTTCTCAACTCTTCCCTTCCGCGTTCAAACTAAGCTTGTGTTTGCTAGAATTGAGGCCAGAAGGTGTTTTCACTGGCAGAGCTCAGTCCACAAACTTGTGAAGTAAAGGTGTTTCTAAGAAGTAATCAATTGTCTTTTTATTCCTTGGCTTGACAGATGGTCATTCGTGGTTTATGAGGCTGAGTGTGTGGCATTTATTTGAAGGCTTCTTATTACATTGTAACTAGGGAACTCTGATTTAGTATCTGATAACAAACTAGAAAAATAAGCCAGGATTCCTGATTTGGTAACATATATTAAGCCAGAGTTGCACATATCAAACACAACAGGGTACTAGCTCAATACAAGCTAGCATCTTTGCACCAAAGCCAGCAGGAGAAGGGAGGAATGCAAAGCCCTGACCTTTGTTCCATCAACCATGGTTTATGAAGCCTTAAATAACAGCCCAAACCAGGCCATTGAGTAACTATGAGCTAGCCCTCAAATAGATTTCACATGGCAGAAGCAAAAATAACAGCCAGCTAGAGTTATTTCACACCTTACCGTCTGACGGCCTTAAGGAAAATGTACACAGAAAGAGGTAGAATCTCCTTCCAAAAACAAAGACTGTAGTCACACAATACAGACAAATCTACTGACTGAGGTTCTGCCTTCATTTACTGGATCTTGATCAATGTTAAGATGATAAAAACAGCAGAGCTTTGCAAAACAAAGGTGGCTTCTGGTCCAGATGTACTAGGTCTAAGAACTGACCAAAATCCAATCAATACAGCATGAAGCATGTCCAAAAGTTTGTTTGCAAATCTGGGGCTCTGAGTTAACAACTGGTCTCCAGGGGAGGGGGCAGTTTCTAGTCACCAGTGGTGACTAGGCAACATGTTACCAAGTAGAAGAATTCTACATTATGTACTCAAAAGCAGGAGGGCAAATCACAGAAAAGATTCTCCCAGTTGTCATGTGTGCCTTTATTCACTGTCCATAGAATTTTAATAAAATACAATTAAAAAAATTAACTCAGATAACAGTGGGCCACTGGCATGCCCTTAGTCACTCCTTTGCAGGTTCTTAATTGCCTCCATTAAGTGAATCTCCAAAACAAGACAACATTTTAGTTAAGTTGTCTGGGGCAAGGACAGAGGTGTGCTCAATCACCTAACTGAGGTCTAGCCTTCCCCGCACCACCACCACCACCTGAAACATGTGAGTGGAGCTCTGGAATATTAACTGGATTCAACTGTGAAATCTTCTCCTACAGAATGCTACACTTGAATCTTAGCATTATCACTACATCAAAACCATCACTTGCCCTGCAGCTACAGAATATGGAAACAAAAAACAGTCTGGTGTACCCATTAAGCAGAAGAACAAAAGCTGTTGGGAGCTTGGCCCCTCTTCTCTTCCAGCTAGAATAAACAGGTACCAAAGAACTTTGGATGTTTTGTGTAATACTTAGAGTAAAAGATCCATTTTTATTTCCTTTTTAACAATGAAAAAACCAGTAGTTTTGTGTGAAGTCATACAAAACTGAATGGAGAGGATACTGGTAAGTTGCTTACATCAAGGGAAAGTTCCCAGATCGTCTTCCTTATTTCTGCACTCCAGGCAAAGCTCTCCCAAATAAATTGGAATTTACTCCCAAGGTCTAGCTATTAAGCAAGCGATTGCACAACTGAAAATCTGTATGTGGGTATCAACTCCCTGGCAATGAAGGTTTTAAGAGCAACATAGTTCCTACTGACAAAGTGTTCCTTGACTACCATCCTGGATTATCAAGCCAACTTTAAGAGCAAGAGGTCTTACAAAGGTGTTCATCCAGAAAAAAAATATTTGCAGCTGTTTAAGAGCATCTCAAGTTAATTCTCTTTCCTGCCAAAACCACAGAACATCTTAAAGTGACATAAAATAATCCACATATGCTTGTCAAGTCAAATTGTTAATTCTACCCACTTATTAAAAATCAAAACCTCTTGATACTCAAGTGTAAGGTAACAACTACTTAACATCCAGCTATTATATACATGCCCAAACCTTACTTCAGGAATATATCAGAAAAGCCTCAAAATTAACTCAGCATCTTAATTTCTCCACCATTTAAAACTGGCCACGCTAAATTAACTAATGCTTTAACTTATTGTCCTACTGATGAAACTGAAGGGAACTAGCAACCCTACCAGTGTCTCCCAAGGATAAAGAGAGATTTATTTTGCTTTATTATCCCAAAGACCCCAAGGCAAGTTACAAATCTGGGTTCAGCCCTACTACTGAATTCTAGGACTAAGCGAGAGAATAAGAAGTTTGTTTGATTGTGAGGTGGGTGAGAATATATTTAGAAAGAGGCTATAAAAGGATGATTGAACAGAACCAGAAGTGAATTTTGTGGGAAAGGACCAGGTTGCACATTATATGGCATGGGGTGTTTAATTTTTAAGTAGAAAATAGTGCTAGATCTCTGGCCTATGCAACAGTCATGCCATATGCTCTCCAAGTGTGGGAAGAGAGCAAATAACCTGTAGTTCAGAGTCGGGAAAATGTGTTATCAACATGCACAAAGGCACCTTCTGCGGAGTCCAGTATTCAGTCTAGGAACGCAAAGCAGATTCCAGGTTTCATCCCTATTGTGCCCTAGAACAAATGAAGCCTAAAACAGGGCTTTACTCTTTGTAGACTGGTTTGTACACAATAAATTTATGTGCACATGAGAGCCTTTTGCTGCCTGGGAAGTAGCAATAAAAGAACAGCATGTAGTGAAGCTATACATAAATGGCAAATGATAATACAGGCCCAAAAGAAGATATCGCACACAGTTTCAGAACAACTAGAGTTCTGTAACACTAACAAGCAGAGTTGGGGTGAACACAAGGAAGTTTTGTAAACTGTGATTTGGGGAACCCAGAGAAGCTTGGGAAGGGACCTGAATAATTTTTACACACTGACTGAAACTTTATATAAACATGGCCTGGCAGGCCATTAGTCTCATCTCATGAATCACAGATAGCAGAGTCCGAGATAAAGCAACCTGCCAACAGCCTGGCACTGGGCTTACAGCTGTCCAGGAGAGATTAACCAGGATCACTACAATGGCATCTAGCTGACCCATAATTTTTTAAAAGTAACAAATTCATCTGTACTAGATACCTACATTTCTGATTTACCCAATTTTATTTCAGTTTCCTACTGCAAACAGAACTAGTCCAAGAATACTCCCTGTCTTTGAAGACCCCCCTTGCAGCTTGCATTTCAGCTTGTTGCCTTCAGGACTGAGGCCATAAGACGGACTGCACCAGCTGTACCTTTCCAGGACTGCAAGAGACATACTTTGGAAAAGGTTATTTGGATCACCTTTCAACATAGCATACCACAACAACATAGTACAAAGTAAAACCTGCTAATTTGTCAGATATTCATCAGAGATTACCCTCCAGTATAGGCAAGCAACCTCTTGTAAGATTAGCTTATCTGAACTCATTTTACTTCTAGCTGAATTCCACACTTGATTATTTTTCATATGCTTAGAATGAACTGCCATGAAGAGTAGTGTAAAAATTGCTTTCTCAAAGCAGCAAAAATTATTTGAGGGACAAATCTCCAAAAGTTCCTTGTTTCTTAAAACTAAACTTGTAATAGCACAGAAATAAGAGAACAGGTTTTGGAATGTTGTTAGATATAATTTTACCATGATCAAATACTGTCACATCTCAGCAAGCCAATAATAAATACACGCCAGAGTCTGCCAAGATTCTGAACAGCAGCAAGCTTTTCAACAGTTTCATGGTGCTGGTTAACATGGACAGAGGTGCCTGCTCTTTGTCCATTCATGCAACCATGCACTTCCTCCTCCGAAGTTCTTTTATATGCCTTATACTGTATAATGCAGTTTGCTCACATTAGGCTGCAGGCCTATGCCCTTGAGAAACTCAGCTAACACTGCCTATTAATTTCAATGTAATTTTGTGGTTTGATGTAATCCTGAACAACTTCCATTTCTACTTTTCTAACAGTGCACTCTCTAGAAATCTGCTACCCAAATACTACCCGAATCTTAACAAAGAAGCCCTTTTGCAATAACTTAACAAAAGCTACTGTTAGTTGCTTGGTCATCTTTAACATTATTGTTCAGTGCTTTTCCTCTAGAAAAAAGGGTGCTGGTACTCACCATGAAGTTGTTACAGTAAGTGCCACACTTTTAAACAGGGCTTTTATTCTAAGGGAAAAGGTGCCAGCAGTGCGTACCATTGAGTACCCCCCAGAAAAAGTACCATTCTTGTTCATTCCCTTTTACAACCTTGGAACCAAAGCAGCCTAAAACATACATATGCTCATTTTGGTGCCAGAGATTAAAATGGTTCTACACAAAATATATTTATATTTTTTTCATAGAACTGCAACCTTTAATCTGGTCAATCCAAGATGCAAAAACCTAATCCTGGTGCTGCACAGAGAGTTTAAGGATTAACAGCCTGAAAGCAATTACAAAAAAATATAATTGAAGTGCTGAAAATGGAAAGCAATGTTGTCACAAATGACCAGATACAAATAAATGTTTTCCAGCTGTGGCTAGATCTGCCTGAAGTTTCCAGGCAGTGCTATCAAATTTCTACAGGTTTTGATAACCAAGTGCCCTGAATTTTTCAAGTTTCCAGGCCCAGAGAGAGAGAGATGCCTGTATACAAAACACATACACATTAAACACAGCCTTGTCTTTAACCATTCACTTGGCCAACATTGGTGCTTTCCTTCAATAGATTTGACTGGCAAAGCTGAGCAGTCTTTCTGCTTTACCACCATGATTGGTTC
This sequence comes from Podarcis bocagei, assembly GCF_964188305.1. Taxonomy (NCBI): domain Eukaryota; kingdom Metazoa; phylum Chordata; class Lepidosauria; order Squamata; family Lacertidae; genus Podarcis; species Podarcis bocagei. The sequence continues at coordinate 33,953,456 of NC_138132.1, forward strand.
CCATACTGACTACAGAGGAAGTGAAGCTGACCAGGCTAGCAAAGAGCAACACTCTTCTATGCTTCACCTGCCAAGAAGGAATGTCAGTTACTTTTATAAATAAAAAACAGGTGAGTGAAACAAAAACTGGCAGGCTATTGAAAGCTTAGTAACAAGGGCATGTGATCCCATTATCCTAGATGAGTTTTTGGACAAACATTTCATTCCCAACTGCTACCAAGTTCATCAATGGAACTAAGTAGATATCCACAGTAGATGGAGCAGAGGAGGATGTGCACAAGAACATTTTCTACTGCAAACTCACCATCTCACCTTAAATTTCCTATCCTTCAGTCACTGTGCCCACTTCCTTCCCATTACAGTCAAACCTTGGCTCCTGAACGCCCACGTTTTGGAACGTTTCAGCTCCCGAACGCCAAAAACCTGGAAATAAATGCTCTGGCTTTCGGACATCAACCGTCCAAGGCCACTTCCACTTGAGTACAGGCAGCTTCTGTAACCAATCAGAAGCCGCACCTCGGTTGATGAACATTTCGGAAGCCGAACGGGTTTCCAGAACGTATTACATTCAACAACCGAGGTTTGACTGTATCACAAACTCCTCATTCACCTTTACAAGCCGTATTCTGTGCAAACTCCACAATATTTCTAACAGTCTCAGGTTACTGTCCACTTCAGTCTACCCCTTAAATACTTTTAACGTGAGTAATCTAGAGTGTCAAAGAAACATTATTTATACCGTATAGACATGCTCTTTCTACATCAGAGTTCACCCCTTTTGGAATCATGGGTACATTTACAAACCTTAGAAACTGTAATGGGCACTATGCACACACCGCAGCTTAATCAACTGGCTACAGTAAAATGCTTCTTTCACATTTCAATGGTCCTTTCAGGCACCAGGAAAAGCATCAGTGTCACCTACGTGTGTCCACAGGTGTCATGCTGACAAGCACTATTTTTCTCAGATTCCCTAAAAAGGCCAATTCTGAAGTGGCCTGAGATCCAAATTCTGTTAGTATTTATGAAGTGCCACCCTCTCTCTCTGATTCAAAGTACTATGTAAATAGCATGCCTTTTGGAGCACTCCAGTATTCATACCAAAGTGACGATGTACAAAATAATTTAGGTTAATTGACAAAACTCTCTTACAGAGGCAGAGAGTTGGGAAAATTGGGAAGCACTTGCTGCATTTTTATTTCATAAACTGATTCTGAAATGTGCAGCATTTTCCAGAATTTAAAAATAAGAGAACACAAATAATTCTCAAAAGTAAATTAAATTTAAAATCATTAGAAGATAGCTGATGGATTCCCAATTTTAAGCTTCCAATTATGTGAATGTGTTCCCAGTTACATTTCCAATTGGAGGGTAGAATATGTAGGTGGATGGAAAGTGTTGTTTTTATAAATAGCCAATCTTTCTACAGTCAACATTCAAAGCCAGATGTCAGCTTCTAGCAACTTGATGACCCACCCACCAGCTTCTATGACCTATGTCAACAGCAGTTTTGTTTACCCAAATGACTAATTATTTGATGTCCTCCAGGTCACACGGAAAATTAAGTTAGTGCAATTTATTTTCAGAAAGCAAGTTTACTATAAGGAACTTATAGCAGGGAGATCAAACCCAAAATATTATTTTAGGGGATATTTTTATAGAATGGTGTTATTTAACATAGTACTATGTTAGACCAGACTGCATCCACTAATTAGACTAATTCCATTTATACCCTGCATTCTGATTATCAGAAATGGCCAGCCAGATACCATAGCACAATCAATATCCACTCTATTAGCCTACAACATCTGGTAGTTAGAGATACTTTAAAGAAAAAACACACACACAGACACACAATTTGCACTTCTGGCTATCACTACTGGTAGTCCACAAAATTATCTAAATGTGGACACACTATACACTTCTACAGAGCAATTATGTGGATTTAGAAAGAATAAAAGTTTTTTCTTGAGAATGCAACCCGGTCACTTGTTAAAAAAATAAAATTTCTCTTCACCTTAGAAACATAGGAAGCTGTCTTATAGCAAGAAAGACAACTCTTTCATCTAGCTCTGTACTGCATTCTGGCTGGCAATAGCTCTCCAGAGTTTCAGGCAAGGTCTTTTCCAGCCCCACCTGGAGATGCCAGAGGCTGAAACTGTTACATCTACAGGCCAGACATATGTTCTAAAACTGAATTATAGTCTGCCCCCTGTCCGTTTAGATTTGTGCTGCTGCCTGATCCCATGTTACTTTACTTCTGATGTTAAATCCCACAATTTCAGAGGAGCTTCTTACTCCCAAGAAAGCATAGAGAATTGCAGTCATCTCCTCGCAATATAAAAATATAAGGAGATGAACAGTAGTGTTGTATGATAACTGAGTATGTTTTCCCCACCATTCTCTTTTTAGAAAGAAAAACAGCTTCTTATAAGTGAGTCAAAAATCCAGTTTTAATAAATATTTTTACAATTTAAATTCAGATTTAATTTTAGACCAGTGTAAATGTAAAATAAAACATTGTAGCTGAAAACTAAATTTGGTAAAATCAGATTTGTTTCACCTAAATTGGTCGATCATTTTTGTCCACCCTGTTATAAAGCATTTATCAGTAAAGTGTCTCTGTCGAAGACACCACTTTTTTTAGTAAAACTATACCACAATATCAGAAAAGATGCAAAAAGAATCAGTACATTATATTTTATTGCTATGGCTAGTGGCTGATGCAAATAAAGATTCTTCTGATTCTGATGCTAAAAGAAGCAGGAGCCTAAAGAGGTTATTTTTAATTTTAAAAAATTACAAGCAACACTACAATCACATCAGCTCTATTCCTTAATAAGGCCCCTCAACAGTTAACTAGTGCAGTGTTCTATGGAAGGACAAAGTTCAAAATGTGGACAGTACACTGAAAATTATTCACAAAGTGTTAGTGAAAACTGTTTCAATTTAGTCGTATCTAGACATTCTATAGCTAAACCACGGCATGCTCAAAAGATTCCTCCTCACTACCACAAATAAAATCATCTATTAGTTTGAGACCTCAACTCCCACCTCTTGTAGACTTTCCAACCCCACAGAAGTCTAAGTGAAGATAACATTTCTGCACTTTGAGTCACATAGGGAGGTGCCTTTTTTTCCTTACTACTGCAGTTCTGAGTCACAACCTTCCCTGTTCATTCAACAAGCCGAGAGAATGTTCATACTACTACAACTTGCGAAAAGTGCTAGTCTGCTCACAGGTACCCAAAATTACACATACATAGTTATTTCACATGGAAAAAGTGGTTTGTAACAAACCATAGCCAACGAAACCCAGCAGATTTCAAATGTCAAGGGCTGTCCTGTGCTTTTATCTCATACACCCCCCCAAGAAACTTATTTCCAGCACAAAGACTCCCCTTTTAATGATTTAACTAGACTATGCTTCCTTACACCATCTTGGTCTTTTATCACCTAACACTTCCTCGTTGTACTCCTTCACTCTAGGTTTGACTATTCAATGCAACCTCACTTCCCATTTATTTCCCCAGCAACCTCTGCCTCTGTTTCTTTCTGTCAAATCTGCTCCAGCTTTCCTTTATAAACCTCTAAACTATGTGGTGGCATGCGTACTCCAGGCTTTGTCCTGCACTCCATTCCAATATACCACCACCTCTTCCTACACACACTCATTCTTCTCCTTGGTCTTTCAACACTGTCAGTTCCTGTAAATACCTTTCTCAACATCTGCATTTCCTACACAGTCCTTCCATAAACCTCCACTTAGCTTCCAAATTATTTCCCAAAGCTATAGGAACATCTTTGCAGCTCCAGCCTTGATGCTCACTTGCATAATCTCTCCTCCTTTCTAGAGACTTGTAGGTCCCCCTGGGAGACATTCTTCAGTACACACCCACTTCCTCCATTCTTCCACAGGTCTGGTCCTAAGGCTCAGTTTTATGTTGTTACTCTCTTACTGCTTCTACCTAACCTGCAATTTTCCTTGTAGCATTTCCCCATCATAACATTTACTGATTCCTTGTGGTCTAGCAGCCCCTCCCTTTTTCCCCTCCAAATTACGAATCCTTCCTTAAGCCTCCACTTTTTTGTCTAAGTATCCCCCACAACACCATGACCCTCCTTTACCAAGTTTGTACGTATGTTTTTCCGGGCTACTCAAAAAAAAAAATTATCCCATAAGAACAAGAGACAAAAAGAAAATCATTCTAAAGATAGCATACCTATTATTTACAAATGTTTATCACCTGTTGGGGTATAATATTTATTAAAAATTCTATAATGGTTTATTTGGCACTGTGGGTTAAACCACAGAGCCTAGGGCTTGCTGATCAGAAAGTCGGCGGTTCGAATCCCCGCAACGGGGTGAGCTCCCGTTGCTCGGTCCCTGCTCCTGCCAACCTAGCAGTTCGAAAGCACATCAAAGTGCAAGTAGATAAATAGGTACCACTCCGGCGGGAGGGTAAACGGCGTTTCCATGCGCTGCTCTGGTTCGCCAGAAGCGGCTTAGTCATGCTGGCCACACTCGGCCAATAAAGCGAGATGAGCGCCGCAACCCCAGAGTCGTTTGCAACTGGACCTAATGGTCAGGGGTCCCTTTACCTTTCGGTTCCTTGGAGGACTTGTATTACTTCCAAATCCAAAGTTTTTGCTCCTTCAGGACTCCTCCCTTCACATGTTGCTAAAGCTCTACACTGTTCCAGTACATTTCCTTTCCATGATGACCACTCTTTTAAAAATAATCTTTTAAAACAAAGTACTGCCCCTAGGCCAGGCCAAGCCAGCTTCACCACTCCTCCACAGATCAACAACTTTGCCCATCCTCCTTCACAACGGAGCAATGAAGCTCACTGGAGGTTCTTGGGCCAGTCACTTCAGCCTAACCTACTTCACAGGGTTGTTGTGAGGATGAATTAAGGAAGAGAACCATGCATGCCACTCTGAGCTTCATGGAGAAAAGGTGGGATATAAATGTAAAAATAAATATATAAGAGTAACCAAGAGGTCTGAAAAGACTATTCTTCCCTCCACCAAATCAGGCCTTCTCTTCTCTTTGGCCTACCCCATTTCTGCAAACCTTCCTGTGGTATTCCCATTTTTTCCTCACTGCATCCCCTTAGCAATCCTCCCTTTAACTGTACAATCAATCTTCCATCCCATGTTATAAGCAACCACTAAAAAAAAAGGCTTACAAACGTCAAGAAGAAATATATGACTATGATGGACATCTCTCTCCACACACTCGAACAGGCCAGGCCCCTCCTCTAGTTCAGCTTCTCAGACCCAGTCCCAGACATCCCCCCTCTGCCAGCACCCCAGCCTGCCGGCTCCCAGTGTCTGCCTTAGGCTTAGCCACTCTCTCCTTCAGACGCCGCTTCCTCCTCCTCCAAATTTCAAGCGTGGCCCCATTCACTGCAAGTCGCACAACCACCAGAGGAAGTAGCGTATGAAAATGGCCCTTTCCCAATCCCCATGCCCTTTTAAATTCCGCATCCTCCCCATCTCCTTTCCCTACCAGCCTGCCTCCCATTCTTCCCCTTAAACCCACTCACCACCACGGAAACCTCCTAACTCGAAAGTCCCAAGGGTGGGTCTCCCTCTCTCACCCACTCTTTACTCAGGAAAATTCACAGCGCCATCAAAAGAAAACTGAAGGGCCTGAAAAGGGCCCTGTGCAGATCCACTGTTGACCCTCAACGCTCACCCCCATAATTTCTTGACCTCCTTCCCACCCTTTCTCCCCCACCCCACCGAGCAGCTCCCCAGTTCGCCACCCCGTCCCCCCACTTCCTTCCCCAGGCAGCCCACAAATACGGGGACCCCCCAATCGAAGTAAAGGGTCTCAAAGCGACGTTCGCTCCCCGCCCTACGCCCCCCGCCTGTGCGGCCCTCCCCCTCGTGCTTCAGCCTCCCCCCATTCTCCCCCTTCATCCACCCCTCCCGCAAAGGCCCCGGCCACCGCCGCCTCCTCGCCGTCGTCCTCTCACCCACCGAGAGCATTGAACGTCCAGGCGCGGAGCAGACCGGGCGCCTCCCACACGGCCCGGGCAGGGAGGGCCCCTCTACCTGCGTCAACGCGCGGAAGCGGGCCAGAGCCGCGGAGGGGGAAGAGGAAGAAGGGAGCGCCGCCGCGTCGTCGTCGTCGTCGCCGCGTAATCGAAGCCTCCCAAACCGGACCTGACCGGCAGCCGACGCGACGCGCGATTCCCCCTCAGCCAGCCACACAAGACAGACAGGCGGCCACCCGCCAACCACAAGGCCCGCCGGGAGAAAGGCCCCGCCCGCCGCCCTCGCGCAAGCGCACGAGGCACCTCCCGTCCCCGTCGCGCGCCTTGCCACAATGGTACCGTCCGGCTTACCTCACGCCACCCTCCCCCCCCCCCGCACCGCGGCGGGTGATGGTACAGGCTCAGACGGCGGCGCCGCCGTTCTTCTCCGGCTCCTCTCCCTACATTTGCGATGGTCTGACGCACAAATGAAGCTGCCCCTCTCTTTGAGAATTGTCCACGCCGCCCCCTTTCAGGAGAATGGATGCGGCGCGCGCAGTTCCCGCCCCGGCGTGACCCAGAGTGGTACGGCCTGCTCGGAAAAGAAAGCGCGCAAGCACTACTCACATCTGCAAGTGTGGCAGTTGGTGTGCTAGACAGTTGCCTTCGCTCGATAATGGACTGGACAAGAGCCAACATACTGAAGCTCAATCCAGATAAGGCTGAGGCCCTGTTAGTGGGTGGCTCCCTAGACCGGATGGCTGAGTGGCTGCCTGCTTTTCATGGCAACTACGTAGCAATTGAAGGAGAAGGTACATAGCTTGGGGGTACTTTTGGATCCCATCACTGTCCAATAGTATTTTATTTAATGTTGCTTTAAATATAATAAAGCCTAAAGACAGGAAAGCCATTTACAACCAGAAAAGATAAAAACAAAAATACAAAATGCATAAAATGCTAAGATATCACAATTAATAAAGGGAAATGCCAGTGTTTAAAGCTGCATGCCAACTGCAAGGAAAAGTGGTCTGCTATTCAGTTTAAACTAGGTGCATAAGCACCTAGACTGAGCATGGGAAACTGCTTTATACGAAGTCAAACCATTGATCCATCTAGCGGTTTTGCCTATATCACAGGCAGCAGCTCTTCAGTTTCAGGCAGACATCCCCACTCCTACCTGGAGATGCTGGGGCTTCAGCCTGGGACCTTTTGCATCCAAAGCAGATGCTCTGCCACTAAGCTCTGATGCTTCTCTGCTTGCCTTTCCAGTAGTGTACTGTTCAAAGAATTCCCCAATGAGAATGAGCGGGTGGTTCTCCCTGCATGCATATAATCTCATTTAAATTTGATGGATTACAACTACAGAAGATTAATTTAATAACTGAGTTTTAAAATGAAAGTCTTTCAAGTAGTTTGGCAGAAATATACTACAGAGTAAAAAAAGGCAGCTTGCCAAAAACATAATGACTAGAATACTCTTCCTTAATGCATTGATGTATACAGATTTAAATCCAACGTGGTTATCAAACTGTTTAAAAACCAAACCAAATTGCTTTCAACCTAGCTGCAGAAAGCCAATGTGTTAGTGATTCTATTATAGATCAGTATTTCCCAAAATGGGCGATACCGCCCCCTCAGGGGCACTGGAATGATCCAGGGGGGCAGTAGTAGCATCGGGTGCGATTGGGAGGGCCTTGAATAAAAATAAGGGACTGGTGGAAGCATGAAGAAAGAAGAGAATAAAATTTTGAAAAACCATTAGTACACGTCTCATCTGTTGTGTAATCATCCTTACTGCCAAGTCGGGTGCCGTTGTGCAATGGCAACAACACCTCCCCTGAATCCAGTGCTCCTGCTGAAGACGAGTTTTCGTGGGCTTGAGTGAGCTGTTTTCAGCTTCACCCAGGCCTGGGAAATGGATTGCAGCTTGCCTGCCTATTTGGCCAATGGCAGGCAGGTTGCAGCACTGGCCCCACCCGTGGGGCAGATTGGACTGAGCTTACCCAAGCTAGTACACTCCATATGTTTTGAACTGCAATTCCCAGGACTGGGCCTGATGGGAATTGCACACCAAAACATCTTGAGCTTGGTGAAGGTCCCTCTAACTATACAACCTTGTGCAAGTTTACTCAGAAGTAAGTCCCACTGCCAGGGCTGGTTTATCAGCATGTGGCACTCTTGGACAGCTGTTGATGCCCCAGCACCACACTAGAGCCCACTCCTGCTCCCTCCAGTCTGGGGAGCTGATATTTTAATTTCCTATAATGACTCCAATGTAACCTTGGTCCAGGGCTTTATAGGACATTAAAATGACAGGCCTCGGACTGCCCTGGAGGCCTGCCATTGACATTTCTCATTGTGGAAAATTAAAATGGTGGCTTGCCATCTGACCTTTGTTTGAAACTGCTGCCACTTCCTAACACTGGCAGGGGCAGAGGCATTTTGTTGAGACACCCCTCTTCCTTGTATTCACTGTGGCTTTCTCTCAGATAAGTGCACAGTATTGCTGCTAATATCAGTGACCATTGCACTTGGAATGTAAGATGAGGCCAGAGTAGTTAACAAAAGGCTTTGCTGAGGGAAGAGGACAGGGAGCAATATTTATCTTTCTATCGCTTTCTATCCCATACTTCCTCTCATTCATATATATATATATATATATATATATATATATATATATATATATATATATGCAGGTTTTGGTGTCTTCGGGTGTCTTCCCGTGTAAGAGTTGGGGTGTCTAGGCGACGTTTCGACGAGGTCTCACTCGTCATCTTCAGGCTGGTGCTTTCGGCTTCTTGTTACTTGTTTCTCTGTTCCAGTAACAAGAAGCCGAAAGCACCAGCCTGAAGATGACGAGTGAGACCTCGTCGAAACGTCGCCTAGACACCCCAACTCTTACACGGGAAGACACCCGAAGACACCAAAACCTGCATTCCTGTACCCGTGAAAATCTACGAAAGCAAATATATATATATATATATATACACACACACACACACACACACACACACACACACACACTATAGAGCTGTCCTCACAACAATCCTGCGAGGTCTGCTTAATTTTGTTTTTTAGATTTGGGGGGGAAGCTGCTTTTCCATTTCAAATGCAACATATTTAAGTTTTTGCCACTAGAGAGCAGCAGGAATCAACATTCCACTTGCAGAGAAAGCCTGCTCTCCCATGCTGGGAAGAAATGATTGAGTAGCAATATACACTGTTAGATGGTCATCATGTTTTGTCTTTGGGAAGATTAGCACAGGGCTCTGTGAACACCTGTTATCTGGAGTCACTTTATTGAACTAGGTGGGTCTTTTTATAATCCTACTGCCATGACCATCCGATTGCTGTGTTAATGAAGGAGCCATTTAAACAGTGAAGGGAAATCTGGTCCTCCTTATGTGGTAGGCTTATAATTGATTTATTATTGATTCCTTGCATTTATATCCCACCTTTTTCTCCAAGGAGCTGAAGGTGGTGTTCACAGTTCCACCCCTCCTTATTTAATCCCCTCAACAACCTTGTTAGGCTGAGAGGCAGTAACTAGCCCAAGTGTGCCTCATGGCTGAGTAGGGATTTGAACCCTGGTCTCCCAGGTCCTAGTCCGACACACTAACTACTACACCACACTGGCTCTGTTCCATCAGCCCCGGCAAGCATGGCCAATGGCCAGGGGTGATGGAAGATGTGGTCTATCAAAACATCTAGAGGGCCATCAGTTCCCCACCATTGCATTAACACAAGAGATATGCTTGCAGAGGAGTAGTGTTCTAATCTAATGGGGGGCAACATCTATGAGGGTTGTTAAAAAAGAACTAAGAATCTCTGTGGTCACTCCATCTCCAGCTATTTAGCACAGGCCCTACAGACCAATGTCTTCTGAAAAAGTAGGCTCTGGCCTATGAAACAACAAGCGGCCATGTCTTTTAAAGGCACCACAGGATGAGTTGGAGTTGTTGCTGCAACAAACATGGCTACCCACCTGCAATTTATCTAGAAAATGTTCTAGCCAACCACTTCTATACTGAGGCATATTTTTCTGCATTCCATGTCCCCATCCCATGGAGAGTTTACCATGGGGAGGTAAATGGTAACATCTGAGATGTCTATGCATCTATGATAATTTCCTCCTCACCAGAGGTATTCAGTGTCTGAATGTGCTTTCTTGGGTTAGGCTGCAGGCATCTGACCTGGTCCTAGTTATGCTACTGTTATGCTAGTTATGCAAGAGGACCTGGGGCAGTGGAATGTGCTTGTTTTCTCCATTAATATCTACTTCAGCAAAGTTAACACCTTTCCAGACACTGTTCTGGCAGGGCCAGTGTGCCTTTAACAGCAGGCAGAAATAATGTAAGAAAAAAAGGTTTTTCTGTGCTGGAGAAAGAAAACAGCACCTGTGGAAAGCCTGCCATTTACCCAACTGTTTAAAGTACAGGGTCCTGACTGTAGCTCCCGCAGCACACGCAAAAGAAATTTGTGGTAACAGGAGTGGGGGAATGCCACTCCAAGAAGCACAAAATGGTTCAACAATGCCAGCTGCATCATCAGCATCCATGGCAACACCACTGATGCCATCATCAGTCACAGATTGCATGGCAATGGTGCCGCTGTGAAAAACCGCTACAGAACAAGCCAGTCTACAGATGGTGATACACCCACACAATATCTCCCGGCATAGCCATGCCTACCTCAAAGAAGAAAGAATGCTAGGCCCCAACCTCTGCTAAGAAGTAAGATTTCACCCTCCATTAAATGTTGCCTGGTAGCAGCCTCTGCATCACGCTGTAAGAGAGAGAAAAGCAAGGATGCAGGCACACTCTTTGGCCACTGTGAAAATAGGATGCTAGTCTAAATGGGCCATTGGGTTGATCCAGCTGGCTTATGTTCTTATGCTGAGAGAAAGCAATATTTGGTGTCTCCTCTCCTTGAACTTTTCTATCCCATCTGGTCTTCAGAACAACATTTACTGTACCTATGAATATGAATGCAAGTTTACTTATTTTTCCCTCTAATCAATTTCCTGCTTGTGTTATGTCTGTAGAAATTGTAAGTCTGAGGGCATGGACTGTTTTTTTCTTATATGTAAACAACTCAATCCGTGGCTGAAGAGTGGGATAAAAGCATTCTCCAAATAAATACTAAATAAAAGTGAGTCTTGCACATGGTGGTTCCAGTCCCATTATCTACACACACACAATTGTTCATAAGTACCCTTTTGACTGCACAACAGAGAACACATGGGGAGAACAGTTTTAAAGACCACTGGTGTCATGACCTTGGGATCAGATTCCCCTTTTTCTGGGGATAAGATGGAGAACTCTGAGCCAGAGGAGGAAATTGCATGCATGGCCAGTCCCAGAAACACATCTCCAACATGAGCCTTGTAGTACAGTACCAGTCCCCTCCCCTGCACCAGTGAGGATGCCCTATTGTCATCCTGGAACTCAAAGAACACCATCACAAAAGCCCCAGTACACCCAGAGCCACCCTTGCTCCATTGGAATAAAAGATCATTGGAGTGGGCTGGGTTCCCTTAACTGAAGTGGCATAGGGCACAAGGCTGAGAACCACGGTGGGAATTTATGCTCCACTACGTTGGAAGTGTTGGGATACCACTCAGCTTGCACTGTAAACAGACATACCTGCATGGGAAGAGTAGAAAGAGAGGAACCTCCCAATCTTTCAGTATCAAAATGCAGTTTTACAAATTATGTTGCAACTGCATTTGGAATACTGTGTACAGTTCTGGTTGAGTTGGGGGGGGGGAGCTGTATGAGAGAGTCATGTCTGATTTCTGCTGGAATCCAAAGCTGTAGCCATAGGAGAAGCAAGACCCTCTTGGGGTGTCAATGCTATGGGCCCCTCCATTGTAGGCTCAGGTTGTATATATGTGTAAATAAATCATATACCATAAAGATACCACTGTCTCCACAGTTCTTCACTCCAAGGGAACTGAACCTTGATCAAGCATCCAGAACTCCTGGAATCTCACACCAATTGGAGACTGGGGCACTTGGAGATTAGGGCAGTGTGCAATAATATTATAGAGTTGGAAAAGGTTAAGAAAAGGGCAATCAACATGATCAAGATGGAGAAACTTAAGAAAGGGGGTAGCATTTGCCATCTTTTGGTTTAGAGAAAAGGTAAGTCAGAGGTTACATGACAGAAGTTTATAAAAGCAGGCATGGCAAGGAGGAAGCAGACAGAGAAAAGTTTTTCTCCGCTTATCATAACTCTGGAACTCATGGACAAAATCCAGCAGAGCTGAATGTTGGAAAACTCAGGGCACATAAAAGAAAATACTTCCTCACACAGTACATAGTTAAACTATGGCCACCAACTTGGATGGCTTCAAAAGATGAAGGAGGCAGCTATCAATGGCTACTAGCCACAATGCCCATGCACTGTCGCCGCCACCAGAGAAAGCAATCCCTCTCAGTACCAGTTGCGGGAAACTATAGGAGGGCAGAGTGCTCCTGTGCTCAAATCCTGCTTGAGGGTTTCCCACAGGCATCTGGCGGGCCACTGTGAGAAGAGGATGCTGGGCTGGAACGACCATTGGATCAGTGATGGCCTGATCCAGCTGAATTCTTCTTACGTTCTTATTCGAATGCTCCGGATTTTTGCTTCTTCTTAAGGTGTGCGCTCATTAGGGCGCTTCTGGTCTGGCACATGCGAGATTGAACACTGCTATTATGCAACTCGGCATTTAACAACGCACATGGTTATCGTACGGTAACTGTTGGGAAATCAAAATAAAAAAATTCCTTCCAGTAGCATCTTAAAGACCAACTAAGTTAGTTCTTGGTATGAGCTTTCGTGTGCATGCACACTTCTTCAGATGTTGGGAAATCATTTGCATTTTGTCTTTCTGTAAACTTTTAAGAAAATTATTCACTGAGGCGGCGATGGGGAAACCCATGCGGGGGCGCGCTCCCGCGCCCTCCATGGTTCCTGCGCACGCGGCTGTGCATTGTCCTCCTCGCTTCGCCATGAGGGCGCGCGCGCTCCCGCTCTCGGCCTCTAGCTCTCAGCTTTGTCCTCGGCGAAGGAGCTTGTCACGAGAATTAGACTTACGAATGTACACTCGCCCACAGAGCACAGATTCCGGGTTCACCTAGACAGCCACAAGTACGGAGGCGTTCGCTTGTTTGAAACGAGGAAAGTTGCCCATGGAGGACAAGAGAGTTTGGTACGCTTTTTAGCATCTAATAGGCGACAGGAGCGAGTTCCCTTCGCGAACAAAAGCTAGCAAGAAAGGCAGCTGCTTTCTTATGGCGCGGGGAATTGATCGTGAACGTGACTGGAGTTCTTAAGCAGCTTAAGGCTGCGCTCTACTGCATACACTGCTGCAGCATCGGTACTCCTGGCTCAAGTTTTGAAAAAGTTTCCCAAATCATATTTTCCCACGGAATAAAGCTGAATTAGAAAGAGCATTAACGTCTGTTTGTACTGCTGCTTCCATTTCGTTTCGGGGAGGCCACGCTGCTTTCCGAATCCAGCTAAAAACTACTTTCTATTGTTCTCCATGAGCAGCGCTCACTTTTCTCTTATGGAAAGGAGGGGGAAGGAGAGAGAGAAGTAGGAGGGAATTTGTACAGTGAACCTTTACTTCCAATGTATTTTTTCTCTCTATATATGTAGTCTACGAACCACGCATGAGCCCTGAATTACATCTAAGACGCATGCGCAGGGCGTGTGCGCACGGCGAGCTGATAGGAAAGAGGGCCGTCTCTTCAATGGAATGCTGCGCCTGCGCGGCTCATCCCGGCGCTTCATTTTTTTTGTTCGTGGCGAAGAGGCCTTAGGCTGGCGCGTGCGCAGTGGGCGCCCTCGCGAGGTCTGCGCACGCGCATTCCTGGCTTGAGTCGAGAAGAACGGTTGGAGGCGGCCGTACTTTGGGCGCGAGGCAGGGGAAGAAAGAAAGAGGCGAAGAAGCAGAAGCAGTTCCCGCGCGCACGAGGCGTTTCCGCTCCGGCCCTCCCTCCGCTTCCTGTCTCGGCGGCCCCGGCGCTCAGTCGGCGTGGCAACCCTGTTCCCTCGCGCGCCTTTGCCGCTCCTTCGGCCGCGGATGCAGCGCCGCGAGGACCTCGCCGCCCCCGGCCGCCTGGGCAGGGCCCCGGGCCCGGCGGCTCCCCCGGGCCGCCTCCAGTCGCCTCAGGCCGCCGCCTCCCCGAGGAGGCCTCCGCGGGGCGGAGGTGGCGGGGTGCGCGGGCCCCAGCCTCCGCCCCTGCTGCCGCCCTCGGCCACCGGCTCGGCTCCGCCGGCGCCCAGCGTCGTCCCTACCCCGCTGATTCCCGGCGCCGGGTCCGCGGCCAAGGCCGAGCCCGAGAACAAGTACCTGCCCGAGCTCATGGCCGAGAAGGACAGCCTGGACCCTTCCTTCACCCACGCCATGCAGCTGCTGCAAGCCGGTAAACGCCCCTGCCGCGGGGGAGGGGAGGGGAGAGGGGCCGCCGACACTGTGGCGACTACTCGGCTGATTTGGGGGTGGGGTGGGGAGATGAGTCCCAGCGTCCTGTAGAATAATAGTAACAGAAAAGGTGGAGTGCCTGAATCCATCCACTGGAACACTATAGTACAAATTAGTAAGCCGACCATTGTTAGTCTGACATCCTTTACTTTTCCAGGCATATACTTAAAAATGTAATCAAGTATAAAGGTGTATGAAGAAGGCCATACGTGCCCTAACTTTCCCCCTCAATATAAGTTTTGGTAGGCTAGAACCCATTTGATCTGGTGCTGATCCTATTTGTTGATCAGACTTAACAGGATGGGAGAACTCAAGATAGTTTATACTCCAGTTAGTTGAGCAAATTCGTTGTCTCTTCCTCTTCCTGTTCCCCGCCCCCAAACCCCCATCCTGTATTCTTGTCAAGGTCGTAAAACTGGGCTCCTTTGCCATTTTAAATAAACTCCCACCCTCATGTAACCCATCTGCTTACATATATTTTCAAATGGTAGGTGTGGCATGTTGACGGTATGAATAAAGGGATACTGAACAGAAACTGCTCTTCTAGTTTAGAGAATCCTTCTTGCCTAGTTTATGGTGGTAATTCCTATTTTCCATAGGCAAGTGACTGTTATACTCTTGCAGCAGGGTTCGAAATTAGCAGGGTGCCAGGCGCATTTTGCTCCTAAAGATTCTCCATTTGCAAGCACCTCAAAAAGTCTGGGTGTCATTTTTTGCACCTGGCTGACACTCAAGGATTAGTGAAATGTATGTGCTTTGAAGCCTCGAAATGTATGTTATGGATTGACAATATGTTATGGAGTTTAACAAAAAAGAAAACTGAAGTATGGTACCAATATGTTTTGAAAACTGAAGTATGGTACCAATATTTTTGTTGTAAACATTAAATATGTATTAACAATTTAATTCAAAAATGTGATACCAAAATATCAAAAAGTTTCGCCAACCTCCCCCAATGGTGACTAGACATTCTGTTTTGGTGCCCACAACCCAGGTCCTAGGAGCCATTTGGCTCCTAGCTTTTCTATCCCAGTTTCTAACACTGCCTTGGAGAGCATGCATATGAGTGGCAGAGAGTGTAGTAAAGCAGGAAATTGGAAGTTTCTTAACATGGAGTCTGAGGCATGTAATCTTTCATGTAGTGATGGAAAGGTGGGCCTTACCTCCAGAATCTTATTTATCTTGTTTCTGAGAAAGGGAAGACAGTTGCTTTCAAATGGAGGTGTGAAAGTACATAGGAATGACAGAAATGGTGGTGAGGACTATAATAGTGATCGCCAAGGTAGAAGTAGAGTTCAGGGTGTTGGGAATACTGCCAGGGAGATATAGTCCATCATGGCCCCAAGCCGGCTGCCGGACTATATCTCCCTGGCAGTATTCCCAACACAGGGCTCCTGTTATTCTAATAGTGATGCAGAGGTGCAGCTTTTCTTGACACAACAAGTTCAAGCTGTACCTGCTGAAAGTCTCCTACACTACTTTACATCTGTTGGGAAAGGCTCGTTTAGGTAGTTGGCAGGCTGTGTTCTCTGCCATCCTCTCTTGGATCTGGAAGTTGTGGACTAGGAAGGGGAACTTGAGAAGCTGCCTCACCTGTCAGATCTTTGGCCCCTCTCATTCAGTATTGCCTACACTGACTGGCAGCAGCTCTCCAGGACTTCAGATGAAACTTTCCCAGCCCTGGAAATGGTGGGCATCCAGTCTGAGTGTGTGCTCTACCACTGAGCTTCAGCACTTCTGCTTAGTGTCTGTGTCTTACTAGTCAGACAGTAATGGTTAAAAAACCCCAGTTAATTTGCATGTGGTGTTGGTCACCTCTTACCCTGGTCAAGCTGGAGAAATTACAGTGGTTTTCTGCTCAGTGAAGTCTATAGTGCCTCTAGTGTATCTGTTATGAAGATTGGTACTAGTGGCACTATTAGCCTTTATAATGTGATAGTGGGTACAGAAATGCCATCTAAGTTGGTGGTCAGAGGTAGACTTAGAGAATTGGACCCTAGAATTTCCACCCAAGTATTGGGATTTTTCTTTTTTTATTCCAGGAGATTTCAAGCAGAGCATTCTGTGTATCTCTCCCCTTCCCCTCTTGCTGAGACAGAGGGCTTTGTAATCTCATTGCTATGCATATCTGTATTTGTCCTTGTTTCCAGTGAAACTATTAAATAGAGTGGAAATGGCAGTCTTTGTCTTGCTAGCACCCTCCTTCCCCATCTTGACAGTGTCTAATCGCCTGCTGTAGCCGTATCACCACAGTGCAGCTGCTGTGCTTTCAGGCTTTCACTATATCAAGAGAACAACAACTGTTTGGAAATAACCAGTCAGAATTTAGAACAAAGGGGAATGCTAGATTTTTGACTTGTGAGTAAGGTGAGGAACATTCTTGATCTAAGAACTAATTAACTTTTTAAAGCAGAGTTCATGTAATTAAGGCAGATTTCTTTGCTTTTTGAAACAGTTCAGAGGTGCTTTGATTTAATCTTGCTGGATGACAGGCCTGTTTCATTGCTTTATTTCTCTGCGAATGAGAAGCTTCATGTTGTATTGCTATGCAAGAAGCAGTGCTTTTTCTGTGGGTACTCAGGGGTACTCAGTACTGGCACGCCAAATGTTAAAAGTGTTGCACTTACTGTAACAACTTTATGGTGAGTACCAACATTTTTTCCCCTTTTTTCTTTTTTAAAGCACTGGCAAGAACAATGAAAGTAAAGAAATTGTATCAGTAAAGAATTTTAATTTGAGAATGAAGTCAAACACCCCAAACAGTAAATTCTACTGTTGCAAAAACATTTATACAGTAAGCACAGGCAGAAGAGCTTTCTAGACTCTTCTTATATTCTTCAAATAACTTCTAAGTACATAACTAATATATTAATTGCAAGAGTCATTGTTCTAGTTGTCCTATATTTTTATGTTCCAAACATTTTAGAAAATCCTAGACAAATTATATGTGAGCCAGCAGAAGCCTCACAGCTGGAGAATTCAAATCAATATGTAAAAGTTGCTTTGCAACCACCTGCTGTTTCTTGGCCCTTGCTGTCCCCTTGGGTCACCTGGCCACAATGCCCAATTATGGCAGAAAGTGCTGTCAGGGTCTCAAGTTTAGACCATAACCTGCAATCCAAGAGATGTGTGAGACACCTCAGCCTCATTTTTTGCTACCTCATTCTTCCATCTCTTCTGAGTTCCTTCCTGTTAGTTTTTAAAAAGTGCTCCCCCCCCCCTTCTATGTAGTTTCAAAAAAAACTGGAAAGGGCAGTACAGTGGTACCTCGGGTTACATACGCTTCAGGTTACATACACTTCAGGTTGCAGACTCCACTAACCCAAAAATATTACCTCGGGTTAAGAACTTTGCTTCAGGTTGAGAACAGAAATCGTGCTCCGGCGGCGCAGCAGCAGCAGGAGGCCCCATTAGCTAAAGTGGTGCTTCAGGTTATGAAAAGTTTCAGGTTAAGAACAGACAGCCGGAACAAATTAAATACTTAACCTGAGGTACCACTGTACTTGATTAGAATTAATTGATTGGGCTTTTTTTCTTTTTACTGGTTGTCTGATGAAAGAAAAAGTTATTTTCCTCAGCTATTTGAGAACAGATTGGTAGCCTTATATGTGTGTAGCCATAACATACTGAAGAATTTGGTAAAGTAAAAATATTCTGTACTAGAGAATAGTCCTATCGCACATATTATGGCTTCCTTATGAATAGATCTGATAAGGTTGGAACTTCTAAACTGAGGGCCAAGGTTGAGGAAGCCTATCTTACACCAGTCTCAGCCTTTACATCAAGGTAATAATGGAGCAAAGCTCTGCCCATTTCTTCCTTTGCCCGTATGTACTTTTTAAGGCTGAGATTGAAGCCAGGCTCCCAGGCACAAGAAACAGCTTTCATGGGCAATGACCCAGCCAACAGATCCAGGGCCCTGGGATTGGAGGCAGGGAGGAGAGCAAAATGGTGGGGGGAGGGGGAGGTCTTCAAATGCTCTTCCAATAGCACAATGAGTGGGACAAATGCTACCCTAGCTTAAATAAATTGATGCATTGTTCGCATCCATTGTAACTACATGAGGATCCATGACTTGCATAAGTGTTCTTGTGCCATGGTAATACTGGAAAACACCAGACTGGTTTTTATAGAACTGCTCAGTAACAACACCTAGGTAAAATTTTATTTGATTGTGGTTGAGTGGGCCAGTTCCCATGTAAGAAACATGTAGTTTCAGTATTCATTTTTTTTCATTTACTAAATCTGACTATGCCTTTGTGGCAGCCATTTTATGATTTGATGACCCCCCCCCCATGGCAGCCATTTTGTGGTGGTCCCCACCACACACTTTTAAAGTTCCCAGTGTGTCAGTGGAGTTGAAAAGATCAGGGGTTAGAGAAGTTGGGAAGCCCTGCTTTAGACTTGTACTTCCTAGCCTCTTTTTACCAACATGCTTTCTTCCTGTTAGTAGTGTACAGTCCCTGCTGTGTCTATGACCTCTGGTGAGTAATTTGCATCAGAAAACTGTTGCCCTAAAGGTGATCTAATTAAGCATGTTTAGTTTACTTGTATTTAGTAAACAAAGTTAAAAACTTTAAAACATTCAGAGTTGCCTAATAATATTGTATATGCAGTTGGCTTCCATTCACTCTTACTAACGAACTTATAAAGCCAACCATTTCCTGGGGGGGGGGGGGGAGAATAAAGCAGTAAAAAATTCCATCCCTACCACCTGCTCTGTCCTACTTTTTGCCATCCTGCCTCTTAGCCAAACTCCTCCTCTTTCTCTTTCCCAATGATATACAATGATATCCCTTTCCCTTCTGTATACAATGTGAAGTTCTTTGGAGACCTCTCATATCTTGTATTTCACCTGTTTTTATATTGGATTCTTTCCAAATAGACTGCTCTTTCTTCTATCAGCAACTTGTTTCTGATTTCCTTGTCTCTTAGTTCCCCTAGATCCAAGGGAGTATGCTTAGTCCTTATTCTCCCTAAATGAAGTTCTGATTCTAGCCAACTTTACAGCTTTTACTTTCTGTCCAAAAGTTGTACTGGTATTCAGTTATTTTAAGTTCATTGAGAGACTGGACAATATAAATTTACAATTTTCTATAAAACAATAAAAAAGGTCATAGATCAATAGGTCTACAGTATTTCTGGTTAAATTATGGTACTGATATACAGTGGTGCCTCACAAGACGAAATTAATTCATTCCGCGAGTTTTTTTGTCTAGCGACTTTTTCGTTTTGCGAAGCACGAAATCCCATAGGAATGCATTGAAATTCAATTAATGCGTTCCTATGGTCAAAAAAAATCCAAACAAAGCCAAATTTGGTACAATAAGAGATTATTAAGTGCTCTTTAAAGTCACACATACTGTAAAGAGCATTTCAAAAATTGAAGGAACAATAAATGAAGTTTCTAAACATGACAGAAAAACATTTAAAAATCAACAAAGTATACAGTACATTTTCTAGGACCCTGGGGGACAACTCGAAGAAGGTTCCTCTTCCACTCTTTGCTTCTTGCTGAAGAACCCCCTCCTCAACTGTTCCCCCAGCCACCCACCACACAGAAATTCAAATCCAGAATTTTTTTTTAGAAACAGCAGAGTGGCCCAATGGTCACAGAAAATCATAAAAATGCAGGGAAACACCACACAAGCTTCCAGATTCTTGCAAACCCCTCCTCAACTGTTCCCCCAGCCACCCACCACACAGAAATTCAAATCCAGAATTTTTTTAAAAAAACAGCAGAGTGGCCCAATGGTCACAGAAAATCATAAAAATGCAGAAAAAAACCACACAAGCTTCCAGATTCTTGCAAACCCCTCCCCAACACCAAGTCCTTGAATTCCAAACACCCCAACCCAAAATCTAAAAACCCCCAAAAAAGTTTTAAAAGTTTAACTTACCAAATGGCTGCAAAAGAAGTTTTGGAAAAGCTTAAAAAATCACCAAAGTCTTCAAAAACCTCAAAAAAGGCTACCACACCGCGTTCTATGAGTTGCTGCTCGAAGTCAAGTCGCAACTGTATTAACGGTGTTAAGAAAAAGGAAACAAACTTGCAAGACGTTTTCGTTTTTCGTCTTGCGAAGCAAGCCCATAGGGAAATTCGTCTTGCGAAGCAGCTCAAAAAACGCAAAACCCTTTCGTCTAGCGAGTTTTTTGTCTTGCGAGGCATTCGTTTTGCGGGGCACCACTGTATATTTACCTAAACCGATTGTGCTTCCTTGAAACTATGCAAGACTAGCTCTTAGAATTTGTCCAGTCTAGCATATGCTGTAGCTTTTAATTCTTTCATCAGCACTGCCCTCTGGCAGTCCCTTATTCTGGGCCTTTTTAGAATCCTCTTGATGGAGCCATATGAGTGAAGTATAACATTGCTAATTCATGCACAGAGAATGGTGTTCTGACCTTGTTTAGCAGAGTGCTGGGTATATGAGTGGGAGTTGAAATAAAATATTATTACATCTGCTAAATAGCCTTCTGGCTAGATATTGCTTTTTTTTAAAGGTAGGAGTAAAAATCCATTTGTCCAGGTGGCAAAGTATCTGCAATGTGTTGATTGTTTTGTGCATTAAAGACTAGACTAGGCCTTGTATTTAGTTACATGAAACAAATGGAGGCGCCATATTTTCCTTTACATTTGGACTTTGTCTAAAAGGTAGGTGCTCACACACTGCTGCACTGCAGTTGGCCATGGCTTTCACCACTGGTGAACATTTATGCCAGGTTTATGAACCTTTTGACTTCCAGATGTTGCTAAACTACAACTCCCACCATCCCTGACTGTTTGCTGTGCTTGCTAAGGCTGATGTAGTTCAGCAACATATGAAGGGCAAAAAGTTTCCCACTCCTGTTAAATGCAGAAGAATAGGAGTGTATGAGGATCCTATGAGTATGTAAACACTTTCATATACAAAAGCCTTGTTAACATAAGAAATGTATCAGTTTCAGGTACCAGTATAATATTTTGAGCATGTGGAGCTAGTTACCCTGGTTTCATGGGCTCGTGAACCCCTGAGAAGTTCTGGGTGGTTTTCTGGCAGGTCAGCAGTGCCATTGTAGGGCGGCTTCAGCTTGGATAGCTTTTACAGCAACAGCAGCAGCCGGAAATCTAAAAGTGTCGCTTTTTGTGTTAGAAAAGTAATAGCATCAGAGAATGCCCATCTATACCTTTCTGGAAGCTTCTTTTTGAGTTACTCCAGAACAGGTTATTTCCAAGCAAGTTTGTTGGGAAACAAAAGGAATTTGTTTCCGTTGGTGAGACACTTGTCCACATCTGCACATGCATGTCTATGGGGGAGTAAGATAGTGTCTGCAGTCTTCTGCAGCCCCCAACCAGGTCTGGAGGCTTTTGGCAAATCAATTATCAGCCTTTTGGTAAATAACCTAACTCACCCGTAGTTCATTATGGAGTTTGAGGTCAAAATGTTATAGCAAGGCTAGTTATTCCTTAAAATAGAATTTATATTGTTCGTGCACATTGATGCATAAAACTCTGTTTCTCCTGGTGAAGGCAATCTTTTTCTAAAATGTAGTTCTTAACAGAATAAATTGGTTTCTGTGCTTGAGTAATTCTCTTAGCAATGTTGAACAGCTTGTGGTTTAAAACCTTTATTCTTCATGCAAAAAAAATCAAGAAATTTTAGCATGCTTCGGTGACTTCTATGAAAATCAATTTAATATTCAAAGAGCCTGAAATATGGGTTAGAAGGGCTCTTCAAGGTCATTTAAATGAAAGGGGGAAAAGTAAAACCTACTGATCAATTTCTGTCTTTTTATCATGAAAGTTTTTGGGGGTTTTTTTTTACTTTGGGTAGGCATCTTGTATTCAACCTGAAGTTACTTATTGGTCCTAGTAGTTTTACTGTTGGACTGACTTTTGTTCCATAGTTGCTGAGTAAACTCTTAGAGCAGGGGTCAGGAAACTTTTTCAGCAGGGGGCTGGTCCACTGTGCCTCAGAGCTTGGGGGCAGACGGTGGACTATATTTTGAAAAAAAGAATGAACAAATTCCTATGCCCCACAAATAACCCAGAGATGCATTTTAAATAAAAGGACACATTCTACTCATGTGAAAACACACTGATTCCTGGACCGTCCGCACGCTGGATTTAGAAGGTGATTGGGCTGGATGCGGCCCCTGGGCCTTAGTTTGCCTACCTATGTCTTAGAGCTTCTGTGACTTAGGTGTTTTCCTTCTTGCATCCTTGGAAAACTTTGGGCTTTGTTTAGAGAAGGCCTACCCAAAAAGTAGTAATATCTTCTTGAAATTCCTATATTTCCTTCAGCCTGTCATAGGGAAGGCCTTGGAACTTGGCAAGCAGCCCAGTTGTGTCACTTGCAAATTGAGAGCTTGCCAGTTACATTCTTGGACTTCCTTTTAGTGCAAATACACACATCTTCAAATATTTGATGTCACAACCAGAGCAGAAAGGGATCGTCCTGTTACAAAATTGCCTGGTAAAAGACAGGCAAGAAAGAAAGGGTCTTGCACCGGAATGTTTTCCATTACAGCAGACGTGGTCGTCTCAGAGTTGGGGGTGTTCTGGTGTGGCATGGGTCTGTAGAGTTTTCTTAGAAATGTTTGGGGGAGAACTGGGTAATAACGCTCCCGCATGGCTACTGCCTTAATAAAATGCAATAGGTAAGATGTTGCTGGGAGCAAATGAGAAAAGCTACAAAGTAGCAAAACTGTATAAAAGCAGCTCTCTCTCACTTTGGTTTAGAAATAGTTAGCTAACATAAGTGCAAATAGGACAATGATGTTTGTTTGTTTGTTTGTTTGGTGGGCCAATTGGCTAGGTTGCGGAAAAACTGAGTTTGGGACTCACTTGCACAGTCATGTACCTTGAATGGGGGGGGGGGTGATTCTAGACAAGCTGCCTCTTGTACCTGCTTTTACATGTGCATCTTTTTTTTTCTTTTTTAAAAAAAGGTTGAAGTGCTGTCTCAATTGTATGCTTTGTCTTGTTTAGAAATTGACAAAATTCAGAAAGGTGAATCAAAGAAAGATGAGGAAGAGACCTATCTGGACCTGTTTTCTCATAAGAACATGAAGCTGAAAGAACGAGTTCTCATCCCAGTCAAGCAATACCCTAAGGTGAAGGCCAGCAAATGCCTCATTAATGTCCTGTAAAGGGATGCTTATGACAAGTTCCACTCACAGCAGCTGTTTGCTTTGAGCTGTCCTGATTTATGCCAATGCATTTATTGCTGTTGTTAAATATTTCCAAGGCGTTTCTGCTGTATTTTCTTTGTGTGTTTGTAGCAGGCCAGAGCATAGGCTTACGAAGGATATTTCTTGTACTTGAAAATGTTTATTATTGGCAATATATATATATATATATATATATATATATATATTTCATTCCTTGTGCATATGGCATGTCACAAAACATAAAGAGGACAGGTCCCTGCCCTGAGGATGTTACAGTCTAAATTTGCCATAGCAAGAAAAAAGAGAGGAGGGGAGACAGTGATATACATGGGGGAAAGGGGCCATATTTCAGTTACAGTTAGGTAGTAAGACAACTAGAGTTGTGCCACAGAAGTGGCATTGCATAGATCAGGGCTTTTTGTGCCCCCCTAAAGTCTGTTATTTTCATTAAAAATAGACAGGGAAACCATCTTGACTGATCCTGCTGTGATGTCAAAAGGCTTTTGTTAGGGTTACCAACTTTTTGAAAATAACAATTTCTAGATATTTTTTTACTAGCAGTTTCTCTAGGTTCCCCATTGTGATGTCAAAATAAAAAATTTTTTTGGGGGGTGTCCCTAATGCCCCCTAATTAGTCCAACCTTTTAAAAAACATATCTTATACATGTAAGTTTACCGAGCATTCCCACAAGCCTCCAGATATGAATCTGTGATACCAAAAGTCTTTTGCCTCCAAGCCACCTTTCCTCCAGTGTGTTCTTTTAAAATGCAAACACTTTCACTATGCACACTTTAATATGCTTGATTGCTAACTTACCAGAATTTGGATCATTCACCCTTTGTTTTTTTCTAGAAAGCCAAAATGAGTACAGTTTA
Organism: Podarcis bocagei; assembly: GCF_964188305.1. Lineage (NCBI taxonomy): Eukaryota > Metazoa > Chordata > Lepidosauria > Squamata > Lacertidae > Podarcis > Podarcis bocagei. The sequence goes on from NC_138132.1 coordinate 33,977,945, forward strand.
AAATTTAGGGAAACTTATAATTGCTGATCCTAGTCATTGCAGTATAAATTTTAAAGGAACTTAATTCTGTTTTTGAAACTAAGAAAAAATCTGTTTCTCTCCTTTTAGTTTAACTTTGTTGGGAAGATCCTGGGACCCCAAGGCAACACCATCAAGCGACTGCAGGAAGAAACTGGAGCAAAGATATCTGTACTGGGGAAGGGGTCAATGAGAGACAAGGCAAAGGTAGGAGTACTGGGCTCAAAGTACAAGTACTTTTGTGTGTTTTAGAACTCTGGATTTTTTTCATAGATGGTTGGGTTGGCCAACCGTTTGTTGACAGCACATTGCCTTTAAGTAAAAGTGTTGTGTTACCTACCTTTGAAAAATGCATTGATGACTTAGAACTGCAAAATCCCCAGGAGTACTTGTTGCTTTGCCATTAATCACAGAATGAGCAGGCAGCTCATTAACAGAATGCAATAGTCTTTTCTAATACAACCAATGCCAAGTGTTTGTTGTATCTAGGCTATGTAAAGAAAAGAGATTCATAGAGCATCACTTCAAAGTTGAGCTCTTGCTTCTCACGTTTCCATGTGACTTTGAAGAGGGTATCTAACTGAAATCTTGGTTTTCTTAACTTTTTAAAATTGTACTTGTGAAGGCTACTGTTAAGCCTCTAGATTGTTTAAAGCCAAGTAAGTAAATCTTGAGTTTATGCTAGTCAGGATTTTTCATTGCCAAGTAAGTGAGAAGAGAAATAAATGAATCTTATTGGAAGCCCATTTTTCATATTTCTTTGGAATATCAGTTGGCAAAATTCTTTGGAGTCGATATAAGCAAGCAAAAGTTTAGGGCCTGGACCATCTTAGGATAACTAGTTTAGGGTTGGTACAGGTAAATAATTTTTTTAGTAAAACTAATGTTAGACTTTGTTTTGATTCCTGTTTTTAAAATTATGTACTAGGAGGCATAAATGAAAGACTGTTGTCGGGGTCTGAGATTTCTACCAAAATGTCTAGTCCTGTACTTGTGTTTTATCCTGCCACCTTTATTTGCAAATAGGTGAGCAGTTGCTGTTGCAGTCATTGGGTGTGAAGAATCCACTTGTGTGTCCGTGTCCAAGCACAGAGCAGTCTCAGCTTAAAAAAAAGTTTCCAGATTAAAAATATGGGTGGGCAGTTAATTGTGCACCAAAAGATTAACACCACTGGCCAGTAAAGCAAGTGCTGCCACAATTACATGGGCCTCTCCAAATGGCAGTAAAATTCACCTAGGTCAAACTGTCATAAAAGTCATTACTAGCCCAGTAAAATAACTCATGGATTGAAGGGTCCAGAGCTGTAGCAACAGCCTCCTAAGCTAGTTCTGTCATGAATATATAGAGCCCTTCAATAAGGTGTTGAATCCAGTTTCACACGTGCAAACTGGAAGCAATAGTAAAATTACCTTACAGCAGGCTTTCTCAACCTCAGCCCTCCAGATGTTTTTTGAGACTACAGTTCCCATCATCCCTGACCACTGGTCCTGCTAGCTAGGGATCATGGGAGTTGTAGGCCAAAAAAAATCTGGAGGAAGCCTGCCTTACAGCAAGCAGGTAAGGATGATCAATTTTTTCTTTGAGAACTAGGGAAAGATGTGAGACATAATCCCAATACTTCATTCCTTTAAGCATCATAGAATTTGTCTCTGCTTCCTGGGAAAAAATTCGGAGAGGTTGGTGGCATCTGTTTGCAGATGTGGCAAAGCAACACGTGTCTCTTTATGTGAGCAACAGGAAGGCTTGTGTTGTCTTTTAAAACCTCTAGCCATCTACTGTAACAGTTGTTTGTTTTTCAGGAGGAAGAACTGCGCAAGGGGGGTGACCCAAAGTATGCTCATTTAAATATGGACCTGCATGTCTTCATTGAAGTTTTCGGGCCACCCTGTGAGGCTTATGCTCTTATGGCCCATGCCATGGAAGAAGTCAAAAAGTTCCTTGTTCCGGTACATACCACCTTCTTTTTCTAAAATGTTCTGCATAATGACATGTTTGGTCTTGGCAAGGTGTGTTCAAGTAGAACAGATTGTGGCAAAGCATATTCCATAGAATAAGCTCAGTCAGAAAGAAAAAGGAGATAATGTTTTGAGTAAGGCAGTACTAAGTATTGACAATTCAATCACCGGAGCTGAACAAATGCTTCGTTCCAAAACTTAATTGCAGCCAACCCACCTATGCAGTTGGATGTCTTTCTGCAAAAATGACTCCCAAGCAGTCATAGATACGAAAGACCTTGTCCTATTTTGAAAAAAGTGTTGGGTTGACATTTAAAAATTATAATCTTAGAGATTTTGCAATAGTTACTTAAGAACTTAAAGGCTATTAAAGGGTCAAAAGACTGCACTCTAGGGAAGATGCCATCGAGAGATTGGCTGCTCCAAAAGTTGTCAGGAACTGAATTTTATTTGCTAACACCTGCAAATGTTCTTTTTGCGGGGTGGGGGGACCACCTGATCTTTTATTCATTTTAGAGAACCAAGGATTCTAATATCTGGATTGCTGGTTTGGTTTTGCCTTCTGAAATTTGTTACATGAATTGTAGGTGCAGTTGAGCTCTCTGAAATGGAAACTCCTGCTGAGGTTTCAACTCAACTAGAGAAGGGAACTTTAGCTCTAATGCACCATTTTAAGACTAGCTGGGGGGTTTTCACCTCGGGTTTAATATCTGTCTTGAAAAGCAGAAAGACCTTTCTAGAAATATTCAGAAATGACTAGCTTTCATTATTCATCAGCAGAGGAAATTGTTGGATCTCATGTTCTAAAGGTGTGAGGTGTGTATGTGCACACGTTGTGGAGAGTACACAGGAATTTGGGGGTGGGGGTTGTCTTAGTTACCCCTGTTGAGCTGAGCTTCTAGACAGGGAATTGTAGAAGCCTCTTAGACAGGCATTGCTGTGCAGCTAAAGGAGAACAAGAGTTCCATGTCTGCCCTGCTGTGGATAACAATGGACTTCTGATATATTTGTTTTTGTTCTAATGCACACAACACAAAATGACTGTGAGTGCCTCAGTTTTGAATATGGTGCACAAAGGGGTAAAGCTACATAGACACTGCATGTAAGGTTTGTGAAGCTTTGAAGGCTTCCACATATCAAAAAGGATACAAAAGTGGTCGCTCTTCTTTGAAGCCATCTGTTCCTTTTAGTTTGCCAAAACCACCTCCTATCTTTTAACACTTTACTGTGTTACTGTTGCACCCCTCCAACAGATTGGCATCAGTGACTGGATTCCCTACTGGATTTAGGGAGTGAAATGCTTTTGCTCTGCTGCTAATCCCTCCACAGATTGCCTGAAATTGTACCCCCTGGAGAGTGCAGAATGCACAGAGCAGGGACAGAAGTGGAAAGAGGCAGCTTAGAGTTACTGGTGAGCATTTGCTCTTTGGACTGAAACCATTTCCTGCCTCCTCTGAATAGGAACAAGAAATTTAGGTTGCTAAGGGAGCCCACTTCTCAGAGCATTTGACAGGCAGGAAGGCCAGCTGTTCTACAAGGGTGCAGAGGATGTTTTGTGGCAGCTGTTGTGACTTAGGCAGCTCCTGCCCATAGTACTCACCTATGCCTTTCCAAACAGAGCTGCTGTTAGCAGCACAAAAACCCATTTCAAATAAAATGAGTGAGATTATTATTTTTTGCATGGTCGTGTTTTTGCTTAGGATATGATGGATGACATCTGCCAGGAGCAGTTTCTGGAGCTGTCTTATCTCAATGGTGTGCCAGAGCCAACACGAGGTCGAGGGATTCCTGTACGAGGAAGGGGAGCTGTGCCCCCACCTCCACCTGTTCCTAGGTAACAAATGGAAATGTTGCTAGAGATGAGCTCTTGCTGGTTGCAGTTGCATTTTTAAGCAGTAAGATTGTGCTTCTGATGGTTTGGGGAGGTGGGGAAGCGATATGGGCTTAATGGCTGTTTCAATTTTTTTTTTAGTGTGTGGAGTGGGGCAGCCTTGCTGAACAGGTGAGAGGCAATAGAAAAGGCACTCAGTCATATTTCCCATAGGTGGTGGGCTTTGAGTCTTAGTTTACTCTCGCAGTTGCAAGCTTTTTCTTGTTCAGCATGTTGACAATACCAGATCTTTGAGGGGGTTTATGAATTGTCCAATAGGGTGGTGGCCCATTAATTGTAGACCATCTTTAATTATTCCTAAACTCCACGGTCCTGCCAGTGCATTCTGCACTAAGCAAGGATAACATGAGACTTTTGAAACTTTGGTTTTCATTTAAGAAAGTTTCCAACCCTTGTTTCAGAGAGACAGTTGAATGTTTTCTAAGTCTCTCAGGCCAGGTGGATTTAGCTTTAAGTGCCCTTCACAGCTGCCTTTGCTCTGCTCTTTGCTACTTTATCTTAACCCTTCTTGACCTAGACATCACTGCTCCATAAAATTGCTAATCTGCTTACCTACATCTGTGCATCTGCCCCTTACTTCATGTCTTTCCTTTATTATGTTTCCCTTTGGCAACTCCTGTTCTTAACATTAAAAAACCCCACAAATTATTCAACTTGTTTTTATTACTGGTTGTTAGCCGCCCTTAGCCCGGTCTTGGCTGGGGAGGGCGGGGTATAAATAAAAAAATATTATTATTATTATTATTCAAAATCCAAATATCAGAAGCAGCCTCAGTTGTGTAGGTTTTTCCATACACATCTTTATATATATAGAAACTGGGCTGTATGAACATCAAGTGATAATGCTTCCTCTCTCCTTTGCTTCCAAAAACTACTTTGTGCTAAACTTAGAAAGACTATAAAGGCCCATTTCTTTTTTGAGATCTCTTGCGCCTTTTGCATTGACAGCTGATGCTGCTAGTTTGGCTTATCTTTGAAGTGATTCTGGTAGGTACTTAAATCTTTGCTACTTGCTCAATCCAAGTTTCATATTTGGGCATTTTTAGCTCATGTCTCCGTACATCACACAGCAAATTTTACTAGATTTAATTTTGTCATTCATCTCTGCTGCTAGGCCTCTGCAAATTGAGCATCTGTATAGACAACAGATTAGATTTAGTGGGTGTCCAGAGCATGGTTGTGTGCAGATTGTGTGTGCCTGCTAACTCTTCTGTCCCCTTTTTATAGGGGACGTGGCGTGGGACCTCCACCACCACCTCCACGTGGAGCTCTTGTGCGGGGGGCCCCAGTGAGAGGTGCCATTGCAAGAGGAGCAGCTGTGGCCCGGGGTGTTCCCCCTCTTCCAGCAGTGAGAGGTGCCCCTGCACCAAGAGCTCGGGCAGCCGGCATTCAAAGAATACCTCTTCCTCCCCCTCCTGCACCAGAGACCTATGAAGATTATGTAAGCAGTTTTTAACTTTCTGAGAGGAGGGAGAAAGTCTGATAACAGATTACTTGTGCCTAAAAACTTTGGTTTATCCACAACACCCAAGATTATACATATGTAAGAACATAGATAGCAGCTTTTGTCAGAGTCAGATGACTGGTCTGTCTAGCACAGTATTGTCAGCAGTGATTGACTGCGATTCACTATGGGATTTCAAACCAGGGTCTTTCCCAGCACTGCCTAAAGATGCTGGGGCTTGAACCTGGGACCTGCAAGCAAATAGCCTGCTCCTCCCACAGAGTTAGACCCTTTTTGACCACGTTAACACCTTACATTTCAAGTACTATGATATCACTTTAAACAATCATGCCTTCTCCCAAAGAATTATGGGAGCTATTGTTTGTTAAGGGTGCTGAGAGGTGTTAAGAGCCCCCACCCATTTGCCTCACAGCGCTGCAATCTTCAGAGTGGTTTAACAGTCAGTCCCTCTTCCCAGAGAATTCTGAGAATTGTAGCTTCCTGAATATGGGTCTCCTAACAGCTCTCAGCACTCTTAACAGACTACATCTCCCAGAAGCCTGAGAAAAGCTATGACTGTTTAAAGTAAAATCATACTGTTTTAAATACAGTGGTACCTCGAGTTAAGAACTTAATTCATTCTGGAGGTCCATTCTTAACCTGAAACTGTTCTTAACCTGAGGTACCACTTTAGCTAATGGGGCCTCCTGCTGGAGCTGCCACACCGCCGCCACGCGATTTCTGTTTTCATCCTGAAGCAAAGTTCTTAACCTGAGGTAGCGGAGTCTATAACCTGAAGCGTCTGTAACCCGAGGTACCACTGTATATGGTGGGGTCTTCCTCTCTTGTGTACACACACAACTTTGAAAGAATATAACAGATGTCATTTGATAAGTACTGCACTGGGGAAAGGCATGCTTGCTTGGTGCTGTACAGGAGAGCTTGATAATAGCACGGGCCTTTGGACCTGGCTACTTTAAAAAGTAATGGCCCTTAAGAATGACTAAGCCTTGTCTTCAGTGGAGAAAATAGCACCAAGCAGAGACAGAAATTGTGTCTGCTTGGCAGTTGCTTTTCTCTCTGCTAGCCTCATCCTCCTTACACTGCATCTTTAATGCTTTCTGATGCACAGAAATAAGACTTGATCCCAGATCCCAGTGAAGGACTAATTGGCAAAGGACTACTTGCATAGTCTAGGCGACCTTGGTTGCTCGGAAGTATGGAGGGAGGGTGATTGTACCAGTTCTTAAAGAAATTTCACAAACTTTGTAGTAGGAAACCAGGTTTTGCCATGCTGACTGGGGTGATGTAGTCCAAAATATCTGGAAGACAACAGGTTGGGGAAGTCTGGTCTATTCCATTTATTAGACCAAGATTGTTATATCTACACTGGGCAATTGTATTTTTTTAGTGCGTGAAATATTTCCAAGGACATTGTTTGGATAACTGCAAGGTAAAGTAATGTGTGTTTGAAGGGGGTACCTGTGTATCACTTTTGTGATTTGGACTTTTATAGATGGTACTTTGCTTGGTTTTTTATTTTTTTACAATAGCTGACTCCACCCTTGCCTCTTTGTCTATTCCAGGGCTATGACGATGCTTATGCAGAGCAAAGTTACGAAGGATATGAAGGCTACTACAGCCAGGGTCAACAGTAAGTGCTTCCTTTTGATTACTTAGAATCAAGTTGGAAGAGGACTTGGCGGGTAATGTTGTCCAACCCCCTACAATGCAGAAATATGCAGTTGGCTCATACAGGGATCCAATCCACAAACTTTATTAGCATCACGTTCTAACCAACTGAGCCACATTAGTTCTTAATTGCCCTGTATCTTCAGCAGAACACAAGCATATTGGGCTTGTGTGTGCTTCTGCATCTATACCATGAGTATCTGTGTTACAAGGATCAGCACTGTCCAGCATTCCCTGGGCTTTGAGTGATTGGTTAACTACAGAATTGCAAAGCACTGTGTTCCCCAAAAGTCAGGTAAAGGACCCCATCGCATCCACTAAGCCTCGGCCTCATTGGCATGAACTTTTCCTTTACTGTTTGTGAAGATAGCTGGGCCTGGGCTCCTTCTTCCCTTACAACTTTAGCTAATAGACAGCATTACAAGGAAGCATAGTATCTGCTCTAGGGAGTTCCTAACTATTGCAAGAAGCACGTTCACATTACCCTCTCTGTGAGATAGATGGTCATTTGGACCATCCTAAATAATAACAGCATGATGATTAGAAAGATACACCATCTCAAGGGATAATAACAACAACAACAACAACAACAACAATAATAATAATAATAATAATAATACTCCGTCTTGTTATTGCAGGGAAACAGAATATTATGACTATGGACATGGTGAAGCACAGGAATCTTATGAAGCGTATGGTACGTCTGCATGTTCTGTTGCCATGGCAGAAGCAGAACTCTGTGTTCGATGTATTTTAGTCAGTTATTTTTTTGCCTTGAATGCAAAAGATAAAAAGGTTATCATGATCTAAGTTTTTTGAGAGGCAGTATGTAGGATATAACGAGTCTTTTCAGCTGAGAACAAATCTGGAGATCTTGCCTTTAGCTGATGTTACCCTGAAAATGTCCAATAATCTTAAGAATATACTGGCTATCTTAGTACAATGAAAATGTTTACTAGAAAGTCTAATTACCAGTGAGTTTCATCCCAAGTTTTCATTCTGCACCAAAAAGCAGAGCTGTTATTGTTCTGCTAACCACTAGAAAGTGCAAGACACTCAGCAGGGAATAATAAAGCCCTGTGGTCTTCTCTCTTTCATTTTTAACTTGCAAGATTTCAGCTGACATTTTGCCACACATTCTAGACCATTTTTAAATGCTTAAAGCTAAGGACTGTATGTGTGTATCTTTGTAAAGGAAAGGTTGGATTTCTCAGGATGCTGAATTCTTTGCCAATAATTCCATTCCACATTGGCACAGTACAGTCATGAAATCCATGAAGCTTTAAATATCACCAGTGTGAGACAAGAAGTATTTAGCTGCCAAAGAATTCTCGGATGAGTATGAGGAAGATAAAAATGAGAGCTCCTTGCAACTCTAAGAAGGTTTGTCCCCTTCTACACTGAGATATTGGCAACTATGGAAACAGCTTTCTGGTCATGACAATCTTTGTGAAAGATTGCCAGTGTTTCCATTTATCTGTCCTCTTCCTTTGGGTTGACTCTAAGCATTATTTCTCTGCCTCTTCAGTATTACTGTTGCATCCTCTGATTTTCCTGACTGAAGGGACCAAACTTCCTCTGGGCCACTGGGCACGACAATGTTTCTCTTAATTAGTTCAGTTGTAACTAATTTTAGTGTATGTGCCTGCTTTCCTGTGGACAAAATGAGAAAAATAACTTGTGTGAGCCAGCCATGTTGAATTAGAAGTGTGAAGTTTTAGCTAGTCAGAAGAGGATGGATTTCAGCAAAACTATTTTTGTCTTGTTTTTGAAAGGAACCTGGTACTTTTCTGATGTTTCATTTCCCCCAAAACTGTTAATACTCCTCCTTATTATGCCTTCTATGTTTGGTGAAAATAATAGTTTCCTACTGCACCTGAGGACTGTATTGTCTCCTGTTGGGCATGTGCAAGGAGGGTATGTTCTGATGGCACATGATGCAGCTTGCTGAAGTCTGGTCTGGTCAGTCCTTTGGATAGGAAGACATCTTGGAAACCCCGATGCCACCTTGAGCTCTGTGATGAAACAGAGGCGAGATAGAACTTGTACTAAATTTTAAAAGTATTTTCTCAGGGCAACAAAGGCTAGGGTGGTAACACATGAGAGCAGACGACTACGGTAAACCCCTCAGTTGAAGCTGTCCACTTGTAGAGAAGCATGCGTCCTTTAAAAATATATGTCCCATTAATAAACTACTAGGAGTGGAGTTGTGTGCAGCAAAACTTTGGCCAATTCTGTGTTTTGATTACCTGCAATGAGCCATTTGGACTCTTGATGATTTGTGCAAGACTTCTGCGTCTTGCCAGCTCTGAATAGCACTTCATATACACTCCAGTTCCTTCCAAAGCACCATTTGGTAGCACACTGAAATCTATGCCTAGGTCTCTTTTCAGGGTTATTTGCTAACACCATGATTCATGAAAAGCAAAACAGCTGTCCTTTTTCTGCTGCCTACATGCGCTATTTTCTTTCCTGCAGGTCAAGATGATTGGAATGGAACAAGGCCCTCGCTCAAGGCCCCTCCGACTAGGCCAGTGAAGGGAGCGTACAGAGAGCACCCATACGGACGCTATTAAAGCATACATGAGGGGGAAATATCCCTTTTGAGCAAACAGTTGTTTCTGATTCTTGTATCTCCCAGGATTCCTGTTGCTTTACCCACAACAGACAAGTAATTGTCTCCCTGATTTTTCTCTGGCTCCCTTTTTCTCCCACCTCCATCCTCCCCCACCACTGACCTTGCATTCTGGCTTCTGTATGTAGTATTTTAAAATAATTTAGATTTAGAAGACTGAATTCAATTTTTAAGTGTGTAGATGGCTTTTTTTTTCTCTGTTTAGATATATAAACACAACTGTACCTTTAAAAAGAAAAAGTTGAGGTAAAAAATGTTAGTTTCCAAAGTGACATGCTTGCTTAACAGTTATGAAATTAAAGTTTGTTAATCTTTTAAGTATTTTTTGTTTTTTTAGGCAACCCATAAAAGTTGTAGTTGCAGAATCCCAAAAGTAGGCTACATTTCAAAATTCAGGGTTGGCTTTTAATGACTTAAAATCATAATGTAATGGTAGCAACTGCCGCAGTTTAAAAAGTAAGCTCAAATGTCAACACTTTGCCCTTAAAAGCAGATTGCTTGATTAATCTTAAATTTAAATGTTAATAGAAAGAATTCTCCTTAACAGATAAAACAGTAATTTTTTTTCTCAATCAGTTTAACTTAAAAAAAAAAATTAGGTTTGTAACATTGACCATGTGGGTTTTGAAATCTAGCCCCAGTGTTGAGATGCTAGTGACGGACGTTCTCCAGCAAAAGGTGTTCTTGGCTTAATTCTGCATGAAGAATTTTTAAGAGAAGTGGACATCTAGCTGCTCTGTAATTTTTATATTGCTCTAACTGCCCAGTGTTTTGATATTAGGAAGTATTAAATGAATAGCTGTGCATTGTGTCTCTCTCTTTTTTCTTTTCTTTTTTCTTAAAGGAAAAGCTGAACACTTGAGTGTTTGCAGTACATAATACAGCTCAGGCTTAAAATTGGCAAAACTGTAAAGCTTTTAGCCATTCCAGTGACATGTTCAAGTGCGTCTCAACACTAGCTTTATGTTAAAAAGGGACATTGCAGCTGAAAAAAGCAAGGAGCTTCATTTTGTACATAGATTTGTACACTGTTCTCCCATTTTGTTCTTGGAAGATTAAATGCTACTACTTGTGTAAGCCTGCCTAAATAGGTAGCTAAAATTTGTCAAGATGTCTGCAGCAGTTTGTCAATAAAGTTTAGTCCTTTTTTAATCAAAGTAAATGTGATGAATTGTCATTTTTTTTTAATTTTGGTCAAGCAGTAAAATAGATTGTCCTCTTTCAATTAATTTAAATTAATGCTAAAGTACTTGGTCTGTTTTTTAAAAAGAAGTTCTCTTAAAATCTGAAGACGTTTTTAAAATGGTATGTTCTGAAAGTTTTAAAACTTTACCAAGCTGAGTAAGTTTAATTTTAAAACAAAATTGTTTTTCACCCCCTGGAAGTTGAGCAGTTAGCCAGAAATGGGGCTTCAAGTGGCAGCATCAGTGTTCTGTTTCACTGAAGGGTTGAGACATCTGCTGGCTTTTTATCTTGAGTCTGCGGACAGCTGCTTCTGCACCAGCCCCTTTGTAGCTGCTATTGATTTCAAAAGGGCAGAGTGGCCTTGCGCAAGCCCCATTCATTTTGGTGACACCTGCGCAAGGAATGTCCCCAGGGGATTGTGCCCTCTGCAGAGAGGCGGAAATTGTTGATCCAAAAGTAACTTTCATCAAAACAGTGTGACTCCAAAAGCCTTTTTCACAGATAGAAAAGAAGACTTCTTCCTTTTGCTGCATCCACAGATTTCCCTCTCCTCAGACTGCCTGCTTTTCAGGGCGGCATTCCTTGGGTTCCAAAGCAATTACAAAGTGGTGGCTTACGTAGGGAGCAGGCAGATTGTTCTCAATAGCCCATTAGGAAAGGCACATAATGCAGCTTTGCTAACTGCCCACCTGTCCACACATCCCCATGTTAGTGATTTGCTGCCTTCAAAGAAAATCAGCTTCCCTGCCTGGTTGTCTGGAGGAAAGTCTCACTCACTGCAGATGACCAGGTTAAACAGCTGTTGACAAGCCTAGCATGATAGCAGAACTGACTGCTGTGAAGAGCTGGTGGCTTGTACTTACTCTCCCTTCTTGGCAAAATTTAAAATCGAGTATTCACTGGGAAAGAACTGCTTGGGGGGTGAAAAAAAAGTCCACTGTTACTGTCAAATTGCTCATAGCAGTGCATGATTGAGGGAAGCTACATTTAAAAGCCAAAAAGAGTTGTATTTGTAGTTTGTTATTTTAAAAAAATGTAAATAACTGAATTTTCCACAATGGTTTGGAGTCAGCTTTCAGGGCTTAATGTCTTGCTTGATGAAAAGAACGCCCAAAACCCCCCTTTTAAAGGAAAATTATCGCAGGAGAATTCAGGATGTCTTAAAGCTAACATGCACCGAAAAACTCAAAAGGTAACCTAAATGTCTGATTTTAATGGCACATTTCTTTTACATAAAATGTGACGGCAACTTGCATAAACTTTTATTACTGAAGAAGTTCTTCAAATGTTAATTTTAAATGTAAAATCTTGTTTAAAAAAGATGGTTTAAAAATAGATACTTAAAATACATCCACTTGCTTATGCATAAATTAGCAATAATGTTTTAATACTTGTGCCCTTTGTCATTTGCAATGGACTGTAACCTTGGGCAAAAAAAAAGCAAAAAAAGCAAACAGAATCGAACCTTAAATATCAAAAATGGATGTAGCTAGTCCTCTATGTTTACCAACAAAATCTACTCAGTTATTCAAGTAAAACTCTGGCCCTTATTGACCCAGTATTGCTGTTCACTATATTAAAACATTTAGTACTTAGGTATTAAGTTGCATGTGTTGGTTTTTCCCCCCTAGAGCAGTGGGTCCTAATTGGTGGTCTGTGGACCCCGGGGTCTGCGTAACCCACCCAGGGGGTCCGTGGCACCATTCACATAACAAAACTACCCTGGAGATAACAAAAAATTCAAAAGTAAGGGATCCATGGCTTAGCTTTTGAAAAAAAGGGGATCCGCAGTCCTTAGCTAATTGGGAACCACTGCCCTAGAGTTTTTAAATTGCATGCCAAGAGTGTATCAACATTTGTTTTGATTTGTGAGTCGTTATGAAGATGCTTACTACTCTTCTCTGTTTGCAGGAGGTGCTCTGCTGTTGGGGTGAAAATGACTTTTGCTGAGGACGAGTTGGGTATGCTATTCGGCTGTTTCTACTTTTCTGGTTTTGGAACAAAGAACTTTTGTATCTCATATAAGCTACATTTGCATGACCAGTCACTTCGGTTCAATAAGGCTGTGCTGGCGCTTAACTCGTCATTTAGCCAAAACAGGTCAAAAATCAAGACAGAAGGATGGGCAAGGCTGTGTACGCAATGGTTTAAAAACATATTCAGTTTTGACACTATGGGAAGTGTCAAAATGCATAAACATTGCATATTTTGCATAGTTCACTCTAATCGGGGGAGGGTCAGTCACTGAAGCCCCAGCCCCAAATATCGGACATATTATTCACCTCTCTGGCTTCTGAAACTGTAGCAGGCACTTCAAGCATACTTTGAAATCTTCAGGAAGCTAAAATATTTGCACCTTCTGCTTGTTTCTAAGTGCCTGTGGGATTATGCCACACAGAACACGAATACAGCCTGCCCTTCAGGAACTATTTTGGAGCTGTTTGTTCATGTGAATGTTGCCAACCCCAGTTGACACTTGATTCATTCTCCTTTTGCCTTTATTTTTTTAAAAATAATACTTATTAATAATTTCAAAGTTACAGAAAGAAAAAAAGAGAATAAAAAAAGAATTAAAAATTAAAAACAACACTACAATACAAAGAAAAAAACCAGGGAAAAAAACAAATGCAACAATACAGTAAAAAGATAAAAAAGAAGGGGGGAAAAAGACAGAAATCCCATATTACATATCTTTAACTTCCATTTGCTTGTTTCATTGACCTCCTCACACCTCCCTTTTTGTATTTAGTTTGATTGATTATTTCAGCAAATTCTTTCCACCTTTCTCAATTTTTACTAAATAATTTATCTTAACAATTTAACCTATTAATTAACTCAACAAATTCTTTCCATCCTTTCCCCATATTCTGTTATTCAAATTACCTTAAGTTATTTAACCTTATCTTACCAAAAAATACTTTAGAGCTTAACGCTTAATACTCGATTATACATAACTCCTGATATCTTTTCTACTAGAGTCATATAGTTTCATTCCAACATTTTCCCTAATGTTCATTAATTTTAGGCTAATTCCCTAGGGGAAAAAATTTCTTTATAGATTTTCTTCCAATCTTCATCCAATGTCTCTTCTTCCTGGTCTCGGGTCGTGTCAGTCCTTACTGTCCATTCCATCTAGTCCATCAACCTGGTAATCTAATGTCCGAGGCCCTTAAGTCTCTTCCATGTCCCTTCTGCAGATCTTCTTCTTCTTGTTTATACTTGCACTTTTCCTTGTCTTTTGTTGGTCTCTTTCTTAGTTTCTTTCCTTTCTCGTTGGGGAGTAGGTCTCTGGGGGATTCCAACCCAAAATTATCTTCGTCTCCCTTCATCCAACCAGCCCATTCCCCAGAGTCCCACTCCCCACAGTCATCAATATAGTCCGAAACGTATTTAAAAACATATTTCGAGGTCTCTCCAAAGTTAAGAACCTCCTCAGCTCCAGACTCCCCCTGGCCGACTCCAACTTCAATCTTCAAAGACAGCGGCTTACGCTCCTGTAGGGCCTCGGGTCTCTCCATTTGTATTATTTGAGGTGCAACCGCAACCTCCTCCATTATCTTCTGCACTTGCCCCATCAGTACAGGTTCCTGAGTTGGTCCCTGAATAGTTTCTATATCAATATTCCCTGTTTGTCCACAGTTATTAACCACAACAGTCATCAAATCCATTTTCACATTCATCAAATCCATCTTCTCATGCATCTGTTCCAGCAAGGCACTTGTCTTGCGTAAAGCAGGCACTAAAACTTCCTCCCAGCTCATATTTAGTCAAGGTCAAAAAGGAGCTGTAGAGTCCTCACGTAGACTGCAGCAACAATTTAGCAAGCTCCCTCTAGAGGAGACAATTTCTATTTGTATCCTTTTTTTTTAAGGCAAGTCCAACAAAGGAAAATTACTTTCATTTTTCAGATATTTTGTTTCTTTAGAATGCAGAAGGCAACATTGGAATCAATTTATTTCTTTAGCTATCTGTCAAAGTATTCCATTCACAGTCAATGAACCTCTCCAAGAATTTCTGTCTCTGACACCCCGTTCCCAGGTTAGAGACGGTGGAAACTTATCTTTCTTCACTCCCTCTCCTGCAGGCGTTAAACAAAGCCCCCCCCCTTTTCTCCTGCTTCCAAGGGGGTTTCAGTAATTATAAATGAAGGAAATTTAAACTTTTTTAACGACTTTCCAGGCTTTAGTTTACAAGGTTTTTGCTTCAGTCTACAGTGGTGCCTCGCAAGACGAAATTAATTCGTTCCGCAAGTCTCTTCGTCTTGCGGTTTTTTCGTCTTGCGATGCACGGTTTCCCATAGGAATGCATTGAAAATCAATTAATGCGTTCCTAGGGAAACCGCCTTCAGACCAGGTCCGGGGACAGTCTGTCCCCGGGCCTCTTCTGAAGGCTGGGGGGGGGACAAGGGCTTTTCTTCCCACCCCCAGCATTTTAAAAAACCCTGGGACAGCGGAGGACTTCTCCGCTGTCCGGGGCGATCTTAAAATGCTGGCGGGCGGCATTTTAAAATCGCCCCGGACAGCGGAGGACTTCTCCGCTGTCCGGGGCGATTTAAAAGCCCCTGGGAAGGCAGGCAGGGGGGGACAAAGACTTTCGCCCCCTGCCCGCCTTCAGAAGGTGTTCCCGCCCCCCGCCCCACTTCGGAACAGCTTTCCGAAGTGGCGCGGCTGGGGCAGGTGTCCCCGCCCCCCCGCCCCACTTCGGAACAGCTTTCCGAAGTGGGGCGGCTGGGGCAGGTGTCCCCGCCCCCCCTCCCCACTTCGGAACAGCTTTCCGAAGTGGGGCGGCTGGGGCAGGTGTCCCCGCCCCCCTCCCCACTTCGGAACAGCTTTCCGAAGTGGGGCGGCTGGGGCAGGTGTCCCCGCCCCCCTCCCCACTTCGGAACAGCTTTCCGAAGTGGGGCGGCTGGGGCAGGTGTCCCCGCCCCCCTCCCCACTTCGGAACAGCTTTCCGAAGTGGGGCGGCTGGGGCAGGTGTCCCCGCCCCCCCTCCCCACTTCGGAACAGCTTTCCGAAGTGGGGCGGCTGGGGCAGGTGTCCCCGCCCCCCCGCCCCACTTCGGAACAGCTTTCCGAAGTGGGGCGGCTGGGGCAGGTGTCCCCGCCCCCCCCTTCGGAACAGCGTTTTAAAATGCTGGGGGTCGGGAGCGAAGCGCTGCCGACCCCCAGCATTTTAAAACCTTCCCGGGACACGGGGAGATTTTAAAATGCTGGGGTTCGGCAGCGCTTCGCTCCCGACCCCCAGCATTTTAAAACCTTCCCGGGACACGGGGAGATTTTAAAATGCTGGGGGTCGGCAGCGCTTCGCTCCCGACCCCCAGCATATTAAAACCTTCCCGGGACACGGGGAGATTTTAAAATGCTCTGGGACGGCAGCGCTTCGCTCCCGACCCCCAGCATTTTAAAACCTTCCCGGGACACGGGGAGATTTTAAAATGCTGGGGTTCGGCAGCGCTTCGCTCCCGACCCCCAGCATTTTAAAACCTCCCCGGGACACGGGGCGATTTTAAAATGCTGGGGGTCGGCAGCGCTTCGCTCCCGACCCCAGCATTTTAAAACCTTCCCGGGACACGGGGAGATTTTAAAATGCTGGGGGTCGGCAGCGCTTCGCTCCCGACCCCCAGCATTTTAAAACCTTCCCGGGACAGGGGGAGATTTTAAAATGCTGGGGGTCGGCAACTAACGCTTCGCTCCCGACCCCCAGCATTTTAAAATCTCCCCGGGACAGGGGGAGATTTTAAAATGCTGGGGGTCGGCAACTAACGCTTCGCTCCCGACCCCCAGCATTTTAAAATCTCCCCGGGACAGAGACTTCTCTGCTGTCCCTTGGAGATTTTAAAATGCTGGGGGTCGGCAGCGAACGCTTCGCTCCCGCCCGCCAGCATTTTAAGATCGCCCGGGGCAGGCGGGGGGGGGAGGCAGGCTGGGGGAGCAAAGACTTTTGCCCCCCGCCGGCCTTCAGAAGAGGTCCTCTTCTGAAGGCCGGCTGTGGGCGAAAGTCTTTGCTCCCGACCGCCAGCATTTCCCTATGGGCTTTCGTCTTGCGATGCAAGCCCATAGGGAAATTCGTCTTGCGAAGCGCCTCCAAAACAGAAAACCCTTTCGTCTTGCGGGTTTTCCGTCTTGCGAGGCATTCGTCTTGCGGGGTACCACTGTATGTACAAAAAGCGGAAGGTGGACTTCCTGTTTTGAACCTTCCCGCTTCGGTGCCAAATTAAGATCTTTCTTGACCCAATTTTCCGTTTCTACTCACGGGTACTTGTTTTAAATCCAATTGTCCACAGGAAAAAGTCAGCGCTCTCCGGCAATGGCTGTGCGGCTTCACTCCGTGAAAGTAGCAATCAGTTCGCAGCACCGCGCCGCTCACCCCACTTCACTCCGGAGCCCCAAAATGGGGTTCCCGGTGCGTAGGGGGGCACTCCTGGTGCCCTGCCAAAACCCACGTTCCCAGGCTTCCTCCACCTGGGATTTCTAGCAGGTCCCCACCTTCGCCGCGGCAGGAAGACCCAGTTTCCACGGAGCCAGTTCCTCCAGTCGGAGGAACTCTGCCATTTGCCGATGGCGCTAACCCGGAAGTCCATTCTCCTTTTGCCTTTAAAGCAATTGGCAGGTTGTCCTAAGACAGGTATGGGGAATTTGTTGACTCACCAGGTGCGTCAGCCCCAGCTTCCATGCCTAACAACCAAGAGTGATATTTGTAATCCTGCAGTGCTTGGAGGCGGGGGCACCAGTGGGTCTCCCTTATCTGAAAAATTTGTGGCAGTTAGGAAATGAAGTCTTTGCTGGCCAAAGGAAAGTGCCGGAAAAGAAAATAGGAGAGAAATTGCCAAAGTATACAGCTGTGAGGTCACCAATTACCTACTGCTGAACCTCTGCATCTTCTCAGCTGATTAATTAGCATCTTGAACTTGGCAGAGAGCCCACACGTCCCAGCTAAGCTAGATGATCTTATGAATAAGTCATTCAACCCAGTGGCCCCTCACTGACAAATAATGACCTAGCAGAGAACTTAAGCTAGTAAAGCATTTTACATGGTACAAAAATTATATAAATTACTGTTTTCATAGAGTTGAAAGCACATATGTGTGGTTCAGTATGTTAGGGTGTGAACCATTGACTAATGGAAGAGCTCCCTCTAGTGGCTTCAGAATGATCACTTAACTATCTAGCTTGTTTCTTCCCGCTCAGATCCAAAGAAAACAACACTGCAAACTGGGAAGAAACTATTGATAAAACAACTGAGTGAAACTATTTAACAGGCAGGACCACAGTGAGTCGATTCCGGACCTTTCTGAGCAATGTGCTCAAAAGACGAGCTCCCCAAACCTAGAATGCTGACCCCAAATCAGGCCAGGGTTTATCATGGGAAGGGGGGGGGGACTATGAGCCAGAAAACCTAACTTTTCCATTACAATAAACTGAGCAAACAGAATACTTGAATCTGTCTTCTCCAACCTGGTGTCCCTCAGATGTTTTGGATCACAACTCTCATCATCCCAAGCCAGCTTGGCCATGGGGACGATCAGAAATGTAGTCCATGGCCCCAGGTTTAGGAAGACTTTGCACTGTGGATTAGTGTGACCCAAAATCACCCATTGCAGAGCATAGATTTGAAGCTGAGTCTCCGCAGTTGGAAGCTCTAACCATTACATCACATTGATTGGGTACTTTTTTTGAGACACAGCATGATTCTTGAAAGATTTCCAAATTAACTCTGTTGCGGTTCTTCTCTTGAGGTTGCAACCCAGCAACCATTGAATCCATATGCGTGCATGGAAAGAATATGTAGCTAGAAGAGTTGTCTCTTCACCATGTAGGTGTATTACAAACCTATAGGTCTTCAGCACTGCCCTCCATATTTGCTGTGTATTTAGGGGCCCTGGAAACCCTGACCTAAAGGAACTACAATATGAGAACCATTGACATAACTTTTGCAGCATAATTTACTGGTTACATCCTGAGTTTCAGTAATTCTCTCCTATTTTTCTCTAATAGATGGAATCATCAAATACAAGAAGAAGAGGCAACATTATTATGAGGCACATTTTTACCAAGAAGTGCTCTTTGGAGAATTTCTAATCTCTGTAAATTATATGTGTACTGGGGCTTCAAAGACCTGTTTTCAGTTGGTTCAGTTTTGAGTCTGGGATCCTTTAAGTTCAGTTTAAATAATCCTCACACTAATCCTAAAACTTGGAAGTGCTTGTGAAAGAACATGTAGAATACAAGTTACATTTTGTGCTGGCACAAGTTCACTACAACATTCATTGCAGGCAAACATGGCAGTGTTACATCTGTTTATTACTGGACCATGAAGTAGATGAGCCCCAGATACATTATTTGAGTGTGCTGTGGTATTGAGTACATTTTAATAAAGGTACTCCATTTTTTTAAAAAAGCGATTTCATGTTAAATCATTTTAGTAAATTTGTATTATTTCTTAATCTCCCAACACTAGAATGGCTTCCTGCCTCTTTTGATCTATACCAAGGTTGAATTGTAATTGTACAGGTAATTCAGTTCAAATTTTTAATATGCTCAAACACTGAAGTTTTGGGGTTTGGGAAAATGACTGTATATATGGTGTGTTACAGAAATGTGTGGTCTTTAATTTTCTTGTCTGAAATTAATTTTTTCATGGAAGCCTTCTGGCACTGATTAGCTGGAGAAATCCCTGCTTTTCTCTGCAACCTTCAGGGCTAGAAATGAGCTTCTTATTTTCTCCTGTTTTTCTTCCCCACACTACCACAACTGGGTGTTACAATAGTTGCCAGACTATAAACATCTGGTACTAATGTAAGTGTATTCTTGATTCTATGACTATTTTTACTTATGGTTTTTTTTTTAAAAAAAAACACCACACACAATAATTTAAAAATCCTTGTCTTGAAAGTGAAGTTTACACCCTTGGTGGGGGGGGGGATCTACTCTTTAAAAATTGAGATTCTTTAAAAATACAAAAGGTGACAAGCGTATTTTTGGGAAAACAGCAGCAGTCACATCATAACTGGTTACCAGGTAAACCCTAGATTAATCTCAACTTTGATTTAACATTACCTTGAAATTATTTACCAAAACAATACGTCAAGGGAGCAGTCTTCCAAAGAGAGGGTTAACATACAGCAGCCTTCTCCAGCCTGGAGCCCTCCAAATTGATTGATTTTTTTTTTATTTACTTATTTATTTACTGGACTACAACTCTATAATTAGTTTCAGCCAGCATTGCCAGTAGTCAGGGGGTTATTGGTGTTATGGTACAAAACATCTGGAAGGTGAAGGGTAACGAGAGAAGGCAAAGCAGGATTTATTTTGTCAGCTATAGGAGTGCTCAGCTCTGCAGCATGCAATACAGTGCTTCTGACTACACACACAATGCATTTCCGGTGTATATATCTAAATCAGGAGTGTGCTTTGGTGTGGAAGGCACGGTGACAGGATCTGGAGATTCAGCATCTCAGTTTAGAAATTGAGGAAAGAGTATACCCTTTGGTGGACATTGTACCCAAGTTTGTGTCTGCTGCTGCAGTGTGACCTATCCACAGATGCCTACTTCATCAGATGTGTTAAGCGAAACATTGGAAGGGTGCAAAGTAAGGTAACAGATTATGCAAGTGGTAAAATTTGAGGTGAATACAAAAGGCCCCCAGACCAACCTGTTGATGGCACTGACAGCTCTTTAGTTGAATAAAGGTATAAGAAAAGTGAATGGCCCCTGGATGGTTAAATCTATTCAAAGGCGACTGTGGGGTTGCAGCACTCAACTCACTTCTGGACGAGGGAGCTGGCGTTTGTCCACAGACAGCTTTCCGGGTCAAGTGGCCAGCATAAATAAACTGCTTCTGGTGCAACAGAACACCATGATGGAAGCCAGAGCACACAGAAACACCGTTTACCTGCTCGCTGCAGCAGTCCCTGTTTATCTACTTGCACTGGTGTGCTTTCGAACTGCTAGGTTGGCAGGAGCTGGGACAGAGCAACAGGAGCTCACTTCGTCTTGGGGATTCAAACTGGTGACCTTCCGATCGACAAGCCTAAGAGGCTTGGTGGTTTAGACCATAGTGCCACCCGTGTCTACAAAAAGGTGTAAGAGCTCAGTGGTGTGTGTGTTATTTGCCTTGCAGGCTGTTCTCATTTTAGAAGTACATAGCTCATTAAGGCAGTTACCCTTCCAAGTTCTGGAGTGGTAGAGCCTATGAAGTCTACTATAATGACCCTCAGCCAAAAGAAACCTGTTTCTTAGGCATGCTTTATCAAATGACTGCCTTCTCTCTCTAGCTGACGCTTCCCCTCCAGCAGTCCTATGCTGGCCTCTCATGTATCTACGTATTGTCATGCTGCAGTTGGTGATAGTGGTAAGCAAGCAGAGGCCCCTCCATAAATTGTCGTGCAGCAGCACTATTGCAATGTTGTGATCAGGCAGCAAAAAAGGGGGGGCATTATTTTGTACTCCCCCCCCAAAAAAAACCCCACTGTGTGTGTGTGTGTGCTTATATTACATGAGGGGAAGGGTTGAGTCAGTGGAATGCACAATATTGTCAGCACTAGGGTGGGGGTTTTTAAAGGCCTTAGAAAAATACAAGTGTGAAGTACTCCTTAGACCAGGGGTAGTCAACCTTTTTATACGTACCACGCACTAATGCATCTTACTTGAGGGTAAAATTTCCTTACCGCCCACCAGTGCTGCAGTAACATGTGCCGTAGAACCCCTTACCGCCCACATGGAATTCTGAAACACCCACTAGTGGGCAGTAGGGACCAGGTTGACTGTTGCAAAGGAGATCAAGGTGGTGTCCGTTATTCTCCCTCTCCATAGTTAAGCCCCACAATAGCTCTGGCACGTAGGTTCGGCTGAGGAGATCCCGCAGTCGGTGGAAGTAAGCTAGGAGCGGTGGCTCTCGATATTGGGCTTCAACTCCCATCCTTTTGTCCATGTTTGCCGATGGCAGCTAGAGGTCCACATACGCATCCTTTCCCCTCACGTAGCATGTGGCGAGTACACAATAGCCGCGGGGGAAAGTGGGGTGCGCGCATGCGTCTGGCTGGTACATGAGGGCTTCCAGCAGACGCCCGTTAGGATCCCCGCAGGGGCGAAGAGGTCTCCGGGCTTCCTCAGAAGTGGTTCACCAGCGATGAGGCATGATGGGAGTTGTAGTCCAGTAACTGCCTGAAGGTCCCACGCGGCTGGCGCCGGGTCCTAGAGACGGACATATAGCTATCCCCTGAACTGACAGCGGCTCTTGGCGCGCTTGAAGGGCCGCCTCCCTCCATCAAGCCGCGCGCTATCCGCCGCCCAAGGAAGACGCGGCCTGAGGCCCCCGCCGCTCTTCCCGCCCAACGAGCCACGTGACTGACTCCGCCCCCTCCGCTAATGCTTTTTCCCCACCGCCCCTTTTGTCCTTCGTCGGATGCCGTCGTCTTTCCTAGCAAAGAACGCGAGGCTCCGCCCGCCATCTTCTTCCTCGCGGCTTGTGGTGCTGCTGCCGCCGCCGCCACCACCCGGTTTCGACCGAGCTCCGCCTGCGGGAGATGGGTAAGGCGGCGGGGAGAAGGAGGGGGTTGTCTGCAGGCTTCCCTCCGCCGTCGCTGGCCCCTCCTGCCGCGCGCGGCCCCCTCTCGCCCCCTTGACGCCCGGCCCATCCCATCCGCGCCCCCTGGTTGCCCACCCCCCACATGGCCTGAACTTCCCCGCCCCACCCACAGAATCTGTGTTTCATAGTTTTTTACGCTCGCTGTTTAGCTGGGTGGGGAGATGGGGGCGGTTCCCACTTGTGGCTTACAAGTGTTCCAGATATGACCTGTCCCCTGTCCCTGTCCTCAGTCTTTTAAGAATTAAATGGCCTGGCACAAAAGGAAAATAGGAGAAGGAGGGAGAAGGAAAAAGACACACTCAAGCATTTCCCCTGCTTTCTCTCTCCTTTACAGTGGTTGCTCGAAGTTTAGGTCTTGTGTGTTTACAGGGACCAGGAGGTCTGCCCCTTTATGGCAGGGGCTCCCATTGCTCCCCCCACCACCACCTCTCCAACATTTTACTTTTTCTTTGTACACTCCTCTGATTCTTTATCATTTTGGACCTGCTGCTCTTTGCCATTTTGTCCCGTGTTGCCAGCACTGTGCTGTTCAGAGTAACTGCCAAACTATCCCTGCTTGTCAGCAGCAGCTGTTGTTGTTGTTTAGTCGTTTAGTCGTGTCCGACTCTTCGTGACCCCATGGACCAGAGCACGCCAGGCAGCAGCTGTTAGTTTATTGCTATTGTCACACGAAGATGCCTTCGGCAGAGCCAGAAGCTGGTCCGCCTAACTCAGTGTTGTCTGCACTAACCGACAGCCCTGCACACAAACTTTGGCCCACTAAGCCAAACCCAGCTCTTTAGCTGTGTGCCAAATGAGGGGTGTGATAAAACCTTGAGGGTTTGATGCCTGTCTGGGGTGCATGTGGGGACTCCTGGTGACTGTGATCTCCTGGCAGGCCACAATACATGGCTTGTGGGCTGTGTTTGGCTTGGAGAATCGCTGGTTGCACAGACCTGATGTATAATGTTAGGAACACACTGTGACTACCTAGTTCTGAGTCTCAAACTACTGTTAAATGGGCAACCTCAGAAGATGGTGGACTCTCCAGGTTGGATAGCCATCTGTCAGGGATTCTTTCATTGTGATTTCTGCATTGCAGGGGGCTAGATGACCTTTGGGGTACCATCCAGTTCTACGTCTTTGATTCTGTTGGTCCATCCAGTTCTGTTATATTGACACCAATAGCTCTCAACCTCTTCAGTCCCTGTGTTTGAGAACCCACATTTCCATTTTATGCTACCAATTTGTACAGGGATAGTGTTGCTGCTGCTGCCATTCACCATGTTACAGAGGCCCAATTGGCCTCCATTAGAAGTCAGGCATTTTGCATTGCTGCTCCCATGTTGCAGAACACTCTTCCAGCAGAGATTCAGCAAGCATCCTTCCTTTTGATTTTTAGGTGTTTCTTTAAGACTGCTTAGTCTTAATGCAGCTATTGAAAGCTTTTTTTTGACTCACAAGTCATTTTAATGATTGTTTTGCCATGGCTCTAATGAAGTCTTATTGCTGTACCCCACCCTGATATTTCAGCATATAAAAGATAGGATATAAATACATCTATAAATAGAATAAGTATGCCTTAGGCCAGGCCATAAGCCACCAGTGGGTCCTTAAGCACCAGTTGAAGCCCAGTGGTGTACACCAGTGTTTCCCAACCTTTTCCCAACAATGGCCCCGTTCTGACCTTGTTTCCTTTCTATGGCCCCTCATGGGCATAACCAAGAGGGGGCAGGGGAGCAGTTGCCCACCCCATAAGTAAAAATCAATGCAAATATGAAGTTCTGCCCTCCCCCCTAACAAAAGCCTGCACCTTAACAAAAATCCTGGCTATTCCCTTCCCCTCCCATCCTACTGGTAGAAAGGTAGCTATTTAAATGTTTTGTTTATAAATAGAACATGTTTTGTTTGTAGTTTTTATAATTTATACAAAATACAATTACATAAAATGGTAGGAACATAATGAAATATTGTTGAAGCAGAAAAACATAGAACCATGGAGCTGGAAGGGACCCCAAGGATCATCTTTCTAGTGCAACCCCCTGCAATGTAGGAAAGGTGCACAGGGAGTTCTGTATATATGGGAGAATTTAAAAAAGCAAGTGGTCCTCACTGACCTGGTGCAAAAGTATCTTATCATCTGAAGGAGCCCTGGCCGCCTAGATAAAACACTATAGCCCCCCACACCCTTACCTGGGAGTAAGGCCAACTGAGCTCAGTAGACACTTAGTTATTTACAAGATGCAAGTCAGCAGCACCAGACGACCCTGCTCAGCTAGGCACTGGGGTGGCTTGCACCTTGCAGAGTCAGGCTCAGGCTGCCACTGGGCACAGAACTGACGACATCAACAAGCAGCTCCAGCTCTCCCAGCTCTACCCATTGCCACCCCACCATCGCACTTACCTGACCTGGGGATTTTGGATCGCAGACTCTACTGGTCAAAACAGGAGCCTCAGTGATCGCCCTCTTCTGCTGGAAACAAACCAGAACTGCTCCAAGAAAGCATACATGGCAAAAAGGAGCTCTAGGCCCTGGTGGGTCTCCCTCTTACCCACTTGTGATTGGCCAAGCAGATAGCCAGCCAATCAGGATTTTTTCCCTTTGATACTCACATCCCTCTGTGGCCTCCTAGCCTCATGCTGTGGCCCCCAACTTATGCGATTTTCACCTGTGCCCCCCTTGGGAAATCCTGGGGGCCCCCAGGGGGCTCTATGGCCCCCGGTTCGGAAACACTGGTATACACTGACAGGCAGATGCTCTCTAGGACTTCAGGCAGGGGTTGTTCCCAGATCTCTCTGGAGATGCCAGAGGTTGAAACTGGGACTTCTGCACACAAAGCACATTTCCACCAAAAACTGTGACCCTCCCCTTTTTATTCCTTCCATAAATAGAAACCAGTGCCTACTGCGTTTCCATACTCTTGATGTCACCGAAGAGTGGATTTCAGGGTGGGGCTACATAGGTAGGAGAGGGCTTGGTTCTTAATGGCTAGGGGGTTACTAGAAAGTAGAGTTAGCCCCTCTCCCAGTGTGTCCCTGGGTGCTCTTCTGTAACTTTCTCCCAAAGAATGGAATGACAACATTGGGTGCTAGCTTGCAGTAGGGGCGAAAGTGGATTTTGGGAGGTGGGCTTGTAGAGTGCCCTCGGAAAACAATGATGAGTATTTTGCTGAGGTCTCCTTCTGTCACGAAGGGTATGGCAGGCGGGTCGATTACACAAGAGTATCAAATGCTCTCTTAAAGGAGGTTTGGCTGGCTCCATCTGTGCCTACCTTTTGGCAAGCAGCAAAAATAAGTTTCATCTCATTGTGCTTTTAGAAAGCTTTGTTCATGGACATTTTATTTCATTGTATCGCTGCTGAGCATTAAAATTACTGTAATTGTTGTAAATGTTTATTGCCATGGACATTTTTATACTGCACTAATTATTTTAAAATTCTAAGCTGCTTTGGTGATTTTTCTTACAAATGGGAAATGGGAAGGTACTTCGAAATGGATCATATTTATTGCCACTTTTATATCTCATTCCCCCACCCAAGGAACTCAAGGCAGCATGCATACATCTTTTTCCTCCTCCACCATCACCGCCCTTTCTCCCATTGTATTCTTACAACCATTCTGTGAAATAGGTTACCCAGTAGGGTCTGGTTCAAGATCACTGTTTGTTTCATGGCTGAGCGAGGATTTGAGCCCAGGATCAAGAAACGTCCTCCATTACACCACTGCTGCTTTTGCTGACCCTTCCCTTCCTTAGTAACTAGGGCTAGGAAGAGAAAGTGATATTCTTAGGAGCCAACACTGAATTTTTAGACACAGCTCTGATGTCTAGACACCAGCTTCTCATTCCTAGGGAGTGCATTGTACACACTAAAAATATTTGTGTTGTAAGGCAGGCAGACACGTCTGTGAGAAGGGGACACACTACAGTGGAGCGCCTGTTTGGCCGCTGTTTGGTTCCCCATGGCATGCGCTATTTTACGTGAAGACATCCTAACACTTCTAAAGGGCTTACTTATACTAGAACTAGCTATTGAAACGATTATACGTGAAGAATGTTGGTGTAACATAAAGCTCAAGCTCCTCGTTCCAGTCTTTCATCTATTATGAAGACACTAAACAATTTTTGGTGTGCCTCTGACTCTCAGCCCTGAATCCGCAATAAATGAGTACTGTTACTGATCCACCTATCAGGGCTGTTGTAATGATTACTAAGAGAATCTCTGTGAAGCCTAAGGGTTCACACACTAAGGGTTGGTGTCAGTGTGTGTACCAAATTCCTCTGGAAATTTTAGAACTGTGTGATGTTTTGCAGATACCTAAGGAATTGCTATGACTACCCAGACCTAACATTTCCAGTTCTTCAAACTAAAGTAATCGTTTGATGAGAGAGCTCAACCCTCTTTGACTATCGGTGGTTATGGCAGGGGGAAGAAGGGGCCCTAACCGGACGTCCTACTGCCGCAATCCGCTCTGTGAAACTGGAGCCACTGGGGGCGCTGGCCATTCCACCAGTTCTTCAGTCACCAGCGTGCGCTCCCGTACCAGGTGGGCATGAACCCCCAGAGACTGTTGGATCATTCTGTCTGATACAGAGTTCTGTCCTATCTGAATTCTCTCTTGCTCCTCCAGCACCCAAAGTTGACCCAGTACAGCTCATCAAGCTTAGCTACTTCTTTTGTCCTGTATACAGTGGCTTAGAAAAGTTGATTGGAAACTGCCATACACCAAGAAAGAGCATTGGTCCAACCAGCTCAGTGCTGTCTGCACTGACTGACAGCAGCTCTCCAGAATTTCAGACAGGCCTCTCCCAGCGCTACCTGGAGATGCCAGGGATCAAACCCTGGGACCTTCTGTACAACAAAGCAGATGCTCTAGCGCTGAGCTATGACCCTTTCTCTAAAAGGGAAATGCTGATTCAAATCTCACCCCAGCCACAAACACACTAGCTGTATCCATCAACCACTGCCTCCACCTGCAGTATGGTGGTAGCAATACTGACCTAACTTGCAGGACTGTTAGGGTTTTTCAAGCATGAAACACTGTCAGCTTTGAAAAAGCACTGCAAATGCTTGGGATTTCATAGAGACTGCAACTCCCAATGAGAGCACTTTCACTGTGTCCCATTTAGGTCAGGCCCTACTCTAAATCCCTTTGCTGTGCAATATGAGAATTTTTGCCATGTGAAACTGGAGGTCTACATGGCACCCACCAGCCTGACTGACCTTAGTGGGAGGCTAGAGTGGGAGGAGGCTGATGCCTTTTTAAGAGCCTGGTCATGCTTACATAGCTGTAGGGCAGCCTTCCAATGCTGTGCATCTAAGCCAGGGCTGAGGCATCTTTCTGTGGTGCTTGAGATGTTGTTAGACTTCCAACTCCTATCAACCGCAGCCTCTGTGTGTGTGGCCAGTGCTCAGGGATGGTGGTAGTTACAGTCCAGCAGTTTACAGAGGATCACAGGTTCTCCATCCCTGCCCTAAACCATTTAGGTCTTTAGCGGCTACTGATGCTCTAAATTCAGTGTTGAATGTGTAACTACTGCAGACACCACCTAGGCTCACAAGCAGTCTGGTGGCCAAATTTCTGGAAGTTTCAGGCTCCCTTTAGAAGTATCCCTTTGCAGAAAGCATTACAGTACTCCAGTCTGGGATACTGTATGCTGCCATGACTGATTCTGTTGTTTTTAACGTGTGATATTTTAGTGTATTTTTGGTTTCAATGGAAGCCGCCCAGAGTGGCTAGGGAGGCCCAGCCAGATGAGCGGGGTATAAATAATAAATTATTATTATTATTAATTATTTTTGTCTTGAGCTGCCATGAGTTTCAAAAAGGCGCTGCAAATGATTTACAGAACTTCTTCTTCTTATTATTATTATTATTATTATTATTATTATTATTATTATTATTATTATTATTATTGCTGTAAGACCTTGGCAATGCAGGCACATCACCCTTTCTTGCCTTGGGAAAGTGCTCCATAGTGGCATTGAAGGGAGGGCAAGACAGGTAGAGTAGGGGGCATACAGTGGGGGGCTGCTTATGACACAGAGGAGGGGAAATTGGGAGAATGCAATACATTGGTACAAAAAGTAGCACATTCATGTTAGCAATTTCAGGCCTAATTCTTAGGTGGGTGGATGCATTCAGAAGTTTTTCTGAGCTGTCTTTTTTCCTTCTGCCCCTCTTCCCCTGTAGGAGTGGCTCAGGGACGGGCCTTTCCAGCCCTCCTCTGGCAACCCAGACAGTGGTTCCCCTCCAGCACTGCAAGATCCCAGAGCTTCCCATTGAGAGGAGCATCTTGTTTGAACTCCAGCTCTTCTTCTGCCACCTTATCGCCCTCTTTGTCCACTACATCAACATCTACAAAACAGTGTGGTGGTACCCACCATCACACCCTCCATCCCATACCTCGTTGGTGAGTATCTAGATATCTTGCTGCTCACTTGCAAGATCACAAAATCACATTGATAAGGTCAAGAAAAGTATAGTATAGACATATACACACAAAATAACACTGAAGCTTTTTTATTATTCTCTAAAAGCTTTCTTAAAGAGGAAGACCTTGCACTGCTTCCTTGAACAGGGATCTACAGTGACACCTATTGACAGAACATGTTATAACAGGACAAGTTTTGCTGTAAAAGATGTGCATTAAATACCGTATTTTTCGCTCCATTGGACGCACTGGACCATAGGAGGGGGAGAACAGGGGGAAAAAAATTTTCTTGTTCTCCCCCTCTAAAACAAGGTGCGTTCAAGGTACATTCACCAGAGCTTGTGGGGCTGGCGGTGGAGGGAAGTGCTGCTTTCCCCCACCGCCAGCCTCAAAGATCCCTGAAGCCTTTGGAGCACAGCACCCCGCTGCCCTGCAGAGGTTTGCGCGCAGCCGTCCCCAAGCTAGAGCAGTGAGACGGAGCCCTCCCTCTCGCTGTTCTGGCTTGGGAACAGCCTTGCTAGTTTCTGCAGGACAGTGGGGTGAAGGCACCCCACTGCCCTGCAGAGGTTTGCGCGCAGCCGTCCCCAAGCTAGAGCAGCGAGACGGGCTTAGCGGCGCAGCCTGCATTCGCTCTATAGGACGCACACACATTTCCCCTTAATTTTCGGAGGGGGAAATGTGCGTCCTATAGAACGAAAAATACGGTAATCAGAAAGTGAAAACAGCTGCTTCATTTCATATTTATGACTAGTAGCAAAGCTGGCTTCAGAGATCTGATCAGGCATTTGCCAGTGCCCAGAAGCATCATGGAGCACACTTTGCATGGAATAGCCAAGAAGGTCAGGTTCATTCTGCGAATTCTTGGATTGCACTCCCAACCTCTTTCAGATTAGGCAGGTCCACAAAGGTTCCTTGCCTGCAGGTGGTGGCGGGCAGTATCCTAATGCTGTGGGTATTGTGAGGCAAACCTCTCCAGCTCTATGGTCATAGAACATTCACCCATGTGAGTTAGAAATTGGGGGGGGGGGACAAGTGGAATTCAGCTCAGAGAAGCAATAAGTCTTGGAGTGAGTGACCCTGCCCTTAGTC
Organism: Podarcis bocagei; assembly: GCF_964188305.1. Classification (NCBI taxonomy): domain Eukaryota; kingdom Metazoa; phylum Chordata; class Lepidosauria; order Squamata; family Lacertidae; genus Podarcis; species Podarcis bocagei. The sequence goes on from NC_138132.1 coordinate 34,007,853, forward strand.
TTCATGACATTGGATCTTTGGTGGGTTCTTTTTTTCTGCTATAACTTCTCATATGTTTCCCAGTGGCCCATGGGAGCCTCTCCATTTTCATTTTTCTATAAGCTTGTGGACCAATCAAGTCCTCTGTTTCTTTCTACAGAATTTTCATCTCATCGACTTCAACGTCCTGGCAGTGACAACCATTGTTCTGGCAAGGAGGTTGATTGGTGCTATCGTGAAGGAGGTGAAGGAGGTAGAGGCCTGGAGCCCCCCACCCTGTCTGGGGGGTTACTCGCTTCCTGTATTTAAGCCTGTACTTGTTTCAGCTTTTCTTTATTATGTAAAGAGCAGATGTGCTCTGTGGCAGCCTCCATTTATTCCAGTGGACATGTCTATTACTGGCTTCCCATAAGCAAGCAGGGATTAGCCCCGGTGAGCTTCTGTAGGGAGGGAGTTCCAAAAAACATGACCCACTATGTCCTTTCACCCCAGGCTGTAAGGCATGGCCTTCCTCACCTGTCTTAATGGGTGCAGAGAGACCACAGATGGAGTAAAGCAGCCCTTAGTGGATGTTTGGCTTAAGACACATAAAAGTGCAATCCCAAGCATGTTTATTCAAAACTAAGTCCCTTTGAATTCTTTGGGACTTAGTGAATATGCTTAGAGTCTGCAACCCTAGAACTAGGAATTCTGAAGCACTGCTGATTTTTCCCCGCAGGGAGAGGGAATATATGATTTATAGGCTACTATTAAAATGAGGCTGCATTTTAAATTGTATTTTAACCCATATTTTAATAAACTGCCCCCCCCCCCCCGCATTATGTTTTATTATAATTTTATTGTTGTTAGCCGCCCTGAGCCCAGCTCTGGCCAGGGAGGGCAGGGTATAAATAAAAATTTACTGTTAGTATTATTATATGCCCACAAGATGGGGTGATGTTTGCCACTTTGGGAGACTTTAAAAGAGAATTGGACAAATCCATTGAGAATCAGTGGCTGCTAGTCATGACGATGGCCTTCAGTATTGGAGGTGGGATGCCTTGGAATTCCAACAACTGGGGAACATGAGAGTGCTGCTGAGCTTGTGGGCTTCTCACAGGCATCTGGCTGGCCACCGTTGAAACATAATGCTGAATTACTTGGGTCTTTGGCCTGATCCAGCAAGCCAGACTCGTCTTATCTTCCTCTTCCCCCTCCCAGGCTTCTCATACTGGCAAAGTCTCTCTTCCGCGCTCTGTTTTCCTGGTGATCACTCGTTTTGCTGTCCTTACTGGGGCAGGTTGGAGTTTGTGCCGATCCATAATCCACCTCTTCAGGACATACTCACTCCTCAACCTCTTGTTCTTGTGCTATCCGTAAGTACCAGAAAACCCTTCTCATATGATTATAAGTTGCTTTGGGTTGCCTTGGGCAAATAAGTAATAACAGTGAAAATTTCAGAGCCCCTCTCTTTCTGTCCTTCCCAGGTTTGGCATGTATGTCCCCTTCCTGCAGTTAAACTGTGACTTCCGCAAGACTGGCCTCTTCTCCCAAGTGGCCAACATTGGCCCCCGTGACACAGGTGAGGTCAGCTCAAGGGGCAAGGACTACCTCTCTGTTCTGAAGGAGACCTGGAAGCAGCACACCCGACAGTTGTATGGCATGGAAGCCATGCCCACCCACGCCTGCTGTCTCTCCCCGGACCTGATCCGCAACGAGGTGGAGTACTTGAAGATGGACTTCAACTGGCGCATGAAGGAGGTGCTGGTGAGCTCCATGCTCAGCGCATACTATGTGGCCTTTGTGCCCGTCTGGTTTGTGAAGGTATGTGAACAATGGGTGAGTTGCCTCTGCAGCACAAAATCTAATTGAGGGGGGACTTTTTTGACCCAGGGACCGCACTTCCTTCTGAGGAACCTTTCAGAGGCTTCGTGCCAGTGGTGGGCAGGGCCAGAGGCAAAAGTGGGCAAGTGATAAATGCAAATTTTACCTTTGTACAGCAAGCTAGTTTCTACACACAATGAAGTACTGACAAAACAGATAATGTAATAAACAAACACATAAACTGAAACATAAATAAACACAAACATTTCTTTTGTGGGTGGCAACCTGGAAGGAAACAAAAGTGGATATTGTTGCCTTTGAATTTCCCGTTATTTACTTGCTCTTTAAAGCAGGTAGTCAGGCTTGGCAGCTTTTCAGAATTTGGGGTTTTTGTTTTTGTACATGTGTGGTCTTCGTTCCTGTTGGGCCACAGATGATTTGCATGAGTGTGTTTTGTTTAGGCAAAGGCAGCAAATGGTGTCAGTAGCTAGCAACTCTTTGAAATTTTGTACATTGTGGCCTCCTCTGCCACCACCCATGAAATAGAGTGGAGTTGGCCATCCCTGCTGTAGAACGTTCTCACAATCTCATTGCCTTGCACCCAGAAAAGCAGTTCTCTTGGTAGATGCAAATTGGATTGGTTTACTTTGTGGAGGTGAAAGGCCAGCTCTAAAGATACCATGCCTGTCTAACATCTGCATGCTCTCTCTCCCGCCTTGCTTTCCTACAGAATACCCAGTATTACGACAAGCGATGGTCATGTGAGCTGTTCCTCTTGGTTTCCATAAGCACCTCTGTCATCCTCATGCAGCATTTGCTGCCTGCCCGCTACTGTGACCTCCTCCACAAGGCTGCAGCCCACCTGGGCTGCTGGCAGAAGGTTGACCCAGCACTCTGCTCCAACGTGCTACAGCATCAGTAAGCAGATTTCTGATCATGGCTCCCATACTCTTTCTAAAAACATGTCTGGGGCTGGTAGGTAGGGGCAGGATGCAGGTAGCTTATGTGCAAGCTCAACATTGGTCTGAGTAAACTGAGGGCGTCTTGGGACACACAGGGTGTGATAAGCAAGTTGCCTCTTGTGTAAGTTCCTGCTCTCACTGATCCTTAATCGGTTTCTAAAGAACACCGCTTGAAAAGCACCAGTTGACACCATTGGGTATCCTTGGACAACTACCCCTTTGCTCTTCTATCCATGCCTTCTTTAAGGTGTGTATCAGAAGCCGAATCAGATCAAAAGTGAGAAACATACACACACCAGTAAAAATGAGTGCTTCCCTTTTCATCCTGGCATACCTGGTCACATAAAGCAATAGCAGAAGCAGGTAGGGTGAAAATATTGGGTTGCCAGCATTTGATCTGGCCCAAATCCTGTGCATATGGGTCCTTTTTTCCTATTTTTGTCAAGCTACCAGATATTGCTTTGAGCCCAACCAGCAGTGCATGAAGGTAGCAGATCTCCACTGTTCATTGACCCCCCGGCTCTGGTATTCAAAGCCTGCCATTCCTTAGCCTGGGGAGCTTTTATGGCAGGCATAGCCCTTGTTGGATTCTGGCTTCAAAGGCTTTAAAAAGGGGGGGTGATGATAAGAGATTTCAACACCTTTTACATAAAAGTAAATAGCTGGCAGCCCAAGGAAGATTTTCTCCACACACGACATACACACCCACACCCACACCTGAAATAGCACTATCAGGAGTAGCTCATGTCTGCAATTTCATGTCTGGGTAGATGGGTTAGAACAGCCTTCTCTAAGCTGGTGCCCTTGTTTATTGACTAGTGGGAATTATAGTCCAAAATATCAATGACTTGATCTGCAGTTCTCTGAGTTCTTCCTTGGGACTATTCACCATTACACACAGTGGTACTGAGTCTATGAAGTTTTCCCATCTCTCTCCTTCCATCTCAGGTGCCTCTTAAATTATTTTTCAGGTGGACCGAGGAATGCATGTGGCCGCAGGGGGTGCTAGTGAAACACAGCAAAAATGTGTACAAAGCCGTCGGCCACTACAACGTGGCTGTGCCTTCAGATGTCTCCCACTTCCGGTTTCATGTAAGCTTTTGCTCTTTTCCAATACAGAATGATGAATGTATGACTGAGTGAGCTGACATCCTTCTAAGGAGCCCAGTGGTGTGAGGTTCAAGGTAGAACCTCTTCCCGTTTATCCTCACAACAACCCCTATGTGAGGTAGGCTAATCTGAGACAGAGAGAGTGATTGGGTCAAAGAGTTTTGAGCATAGACACACTAATCGCTATGCTGTGTTGGCACTCCTATGCATTCTGTTTGGTGGGCTACCTAAAGGAGCCGCATTCTGCAGCCAGATCTTTAGAGAGCAGGCACAAATGCATAAATTTGCCTGGTTGCCAGATTGGTACTTCTAAGAACATATGAAGGACCTTGCTGCTAGATCAGACCAAAGGCCAACCAGATGCCTGTGAGAAACCCACCAGCAGAACTTGAGCACAACAGCACTTTTCCTCGCCTGTGATTCCCAGCAACTGGTATTCAGAGTCATGCCACCTCCAACATAGAACATAGCCACCATGGCTCTTCAGGCATTTCTTTCTGGCCTAAGTAAGCATGTGAAGGGGTCTGCAGGGATGAGGGTGCTAAGCTGTGCTCTCATGGCCATTCCTGCCACCCTCTGTGAATCAGCAGGTCCCCAGTGCACACGGAGGCTCCCTTTGCTTTCAAAACCTTTTGTTTTTCCAGAGTTCTGAAATACCCAGGCAGCCTCTCTGAGTACAGTTTGCTGTCCAGCCTCATGGCAAGAGCACAGATACTCGGGTGGTGGAGGAACTGGCACATTTCCCCCTGTTTCCCCTGCCCCAACCTTCTCACGTAACACGGAAAGAAGAATGTCTGAAGAGGAGTCGATAGGTAGGTAGGTAGGTAGGTAGGTAGGTAGGTAGGTAGGTAGGTAGGTAGAAAGAAAGAAAGAAAGAGAATAAAATGTTACTATACCCAGGTGAAATCATAGCAGTGCAACAGCTAGCATAGAAGAACTGATGCCCTGAAATTAAACTGATGCCTGTTTAATTAAAAGAGCAGAAAATTCAGCATGGAGAATTCAAGATGGAGAGAGAGAGAAGGAGTTTGTCTTAACCTCAGCCAAGGAAGGCTGTGTCTGTAGCCCCTGCCAGTTGCCCAGGCACCAAAGAAGGGAGACAGAAGGGCCTCTGAGGCCAGTATTAATGCTCAGGCAAGCTGATAAGGTGAAGACAACCTGTTCACATCCCCTTTAGGGCTTCAAAAGTTAATACCAGCACAGTTGGTCTCCTGTGGATAGAGGGTGCACCCTAGAAAACACCCAACACTCTTCTATGGCTGCAGGTTGCAGGGAATGATCAGTAGTGGCTGGAGTTCAAGGACATTTGTCCGCCATTGCTGAACCCCTGATGAACTGTTTGAGAATCACTGCAATAAAGGTTGGAAGGTAGTCTCCAGATTCAAATGGAACATATCGGTTTACACACCTGCATTTACTTTCGAATTCACTTAAGTAGATTTAATCGTTTTAACAAAAGAGCAAGGTTCCACTCCTCTTGCAGACAAAAGTCTAGGCCAGCCTTCATCAACTTGGTGCCCTCCAGATATTTTGGACTACAGCTCCCATCAGGCCTAGTCAGCCAGTGGCGTAGCGTGGGTTGTCAGCACCGGGGGCAAGGCAAGTAATTTGTGCCCCCTAACCCGTGGATTTGTACCCCCTAACCCCCAGATGTTGCGCCCGGTGCGGCTGGCCCCCCCTGCACCCCCCACGCTACGCCACTGTAGTCAGCACAGCCAGTGGTCAAGATTATGGGAGCTTGGAGTCCAAAAGGATTATGGGAACTTGGGAGTCTGGAAGGGCACCAGGTTGGGGAAGGCCAGCCTGGGCAGTTCCCAGGAAATCGCCGATGCCTCACCCATCTCTTGGCCGTCCAGTTCTTTTTCAGCAAACCCCTGCGGATCTTAAACATCCTGATTCTCCTCGAAGGAGCCGTCATCTTCTATCAGCTCTACTCGCTGATTGTGTCAGAGAAGTGGCACCAGACCATCTCGCTGGCCCTGATCCTCTTCAGCAACTACTATGCCTTCTTCAAGCTCCTGCGGGACCGGCTGGTGCTGGGCAAAGCTTACTCGTACTCTGCCACCAGAGACACTGACCAGAAGCTCAACTGAAAGCCTCGCACAAGCAGGCAAACCAACTCTGCCACTTTGTCGGGGGCAGCCAGAGATGCTTCTGCCGCCCCAGGCAGCTGCTCCTCCCTGCTTGAGAAGGAGGCTGCTACCCCAAGGGTGCCGGAGGGCGGTGCTTGGACGGCAGTGTGCAGCAGTCAGGCCGGCCCTGAGCTTTGTATGTTCGTTTTTTTACACTGCTTTTTGTCTTTGTTTTGTTTTGTTTTTCTTTGATAACTGATACAATGAGGTAAATATCTTATTTTTATACTCCCAGCTATTGTCAGCCTGGTTTGTCCAGTAGCAAGAGCAAAGCAGCGGGTTCTTGGTTTAAATCTCAGAGCTGATCTAGAGAAGTGGCAAAGAGTCCTGACCTGTTATCCAAGCAAAAGTCCCCTGTTCAAATCTTGCCTCTGTTACAAACTTGGTAGGTGGACTTAGGCCAGTCTTACTTCCTCAGCGCCCCAGTCTGCAGTATGAAGTCCTGCTGGCCCGCCTTGCAAGGCAGTTGTGAGGATTACTGAATCAATGGAAGTTGAAGCAGTTTGAAATTGTTGAGATATACTCTCTTAACGCTTGGGAGTTTTTCCCCCTTATCTAGCAGCCTGAACATTTGTGGCACTTTGTTAGCAAGCATGACAGTTGCCTGCCCAAACATAATGAAACTCGAGGAGCTAGAGAAAAGGACCACTAAAGTGATTCAGGATTTTATGGGGGTGGGGGTGTTAAGATGATCTTTAGGAAGAAAGAGAGCAATTAGAAAGGGCAGGGCATGTGGAGCTCATAAAAGATTGCTGCGGTGAGAACTGAAGCAGGTTTGTAGGATCACAACTCGAATCATAGAATTGTAGAGTTGAAAGGGACCCCTGGGGTCATCTAGTCCACCCCCCTGCAGTTGGTGCAAAGCAAATGAATGGAGAAAAATGGTGTGTGCACATTCTCAGTGCTAAGTTCCTGAATGTGTAGGCAACACATGGAAATGAACCCTCCAGCTGTTTTGGGCCGGCTAGCACCGATGTGAAGCCTGCTCTTAACAGCAGCTGGGCACAAACAAGCTGGACAGCTCAAGGGGGCCCCATCAGTCGGCATACTGTGCCTCTCCATCCTCATCGAGCTACAGCCTCTTCCCCCCCCACCTTTATGTCATAGCCTTTCTCTGCTACCCACAGGGTAGGCCAAACTCCCTCTCATTGTTTTTGTTTGCGGTGGCACACTTTTTGCACTTCCAGAGGAAGCTGCATCTGTCAGCAGCAGGTGCACAGCGCAAGTGAAGGCTGCCATGACCCTCCAGTCTGATTGGATTGGCGCTTTCTGTACAGAGCGTGGCTTGCACAGCAGGAGCAAATGGCCACCAGGTGGCAGTTGCTGCAATGTCTCGTTCCAGATCTCTCTCTGGTGACTTGTTGCTAGGGCTCTCACCATTTTCTATCCCAGAAGCAAGGGGCCTGTTGTTTTCGCTGCATATTTTGCCAACTGAAGTGGCAAGCAGCCCTTCTTTAAACAGCAGTTACACCTCCACTCCCTGGGGCTCCTGTCTGATGCTTGCTTTATAAAAAGCAGGGGAGCGGGGTGTTGCTTGGCCTTCATACATAATTACCTTCATCCTTGAGGCACAGCGTTCAAGAGCAATAGAGGGACTAGAAAGCAGTTGTGGTTAGTCATTGCGCCGGAATGGAGAGGTAGATCTTTCCAGAGTTGGCCATCTCCTCACCTCCTTGATGTGAGAACTTGGGACATGTAACACCTCTGTCTTTCCAGGATTCAGCTTTATTGTATTGGCCCAAATCCAGCTCCTTGCCACCTCCAAGCATTATTCTAACACCTCAATCACCTCTCCTGATTCAGATAGAACAGGGAGAGAGAGATGGGTGTCATCTGCATGTTGATGGTATTTCAGATCTGATGAGAGCTCCCAAAGGCTTCATATAGATGTCAAAGCACATGAGAGGCAAGAAGGAACCCTGTGGGACACCCCAGGTCAACTCCCAGAAGCCTCATTTAACTTATTTCTGAAAGTGGCTCTGTAGGTAGGAGTGGAGTTACCAAAGCACAGTGCCCCCACCTCCCTGTGATGCTTCAAAAGGATACTGCGGTCAGTATCAAAAGCCACCAAGAGATCAAGGAGAACCAGCAGGGATGTATTCCCCCATCTCTCTCCCAACAAATTAATTAAATGTCATCAGTTAGGGTGACCAAGGCAATTTCAATGCTATGGCCAGGCTTGAAGCCAAACTGGAATAGCTCCAAGTCATCCGTTCCCTCCAGGCATGTCTGAAGCTGAACTGCCTTCACCTTTCTGAGCACCTTCCTCAAAAGAGGGATATTCACCACTGGACAATAGTTGGTTAACAACATGCTTGTTAAGCCGAGGACTGTGAAGAGCTGGTGAGGGAACATCCTTCCCCCCTTTTCCTCTTTGTGTCCCCACCACCACCACTTTGTGTCCCTTGATGCTTCCCATCCGGCTGTCTTTCGCCTGGAGGCTGCTGCTTGGCTGGTGCCCTCTTGCCTTCACCCACTGTCGATGCAAAAGGTTATCAGGCCAACAGCTGGTGGGTGATGCTTTCAGCCAGTGCAAGTAGAACTGGAGCCTCTTCCTTGCTGTGCCTGGATCTTCAACCTGGTTTCCGTATAGATCCAGCTGCTCGGCCATTGTCCCATCCGTTCCTGTCGTCGCCTGCTCCTGCTTCGTTGAAAATCTCACCAGACAAGAGTTCTTTTCAGCTCCACCTCAGGCTTGCATGAGTCCCCGCCTTGTCCCAAGGGATGGGAGGAGGAGGAGGAGGAAGACTTGGTGCTGCTGCTGCTTCACAAAGCCCCTTTCCCACTGCAGCTCAGAGGACTCCCGCTGGCTATCTAGGCCACCAGGGCACCATCTGTCCCTAGCAAGATTATTGCAAATGAAATAAGAAAAGTCTTAGCCCAGAGATTAAAATATTTAATAGACATGTTTGTTCCACAGAGAAGACTGCCCTTACAAGAAGGGAGCTGGCTGGTTGCCCTCAGCACTTTCCTTGAGCTGGCCTTTCACACTTGCCCCAGAAGGGCAAGCAGGAGGCTGGAGAAAGAGCCAGAGCTCAATGACAGAGCATCTGCTGGTTCAGTCCCCAGCATCTCCAGAGCTGAGAGAAATTCTCTACCTGAAATCCTGGAGCAAGAGCTGCTGCCTTTCCGTGTACATAATACCAAGCTAGATGGACTCAACGGTCTGAGTCTGTCTAAGGCAGCTTCCTGTATTCCAGGGGTCAGCAAACTTTTTCAGCAGGGGGCCAGTCCACTGTCCCTCAGACCTTGTGGGGGGCCGGACTATATTTTTGGGGGGGATGAACGAATTCCTATGCCCCACAAATAACCCAGAGATGCATTCTAAATAAAAGGACACAGTCTACTCATGTAAAAACACGCTGACTCCTGGACCGTCCACAGGCCGGATTTAGAAGGTGTTTGGGCCGGATCCGGCCCCCGGGCCTAATTTGCCTACCCATGCTGTATTCACTTGGGAGTGGGTGCCATTGAACCCAGTGAAGCTTGCTTCTGTGTAAATGTGCATAGGATTAGGCTTTGTTACTCTTCCCACAACATCAGCTGTCTCAGGCAAATCTACAGGCAAAATTAATTTTGGGGAGTTCCATGGAGAGCAGCTGCCAGTCAGTATAAACAGTACTGCAGTAGATGGACTTGTTGGTAGCTTCCTATTGCAGTTTTTAAGCTTTGCTGCTATGCCAGGCCAGGAAGGAAATGCCTGTAAAGCAGAGGGATGGGGCTCTCAAACGTTGGGCACACTGTTTTTCCATAATGATGCCAGCCTAGTTCCTCTGCTCTGCCATTGCAAATGGTTCACTTCTATCATAAGAGGTGCTGGGCTCAAGCCTGTGGGGAAATGCTGTCTTCCAATCCCAGGTGCGAATGGGCAGGCACAGCTGGTTAGCCTCTTTGGCAAGGGAATTGGGCTCCTTGCATGCTCAGAAGCAACTGAATTGCCACACTCATCGCTCAGCTTGCAGCCTGCTGCTGACAGCGTTTTTAAGCCTGCACCTCGCCACCTATTAATGAGGATGGAGGCAAGCCTGGTCCACTGAAAATTTGTAGGTGAAAAGTCTACCCAACTTTGCTGGGAAGATTGCCAGTTTAAAGGTGTGGTAAGAGATACGTACCTTCCCAAAAGTGTCCTGAACATTTAGCAGTGTCCTGTTTTTGCTTTTAAAACAAACAGCTTGTGGCAGACACACTTGAGATCTAACACTGAGGCCTTTCATCAGTTTCAGCTGCTTCAGGTATCTGAAGAAGTGTGCATGCACACGAAAGCTCATACCAAGAACTAATTTAGTTGGTCTTTAAGGTGCTACTGGAAGGAATTTTTTTATTTTGACTATGGAAGACCAACACGGCTACCTATCTGTAGCTGCTTCATTGAAGTTCTTCATGCCCTCCGCCAGCCGGGGCCAAAATAAACGTTACTGCCTAGAAACTGCCCACTCTGTGTGGAAGACCTTCTCCCGCATCCAGATGGATTGTGAGGCATGCTTGGGTTTTTTGGTGATGGCTGAGATGCCATGCGCCCAGAGCCATGCTCATCTCTGTTCTTACTTCGAAGCACTTGAGGACTGGATCTTGACACAGAAAGCCAATTCCTTAACTAGCAGCAATCCTTCACCAAGAGAAAAAGCTACCGTAATTCCTGTGTACAGGGTGGTGGTTTTTGGAGGACAGCGTTATTTTGGAAAGAAGTTTCTTATGAGTGGGCTTGATTTGCACACCTGGGTCCATCTCTTGACCAAGCACAGACTCAAACGCATGGATAGTCAGTCCCAGATTTAGTACCTCAAGAGATAATTATTTCAATCACGGTCATTTTGCTTGTAGTTGGGTGCAGTGTGGCACAGCATAACACAAAATGTAGAGAACTCGTGTAATATCCACGTACGTGTGAATCAGATCTCGACCACCCTGCCCAGTCTGGCTCCTTTTATCATTCCAGAAGTTTATTCTGAACATCTCACTCTTCTTTAGTTCCAGTTTAACTAAAAGAGTTCGACTGCTGGTGCTGCTGCTTGCGTGAGTGTTGGGAGGACCGCTCCCTCTCCTGCCAACTCCATCTGGCCTAGGGGGCGGGGCCTGCACTCATCGCCACAGCATAAGAGGCCAGAGAGAGGCCTCCGGGACACGACTGCTGGTGCTGCTGCTTGCGTGAGTGTTGGGAGGACCGCTCCCTTTTCTGCCAACTCCATCCGGCCTAGGGGGGCGGGGCCTGCACTCATCGCCACAGCATAAGAGGTCTGGGAGAGGCCTCCGGGACACGACTGCTGGTGCTGCTGCTTGCATGAGTGTTGGGAGGACCGCTCCCTTTCTGCCAACTCCATCTGGCCTAGGGGGCGGGGCCTGCACTCATCGCCACAGCATAAGAGGCCAGAGAGAGGCCTCCGGGACACGACTGCTGGTGCTGCTGCTTGCGTGAGTGTTGGGAGGACCGCTCCCTCTCCTGCCAACTCCATCTGGCCTAGGGGGCGGGGCCTGCACTCATCGCCACAGCATAAGAGGCCAGAGAGAGGCCTCCGGGACACGACTGCTGGTGCTGCTGCTTGCGTGAGTGTTGGGAGGACCGCTCCCTCTCCTGCCAACTCCATCCGGCCTAGGGGGCGGGGCCTGCACTCATCGCCACAGCATAAGAGGTCTGGGAGAGGCCTCCGGGACACGACTGCTGGTGCTGCTGCTTGCGTGAGTGTTGGGAGGACCGCTCCCTCTCCTGCCAACTCCATCCGGCCTAGGGGGCGGGGCCTGCACTCATCGCCACAGCATAAGAGGTCTGGGAGAGGCCTCCGGGACACGACTGCTGGTGCTGCTGCTTGCGTGAGTGTTGGGAAGACCGCTCCCTCTCCTGCCAACTCCATCCGGCCTAGGGGGCGGGGCCTGCACTCATCGCCACAGCATAAGAGGTCTGGGAGAGGCCTCCGGGACACGACTGCTGGTGCTGCTGCTTGCGTGAGTGTTGGGAGGACCGCTCCCTCTCTGCCAACTCCATCTGGCCTAGGGGGCGGGGCCTGCATTCATCGCCACAGCATAAGAGGCCTGGGAGAGGCCTCCGGGACACGACTGCTGGTGCTGCTGCTTGCGTGAGTGTTGGGAGGACCGCTCCCTTTCTGCCAACTCCATCCGGCCTAGGGGGCGGGGCCTGCACTACCATCACAGTTTAGAGGACAGAGCAGCTACCGGCAGCAATGGACAAAATAGTTTTAAATGTTTTAATTGCTTTTAATTTGCAGCACCTTAAATGGGGGTTGTTGTTTTTTATAATATTATATTATTTCATTATCTGCTGCAAATGTTAAAGATGTTTTTATATATTTTAAGGTGTTTTAAAGGTGCTTTTATTGTTTACTTTGTTGTACCACCGTGAATGGTGGTTTTTATTTATGTATTTTTGTTTGTTCCATTTTGTTTTGTTTTGGGGGGTGGACACTGAGTGGGGCGGGGATTGGTTTTGTTTGGGCATAATTGTGTTGGTTGTTTTGTTTTCTATTTGTAAATGGAGGTTAGTATGAGGCTTGGGATTGCGACCGTGGAGGGGCGAGGGAGGTATGGCGGTGGGGGCAGATGTTATAGGCGAAGGGGATCGAGATATGGATATGCTCGTACCCCTTCCAATCTGCGCCCCATCCCGAGAGACGAGGGTAGGGTGAGCAAGGATTACTCACCTCCTTCACTGGTGTTGTGCAATGCCAGGTCTATAGGCAACAAAACTGCTACCCTGCGAGATTTCTTTATCTCGCAGGGAGTTGACCTGGCTTGTGTGACGGAGACCTGGGTGCGCGAAGGGGTAACTGTTACCTTACGAGAGATGGCGCCCCCGGGTTTCTCCGTCCTCCACCAGTCACGGACTGTGGGCCGGGGGGGAGGGGTGGCAGTATTAATCCGGGAAGATTGTTCTTTCAGGGCTCTACCATCGCCATCGATCCCCGGCATTGAATGTGTTGGCCTAGTGTGGGGCTCCGAGGAGAGCTTGGCTGTCTGGCTGGTGTACCGGCCACCTAGCGCACCAGCAGCCACCCTGTCAGGCCTGCTGGAGGCGGTGGCCGGCTGGGCCTTGGAGTTCCCTAACCTATTGGTATTGGGAGACTTCAACTTCCACGCTGATGCCACTCCCTCCTCACAGGCTCTGGACCTGGTGTCTTCCATGGCGACACTAGGGCTCTCCCAGTTTGTTTCGGGCCCCACACATCAAGCAGGCCACACGCTGGATTTGATCTTTGGCGCCGGTATAGATGTGATCATGTCTCCTTCGATGAAGGTGCCATGGTCTGATCACTACGCTCTGAAAGCCAGGATTGACTTTCCACCCCCACCCTGCTTAGGTGGCGAGCCGATTTGGGCTCGCCCGCGGAGGCTGATGGACCCGGATAGATTCCGTCAAGCCTTGCGGGACCTTGCTCCCCCTGGCGACTCATTGACTGAGCTTGTTGAGGGCTGGAATACCCAGCTCCTGGCAGCCATCGATGAGATCGCACCTAAGCGCCCTCTGCGACCCCGCAGAAACCGGGCTCCCTGGTTTACCGAGGAGCTTCGGAAAATGAAGCGGGACCTCAGACGGCTAGAGCGAGTATGGCGGGGTGCCCGTGACGGAGCCTCAAGAACATCTTATAGGGTTTTTATGAAAACCTATGAGATGGCAGTGAAGGCTGCTAAGAAGTCTTACTTCTCGGCCTCCATTGCATCCGCTAGCTCTCGCCCGGCGCAATTATTTAGTATAATCCGGTCTTTAACGTCCCTTGAAGGACAGCCAAATTTAAATAACAATCTGACACACAGCTGTGAGGCATTTGCGAGCTTTTTTGCGGAGAAGGTCCTGTTGCTCCGCCATGACCTCCCTGCCAATTTGGATACAATAAAGGAACTGGAGGCCCCTCGACTGTCCTCGGGTCCAGTATTGGACCACTTTGACCGGATATCTCCAGCCGATGTGGACAGATTCCTCCAAGCTGGAAAGCCCACCACCTGTCCTCTTGACCCGTGCCCGTCATGGCTGATTAGAGCGTGTCCAGACGAGGTGCGGGCCCCCCTGGGGGATATCATCAATTTGTCCCTTGGCACCGGGATATTCCCAGGGGAACTGAAGGAGGCGGTGGTGCGTCCGCTCTTAAAGAAAACATCATTAGATCCCTCAGATCTATCCAATTACCGCCCGGTCTCGAATCTTCCATTCCTGGGTAAGGTGATTGAGAGAGCGGTTGCTGAACAGCTTGGTAGGTTTCTGGATGAAACATCTGCTCTGGACCCATTCCAGTCCGGCTTCCGCGCTGGTCATGGGACCGAGACGGCTCTGGTCGCCCTAACAGATGATCTCCGCAGGCAGCTGGATCGAGGCGGGTCAGGGCTGCTGATTCTTCTAGATCTGTCAGCAGCCTTTGACATGGTCGATCACGAACTCCTGGACCACCGCCTTGCCGACGTGGGGATCCAGGGCACAGTCCTTCAATGGCTGCGCTCGTTTCTCTCTGGTCGGGGACAGAGGGTGGCGCTTGGGGGGGAATTGTCATCACGCCACTCCTTGGTGTGTGGAGTGCCTCAGGGTGCAATTCTCTCCCCGATGCTTTTTAACATCTTTATGCGCCCCCTCGCCCAGCTTGTCCGGAGTTTTGGGCTGGGTTGCCATCAGTATGCTGATGACACCCAACTCTATCTGTTGATGGATGGCCATCCTGACTCGGCCCCAGACACACTGACCAGATGTCTGGAAGCTGTGGCTGGATGGTTACGTGGGAGCCGGTTGAAGTTAAATCCTTCGAAGACAGAGGTCCTCTGGCTGGGGCGGGACGATATGGGATCGAGGGGGCAACTCCCATCTCTTGCGGGGGTGCAATTAGTGCCAGCACCGGCCGTTAAGAGTTTGGGTGTAATCTTCGATACCTCCCTCTCTATGGAGTCGCAGATTACAGCTATAACAAAGGCGGCATTTTTTCATCTCCGCCAAGCTAAGCAGTTGGCCCCTTATCTCTCTCGTCCTGACCTAGCCACTGTGATCCATGCGACGGTCACCTCCAGACTGGATTATTGTAACTCGCTCTACGTGGGGCTGCCCTTGAGACTGACCCAGAAACTCCAGCGGGTGCAGAATGCCGCGGCGAGACTCCTTATGGGGTCTTCGCTGCGAGAGCACATTCATCCGGTATTATACCAGCTGCACTGGCTCCCGGTGGAGTACAGGATCAGGTTTAAGGTGCTGGTTTTAACCTTTAAAGCCCTATACGGCCTAGGACCCTCGTACCTACGGGACCGCCTCTCCTGGTATGCCCCTCAGAGAAACCTACGGTCTGCAAATAATAACATCCTCAAGGTCCCAGGCCTCAGAGAGGTTAGGCTGGCCTCAACTAGAGCCAGGGCCTTCTCGGCTGCAGCTCCAAACTGGTGGAATGCTCTGTCAAAAGAGACTAGGGCCCTGCGGGACCTGACATCTTTCCGCAGGGCCTGCAAGACAGAGTTGTTCCGCCAGGCCTTTGGTCAGGGCGCAGCCTGACTCCCTCCTCTGGCAACCTGCACATAATTCTGCTTAATTGGTTGCCATCAATTTGATTTAATTAATTTTTATAATGAAATATTTTTAGATTGTGTGATTATTTGACTGATTATTTTATTGTTGTTAGCCGCCCTGAGCCCGGCTTTGGCTGGGGAGGGCGGGATATAAATAAAATTTATT
Source organism: Podarcis bocagei (assembly GCF_964188305.1). Taxonomy (NCBI): domain Eukaryota; kingdom Metazoa; phylum Chordata; class Lepidosauria; order Squamata; family Lacertidae; genus Podarcis; species Podarcis bocagei. Next base: position 34,023,485 of record NC_138132.1, read on the forward strand.
ATTATTATTATTATTATTATAAAATAACCGTATTTTTCGCTCTATAACACGCACCAGACTATAACACGCACGTAGTTTTTAGAGGAGGAAAACAAGAAAAAAAATATTCTAAACGAAATAGTGGATATATGATTTTTGTGGTTCATGCTGTGGCCACAGACATGTGATCTGACAGTGAGTTTGGAGTAGCCCAATGCAAAAATCCTGAGGATCCATGTGGATCAATGCTTTGTAACCACGGAGGACGGAAGGAAGGGGAACCATGGATCCTCTGCTCACGACTGCAGCAGATTCCCCCCACCACCACCACCCGCAGGCATTCGCTCCATAACACGCACAGACATTTCCCCTTACTTTCTAGGAGGAAAAAAGTGAGTGTTATGGTGCAAAAAATACGGTAATTCTGGATATGGAGCACATGGAGTTCCCTTGCTCTCAGTTAATAGGCATCTCCCCCTTTGCTCACATGAACATGGATAAACCTCTGCCAGAAAAAGAAAAGCAACTTTGATGTGGTTATATATAGGATTGTTTCAATATTCTTTTTGTGCACTATTTTTGAGGCAGTCAGGGCATGAAGGCAAAAGCTGTCTACTATTCTGTATAGGTGTATGTGTTTTCAGGAGAAAATCAGGCAGTATGTATGTGTGGAACCACAGCAATATCTAGCCCAGGCTTCACAAAACTGTGGCTGTTGGGGATTGTAGTGTGAAATATTTGGGGAGGGGGCACCAGCTTCAGGAAGCTTGGTCTGTTTGAAAACCTGATATGAGCATTTAAAAATGACATACCCCTACTTAACAAAAAGAAAAGGGATCTTTGTCATTGGAACCTTGGGGGTGTTGTCCCACAATTCTGACTCAGGGTCCCAATCCCCTGGGATGTTCTCCTTGCACACAGGCAGATGGTGGGGAAGAGTTATGGGCTGACAGAGGTGCCCGGACTGACCCAGCTATTCCTGCCAGTCGGAAGTTGCTCCTGGATGCAGGCACTAGTGGGCACCAGAGCACTGTTCCTTCCTCTGCTAGGAGACAGAGTCATGAAGGTGGCATCATTCTGTCAAACCTGCAACAGCACAGAGAAATGGGGTGTGTTCCCCAAAGGCAATGAAGAGCAGAGAAGGAATAGTTGGACAGTGCGGGGAAAATGGCAGTGGGGAAAGGTGGGGTTGGAGGAAGGAGATACGGGCAATATTACACCATGTGAGAAGCTACAACCACCTCTGCCATTAGGCAGCTGATTGATCGTTATTGATCCTATTATTGTTGTTTTCTTACTGCCAGTAAGGGGTGCTTGTGGAATTTTCTGCCTCAAATGCCAAAACAACTTACCTTTGGTACGGTGCACATTGACTTTGCAGTGGGGAAGGAGAAATGGGGAGAGCAGGCATCACTTGCTATGCTGCCTCTGGCATTAAAATGACTTTGACCCTGGAGGAAAGCCCCCTCTGCACACAGAGCCCAGGGAAATGCAGTGAACGCAGGGGGAATTCCTGGGATCCTAGTTCCATCCATCCTGCATTATTCCCTTCTCCCTATTGAGCCAACAGAACCTGCGCTGCATGTCCACATGCTACTGCTGACGGTTTGCTACAGAGCAGTTAAATATTTGTGAATGTATCATTCCAGACCAGCCGAGGGCTAAGGTTGGGTTTAGAAGTGACAGGTGGCAGGCAGGTGAAAAGTGTCATCACTTCCTTTCCCTCATCAAGAAGTCCAGCAGAGAAGGCAAAGAAGAAGGCTTCCACTGGTGCTCAGCTCAGAGAAGGCTTCCACTGGTGCTCAGCTCAGAACTGAGCTCTCCTGATTTGTTTTCAGTGCTCAGAACTGAGCAGATGGATATGTGGGGAAGAGGGTGTCTATGAGTATATACAGTGTGCTGGACAACAGGCTAATTTACACACACACACACACACACACACCCCTCTATTGATATTTTATGTATTTATACAACTATTTCCATGCTGCCATGTCATAAAAATTCAGGGCAGCCTACAAATAGCTCCATTGGTAGAGCATGAGACTCTTAACACCAGGGTCATGGGTTCAAGTCCCACATTGGACAAAATATTCCTGCACTGCAGGGGTTGGACTAGATGACCCTTGTGGTCCCTCTCAACGCTACAAAATTCTATAAAATGTCATTAAAAACAATGCAAATTTTTATTAAAGTGTTTGGCTAAATAAAATAAACAACTGCATTGACCTGTTGGTATAAAATGGAAGAAGAAGAAGAAGAGGAGGAGGAGGAGGAGGAGGAGGAGGAGGCAGCGGAGGAGGAGTTTGGATTTGATATCTCGCTTTATCACTACCCAAAGGAGTCTTAAAGTGGCTAACATTCTCCTTTCCCTTCCTCCCCCACAACAAACACTCTGTGAGGTGAGTGAGGCTGAGAAACTTCAGAGAAGTATGACTGGCCCAAGGTCACCCAGCAGCTGCATGTGGAGGAGTGGAGACACGAACCCGGTTCACTAAATTACAAGAGACACCTTGAAGTCAAAAGTGAGGCTGCCTGCTGAATCTGCTGGAAGAGTGTTCTACACCATGGGACCAGCAGAACTGTGCCTGGCTTCTAGTGGAGGCGAGTCAGGCCTCTGTAAAATGCAGGGGTTTGAGGACACTTTCAAGCCAGGTCTGTGAAGCAGGGATGGTTAGGGGCGACCTGGAAAGCTTGAGCTTGGAACAGATTGAAAGGCCTGAAGGGCTGCATCCAGCTCCTGAAGTTCCCCACCTGGCAACACTAAGGGGCTGAGCCTCTGGGTAACAAGATGTGGATTCAGTGCTGAATTCACTGCCCACTGCTGGGAGGGCTGTGCCCTCTGGTTGCCCACTCACCCTCTGGACTTGCGATGCCACCTGTGTCTGGATGGGAGCAGCTTCTCTTGGTGGCTGCTTGCTGCGCCTGGTTTCCAGAAGGACTTGTCAGCCCACCTTGCGCTTGATCTGGCATGTCGGCCTCATGATGGCGGCAAACCCCACAGGCAGTCACAGGAGCTGGCTGCCAGTTTCTGTCCAAGGATTTCCCCTCTTGCTGCGGGCATCTTTTCCCAGACAAGAGAGAGAGAGAGAGCTTCTGAATTTGTAATTAAAGCTTTTATCAGGATCCCTGATGCTGGGCCAAGCTTTGGGGGAGAAAAGTTCCTTGTCTCCTCTCCATTCGAGTGAGCAGACTCGTTCTTCAACTCTGTGCTCGCCACATCTGGGATTTTTTTCTTTTTTCCTGAACGTGGCCCCACATGCTTGGATTTGCAGCGTAGGGACAGGCTGTGGGAAAACCCAGAGGGGAGAGTTATTTTATAGTCTCTGCTTGGGGGAAGAAGGTTTAATATCAGCTGCATTGAACTGTGAGCTGGAAATTAATTGCAAGCCCTAGACACACAATCACACCTCGCAAAAAAACCCCAAAACATTCCGTATCTTTATAGGATGATCCAATATAATTTTGACGAGACCAGTCAAAGGTACTGAAACCAGGGTGATGTAGCTCCATCTGCTACATAACTCTGCCTGCCTACCTGACCTGATGCAGCAAAATCATCCAACTTGTGCATTGATGGCATTAGAAGGGGTTGATGGGAGTTGTCATCCAAAACATCTGGAGGGTACTCGGTTATGGGGTGGGAGCTACTGTAAGGAGAGGCTTTTGAGGAGGGCAGCCTGTGCTCCTCAAACACTGGGGCTGCACCAATTCTGTGCTTGCACTATAGCTTGTGCTAGATCATCACTCCATCCATTCATAAAACACCTATGCCAAAGGGGCCCTCCCCTCCCAAGGCAGAATTCATTTCTGTTCCAAGACTATCACCAACTGGCTCTTTGCTGACAGAGCTTTGTTTCCATCAAGAGATTGGGGAGGGGGGACACTTGCTTTGGGATCCACATCTACTCCTGGAATCAGAGAATTGTATAGTTGGAAGGGGCCACGGGAGTCAGGTGTCACCTAGTCTAACCTGCTGCAATCCTGAATCTTTCCCCCAATGTTGGGGCTCAAACCCACAACCATGAGATTATGTCCTACCAACTGAGCCATCCCAGCTGAAAAGCCCTAACTCCATACCCAGAGGCCTGGGACGGGCTCTCCATCTAGCCACCACGCCCACCCCCACCATGCTGATGTGGACAGCACCTTTGACTCCACTCCTCCCTGGGGTTCTGGGCCATGACCTTCCAGCCTTTCTTGCCAGTTCTTTACTTTCTTGCCAACACACATTCCTGTTCCCATCCCTCCTGATTCTCCATCCCTCCCACCCTGGTTTTCTTCTCTCAGAGAACTGCACTGCTTATTAAAGTGACTAGAATATTTGTGAATATCCTGTGCCATCACTGCAGATTAGGCTAACCACTAAGGTAGTAGGGGGCAAATCATAGGCAGATAGGGCCTCCCCACCATTCTCTAGTGTGTGTCTTTGTGGTGTGGCCCCCTTAGGGGAGCCTGACCTATTACAGCCGGTCATGCCAAGTCCAGCTAACATTCTGCCAGCCAAAACAGGCTCTCAATGAGCAAAGACAGTCAGGGTGGGAGAGTAACGCAGCAGCCAACAGGTGAGTGGGCCCTTTCCACCTCAGATTGCAAACTCACTAGACGGGGTGTGTGGAGGGTGGGCAATATGTTGAAATCAATAGCTGAAGCTTTGCACAGCATGCAGCTTTTACTGCTTGATAAGATTTGCAGAAAGAGTGGCATAGTAGCAGGTTGAGATGTTGGCAACCCTCTTTCTGCCACGTCTGTACAATTGTTGGGTTCCCAGCCCCTCCCTTCTCTTGGAACGGAGGCATGAAGGTGGCACTGCAGTGTTGCTCCAAGTGTCACAGAGTGGCACAACAGCGCAGGCATCTCACAGTCTAGCCTCTCTCCTCCCACCTTCCTGCCAGCCAGCTAAATATAGCTCACAGGAGCAACGGGGAAAGCAGTTCAGGTGCAGCCTAAATGTTGCTTTCCTGTCACTCAGTCAGCAAGAAAGCACAGCTGCAGCTACTGGAGCCACCAGCCTGCAAGTGGATCCTGCCTTGCTCGGCATGGCAGACATGAGCACACCAGAAGTTTCTCTTTGGGTTTCAAGGAGAGGCTTTTGGGCTTTGTATTGTCATTTCAGTGACCGAGCAGGTGGCTCTTGGCTTGTGTTTATTAGGGTTAGGGGTGTGCAATCCTGAACACGCATCCTTGGAAATGAGGGCAAGTTTGCCAGAGTTCTTTGCTACCCTAGTCAAATTATAATTCCCTGCCCATTAAATGCCCTCTGCAGTGAGCTATCCAGAGCAGCGTTTTTAACTGCACAATTATTTTCAATATACTCAACAAAAATACCTCTTTAAATACCTGTTCTTCTTGTTCTCTTATTCTACTTGTTAGACCTGCTAATTCTGCATATTCTGTCATCTTAAGTTGACAGTCTTCCTTACTAGGGACCTATCTCACTTTCCATTCTGGGGCTAACTAGATCCGAGCCACTGTTGTTGCGTACATGAACAGGGTAGCCTTGCCCTAGGATGCACCAACCAGCGCAGCATCTCCCAAGGCAGCTGAGGCAGAGATTAGCGGACAAAGGTAGGAGCGGGATGAGACAAATGGGCAAATGACGGGGTCAGTGGGATGTGGAGGTGCCCCAATTTGCCCTCTTGAAACGTTTGGGAGGGTATGAGAGTGTGGCTGGCTGGCGACTAAGTCGTTAAGAAGATGAAGAGCAACATATAATTTCTGGAGGTGGAGCCACATCACCCTGTTGCAGTGAAACCAACAGGCTGTCTTGGCACTGCCGTTCTGCCTTCCATGTTTATCTGCTCTCATTTGCCACCATTACGCAACTGGATGTTTTATTTTTTAATGGGGTTCTTTTGTAGCCCACCCTGGGATTGCCTGCTATGAAGGGCAGGTTGAAAATATTTTCAGTAAATATGTTAAAAAGAAGGTTGTGGCACCTGAAAGATTAAACAGATATTTCAAGTGCCATGAGCACTTTTTCTTGCTTTTAACAAATTATAGAATAATATACCAGTAGAAGCTCACTCTCACTATAGCGCACAGCTTATGAACATGTAAGAAAGCATTATTGCAGCATGATATTGCAAGAATGCAACTGCAAGAATGGCATCCATCTGCGCTGCATTGCCTGCAAAATTCCCAGAATGCTCAAATGAGTGGGGGAGCAGAGATCGACCGATGGGCTGTTTTTGAACATGATTCATTTTTTTTGCATGCAGCAAGCCTCACAAACCTTCCTGCCCCTCTAAGCAGCAATGGGGTCCCTCTCTGATTTCCTTTCGGAATCTGATTTTGGCTACAAGGCCCAAACATCTGCGCCAGGCGAGGCCCTGCTCCCAAGCGCAGCTGCCATTTCTGCATCAGCGTATTGATGCCCTGTTTGTTAGGGAGGGTAGGGGGATAGCGGACAACCGAGCTTTCTAAGCCCCTGAATGGTTGCCATGGAAACCGGAGGAAAAAAGGTTACCGCGGTCCCCATGGGAACGACTGTCGTCAGACACACACACCCTACCATGGCTGCCAATATCCCACCCCTCTTCCTCCATCATGCAAATAGGGGAGGGGGGAGTCAACGAGAGAGACCAAGATAGAGAGGAGAAAGATTCCCTCATTAAGAGGAGGGTATGGGGTGTGGGAAAGGGGTCCTGGAACACTTGCAATTTCAGACGAGACCAGGCCTTGCAGAGGATGCGCAGTGCTGGGGCAGAAGTGTGACCCTAGATCTCAATGCTTCCTTTGAACCAGGGAATGGCTGCTGAGCAATACAAGATGAATAATAATACATCCAGGCCTGTGCAGAGAATGACAGTATCCTTGAGCTTGCACAGAGTGCCAGAGCTAGCTCCTAAACATCATGGGATGAGGAATGGGGAGCAGGAGGGCAGTCAAATTATTTGGAGGGAGGGCATTTGGCTCTTGGGTCTTTCAAAGCTGCGTAGGAAAGACTGGAATTCTAGCATGTACAACTTATCACGCAGGGCAGTTGTGATTGCCATTATTATTATGTTTTTATTTATTAGTTGCCTCTAGGCAACTTGCGGAATAAAGTGGAGAGTTGAAAACAACAACGTCAAGAATCACAGCAACTGTGAAAACACCAGCGGTATCCTGGACAGAACTGTATCAATACAGGTCATAGCATTTCACATTGAAATACGAGACAATCCTGAATCATACAGGACAGGTGGCAACCCTACGAGGTGCTATGGACTTGAACTCCCACCAACCACACTGGCTGGGGCTGATGGAAGTTGCAGCCTAGAACATCTGGAGGGCACCAAGTTGCCTGAGGCTGACTTAGAAAGATCCTTGGTTTGGTGTGGAAGTTCCGTTTTAGAAAAACGGGTTCAAGCGTTTGTGAAGCGGCAGGGATGGGCTGCCCAGTGCTGTCTGCCTTCCTTAAACAGGCTCCGCGTCCACCCAGTCCATTGGAGAGGAGACCAGGTGCATCCTGCCTTTTGGGTCCTGCTCTACGCCCTCGACTGGCTCATCTGGTCTGTGCGCATTCTCTGGTTGTTGAACCCAGCTCAGGGGACTTGTGATCTGAGCCCGGTGCTGCTTATTATCCCCTGTGAATAAATCGTGTTTCTCAGTTAAACAAACAGGCCCTAAGCCTTTAATTCAGATCCCTGTTTCCCTCCCACTTTACACTGGAGAATCCGCCCACCTTTAGGCTCTCCTTTGGAGGAGACATTTGCACACTCTCCTCCCTGCTTGCCTGACAAAACACACACACACACACACACACACACACACAATTCTTTCCCTCCTGCCTGCTTTTGCTCTTCTAGTCCTCTGACCCAGAAAAGCCCTTGATCCAAGCAGTCTCTGTTGCTCCCAGTTAATTTTCTTTTGTCTAAATGCAACAGGACTCAACAAGGGAAAGGGCTTAGCGGCGTGATGCTCAACAAGGCTCTCGGACACAAAGCTCTAGGAAATATTATATATCACCAGTGGCATCCGCTCCAGACAGAAGCGCAGCCAGGGACAGGGCGGCGATCTCTCTAGGGGCTGCGTTGCATGAAATAATGGGGCTGGGGAGAGAGACAAATTATAACGGAATATTTAGAATGAAATTACAGTGACCAAGCACCTTTCTGCAATGAAAACGTCTGGGGCTTTTGATGGAAGGGGAGAAGGTGACTCAAGGGAAACATGATGGACATTAATAAAGATTATGACTGGCACAGAGAATGGGACCTTGTTTTCCCTCGTGGTTCTAGGCTTTGGGGTCACCCAATGAATTTGATGGGCAGCAGGTTCAAGAAGGAAAAGACTCCCTCACACCACAGGGAATTAACTCAGGAGAACGTTCCCCAACCTGGTGTCCTCCAGATGCTTTGGATTGCAAATCCCATGATGGGAGTTGTAGTCCAAAGCATCCAGAGGGCACTATGAGAACATTGGAAGAGTCTGGCAGCTGGAACAGGCCAAAGGGGGCTCATCTGGCCCAGCATCCTGTTTTCACTGTAGCCAAACCAGATGTTTCTGGGAAGCTGCAAGCAGGACCTGAGTACAGCAGCACTTCTCTCTCAAACTCCTCTTCCCCAGCAGCTGGTATTCAGAGGCCTGTTTCCTCTGATACTGGGGGTCGTGTATGGCCATCACAGCTAGGAGCACTAGCTGGCCTGTGGAGTTCCCTCTTGCATGGGGTGGTCCTGGCCACAAAGCTTAGGTAGGTAGCTTTAAAAGATCAATGGGAGAAGTGGTGGTCCATCGACAGCCAGGCACACTGCCTTAGGCCCCACACTGTGGGTGTCCAGCATATGCATGCCACACCACATCACCCATCACGACATTGGGGCAACGTGACATCATGTTGCATGTGCCGTGGCCATGGCCTGCACCTCCATTGCGGGGCCTCTGTTGAGGCCTGCTGTGGCCGCAGATACACGCCGGAAGCACATATGCAGCCACAATGGGGCTCAATAGAGGCCCCTCAGTGGAGGCACAGGCCCTAGTCCAGTCGCTGCCACAGAACCGGAGCACCAGAGGTAAGACCAGGTGAGTGATGGGCAGCAGTGGCAGGGGCAGAGGCCAGGCACCCACATCAAAAATGTTGTGGGTGTCCACACAACCAGGGCTCCCTGGAGTTGACAGCTGTTAGCTATGCTTGCTAAATGGAGCCCTCCTATTCAGTCGCAGTCTATCTCTTAGGTAGAAGACTGAGAACATCACCACAGCAAGCAACTGAGCTTTGCTCACCTTGGCTTTTTCTCACCCTGCCCACCCAGATCAGGAGGTCTCTCCTTTTCTTCTTCAACTTTCACCAAGAAGGCATGCAAGCTGACTCAGCAGCAGCCCGGTCTGTGGGACGCAGGCTGCTGACTCATTTCCCTTCTTCGCATTGCCCAACCTGCTAAAGGGGAAGGGCAACAGGGTGACGAAAGTTTAACCAGACTGATTTTCCCCGGGAAATATGGGGAAAAACACAACACAGCCCAGGAGAAACGAAACAGCTTTCAAAGCCTTTCTTCTCCCAGTCCATACATTCCCAACCACAATCTAGGCAGCAGCCTTACACCACAGGGGTGGGGAACTCATTTTGGCCCAAGGGCACATTCCCTCCTGAGCAACCTTCCAAGGGCCAGATGCCACTGGTGGGCGGGGCCAGAGACAAAAGCAGGCAGAGCGACATTTACAGTACTTTGCGCAAGAACACCTGGAAGACACCAGGTTGGCAAAGGCTGACTTAATGCAATGGTGCAATGTAACTGCATTGTGCTTTCCTCACCCTGCAACCCCATCACTGACAAACAACGAGGTTGAAAGGCAGGAGATGGGGGGCAGCAGTCAAAAGTTGGCCATTGTGATACAGTATAACAGAGGGAGGGAGGACAAATTGGGTGGACAGTCTGCTTTCCAGCAACTGCACCCACTTAGTATACCATCTAATCTGGTTCCAAGGCAACCCCTGCCATTCCACATACTTTCACAGTGCTGACTGGGGCTGATGGGAGTTGTAGTTTAGAATGCCTGGAGGGCACCAGGTTGCACAAGGCTGCCCTGGAATTCAGTTTCCCTTCCTTCCTCCTTGGTTCCCAGACACACACTCTCCTTTTCTGCTTTTGTTATGAAATGCAGGGCAAATTGCAGGTGATCCCTGAGACTTATCCCCCACCCTGGAGGAGGCCAGATCCGACTCATGGCCTGGGAATCCAACCAAGTGGGGTTGACTCAAAAGTGACTAACGCACCTCTCTTCTCTCCGTCTCAATCAACAACCATTTCCCAGCCAGCATAATCTGAGCCACTGATCCTCTCTCGGGAGATTATAGGGCAGGCGCCATGGCTTCCTTTCACCTCAGGTGTCATCATGGAGGGGTGGGGAGTCTCATTGGCAGCTTGCAAAGAAAGACGGAGGGAGCTTCAGCATGGGTCATGTTTGGGGCAAAAGGGCAGGGCCCACGTGGAGCAAAGCAGGGCCAAGCCAGCTCCTCCCAGAGCTCAACCATCCGAAGGGAGCTGGGCAAGGGCAGGATCTTGTCGCTTGTCTTTCAAGGATTCCTCAGCCCCTGATTGGATGCCGAATCAGCCTGGTCTTTGGATTGGCTGGGAACCCTTTCCTGAAACCCTTGTCCATATATTTGATGCCTGGGTGGGCATAGGAACACAGGAACTCAGTACAGACTACACTGGCAGGCAGCAGCTCTCCAAGATTTCAGGCGGAAAACATTCCCAACCCCCATCTGGAAATTGTGCTACAGATTGAACCTGGGACCTTTGGTATGCTCTGCCCCTGACCCATGGTCCTCCCCGCTTGTCAGAGAGCCACTGGCTATCCACTTCCTCCTCCTCACTCTCAGCATTGCCCTTGTAGAAGTCAGCAGGGAGGAGGAAGGGGGCAAAAGTAGAATTTGGCCTCCCTCCCTTCCAGTCCCAATGTGCATCAGGCACCACTGGGACAACTGAAGATGGGAGGCTGATAAAATAATGGTTTGTCTGCTAGAGAATCTGTGTGAGTTGAACTAAGAGACCTTCTCCTCCCCCCCCGGTGTCAACCGTGCTTGGTCTACTTTAAAGGCAGCCATGACAGAATCTTCCATGTGCATTACATGTACAAAATGTATAGGACATCTCAACGGGGGGCCCTTAAACCAGGGCTGCGGAACCCCTGTGGCCCTCCAAATGCTGTTGGACTCCAGCTCCCATCAGCATGGCCAGTGGTCAAGGAGAATGGGAGTTGTAGTCCAACAACATTCGGAGGGCTGCAGCTGCCAAACCCCTGCTATGAGAACATGGCCCTGGTTCATTCTCAGGCACAGTTCAAAGGTTCAAACCCTACTGTGCACCCCCCAAAAAACCTCTCATTTAAAATAAAACTATACAATTGGGAGGGGCAGGGAGGCTTGGTGGGCACCAAGTGTGTTGTGGTGCCATCCTGGGGATCCCAGGATTAGGCCGTAATAGCAAACTTGTGTATCTTGAGTGTGCTGCTGCCCTTTGAGAAGTCCTGTCCTCAACTCAGAGCATCAGAGTTTTCCCACTGGCGACTTCCTCTGCCCTTTGAAGAAGCTGGCAGCTGACCCCGCTAAGCTGGCTCCCTGGGTTACATTTGCCTCTTTCCCTGAGCTGAGTGGTGGGACGGGGTGGGAACAGTCAGCATGCTGGACTTCCCGATGCCTTTGTCGAATCTTGGATGCCAGGCATTAGCTTGCCCACTCCCACCATCCTCGCCACCAAATCAACCTTTCACATTTCCTCTTTCTTCTCTTCTGAATGCTCAGAAAACCCCACAATCCCGCAAAGCAAGGGGGCTTCCCATCCTCTGCTCCATTTCCTCCTTGGCTGGGAAAACCTTTTTCCACATACGACCCGCTTCACCCTGGGAGTTGACCGAAAGTGACTCCTGGCTGGGCCCACTGTCTTGGCGCTTGCAGGGTGCGAGGGGGGGGGCTGCCCCATCTGAGCGATACTTCAGCTTCCTCTGCGAAGCAAATCCCTTTCAGAGTCGCCATGGCCACCGGCAGCTCCTGTGGGGAACTCTGCCCTTTGCCTCTCCTTAAGAAGTTTCCTCCGAGCAAACGTTTGGGTCGCAGGCAGAGGCTGTGCGATTTCTCAAGAAATCTATTCACCCCTCTCTGTGTGATGCCCACGTATTGGAAGGGCTTTTTGGAACGATTCTCACAGAGGAACCCCTGTGGGAAATGTTCCCTCAAAACTTGGGTTGCCAGACCTCCAGTGCTGACCTGAAGTCTCCAGGTTTGGCTGCCCCACTCCAGGTGGCAAGAGGAGGCCTTGAATCTCCATGTGGGTGAGAGGGCCTTTAACAACATTAAGAAGACTGTGTCTGCAGCTTGCAAGCTTCAGTACGGCAGGAGCCAGCTGCAAATGATTGCATAGACTTTCTGGGGAAGGGATCGCTGCTCTTCTCTGCTCTCCCCTTTCCCAATTAACCCCCATCTCTAAGGTTCAGTGGTGAGAGGAAGAACAGAGGAAGAATCATTAGGGCCTGTCCCTAGGGATCAGGTCTGAGCCCTGAAATCTCAGGGTCTGGGATGCTCCTGACATGGCGAACCTACTCTTCACCCCCACGGGTGAGGATGTGTGGGCACTTTAAGTGGACTTCTACCAATATTTTCATCTTCCTGAGTGCTGGCGTTCCAAACTCAAGACACCTTTTTCTTTTCTTGGCAAAGAGGAATTGCCTTGTTGGAGTAAGTGTGCCTGGCTTGGATCTGGCAAGGATCAGTGTTCTACCAGTGGCCAACCTTGCTCAGCGCTGTCACTGTTGCACTCTGCATGCACTGCTGATGTCCGAATTTGCACATGTTTCCCAAGCTTTAGAGATACAGTGGTACCTCGGGTTAAGAACTTAATTCGTTCTGGAGGTCCGTTCTCAACCTGAAACTGTTCTTAACCTGAAGCACCACTTTAGCTAAAGGGGCCTCCTGCTGCCGACGCACCGCCAGAGCCCAATTTCTATTCTCATCCTGAAGCAAAGTTCTTAACCTGAGGTAATATTTCTGGGTTAGCTGAGTCTGTAACCTGAAGCGCATGTAACCTGAGATACCAACTGTACTAGAGAGCTGTGCTGGCTGGGGCTGATGCAAGGGGGATGGGGAATCTGTGACCCCCTGAAATGTTGTTGGACTACAGCTCCCATCAGCCCCCGCCAGCACAACCAGTGGCTAGGGATGGTGGGAGTTTTTAGTCCAAAACATCTGGGAAGCACCAGGAAGGCTGGTACAACAAATGTGCAGTTGGCACAGTTAAGCCACCAGTTTTCTTTTTCTTTTTACACTGTTCCAAAGGAAAGCAACCTAACCTGGCAGCCAGTAATCTACAACCGCCATCGTCATCAAAGCAATTTTTATCTTTGGGGTGAAAAGTCACAGATAGTTGTAGTGTCGTTGAAAATGTGTTTTTTTTAAATGATGCTGTTATTGTTGTTGCTATTATTTATTGCATTTAAATCCTACCTTTTCCTCCAAGGAGCTCAAGGTGGCATACATGGCTCTTCCACTCCTCATTTAATCCACACGACAACCCTGTGAGGTAGGCTAGTCTGTGAGGTGGTGATTGGCTGAAGGTCACCCAGTGAGCTACATGGCTGAGTGGGGATTAGAACCATAGACTCCCAAGTCCTCTAACCACTGCACCACACTAGCTACTGTATTTAGGTTGAGAGGTGCCATTTTGGCCTTTGCCTCAGGCAGCAAAAATGTCCTGAGGTGGCCCTGATGGAAAGGCTCCACTCCTCTCCAAGCTCCAGACGAAGCTGGACGAAGCTCTTGACAGATTTTAGAAGGTGCTTGATAGTGGTGAGCTGGGAAGAGCATTTGCAGAGTCCTGGTTTGTGTGAGAAATCTTGAAATGTGATTCACACCGCAGTGCAGATTGGCAAAAGAGTGGAGAAGCCTAATGGGTGTAACTGGATAGAACTACGTGTCAGCCATAATCTATAAGTATTATAAGGCGTGCATTAAGTAAAAATAACTAGACCACAGACTAGCAAATGTGTTTTTAGTGCCTTCTGTATAATAACAGTGGATTTCACCCTAAACACAACCAGCCATCGTTTTGACTGCTGCCTCCTTCTCAGCTCTTTAAGAGGACGTTGAACAGATGCCAGGACCAACCCCGGCAGAGTAAAGATCCTTTCAGACAACGGCCTGTGATTCATTCTGCCTGGGTGAGTGAGTATACCATCATACCAGTTTATTTGATCTGCACCTTTATTTTAAATAAACAAACTGACAGTTTTAAAGTTCTTATTATTTACAGGTTTGTGGGGTTTTTTGTTCTAGTGTTCCAGTTCAACAGCAACATTCAAATAATGGCTTCATGTTCTGTTTGGGTTCAGGAAGGTTCAGAAAGTTTCTGGTTTTGCTTGACTCCCTGAAATGTTATATCACGTTAGCCGTTTCCTGCACCCATTCCAAAACCCTCCACCAGTGTGGATAATACTCCTGCAGACGGCTTTATCTGCGCAAAGGTTGTGTGGTTTTTTCTTGTCGTGGAAGCAGTGTGCATCATGCTTTACATGAACAGGCCTGGTAGGTCTCTGCCCCAAGGTCCTTACAATCTAAAATTTGACATCAGAAAAAAAGGAGGGAAACGGTGCCAGACACAGATAAGGGAAGAATATGCTGTTATTTTCAGGTGATGTATCATTGTACTTACTCTGCGCACACACCATACATTTCCCCCAAGAATTCTGGGAATTGAAGTTGGTTAAGTGTGCTAGGTATTGTAGCTCTGTGAAGGGTAAGCTACAGTTTCCAGAATTATGAGAGTGGTGGTTTGTTGCCAAAGAATTCATGGAAAGTTTGCAAAAACTCAATGTGTCCTGGTATTTAGGAGCATACTCCACAAAGGTTTCATTGTTTTATTGACCATTTATTATGTCCGCTTACATATATTCTGGAAATGTATGAATTACAAAAAGGGAAACTTGGTTTAAATTAATGATTTAAACACTGTTTCTATTCCCCCTTGGCGATTTCAATCACCTTGACTTAACAGCGTACCTGCGCTGGGGCAGGCAGGCAGCTTGAGCAGGCTCAGGGTGTTGGGGGTCTCTCACAGCGGTGTTGCTGTGAACTGTTGTGTCACCATGACTCGGCACCCTGTCTGTATGTGCAGGGCCTGTTGTTTCCATGTGCATGTATGCCCGAGTAAGGGAGCAGAATACAGCCGGGTCACCTGGCACGGATGACAATAGTTGAAACAAGATGAAAAGGGAAGATGAAAGCAAATGACTTGGCTGTTTTTCTGCACAATTTGCAGGGCACAACAGGAACCTGCCAAACCTGTTTGGCCACAGGGTGCAGTGGGGCAAAGGGGGCACCCCATGGGCCAGGATGCTTCTTCCACACCTCTTTTCAACGCTCCAAAATAACTAGCATCTCTCTCTCTCTCTCTCTCTCTCTCTCTCTCTCTCTCTCTCTCTCTCTCTCTCTCTCTCCTCACACCAAAGGCAGAAATGAAGAGCCAGGCAGGCATGCTGATCCTAACAATAGTCATATTCAGGCAATTTCACAAAGCTTGAAGAAAACGAAATGCACCTGTGGACAGATATTGGCATCGCAAGGCCGGGGCTGGCTGTATGGAGGCCTCTCAGAAGATGGGAGCAGATTCTGTTTTTGGATCCTGCACCCATTTTTGTACAGAGGAGGTCCTGGGTGCGATACGTTCAGAGTCTCCCTGGCCCCTTTGCCTTCTGATCACCACACATGACAATTGCCACACACACACATACGCGCACGCACACACACACAACCCGCACACAGGCCCAGAGGCTGCCATGAGGTGTCTGTCCCTGGCTGGCCGCAAGCG
Source organism: Podarcis bocagei (assembly GCF_964188305.1). NCBI lineage: Eukaryota > Metazoa > Chordata > Lepidosauria > Squamata > Lacertidae > Podarcis > Podarcis bocagei. Next base: position 34,039,243 of record NC_138132.1, read on the forward strand.
GTGATTGGCAGTTTGCAGACCCATTGACTGCAGGAATCCTGCCTGCCTCGTATTCATTCTCCGGCTTTGGGTATGTGTGTAGGGAGGGTGGGGGGCGGCCGTCTCATTTGTCAGGCTGGGCACATCTTCCTGTGCAGCAGAGCAGAGAGAAAAATGTCTGAAATGGGCGGCAGGGCGGGGGGGGGCAGGGAGGATGTGGAGAAGTATTGGAAGAGCAGGCAGCTCACAGCATGAGCCGCCGGAGGAGATATTCTCCTCCCCAGACCCAGCGTGTACACACACACCCAGCAGCCTTGTTGATATTCCGGGCAGGAACTGCTCTAGCTGCGGAAACCATGGTTATACGAGGCTGGGGATGTGGCTTCTCTGCATGAGGGGGGGGGCAGAGAGGGTCAGGAGCTCCATTCACAACTCTCCATCTCTCTCTTGCTCTCTTGCACAACACATGCCATTCTGGGCCACACAGAGGGAAGCAGACCATCCTTTGCGCAACACAGCAGGCACCTGTATAACGTGGCACTTTTTCAGGAAGACAGTTGCTCGCTCGCTTGTTTCGGTGCCCCACCAAGGGTGGGCTGCCGAAATGTGCAAATACCCTGATATATTACTGCTGCTGTTACTGGTACTAACAATGCCTTCCAAAAGGTCTGTTGATGTTTGTTCTTAATTTGTTTTATTTTGCTTTGCTTTTAACTCATTACGGTTTGGTGCATGTTTTCCTATTGCTGTGATATATCTTTTAAGATGCAGTGGTATATAAATATATTTACAAACAAACAAACAAGGTTCTGCCAATATTTATCAAATGCTTTCCCCTATAGATCACAAAGAGGTTTGCAGAACGATTACTGAAATAATTCCCCAGTCAGATAATATTTTGTCTGGAACCAACAAACAAAATCACAGGTAAAAACTTAGTGCAACTCACTTAAAATTCCTACCAGCATAGAAAGGACTTTGTCAAGTGCCAGGATGGGGTCTGTCTGATGTCACCTGGGAGGGAGTTCCACAGCATCAGGCCCCCAGTATGGACTGTGCTGCTCCTTCTGGTTACAAGCTGTGTATGTGAGCCAGGATCCCTGGAAGATCCCAGTAGCTGACAGGAAAGGTCTTTCCCAATCCTGACACCTGAGGGCCAAAGAGCACCAGGCACTTCGCTGAGGTTGATGGACATTGTAGTCCAAAACATCTGGAGGGCACGAGGTTGGAGAAGGCTGCCTTGCACCAGCCTGCCTCTTGCTGTTCTCTCCACCCCTTTCGACTGGCTCCTGCACAGATCATCCTCTGAATTCAGCTGAGCCGCTGGCATCCCTTCTGTCCCCTGGCCAGCTTCTTTGGTTCAAACCTAGAAATAAAGCTAAGCTCACAATGCAAGGATGGCCTTCTTACTCAGGGCCTTGGACCTCCTTGGCTCCCAAGGGATGGAGGGGGAAACTGAGACAGGGCAGCTGCTCCAAGGAACTCGAGGCTCGCTCTTTGGCCGGGCACATTCTCCTTCTCTGAGGTTTCGGCCTCTTTCTGGGCTCATGGACGTGGCGTTCCCAGTCCCTGCGGTGTTCAGCTCAAAGGCACATCCCCTATACAGCTAGCTCGAGGTGAGAACACCAGGCATGTGGCTGTCATGCCCCTCAGGACAGGAATCTCACAACATCAAGGACAGGAATGGACAGCTTCTCCTGGAGACGGACGGATCAGAAGAGCCAGCCGCACAAAGGAAAGGCCTCTCCTCAAAGGTCTGTGGCTTGACAGGAGGTAAAATCCCCAAGTTGAAGTGAGCCTTTGAACACTCCCCCCCTGCCACCATGGCCCTGTTTTTTTATAGACTCATAGAATCATAGAGTTGGCAGGGACCGCAAAGGTCATCTAGTTCAGCCTCCTGCAATGCAGGAATCTCAACTAGATCATGCGTGACAGGTGGCCACCCAACTTCTGTTTAAACCAGTGTTCCCCAGCCTTTTCCCAACCATGGCCTGTTCCGACCTTGTTTCGTCCCTGTGGCTGCCCCATGGATGTAGCCCACATTGTAAAACACATCACCCTTGCGTTGGTTTTCCCAGTGCAAGCATTTTCACTCCAACTCCTTCCAGTTTGCCTTCTGCTAGCCCCTAGTCACTGGTTTTTCTCCGCTATGCCCGCCTTATTGTAGTGTGGACACTGCACATTTCCATCTTTGCACTTGTCTTTTTGTTAAGAAACACTCACAAAAAATAGTAAACCCCTGCCACTTCCGCTGGGGTGTTATCTTGTTAAAATGTATATGATTTATATAAATAAATCCTCATTTTAAACAGAAAAGTACAAATTTTTAACATAACTTCATCTGTGCAATGGTTCCATTGCACATGCTCAGTTTATCAGGTAGGAGCGGTTTCCATGGAGACGGGGTTAGAGGTGGAGTTAGAGGCAGAGATATTCCTGATAAATAAAGGGGAGACAGCCATGGAAAAACTGAATTTGCAAAACAGTCCGTACACAAAATGCTCAATTAAGGACAGTGTGAGGCCAACCTGAATTTTCTAAGCAGGTATGGATGCCGTTGCCTTCAAACAACACCCGTCTTGATTCTTTCCCTCTGTGAATTTGGAGATATGGAAATAATCCACTAAATTGAGGAAAACTGGGCTCCAAACCACACCACTGAGGGTCACAAATAATTTGTTTCAATTTTGGGGTGGGTGGGTCAATTCCCTCCAAATCGCACAAAACCAGAAAACGACACAAGCAAACCAGTTTAAAAATATCTACACCAGATATATTGGGACACAATCAGACAAGAGTGTGCTGAGAATTTATCATTGCTTTCACTTCTTTTCCAAGCATGCTAGTCAAGGCATGTCAAGAGCTTGTGTGTTTGATCCCTCAGATTTGTACAAAACCTGAAAACTGCGCAAACTGTACAATTTCCTTTTTGTGAATGGTAAAAAAGTAGATTAAGAGCAAAACAATCCTCAAATGTGGCAAAGCCCTTGACTGCCCCACTTCAGACTGCAAGCAAGAGTTTGATACCTGGATAAGGGAGTCAGTGTGACAGGCAGTTCTGCAAGTTACAGGATCATCTAATGAAATGTTCCCTCACAAAAGAAGATTCCTACACGTGAAGACTAGGATATCAGGGTCCTTTATCACAGACTTCAAGGCTGTTTCAGCGGCGGCCAAGCCATGCCTAGAACTCAGACCCAGCATCCCAGTACGTTTCCGAGCACAATTCAAAGTGCTGGTGTTGACCTTTAAAGCCCTAAACGGCTTCGGCCCAGTATACCTGAAGGAGCGTCTCCACCCCCATCGTTCTGCCCGGACACTGAGGTCCAGCGCCGAAGGCCTTCTGGCGGTTCCCTCATTGCGAGAAGCGAAGCTACAGGGAACCAGGCAGAGGGCCTTTTCGGTGGTGGCGCCCGCCCTGTGGAATGCCCTCCCATCGGATGTCAAGGTGATGGACAACTACCTGACATTCAGAAGACATCTTAAGGCGGCCCTATTCAGGGAAGCTTTTAATGTATGATATTTTAGTGTTTTTTGGTTTCTGTGGAAGCCGCCCAGAGTGGCTGGGGAAACCCAGCCAGATGGGCGGGGTACAAATAATAAATTATTATTATTATTATTATTATTATTATTATTATTATTATTATTATCCCCTGCCAATGCCGGGGCTGAGGCCTAGCATGGATGGAGAAAGCATAAGTGTTATTCCTGAAAATGGACGATGGGATTGAGACCTGGCTGGCATGAACAAAGCCTGGCCACGGTGGTCCTGCCCTTGGAGGCTGCGCTGCGCAAGAGGATTCCCTGTAACCCAGAAGAGGAAATGCAACTTGATCGCTGGATTTCCGAAAAAGGGGTTTCCCCCTTCCTCTTCTGCTTGGGCTCCAGTTTCCTTTTACTGGGTTTTCCCTTCAGTTGCTCAGCTGTTTTACTGAAAACTGCCCCAGTTCCAGCTTTTGCGGTCGGCTCCGGATGGGGGATTGGGGGGGGGCTCCCTTTGGGGAATTCCCCCCTCCCCCAGTTTCATTTTCATTACCAGATAACTTCAGAGGGTTCCAAATTGTGTAAATGCCAAAGGAAGAAGGATCTGCAGCGTCAGGCTCCCTGCAAAGCTGCCTGGAACTGCACTTTTGGTGCTGCTGCCGAGGAAAGGAAGAGTCTTCCACTTTCTTAGCAGTGCACCAATCCAGTCAGGGGCCAAAGGGAAAGCTGAGCAAGTGTTGGGGAAGATGAAAGGAGTCCCAGTGTGAGGAGCTGGAAAGGGCAGCCAAGGAGTTCAAGTGTAACCTTCCCCAACCTGGTGCCCTCCAGATGTTTCAGACTACAACTCCCATCAGCCCCATCCAGCATTGCTGGGTTGTTGTCACAAACATCTGCAGGGCACCAAGTTGGGGAAGGTTGGAGTGGTGGTTGCAGAGCATTGGGATGGCGGGGACCCCAGCAGAGGGCAAATAATTAGGTGTTGAGTGCTCATTATGAGATACAGGGCCAAGCGCAGGCCCAGAGTGCCACCAGACTCAATATTTTGTCCATACTGGAACATTTAGGTTTGTGCAATTAGGATGAGTTAAAACATCCTGTCGACCTGGCAAATACATACACACAAAAGACTTTTTGCAGTTTGGAAAGTGATGGGGAAACATGTGGGATGAACAAATCATAGAACTGTAGAGTTGGAAAGGACCCCAAGGGTCATCTCATCCAACCACCCACAATGCAGGAAACCTGCTAACAGTGGTTCTTCGGGGGCCTCGAACCACCAACCTTCTGTTAACAGCCAGATGCAATGACCCATTGTGCAACATCCATTGATTGGGGAGAAGTGTAAATTCCCCACAGGCAAATCAAGATGAATACTCATTGTCATATAGGTAACTGCCCCAGAAACAAATCAGAATGGATGCTCAATAGAGACTGGGCATTTAAACTTTGGGCAATGCAGATCCAGACAAGCACTCAATAAGCAGGTTGTCTGGAGGAGCCACCACCCAAGACTCCCCTTGCTCCTTTTTATACAGTAACTTATCAAAAAAAAGAGGCCATCTACTGCCTTTTAGCCCGCTAGTCAACATATTTTCTCAGGAGTGCAGTAAACATAGCTTCATGTTTATACTTATCTCTCTGTCCAATAATAATGTGAACAGCAGCGGCACACTTTCATTTGCACATGTATTGTTATTCTAAGCCCAACCCTCTCCACGTTCCATATTAAGATTTCAGCAAGTCGTTGAAATATTTTAAGCCAATTTGAGATGGTGACTCCAGAGAGATGTGGTCGTTGCCTTTTATTCTCCATTTCTAGAACAGTAGTTGTGCAAGGGACTCTCCCCCCCCCACACACCATTTCCCTGGACCTACAGCATGGATGGGGACAACCCATGTCCCTCCAGTCATTTGCTTGACTCCCATCAGCCCCACCTGAATCCAAACAATTCAGGATGACTGCAAGATGGATGCTCATTGTCATCCTGCAAACGAATCAGAATAAATGCTCAATAAAGACTGGGCGTCGTCATCTTCCCATGGAGAGGGCACTGCTGGAGAAGTAAATGGGGCATCTTTGGCTGCCAGCCATCTGCTGGGGTCCCTTTAATCCTGTGGATTAGTGGCTGAATGGCAGGTGCAAGTTTGCTGCAGGTAATCAGAGGGAGGTTATGGACCTCAAAGTGCAGCCAATTACTGCTAATCCTGCACCTGTGCCCAACCTGGGGTAGCTAGGAGCCAGCCAGCCTGCATCTGAGAGTAGGGAGAGACAGGCACCTGGCTGTGGAAGGAGGGGACTGCAGGGAAGGAGGGACCAGGAGACACCCCCTTGCACGTTCTTTGAGCAGTGGGAAAGGTGCTGGGGTGGTCTGGCAAGGTCAGTTTTCTCAGCTGCACAAGCAACCCAAGCAATGCTTTAGGCAGAGCATGGATCTTCTGGGAAATCTCTGGGTGATTTGAAATAGATTGGTAAGAATTTCTGGCAGCAGTGCTAAGAACAAAATCCCCCCTCCACTGCGTGCCAAAGCTGCTGAAATCAAGAAAGCAGAACCAGGAGTGGGCTTTGAACTCCATTCAGTTCTGGGATGATTTCTGGGCTCAGAATTCTTTAATGCTGAGTGTGTTATATGTATTGCACCAAGGATCCAGTTGGTGGATCTTCTAAGTTCTAAGTAAAAAACACAGTAGATCCAACAAGCCTGAAGTGACCTTGGAAAAGGAATCTGGAGCATACTTCTCAAGTCTCATCATGCAGCCGCTTGGGGCAGAAAAGTAGTAATACTTGGCATTATAGCACATTTTGAGTGTTCAAAGCACTTGGCCTACATTATCTCACAACAGCTCTATAAGGTAGTCATTATTATTATTATTTTTATTATTACTACTACAGAATTAATCATCATCATATTGCTGCTGGGAGGCTGAGGTTGAGAAATCAGGGCCTGGCCTAAGGATACCTATTGAGTTCATAGCTGTGAGATTTAAGCCACAAACTTCCTGGTTCAGAGGAATAGAATCTGGGGATGAATGAATCAGCTGTGTCAGTTTAGTGGGGAGAATTATCAGCGGCTACTTGTCACAGTGGCCCTTTGGAATCTTCAGGTAGAGATAGTGTTACCAGGTCAAGAGCATTCCAGATCCAAAGATTTCAGGGCCCAGATCTGACCTGACACCAAGGGGCAGTCCCTGGTGATGTCATTAGGGCATCTCCTGGTGAAGTCATGTGGCAGGACCTGGAGAAGGAGTTTAACTGGAAGAGAGGAGTGGGGGAAAGAAGACCTCCCCCCACTATGCACACACTGTATGGAACAATTTGCAGCCAGGTCATGCTGGGCTGAAGCTTGCAATCTGCATGCCTGGGCCTTATTAGTAATTGTTTTTAAAAAATATGATTAAAGGCACTCTCACCCACCATTCAAGCCCTCAACCTGCCACCTGGACAGGCCAGGCAAACCAGGAGACTGCAGGCCAGACCTGGGGTCAGGCAACCCTAGGTGCCTGAACACGGGTTGCTGAGGTCTGGAGCAACAGCAGAGGAGGGCTGTGTCCCCTGGAACTTCTCCTTGCTCAGAGAAACAGAGTGAACTTAGCTATATCCGCACCTGATAGTGATACACACCATCCACTTCTCAGGACTCCTCTGCCTTCAGAGCTGGGTAGATTCCTCTCTCCTGGCTGTGGGGCCTGAGACCTGAGGGAGTATAGCCTTTCAAACAACACGAGGCCAGACCCCAGAGGCAGCGGCTATTCTTGAAGTCCTATCCAGTGCATTTAAAGATAGGTTACAACCTGGACTTGGGAGTCATTGAAGGATAGGAGGTTTGGTTGTATCTCAAGAACCACCAGCAGATAAGCAGGAAAATGATGTTTCCTGAAACAGCCCTCTTTGTGGTGAATTATATCCTTGCTCGGTATGTATCCTTGCTATACTTATCATTGGGGCAGAGGGAGGGTGGCTGGACAAACACCCACCAATCAGAATAGGGCGGGGCAGACTCCACAAAACACCCTTGCTGGAGTCTTTTGCCTTGGACCTAATTGCCAGGAAAAGTCCCTGATCAGCCTTTTTCTTTCTCCTAAGCCTATTTTGAATTTTTAGCTATACCTACAACCACAACCACTTGTTTTGGACTACTGTTTTGCTTAGGGATGGTGGACGTTGTATGTAGCCCAAAGCTTCTGGGGGGAGCCAGGTTAGGGAGGTCTTAGGTGGAGAAAATAAACAAGGTCCCTGCTGCAGACACAGCAAAACATGGGAGGGTAAGCTGAGACTTAATACAGGAGAAGGCAGACGTGCCTTTGCTTAGTAGAACAGCCATATTCAGTCAGAAGCTGGATATTCAGACTGTTTGAGAAGAGTTAACAGCAGCCAAATGTTTTGGCCCAGCCTTGCATGGGAAGCCCACCCTTCCCTGTTAACTTAAAAAAAAGAAAAGAAAGAAAAACAGATGGTAACGAACATGGATGGTTACTGGCCGTGATGGCTGTGCTCTGCCTTCACAAGTGGAGGCAGCAATGCTTCTGAATACTAGTTGCTGGAAACCACAGGAGGGGTGAATTCCCACAGGCATCTGGTTGGCTACTGTGAGAAGAGGATGCTGGCCTAGATGGGCCATTGGTCTGATCCTGCAAGGGCTCTTCTTAGGTTCTTATGTTTAACATCTTATTCCAATAGGCCTTCAGGGTAGGTGGAAGCAGTTCCAATCTGGTCAAATTCTCCCTTGGACTTGTGGCTGACTGTGCATCTTTACAACTGCACTATTTTGATTTTAAATTATTGCCATTGTTTTAAAACCTGTGTTTCTAGCATTTTTGCTGAGCCACCACCTTGGGGCTCTTCCAGCCACTACTATCCACCTGCCCCCACAAAGTTGTCTTTATACATTTCCAAGGATAGAAACAAATAAGTTACAGAATCTGGAGCATTGTAGCCAATTTCTAAAATGAGAGGTACCAGGGCATCTTTGGAGAGAAGCCTTTTCCAGGGGTGGAGGAAGGGGTGTGTGGTGGGAGCGGTCCACCCAGGGTGTCACCACTGAGGGGGGGGGTGACAAAATGTTGGGCGGCACTCACTGCAGGGCCTGCAGCATGCCCCAGCCACACGTCTCTCCTGGAAGTGACGCGGTGGCTTGGGCGCTCGCAGGCTCTACACTGCCCCAAATGGTACGCCTGCCACCTCCCCCTCAGCTGTGTGGTGGCTGAGCGGGAGGAGGCAGGCAGACTCCTCAGAGGCCCCACAGAGTGTCCTGCCTCGGCTGGCCCTGCCCCCACAGCCAGCTGGCTGTGCCCCTGGGCGCAGGGCACACGTGCCACCCCATGCGCCCGATCGACTTGCTCTGCCACTGGCCTTTCCCCCTTGTTCTGAGCTGGCTGTAGTAATTTAGTTGGCCAGGCAGTCTGTGTATAAGTAGGGACTGTTGGCAAGGTTGCCATTTTACAGAGGTCAGTCTGCTATTTTAAAGTGTCCCCTGTTTGAAGGATGAACCAAGTCCAGTTTAAAGAGAAAGACCTATAAGAAGGGAGAGCAGGAGAGGCCTTGAAGGTCACCCAGGCACAGCCTTCCCAACTCTGGGGAGATGTATACTATTCTTGTTTAAATGACATTACCATATTTCATTTCCTCCCTTAAACTGATGTGTATTTGCCACCTAGGGCAGGCACAATATTCTTTTGACAAAAATATTTATAGCAATGAGACCGGTGTACAGTCAGAGGGACCAGATTTCCCCATTGCTGCTGCTGCCACCAGCCCGTCCTCCCTTACATACGAGATCTGTCCTTGGAGCGCTGTGGTCATTGCACATGATGCCTCTGTGACAGTTTCATTGTGTGTGAAGTCTGGTGGCCAAGTGCCCTACTTTACAGAGAACAGTCATAGAATCATAGAGTTGGAAGGGACCCTGAGGATCATCTACTCCAACCCCAGCAAGAGCAGGAATATGCAGCCGTCTCATATGGGGCTCAAACTTGCAATGTTGACATCATCAGCACCATGCTTTAACCAAGTGAACGATCTAGTCCTCTGTATTTGAAAGAGTTCTGTGTTTGATGGGCTGTCTGGTTTAACAAGAGAGAATGAATTGGGGGGGGGGGAAGGTTTAGAAGTACTTTTCAAAAAAAACAACCCCTAGAGTCCTTTTTGTTGGGGATAATTCAGATGGAAATTCCCAGGTGTCAAAAAAGGTTATTTATGTATGCCACCACTGCGGCCCATGTTTTGTTAGCCCAAAAATGGAAAACGAGCGAGGTCCCAATTAAAGAAGAATGGCATCTTAAACTGACAGAATATGCACAGCTTGAAGACCTAACATATAGAATAAGAGAACAAGAAGAACATACATTTAAAGAAGATTGGGAAATGTTTATCGAATATATGGGGGAAAATTGTGTACACTTGAAAACACTGGCAGCATTAAGATAAATTCAACAGTGCAAACAAGTTTTGTTAGATGTAATAATGGAATACTGAATGGTTTAGTTTATGTAAAATATGCAGGGATTTATGATATGCAAAATGAACCATGGAAAGAAAAGAAGGGAAGGCACTGACATTTTAAGGTTGTTTAAATGAATGTGTAAAACAGAAAATTTAATAAAAATTATGTCTAAAAATAAGAGAGAGAGAGAGAGAGAGAGAGAGAGAGAAGCTTAAGAAACGAGAGAAGGAGGAGGACTGCCCATCTGCAGGGAGCCACACCTGGGCAGCAGACTGAGCAAGGAAGCACACAGCTCACTTGGCCACAGTCTCCAGGCTTGGTCCTGTTCATTGAAATTAATGAACAGAACCAAGCCTGGCCCATTAATTTCAACAAGAGTACTCAGAGTAAAGCTAAGCTGGATGCAACCCTGTATCCTATGTAAGTGATAGCAATTTAATTAATGCCTCTCGGCAACGTCTAACTGAAGAAAGCATTGGGCCTCTTCTGAGTCTCTCTCCCATGCTTGTTGCTGCAGGAGGCCACGGGCGCCTTCTCCTCGCCGGGTCATAGTGGAGATGCCCTGGAAGAGGCTGGTCAGCCTGCACCCTGCTCACTACTCCAGCCACCGCGGCCTGCAGGATTACTGGATCAGCCCCCAGAGGCGCTACCCAGCTGGCAGCGCGTGGCACACCCCCACCAAGCGGCTCTTGATCCTCCCTGGGAACACTGGCGTTTCAGAAGTGGAGTCCGTTCACATGCCAAATGCAGGCCAATACAGGCACAAGCTCATGTGAGTATGGAGCACAGGGGAGCATTGTAACTGAGCGCTTGGCCACCAGTCTGCATCATTCATTCCCATCAGGGTTAGATTTCTCCTGGGATGAGTTTGGTGGCTTTCAAGTTGCCCACTTGTTGAATGACTCCTCCTGTATCACTTGCTCTGGGAAACAGTCAAAGGGGGCAAGCAGCCAGCCCAGTGCTCCATAACCTGGCACCCTCCAGATGTTTAGGACTACAACTCCCACCAGCCCCAGCCAGCAATTGCAGTTGGGTGTTGTGGTCCAAAACATCTGGCGGGTGCCAGGTTAGGGAAGTCTGTGCTGGTCAAATAATTCCCTTCCAATCCTGTTTAGTACTGTGGTCTCCCGGCTATCAACACACAAGAGAGATAAACGTGTGCACACATCCCACCCCCCAAAATGCTACCCCTTTAGAGATGGAATGCAACAAGCAGGATGAGAGGTTGTATTTGTGACAAAGCAGGGAAGGGGTACAAAAACGATCGTTTCTGAGTATTTAAAAGCCAAGGTGGACAGAACTTGAGGGAAGGCTCCTTCAGATACAAGCAGTGCCACAGGAAAAAGACAGATATGCTCCCCACCCCCACTCCAACACACCGTTTTTGTGGGGTTCAGACTCCTGGCAATCGCTCCATTGCAAGAAATAAACCCATCCCTCTCCCCTTGCCTGTTTTAATGACAGCCACCCCACTAAAGTGTTAATTAGCTCTTAGCAGTTGCTGGGTAACCGCATCCTGCCTTCCATGGTCTTTAAGCCAATGAGTGTTTGTCCTGGTGATGTCATGCTCTTAGCTCGTGTGTCATTGGCCAGAGCAAGGCTTGCCTTTTAATATTCTGCCAGGATGGTTACCTGGGAGAAGTTTTGTCTTTGCTGGACTGATCCTGTTGCCTCCAGATTGGAGGAGGAGGTGTTGCATCTCTGTGTCCTCCCATGGGAAAGAACTGAAACCTCCTGAAAGAAGAGCACATATAGGAGTCGGTCCAGACATACGTGCCCACAAGCAAACAGAGATATTAGTAAAGCACAGCCAGTCTTCAAAGGAGAGATTGCATTGCACTGTGCTTTGTACATTTCCTGGCCCCTGGCTGAGGTTTCAGCCTGAAGTGCTGAATGGACTCTACCTTTCATGGGGGTGTTTCACTGTGGAAAGGAGATAATCAGAGATCATTCTGGAGGATCAGATGTATTCTCCTACTCTCTTCCCATGAAAATGCGTGCAGGAGAAAACAAGGAATTAAAACATTGAATTATGCTGTAAATGTGCGTCTCACATTACATTTTAGCATATCGGTCTTCCAGAGATTTAGCATTTTACAAACAAGCAAACAGAAATGTCACTCCCAGGGCTCAGAAGGGCTCCTCAAATTATGGATTGACAGATCTGTATTTCAGGTAAATAGAAGTGGGAGCCAAGCTTAATTGGCAGATCAAGCAATGAATGTCTGAATCCACTGGTCTCTGGGAGCCAATTTCAGTAGGTGGCACTGAGGGTTATAGGCATCCTTGTTCAATATCCAAAAGTATTCAGAATGGCCTTTTCTTCTAGAACAATCAGCCATGACTTTATTCAACATTCTTTCCACACTTCAAAAAAGACATGATGTGTTGATCATGTGCAAACTGACCTTTAAATTGATTGATCAAACAATTAGAAACCTGATGCTTAATCAACAGGAAATGCTTTTTTAACCAGCCTGTCAAATTCATTGAAATGAATTTGTACCTTGCCTTCAAAGTCTGCCTGGCGTGTCTGTTCCCATCCCACCTAATTCCCTCCCCCTTATTCCCCCATTCTTATCCTCTCCTTTCTTTCATTTAATGTTTTTCATTTTTTCACCCAGGAGAGTGAGAGGTGCTTGTCCCCTTAGATGAGTATGAGGGCCAGTGTGAGGAGGTATGGGGGTTTGTTTGATCATTCCTGATCCCTTTGCCACCAGAACTCAAAAATGGCTGGAGAGAAAATGAGCTAATAAGAATCATAGAATCATAGAGTTGGAAGAGACCACAAGGGCCATCGAGTCCAACCCCCTGCCAAGCAGGAAACACCATCAGAGCACTCCTGACATATGGTTGTCAAGCCTCTGCTTAAAGACCTCCAAAGAAGGAGACTCCACCACACTCCTTGGCAGCAAATTCCACTGTCGAACAGCTCTTACTGTCAGGAAGTTCTTCCTAATGTTTAGGTGGAATCTTCTTTCTTGTAGTTTGGATCCATTGCTCCGTGTCCGCTTCTCTGGAGCAGCAGAAAACAACCTTTCTCCCTCCTCTATGTGACATCCTTTTATATATTTGAACATGGCTATCATATCACCCCTTAACCTCCTCTTCTCCAGGCTAAACATGCCCAGCTCCCTTAGCCGTTCCTCATAAGGCATCGATTCCAGGCCTTTGACCATTTTGGCTGTCCTCCTCTGCACACGTTCCAGTTTGTCAGTGTCCTTCTTGAACTGTGGTGCCCAGAACTGGACACAGTACTCCAGGTGAGGTCTGACCAGAGCAGAATACAGTGGCACTATTACTTCCCTTGATCTAGATGCTATACGCCTATTGATGAGGCCCAGAATTGCATTGGCTTTTTTAGTTGCTGCGTCACACTGTTGGCTCATGTCAAGTTTGTGGTCAACCAAGACTCCTAGATCCTTTTCACATGTACTGCTCTCAAGCCAGGAAAGCCCCCATTGACAGGTGGCCAGCCCAACTGCTGGTTGGCAGGGCTGTGGAGCCCAAGGGAAAAGCCAGGTGGGCCCCCACTACCTTCTCAGCCCTCTCCTCTGGTCTTTCTAAGTGCTTTTCTGCCCCTTCTTGCTCTGGCCTTCAGTCCACGCTACCACACCCTACCTTGCCCCCGCCCCTTTGCTGCTCTCTTATTTTTTGGGTCTCCCCCTTTTCTCCGCTTTTTCCTACTCTCCTCTATCCTTTGTGTCCCCCCCCCCCATAACAGGAGCCTTGGCCTCTTCCTGCTGCTGCTGGTCCCAGATGAGCTCCTCTGTTGTCTCCATCTGTCCCGCCTTTCATGGAGACTTGAGAAGCTGCCAGGTCCAGAAAGAGGATGGGGTAGAGTAGGAGTGAGAGAAAGCTGAAGAGAGGTACCCAGAGAGCCTGGTGGCCCAGTGGAGCACCCCATTGGCAGCCCAGAGGAGGCAGGGGCAGGGCAAGAGCCTCTGGGTGGAAGGAACAACCTGACCCAAGGCATGCCACTGCCAGGATTTTCTCCTGGGAGCCTCTTCCTAACACTGCTTGCAAAAAAACTGGCTCCCCATTCACAGAGCCGTAGAATTGTGGAGTTGGAAGGGCCCACCAGAGTCATTAGTCCACCCCTGCAATGCAGGAATGTTTTGCCCAATATGGGGCTCGAACCCAGGACCCTCAGGTTGAGTCGCATGCTCTGCCACAGGAGAACACCCCCACGAGGCTGTGCCTCAGAGTAGCCACTGTGGAAGTGGTGGTAGTAGGGTTAAGATTGTCACGTCAGGAGCATCCTAGATCCTGAGCTATTAGGGCCCATACCTGAGACCTGGGGGCATGGGTGGCATTAAGCATGACACATCAAAACAAACAAAAAAATACAAAATATGATAAATGAGCAAATATGTCACCAGTTGGAAATTAAGGGGTGTCCCCAGGTTCAGCTGAAGGAATCATTCATTCTCACCTACTTAGGGAGTCTAGGTAAGGAAGGTGTTCTTGCCCACCTGCAGATTAAAGACCTCCCTTTGCCACCAGGTGGTTGGGAGGCAAACCTGGAGACTTAGGGATATGCGTACCTCTGCGTCCCGCCAGAAAAAAAGGCACTGATTCTAGGAGTATAGCAACCTGGGGAAGGGGTGCCATGTGGACTTGCTGCCTTGTAAAATCATGGAATCACAGAATTGTAGAGTTGGAAGGGACTCAGAGGGTCATCGAGTTCATCCCCTGCAAATTAAGGAGTTTCAACTTGATCAGATGGCCATCGAACCTCTGCCTAAAAACCTCCAAGAAAAGAGAGCCCACCGCCTTCCACTGTCCATTCCAATGTCAAACAGCTCTTACTTTCAGGAAGTTTTTCCATATGTTTAGTCAGAATCTCCTTTCTTGTAACTTGAAGCCTCTGGTTCGTGTCCTGCCATCCAGAGCAGGAGAAAACAAGCTTGCTCCATCTTCCATGTGACAGCCCTTGAGATATTTGAAGATGGCTGTCAGTCTCCTCTTTTCCATCCCAAACATACCCAGCTCCTTCAACCGTTCCTCATAAGGCTAGCTTTCCAGACCCTTGGTCATCTTGGTCACCTTCCAACTTGTCAATATACTTCTTAAATTGTGATGCCCAGACCTGGACACAGCACTCTACGTGTGGTCTGACCAAGGCAGAATAGAGTGGAACTATTACTTCCCTTGATCTGGACACTATACGTCTTGATACAGCCTAGAAATAGCATTCACTTTTTTTACTGCTGCATTACTCTGTTGACTCATATTAAGCTTGTGGTTAAGCAGATGCAGCACAAAGGAATCATCATAGAATTGTAGGGTTGGAAGGGACCCTGAGGGTCATCTAGTCCAACCCCCTGCAATGCAGGACTATGCAGCTGCTGTCCCATACGAGGGTTGAACCTGTAACCTTGACGCTGTCAGCACCACACTCTAACCAAGTGAGCTATCTAGGAAGGTTTACCAAGAGCAGTGGCTGGCCAGGGTTGGAAGCTTGCAGGCATGGAAGTGTCTATGGCTTTTCTCCAGCATCTAGTCCTCAAAGGTATAGTGCTGCAGCACTTGGAGGTACCACTTAATTGCTATGGCTGATGGTAAACCTCACGAGGATGCCAAAAATCCCTTTTCAGGGCCAAATAGGCCTCAGGGGGCTCCTGCTAGCCAACCGGAGGTGCTAGCTCCCTGCCGATTCAGCAGGATGCAGACAGAGCATGTGGAGTCAGGCTCCTGAGGCAGGTAAAATGACATTAATTGGAGAATTTTCTCTTTCTTGATGGGGAGGCCCCCAAGTCTGGGCCAGCAGGAAGACTAACAGCAGCTTTATGAAGGAGCGAGGCAGGTGGTCCCTCCAGGTTAGAAGGAAGGGAGCAGATCAAAGCGGGAGATGTGAACAGCCACCTGCCCTTTGAAATAGCAGCAGCAGGCAGTGAGGAGGGGGGCACTGGGAGGGGAGACCACATAGCACAGCCAGGTTAGAAGGGAGAGCTGCTCCTTTTTTTCAGCATTCCACAGGCAGAGAGTCTCTTGCCTGGCCAGTGATCGTGGGGGAACTTCCCTCAGGGGATCCGATTCATCTCTCTCTCGTTCTTCTGCCATTCACGCTGCCCAAAGGTACTGCTTGCCACTTGGAAAAGTGGCAGCATTTTGGGGCTTTTTAGTTTAGAGAAAATGCAAGTAAGAGGCGGCATGGTAGAAGTTTATAAAATTATGGATGTCACACGGAGAGAAAAGTTTTTCTCCCTTCCACATAACACCAGAATTCACGGACATCCAATGAAATTCACACTCGGCATTTCTAGGTGTACACTTTAAAAATTGGCCCTGGGAGCCCCTGAAAAATGTGCAAAAGGCCTGACATCTAAAGGTGAAAATGGGCTTTGCAGGTTGTGGGGAGATGTACATTTGTATGCTAAGATTTGGAGCTTGCCTGCCAGCGCTGGACCGCAATAAAAGCCGGCTGCATATTTTTAGCCTGGTCCTTCAGCGCCAGGCCCATGCGCACCTGCTCCGCTCCATCAAACTCGGCAAGCCGTGCAGTGCCGTGTGCCTTGGGACACGGAGCACACAGGGAAGAGACACCGGGCTCTTCAGCCTGGGAAGGGAACAGGCGTAGCCACAGCAGCCGCTGCCATTTCCACCACAAAGCGATGCGAGAGCAAACAGATCGCCTGCGAGAGCAGATGGCTCTTTACCGAATTACCGCACCAGGCGTGGCTCAAGGAGAGCAGATGGACTTGAGGGGGAGACTCATAAACAGAGAGGGAACTTCGCTAAGCCAGCTCCTGACGCTTCCTATAAATACTTAACAACCTCCAAGCTTTCTCCTGTTATGAAACTGAATTCATTAAACTGCCTTCAGCTCCCGTGAGAGAAAGGGAGGGAAGCCCATCCAGCAACCAAGAAGCAGCTCTTCTGTTTCTTCCTTGGGTGAACAGCTCTGTGATTCATCCTGGACCGAGACCGAAACCCATTAGTGTAAAAGCACCTGCTTGCAATTTTGCGGGCACCATTTCAGTAGGAAAGGAAGCAAAGAGATTTCAAGATGGGTGGGAGATAGTTTCACAACAAGCTTTATCTTTAAGGCAGGGTTGGGGAAATGCAGAACTGGGGATCAATGTGACCCTCCAGGCTTCTCTATCTGGTCCTTGGCACTCTTCCCAGGCCCTGCTCTGCACTCTCCTCAAGTAGCTTTGCCTGGCTGGAATGTGTCCTTCAACTCTG
The DNA here is from genome assembly GCF_964188305.1 of Podarcis bocagei. Classification (NCBI taxonomy): domain Eukaryota; kingdom Metazoa; phylum Chordata; class Lepidosauria; order Squamata; family Lacertidae; genus Podarcis; species Podarcis bocagei. The sequence goes on from NC_138132.1 coordinate 34,056,333, forward strand.
ATCATGCCCTTTGCTTGCCTAGATATAGCGGCGGCGTCAGTGTACCAGCCACTTGCTTTTGCATGGCTGGAATGCAGTACTGTACAAAAGTTAAGAGTCACATCCGTTATTCTGCCAGTGTTTCCCTCTGGCCCTGCTCACCACTGTCATGTGGCCCTCGGGAAATTTGGTCCTCAGGTTCCCCGTTTCTGTAGGAAACACAGGCTTATGGACATACTCAGTTAAAATTGTAAGAGCCAAGCCCCAGGCAATCCTATCTGGGGTGACCTGTGTGATGGCTGATTCATGCAAGCAACCATTTAACCCTGCAGTTATTTCAAGGGATGAGCACAAAGGGGTGCCCCAGTCCAAAGTCCATTTTGGATCTAAGGGGCAGTTCATGCACACAAACAATTTTAAGAAGGACACACTTTATCTCCATGTGATCAGTGTCCTTGAGGAATACAACCCCATGAAGAAATTCTTGTGCGAACTGACCACTTACCTAGGGACAGCTGCAGCCAAGGCAGTGATCCCAAGCAAGTTTGGGAAGAAAAATCTCGAAATGCTCATTTGGTTAGTTGAGACTTAACTGTGTGTCGGTTTAAGCACAAACTGAATTAAGAGGCCATCAGCGTGTCATGAAAAGGCAGCCTTTGTGCCGCTCTGTCCAGTTCTGGATTCCCAGCAACAGCCATTCAAAGGTGGCTTCATTCTCACCACTTGCGGGTCTCGGTGTTAATTGCTTGGGCCTCACCCGTCTTCTCTTGCGCTTGCGTAATCCATTCTATTCCTGGCTGAGGACTGAACCTTGTAACCTACATTACTAGTCACTTTCTCCAGAATACGTGATTACTCAGTCTTCACTCAAATAATTAAATTACTCAGGCACACCACTGACTTTGAATATCAAAACACCCTCAAAAGGACAGGCAGAAAATAAGCGGAGCTCATATAGCAGCTCTGGTGCTCAACCAGCGGGGTGTGGGAGAATAACTGGTTCAGCTTTATTCCTTAACAGAATAATTTGAGGCTATTTTTTCTTTTCCCATTTCATCCTTCCTTCCTGCACCAGGGACACCTTCCTTTCCACCATCTCCCCTCTCACACATCAGATTGCAATATTATAACACATTCTATTCATCCTACAATGCGGTTTCACTTTGCCAAACATACTTGGCTGTCAGGTGCCCATAGCCAGGGGTCAGCAAACTTTTTCAGCAGGGGGCCAGTCCACTGTTCCTCAGACCTTGTGGGAGGCTGGACTATATTTTGAAAAATATATATGAATGAATTAATTCCTATGCCCTACAAATAACCCAGAGACGCATTTTAAATAAAAGGACACATTCTACTCATGTAAAAACATGCTGATTCCCAGATGGTCCGCAGATTGGATTTAGAAGGCGACTGGGCCAGATTCAGCCCCCGGGCCTCAGTTTGCCTACCCATGGCCCACCTTACGCTTCCTCAACCTCAGCCCTCCAGATGTTTTGAGACTACAGTTCCCATCATCCCTGACCACTGGTCTTGCTAGCTAGGGATCATGGGAGTTGTAGGCCAAAAACATCTGGAGGGCCGAGGTTGAGGAAGCCTGGCCCAGCTTATCAGCTCTGCTTGGGACTGGTTTAATTCACTTGATTTCTGTTGCTAGAACGTATCCAAAGCTTATATAGGCAAAAAAAAAAAAGTCCCAAATCAGGATCGTTCACCACGCACACCATGCATAGTCCCTATTACACTCAAATTTCTGTTTAATTACCTCATCCTTATGGGGATAAGGTTGTAAACATTTCTACTGGACTCTGCTCCTGGACCTTTTACAGTCGCTAGAGTTTTTCACAGCATGGAGACAAGCCCTGGCAAAGGCACTAGGAGCAGGACAGGACAGTTTCTCCCCATCATTTGGCAACCTAGGCCTGATCTAGAATGATATCTCTTTTGCAGATGGACAAAGCGCTGGCAGCACCTGAACCATTATTACCTGGGCAAGAGAGAACGCCACTTCCTGTAGCTGAACTTCTGAACTCTGGCCCCAGGGCCATGCACTCAGAGGTAAGTAGCGAAGGCCTCCAAATTCAATTATAACACACACCAGGGAACAGATGGTGCCAGAGAAATCTCTGGTGTAAATTGCCTGGGAGAACTAGGAGGTCAAAGGGGACAGAGCCACCTCTTCCACCTGCTGGCTGCTGTGAAGGTGGAAAGGGGCCCTTCCTTTGTATATGAACATTCAAGAATATGCACAGACCTACCTAACTACTTAGAACATTCACGTTCTGCTCCATAATTACAGGAATTAATGAGGCAGATAACAGAGAGAAGATGTAAAACCACAATAGCATCTCAATTCAAACCATTAAAACAACCTCAAAGAAAACAACCCACACAAACATTATATATATATATATATATATAGAGAGAGAGAGAGAGAGAGAGAGAGAGAGAGAGAGAGAGAGAGAGAGAGAGAGAGCTGGCATTTGTAACTTTTGTGAATCTGCCAGGGCAAAGAGCCCTCTTACCTTTTGTGAAATCACGCCCCACCCACCCCCCAGCTGTGGTTTATAAAACGGTATGAAGGATGAATTTTGCACATTTCCTTTTTAAAGTTCCTCTATCTTTTTGGCCATAATCAAGCACTGACAAGAAGATCAGATTTATTCTGTCTTTGTGATGCTGAGCAAAGCATCTGGTGAGGAGAGTTTTCCCAGGCTAAGTTGTATGAAACACAAGGGGGCATTCTGGAGTTTGCAGGGTGAGTCTCTTCCTGGACCCTTGAGGGAAGGCATGCTTTGTAACAGGCCAGATATTTGTCACACAAACACACCCTTCCTGGTATCCAACCCCAAATTATGCACATCCGCTCCATGATTGGTAAAAGGCGAAAGATTTATACGATCTGAAGAGAAACCAGAGATTGGTTCATATTTCAGAAGATTTGGCAACAAAAATTGGCAGAGTTTTTATTTACTTTTTAAACAAAATTTACACATCACTTGGTTGTTTAAAACAAACACAACTCAAAGTGTTTTACGAAAATAATAAAACAGTTAAAATCAGCTAATTAAAACATTCAGAAGCATTTCTAAAAAGCCTTCTTTCCTCTTCTCTTTCAATCTCTTTTGTTCTCAAACCAAACCTGCAGTTCATATTCTAAAACACTCCCAAAGAGAGAGAGTATACTTTCTTTTTTTCTTTTCTTTTTAATGCCCTCTTTCAGGGCCAAAAAGCCCTTTCAAGGCAGCTCATAATAGTTTCAGAATACAAAAACAAACACTTATACATAAAAAAGTAAAACTAAAACAGGAGCATAAACATCACCGTCCAACCCCAGCCCCTGCCCCCAGTCTCCTCCTTCTCAAGCCGCCCTGGAGCAATCCAGGGAGTCCCTCGCAGGTCATCGCCATGCCATGCGCCATGCGCCAGCAGCTGTTAGGCCCTGCATGCCTACTATCAGAGCTTATGAATGGCTGCATTATGCTCAGCCGGACCTCCTTCCCCTCCCCTCCCCTCCCCTCCCTCCCCTCTCCCCACCAACACCACTTTTGCCACACTGTTATTTTACACTTGTGCCACCCACCATCGCTATGTTTGATCGTTCCTCCCTTGCAGCTGCACCTGCTGGGAGCTGGTGGAGGGAGGGAGCAAAGGCAGAGCAGGTGCGGCGGGCTTTGCTGCTCTCTCACACAGATGCACAGGCCTGGCGGAGGGGAGAGAGAGGCCTGAGCCTCAGCTTCCACGCTGGCTAACAGACAGCAGGCTGAAAGGCATGTTTGCCCTCACCGTGGCTGGTGGGAGAGGTCCATGACGCAGAAGCAGAGCCTTGCCAGATCTAACCAGCCACCGAGACACCCCATGGGCTAGCAGCGGTCAATCACATGCCCCCCTCGAGAAGCCCCCCAAAGCAGTGCATGAAAGTATCGGCCTACTGCAGGAGTGGGTTACCTCAGGCCTGGTGGAGATAGGGACACAGGCAGGGAACATCAACCCCCCCCCCCCGGCCAGGGATGGGCCGCAGCTCAATAGCAGAGCATCTGCTTTGCATACAGAAGGTCTCAGGTAGGACTGGGAGAGACCTCTTCCTGAAATCCTGAAGAGCTGCTGCCAGTCCGTGTAGGCAGAACAGAGCTCGGTAGAACAGAATCCCAGAAGAGTTGGAAGCTACCACAGGGATCATCTGGTCCAACCCCCTGCATTGCAGGAGTCTTTCACCCAAAGTGGGGCTCAAACCCACAACCCTGAGATTAAGAGTCTCATGGTCTACCAGCTGAGCTATCCCAGGAACTCAGTTTGAGAAAGCTTGCTATGATCCCATGTTCTCTCCTCCTTGCCCTCGGGAGACTGCAAAGGCCGTACCTCCTTTCCCTAGGCTACACCCCTCACTGGTGCCACCAACCAATTGAATCAGCCACTCCAGGATACCATGGTCGATGGTACAGAAAGCCTCTGAGAAGTTGAGAAGAATTAACAGGGACACTTTTCGTCTCTCTCTTTCTGACAGAGGTCGTCGTAAGGGCAATCAAATCAGTTTCTGTGCCCAAACCAGGCCTATACCCTGATTGAAATGGATCTAGAAAATCAGTTTCCTCCAATCAGACCACCTGCTCAAGAACCTTGCCCAAGAAGGGGAGACTGGCAACTGACTGGTAGTTACTTAGATTTTCCAAATCCAGGAAAATCCACAGACCACTTCCACTTCCTTGACTCATAAGGTTCCATTCAGCACCATTTTGTCAGCATGATAATTTATTTTAGTTTAATTTTAGAATGGATTGTTTAGTTTGCCCTAAAGCATCTGTTCTGCACGCGCACACATTAAGTATTCAAATATCCATGCAGCAGCACTTAAGAGAAACATAAAAATTTTAAAATATTTTTAAAAACAGTGCCCCAAGGTTGGCACCATTTTTGAAGCATGTCCCTCCTCCGCTTTTAAAAATATCTGCTAATACTTTTGTGCCTACTTTTAAAAAACAAACAAAAAACCATGATTTTTGGGGGTGAAATAGTGCCTAAATAAAGAGGCACATGAGCACATATTTAAAATTGATATTAAAAAGTGGTTCGCTCAGAATTTTTCTTTTCCTGCCCATGCATCTATGCTCTTTTGACTGTTGTGAACAGAACATCCTTGTAGGCTTATGGGCAAGAACCCATGACCTGGTCGCGAGTTGGGAAAGACCCAAAGCAAGTCTGCCTCTGTGCCTCTGACTACTAGTTGCAGAGGATCGCAGGTGGCCAGAGTGGCTGCTGTGCTCATGTCTCGCTTGCAGGCATCCCATAAGCACTTAGTTGGCCCCTGTGAGAACAGGATGCTGGACTAGATGGGCCCTTGGCCTGATCCAGCAGGCCCATCTTATGTTCTTATATATGCTCTTAAATGGCCTTCATTACCCACATCTTATATTAAGTGACAGCTTCCTGTCTGCCCTTGTGGAACTTGCCTTGGTCCACTGCTAGACCTCCAGCTTCATCCCGCCACCCCCGCTAACCTGGAGCACATGCCTGGCTCAGAGAGATAAGGGCCTGCTGGCCCCCTGGCCCATTCCTCCTCATTACTTCCTCTTCCCCATCTCCGCTTGGATTCCCAGGCCTTCCTGCTGACCTTGGAATGTTTCAAGCTGCTTTCCTGACCTCAATCTGTCCCTCTTCCTTCCCCTCTCATCAGTTTCCTGCTTGTGAGGGTCCTGTGCCAATGCAGCGCTTTGATTTATTCCCCACTTCCTTTGCCCCTGTCCTCATCCTAAAATCATTACACACCGCCAGCGCCTTTGGCGGGTATCCTCTCTCTGCCCTGCCCTCTCTCGCTTGTTTGGTCCTCCAGATTTTGGGAGAGAGTAAGGAATGGCTCTAGCAAACTGGTTACATCTGGGTGTGGGGGATAGGCTCTGCAGTGTAAACAGCAGCAATGAGGGAACTTTCTAGGAGGAAACTGGGCCTCCACTCTTCATATCCCATCACCCAGTTAACTTCCCTCTGTTGCTTTTGCCACATCGCCCTATACCTTTCAGAGCACTGCACACTTCTGTCAATTTAATTTAATGCCGTGACTTCCCCAAAGCTTCCTGGAGATTGTAGCTTGGTGAGCGCACTGAGCTCTAATGGAGAATTCTCAGGGCAGGAGTCAGGAGGTGATAATTTTGCAGCTGCTAATAAACTACATATTAACTCCATGTTTACTTGTTTAAGTAGCCTATTTTTAAAAATCTAATGCAGGGATGAGGAGCCCATGGGGACCCTCAGGTGCTGTTGGACTCCCAACGTCCACCCACCCCAGCAGTTGTGATTCTGTCCTGCTTAGAATAGTAAGGCTACATACACGCAATACCTTGAAAGCACTTTTGAAGCACATTCTTACCCTCAAAGAATTCTGGGTACTGTCGTTTACTCCTCACAGAGTTCCAACTCTCATGAGCCTTAAGAAATGACAGTGCCCAGAATTCTTAGAGGAAAAGGATATGCTTCAAATGGTCTTTAAAAGGCAGTAGTGTGTATGCAGCCAGGGTGGGAGGCCTGTGGTCCTGCAGATGCTGCTGAACTACAGCTCCAAGCATCCCTGCTCGTCATTGGCCATGCTGGCTGAGGCTGATGGGAGTTAGTCCCAAGACACTTGAAAGGCACCACATTGAGAAAGGCTGCCTCAGTCACAACAACTCTGAACAAACTTGATCATTGCTATTCTGTTACAGACATGAGGAATGAAACCAGGGTTAGGACTAGGGTTATTCCATGTATACTGTACAGTGGTAAAGGTAAAGGTACCCCTGCCCGTACGGGCCAGTCTTGACAGACTCTAAGGTTGTGCGCTCATCTCACTCTAGAGGCCGGGAGCCAGCGCTGTCCGCAGACACTTCCGGGTCAGGTGGCCAGCGTGACGAAGCTGCTCTGGCGAACCGGCACCAGAGCAGCACACGGAAACGCCGTTTACCTTCCTGCTATAAAGCGGTACCTATTTATCTACTTGCACTTAAGGGTGCTTTCGAACTGCTAGGTGGGCAGGAGCTGGGACCGAACGACGGGAGCTCACCCCGCCGCGGGGATTCGAACCGGCGACCATGCGATTGGCAAGTCCTAGGCGCCACCCGCGTCCCTACTGTACAGTGGTACCTCGCAAGACGAATGCCTCGCAAGACAAAAAACTCGCTAGACGAAAGGGTTTTTTGTTTTTTGAGCTGCTTCGCAAGACAATTTTCCCTATGGGCTTGCTTCGCAAGACGGAAACGTCTTGCAAGTTTGTTTCCTTTTTCTTAACACCATTAATACAGTTGCGACTTGACTTCGAGGAGCAACTCATAGAACGCGGTGTGGTAGCCTTTTTTGAGTTTTTTAAAGACTTTGGTGATTTTGAAGCTTTTCCAAAACTTTCCCGACACCGTGCTTCGCAAGATGAAAAAAATCGCAAGACGACAAAACTTGCGGAACGAATTAATTTCGTCTTGCGAGGCACCACTGTACAGTGGTACCTCAGGTTAATAACTTAATTCGTTCTGGAGGTCTGTTTTTAACCTGACAGTGTTCTTAACCTGAGGCACCACTTTAGCTAATGGGGCCTCCCGCTGTTGCCGCGCCACTTCTGTGCGATTTCTGTTCTCATCCTGAAGCAAAGTTCTTAACCCAAGGTACTATTTCTGGGTTAGCGGAGTCTGTAACCTGAAGCGTCTGTAACCTGAAGCGTCTGTAACCCAAGGTACCACTGTATATTACTTGCCACGTAAAAGTTCTAGAGTGATTTACAAGCCAGTAAACAATAATCCAATTACAAAAGCATATTAAAAGCAGATTTAATAATATCATGTGCTGCCCAAATGCCCGCCCCCACAGTTGTATTTGCCTGGCACTGAAGGATGACCAGTTGGTGCCAAGAGAACACCCCCAAAGTGGAACAGTTTGTGGAATAGAGATGGTTGCTTCTCTAAGATCATCCAGGATGCTTATTATGACTCAGCTGGGGACTTCCCAAGTGTTTTTCTGATGTGTACAGAGAGTGGCTTCATCAGGCACTTTACACCATGCCTGTGTTTTTCCTAAGTTCAAAGTACATAATCCTCTTAAGCAGGAGAGAGCAGTGGCTGCGGTGGAAGTTATCCCAGCTGGCATCTTCCGCTTGCCCGCTCAGGCCAGCAAGTGATCTGCAATGGCAAGGAGCAGCAGCACTGTGCATCCTCCCTCCCTCTGGGCATCACCAGTTGCCCGCTGGGCAGGAGGGAAGCGTTAGAAGTAAAGGGGGGCACTGCTTAGCCTGTTTCTCTATCAGGGTGAGGATGGAAGCGGGGAGGCATCCTCAGTGCAGCCTGGCACAGCACCAAGCAGGACAGATCCAGGAAGGAGCAGCCACTGCCTCACCTCCCCCCTCGCTCTGGGCAGCAGCTTCCACAACTACACTGAGCAGGAGACAACACTGCCTATGTTAGAGACCCTTGTGGCCCATAGTGCATGTGAACAGAGTCCAGCTTCTCTGCCCGGGAATCCACTCCTTGTTTTGACCCCGTCTTTCCTGACGGACAACCGTCCAATTCAGAGTGTGCCAATCTTGTTTTATTTACTGTGTCAACAGTTTCTCTCCCCCCCCCCCACCTTATGCTAAGCAGGGACTGGGTGAGATGGCTTGGTGACTCAGAGGGTGACTCACCCCGCAAGCTTGGGATGGCAAAATGCAGCCAGTGCAGACATGCCCCTCAGAAGCAGAGGCCAGCCCAGCTCTGTTCCTGGCTTCCGGTCAGGAAGGGGGACTCACGGGTCTGCAATGCTTGGCGCAACTGAGCTGTGAGCGCATTTCTGGCTCAGCCATGCCAAAGCGCGTCAGCCCCGAGGAAAGCAGCTTCCGTTTCCTTCCTCAGCTTCCTCCGCCCCCGTCGGAAGCCACCAACCCGCCAGGCCCCTCTTCCTTGACTGCTGGGAGAGAGCTTTCCTGTGCCCCCTTCTCCACCCAACAGCAGCTGTGGCCTCAAGACCACAAATGAATGAAAGGAAGTTGAAGTGGGCTGTGACCCCCCCTAAAGGGAGGCTGAATGCTGAAGCAGAGGGGCCCTGAGGCCACTTCATAATAGTGTCACAAATGTTGTCTAGAGCAACATAAGAAAGTTCAGAAAGCTTGGCATGCATGGTTTCATTCATCATAAATGACCACCCTGCAAGGTAGGTCAGTATTACCCCCGTATTGCAGAAGTGCAGCTAAGAAAGAACTGGGTGAAAGATCACCTGCTGTGTTTGGGGCAGATGTGAGATTCAAGCCAGAGACCTCACAGTCTGTGGATCAGGATCTTAACAGCAATTCCTTCAAACCTAGTACAGGTAGGCTCTTTTTTGTCAATTTCCTGCCTTATGGGAGCTAGCAATAAAGCAAAGGTACTCTACACATGCTCAGAGGTATCATTTGTGCTGTTTTCCTCAAGTCCCAGGGCTGGAACACTGTAAATGAAGCTTCCAAGTTCAGCAGCCAATGCCTTAAAAAAAAAACCATAAGCAGTGACACCTGTGATTCCTGCATTGCAGGGGTGAACTAGATGACCCATTGGTATCCTTCCAATGCTATGATTCTATGATTTTATGGTTCTATGAAACGGGGACTCCTAGGCTCTCTAGTTAGTCTGTATTCTGGTCTCTCAAATAATAGCATGCTCTCTGTGCCACTGGTAGCTCATGCAGAGGCTGCATACAGGAGCTGCATATCCTGGCTCCTGCAGAGAAGCAAATATTTGCTCAAATCCTAGGTGATAAGCATTCCCCCCCCCCCCAAAGCCTGCTTGCTGACACCCTGGCAAAGTACACAGCAGTATGGAGTGAACAGCATTATTCAGGACATGTGGAAAGTGTTAATGAATCCACCTTTAGGATACCTTATAAAATCCAGAGTACAAGTTTGGGAAATCATGAGATTGTAAGCCGATTTCAGTTTGACTTCGAGTCTTCTTGTTGCTCTTTCTATGTTTTCAAGCAGGGCTGGTGCAAGTAATTTTTCTGCCTAAGGTGGAACACCCAAACACTTCCCCATTGCCACCGCTTGTGAACCTGAAGCACAACTCATTGAGAAATTATTTTGTGCAAGCCCCATTTGAAAGCCTCTGAGCATGTACAGAGTGCACCTTCCTTTTTCACATTTTTAGAAATTGGGAACTTGGCAGCTTCAGGCTTCAGCACCTCTCATTTTAGCCAGTAAGAACTGAATTGTGAGTTCAGTCTTAGAAGTGGGGCATGTATATATTTTGCCATTCATAACAGCCAGAATCTGGCTTGGACTAAGGCAGGGTTAAATGCTGTGATCGCAAGGGTTGTGAACTGCCCTTCCAGCAGGAACTGCTACGTTTAGCGTGTGTGAGAGTGCACAGCCGCTGACGTAATGTCCTTCCTCCTCATCTGTGAGAAATGCTGTAAAATCCTGGATCAGGCACTTGAGGAGAAGGCGAGGCTCATGTAGCTTGTCCCCAGCCTGAAATTCTACCCTGCCTCTGGGGCACTGGCAGCTGCAGTGTGACTCCAGAGACTGACATTCCTAGCTGTGCCTGGGAGACCAAGCCTTGAAGAGAGCCAAGGATGCACTGAAAAGTGGAGGAGTGCATGAGAAAGCTGGGAGGGGTTTATATGCATTGATCCCTATCAGCATAAACAAGCAGAGCTGGATGTCTGCTACACTGCTGCCAGAGAGCAACAACAACAAAGTACTAAAGGTGGCCTTGTGTGTAGAATCCAGCTTCAGGAGAATCAAGTTTCTAGTCCTTATGCCTGCCACAGTACTTTTGAACGCTGCCTAAGGATATCCAAAGGAATCATCACATCTAGGAGGATTAGGGCACTGGCCACTGCCACAAGCGAGAGAAGAGGAGATGTGTGGTGTCAGCCATAATAATGAGGAACAGCAAAGACCTTTGAGCCCCAGCATCTCCTGTGCTACCAACAAGAAGCCCTGTAATGATGATAGTTATTAATCAGCATCGTATCCCGGGATTGGAGCTTGTTAAGGACTCCTGGTCTCTTTCCAAACACAGCACTTCTGTTAATAGGAACCAGCCGCTGGGTGTATTTGTGCGCATTGGTGTCTGCATTGATGCAGCTGCAAATGCATTCCTGAAACCCCTCAAGATACACATGTTGCTTACATACAAAGCTGCATACATACAAATGCACCAGTGGGCATTTGCAAAGGCACTTATTTCCTGAAAAGTGCAAAATTTAGAAAGGGCAGCAGTGCCTGCGCATTTAAAACACGTAGGCACATCTACACACGAAAGGCCCCATAACCCCAGTGCTCTCCTAGTGGAGCCCCTCCCTCCCGCTCAGCACTGCCGGACCACATGTCCGCAGCACAAAGGAAATGTCTCAGGCCGTTCCAAGCAGAACAGCTGCCACTGGCTCACTCAATTCCCCATTCATCGGAGCCCCATCAGACAGAGGATGGGGGCTTAAAGGGACAGTGAGCCGTTTCTTTTGCAAGCCTGCTCTCTCTGCCTGGAGGAACCATCTTTGCATTCAGGTCTCTCCCTGATCCGGATTGGGCCAGGTACAAGAGAGCTTGAGGAAGGGCTTGGCAGCCATGGATCAGACCATGAAGCCCACTTTAAAGGAGATTCTCCCAGGGATGGAGGAGGGAGGGGCTGAAGATAGGACCGTGTCACCACTCAAGTGCACTTAATACAGATTCAAGCTATTTTGTGAAGGAAGTACTGTTCATACCTTCAAATTCTCTTTGAGTGAAGTTAAAATTTCAGCTGGCAAGACAAACAGAAGTTCCAGACTTTTGTTCCTTTTTTTTTTAGTGTCATGATTTTCAAAGCAACCGTTGTCGTTTAAAGGCTCCAACTTTATGCCAAACTGGGGCGGATATGGGGGGAAATACTTTTTTTTTTTTTTATAAAATTTTTATTGGTTTTACAACATTTTTGAGAAAAAACAAACAAACATTAAAAAAAGACGAACATACACGTATAGTTTCAAACATATTTTCATAAACCTTCTTTCTAGGACTTCCCCATACCCCCCCTCTCTGCATCCCAATGTCCATAGTTCAACTAGCAACTCCCAATTATTACTTTCCAATCTCTATCATCTTAGTCCTCTCTTACACTCTGATCTTATGTCCCTGTACCCCTTTGCTTCTGGAAACTACGACATTTTAACATTCGTTAAGTTTATAGTAGTCCTTAAGATAGCTTTTAAATTTTCTCCATTCTTCTTCTACCGTCTCTTTTCGTTGGTCACGGATTCTGCCTGTCATCTCGGCCAATGTCATGTAGTCCATCACTTTCATCTGCCATTCTTCCAAAGTGGGTAGATCTTGTGTCTTCCAGTACTTTGCGATGAGTATTCTTGCTGCTGTTGTAGCATACATGAAAAAAGCTCTATCTTTCTTTGTCACCAATTGGCCGACAATGCCCAAGAGAAAGGCCTCTGGCTTTTTAAAAAAAGTACATTTAAGTACCTTTTTCATTTCATTATAGATCATTTCCCAGAAGGCCTTAATCTTCGGGCATGTCCACCAAAGGTGATAAAAGGTACCTTCAGTCTCTTTGCACTTCCAACATTTGTTATCGGGCAAATGATAAATTTTTGCCAGCTTGACTGGGGTCATGTACCACCTGTATACCATTTTCATGATGTTTTCCTTTAAGGCATTACATGCCGTAAATTTTATACCGGTGTTCCATAACCATTCCCAGTCAGCTGACATAATGTTATGTCCAACATCCTGAGCCCACTTAATCATAGCCGATTTAACTGTTTCATCCTGTGTGTTCCATTTCAACAACAAGTTATACATTCTAGATAAATTCTTAGTATTGGGTTCTAACAGTTCGGTTTCTAATTTTGATTTTTCCACCTGGAAGCCGACTTTCCTGTCCTGTTTAAAAAATTCCATTATTTGGCGATATTGGAACCAATTTTCTACTTTATGCTTCAATTTCTCCTGACTTTGTAATTTGAACTTGTCTCCATCCTGTTCTAAAATTTCCCAATACTTCGGCCATCTGACCTCCATATTGAGTTTTTTCACTGCTTTAGCCTCCACTGGTGACACCCATCTAGGGGTTTTGTTTTCCAATAGATCTTTATATCTTATCCAAACATTAAACAATGCTTTTCTGACAATGTGATTTTTGAAGGCACTGTTAACTTTATCATACCAAAGATATGCATGCCAACCAAAAGCGTTATTGAAACCTTCCAGATCCAAGATGTCTGTATTCTCGAGGAGCATCCATTCTTTGAGCCAGCAAAAAGCTGCTGCCTCATAATACAATTTTAGGTCCGGCAGGGCAAAACCCCCTCTTTCTTTAGCATCTGTCAATATTTTAAATTTAATTCGGGGCTTTTTGCCCTGCCAGACAAATTTCGAGATATCTTTGTGCCACCTCTTAAAACATTCCATCTTATCAATAATCTGCAAGGTCTGAAACAGAAATAACATTCTAGGCAATACATTCATTTTAATTACTGCAATTCGGCCTAACATTGACAATTTCAAATTTGACCATATTTCTAAATCTTTTTTAATTTCTGACCAACATTTTTCATAATTGTCCTTATACAAATTCTGATTCTTGGATGTTAAATAAACCCCTAGATATTTGACCTTCTTGACCACAGTCAAACCTGTTTCCTCTTGAAATTTCTCTTTTTCCATATCTGTTAGGTTTTTCCCTAAAACTTTGGTTTTTTGCTTGTTCAACTTAAATCCAGCTACCTGGCCAAACTGTTGTATTATTTCTAATACCTTTTTCGTACTAGTGTTTGGCTCTTGCAAAGTCAATACTAGGTCATCTGCGAACGCTCTTAACTTGTAATGTTTAGCTCCGACCTGCACACCTTTAACCTGCTGGTCATTTCTTATCATATTCAGCAACACCTCCAGAACTGAAATAAAGAGTAATGGGGAAATCGGGCACCCCTGTCGTGTTCCTTTTTCTATCTTAAGCTCCTCAGTCACAACATTATTTACAATCAGTTTGGCTTTTTGTTCAGAGTATATTGCAGCCATACCATTCTCAAAACCCCGGCCTACCCCCATCCTATGAAGATTCTTCTTCATAAAGCTCCAAGAAATATTGTCGAAGGCTTTCTCCGCGTCCACAAAGATCAATACTGCTTTAGTGTTTATATTCACCTCTAGCTTTTCCAGAATGTCTATTACATTCCTTACATTGTCTTCCAGGTGTCTTTTAGGGAGAAAGCCTGCTTGGTCCTTATGAATCATCTCCATCAAAACTCTTTTAAGCCTTTTTGCCAAAATGTCTGCAAAAATTTTGTAATCCACATTAAGCAATGATATTGGGCGGTAGTTCTTGAGTTGGGTCTTTTCAGTCTCTGACTTTGGTATGAGTGAAATATATGCCTCTTTCCACGATTCAGGTGCCCTTTTTCCTTCAAGAATCTCATTACAAACTTCTCTTAATGGTTGAATCAACCATTCCTTCAACGATTTGTAGTATCTGGAAGTCAATCCGTCTGGTCCCGGAGATTTGCCCAGTTGCATATTCTGAATGGCAGCCTCTATCTCTTGTTCTGAGATTCTCTGGTTCAAGTCTATCTTACTTTGATGAGAGATATTTTGTAGTCCATATTTTCCAAGGAATTTGTCTATATCTTCTTCATTTTGCGGGCCTTGGGTGTAGAGTTTTTTAAAATAACTTAAAAAGCAGTTTCTAATTTCATTGGGTTTAGATATGTTCTTTCCATCCACCTCTAGGCTTGTAACTGTATTTAGTTTCTGCCTTTTCTTCAATTGCCATGCCAAAAGTTTGCCACATTTATTTGCTGATTCAAAAGTCTTTTGCTTCATTTGCTTTATCTTCCATTCAATCTCTTGGTTCATCAATTCCATATATTGAGTTTGATATAACTTGATCTCTCTTAAAATGTCCTGAGACTTTGGTTTTGTTCTTAGTTTCCTCTCTCCTTCCTTTATCATTTCCAAGATCTTCTCTTTTTTCTCATTTTGTTTTTTCCTCTTTATTGAGTTTTGTTGAATCAAAAATCCTCTCATAACCGCTTTACTTGCGTCCCAGATCACTCTTTTCTCCACGTCGGTCCTCAAATTTATTTCAAAATAGTCTTTTAGGTTCTTTTGGGCCTTCGTGAGAATCTCCTTATCTCGAAAGAGGGTGTCATTCATTCTCCATCTAAATTGACCAGTTATTGTGGGTTTCATCTCCATCTTCACGGCGTTATGGTCGGAGCAAGTTTTTGGGCAGATTTCCACTTTCGGATATGGGGGGAAATACTGGCACAGTAGGCAACAGTTGGAACTGACTTGGCTTTTTCTTCTTTTTCCTGTTTCAGCTTCAAGGTGGACTCCAAAGGAGCCTGCTGTAACCACCTAATTTGCTTGCCTGGATTCTTTGGTAATTCCTTGGATTTCATGCTTCAACCTTTTCTGCTACGGACGATGCTTCTCATTTGATGCTGTTATTTCTCCCTGGGCCCTGCCTGGCTCTGTGTTATTTGTAGCTCTAATAAAATGATTGGAACATCTTCGCTTTTCCCCTCTGCTTCTTCTTTCCTACCTGGGAGCAGCCTGTGCAGTTAAGCAAGAGCCAACTGCTAGAGCCTTGTACTGACTGTACATTTAAAGCACTCTTATACCACTTTAGCAGGGACACGGGTGGCGCTGTGGGTTAAACCACAGAGCCTAGTGCTTGCCGATCAGAAGGTTGGCGGTTTGAATCCCCGCGACGGGGTGAGCTCCCGTTGATCGGTCCCTGCTCCTGCCAGCCTAGCAGTTCGAAAGCATGTCAAAGTGCAAGTAGATAAATAGGTACTGCTCCAGTGGGAAGGTAAACAGTGTTTCCATGCGCTGCTCCGGTTCGCCAGAAGCGGCTTAGTCATGCTGGCCACATGACCCGGAAGCTGTACGCCGGCTCCCTCAGCTAGTAAAGCGAGATGAGCGCCGCAACCCCAGAGTTGGTCATGACTGGACCTAATGGTCAGGGGTCCCTTTACCCCTTTACCTTTAGCAGTTTAGCAGTTTACCACTTTAGCAGTTGGGGCTTCCCCCAAAGAATTCTGGGAACTGTAGTTTTTAAAGGGTGCAGATAGGTGTCAGGAGAGATCTTTGCAAACTACATCTCCCAGCATATGTCCATGAGTGGTCCTAGTCTCAAGGCAGAGTCAGCACAATGCCAGAGTCCAGCGAGACAAAGCACAGCAGTCTACTTGACACCTCCCAAGCCTCTGCTTCTAAAACTCTCTGTGAAGCCAGCTCAATACAACCAAGGGACCAAACATTCTCCCAGCTCTTCAAGCCATTTTAACACCTGGGGCAGGCAATTGAACTGGCACTCCAATCCCAAGCAGTATGGTCCACCTGACCTGGACATTCTCCTGTGCAGGCATCATTTAAATGAACATTGGGCAGTTTGCCTGGGTACCTGCAGTGAGTAAGAATCTCCTCCAGGCTGCCAGGTGGAGGAAGCATTGTAAAGAGAAAAGAACAAGAGAGTCTTCTGATACCTTGAAGATGATGGCTTAAGCTTTCATGGACTGCAGTGCACTTCAGCAGGCTTCCCCCCCTCTCCCCACCTTCCATGCTGTATTGATGGGCCACAAACAGCCAATATAAAATAATGGCATGGCTAATTTATTAAAGGATACTTTCCTGGCACATATTTTCATAAAATGGGCATTGGCTGTTTTTTTATGAATAGATGTCTCTGAAAAATTAAGATTTTGGGTGACTGGGGTCTTGCGATGCACCCAGACACCCTAGAAGCACAGTTTTTTGTGTGTGTGTTTCTAAACTGTTTTAAGGGCCCCTGCAGACTGGTCTTTGGTGGTGAGTGTATTCTACAGCATGTGCTTGAGACAATACTAGTGAGCTAGTGGTGGATTTATCCTGCTTTATTAGTTGTTTTGTGATGCTTCCCCAGTGCTACCACATTTTTGAAGTCCAGATGGGTCCAGAGGGGCTAGAACACAACAGAAGTGGAACAAAAAAAAACAAACAAAAAAACACAGCACCACACCAGAACACATATGCTATGCAAAGGTGTGGGATTTTGGCAGAAAATTCAAGGATATGCACTGATTGGAAATGAAGCACTATAACTTCCCCAAATCTTTTGCAGATGCGAAGAGTTTTAAAAGTGGGATCACATGAGACTGTTTCAATAGCATCATGAGCATAAATAATCATGAATGCACCATAAAAAGGACACCTGAAGGAGCCCTTTAATGTGGGGAGGGCCCATAACAAAGATCTGATGCTCAGATCCCCTACTCCATCCTGTAACAACATCTGTGGTACAGGCTGGTGAAAATTTCTACAGGCCAGTGGGTTTTGTGTGCTGACTTGCAGGGCTTGCACAGTTGTGGTTGTGGTTTTCCACTGACAATGGCTAAAGGTGATCTTGTGAGGAGTTGAGGGGGACCCATAATTGGCCTTTTTTTGCTATATAATTTCTTCTTATACAGATAAAAAATAATGCTATCATCACACAGCCCCCATTGGAGAATTTGTAGTGCCATATTAGAATCCTTAATTAGCCGGAAGCCAAGAGGAGGTGCAGTTGGCAAGCAACACTACTGTAGTAGTTTAATATTTGTATGCTGCTTTTTCAGCCAAGTTGAGCTCAAAGTGGCTCACAGAAATAGCAGAGCATTAAGAAATAACAGCAACACTTCCTAATACAAAAGAATTACACAATGAAGGTGCAATAAATGAATAGCCTAATGAATCCCTGGGTTACGCCCTGGAGCAGCCTAGAGCAGGCCTCCATTTCCTAGGAATCTCCTCTGTCTGGGCCAAGATGCATCATTTTGACCCACCTTGCCTGCTGCAGGTGTTTTCTTTGCTTCCCATTTTGCTGCCTGTGACCTCCACAACTCCCTGTGGCAAGCCACGTCACTTTTTTCCTCACGTCAGACAGGAAGCAAACGTGATGATGAAGTGGCAGCAGAGGAGGCCCCTCAAGTGGCCTCATGCCACAGTAAACATGATAGTTTTTAACATGCCATTGAGTCCCACGTGAAGATCTCTCACTAGCAATCTGTGGATAGTTTTTTTTAGCATAAACCCATAATCATTTGCAGTCTCACAGCAATCCTAGAAAGCAGGTCATTGGTAGCCCCATTTCACAGATGTGATTTTTGCCAATATGTTTGCTTGGCCTTACCATCAGGACTTAGGGATGGGGAACTGGAAGTGATTGACTTTTCTCTCTGACTCCCCTCCGCATCCCTCAGTCCAGGAAGTCCATCACAGAGGAAGCTGTCCATGTGGTTTTAACTGTGCTTATGACCCAGTCTCCTTAAACCCTGGCCATCTCCCCCCCCCAAAAAAAAATTCTGAATCTCCCCCTCCCGCAAACCTAGCTTTTGGCAGGTATCCAGATCTGATAGCGAGCCCAGACAGTGACTGAGTGGTGTCCAGTGAACTGGCAAATGACGAGAGCTACATTAACACTCTCCTATTGTGTGGGCATTAGCGCATGGCGGAATGCACACATAGTGGCTATCCCTGCTGCTGAGACATCTCTTCTGCTCATCTGGCTCTTCACATACCAATCCCACCCAGCTAGGGCAAAGGTAAGCAGGGTGGGCAGTGGGCTGGGGGCATGGGGCCAGTGCTCTTCGCAACTGCAGTTGGAAAAGTCCTGCCCGTTAGGGCGCTGCTTTGTATTTCGCTTCCATTAACTGACAGGCTGGTACTGTCTCTATACATCTCAGCATGAAACCTTTTTAGCATATTTAAAAGGGCTGCAGCTCATGAACAGCTCCTCCCTTTCCTTAGCATTAAAATAAACTGACATATCTGCATCTGCCTTGTTACAGATCACAACCACGCAAAGGGTGACCCCCTGTGCATCACCAAAAAGGAGGGCAATCATGGACACTGATAAAGTTTACATATACTAATTTATATGTGCATGTCCTAATTTATAAAGAATATTTAAATAAAAATACTGTGCCAGATTTCAGTGGTAGGGCAACAGAAGACTCCCAAGTTTAATCCCCACCATCTCCTGGTAGGGCTGGGGAAACCTTCTGGAGAGCCACTGTCACTCGGTGTACTGAGCTGCCAATATCATTGGTCTGACTCAGGATAAGGGAGTTTCTATGTTCCTGCATCACCCTAGTAAGGAAGATGGTGCCCTTGTGTTTTGTGTTCTTTATCTTAGGGCACATCCACACTTAACTTTTCCCTTGTGCTTTCTAGGGACAGGTCCATGCTTTAAAGTGCTGTGTCTGAGTGCTCCCCCACCCCCGGTACTTTCCCCATGAAAACTCAGCCTTTAACGGATTGCTGTTTGCTCTGATTCAGCATTAAAGAGTGAGTTTCCACTCAGACTTTAAGATGCAGACCTGTGCCTAGAAATATAGCACAAAAGGAAGGCTGGATGAGTCCTTAATACCAGGCGTGGACTGGATAGCCTATTAAATAGAGGACATCTCTAAATAGAAGACTTCCCTCTGTAAAATAGGACACATGGCCACTCTATGCCTGGGTCCATCACATGGTGAGTCTGCCAATGCTTCCTGGCAGTGCCAGTCTTTGGGGTCTGACGGGGGTTTGAACCACTTGCCCAGAGTTTATGCCCTTCTTTCTAGTCCCTGTCAACACCAACCACATTGAATCATTCACCCACACTGTCTGGTAGTTCTCCAGGATATCAGTCAGGATATTCCCAGCCCTGCTTGCAGGTACCACAGACTGAACCTGGGACCTTCTGCAGACAAAGGCGAGGCTCTTCCACTGAGCTCCAACCCTTCCCCTTAATGAACATTGCATATGCCAAGATATACGTATATGTAGAAGCCATTGCTATAATTTAAATAGAAATGTGTCCAATGCCTTTCAGCATAGTAAGGAAGACTGTGTGCATATGACTTTTGTGCCACCTCAATCTGCTTGATGGGCTGCCGTGTACAAGAAGACGCAAATATGTTTTCTTTTGTTCCAGAGGGTAGGACCTGAACCAATGGGTTTAAATTAGAAGAAAAGCAATGTAGACTAGACATGAGACATGTTGGTATGTGATTATGAGCTCTTTGAGAGTGGAATAGTGGAGGTGCCTTGGGAAATGGTGGATTCTTCTTCAGTAGAGGCTGGATGCTAAAAGAGGGCTTTATTCCAACTCAGTGATACTATGAGTCTTCAAATAGAGGACTATCCTCTGTAAACTAGGATACATGCCCAATCTGTATAATGTACCTGAGTGCACTTTCATGTGGGTCAACTAACTCCAATGTCCTTCGAATTGCATGCCATTAAGGAGGCTGCCTCTTGATGATAGATTAATGGCTGTAGAGGAACTGAGGTTGTGGAGAACAATTTGACAACTTCTGATGATGATCTAGTGCAGAGGTGAATGCACTGAAATAAACCAAAAGGAAGATCCTTTAACCAGAACATACGTATTGGCTACAAAAGGAAGTGTCGCTGCATTATAAGGAGTTTACACAAACAATTATGTTCCTGAGTCGCCACTTTGGAAAATGCAATTGCTCTGTGGTATAATAAAAGATTATAATGGCTGCTGCACATTTGTGGCCTGTTTAACCAACTCTGCATTTCCATAATTAAAATAATTAAAACAATGCAAACAGACACCGATGATTATACAGTACTGTGGTCACTATATAGGCCCCTTGACGTCCTATTTGTTTTGCTCTCTCAAGTTGGAGGGTGGAGAGGCAGCCCATAATTTGCCAAGTTTAAAAGTGGCAGCTCTTTGGGGGAAAGGCTCAGGGCTCCACTTGTTTATTGCAGGGTAGCCATCTGATTAAGCATGTGCCTTCCAGAGTTGCCAACTAACCAGGGGAAGAATCATTCTGACCAGCTCTTGTGCTTGTAACAACAGCTTGAGCCACACAAATCAAAACAGGAAGATTATCATCTGCTAATGGCTGCAGGTGGTCACCTGGAAGGCTCAAGACCGACAAAAACAAGGTACCGTTCACACAGCAAATAGTTAAACCATGGAATTCATTCCTACAAAATGTAGCAATGGCAGAAGAACGCTACTCTTGTGATGGCTACCAACTTAAAGCTACCAGCTTTAAAAGAGATTTAGACAAATTCATGGAAAACAAGGCTTTCATCAGCTATATGACAGCTATGTTCTACCTCCACCGCTGGAGGTGTCGGCAACCAAGCTGCCGTACACAAACGATGAACTGTTTATACTTTGCTATGTTGTCTCCAAGTTGAGAAAATAATGTGTGAATTGGCCAAGGTCAGCATCTCCCTGTGGCCAAGGCCTCTGAAATATCCCCCTCTCTCTAAACACAGTTTGAGATTGCAGGGCCTTGGAGATGAGCAGGCCTGTTCCCTCCTGGGTTGCTATGGCAACTGCGCTGAAGCAAGGAGCTCAGCTGAGAGGGAGGAAGGGCCTTTGTGTGGCCTTGGCGGGTCCCCTGGGTGTTGCCTTGAAAAATGGGGAGGGGGGAAGGTCACAACGCGGTGCAAAAACAGAGGCGCACGCCTGTCTAGGAGCTATGCAAATAGGGGCGGGGGGCCTTCAGCCAGCAGCGGTTCTTCAGACTGCAGCACTTGCCTTCCCAAACAAGCCACCCTCGCCAGGCCAGGAGGAGGCAGATTAACCGGATTTGGGAAGTTGGGTGTAGATCTGATTTCACACATGCACACCATGCCAAGCCAAGGGGGTCCTTCTAAGTCCAGGCGTTTGGTGATGAGCAGGAAGAGAAGGTGTGTGCTGCGACTTGAGTTGCCAACTGACCAGGCCGAAAGAAACAGCCTGGCATGCTGATTGAATATATTAGAGGCAACGAAAGAGCAGAAGTTGGTGAAATAATTGGCAGCCCTAAGCCACTGTGGCCTGCTGAGCTGAGCACCAGAGCTGAGCACCAGATGCAGCAGAGGAGTCGCGCCTTTGCTACTTTTTGCGATGCAGAGGGCAAAGAGGCACAGTACAGGTCTGGCCTTTAACAGTCGCCTGGAGAAAGGAAACAGAAGGGGAAAGCAGAGCTTGTTGTCTCAAAATAACCAAAGAAGACATTTCCCAGCAGTCACAGCACACGGCAGAAGCAGACATTGACTTATTTTACAGATTTCCCTCCAGTGTACATTTCTTTCTTTCTTGAAATCATTTCTAGACCACTTCATGTTTAAATAACAAAATAAACAAATCTCCAAATCCTTTACAACGTAACTCGCAATGTCAAATAGAACATTACAAAATATCAAAATAAAACATTACAGATAAAGGTCAAACACAAACTGCAAGAAAGATTCAAGCTTAAAGCAGCAACATTAACAGGAAAAACAAATTACGATCTGAAACAAAAAACAACAAAAAAGCATTACAAGCAAAAAATTGTTCAAAATAGACATTCAAAACTCCACAAATAAAGCATCACTAGTAACCATTTCCAGGGAGATTTGCAAGAGAACAAAACACCGTAACACTAGGAGCATAAACCTAAAAGGAATAGGGAGTGAGAATTGCAGCTTTCATTTCTTTTAAAGAACAAGTTTCTGGACCTCATGATCCATGCTCTAGTTGTTATAGCTGGACAAATTCCTGACATTGTCCCTGAATACAAAGGAAGCTGCCTGTTGTTGCTCAGGGTGTTTTTTCCTTTTTCTTGGCATCAAATTTGGAAGGTGGATTAAGAATGGGGAGGGGGAGGAAAATGAAGATGAGGGTAGCAAAGGAACAGGCCAGGGCTGTAAGAGGCCTGCACTCTCGGTAGGTGCTCTGGGCTTGTTTTCTTCCTCCCCCTTTGCTCCTTTCTTCATCTTCTGCTGGGGAGGCAAAAGAAAGTTGCCCAACAGGTTCCAACACCAAGTCCACTCTTCATATCCTCCTCATATCCTTGGGAGAGAAAATAAATATGAAGTCATTTCTGTGGTGAACTCTAGTGAAGAGAGAAAAGAGTCAATGTAAGATAGTAGTAAGATAGCGAGGGACGCGGGTGGCACTGTGGGTTAAACCACAGAGCCTAGGACTTGCTGAGCAGAAGGTCGGTGGTTCAAATCCCCGCGACGGGGTGAGCTCCCGTTGCTCAGTCCCTGCTCCTGCCAACCTAGCAGTTCGAAAGCACGAAGTGCAAGTAGATAAATAGGTACCGCTCCGGCGGGAAGGTAAACGGCATTTCCGTGCACTGCTCTGGTTCGCCAGAAGCGGCTTAGTCATGCTGGCCACATGAGCCGGAAGCCGTATGCCGGCTCCCTCGGCCAATAAAGCGAGATGAGCGCCGCAACCCCAGAGTCGGCCACGACTGGACCTAATGGTCAGGGGTCCCTTTACCTTTACCTTTAAGATAGTAGTGCAGAGCTTGAGCCAGACATCCCAGATTTGAATCTCACCTACCAACTACTAACTCACAAAAGCAAGCCGCTCTCTTCCACCACAGCACCCCTGCTCTTTCTGCAAGGCAGGGATCACAACACCGGCCTGCCTGGCAGGGCTGATGTAAGGAATTATTTATTATATATACATATTGTTACATTTATACCCCACCTTTCCCCCAAGATGCTCAAGGTGACTTAGACGGTTCTTCTCATCTCTATATTTTATCCTTACAAATGGTTGTAAGTTACAACAATCTACAAGGTAGGTTAGGCTGAGAGACTGTGACTGGCCGAAGGTCACCCAGTGAGTTTTACAGCTGAGTGAGGATTTGAACTCTGGTCTCCCGAGTTGTAGTCCAGCACTCTAACCCCTACACTACACTGGCTCTCAAAATTCACTGGATCCCCATTGGGGAATCAAGCCCAAGTCTCTCATGTGACAGGCAGATACTTACCACTGTATGAATGAGGAAATTATGAGAAAATGTATACAAAGCACTTTTGAGACTAAGCATTATAAGGTGCTATTAAGAACCACACTGTCCATAGAGGAGGCTGTTTGCACACAGCAAGTACAAGAATGATAGCCTTTCTTCCCCACCCCTTCTCAATTGCCTCTGAATTTACAAGTGTGCATCTTGTTATGGCTGGTAGCCACCGACAGACATTGCCTCCGTGTATTTTTATATATTCTCTACTTTAAAAGAAGGGCAGTGGCCTTTTCAGCATCTTGTGGCAATGAGTTCTACCGGTTTATGATGCAAAGGGAAAAGAAAAATGCATGCCTTCTTTTACTTATCATCAACCGGCAACTTATCAATTGGGACTTTGCTTCTTGAGTGTCAGAGGCTTCTGTCTCTGCATGGGCAACCCGGATTTGGGGGCAACATTTAGAACTCTCAGTTGTCTCATCCACACTTTTACTGGAGTTGTATTTTAATTGTATTGCATACTGATTAATTCCCCAGGGTCCAATAATTTTTCTTGTGATTCTGCAGCTGTTCCTTGCAAAAATCAGATCTTACCCACCGAATCAGATCTTACCAGATGTGCGGAAAATCCAAAGAGAGCTTTTGCTTAACCAAAGCTTCTGGTTCAGCAGGTAAGATCAGATTTTCCCAAGGCACAACCATGGAACATCAAGAAACGCTCTCAGACCCATGAAGATTAATTGGTGCACAGTATAATCAAAATACGGGTCAAGCAAAAGTGTGAATGAGCCCTCTCTCTCTCTCTCTCAGCTGCGTTACCTTTTTGCTTGGCCAATTTGCGTTCACACATGAGGATGGAGACTGCCTGGCACTGCCCTGAGGCGTCTGTTCCGCAAAGCCAAGTCTGTCACAAGGAATGCCAATTAGTGCCAATTAGGGTGGTAGATTCTGTCAGGTGGACATTTGCCCACTAGGAACTGGATGGCAACCAACTGCTCAGACTTCCCTGCCGGCCGGCCAACTGCCATTCAAACAGATGGCTACAACTCATGGGCACTGCAAGGCCAGGCTGGAGAAAAATGGAGGTGAAAGGCTGGGCCCTCTTCCCTACAGCCCCCCACAGCCCTCCACAGCTGTCATAATTTATAAAGATTGTTCAATTTAGGCGAGCCCTGTCTACAGAATAATTGGTCTTTGGCTATGGGAGTCCAGCAAATTGTAAACAATGTTCCTTCGGTGGGCCACAGTGCTTGTTTAAATGGTGGTTAATGGCTGGTGGCTACTAGATACAAGCGTCTGAAGAAAGCGCCCTGGCAGAGATAGAAGTCTCTGGGTTTTTTTCCAGCTGGCTGGGAAGAAGGAACCCTGAGAGGCTTCAAGGGCACACAATTTGCTTTGGGGGGAATTGATGTGGTTGTAGAGACTAGCCCTGTTTGTGTGTGTGTGTGTGTGTGTGTGTGCGTGCCTGCCTGCCTGCCCACACACTACAAACACTGCTCAACATTTATGTGTTGTTTTCTTTCAGTTAAGTTTTGTTATGACTCAACTACTCACACTTACAAGGAAACTGGCTTCGTAAGAAGTGCCCCCTGGTAGCATTAAGATAAATCCAACAGTGAAAATAAACTTTGATGGATGTAACGATGGATTACTGAATAGTTTCATTAATGTAAAATATGCAGGGATGTATGGTATGCAAAATGGACCACAGAAAGAGAAGAAGGGAAGTAATTGATTTAAGGTTGTTTAAATGAATATATATATCATCAGTATGCGGATGATACCCAGCTCTACCTCTCTTTTAAATCAGAACCAGTGAAGGCGGTGAAGGTCCTGTGTGAGTGTCTGGAGGCGGTTGGAGGATGGATGGCAGCTAACAGATTGAGGTTGAATCCTGACAAGACAGAAGTACTGTTTTTGGGGGACAGGAGGCAGGCAGGTGTGGAGGATTCCCTGGTCCTGAATGGGGTAACCGTGCCCCTGAAGGACCAGGTGCGCAGCCTGGGAGTCATTTTGGACTCACAGCTGTCCATGGAGGCACAGGTCAAATCTGTATCCAGGGCAGCTGTTTACCAGCTCCATCTGGTACGTAGGCTAAGACCCTATCTGCCTGCAGACTGTCTCGCCAGAGTAGTGCATGCTCTGGTTATCTCCCGCTTGGACTATTGCAATGCGATCTACGTGGGGCTACTTTTGAAGGTGACCCGGAAACTACAACTAATCCAGAATGCGGCAGCTAGACTGGTGACTGGGAGCGGCCGCCGAGACCATATAACACCGGTCTTGAAAGACCTACATTGGCTCCCAGTATGTTTCTGAGCACAATTCAAAGTGTTGGTGCTGACCTTTAAAGCCCTAAACGGCCTCGGTCCAGTATATCTGAAGGAGCGTCTCCACCCCCATCGTTCTGCCCGGACACTGAGGTCCAGCTCCGAGGGCCTTCTGGCGGTTCCCTCACTGCGAGAAGCCAAGTACATCACACACACACACACACTGCCCCCTGAAACTGCTCAGGAACTGCATGGATTGGATTCAGGGACATCGCCCCAATTTTATGATAAGAAATGGCATTTGAGTAGATAGGGGTATGTTTTAAATGAATGACAGGTGCCATGCACTGGTGTTATGAAGCTGAATACTGAGATCAGGCCATTGAGCGCTGTCCAATGACACATTGGCAGTGACTCTCCAGGATTTGAGCCTTCCCTATCCCCACTCGGAGATGCCACAGGGATTGAACCTGAGGAACAAAGGCATAGATCCACGGCACTTCCCTGTCTTTGGACATATTGCCTTAAATGATGCCTATTTCTGTGTAGCCCACACTACTAAGTCACCAACATAAACTAGCTTCAATTCATTATTGTTCCCTGTGATGCAGGAAAATCCAATACGAATTTGCACAAGAGGTGGGCAAAGGAGTATTTTCTGGGGAGAAAAGAAACCCCACAAAATGAAAAATTGAATTGTTTTTCGCGGAAGCACTTGCCAAAGATCGAATGCATGATGACCAGGGAAATGGCCAGTGGTGAGTGGTGGCGCCACATCTGCAGCATGTCCCCAACAGACAGTTTGCCGGCCTCTCAGTTTGATGAGACTAAGACTCCTGACCACCCCTGCAGCCCAGATTTAACTAAGTTTAGAGCTGAGGTTTATGGTGTTTTGGGGGTGCTAGGGCGGCTATTTTATTTGTGTGGACACATACCTATAGGCTGTGTACACACTAGACCTTTAAAGCACATCAGAAGCACATTCTTTTCCTCAAAGAATTCTGGACAGTCTCTGGAAATGTTTCAGATGGCAGAATTGCCACTTGCCATTAATTTTCAGCACCGTTTTAATTTGTTCTTGTGGCCCTATTCAATTGTATTTTTGCCCTTTCCTTTTATCCTGTGTTGCATTCATTGTATGATGCCCAGATAATCTGAGTTTATTGGGCATCTAACAGCACACAGAAAGTAAATAAACAAAAAAGCCGTCAACAAGCATCACGGACAGAACCAACCTCACCGCAGCCCAGGGGGTGGCTGCTTCCATTAGGCACAGAGCATGTGCTAAAGGGAGGCCCCATCTGGTATCTTCTATTCCAGCAGGGAGAGCCAGTGCTATAAATACAGAGGCTGCAGCATTGCATGCTGTGACCCTGGGAGTGAGATTGCAGGGAGAGGAGGCGGAAGGAGAAGAGGCCTGATCACACGAGAATGGAGCTAGTGGGCCATCCAAGGCCTGGTGAATGAAGAACAGGGTGGTAATAGCCGTACACTAGGAAGGATTCCCTGTACAGTGGTACCTCGGGTTAAGAACGTTCTGGAGGTCCGTTCTTAACCTGAAACTGTGCTTAACCTGAGGTACCACTTTAGCTAATGGGGCCTCCTGCTGCCACCTCGCCGCCAGGCGATTTCTGTTCTCATCCTGAAGCAAAGTTCTTAACCTGAGGTACTACTTCTGGGTTAGCGGAGTCTGTAACCTGAAGCGTATGTAACCCGAGGTACCACTGTATTTTAAAACATGAGCTTTAGCACTGGAAAATTAGAGCCATGCAGAATAACAGGAATTGAGTGGCTACTTAACAGCATCTAATTCATATGTATAGGTAGAAATGCAGAAATTACTATAATTTCAGTCAGGGGTGAGCAACATCCGTCCCAGGGACCAAATGCTGCTCTCTGAGTCTCTCTCTCTCTCTCTCTCTCTCTCTCTCTCTCTCTCTCTCTCTCTGGCCTTCAGAACTCTCCCCATAACATGCCTCTCACTGACCCAGCTCTTGTCTGGCTGGAATGTATCCTTGAAGTGTGATAAGGGCTTCTTGCAAGCGTGGATGCAGAATGGAGAGGGGGTGGGGGTGAGTGTAAAAACTGTTGACTTTTGTGTGGCAGGGATGTAGCCTACTTAGGCCCATGAGGCAAAGTGAGGTGACCACCTCAGGCAGCAAGATCCACAGTGGCGGCAGATCCAGCCTCCAAGGAATGCATTGTCTGTTGTTGTTGCTGCTGCCCCACCCCCACCCCACCCCATCACAATGACAACTGTGGCACACTCCTGGGAGGCTGGGTTTCTTGTCTCCTCAGCAGCACCCCCCACCCCACCCTCTTGGCGAATAGGAGGTGCTGCTGGTCTCCTCCCGGATGCAGATCTTCACTCATCCCTTCTTTCCTGGCCAGGAAGAGCACATTTTATGGTTCACCTCAGGTGCCAAAATGTATTGAACCTACTGTTCAAAGGTCACCGATCTATCCATTGCTCCACCCATGTTTGTCTCTGGCCCCTACCCCTAAACTGGCATGCACCCCCAGGAGCCTGCACACACGAGAAGACCTTAGTGGTGCACTCATGAGACGTGTGGCTGCTCAGTCTGCTGTCCAGGTACAAATCGTAGATGGGTGACTTCAACTGCTGTCCCTTCTTAGGGCTCTTTAAACTGAATTTGAACAGGCTGGCCTTCAAACTGAGGATTCTCCTCCTCAATAGGACACACAGGCACCCTAATTGTTGTTTTGTCGTGTCCGACTTTTCATGACCCCATGGACCAGAGCACGCCAGGCACTCCTGTCTTCCACTGCCTCCCGCAGTTTGGTCAGACTCATGTTTGTAGCTTCGAGAACACTGTCCAACCATCTTGTCCTCTGTCGTCCCCTTCCTCTTGTGCCCTCAATCTTTCCCAGCATCAGGGTCTTTTCCAGGGAGTCTTCTCTTCTCATGAGGTGGCCAAAGTATTGGAGCCTCAGCTTCACGATCTGTCCTTCCAGTGAGCACTCAGGGCTGATTTCCTTCAGAATGGATACGTTTGATCTTCTCGCAGTCCATGGGACTCTCAAGGCACCCTAAGCAGGCCATCTTTTGAGAGAGCCTTCTAGAGCTCAGGTCCTGCTTTGGGGCTTTCCGTCAGCATCTGGCTGGCTACTTTGAGAAGAGGATGCTAGAGGATGCTAGACAAGGTGGGCCTCTGGTCTGATCCTATAGCCAGGCTCTTCTGATGTCCTTATCCTCTGGGAACATCTCCTTTGCCCATGAAGGCAGGAAGAAGGTTGGTTGTCTGCTAAAAGTGGGCTGGGGGATATGCCGAAAACATTCCTGGTGGGTCCATATGGGGCAACTGTCCCTATTTATCAGGGGCAATCCCTCTTTTCTGGTCTCTGTCTCTGGTAAATCCTATTTCTATTTTGGGGGCAAGCCAAAAGGCAGGCGAAGGTTGTTGTCCCCTAAAGGCACTAGCAGCCATTCCATCAGGCTGCAAAGAAGAGGGAGAGGAAAGAAGCAGAGCAATTCCTGAGAGAACAGCTGCCTTTGCTCCCCGCTCAACTGTTTGTTAGTGGCAGATTCCATCTGGCTATCGGAACTGTTCCATCCCAGTCAGAGGTTGCCAGAAGACTAACTTTAAAAATTGGCGCCTGAGCTTGCTTTTTCCTCCTCCCACCTCCTCCCCCTTTCTTTGTGTGTCATGTGCTTTTGCTGGTGAACCTGAAGGCAGAGACTGTCTCACTACTGATCTTGTCAGCTGCCCTTTGGGCTATAAGCCTTTTGGGCTATAAGCAAACAAACACATTATTAAAATGTTGTTGGTGTGAGTTGTTTCCAGACTTGCCATTCTTCAGCCCTACTCCCAGATCTATAGAAATTAAATACCTGAGTTGCTGAGGGTGATGGAGGAGGATATACCATATTTTTATTTCTAGAACGCATGAACGTAACTGCTCATGCATGGACAATGAATGTGTGGACATTAGAGGCTGCCATTTTACAAGCTTGTGAATCTCTTCAATAGCAGATTGTAAGACAATGATTGCATATCAATAAGCGAATGGATGAAAAAACTTCCTGGTTTTTTAAAAAAATCAGTGTGAGATGAGGCTGTTGCAGAGGCAATGAACAATGCCTGCAGCAGACAACAGGGCCTTCATCAATACGTAATGAAAGGGATCAGGGAAGCAATGGGGCCAGAAATGTGTCCCTGTTTTCATTTATGAAAAGCCAAAGAGTATGAGCATGCAGGAGAGCATCAGTTACACGGAGAGGGAAGACTGGAGAAGAGAGCTCAGATTTACTATATTCAGTTATCGAAATATCTTTCTTGAGATTTATGGAAGGGTGGACTTGAGCTGCTTCCGCATTTGGGGTTAACAATTCGCGATCGCCAAATAGATAATTAACAATTAAATAATGAATCTCTGTCCGGGGCTGATGGATTTTGCTGCCCAAAACATCTGGGGGGAGGCTGTTTCTTTGACAGGTTCCTGCCCCAAGGAGATTACAATCTACTGCCCACCTTTGGGGCAGGAAAAGGATGGGGTAGGGGTAACAGAACAGCAGAGAGGTGGGAGGGAAGGGAGAGGCAGAACGAGCACAGTGAAGTATGTGGAAGCATACCCAAGCAGAAAGCTTCCTTTTTTGCCAATGAAACCTATGCGGGAGAGGTGATTTTTGAGCAAAGCTACGTGCGACTGGAGACTACTATTAATGTATTAATGCAAATTATATGCAAAACCCAGCCCTGGGGAAGAGCTGCCTGCTTTGTCAGTGCGCAAGGAGCATGTTTTCATCCAGGTTTTAACATTCAACTACATTGGTACGTGCTCCAGATGCACCCTTCCCATACTTACTGAACACATGCAAGGGTGGGGGCCAGGGTGGCTGCTATGCGCAGTAACAGGATGTGTGGCCACCCCCAGGCACAGAACATGAACATCACATGGTCACTCCCTCCGCTGTATGTTGCTGGTGTCTTGTGCAGGAGCAGGAACGGGGTGGTCCTCCAAACCTTCCTACCTGGCCCTTGGGACTCATCCCTGCTCTTCACCTGGCAGGAACGTGTCCTGAGAGTCCTAACTCTCACCCCATCGGCACAGCTGTGGCGGCTGAGACTGATGGGAGTTGTAGTCCAACACATCTGGAGGGCACCAGGTTGGTGAAGGCTGCTCTAGTGAAAGTCCTTTCCTCTTACAAATGCCTCCAAGGCCTTTTCTCATCTCCAGACCCGGCAGCTCCAACTTGTGGCAGTGAATTCCATAAGCTCATTATTCTGCCTGGAGTGAAGAAGTAGCTTCTTTGGCAAACAAGGAAATAAAAAATTGGAGCTGTTCCTCTCTCCTCCTCTTCTGTAATGTTTAACCAACAGGACAATTTGCTAGCTCAAAAGAAAATACAGATAACATTGTTGTATCCAGAGGAACAACAGCAAAATGACCCTGCAGGGTGTAGGCTGGAGAGGAACAACACCAAGCATTGTGACTTTAACCCTTAGAGGGCCAGCTTAGAGAAGGGCAGGAGACGCGAAGCAACCTTGTGCTGCCAAATCCAAATACTTTGGAGGTGGCAGTCTGGCCAGCATGTTGGACTTGGACAAAATCCCCACACAGCCATCAAGAGAGCCAGTGTGGAGTATTGGTTAGAGTGTTGAATTAAGACTTGGCAAAGAACAGGGTTCAAATCCCCACTCTGCCAGGAAGCTCACTGGGTGACCTTGGGTCACTCACTCTGTCTCAGCCTAGCCTACCTGCCAGGGTTGTCGTGAGAATAAAAATGGAGAGGAAGAGAAAACCTGTAGGCTACCATGAGCTCCTTGGAGGAGGGGAGGGATAGAAATGCAATCAGTCAATCAAGCTTGTTGGGCAACCTCAAGCCAGCCTTTCTCTTCCAGCCTGACCTAACTTGCATTGAGGTGTGGGGAAGGAGAGCACCCAAGACATTTTGCTGCCTAAAGCAAAGACAGGATGGGCCACACACAAAAGCTGGCTTGCCTGGCCACTAAATTTCACCACAGCACTGTCAGTGGGGCAGCGCCCTAGCTAAGCAGGCATGCCATCCTCTTTGCCACTTCCTGCCTCCCGAGGCAGCTGCCTCACTCTGCCTAATGCCAGGGCTGGCCCTGATATTACCCAGAGCTCCAGGCAGGAAGGGTGAGATTCTGGCTGGGGTGGTGGCAGCGGCCTCATTTAAGTCCACTTATTATGAGCCCTGGAAGGGGGGTGATTACAGCCGCTTCCTTAAAGGACTTTTGAAAAAGATGAGGGATATTCCTGGAGGGGGAGGGGGGAGGAGGAGCAAGACTGCAGCATTTTGGATTTTTTTAGTTCAAATAAAAGGTAGTGAGAGGCAACACAGTAGAAGTTTGTGAAATGATGCACTTTGCAGAGAAAGCAGCTAGAGAAAAACTTTTCTCCCTCTCTCAGAACACCTAGAACTCGAAGACATTCAGTGAAGCTGAACGTTGAAAGATTCAGCATCACCTCAAGAAAGTCCTTCATGCAGCACATAGTTTAACTATGGAACTCACTGCCACAGGACACAGTGATGGCCACCAACTTGAAGGCCTTCAAAAGAGAACTGGACAAATTCATGGAGGAGAAGGCTATCAATGGCTTCTACACATGATGCTCATTCTCTGTCTCCATGGTCAGGAGAAGTAATCTTTCTGAAGATCAGTTGCTGGAAACTACAGGAGGGAGAGCACTCTTACAGGCTACCCATAGGCCTTTGGTTGGGCACTACCAGATCCTGGGAGTGGCAGCCCTCCCCTAGCCATCCCCCCTCAAGAGAGGCTGGCCCATTAGAGGAAATGGGGCACTGCCGCACCAATCCCAGTTTGCCCTCAACCAGCCCCACTCACCTCGCTTCTTTCTTATAACCAGTCAAGGGGTAGCTCTTCCTGCCATGAACCCTGGGGCTCTATCTACTACCATGGAGCTCCCCATCTTCTGCCCTACTGGTCCCAATGGGCACCAGCCGCCACTACTCCCTGAGTCCCCTAAGCTAGACTGCTCTGCACTCCCAGTCCTAGCCTGCTGTCCTTGGGCAGGATGAAGGATGCTGACCCTTCACTAGTGTTGAAGTAATGTTTGATTACCCGTTTGATTACCTGGGGGCACCGTCTTGTCCTTTGCCTCAGGCAGCAAAACAGCATGGGCTGGCCCTGATGGGCACTTTTTACAGTGGACTCCCCCAGAAGCTGGTGGACTCACTGGAGTTTTTAAATTGAGGTTGGATGGCCAGTGTGGTGTAGTGGTTAAGAGCGGTGGACCCATAATCTGGTGAACCGGGTTCGCTTCCCCACTCCTCCACATGCAGCTGCTGGGTGACCTTGGGCCAGTCACGCTTCTCTGAAGTCTCTCAGCCTCACTCACCTCACAGAGTGTTTGTTGTGGGGGAGGAAGGGAAAGGAGATTGCTAGCCGCTTTGAGACTCCTTAGGGTAGTGATAAAGCGGGCTATCAAATCCAAACTCCTCATCTGTTGGAGGTTCTTAATTGTAATTCTTGCATTTGCGGGGGGTGGACTAGATGACCCTTGGGATCCCTTTCCAACTCTGTGATCCTGTGATCCTGGACTAGATGGGCCCTTGGCCTGATCTAGCAGGTTGTTCTTATGCTCTCCAGGGTGGAGAGCGGACATGGGGCAATCTCCCATCACTGTCACAGAAGGCCACTCTCTCTGGCCTTTGGGACTCTGCCTGAAGTACACACCCTCTCAGCAGCCCTGCTCCACACCAGCACTTCTGCCTGGCTGGAATGTGCCCTTGGACTTGGATAACCAAGCCTCTCGCTTGCCTGGAGAGAGGACAGAGAGATGGGAAGGGTGGACTGCATAGTGATTTCTGGCTTTTGGGTGAGATCCACATCCACTCTGCCCACTTTTGCATCTGGCTCTGCCCACCACTAGCCCACAGCCACTGGAGGGAGTGCAGCCCTCGAGATTCCCTTGTAGCCCTGTGACATGCAGAGCCGTTCCAAGTGACTGGCTGTCCAGTTCATGAAGACACACTGGAGAGAAATGAGGTCACTTTGCAAGCTTGGCTGGAGCAGGCTTGCTGTCTGCGAGGGTTGCCACGCCAGGCCACTCCATGCCTCGATTTACACAGGGGCAGAACAATCCTAGCTAAAACAGCGGCCACCACAGCAATAGCCAAGGCAGGCCATGCAACTGGTGTTCAGCCACTGCTAGCACAGAGATGCTCCCAGACCCTTCGGCCTATGGCTTATCTCCTCTAAAAGGCAAGGGGGTGCCATGCAGGCTAGGTCTATGGACACCCCCCACCCCTGAGGAGAGAGGGAGGGAGGAAGAGATACCAGACAAGTCAGAAGAAGGAGGCTGTGCATGCAAGCAGGGATGCGTGTATGTGACAGAATGGGGGCAGAAGGAGACTGCAAAGATAGTTTTGTGCCAGGATATGTGAGCAAGTGCCTGCGAAGGAGGAAGGAGAGAGAGGTAGACCGAATGCATTTATTTAACGCATTTCAGTCCCGCCAGGATGCTCAGGGTAGGTTATCCTCTTGTACAGCCTCCTCCGATGGAGGCTGCTCTGTAAGGGTGATTGGAGTCCTGCCTCGTCAACCTCAGTCTGCTTTCATCCAGCTGCAACCTGCCTGCCTTCTTACCTACAGCCCGTCCATGGGGCTGTCATCCCTGCCTGTCAGCTTCCCCCTCCTTAGCCTCAGTTTGCCCTTGGAGAACTCAGCAGGGAGGAGAACAGGGACAAAACTAGAATTTGTTGGCTCCGCCTCTTCTTGGTTCTGACTCGGCCCATGATTGGGCTCTAGGTCCACCTCCCAGTGGACACCAAAAGCGCTTTGAGGTCAGGTGAAGCTGAGAGAGAGAGAGAGAGAGAGAGAGAGAGAGAGAGAGAGAGAGAGAGGATGTGATTTGCCAACTGAAGTATTCAGAGCAAAGAGTCTTGTTTTTGTGCCTTAATGTCTAACCAAGTTATGATGGCATCATCAGGCTGATGCAGCCCACTTTGCCAGAGACATGAGATTTTCTTGTATACTACAGATTTGGGACCAGGCCTCCCAGTGTTCTCTCCAGTATACCGCTCTGTCTGTAAGTACTGGCCATATGTCCAATAGTTTTACATCTGATCTTCTGGTAGGTAACAAGTTCTGCTTAAAACCTGTAAACCTGAAGGTCAAACTTCGCCCCAGCCTGCCTTTCTTCTTTCTTTCTTTTTTTAATGCAATCAAACAAACCAACAAGCCATAGTACATTACACACAATACAAATCAGACATCAATAACGTGAAGAAAAGGAAAAGGGAAATTGAGAAACATGTCACCACTCAGTGAAACGACATGCAAAACTACAGGACGTTCCCTGTATGCTCTGCAATGGCCTAGGATAAATACAATCCACATTCAAAGATCTATTATATTAAGGAAAGCACACTGGAGGCAATCTGCCTAGAATTAAGACATCAGACCCCACGAAAAAGAGAAATGGTTGGGGTTCCTCTGTGGTGTTGCTTCTATCTGTCTTTAAGTAAACCAGCTTTTCTTAACTTGGTGCTCTCAATATGTATTGGACTACAAATCCCATCAACCCCAGTCCAAAACACCGGACTGAGAAAAGCTGGTTTGTCTAAAGAGAGAGAAAGAGAGTGCAGAAGGGATGGGTTACAGAGAAGAGAGGAAGAGTTTGGCTCACATGTCCACACAGGAGGGAAGGAATTTGCAACTGGACACATGTGTGACTGTGTGCGAGCCCAGGCAAGCAGAGAGGGACTGTGCCCCAGTGTGTGAGTGGGTGTGCAAGAGAGGCTGCGTGGGTGAGTGACCCTCCTAGGCTGAAGCCTGCATTTCATGCATTTTTCAGAAGAACAAGGTCAGTGGGTCACTCAAGCGCTGGAGGGTTTTCTCCAGCTCAGCTGCTTCGCTGCCAAAGCTGCTGGAAGCCGCAGGCTCCTCTTCCACCAGTGGATGGACGGAGGCAGGGATGGAGGAAGAGAGGGGTGAGGGGGGCTGGCATCACCCACACAGCCAGGGCGACAGGAATGCCAGCTGGCATTGCCCTCACACAGACACAGTCCGGTTAGCTGCAGAAAAACTCCTGCATCTCTCTGCTCACCCAGCTGACCAGGCCTTGGTGTCAGCTGGGGCTTGGAGCCTCTTTTCAATTACAGGCCTGCACCATGGGAAGGAGTGAAAATTATATAGAAGGGTGTCTCTGGGCAAATGCAGAGTGTCCTCTCCTTGGAGCTGCCAGCCTTCACAAATCCGGGATTAGGGGGAACAGCTTCCTGCCCAAGCCTATCCCTCTACCCTCACATTTGTAAAACTAATGGCTGACTGATCATAGGTCTTGAACGTTACAACCAAAGCAGTAAATATGGGTGGTCAGGAGCCAGCTCATGCATTTAGCCTTTCAATAAGGTCACAAAACTGATTGGGTGCAGACCCAGATCATGGGGCCCGGCTGTGAGTACCCGCCAATCCCAGCGAATGGAAGTGATGTGTGAGTTAAGTCAAGTCGAGTGTCCTACATGCATAAGTGCATGACCATTTCACATGTTTTCCTGAGGGCAGAAAAGGTAGACAGGGACATATGCGGACAGAAACGTTGGGCTTGCATATTCATTACGTTAATTAGTGTGCAGGACTCCGGGGAGAGGGTGCTGCTTAGATTTTACACCTGAGGCGCGCAGGTGCAGAGCAGTCACAATGAAAAATGGACTGGATGCACAACCTGGGAAAGGTGTCATATTTTCCATCATGCTTTCGGTCAAGGGATACAGTGTGTAGACCACATGTGACAGATTCAAAACATTTGCTAAACGGGAAAGTGTATTGCAATAGCTTAAAGACCCAACAGAGTTATTATAGCATACAGTAATGGTCTAAATCACATGACAGGAGTTACAGGTAGATCTGTATGAACATATAAAGATACACACACAAGAGCAGACAGGCATTATAAACAGTGAGGCCAGAAGGAAATGAACAGCAGAAAGTTCTACAGGGAGTGTAAATTTGGTAAATTGAGTCTCTGTGTTCAGAGGAAGTCTTCCTCTGAGTGACTGATGCTGGACAAGAAGAGAAGGCTGTTTCCTTCTTAGGTGGGTCACTGGTCTGATCCAACAGGCTCTTCTTATGTTATTACATTCCTGTTCAGCTTTTGGGTTTCTCAGTGACATCTGATTGGCTACGGATGGAAACATACTGCGGAACAAGATGGGTGCTTGGTCTCATCCTGCAAGGATTTTATTTTTTCTGATCTTTAAACTAGTGCAGGCTTTCCCCAACCTGGTGCCCTCCAGATGTTTTGAACCACACCACTCATCAGCTCCAGCCAGCGCAGCTGATGACAGTCTCAGTCCAAAGCATCTGGGGCGGAGGGGGGTGGGAACAGGCTGGGGAAGGATTGCAGCTAATGTGTAGCTGTGGTGCAAAAACTCAGACTCATCCAAAGTGGGAAGACTAATTTCCCACCAAGCTTCAACAAAAGAGCTTCAGCCAGCTTAGATGAGCTTTAACATAATTTTCGACCAACTGAAACTTTTCGCTTTTTCATTAGAAATGCAAACAATCTTGCAGAGAAGTGTTACCATTTTAAACAGCTAGCCTGAAGCAGGAACCCCCTCAAAGGAAAAGAAAGAAGTCTCCAGCCTCTGCTTCATTCTTTTCCTCATTCTCCAAATTCCTCTGTGTAAATCTGTCACAAACAATAGTAGAACTTGAAAGCTTTGTTATCACCTCATTCACTTCTCAGACCAATGAGGGCCTGTGCATTGCCATGGTACTCTAGCAGATTACATCATTGCTCCTGCTCAGAAAAAGTCTCAAAGGTGCAAACTCCTAAGTCCCCACTCTGCTACACTCCTGGGCACCCTGAATCAGTGCAACACCCCCTGCCCCCCCAAAAAGGAGCCAACTGGAAGCAGCTTTATCTTAGATCCAGATGATCGTTTTTCAGAGACCCAAAGGCAACAAGTTAGATATGATTTTCAAACTGATTTTCAGAAAACCCCTGAGCTTCTCTAAAGCTGAGAATCTATTGTTCAGTAGGGTTCAGACCCCTGGGCTCTCACTTGTGGGGTGCCTCAGGGTTCTGTCCTCTCCCCCATGCTTTTCAACATCTACATGCGGCCGCTGGGAGAGATCATCAGGAGGTTTGGGCTGGGTGTTCATCAGTATGCGGATGATACCCAGCTCTACCTCTCTTTTAAATCAGAACCAGTGAAGGCGGTGAAGGTCCTGTGTGAGTGTCTGGAGGCGGTTGGAGGATGGATGGCGGCTAACAGATTGAGGTTGAATCCTGACAAGACAGAAGTACTGTTTTTGGGGGACAGGAGGCGGGCAGGTGTGGAGGATTCCCTGGTCCTGAATGGGGTAACTGTGCCCCTGAAGGACCAGGTGCGCAGCCTGGGAGTCATTTTGGACTCACAGCTGTCCATGGAGGCACAGGTCAAATCTGTGTCCAGGGCAGCTGTTTACCAGCTCCATCTGGTACGTAGGCTGAGACCCTATCTGCCTGCGGACTGTCTCGCCAGAGTGGTGCATGCTCTGGTTATCTCCCGCTTGGACTACTGCAATGCACTCTACGTGGGGCTACCTTTGAAGGTGACTCGGAAACTACAACTAATCCAGAATGCGGCAGCTAGACTGGTGACTGGGAGTGGCCGCCGAGACCATATAACACCGGTCTTGAAAGACCTGCATTGGCTCCCAGTACGTTTCCGAGCACAATTCAAAGTGTTGGTGCTGACCTTTAAAGCCCTAAATGGCCTCGGTCCAGTATACCTGAAGGAGCGTCTCCACCCCCATCATTCTGCCCGGACGCTGAGGTCCAGTGCCGAGGGCCTTCTGGTGGTTCCCTCATTGCGAGAAGCAAAGCTACAGGGAACCAGGCAGAGGGCCTTCTCGGTAGTGGCGCCCGCCCTGTGGAACGCCCTTCCAGCAGATGTCAAAGCGATAAACAACTACTTGACATTCAGGAGACATCTTAAGGCAGCCCTGTTCAGGGAAGTTTTTAACGTGTGATATTTTATTGTATTTTTGGTTTTTATGGAAGCCGCCCAGAGTGGCTGGGGAGGCCCAGCCAGATGGGCGGGGTATAAATAATAAATTATTATTATAATTATTATTATCCTCGATGAAAAACAAACCTTCCTGGATGACAGCTGGTCCATCACTACCAATCTCTTTCAGTTCAAATAGAGGGTCCACTCCATCTCCAGAGGCTTAGCCAGCGCCTGTGGGAACTGGCTGTGTACCCCAGAACCCACCTCCAAGTCCTTGGCAATGGACAGCTCCATGGCTCAGCAACTCAATGGGAGTGCCATGGAAGTTGTTGTTGTTTAGTCGTTTAGTCATATCTGACTCTCTGTGACCCCATGGACCAGAGCACGCCAGGCACTTCTGTCTTCCACTGCCTCCCGCAGTTTGGTCAAACTCATGCTGGTAGCTTCTAGAACACTGTCCAACCATCACGTCCTCTGTCGTCCCCTTCTCCTTGCGCCCTCCATCTTTCCCAACATCAGGGTCTTTTCCATGGAAGTAGGAAGTATTAAAGCCCTGTGGGGGCTTCTCCCAAACTATCACAACTTGGAAGTGGGATTCAATCACATGCTGCAAAATTCAAGTTTCACAAGTGTAATTGATTGGGAGATGATGCAAGACAAATGCCCATTAAATGGCCACTGTAGTCGACCAATCACGATGCATGCTCAAACTGCCTCTCACCTGGAAGTGCCCTGGGATGTCACCTCTGAGCTGTGTCCAATATTAGTCCTACTCAAGAGTAGACACACTTTCTTGCTTCACCAAGCATGTAGCTTGTAACATGCAGTTTTAGCACGTAGAATAGTTATGGAATTGCTGGTTTTATTTATGCATGGATAACGTTTTATGTCAACTCGCTTTTAATGTTTGCTTTCATTGGTATTTTTAAATGGGTATTTCTAGATGGTTCTTTGCGCGCTGCTTAAGATGTTTTCTGCTGAGTAAATGGTATTTAAATTTGGTTTTCTTTTTTAAATGAAATTAAGGAGCATGAATGGCGTAAGTCCATTCATTTCAATGGACTTAGTTGGCCCTTTATCTTAGTGAGAGTGTGCACACTCCTTCATCCGACGGTCAGGATGTGGTCTCTGAGCAAACAGGTTTGGCAGGTTTTCAAACCTAGACCGAAGCAGCTGGTCCTGAGAGTTGTGTGGCTCAGGCACCAGCCTTGCCAGCCCTGTCTCCACCCTTCTGCTCTTGGCTCAGTCAGGCAGCCTTTCCTCGGCAAAGGCCTGAGGTGGTGGAGGAGGAGGAGCTGCAGCAGCAGATGAAAGAGGGCCGCAGGTTAAAAGTTAGCTCAGCAGACAATGTGGCGCTGGCCTGGCAGCC
The DNA here is from genome assembly GCF_964188305.1 of Podarcis bocagei. Lineage (NCBI taxonomy): Eukaryota > Metazoa > Chordata > Lepidosauria > Squamata > Lacertidae > Podarcis > Podarcis bocagei. Next base: position 34,096,579 of record NC_138132.1, read on the forward strand.
TGTGCTCCCCCAACATTTGAGCAAACAAGCCAGACCTTTACGTTTCTGATAAAAGGAACAAACAGCCCTGCTCAGCAAGAAGTCGGAGTGGCCCTGAAGGCCTTTATCCCTATCTTCCTCCTCCTCCTCCTCCTCCTGGCTACACAGTAGCCCTCCTTTCTGAACCATTTGGAGCAAAGAGGGCCAGCGAGCCTCTCTCTCCTGCTGGCACAGAAGCACCGCTGCTTCTGCTCCGCCGTCTTCCTGCGCATTCTTCAGCTCCGCTACAACCAGCACGTACACATATTTCTGGCATGTGCTTCTGCAAAGCACGTCAACAGCCGAAGCAGCCATGCATGTCAAACTATACAAACAGGGGACGCATATGCTCAGGCGCATGAGATTGGTGGGGGATTATTTCAGCCTTCTCGTATGTGGGTTGGTGCTCCTGCAATCCCTTCTGTGGTCCTTGCTGGTCGGGCACAGGACTGGGTTTCTGTCCACACTGCGTACAGAACGGACGCGGTGAAGCAGACTTCTGTGCTCGTGTGCGGCAATATCCATTTCCATGGGAAGATGCTCTGTTGATGCTTCAGCTGTCATCTAGGGCAGATGCAGGTTTAAAGCAGCCTTAAGATGTGAAGGTGTGAGTGGACAATCTTTGGTTTTGAGCTATGAAATCATGGGGTGGCCTTAAGGCAGGCCATTAGCATTACCTCCATTTCTCACCTGCAATATGGGGACGATAAGACTGCCTGCCTTATCAGACTGTTGTACGGCTCATTTAGATGGTATTCCTTTGGCCCTGTCTTCATACTCCGAGGAAGTGTGCAACAAGGAGAAAGTAGATAGACAAACCTAGCAATCATACCTGTTCCCAGTGAGACTTCCTAGAAAAATAACCTGGACATCTTCTGAGTGTCCTCTCTCTGGCACAGGAGTGGGGAGGAGGGTGAGGAAAAGCCCTTTGCAGGTGATCAATTCATATCTCCAGGGGTGATGGAAAGAGGAGCAAGAGGGTGGCCCACCCACCATTGGCTTGAACCCCGTCCACTGCAGTCCTGTGAACCCAAACAGATCACCTCTAAGGAAATGTGGTCTTTAATCAAAAGAAGGATCCCCACTAACAGCTCTAAGGAAACCAGCTGTTTGTTTAAGGCTGGTGAGTTGCGCCCCATCTTGATCATTCTTGATCACAATCTTCTGTTCTGACAGCCTTAATGGTGCCCAAAGCTTCAATCCACAACACCCTATCAAAGTGCGCTCTCTCTCTCTCTCTCTCTCTCTCTCTCTCTCTCTCTCTCTCTCTTTCTCCCTCCCTGTCTTTTCCCTTCCTGATCCTCTTCTTCCTTTTGGCATCCATGATCAGCAGCTGTTGCCATGGCTACATACATGCACGTTGTCTGGGCAAAGATGCCTCCGTCACTGAAGTTTGCACAGTGGACTGGGGATGGCAGGAGAGTGTGTGTAAGCAAAAAGATGGGAATTTGTGCTTTGGCCTTGGGATTTACCAACAGGCCCTATGGTAGGGTTTCTGTATGAAACTTGAGCCCCATCTGACCATCCTCACCGTGGGACTACATTTACCCAATGCTTTTCCAGCTGCACTGGCTCCCGGTGGAGTACAGCATCAGGTTTAAGGTGCTGGGTTTGACCTTTAAAGCCCTTTGCGGCCTAGGACCCTCGTATCTACAGGACCGCCTCTCCTGGTATGCCCAGTGGAGGACCTTAAGGTCCATAAACAGCAACACTCTAGAGGTCCCGGGCCCTAAGGAAGTCAGATTAGCCTCAACCAGGGCCAGGGCCTTTTCAGCACTGGCTCCGGCCTGGTGGAACGCTCTGTCTCATGAGACTAGGGCCCTGCGGGATCTGATTTCTTTCTGCAGGGTCCGTAAGCCAGAGTTGTTCCGCCTGGCCTTTGGCTTGGAATCAGCCTGATCCCCTCCCCCACCTTCCTTTTCCTTCTGTGATAGAACCCCTATTTGGGGACTTCCCTGGCTTTTTTCTGGCCCACGTAGGACCAGTCTGGATAGTTGGCCTTGGTGAAGATTTGACGTTTTCTCCCCCAAACAGTTTTTGATCTGGGCTTCCACTGAAATGAGGCTGCATTTTAAGTTGTATTTTAATCCTGTTTTTAAGTTGTATTTTAATCAATTGTTTTTATACCTGATATTAGCCGCCCTGAGCCTGGTCTTGGCTGGGGAGGGCGGGGTATAAATAAATATTTTTATTATTATCCATCTGCCCCAGACTCTGGCTCTGTTTGGCTTATCTCAACCAGAAGTAGATTCTGAGTAACAGATTAGATCCCACAGATTAGATCCCACAAGCCTGAAGTCTTCTTTCCCCTGTCTACGCCACAGTGGGTTGTTGCTGTTTTCAGTTCCTTGTGAAAGGTTCCTTTTGCCCTTCAGAAAGTTATCTTTAGTGAAAAGCGTAATGACATCAGACATTTCCATCGCCCAAAAAAGAGCAGAGTTAATGTTATCTTCAAGATGAATGGGTGGGAGGAGGCACCCACAGAAGGGCAAGGACTGTGTTGAGAAAGAGTACCTTTGTTATCGCCAGAAGAAAATCTAACCTCATCATGCCTTCAGCAGTAGAAAACAATGAGTTCAACCCCCCAGCCTTAAATACATCACCTGAAGGTGAGTCTTAACAAATTAAATTGGACATCACACCTCATTATGTGTTCCGGAACAGAGGGTTTGTAAGTGAATCAGTTCAACAATGATCTACTATTCTACTTGCCCCACATTCCTAAAACAGGCCATTTTAAAACCAGCTTAGCTCAGGTTTGCATTTCACAATGCTCTGTGGTAGTAAAGCTGGCTCACTTTCTAACCTGTTTAAAAGAGTTTATCATCACACACTGAACATGGGGCCGAGATAGGAGCAAGGAAGAGTGTCTTCTGTAAGAACATAAGAAGAGCCCTGTGGCTGAATCTGGCCAGAGGCCCATCTTCTCCAGTATCCTGTTCTCCCAGTTGCCAACCAGATGCCCTAGTGGGAAGCTCACAAGCAGGACCTGAGTGCACCAGCACTCGTCCCCCAGTTCATGGTATTCTGGTATTCAGTGGCATAGTGTGGATTCTGTTGTCTCCAGTTGGTCTGACTAAGGCAGCTTCCTCTGTTCTTTGAGTCCATTCAGAGTGAGATTTGAACTGTGGACTTCTCGTCTCAGAGTTGAACCCCTTCATGAATCAAGACGCAGATCTGGATGACCTTGAGCACCTGACCAGGCGCGGAGGAGCTGTCCCGATTCCCCAGAGGCTCCCTTGATTCATCCCAAAGGGGGGCACAGCCACAGAAGTGAGAAGTTGGGTCTCCTGTGGGCATGAGCTACTACGTGTGTTTGCCGGCCGTGTTTCCATGGAGACCTGCACAATGGCCACATTAGTCTCAGATTTGTTTTAAAAGGAGAAGTCTTTTGTGCCACCGATTTGTCCCTAATCGCAGGCTGCTTTGTCCCACTTTGGGGGGTGGGGAAGTAGGGTTGCCTGGGGGCGGGGCTCCAAAAGATATGTTGGTCTTATGTCACGAAGTTGTGTTTTGCTGCTGGAAATGGACGGCTACATTTGGGTCACAGTGGCAAGCGCATTGTGCATAGACAGAAACTAGTCAGTTTCACATATACACCGGTCAGTGACACATATACTAAATAAATAAATTTTGAAAAGATACCAAAATAGCAGAAGATTTACAATGGCAAAGGGAGAAGATGGGTAGAATAGTGAGATGAACAGCCTAGTGTAGGCCACGGATGGGAAGAAGGCAGACCCGGGTCTGTGTGATTTCCAGCAGATCAGCAAGGATTTCTGACTCCCGTTTGTTTAACAGTGGCAACAGCAAAATGAGACCCACTTTCATCCTGCTGAAATGAAGGAGTCTTGGAAGGATTTCTGTGTGGAAGGATGTTCTGCTCCATTCAGTTCTGAGATTCAAAACAAATCCCTGGGCTCAGATTATTTAATTCAAAGTCTTTTACACCAGTCTCCACTTGGTAGATCCCACAAAGCCTGAAGTCTTCCTGCCCCTGGAGTAATGGCACTTTCTGCAATGGTAACTGCAACAACTGATATTGGCTTGAATGCTAATATTATTTATTGTTTTAATTCTATTTTACATATTGTTTTAATTCTATTAGTGTCCAATTACTTTGCAGTGGTTATCATTTCTATGTCTTTGGCTTTTTCTATTTTATCTGTGTTTTTCTATTTTTCTCTGTAAGCTGCCTTGAATCCTGGTCTGGGAAAAAGGCAAAATACAGGCAATGATTGATTATTGCACATCTGAAAGATGTTCAGGCAGACACAGCACCCGACCCAGAAGTGATCAAAAACATCACAAAATATGCGACTAAAAGGGTGTAACGTGGGTGGAATGAGTGTGGGCTGTAACAGGGTGGGGCACACTTATACATGCTCCGCTGACACGCGTGGGGGCCAAAAACAGAAACCCCGTGCGAAATGGTTGTTGACTGTCACTGTATAAATAAATAAATAAATAAATAAATAAATAAATAAATAAATAAATAAATAAAATTATAGTAGAACACAACACACAGTACGTACATTTAAAGCATGCAACCCCCTCCTCAAAGAACCCTGGGAACTGTCATAAAGATGCTGGGAATTGTGGCTTTGCGAGTGATAAACTACAGTTCCCAGAATTTATTGGGGGGGATATTGTATGTATGTAGCCCAACACTTGCACGTACTTTCTGCATTGTTTAGATGCAAACAGTGGAAGAAAGAGCAGTTCAAAGGGGCTTTTTCATGTCTTGCATAAAAATACCCACAACACTCAGGACTGTGATAGTGGATTTCCTGCCATGGGTGGGAGGTTGTACCTAATGTCTTATCCAGGATGATCTGCACACAAAAAGGAAGTTCTGTGCACAGATCACCCTCCTGGATCTCTTAACCTCCACAGTGTCACCTTTCTGCCAATCACTGCTGAAGCCCCACCTTTTCTACAGAGACTTTGGCATGTCCCCCTGGTTTGCCAGATACCCAGCTGCAAAGAAACCCACTGCACATTCGTCCTATTTGTACCCCCATTTCCCTCCCCTCCCACTGGATAGAGAGAGGAGGGTTGGCCCTGTCGTTGGGCAGAGTGGGGCAACTTCCCAGGGGGCAGGTGCTGAGGGATAGTGGAGGCAGCCCCGTGGCTACTGTTGAAGGGCTGATCCCTGTGTGGTACCTGTCCTGTCCTGATTCCCCCATAAGCAGCCTGCAGTGGAGAACCCAATCCTGTTGCCAGGGTTGAGATAAGATTTAACTGCCACTCCAGTTGGCTTCTGCATATGGAATGATGGGGGGGGGGAACCATCTTGTTCTTTGGCTCAGGCAGTAAAATTTGTTTGGAGAGGCTGGGCGTCAGTGAGCAAGTTATTATCTCCAAGCAGGTGTTGGTGCTGCTGTCTTACCTGCAAAAATAGCTAATGTGGGAGAATGGGACTCACGAGGACTGGGATTGGTCCCCGGTGGTTGGGAAAGGAGTGTTTGCTGCTAACCATGGTTCCCACGTGACACTGTTCATGAGAGCAGACTGTGTATCATAGGCCCCCCAAGTCCCTTCATTTTCAGAGTTTAATCTGGCAGCTGTAGACCTCTCATGCCCTGGCAATGAGCCTTTCGGTTTCACTTTTAAAAAGGGAATTTTTTTATTTCCTTGAAAGCAATGAGACTCTGGGAAAAGGCGTTTCTGTTGGAAAGTTATGAACAACCCAAGCTCTCTTGCTTTTTTTTTATTTATCTGAGCATGTAAAAACATAGCATTAATCCAATGGTTTGTTTTTAATTTTTAGAAGAGATACTGGAGCTCAAGTCCCACCTCTTTCTCTTTGAACGGGGGTTATTCTTGAGTGAGGAGAACGTACTCTGCATAGGCTCTTGAGTGACAGAAGAATACACTCTGCATGTGTCAGTGGCACTCTTCTCTCATTTCAATTAAAAATTACAATTTCCATGTTCCACAGCTAAGCCCTCACAATCAAAAGGCCTGCAGTGTAGCTTGGACACCAGTTACTGGGTAGCCAAAAGTAAAACCTGCTGGGATTAAGAGAGGTGGTCGAGATTTTTCTGGTCTGAGAAGCAACAGTGGGAAGGTTAACAGCTTTGACACTTAAGGCCTGCTAATTGGGCTTTAAAGTTAACAGCCCATTACAAGTGTGTTGGGGGGGGGCAAGGGGAGGGTCTGGGAGTGTTGTTTCAGCTGGTTTGGCTAAGAGCCAGAAAAAGACAAGCGCTGGTGAGGTCTGCCTTGTGGCCTTTGGGTTTTCTCTACCAGAAGTGAAAGGGAGAAAACAAACACTCAGAGCAAGAGGACTCTGAACTGGATCTGCATCCTAGCCTGCAGGCACTAAAATCTATAGGAATCCCTTGCTGGGATTGCCAACTTTCGACAGACCCCTGTGCTTTCAGCACCTGGTATAAATATGAAGCCCGGTGAAGCAAAAGGATGTGCCCGCCACCTGTAACGTCAACACATCAGCACAGTGCCCACATCTCATGCTGCAGATGGGGGCAAGGCAACTTGCTCCAAATGTGGTCTCACTTAAAGAGGGCTTCTCTCCACCCTGATTTGTGCAGATCAAGCTGTGATTAAAGGTAACAGAGCAGGTCAGAGCCCTGTATTTCAGGTCCATTGGGATGTCTCGCTTACAGGCACAAATCTAGTTGGTCTGATCACATCCCTGTCAAATTTTGTAAACCACCTTGAGGGTTTTTTAATAACCAGGCAGTGCACACATTTCTGAAATAAAACATAAATAAAATAAATATATTTAGATGCAATTAAATTAGAGCGGCCAGTTGTGCATTGCCAAAAGCAACATGTAACGAAAAAGGACAAAAGAGGCTACCTATCAGGATTAAAATTGCGTACGGCAATGCATAGATGCAAACTTAGAATTGTAGAGCTGGAAGGAACCATGAGGGTCATCTAGTCCAACCCCTTGCAAAATAGGAATATTTTTGCCCAACACAGGGCTGGAACCTGCAATGCTGAGACTGAGAGTCTCATGCTGTCTCCTGCTATCCTGCAAAAGAAGCAATACATCTTTCCCTAGCAGGGAAAAGGCCTGTGGCCTTGCTGTTCAGGTGCTGTTCACTGTTGCTTAGCACCAACTCCAAGGCCACTGTCCTCCCTCCTTAGGCTTCTTTACCTTTGGAACAGACATCTCTTCAAACAGAGGACTGCTGTCCTCTGACAGCCCCATCAGACTACAGGGCAGTGAAGCAGGGCCCATGGTGGTCACCCTAAATCAAAGATAGATGTTCACCAGCTGACCCATGACATCCTACTGAGCCCTGTGATGAGTCAGCTCCCTTGCCCCCTTCATTAATGCTCTTGCAATGCAGCCACCCCTCCTCTTTGAGTTGAATTGAGTTTCAGAATAAAGCCCCACAACAGAAGGAAGGAAGGAAGGGCAGCATGCAAAGCTCCTTTCTTCGTTGGAATTTTCAACATGACAGGATTAAAACAACAAATTGTGGAGAGAGAAAAAGAAAACACAACAACCCCCCACCCCCGGCTGTGCTTGCATTAAGTAATACAGAACATGGTAAACTTTACCTGGGAATGAGAATAAAAGCAGAATATGTGTGAAGCACCATGGATTAAGATGCATCAAAAGAATTAACTGAAGTCAAGGAATTCCTCCAAAAGGAAAGGTGGCAGTAAAAGCGATGGGTCGTTAAGATTCATATCAGGAATAAACTGGTGCCACACTGCTGAAAATGGACCTTTAGATGCTGGCAGCCATTTTAGGAGGTTTGCCCGGAAGAACCAAACCTGCCCTGTAGCCCTTCCAGCTACCCAGAGTCCGGCCACCTCACCTTGCCCTCTCCGTGGATAAGGGCCTTTGTCCCTGTGTCACTGCCTTGCCTCCCCTCTCCCCCCAATCCTCCATTCTCTGCACAGACCATCCCTAGTCTCTCTCTCCCCCCCCCCCAACTTGGGGCCGTCAGATGTTGCTGAAAAGGAACAATGAGAAGTATTGTCCCTGCTGGCTGACAGGCTTCGAACCCCACCAGCACAAACAAAAAGACACATTGACTCAGGAGGAGAAAGGGTCCCATAGATTGCAGTCTCCTTTGGGGGGGGGGTCAGAGAACCGCCTGGTGTGCCAAAGGGGACATCATAGAATTACTCTTCCCAACCACCACAGCCACAGGCTCTCTGTGGTCAGATGCTGGGAACTCTCCTCCAGGATAAAAAGTCCCCAGGCTGGGGTTGAAGGGGACCTGTAGCATGGCTTAATTTGAGCTTGGCCTTGTAAGGTCGTTTCAGTGCCAGGGTTTGGATCTGGAACGCATGAAGTGGTTTTTACAAAAACAGGGTGTGCCTCTGAACATGTGCAGAGTGCCTTTACCGTACCACAGACAACCTACCTTCATTAAGCTTTAAAAGGAAGGGATTCTAAGGAAGGGTAAAATTCCAGGGAAGGATAAGGCCTGTCCCAACACACACACTCTCACACTCCATTGTAGCCAATTTTCTTTGGCCAGAGAATCGCAAGTCAGTCACAAAGATGGAGTCATTGCCACCCTCATGTGTGCTATGGTACATATGCAGGCTTCTGATGCCGGGGTGCTGTTCTACATCTAGTTTTCTGAGCAAGCAAGTTTGTGAAAGAACTCAGGTGTATCCTTATTTATAATTTGTTGGTTGGTGCATTTTTATCCTACCTTTCCTCCAAGGAGCTTGAGACGCTATACATAGTCCTCTTCCTCCCCATTTTATCTTAACAACAACCTTGTGAGGTAGGTCAGGCGAAGAGGCTGTGACTGGCCCAAGGTCACCCAGTGAGCTGAATGGCCAAGAGCAGAGGGGATTTGAACCCTGGTCCCCCAGGTCCTAGTCCAACACTCTAACCACTACACCACACTGGCTCTTTAATTCTAACGACAGCTGGGTCCACATTACTGGCTTAAAATGCAATGGCATCTCCCCACCCCACCCCCGTTTTCAAATTGCATTTGCACACCATTGTACACATTAGTACAGTCGCACGTGCTTCCACGTTGCCTCCATCTGTCCGCACCGGTGGGCAGAGAAGGGGCATGGATGTCTAAAGCTGGGTTGGAGCGAAAGGCATCAAAATGGAGCATTTCCCAAGTACGACAGGATGGGTGCAGATTGTGGCTAACATCATGTGTGGACACGGCTTTACAAACTGGTCGTGGGAATCCACTGCATGCAGAGTAAATGGGAGTGCACACAGGCTATTAGCTGTTGTTGTTGTTGTTAAAACTGTATACCGCCCTTTATCTGAAGATCACTGAACAGTTCACAACATAAAAATGCAAAATGAGAATATAAGATGCATAATAAACAAACAAACAAACAAACCAATAACATATACTGTATGTCTTCTGCTCTGGCTCTATCTGATAGACCTTGGGCAATCTAGTAAAAAAGACAGTCTGTCCATGGCTGTTCCAGTACACAGTCCTGGTTCACACTCGGTAGCACTGAAGCCCAGCAAGGCTACGCCTGAACTTGCCTTTCCTATATCGCATCCCAGAATCCTCAGTAACATGCTAGCGCAACTGTGCACACGCGCATCGCCGCAAACCCAGAAGTGGAACGAGAAACGGCGCAAACAGCCCTAAAAGAGCACAAAATAGGCAAACACGGTGTGAAAACGGCACCTAGCAATCCCACGGCCCTTTGCAAGTGCAATCCCAGGAGCCTTTGCACGGACCTTTGAGGCCTGTGGAGAATTAGAGTTTCAGCAAGGAGGTTAGGAGGGAGCAATTGCGGTGGAGTTTGGTGGTTTGGATTTTCCCCCATGAGGTTTAGAGGGTGTTTGAGGGCTTTTTCGATTGTGTTCCCAATTTCACTTAAACACACGGTGTCTCGGAACATAAGTCCCGCCTCAATGGGGAGTTGCCTGTATTTGCTCACCTATACTTTGGGTTTGAAACTATATATGGGAATGAGACTGACTTGGTATATGAAGCCACCAGGACCTTCTCCAGAGGGTGGCCATTTGATGGGGCGCTGAGGCCAGCAAAGGGCTCACTTTGACAACATCACCACCATGTTCCCTTTGCATGGAACGTCAGAGGTTGCAATTTCTGGGATTGCACATCTCACTTCTCCAGCCAGTGTGGTGTAGTGGTTAAGAGCGGTAGACTAGTAATCTGGTGGACCGGGTTCGCATCTCCACTCCTCCACATGCAGCTGCTGGGTGACCTTGGGCCAGTCACGCTTCTCTGAAGTCTCTCAGCCTCACTCACCTCACAGAGTGTTTGTTGTGGGGGAGGAAGGGAAAGGAGAATGTTAGCCGCTTTGAGACTCCTTCGGGTAGTGATAAAGCGGGATATCAAATCCAAACTCCTCCTCCTCCTCCTCCTCTTCTTCTTCTTCTTCTTCCAAGGTCGGGGTGTCACGTCAACATATGGGGAAGATTTCCGGTGTGGGGTATGGCAGGGACTGGAGGCTGGAGGCCTCCCCTCATTATAACCAGAGCCCTGAGAGGGCAGTGACCAAGGAACCGAGAGAGAGAGAGAGAGAGAGAGAGAGAGAGAGAGAGAGAGAGAGAGAGCCCTTGCAACTGCCTGCCAAGTCTCTGGCAGAAAGCAGGCGGGGAAAGCTCTGTTTGGCCTGAAACGTGCTTTTGTTTTCATTATAAACTCCTCTTTTAATGAGGAAGGAGGCCCTGAAAACCAACTCTATCTTCTGTGCAGCTTCTGCCAAAAGCTGACTGGGCAGCAGCGAGGGGCAGGGGAGCGAGTGGCCAAAGGCCAAGAGAGCCCAGCCCGCCCTCGGAGGCTGACCTGCCATCCATCGCCTGCCAGTTGGAAGCTGCATCCTCATCCCCATTCTCTTCCTCTCTCTCTCTCTCTCTCCTGACAAATGCTGGCACTCAGCCTGTTGCCATAATGCAACTCCACTGGCAACACACAGGCGAATGTGGGGCGGGCCGAGGTCTGGCTCAAGCACAGCCTTGCAGCGGGGACAGAGAGATAAGGGGCGTGGGGGAGGGGGAGCTGACCTCCTGGGAGACAAGAGTGAAATAAACCCGTGATTTCTTTGCTGCATAGAAAATGACAAAAGTGCAGTAACAGGTGGACATTCTATGTTTAATAGAACTTTGTTGTGCAGGTCAATTTCTCTCTCTCTCAGTTTAGGATAGTATTCAATGCAAGTCCTACTTAGAGCAGACCCACTTAAGTTAATGGACAAGTGGTGGTGCCTTGAGTAGGACTTAGCTGAATGCAACCCTTACAAAATGCATAAAGAGCTAATGACTTTATTAATAAGCCTTGTTAACAGTCCCCTTTTTATAATGTTCATCACATCGTTAAATGCTACCAGTTAATAATAATAATAATAATAATAATAATAATAATAATAATAATAATAATTTTATTATTTATACCCCACCCATCTGGCTGGGCTTCCCCAGCCACTCTGGACGGCTTCCAAAAATATTAAAATAATGTAATACATCAAACATTAAAAGCTTCCCTAAACAGGGCTGCCTTCAGATGTCCTCTAAAAGTCTGGTAGTTGTTGTTCTCTTTGACATCGGGTGGGAGGGTGTTCCACAGGGAGGGCGCCACTACCGAGAAGACCCTCTGCCTGGTTCCCTGTAACTTGGCTTCTCGCAGTGAGGGAACCGCCAGAAGGCCCTTGGTGCTGGACCTCAGTGTCCGGGTAGAACGATGGGGGTGGAGACGCTCCTTCAGATACACTGGACCGAGGCCGTTTAGGGCTTTAAAGGTCAGCACCAACACTTTGAATTGTGCTCGGAAACGTTCTGGGTGCCAATGTAGGTCTTTCAAGACCAGTGTTATATGGTCTCGGCGGCTGCTCCCAGTCACCAGTCTGGCTGCCGCATTATGTCAAACTGTACTGTCAGGCACTGCTTGCCTTAAAGCAACCTTAGCATCTTATGGACATGCTGCCTGGGAGTTGTAGTCCAAAACAGTTGGAGGACACTAGGTTGGGAAAGGCTGCCTGAGAACATGCCCTTGAACCCTTCTGCCATACAGGCAAGAGCAGGCATAGGCAAAGTCAGCCCTCCAGATGTTTTAGGACTATAACTCCCATCATCCCTAGCTAACCGGACCAGTGGTCAGGGATGATGGGAGCTGTAGTCCCAAAAATCTGGAGGACTGAGTTTGTCTATGCCTGAACAACAGTTTATCTGGCAAATCAATGTGAAAACATCCCTCGAAGTGTGAAAATGTCCCCATAAAGGTCTGCCTGGTACCAACATTATTCCTTCCTTATCCAGGTTTCAATGTGCATTTATTTCTTTATTCCCCATTTTTAAAAAATCACATTTGGCATTGTTTTAATTTGCAGTGCCCTAGGGGTTCTGCCAGGAGACAGCGCCTACATCTTTTTCAACAAACAAAACCTTGATTTGGCTAAGAATTTGTTTCACTTCCTAAAATTTGACACTTGGGAATCATAATACTAGTTGGTTTTGCTTGGTATCTGTAAGGGTTACAGAGATAATGTTTGCAGAGTTCTTTAAAAACACCAGGACACTCTATAAATGCTTCATCACAAGAAGAGCAACCCAGTGCCCAGGAGTCCTGACCATCTTGCTAATCAAAGGCCCCGGCAGTTGCGTCAACGAGGAAATGATTGTTCTGGTGTTCAAGGCTACTTTGAAACGACTCATCAACCTTGGCGTTACTGAAGGGAAGGGAAGCCACCACTCAGGAGCAATGTGGGCTGTCATCGTCATTGGTTCCCCCCCCCGCCCCCACTGCCTTGCCCAGGTGTGCTGGACAATCTACTCCTTTGTTGTTCTCAGTGCAACCTTTAACAGCATGACACAAAAGAGGAGAGAGAGAGCACACCCCTTGATTCCACCATGTAAAGAGGCTGTCTGTTTTTCTCTCATACATACCACCAAGTCACCAATTGCCTCTTCTTAACTGATTAAATCCTTTGGCTTTGATACTGGATGGAAAGGTCATTTTTGCCTTCCAGAGAGACTGGAGGAAAAAAAGGCGGTTAGATTTTCCCTCTCACTCTTCTAGTATCTATTGGCCCTTTTCCAGCTCTGCCGTGACCAGTTTTGTAAATAATCAAATATAGGAAGCCGCCTTCCATCCTGCCAGACTGTTAGTCCAGCTAGGCAACCCTGAGTCACACAATTGCAGCAATTCACCAGTTTTCCTTCAACAGGAAGGAAGCAATACAAGAGGCAAAACCAGCAAGACAGAAGCTACTAATTAATGTTGCAAAGGACTGTCTGCTGGACAGGACTTACTAGCAAATAAAGACTATAGATCTTGTTGGTGGAGCCCGGCATGGCTGGATCACATGGTGCTATGTCAAGAGTTGTGTGGAAGCACAGTTTTGTTTTGTTTTTTAAAATGTTTTTATTAAAGATTTTACAGCGGTACCTCAGATTAAGTACTTAATTCGTTCCGGAGGTCCGTTCTTAACCTGAAACTGTTCTTAACCTGAAGCACCACTTTAGCTAATGGGGAATCCTGCTGCCGCTGTGCCGCTGGAGCACGATTTCTGTTCTCATCCTCAAGCAAAGAAGCACTATTTCTGGGTTAGCGGAGTCTGTAACCTGAAGTGTATGTAACCCGAAGCGTATGTAACCCGAGGTACCACTGTATTGGGTTACAAAAGTACATACAACATTTCACCATCACTAATGGTCTCTTGCGTTAGAGCAACCTGAGGCATCCAAACTTTACATTTCAGCAGCTGTTTCCTTCAATGCCACAGCCATTCTTAGTAGCCCTGGGCTAATTTCTAGGAGGGATGTAGGTGGGTGGCGGTGGGGAGGGGGTGTGCCTGCCGCCAGCGTTGAAATCGCAGAACTTGCAGCACTGCCAAATTCTCTTGAAATACATCCTGAGGGGAGCCCTAAAGAGCTTCTGCCAGTCAGTGTAGAATCTACTGAGCTAGATGGATCGATGGCCAGCGTCAGACCACATTTCCTGGACATTAACAAGATTTCAAAGGTGCCACTGAAGTCTGGGGGGAATTTCCCAAAGGCAGCTCTTAGACAAGTCAATTGAGAAGTCAAATATGGCAACCCTACACTGACACCATATATTTAAAGCAGCATGATACGAGAGACATTGCACACACTTTTGTAAATCAAGAAAATCTTTAATAATAATAATAAAAAAGAATACAGATTGCAAAAAAAAAACAGCATGATACCACTTCAAAGAGTCATGGCTTCCCCCAAAGAATTATGAGACTGTAGTTTATTAAGGGAGCTGGGAGCTTAGGACAGTGTTTCCCAACCGGTGTGCCAAGCACTCTGAATTGGGAAGTGGCCCCCTTGGGAAGAGGGAGGCTTGCCTCCAAGTAAAGATGAATATGAAAGTACCTTGTTTTTAAGGGCCTGCGGTGGTGGTGGTGGCTGTTTAACATCCAAGGCTCACAACACAAAAACACAAAACTACATTACATGGGACAGTGGTACCTCGGGTAACTGAGGCTTCAGGTTACAGACTCCACTAACCCAGAAATATTACCTTGGGTTAAGAACTTTGCTTCAGGATGAGAACAGAAATCGTGCTCCAGCATTCAATTTTTTTTATAATAATCTAAAAAAGTTAACTACAGCTTTGAAACTTCCCAGGAGAGGCCGCCCAGCGTGGGGCTCTCGCCGTCTGCCTGCCTGGCTGCCTGCGAGCTCGGCGGGCAGCGCCTCCGTCCGCAGCGCCCGCCTCGCGGCTCTCATTCCCTGCCCCTGCCAAAGCTCACCCAGCCAAGCCGCGCTCTCCTTCCTGCCTCGCTTTGCTGCCTCCTCCCCCCCCCCACCCCCAAAGCTTGGAGGTTCCCCGGCGCCGACCCGCAGGTTTGACCCCCTTCTCACACCTGTTCACGCTCCTTGCACGGAATGGGGCGGATGGGGAGGAACGGGGCTCGCCGCTGCCTCCGCTCCCCCTCCCCCCCTCCGCTGGCGGTCCCGCGATTCTTGGCTTTTTGGCGGTTGGCACAGAAGGAAGGCAAGGGGGGGGGAATTGAAACTTACACTTTCGTGCGTCCCTCCCGGCGTGACGCTGCGCGCTGACGTCACGGGGCTGTGGTGTGCCTCGAGATTTTTTTCATGAAACAAGTGTGCCTTTGCCCAAAAAAGGTTGGGAAACACTGTTCTACAGGTCTACGCCTGCTTCTTGAGAGCAAAGCAATGACAAACCTAGACAGCATCTTAAAAAGCAGAGACATCACCTTGCCAACAAAGGTCCGTATAGTTAAAGCTATGGTTTTCCCAGTAGTGATGTATGGAAGTGAGAGCTGGACCATAAAGAAGGCTGATCGTCGAAGAATTGATGCTTTTGAGTTATGGTGCTGGAGGAGACTCTTGAGAGTCCCATGGACTGCAAGAAGATCAAACCTCTCCATTCTGAAGGAAATCAGCCCTGAGTGCTCACTGGAAGGACAGATCATGAAGCTGAGGCTCCAATACTTTGGCCACCTCATGAGAAGAAAAGACTCCCTGGAAAAGACCCTGATGCTCCGAAAGATGGAGGGCACAAGGAGAAGGGGACAACAGAGGACGAGATGGTTGGATAGTGTTCTCGAAGCTACAAACATGAGTCTGACCAAACTGCGGGAGGCAGTGGAAGACAGGAGTGCCTGGCGTGCTCTGGTCCATGGGGTCACGAAGAGTCGGACACGACTAAACGACTAAACAACAACAACTCTGAGGAGGACTAACACTGGCTAGCACACAGTGTTGACATGTGTCACTTTGCAATGCAATGTAAATGGCTAGGGAGATGCCCCTTCTCCAAAGAACTTGCAATCAAAATTTTGCAAATATGAGGGGGCTGCAGGATGTAAGAGGAATACAAAAGATGGAGTGATTAGTTGGGAGGAGAAGCTGGTGCTCCCACCCCCTACTCCCCCAGCCCCACCCGGTTTGCTGCAGTCTCTCCCCCTGCACATTTGTGGCTTTGGTCTCCTGCAGCTTCAGCTTGGCTTTCTCCCTGTTGGAATTTGCTCCCTGGAGAGATCTAATTAGCTAATTCTGTTGCTATTTTTAAATCTAAATGGAAGGCTCCGCACTCTCCTCACTTTTCCCTCCTTTATCCTGAGTGTCAGCATTTCGTGCAGCACCATTCCTCTCCTTGCCTTAACTCAGTTAAGAGCCCAGACACTTGGGAACAGTTTGAGCTCAATGTATAAATCAATTGCATTGGGAGGTGTGTGTGTGTGTGTTTTTAATGTTAATAGCCAACTCAATCAATTAACAAAGGTTGGCAGCGGAGTGGGATTCCCAGCTTTTGATTGCATTGCCCATCCATTTCAATTTCTCTAAGCTCTTTAGATGGAGAAGGCTGTCTGGATTGTGTGTCCTGAACGATCTCCACATGCAAGAATCCAGAACAAATTTCCACCGGGTAAAAAACACGTCAGGCCACGCCAGCCTTTTCCACAAGGCCTTTGAAGGAGGTGGGGAGCATGGAAAAAATTGATAGCAACGGGCAATATCTGGTTCTTCCATTAGCTCTCCGGGCCATGAAGTGGCTGTGAAGATGGAATACGCACATGATAACTCAGGGTTACATGTGGGAGGTCTGTCAGCTACCATATTAATTTATATCAAATTCAAACAAAGTGCAGTGCATGGGGATAGAGAGAGATGGTTCAAAAGGGTTTCCCTCCAGAGAACAAAATGAGACTCCTGGTTCTTCAAGGGTTTGGAGAGGAAAGACAAGGAACAGGAATTCCTGAAGATCTGGCTGCAGCAGGGATGTAGTGTTGGGGGGAGGGAGTGGGGGGGGGCTGCGGCCCCGGGTACATTTTTGAGAGGGGGTGTGACCAGGTTGCCCCCAACTCCCTCATTAGTGCTTCCTCACACCTAGCTGCAGCTCTGTTCCTGAGCCAGGTCTGACCCAGGGGTGGAGGAGAGGTAGTGGTGGCGTCGATGCCACAGCCTTGCCCCTCTCCTGTACGGAGCTGGAGAAAGTGGGTATGGAAGAGGTTCCCTTCCTTTCTCCTAACACTAGAACTCATGGACCTCCAAGGAAGATTTGGGACAGACAAAAGAACTCACTTATTCATGCAGCACATAGTTAAACTATGGAACTCACTCCTGCAGGAGGCAGTGATGGCCGCCAACTTAGATGGCTTTAAAAGGGGAATGGGCAGATTCAGGGAGGATGAGGCTATCAGGAACTGCTAGCCATGCACTGCTTGTTTGCTGGAAACCACAAGAGGGGAGAGTGCTCTTATGTTCAGGTCTTGCTTGCTGGTTCTCCACAGGCATTTGCTTGGCCACTGAGAACAGGATGCTGAAGTAGATAGGTCATTGGCCTGAAGAACCTTCTTAGGTTCTTAATTAAATCAAGAGAGATAGTTCTACTTCAGAAAGAAACACAAAACATGGTCATGTGGCTGAATCAAGCACAACAGCTATTGACCGCCGTTTCAGAGGCTTCCCTTGATCCCTGAGAAGATTCACACATGGCGCTGAGGACCTAAGAGATGTCTGCAGAGCTCTAGCAGGAGGGGAGAGAATGTTGTCATTCTCACTCACCAAAGGGAAGAGGCAGGGATGTTGCAATGTATCAGGTAGTCCTTGGCCTTTAATCAATTTCCACTAGTGAATTAATCAGCTGAACCATGCATTAGATTACGTTCTCCATCTTCTCCAAGTGCAGATATGTGCCAAGCCTAAAACCTTTGTGAGGGTCTATGCTTCTCACACATTCCAGGGTAAAGAAAAAAGAAAAAAGGAATTGTCTCGATATCTCAAACTACGGCTATGTTCACACCAAACATTTAAAGACTATGATACCACTTTAATCAAACATGGCTCCCCCCAAAGAATTCTGGGAAGGGTAGCTTGTTAAGGGTACTAAGAATTGTAGTACAGAGCTACAGTCTTCATGGTTCTCTGTGAATAATAAATGTAGCTCTGGGAGATGAAGGGGACTTTTAGGCTCAGGACCTACTTCTGGGCTCCGCATGTGGGGCAGCTGGGTGGCCACTGTGAGAACAGGATGCTGGAATAGATGTTCTTACATCCATAAATTGATATAGGATCATAGAATCACAGGATTGCAGCTTTGGAAAATGTCACCTAGTGCAACTTTAGCATGTGGCACCATCTTCCATGTTTTCAGGTGACACCCAGCTCTTTCATTTTCATCTTAGAATTGTAGAGTTGGAAGTGACCCAAGGGTCATGTAGTCCAACCCCCTGCAATACAGGAATCTCAACTAAAGCATCCATGACAGATGGCCATCCAACCTCTGCTTAAAAACCTGCTTAAAGGAGAGCCTGTCACCTTCTGAGGGAGTCCATTGTGCAATTGAACATCTCTTACTATCAGAAAGTTCTTCCAGATTGCCTTTCCTATAACCTGAATTCATTGGCTCATATCCCCTATCAGTCTCCTCTTTTCCAGGGTAAACATGACAACTCCTTCAACTGTTCCTCATAAGGTTTGGTTTCCAGACTCTTGGTCACCTTGGTCACCCTCCTCTGCACATGTTACAGCTTGTCAATATCCTTGTTAAAGGGACACAGTATTTCTGGTGTGGTCTGACCAAGGCAGAACAAAGTGGTACTATTACTTTCCTTGATCTGTACATGAGACTTCTGTTGATGCAACCTAGAAAAGCATTAGCTCTTTTGCTGCTGCATCACACTATTGACTCATGTTAAGCTTGTGGTCCACCAAGACCTCTAGATCCTTTTCACATGTACTACTGGGAAGCCAGGTGTCTCCCATCCTATATTTGTGCATCTGATTTCTTCCTGCCCAAATGCAGAAGCTTACATTTCTCCCCAGTGAAATTTGTTTTGATAATTTGGGCCCTTTTTCCTGGATGGCTGACAAAGCAATAGACAATAAAATCTAAAGCAACAATAACACAGTGACTAAAATAACCGAGGAATAAAACAGCAGCACTGAAACAATAAAAAGGTTATGACCAGGAGTGGGAAGGTCCCACCCAGGTTCATATGTCTGCTCAGCCAAGAAGCACACAAGATGATATTGGATCGGTCACTGTCTCTTTCACAGTTGCAAAGATAAAACAGAGGAGGAAAGGAATGTCCGCTGCCCTGAGATCCTGGAAAGAAAGGCAGGCTATAAATGTAAAGATGAAATGCACATTGAGGCTGCTGCCAGGTAACCCTTGACGGGGAAGAGCTTTTCACAGACATCCCCCCTCCCATCGCCACCCACTGTGGGAAGCCAGGGCCCCTGAAGATGGCCTGTCTTGCTGTGCTGCGATGACCACTCACCATGGGACTCCCTTAAACCCAAAACTGCATGAAACATCTCAGCTCCAGGGGTTTCTGGAGGAAGCTGATTATCTCGACCCATTTCAATTAGGTTTCAGGCCTGGCTATGGGACTGAGGGATCATCCACACTTCTGCATGTCCCGTGCCTAGAAAACAGGGGGCTGAGCGGTTCTCCCTTCACCCCACTCCTTTCCCAGGGAAAACCCACAAGTTCTTCCAGATGTAAATCCAGAGAAAACCCGAATTGCCATGTGAGTGCTAAAGAGTGGTTCTCTCCCTGCCCCCCACAACCAGGGGAAAGAAGTGGGACAAGATGAGCCCCAGGGGTGCTAACTTGAATAAAATATTGAGGTAAGCGCTGCCCTGCATAATCAATCGCATGACGCAGTGCACACACACCATTTGAATGGGAAAGCCCTTCAACTTGGGGGCCCCCTGCACCCTCAAATATTTTATTGGGGGGGCCGAAGACCCCTCAGTCCCTAGGAGTTGGCTCCTATGATGAACCCAGAGACGGCTTGGGTCGCTTAGGTGGATGACTTATACTGACTTATACTGAGAACTGGACTGGAGAGTGTGTCCCTATTGGTTCTGCTGTGGTATCCTTCTGGGCCACCTTGCTGGGATGGGACTTAGAATCATTGTTCTACAGTGGCTCTGTTCCTTCCTGGAGTGCCGAACCCAGGTGGTGATGCTGGGGGGCTCCTATTCAATGTCTTAGCCATTGGCCCGTGGGGTCCCTCAGGGTTTGGTTCTGTCCCTCATGCTGTTTAATGTTTACATGAAACCACTGGGAGAGGCTGTCTAGAGTTTCAGGGTTGGATGCCACCAGTACGCTGATGACACTCAGTTCTATTTTTCCTTTCTGTGAAAATTCAAGGAAGCCATCTCAGTTCTAAACCGGTGTCTATCCTCAGAAATGGACAGGATGAGGCTGAACAGATTGAAACTTAACGCTGACAAGACAGAGGGAACAGGGATTCAGCTTGCGCTGGATGCAGTAACGCTTCCTCTGAAAACACAGCCTTGCAGTTTGGAGATGTTCTTGGACTCAGCCCTGAGCATGCCCGGGTCCCTGTGGCATTTGCACAATTAAAGCTAGTGCGCCAGCTGCCCCCATTCTGGATTTGTTTCTGATTTGGCCACAGTGAGACATGCCTTAGCTACATCCTGCTTGGATTACTGTAGCATGCGCTACACAAGGCTGCCTTCGAAATGAACTCAGAAACTTCAACTCAATTAGCTGCAGCCATATTGTTGCCTGGGGCTAGTTATGGGAAGTATAGGACTCTCTTAATAGAGCAGCTCCACTGGCTACGGGTCTGTTTCTGGGCACAATTCAAAGTGCTGGTTATGGCTTATAAAGTCCTACACAGCTTAGGTCCAAGCTATTGGAAAGACTACACTCCCTCATCCAAACCTGCCCAGGTTTTGACATCTTCAGGGGAGGCCCTTCTCTTGGTAGGGACATGGGAGAGGACCTTCTCAGTTTCTGCTGCCAGACTTTGGCCAGACTTCCTAGAAAAAATAGGCCGCCTCCCTCTTTGTTGTCCTTCTGCCAGCAGGTGAAAACTTTGTTGTTCCAACAGGTTTTTGGGAATTGACTGCTTTAGTTAAAGGGCTGGTGCCGTGCTGTTTTCAACTATTTGTATGGTTTAAACCTATTTTGTATATGTATATCGTTTTTAATTCTATCAGTGTTTTGTTGTTTTTTATTATTTGATTTTTCTATGTTTTTAGCAATTCTTGTTTTTATCTGTAAGCACCTTGAGTCCTGTCAGGGAGAAAGGTGTATGTATAAATAAATAATATAAATAACTCCCACAGTTCTGGGCACCACAATTTAAGGAGGATATTGACAAACTAGAACGTGTGCAAAGGGTGACCAAGAACATAAAGCGTCTTGGAAACCTATTTTATGAGGAGCAGATGAGGGAAATGAGTATGTTCATCCTGGAAAAGAGAAGAGTGAGAGGCAATAGGAGAGTCATCTTCAAATATCTCTAGGGCTGTCATGTGGAAGGTGGACCAAGCTCATTTCCTTTTGCTCCAGAGGGATTCTCCAGAGGGAGGTGG
This sequence comes from Podarcis bocagei, assembly GCF_964188305.1. NCBI lineage: Eukaryota > Metazoa > Chordata > Lepidosauria > Squamata > Lacertidae > Podarcis > Podarcis bocagei. The sequence continues at coordinate 34,117,856 of NC_138132.1, forward strand.
ACTCTTCTTCCTTGGAGGCTTTTAAGCAGAGGTTGGGTGGCCACGTTTAATGGGAGGAGGGTGCCTCTGAATACCCTAATTGCTGGACATCACAAGTGGGAAGTGCTGCTGCTGCTGCTGCACTCTGGTCCTGCAGCTGCTTTGAGAATACAATGCTGTACTCAATGGGCTTTTGGCTTCATTTTAGATGGAGCCCAAACCCAAGGGACAGAGCAGCAGCAGTGATCCAGTGCAGCCCTTTGGAACTGACTCCTTCAGCTCAGGCGATCCAGGCTGAAGTCATTCCCACCAGCCCTAGCTGCAGTTCACAAACACCTGGAGAGCACTTCTTGTCCACCTGCTGTGAGGAGCGAGGTGCGTTCTGCACTCGCTCAGGCGCACTCTTGTTCGCCACGACTCCCAAGGTTACCAAGACATCCATCCAACATCCATAGGCTGGCCAATAACAACTCCCCGCCTGCCCCACCCCGACCACCGCCCTCCACGTGCCAGACCGCCCCCCCTCCCTTCCCCTGGCGGCGATCCCCTTTAGCTTACGCTCCCCCGGGCCAGGGTCCCCCCTTGCTCAGCCGTGCCACTCCCTGCCGCTCGCCAGCGCTTCCCCACCAGCGGGAGAGACCCCTCCCCAGGCCTGGCTCTGCCTCCCATTGGGCGGGGGTTTAAATGCCCGGCCCCGCCTCCCCCCGCCCGGGCGCTCTTATTAGCCGCCGCTTTGGCGCAGCCTCGGCAGTTCAAGCAGCGCAGCTTCGACGAGGCGGGCGGCAGAGGTGGACGCTCGGTCGCGAACAGCCGGAGTGGGCACAGCGAGGGGGGGGGGTGCGCCGCAGCCGTCGGACCCGATCCCAGCTCCTCCTCCCGGGGGCGCTCTTTCCTCTCGGGGGGAGCCTTGGCCAAAGGCGCGCCCGGGGCTCCTGCCCAGCGCCCGCCCTTCCGTCCTGGGATTATTGTTACTTCGGAGCCGTCTTCGGGTGTGACTCGCCTCGCTCCGCAGAAGCCATGGGGAGCCACAGCTCGAAAGCCGCCAAGGGGGACGTGATGACCCAGGATGCCGCCGCCGCCGCGGACGCCTCGCCCTCCAAGGCCAACGGCCAGGTGGGTCTCCTTCCTCGCCCCTGCGCTGGATCCTCGGCTTACGCGCCCTGGACAGGGCCAACAGCCTCCTTAGAGATCCCCCCCCCCGCGCGCCATGCCATTGTCTAGGCTGAAACTCGGGGGAGGGGGGAAGAGATAGTCACACTCGATCTCTTCCCTGCGCCCCCCACTCCCCAATCGCACCGATCCGGATTTTGGGCTTCGAAGGAACGGCCGCCCGCGCCACGTTCTCGTGGACGCTTTTATTTTCGCGCTAGCTGCCGTGCGCTTTCCCCGGACGCGCGTTTTGAATTTCTGAGCAGCTTTTAACTCGTTGAACCGCCACGCTCGTTGAATGGGCTCAGTTGCGACCGCCTCGCTTAAAAGGAGATTAAAAAAAAATTATAGCTCTGTTCTGATCCGCGCAGCAGCGCCCCTCTTTACGCTTTCTCCCGCCCCCCCCATCCGTTGGAGACAGTGGCGCCGTGGTCCGCCTTTGTTTGGCGCTCCCTCCTCGGCGAAAGGAGCGGAGACCCTCCCCTCCTCCCTCCTTCGCTCGCTCGGCTGCGGCTGGGCTGTTTGCAGAGGAAACAAAGGAAGGACCCGGCTGGCTCGACCCGCGGCAGGGGGAGGGGAGGGGGCTGCGCTGTGCCGCGCCGCATAACTCGGATCGAGGGGCTTCATTTTGTGGCAGGGGTGGGGTGAAGAGCAGAGAAGATCGCTTACTTAATATATGGTGCTTAGCACGTGCCATATTTTGGGGGGGGGTGTGAGAAAAAAAGCCGCGAATCTTTATGCATTTTGCAAAGCAAAGCGGTTGCTAGCCTTTTTTGCATTTTGCAAAATAAAGGCCGGACTAGGGTGCACATAGACGTGCTCGCGCGCTCTTAGTGCAAAGCTGAGATCTGGAAAAAGGCGTCGCCGCGCCACCTTTGGACTCCGGTGGGACCCAGATTTTGGAGTAGAACGTGCACAGAGGAGCCTTTTTGTACGAGGGGGTAGGAACTGCTCTGTGCAGTCGTGGGGCGCGGGCGAGCCCCGAAATGGGCTTCGCCGACGCGCCCCTCGGTCTTTGCCCAAACACCGTCAGAGGGAGAAATCCAAGGGGCTTTTTATAACCTCATGCCTGGAAAGCAAAACTGCAGCGGGCCAATTTCCCGAATGGGGTGGGAATTCCCGATTCGTAGTCCGTCCGCCGCCCCGAGCGCGTTTGGCTGCCTGCGTCGAGGCGAGCTTCCCGCGGGCGCTAGTCTCTTTCCCCCACCCTCTGCAACCGCGCACGGGGCGCCCCGAGAAGCTGTTGGAGCGCGGGCGCCACCTTGTGGTAGCGTAGAATGGGGTTCTTTCTATTCTGTGCCCCCCGCTCCTGCTTCTCTGCACTGCCATTCAAATAGGCGGCTGGATCCTAACAAATAGCAGAGAGCATTGAGAGGGGGGACGCCTTGAAATGTACCCTGCCCCGTGTTTATGGAGAAATTGCTGGAGGGGGGGGGTGCAGAGGAACGGAATTCAGTTTATAGAAGGTGGCTCCTTTTGGGTATGCCAACAGCAGGGACCACTAGGCTTTTAGCAAACAGATCCAAAGCATTTTTATTCTTGCCGGTAAGAATAGAAGAGCCTTCCCTGGATCAGGCAAGGGTCCCACCTTGACAGCACCCACTGTGGCTTGCAGGAAGCCCACAAGCAGCACAATCTCCCTCTCCTGCTCTCCTTCAGCAACTAGTATTTGGGGGATCTCCTGTAAAGGGTGAACCAAAACAGGGCTTACTCTGTCCTACAAGGCTCTGTCCTACAATCTGGGGGGGTGTAAGTGCACGTCTTTCTCCGCATCAGGGGCATGCTGGTTACCTGCAACTTGGGTGTGTCCCTGAAGCATGTGCAAGAAAAGCCAAAATGTGGGGGGGGGGCTGTGTAACCTTGGGGTTGCCTTGCCTGGCAGTACTGCGGTGGTGGTTGGTTGGTTGGTTTTCCTGCAATTCTCATTGAGGTTTAGTGGTTTAGCTTCCTTGAATGCCTTTTGCAACCTGGCTTGAGACCTGTAAAAACAGCGAGTTCTGTCTTCTCCCATCAGGAGAATGGCCACGTGAAGATCAACGGGGACGTGTCTCCCAAAGCTGACGGAGAAGCCACCCCGCTCAACGGAAATGGATCCGCGGAGCCGGTCAAGGAGGAAGCCAAGTTAGAAGCGGGCAGCGGTGATGCCATCGAGCCGGCCCCCGTCGCCGAAGGCGCCGAGGCCAAGCCAGCAGACGGGGCCACAGATTCGGCCGCAGCTCCCAAAGAGACCCCCAAGAAGAAGAAGAAGTTCTCTTTTAAGAAGTCTTTCAAGCTGAGCGGCATCTCCTTCCGGAAGACCAAGAAGGAAGCGGGAGATGCTTCGGCCGTGTCCTCCCCCAGCGAGGAGCAAGGCAAGGCGGAGGCCAAGGGGGAGGAGAACCTGGCGTGTGCTGCAGGGGAGTCGGAGCAGGAGGCTGCCACCAAAGAGGAGAGCCCCGAAGATAAGCCGGCCGCCCCAGTTGAGCCGGCTGCTACGGCGGCCGCCCCTGAGAGCCAGCAGGAAGCGGAGAGCAAGAGAGAAGTGGCAAGTGAAGGACCAGAGGAGGAGGAAGAGAAGCAGCAGCAGCCGCCACCCAGCGACAGCCAGGAGGACACGAAGCCAGGAGAGACCTCAAAACCAGCAGAGGCGGAGCCCAGTCCTGCACCTGCTGAGCAGAAGGAAGAGTAGAGGCAGCTTAACGATGTCCACCTAACTTAAAAAAAAAGAAAAAAAGAGACTTATTTGTGCCATCCTTCTCATCCCCAGTAACCCCTTTGGAACTGCTGCCTTGTTCACACACCACACACAATGCCACAAGTCTCTCGGCGTAGAACTGACAAGCTTTCACTCCAGTGTCCCCCTCCCCCTTTTCTCACTCTTCATCCAACACAGTTAAGCAAAAAACCAACTTGGATCCTTGGTGCCCAGCACAGCCACCGCTACCACTCAGGAGTCGGCGTTCTTAAGATCCTTCTGAAACTCTTATGGAGGAAATACTGTTCCTGGATGCAACTGGAAATTTGCTCAGTTTAATGAGACTCCAGATATTAACACCGGGTTCTGGTCTCTCTCTGATCTTCTGTTTCTACTAATCCTCAAAGCAGCTTTTTCAAAAAGAAAAGGAGTCCAATAAACCAGCAACTGACCGTTCTTCAAAACGGATATTCTCTTTTATCTCTTCTTGGTTTACATTCCTGGTTCTGACTTCATTTAAAAGTATTTTGTGCTTTTTATAGAAACCAACAGTTTAAAAGCTAATCTGGTTAGTTTTTTATAATGTCTTGCTCTTGGCTTTAAACTATAAAGCTTGTAAGTCCACTGTGTTTAATTTGACTTCAGAGGGAGAACTTCTTTGGGGTTTATTTAGGGGGGCACTTGGGTGGGGGGGGCAGGGGGTGAGGGAGAGTGCTGGCTGTATGCTGTGACTTCAGTTTTTTGTTTCATTGTCTTTGTAAATAATTTTTTAATGACCCAACTTCTGATCTGCAATTTTCTAACTCCTAAATGAAAAAAAAAGTTGTATGGGTCTTATTGTAACATTTGAAAGGAATAAATGGTGACCCCTTTATGGATTAGACTTGGGTCCTTATTATCTGAGGAATGCTGGCTGTCTATTCAGGAGTGCTTTCAAATTGCTGTTGACACAAAACTAGAATTTTTACTTGCTAAGCTCCCAAATCCCTTATTGGGATTCCTCAGTCAGTGGTGGGTGTGGAATACACCCTTTACCTACATTCGTTCATTCTTCACATTTTCCAAAGTATGGCTCTGCAAGTTGCATATACAAGTGCTGGGTGTTGGCCTCACCCACTCCAGAAGTAGTTTGCAAATTGGGGGTGAGAGTGCCTAGGCTTGCACCCTGGGTGTCTTAATGTGCCAGTATCCCTGTGGGAATAGTACACAAAAGGCACACAAAGTTCATTTTCTGAAGGGGAGGAATCCTAACCCCCAAGACTTGGCTTAGTCTTGGAAAGGAAGATCAGCAGTCTGCCTAGTGGGAAGATGTCTAGAGGCGCTGTCGTATGTATTTGAAGGATCTGCTATAGCCGCTTTGTTAATTTCAGTGAATTGAGCAGCCCCCAAATACTGTTAATCTGTCCCTTTCTAGCCTGCAATGAATTTGTGGTTCCCCCCTCCTTCCCTGCTTAGCAGGTAAGAAATAACTTCACCTTGTCATGCTGCCTTACTCGATTGGGAGGTCAAATGTCATGCTAATGGCTCCCCTCCCCTCCTTGATGCAAGCTAGGTATGTTTTGATGCTATACATACCTATATCTTCCCCTTCTCCCTGCCCCAAAGCAAACAACATGGCTTCAGTATCTACCTTAAATATTGAATTTGCAAATGCTGATGGGTGCCACACCTTGAGTGATGTCTACCTACTGATAAAACTGTCCATATTCCTTGCTGTTGGGCCAATAATAGCAGTGACCATCTAACAGAAGTCAAGCTTTGATGGAGCTCTGGTGCCTCAGGTAGCTTACAGGTGAGTAAAAAAAGGGGGGTGGATATTTATCCTCTGCCTACATTCTCGGGGACCCTGCTCTTGAGTACAAATGATTAGAGCTTTGCTCCTCTGTAAGAGGGAAGCAGCCTGGTGGAGGCACTCTTTATAAGCCAGCATCACCCATGTTGTGTAGTCAGCATGGCAGCCATTTTAAGTCATCCTACATGATCAGGCAGAGATGTCTCTTAACGGCCATTGTAATGCTTCAGCTGCCTTTGCTGTATGATGGAGAGCAAGAGTCTTAAGGTGAAGGCGGCAAACTGGATGGGTACTTAACTGTATAGCTGTTTGGTGTGACAAAAACTACCTAAAAATGGGTTGCAATAGACCAGAGAAACAAGCTTCACAGCACAATAGCTGTGTGTATTTCATTAACCACTGCAGCTGTTAATATTTTTCAGATTTGCTATGGGGCTATGTATACTGTATTCCTGCTTTCTGGGCAGTATGTAAAAAAATTTTGGAACAGCTTGTTTTGAAATGAGATCTAAAACCAACCTGTTCAAAAAAAAAAAAAAGGGTATGTGTCAAATATAGTAAATGGAGGACACTGCCAATTCTAATATCCCTTTGAGAGAGGCTTATTCATGCAGCTGTTTCCCTGTTCTAATTTGCTTCAGTTTTGTTTTTCTTTTAGTTTTGTGGCCTTGTTGCATATGCAAGAATGCCACAAAAGTGTACTTGGAGGTGTTTAACTGGTGTGTTCCTCTAGTAATCCAATGTAGCAATTCAAGTTCTTCTCTTCCCCAATGCCCATCCCCTCAAATTTCTACATAACCTTTGCAACCTGCAAAGTACATAAGCTAAAGTAATGGAGAGTCCCAGGGTCATCCAATAACTTGCAGGGCTGAGAATTATCTTGTTTGCTCATATATTGGAAAGGGAGAAGGTTACCAACAGTGCACCCCACCATAGCTCAACACATGAGACTCTTATCTCAGGGACATGGGTTCAAGCCGCATGCTGGGCAAAAAGATTCCTGTATTAAGGTAAGGCAAAGGACCCCTGGACAGTTAAGACCAGTTACTAATGGGGTGGGGTGCTCATCTCACTTCAGGCTGAGGGAGCCGGTGTTGGTCCACAGACAGCTTTCTGGGTCATGTGGCCAACATGGCTAAACTGCTTCTGGAGCAATGGAACACTGATGGAAACCAGAGCTCATGGAAATGCAGTTTCCTGTATTGCAAGGAGTTGGACTAGATAACCCTCGTCTCTTCCAATTCTATAATTAACCCCGAATTTTTAATATATACAGTGTACCTCTGGTTACATATACATATGTACCTCTGGTTAAGAACTTAATTCGTTCTGGAGGTCCGTTCTTAACCTGAAACTGTTCTTAACCTGAAGCACCACTTTCGCTAATGGGGCCTCCCCTGCTACTGTGCTGGCGGAGCACGATTTCTGTTCTCATCCTGAAGCAAAGTTCTTAGCCCGAGGTACTATTTCTGGGTTAGCGGAGTCTGTAACCTGAAGTGTCTGTAACCCAAAGTACCACTGTAGTATATTCTGGGAAAGTGCTTGTCTATTTAAACAGCCTGTGGAGTTCTTCACCTCTTACCTTGTCCGAAATGGCAGCATTCATGGCAGGTGGACATCTAGAAGATGACTTTTGTGCAGGTGTCTGTAGCTGTTTAGCAGGAATACAGAAAAACATCCCCTTTGTCTCGTGGAACAGATTGCTGCTTTTAAAGTGCACAGGAAGTGTGTGGCCAACCTGCAGACCAGGGCAAGTAAAGCCGGCGCTTTGATGAAGGCTGTAATTACAATGAACTATTCACTTCTAGAGTGCATACTGCACACACAATGCGGGTGATGGCTACTACAAAACATTTGAAAAAAGCAAAGCGTCTGGAACAGGCCAAGGAAGAGTTGCTAGCCATGCTACCTCCTAGAGCATCCGTGTTCAGAGGGGGAGTCTACCTTCATATACCAGCAGCCGGGCTAAACAGTGGAATGGTCACTTCTACTTTTCTTCCATTCCTAGAGTCATGTGGATGCCCAGGGGACTTCTGGGCTGATCCTAGTTTGCATGTTTTTAGGTAAAGATGTGAGGTTTGTAGAAACATAGCCCAAGTAAACAACACTCGTAAATTTTACAACTGCAGAAATGACACTTTATATAAAGAAACTTGAAGGGTATGGTGTGGCTCTATGGGTAGGTTGGAGACTAGCCTTTTAAACCCTCTGCCCTGCTGGTCCTGGTTCAGACTGGGGCTTCCATACTTCTATTTTCATTGGGTTGGGCAGAAGAGAAACTTATTTGTGTGAATGGGTGTTCTTTTCCCCCTGGAAAAAGGTGAGAGTGGGTAGGCTGTGCTGGGTAGGCTGGTCCATATGCCTGCTGTTTACTTTTGAAAAGGGATTCAGCTGCTAATTATGTTAATGGCCTTCAGTTACCTACCCAGCACCACCAACATCTTGCACTGTTGAACAGCTCTTATTGTCACAAAGTTCTTCCTGATGTTTAGTTGGAACTTGAATCCATTGATTTGGGTCCTAGCGTCCAGAGCAGGAGAAAACAAGCTTGCTCCATCCTCCATGTGACAACTCTAGATACTTGAAGATGGCTATCATCTCTCTCTCAGTCTTCTCTTTTTCCAGGCTAAACATACCCAGCTCCCTCAACCCTTCCTCATGCGGCTTGGTTCCCAGACCCTTTATGGTCTTGGTTGCCCTCTGCACACAACCCAGCTTGTCAATATCCTTAAAACTGTGGCACCCAAAACTGGACACAGGGCTCCAGGTGTGGTATGATCAAGGCTGAATAGAACGGGATTATTACTTGCAATTTAATATTATAAGTTCAATAAATCAAATAAATACTTGCTTTGATCTGGACACTATACTTCTGTTGATGCAGCCTAGAATAACATTCTCTCTTTTGCTGCTGCATCACACTGTTGATTCATGTTAAGTTTGTGGTCCACTCACCCATAGATCCTTTTCACGGGACACCTGGCTTGCCAGTAGTACATAAGTATAGAGCCTTAAATTTGTCCGTATTGAAATTCATTTTGTTTGGGCCCAGTTCTCCAATCTGTTAAGGTCATCTTGTATTCAGATTATTTTCTGCGGCACTAGCTATCCCTCACAGTTTGGTGTCATCGGCAAATTTGATGAGCATCCCCTCAATTTATTTTAAGTTGTTTATAAAGACAACAGGCCCAGGACAGAACTCTGTACCATCTCACTTGTCACTTTCTTCCAGGAAGAGGAGGAACCATTTGTGAGCACTTACGGTTTGGTCCGGCTACAAACCCTCCTAACAGTTACCTTGTCCAGCCCACATTTTATCAGCTTCTTTGCAAGAATACCATGGGGGACTTTGTCAAAAGCTTTTCTAAAATAAAGACCACCTGCTTGAAATGTCACATCGCCTTATTCTAATTCACCAGGCATCTATCATATATATAGTCATAAATACACACATAAGCAGCTAAAGGGAAAAGATGCTCCAAAGGTTTTTAAACTGGTGCTCAACAACATTGGTATTTGGCAAATGGAGGCAGGAAGGCTTTCCAGACAAAATCTTTTCTTCCATGGCCTGCCTAGGGGGCAGACAGAAGAGATTCAGTCATGGCTGGGCCTCCATTCAGCAAGTTGAAGCAAGGAATAATAGATGGCACAGCTGGACTTTTAAAAGTGTTAGTGTTAATACACACATAAGCAGCTAAAGGGAAAAGATGCTCCAAAGGTTTTTAAACTGGTGCTCAACAACATTGGTATTTGGCAAATGGAGGCAGGAAGGCTTTCCAGACAAAATCTTTTCTTCCATGGCCTGCCTAGGGGGCAGACAGAAGAGATTCAGTCATGGCTGGGCCTCCATTCAGCAAGTTGAAGCAAGGAATAATAGATGGCACAGCTGGACTTTTAAAAGTGTTAGCCCTAACACTAAACTGTCTTGGATCTGTACGGATTTTAGCAGATCGCCTTATATAGGCAGATTCATATAGGAACAGACCATCCTTGAGATTCTCCAGAATCCTAAACTGGTTGAGTTGTTCCCAGAAAGAAACCACTACAACTGGCACTTTAAAGCTCTTCATAAATCCTGGTGAAATATGCTGACCTTGGCAATGCCTGGTTAATAGCCTAAAACCTGGAGGCTGTACTAACAACTTCATGAAGCCTTCAAAAACCACTCAAATGTAACAGTTGATTAGCTGAAAATGGACATTGCCAAGGCATAGATAACCAGGAAGGATGTACCAGCTGAAGCTGGCAGAAGGCACAATAGTAGCCAACAGGGCCAGGTTTTCTTGCTCCCTGCTTTGTTGAGATCATGAGGTGGCAGGAAAGCCTCTACTGGTTTCTTTGCATCTATACACAGAAAATAATTCACTACCCAAAACCGAGAAACAGACCAATTTTATTACAAAGCTTTTTCTTCAAAAAAATGAAAATAAAAAGTTCTTTTTTAAAAAAAAAACCACAATATATATATCTTCCCTGCCCTGCCCCCAAAAGACAAATACAATGATCTTTCATTTCAACAATACGAGTATCGAAGAGCTGCATGGATCTTGCATCCCAGAGACTAAAAAACAGCTAAACCAGAGGCTTAAAAAAATAAAAACCTTTCTCTCCCTGCCCCCCAACCCACCCCACCCTCTGCCCCAAGAGTGACATGGCTAAATTAGCAGCATTGTTGAGATTGACCCCTTACGGTGGCGCTCTTTGGAAGGACGCTCCCCCTTCCAATCCAATCCCACAACCCACTGAAAAATTCCACCGCTTGCACTTGGCTGGCGTGTGTAACCAAAACCACCCGTAGAACTTTTCTCCTAGAATATGGTGATATTTAAGAGGCCTTTTAAAAAAAGATGCCCTTATGAATCACTGGCTAGTTTCTGCACATGCCAGCTATAGGTTTTGGAACAGATTCTGAGGGTAAGGCCATGACAGGACAAAAGAGGATTAGACAAGTGAGCACCATGTGTGCTAAGTTCACAGTGAGGAGCGTTTGATGCAGAACAGAGGAACCTTCACTCCTGCACTGTCCTCTGTGGAGAAAATGCATATTCCTCTCCACAGCATGAGGAGACTTCACATTAATAAGCACTTCCACTGACACTTCCGCCATGCCCTAGAGGACTCCCTGTTCCTTGGAGGTGCTGACTGCAACTACCCCTCCACTCATTAACTTGCGCCTCTGGGATGCTGAGGAGCAGCATCAATTTGTGGTTACCCAGAACGGAGTCGATTCTTTCATGGGTGCTGCTTGAAACTTGAAGCTTCAACCCCCCCCCCCGCCACCCCCCCCAAAAAGCCTCCCAAAGTTTTATGGCTGTATCCATACCTCAAAAAACTATTCAAGGAAAACAACTAAAGACAAAAACCCAAAGCCCCAGAGCATATGTTTCTCCAAGGGGAGACCATAGTTTCAAAAGAAGAGAAGGTGCAGGAGAAAGGGAGACTTTAAAGTTTTTTGAAAAATGAAAAAACAAACACACACATGTCCCCAACGAGGCGGCAGCAGGAACGCAAGAATAAGGGTTCCACTCAAGCTGTACCCCTGAGGCCAAGTAGGACTGTGTACCAAGCAGATTCCTCACCCCCAGGGAATCGCAGTAAGGAAATCCACCTGGGTCTCAAGTCCCCAAAATATTTATATAGAAATATCTACAGAAACTTATATAAAATACAAATCTTGTGGAATGGGAAGGTACCCGAGAGGCCAATCCAGGGAACCAGGGGACTGAGGGGTTACCCGTCTGCCAGCTTCTTAGGTCGATTTTGTCTCTTCCTTTATGCTGTGGGATAAAGGCAAGGAAGAAGCAGTGTGTTAACAGGTACCAAAGGTTACAAATGTTAAACTGAGAAACCTAACTGTCAGGGGTTCAGGAGCAGAGGCACAGGAAAGGGAGGAAACAGAGAGCGAGGGGGAGGAATCCGAAGGAAATATGAGCGATGACAGCGGCCCGAGATCTCCGAGTCTTTCCAGTGAATCGGAAGATTCAGAGAAAGGGGCGCCAGTGGTCAGAACAAGGGGGGCGCCTAGGGGGACACACCAGGAAGAAGGGACCAGAGGAGACTCAGAGAGCAGCAGTTGGAAATCGGGACCAGCTTCCCCACCAGAGCACAGTAGGGGGGAGGGGTCGCAGGCATCGGGAGCTGGCGGCTCGCCGCAAGCGGGAAGGCAGGAGTTAGGATTGGCCACACCTCCATCGGGGAGCGAGGAAACGGTCAAGAGGAAGGTCGAAGGCTGCGCGCGCGCGCCAAGTTCAAATGCACAGGAAGGCGGCACAGTAAGCAGTCCGGATAGGGAGCCAGGTCCTAAAGCCCGCCGCAAAGAGGGAGCAGAATCCGGGGGGTCGGCATCAGAAGAGTCCAGGAAGGAAGAGACCACGGGGGGTAGAGGGACCCAGAGGAGGAGGGAAAGACGGAAGAGGTGGAGTAAGGCTAGAGTATTAAGTTGGTGTACAGGAGGCGGAGACTCAGACGGAGCTTCGCCGGTCTAGCTTCTAAGACGTAGAGCTGCACGCTGCGGCTTGAAAATGGAACTTGTAACTCAATAAAGACTTTTGTACAGTAATACCAGCTAGCGTGGTCCTCTGTGAGCTGGGACCTGGAAGCAGCTCTGACACTAACAAACCTGAACTCTCACACCATCCTCAAAAGTTTTAGCTCCCATGCTCTTACACTGGTCCTCTTTCCTTTCAATGGCCCATCCATCTCCTCCTGTGCTGCTCTTAAAAAGGTACCAAAATCTACCGCCTGAAGAGACAGCCTCACCTTATTTCATGGTAGGGCTGCCTCTATGAGATGCTCTATGTGTGCATGGCTTTGCCATGAGGCAAGGAGCTGCTCATGCACACAGCTAGATGGTTCACTTAAACAGCAAGGTACCTGGTTATGAAGATTTATGTGCACTTGGAGGCTCAAGAGTTGAACCAAAAGAGCTTCATTTTCCAAACATAACAAGCAGCAACACCATTCAAACGAGGGGAAAGGGGTCTCACCCTTTGGGCTCTGTCGTGTCCTCTTTTGCCTTCTCTTCCTCTTTCACTTCTGTAAGAGATCATGGCATGCAGTTATATAACTAGGTGCAGAAATGATTCTTGGACACAAACTCCGGCCTTTAGCCTGCCCTAATATTCTTGTATTTGTTTTCTCTCTGAAATGTATACCCTGTTGCCTCTCACTATGCCCATCCTCCTTCTAACCTCCCCAAGAGCTCTACATTTATTAATATTGTTATTTATAAAATTATTCTTTTGAGAGGGCTCAACATTTGGGGCAGAACCCACCCAAGGCAGTTTACACAACATAAAAACACAATGCAAAAGAAGAAAAAACACAGCACTATCAATCTGTTAAAAATAGGCCAGTTTCCACAAGAAAGGTAATTCAGCTTTTTGCAAACTCAGCTTTTGTATAATTAATAACAGCAGCAGGAACAAGTTTCAAGGCCTGTGGACATATGCTTGGAAGTGTGTGCACAAGGCCTGCTGAAATCTCACAAGTCAGAAAGGTGACTGAACATTTCGTAACACTGGGAGTGGGATGTGGTGGTAAAAATCAGAGCAAATTGTGCAAATTAATTAAAGTAAATTAAGCTGCCTAATCTTACAATTTCTAACCTGCCCCCCATACCCTACCCATTGGACATGGCTTCTCCCTTATGGATGCTGTAGGTCTTTGGCTGGGGCTCTGCTCGGAGTGTCTTGGCAGGCATAGGCAAACTCGGCCCTCCAGATGTTTTGGGACTACAACTCCCATCACCCCTAGCTAACAGGACCAGTGGTCAGGGATGATGGGAATTGTAGTCTCAAAACATCTGGAAGGCTGAGTTTGCCTATGCCTGGTCTTGGGCTCCTGAAGTTCAGGCACTGGCCGTGAGAAGCTGGCTTTTTTGTGGTCACCTCTTCTTCATTATCTGCAACTCCCTGCACCCAAGGAAGCCCCCTCTCCTCTTGGCTTTTGGGGGGCAGACAAAAACATTCCTCTTTCCCCAAGGCTTAAACAATGTAACATTTGGATTTTATATATATATATTACACCACAGGAATCTGAAGATGGAGTAGAAATTAATTAATTAATCCTCCAGAGGGTCACATACAGATTTTCAAAGTTCTAGTGACTCCAATAATGTATTGTTTTGTTTCTAAAGTTGGGAATTGTCACTTCTCCAACATGACAGGGGTAAAACTCTCAAATTGCAAAGCAGCCACCATTAAGCTTGCTGTTTCCCTGGGAACACAGAACCAGCAGATATGCTCCTGCAGGCAGATGGTTACTTATGAAATCTGCAGCCAGTTACGCTGACAAATGCAGTTCTCTTGCTGCCACCAAAAGAAAGCAATGCAAAAGAAAGACAGGCATTCCATACTTGGGAATGCTGGGAGCGCCCCCCTCCCAAAGGCTGGGGTATTGAAGAACAGGGTGCTGCTCAGAAAAAGAGGGTCACATCCATACCACCATTTGCTGCCTACAGTGGTTCCTTTCTAAAGCCAGACAAGACCGCGCATAGAATCTCTTAAAATGCAAGACAGGCTGGTCTGCAGCTACTCAAGAGGCAAGAGAAACACACTCTGCACATGCTCAGAAGCACTTTACACTACTTTATAGGTACTCAACAGGTGGTCTGGGGGTACCTGGTGCTGCAACATTACTGAGCAAAACAGGTGCGGACTTGAGCAGCTGCTTGGACGTGAGACTGCCACATATAAGAACCAGCTATAATTATTTTTCAAAAGCATATCCCGTGGTTTCAGCAGAAGAACTACCTAGGGGACTGAACCCTGAAAAACAGTAAAAATGTCAGTCAGTAGCTGTTAAGCTGCGGCTTTCCCCACCTCCTTTCTTCTCCTCCTCCTTCTCCTCTTCTTCCGTTTTTGCCCGTTTGGCCTTCTTGAAATTGGCGACGTTTTTGCGCCCACCTTCCCCTTCGTCTTCAGAGTCAGAGAATTCCTCATCACAAGCTATTCTCTTGTCTGATGAGCGGACTGGAGGGGGAAGAAAAGAAAAGGCTGTATCAGCGGCACCAGGCTTTTGGTTTCAGGCAGGGGAGCCTTCAGGAGTAACTGAAAAACTATAGATGGAAAGTGCACACACATACAGAGACAAAAGCAAAGTTCCACTGTTCGAAGCACACAATGTTATTGGATATTTGGTGGACCACCACTCTTTCCAGATCAGCCAATCCTGGCTCTGAGATTACAAATTGTAATAATGAAACACAGAGGGGAAAGACAATCCTAAGCCACATTATGGGTCCTACAAAGAGCCAGAGGTGGCAGTTGCTCCTTGGCTGGGGCTGCAGATCTAAGGCAGGGCAGTCCCCACTGACCAGAAAAGGGACTGGTTCCTCTACTGTTATCCTGCTAAAGGTTGCACATTTCCCCTGCTCTAACTACCCAAAGTGTGCACCCGCCTATGCATGATCCAAGGCAGCAATCAATCTCCACAGCCCCAAAGAACTCACTGGAAATCCGCTTGTCAGGATCCTCTTCATCTTCATCTCCACTGTCCTCTGGGACGGCATCCTCCGGGATCGGCTGCATCTGGACTCCAGGAGCATGGGGAAGCATTCGCAAGTTCTCAAAGAGACGTTGCCTGTGGCCAAGCAATCACAAAGGGCCCACCAGAGAGCCATCAGAAAGGGACAACAAGAAACACACATACACAGAGAGAGAGCGTAGAAGTGACTAGCCTCACTCGTGAGACAAGCAAGACAAACTTACTTAATCTTCTCCAGATATTCATTGGTGTTTTGGTTGGTCATGTTGGAAGGGCTGATGTGGAGCTTGAAGTCCGGCCCAAAATATTCAAAATAATCGTTGTATGGAAGCTCTGCAGAAAGTTTAAAAAAAAAAAAGCAAACAGAATGTTACTGGGTCTCCAGTATCGAGGCAATTCAAATACTGGCTGTAAGAAAAGGCAGGTGCAAATGAAGAAGGGGGCAGAAAATGCTTCTGTCAAGGAACACTCTTCACATTTCCATGATGCTGCCTCCATTTTAGCAGTGAAAGAAAATGCATGCAAAAACATTTAATCTGCATAATTTGTTTAGAATGCAGATATGGCTTGTTTGGAGGGGTGGTGTGTGTCCTACCCCAAATGCACACAGCTGCAATGCAAAATTCCTATCACATTACACTGCTTGAAATTCTCTGGGACTCTGAGGTTCTCAGATTAATATGAACCCCTGGAGACCTTCTAGCCCTAAGAAAGATTGCCAGTTTCGTTGCTATAAATCCCATGTAAAGCCCAACCCCTCATTGTCTAACTAGGCTGCATGCAGGCCTGGCTCCCCTCAAAGTCCATTTTCAGAGAGCTTAACATCACAAGAATCTTTTAAAGGTATTCTAGAAATCAAACGGCAGGTGACTTTACCATTTGGAATATCTGTATTCAAAGCCACAGCAGTCTCATAGGTCCAGCACCTGGCCACGTTGCGGATGGTGTAGCCGCCCCCTCCGAGCATCAGCATGGGCAAGTTAAAGCTCTTGATGAATTCCACACACTTGGCATGACCTGAGAGAAGCAGAGAAGGGAAGAAGGGTGTTGGGTTGCTGAGAGAGGGGTGGAGAGCTTCTGCACAATAATGAACTGTCCAACTACGTGTGCCCAATAGAAGAAACAACCCAATAAGCCACTTTTAAAACATATCTCCTCAATAGGACCTCTTTAGATCACATGGTGCTACCTTGGAGAGCAAGGCAGGTCCTGAATAAGCCTGCTTACCTTTAATGGTCAGATTAAAGCAACCCAGCCTGTCTCCTGATAAGGAATCTGAGCCACACTGCAATGCAACAGCACTAGGCTGGAATGTCTCCATCACTTTGGACATCACCTGGTCAAAGAAGAGAGAGAGTCCAGATGCATACCTGAGCAGGATGGACCTCCAGCAAGCACATAAATTCACACACATTTTGATTATCAGAACCCCCCCCATTCAGTGCAAACCCGTATGTTTACTAGGAAGTCAGTCCCACTGCATTCAAGTGGGCTTATTCCAAGTATCCAAGTACGTATGTGTGCATAAGATTACAGTCCTAATTCCTTATTTTTTGTAATGCGTTCCTGCAAGAAGTTAGGAAGTAATCTACTGCCCCCACCCCCCATTAGCTCCAAACCACAGCCATTCTCTCTAGTGCCCCTCTGGAGCTCAGCACAATGGAAGAAGGATCCCACCCACCTCATCTCTAAGCTAGAAGAGCAGATTTGGAGACATCACCCTTGCCTTGGTGAGCAGAAATGTGGAACACTAAGGAAGAATATCCCACCACAAGGAACATTCCAGAAAGGGAAACTTACCGGCTTAAAGATGGCTTCATAGGACTCATCATCTATCCCATCCCGCAGGGGGTAGTTGACTGCGTAATATTTTCCTTTGCCTGCACCAATGTCCTAGAGGGTGAAGGGAAGGAGACACTGTGAAATAACCTGGGCTGGGTCTCTCGGCCTTTGGAGATCTCACTGCCCTCACAGTGCTGCTCTCCTCAATTTACATAGGCCACCCAGGGGCTAGCATGTCCTGCTTTTCCAAATTTAAGAAGGCAACTGAGAAGACCTTGTCCACAAACTGCCAACATCTCATTCAGACCTGCCTCTCTGCAACAAATCTGAACACAGCAATTTAGAAAAGGCAAGGCTAGGTATATTTTGTATCAGTATTCAATAAAACAGAGCTGGTGAGAGGTTAGTGGAACCCCACTCTTTTACCTGATTAAAATACGCAGATTTAACAAATATGCAAGCTAGATTACTTTGTGGTAATCTGTTCTATGTCTGCAGGCTTCAGATGAGGGAAAAGGACCTACAGAAGAGCAAAGTCCCACCACTTGATCACATGATATTGACCACACTCCTTCCAGATTGAGATTTTACCAGGAGTACTGGTAAAAAAAAAGCTTTCCCTCACATCTAAAGGGCTAAAAACACAATTTTATAGATTGGGCGGGGTGGGAGAGAGGGGCAATCCTCTGGATTCTGTGGCCAGCTTTCTTGCTGCAATCACAATAGCATGAAAAATACAGCCCCCTGCTTGTAGATATTTTCAAGGGGAGGCAACTAATGCAGTGAGTGCCTGGTGAGCATTGTGCATTACTTTTAGAATGGGAGAAGCTCATGAACAAAGCTGCTCTCTTCATCAAAGGGCCTGGGAGGTGTCACAGGGGAACCTTGCTGTTTCAGCCAGCCTTCCAAGGGAGGTGCTGCTGCAGCCTCCGTTCTCACCCGCAGGTCCCCTGTTCCTGGGAAGTATTCACCATACTTATGGAAAGATGCAGTCATGACACGGTCTGTAGTGTAGAAGGCCTCCTCCACACCGTCGCCATGGTGAATGTCTATGTCGACATACAACACTCTCTGGTGGTACCTGGGATTGCAAAGAGGCTGTCAGACTGGCATTACAAGGCCCAAAACCACTTACCTGCCCATGACAGGGAAGAAGGGAAACGGAGCATAAAGCTGTTGGTTAGCCAAAGAAACCTGTCTGCAGGGACCCATCTTCCCATAAAGGAACCCTCAATAAAATTCCAAGAGCCCCCAAGGTTCCTTGGAGCACTGTTTGGAAATCATCTCACTAGCTTGATACCCCCGTATCAGTTTCTTTACTTGTTGTAGGATGTAAGGTATTAGCGCAGGGGTCGGCAACGTGCGGCCCATGGGCCTGATGCAGCCCACGAAGACTGTTTTCCAGCTCACGAGCCGCCCGCTCGGCAAGTCCTCCACGCACTGCGCTAAACCAGCATGGTGACTCGCTGAGCGGCACTGGAAATCGTGTCTGCGCATGTCCAGACACCGAAAATCGCTTCTGTGCAGGTGCGCTTTTCGGCGTCTGGGCATGTGAAGAAGTGATTTCCGGTGCTGCGGACATGCACAGACACGATTTCAGGCATCGTGCTGCACCAGTCCAGCCCACGGATGATCTCCACGGGGGTGATCTGGCCCATGGCCGGTAAACCTTGCCAACCCCTGTATTAGCATGCTGCATCTGAATTGAACAGTGCCATACAGCTATCAACACTAGTGGCTGCTGACAAATTTATCCTGCATGAATTTGTCACTCGAATCTCCTTTAGAAGCCATCTAGGTTAGGGGCTACCACCATAACAAATTCCCTACAATTGTTATGTCTTTGGTGAAGAAGCAATTTTCTTTTGCCTGCTTTGAATCTCCTTGCCAAAACAGTTTCATTGAGCTTTCTTTGACACAATCTCCAACTATCTTTCCTGATTACAGGTCAGACCCCATAAGTGTACATATGAAGTTCTTTGCCCTGACTTTGCTCACAAGAAATACAGACTAGGAGAAAAGAGTTAAAAACTGCTGTATCGGTTATACAGTTGATTGCACAAGGGACAGTCGTGAAAATGGAAGACTGAGGAGCATCAATGGACTAGAGGCAGCGAACATTTTAGGCGTGTTTGATATGTGTGTGACTGCGCGTGTGGGCATTTTGCCAAACCCAGAAGTGACCCAAAAATGTCACAAAAGGGGTGGGGCGGGCTTACGTGGGTTCTGCTGACATGCACGGGGGTCTGGAAAATAACCCCTGTGTAAAATAGTCACTGCCTGTACTACCTGGGCCACCTCAGGGACAAGAACTCAAGCAGCTGAACATTTCCCCCTGGAAAAAGAAATCCCTGTGCATATAAAACCAGTATGCTGGAAATAAGGCTAAACTGGAGGTTTTCACCCAATATCTAGCTAGCTTTCCTTGTGTTAAACTATTTTTGAATTGGATTAATCAAGCAATCCTCCACTTGCAGTTTGAAGCAGTACAGTCCAAGAAGATATTTTCATTTCAGAATGACAAATTCAGAGAGGTATTATAATATAATCATATAGAAATCAGTAGTAAAACGCAGAGGGGGGCTACTTATAGGGGAGGAGCTGTTATCATCTCTGCAAGATCTGAGACTATTGTTTCTGAGAGCTTCAGGGGTAAATTGTTGTACGTACTTTAGCAACTCCAAGATGGCCAGAACGATGTCATTGACATAACAGAAGCCTGAGGCTTCAGACTTCTTGGCGTGATGCAAGCCTCCTGCCCAGTTCACAGCAATGTCTGTCTGCTGCTTGTTCAGCTTCACTGCACTGGCTGTAGAGAGAATTTCAAACCAATGACACAACCAGATAGCAAAGAATCGTACAGCAGGAACCCTAAAACTTTGCAGAGGACACTCAAACTCTACAACTGAATGCAGAATTGCTTATAAACAATCCTTTGCCAGGTTTCCCCTCTATCTTCAAGGGAGATGGCAACCTCAGGGGTGGTGCCCCCGATTGAAAAAAGCTGCACAAAGAGATTTAGTCTCCATGCTGCTTATATATGTATGTATTGATTCTATTGTGGTATTCCATGTGGCTTTCTTTTCAAAACTTAAATTAACTGCATCACCTGGAAAACCAAGTTATAGGATGATTACTAAATAAAACTAATAGTAAACACACTTGCCAACAAAATTATCAGAACTCAGGTTGTGGAGTGCAAGTTCCATTGTTTTCGAATCCCAATTTTCCCAAAGTGTCAGGTGTAAGGAGAACAGGAACAAGACATAAGAACAGACTGCAATTCTATTTTCACTCATTTAGGAATAAGCCCCACCAAATACAGTCTAACTTCCAAGTAAACATGCACAGGGTTGCCCCTTTAATTAAGCAACATTTAAGACCTTGTTAGAGATATATTTTTCACACTTCAATCTACATTTTATTCATCCCTTATTTAAAAAAATTAGCTGTTACTTACCAACTGACCCTCCTGTTGAAAGCTGACAAAATTCAAACAAGCCATCAAACACAGGACAGTCTTCTCCAACATTGACTTGAATAAAGAAAGAAAGAGAAAACACTGAGGAGACAAGATTTAACTTAAGGGCCTTAACAGACTGGAGAAAGAGCTATCAGAACTCTGAAACAACTTCTCCCTAAGACAACAACAGTACTTTAACCTATCTGAAGAGTGGGTGAAGAGGAGAGGCAAGAAAAGTCATCTGGCAGAAAGTCACAAAACTGTAAACTGGGTGGACAATATTTCCCCTTCAAACCTGCCCATGTTAATCCAACATGTAGCACAACTAGAGAGCAGATGCACTGAAATGGGGTGCTTGCGAAAAAAGTATATCAACCTGTTGGCTACTCAAGACAAGAGCTTGTATTTGTAAAAGCTGTCCCTTGGCACAGAACAGAAACGCATTCCAGAAGGGTGGGAATCAACGCTAGAGTAACTCGCCACCTGCTGGAGTCACATGGAACTGAAAGAGGGAGTTTAAATCTACTATATATACACCGGTACTTTGGAAAGTGGATTATCTGTTTGTCCATCTGCTCTCTATAGGTTTGGCTTCCTCTCAAGATTTTGTTGCCAAGCTTGGCATGAGGATTTATGAGGTGGTGGAGCCAGTCTTTGTTAATGTTTGGACACTGGATGCCATTCTGAAACAAGATGGTGAACTAAAGCTTCACTTTGATGTGACTTTGTCCAATTTTTGGTGTGACAGGTCTTTGTTGTTGTTGTTTAGTCAATTAGTTGTGTCCGACTCTTCATGACCCCATGGACCATAGCACACAAGACACTCCTGTCTTTCGCTGCCTCCCCCAATTTGGTCAAACTCATGTTAGTAAACTACTCCAATTTGGACACCTCTGAAGATACTGCCACCTGATTTGCAGGACTTTGCCGAAATTGGCAGAGCACTTCCAACCTGCACCAATCTAGATGCCTCTTGAGATACTGTTGCCAAACAAAGCATGAGGGTTCCTGAGGTGGAGGAAGTGGTTTTTGCCTATGTTTGGAAGGCAGACACCATGTTGAATCAAGATGGCAGACCAAATGAATCCTAATTAAACATTTTCTCTCCCCACTCCCACAAACTGATTCATAGCCAGATCCACAGATTTCCTTGGGTCAGGTCAGAGCCCTGGGTTGGTGTGTGCATGTGTGCACAGCCCCAAAACTCACAAATTACACTATCCATTTAAAAATCGCAATATTTGTTGGTTAATTTTCCAGGCAGTGCTAGGCACTTTCTGCTAGTTAGTAACTATACAGCATTTAAGGTGCTTCATGTAGCTCAGAACACTTCAAACCTAATAAACAATGGTTTGTTGTTACATGAATAAGGCTCTCCGTTGAGTCTCCTACATCTCCACCCCTTTGTGCAGAGGTAAGGTAAAGGTAAAGGGACCCCTGACCACTAGGTCCAGTTGTGACCGACTCTGGGGTTGCAACGCTCATCTTGCTTTATTGACCAAGGGAGCCGGCGTACAGCTTCCGGGTCATGTGGCCAGCATGACCAAGCCACTTCTGGCAAACCAGAGCAGCGCACGGAAACGCCGTTTACCTTCCTGCCAGAGCGGTACCTATTTATCCACTTGCACTTTGACGTGCTTTCGAACTGCTAGGTTGGCAGGAGCAGGGACCGAGCAACGGGAGCTCACCCCGTCGCGGGGATTCGAACCACCGACCTTCTGATCGGCAAGCCCTAGGCTCTGTGGTTTAACCCACAGCGTCACCCGCGTCCCTTTGTGCAGAGGTGGTAGATATTAAAAGCTTGAACTTCACGTTGAGGACAAATAAAAGGGGCAAAGAGGAGGAGGGAGTATGCAAGCCCAAGGCTTGATGTACTTATTTTCCTAATGACAAGTCATGGTTTATACTGTTTTGTATGAATGCAGCTACTGTCCTACTAGGGTAAGCCAGTGTTATCCCTAGTGGTTTCTGGAAGCTTAGTACAAGCTGATGACAATGCAAAGTGATTTTACTACAGCAGGTACCAAACTCTGCTGCTCATATCTTATCTATACCCATACTTTTTATATTTTCAAAAACAAGATTACTGTGTGGAGAAAGTTCCCTCTCAGCTCCAACTACCAGTAAAGATAAAATAATCACACTCAGAACATACATCGCTGCATTTGCTTGCTGTACTCAGACATGTTGTCTGGACGAATCGACCGCAGAAATTTGATGTAGTCATCGCTGTGGTATTTGGTCATTTCTTCAGCACTAGCTTTATAGGGTCGCTGTAATGACACAGTTAAAAGAAACACCTAAATAATGCAACAAAATGTTAACACAGTTCAGACTCTACCAATAATGCTTTCCAGCAGCATTTCTGTTCAAGAGTCTGAGCAGTACAGGAAAGGTGAGAACCCAATGGGAGGGTCTTGTTTCTACTTCTACCATACAATGTAGAATGAAGGAACTGATGGAAAGGACTGTGTATGAAAACCTAAAGAGCAGAGGGCTCACAAATCCAGGTACAATCAGACCTGTATGTCTGCCGTTGATAAGCTTAAGCATCAGTGTGTTGTTCAAATTGATGGTGTATTTTTTAAGGCAGGTCTGTAAACAGCCACGTGAGTTAGGATTGCCTTTGTCAGCATCCAGGGGTTGAACAGCCAGCTGGCTAGCCCCCAGCTGGATCGTCTCCTTCCAGACGTCACACTGCGAAGATCCCTCGACCTCTGGTTCCGACATATATTAGTGACCCAGGTCTGCTGACATGGGCACACTTAGCAGAGCAAACTGCACAAACAGAAGAGGCTTGAAGCAGTGGATACATACTATGACTACAGGTTTATTAAACATAAATCAGGACAAAGAAACATGTCATCTCTTCTTGTCGTCTTCTCAGAGATAGAGCCAAAAGCAAAAGCAATACAGTGGAAGTTCCGCATACACCAGCAAACTGTGTTGGGATGTAAACAGACATGTGACATGTAACAGTTCCATGTCTGAACCAAAAGGTGGAATGGAATCTCTAACAGCCTTGTGGAAAACGGGTATCAATTTCTGTACAATATGTGAGATTAAGAATGGTTGCATCTGTATTTTGCCTCAAATCACTTACTGATATTCATTAGCAGGAGAGAGAATAAAAACAGTGGGCTAATAAACTTTTTGGTCTTGTCTGCAAGACTACTTTAATGGAAAGCCAAAAAGTATGCCAGAGTGCCTTCAGAATTCAGAGAGAGAATTCTGGCCTCATCATAGGCCAGAATGTACTCCCTTCATCTCACTGTGCCTGCCTCTGGATAAAAGTCCTGACTGGGCATGCCTAGTGGGTGGGGCCCAATTGTCTTTTTCTGTAGGAGTGCCAGCAGCCAATCCTGCTATGGCAATGGAGTCTTACATGCTATTCCCAGCTTCTCATCAGCTGTTTCAGCTTTTTTCTTCTAACCCTATTGCTGTCTGGTTTCTCATCAGTTTCCTCCCATTCCTGTTTTTGTGAGTTAAGAGGTCACATCAGACTGCTAGAACTCCATTGATGCAGGTCCCAAACCACTTCCAGCCCAACCAAGTTTACATTCCACCAGGCCAATCACGCTGCAGCATCGGGTCATTGGTTGTCCACCTCCCAACACACATTATTATTTGTGAAGTTTGATTTGCTTGTGATAACTTGGGGGAGTTTAGTGAATAAGTGGATTATTCTGTTTCCCCTAGTCCTTTAATAAGGGTAGCTGATAGTTTTTTGTTCTGATGTATTAAGAATGTTTCTTGTCTGTGACACCTTCTTATTATGGCCTGGTTTGCACATTACACTAAGCCAAACCATGGCTTAATACAAATATGCAAGAATGTGGGCTCCTAGAGCAGAGATCAGGATTGCTTTGCTTTTCTACACATGTTCTGCTGCTGCACTGTGCTAACCCATAGCTTGGCGTGTTATCTGAATCTGGGGTTTGTGGTATAGCTCTCCCAGATAAACCTTTGTCATAGTTCGTGGTTAGTCTGGAGAGAGCTAAACTACAAGTCTGGGTCTGAATTACATGCTAAACCAAGCCATGCCTTAGCACAGCGCAGCAGCAGAAAAATGGGGGAGAGGAGCAAGGTGACCATGATTTCCTCTCCTGGAGCCTGCATGCTCACATGTTCACACTAAACCATGGCTTGGCTTAGCATGATGCAGGAATGAGGCCTGCATCTTGGTCCCCAAATTGTGGATTTTTAAACAAGTAGTTAGAAACTTACATAGATTTCCATTTTTCTGTAGAGGCCATAGTTCAGAAGGAGATTGTGAGTCATCCTGATTCTGTGGGGCTTCATAGGGTGGCCTTGACCATAGTAATAGTTTCCAATGTCACCTGAGACACAAGAAGAAAAGAAATACACATTATAATGTATAAACAACTTTAGGAATGTTAACAAGGAATGAATGTGAGCATCATAGCAGAGAACAAATACTTTGCATACAGATGGTCCAAAGTTAAATCCCCAGCATATCCAATTAATAAGGTCTCAAGCAGTAAAGCTGAGAAATACACCCTTCTTCATGGTTTAAGTCAGCAGACAAAAGCACAATATATGGAGCAATGGCCTGATTCAAAAATGCTGTTTGAGTTTGCTGCAGCTGGGAATAAAGATGGGGCAGGGCTTAAGATGTGTCCAGAAAGGGGAATTGTGCAGAGAAAAGAAACTCTGATAGCCAGGACACATGTGTGTGCACGTACACATCCAGAGGCCTCTTGCTGCTCAAAATTTAGAGTGGCCTCACACTTTATGTGGCAAACACATTGACTGCAGGTGTGCCAAAGCTTCCTGCAGCACAAACCATGATGAGTGATGTCTTCTACCAGAGATTGACCACAAATACAAAGTTTGTCTGCATATGGGACCTTGTCGTAGCAGGCATCCAAGACTGCAGTGGGAATCGTGGAAATGCAGCTCAATAAAGGCATTTCTTAAGGACACTGGTGAGAGTTTGGTCAAATAACTAGCTCTAAAATGGTCTGTTCTCAAGAGCGGATACCAAGGGAAAATTTTGCATTTCTGATTAGTTGCAGGTCCCTTCTAGATTCTATACAGAAGAGCCAATCCCTTAGTTGATACCTATTCAAGGTCAAAGCAGAGCTCAGTTGTGGAAAATAAACATACACTGGCACCTTAGTTTACTAACTTAATCCATTCTGGAAGTCCGTTCTTAAACCAAAACTGTTCTTAAAGTGAGGCACGCTTTCCCTAATGAGGCCTCCCACCGCTGGTGCCCTTCCACTGTTCGGATTCCGTTCTTAGACCAAGGTACGGTTCGCAAACCAGGACACTACTTCTGGTTTTGCGGAGTTTGTAAACTGGATAGTTCATAAACAGGGCTGTTCTTAGACCGAGGTACTACTGTAGTCTAAAACATCTAGACAAGTTGTTTTCCAGAACTGGTTATCACTCAATTCCATATAGCACCAAGCAGGAAAACACTCAATAGTCATATATTGTGTGTGTGTGTGTGTGTGTGTGTGTGCGCGCGCACACACACACACACACACACACAGAGAGAGAGAGAGAGAGAGAGAGGAGAGAACAGTTCACTCTTGCTCACCCTTGCCTTAATTCTTGGCCACCAGGATTCTGTATGAAGAAGAGCTGCTGATATTCCTGATGGAAGGGAGTACAGCCTTGGAAGTTAAACAGAATCCATTCCAGAAGTCTGTTCAACTTCCGAAAAGTTTGAAAACCAAGGTACGGCTTCTGATTGGTTCCCAACTGCACAGGCGCGCTGGAAACAATAGCGGAAGCCACGCCGGACGTTTGGCTTCCAAAAAAAGTTTGAAAACTGGAACACTCACTTCCGGTTTTCAATCGTTCGGGAACCGGAACATTCGATTCCCAAGGTGTTTGGGAGCCAAGATACGAGTTTCAGAAAAAACGGAGTTCAAATCAGAGTTCGAGGTTTCAGCGCCATACAGCATTTGAGTAAGCACTTTACTACCAAATATATTTAGGGCAGGTTAAATCAGTTGCCCTCCCTTATTGTAACAGAACATCAATGCTCCCATGGTTTTCTGTGCTTTGACTTCCACTGCTTCCATATAACAATTCCAAGAGAGGGTTTGATAAAAAAGTACGCCCAAGTATCTAAATGAGTAAGTTTGTTCTATAACCTGCTGGTCCAACACCATCTATACCTCGGATTGTTTCTGCCACAAATCACAAACTTTGCGTTAGAGTAATGTATAGATATGAGGCCCAGTCAGGAAAGAGAGAAGCAGCACTAAATCATCTACATACATCAAGATTGAGATCTTGATGTTCCTAATTACTGGAGAAGGGGAGTTTGCATTGGCTAAATATGGCACCAAAATCAAAACATATACAAAGTTTTGTATAACATAACAAACCAAAAACAAACCAAAAACTATCCAAAACATAGAACCAGCTTATCAACCACAAGGAAAGAATAGAAAGAATGTAACAATATTGTAAGGTGGGCTTCTTTAGGCCAGGTGTTCCAGATGGAGTGCAGCAACCAAGAAGGCTCTGCTCCAAACCCCCACCAGTCTCAACTCTGAAAAGTGGGGAAGCTAAAACAAATTTGGGGCAAATGTGCAGGAGAAGGCCCTGCTTCATACATAATATGCTGGACATGGGGAGCAAGTTGGAGTAGACAAAGAAATGCGTTCCTTCCCACAATACACAGTTAACTTACAGAACTCACTGCCATAATATGTGATGGCTTTAATGCTATGACACATACTTAGGAAAAGTTTTTGTTCTTTTTCTTTTTGTTGTTTTATTGTATTGTTTTTTGTTTCTTCTTTTTGTTTGTTTTTTTGATGTATTGTAAGGTATTGTTTTGTTTAGCTTAATTTTCTATTGTTCTTTTTCTGTAACTTATAAACCCCAAATAAATATCTTTTTTTAAAAAGTCTCCTTTTTTTAAGAAGTGAGTAAACAGTGCATAGAAACGTGCTGTTAAATATATATTTAAAGCCATAAGGCAAATTCATGGTTGACCAATGACTATTCAGTTGGTTAGAGCCTGGTGCTGATAATGCCAAGGTTTCAGGTTCTATCCCCTTAAGGGACAGCTGCATAGTCCTGCATTGCAGGAGGTTGGACTAGATGATCCTCAAGGTCCCGTCAAATTCTATGATTAACCATCACATTTGGAGGCAGCATGCCTCTGATTACAAGAGACTGGAACTAAACAACTGGGGAAGGCCATTACCCTTAGGCTATGCATGGGAATGTTCAAGAGACATGATGTGGCTGGCCAGCACTGAAAATGGGATGCAAAACTCTAGATCGGGGTACTCAACATAGTCCCCTCCAGATATTTTGGACTCGATGCAAGCTGTTGTCCAACACATCTGGCAGGCACCAGGTTGGGGGAAGGCTGCTGTACGTGAGCATTCATTTCATTTTTGTCAAAGAAAACAGATTTTAAGCCTGCATTATCTAAGCCAGTTTCTTTTCCAAAAAACAGGGTTCCAAAAAGTGCATATGTACGTGTTTAAGGAAATGCAAATATAAGTCACATTTTTTATTTGCCAATGTACGTCCAGAAAACAAAACTGTTGCACAAAGAAGGGTTCTTCCCACACACCCAGGAACCATCTTCCCCAAGAGTCAAGAATACTGTTGGGAGTAACAAGTGATCCAGATCTGCCCTGTCCTAAGTGAGGAAATAGCTTCAACTCAGTTTTCATAAAGAGATGAAGTGCTTAAAACTGGTGTAAAAACCAGGACACAGGAGTTCTTCAGAGGCTGCAAACCGTTGTGGATACAGCCAAGCCTGTGGCAAACAGAGAAGCCTAGAAAAGAACAGGCAAGAGGAGGATCTCGTACTGAAACACTGCCAAGAGAAGGAGGTAGAAGGGAAACTGCTCTGGGTAGGGTTTGGCCAGAGTGTGATGGCAAATACCCCAGCACCTGGGAAAGCACCCTGGTGGGACTCACACACAACACCATATCCTTTAAGGATACAATGCACTCTTACCACTACCAACAAATCCAAGATAATGTGCTGCTGACTTTGGGGAGGAAATCAAAGGCCTGAATGTCCCCTGGGAGAGAAACAGCCTTGAAGTTTGGAAGGAGCTTTTAAAAGTGGTGAGTGGGTAACCAGTTCTAGGTCCATTCCATAGGAGCTTCCTCCCCAATCAGCAGTATGATTTCTACTTCTCTCAACCCTGATATGTCACCAGTTCCTCTTCCAATGCGCTTTGAAAATTACCCCTCTTCCACAACTCAGACCATACCAACTGTCCATTTCTTGCCTGCCCAAAGCACCAACCTCAACACTACAATTCTCATTTCCCCCAATCCCACCTCAAAACCCCCTCTGCAAAGCTCTTAATTCTCCCCTCTTAATTTTTCACCAATCCCACTGAACATCTTCCCCTACCCATAAGCTTTTAGACAGCGACTTAATATCCAGTAGTGAAACCTCCTCCAAAGGACAGGAAACCTTTGGCAAACTTGAAAATGATACCTTTTTTTGCCCCTTTTAGTTAAAGGAGATATGTGTGGGAATGTAAGCTAAAAGAAATGTCTGAAAACCAATAATTATACTGGGCTTATTTGCAAGTCTGTCCTACCTAGCTCAAGTTTTCCCTGTTTCCCACCACCCAGTTTTCCTATTTGACTGACTTCCCTGCTATTAGCCCACTGCCAGTGTTCAAAACTCCCATTGTTCTAGGTCAGGGGTCTGCAACCTTTAAGACAAAAAGAGCCACTTGGACCCATTTCCGAAGAAAAAAACCTGGAAGCCGCAAAACTCGTCATTATAAAAATAAGTTTTTTGTCACTTTTTTATTATTTCTTTGTTTGACCCCTCAGAATTACTCCTCCTCATAGAAATAAACGTTAAATTAACAAGTTACCTTTTTTTGTGTGTGTGTTCTTCACTCCCCTTCAAAACAGTGACCAGCGTACATGCCCCTTACAATGTAGCGGGTGGGCGGGAAGGTGACGTCAGGACGGTGCATGACTAACGCATGCACCGCCCCCATGCGACGTCACAGCCAGTACAGCGCCCACCACAGTGGGGAGTGTCGGGGCGCACAATGTGCCTCCTCCCCTCGCTAGTATCCGCCCCAGAGCCGCGGCAAAGGTGTAAACGAGCCACATGCGGCTCCGGAGCCGCGGGTTGCAGACCCCTGTTCTAGGTGAATTTTGCAACTGGGAATTTCATTAGCGTGAGCAGTTTCTGAGCTCTGGGTACAGTACTGCGCCTAAGATTTCAGATTAAAACTGCAGAGTGGAAGGAAAGAAGGACCCTTTTCTGCCTCCCCACTTCCAGCTACTCTCTGAAGACTGGAGAAGAGACCCTCTTAAGAATATTAGGGGGGTGGGCAGGGGAATAATTAGACCACGTGAAAAATGAACATAATCATTTTAGCTGCAGTTTATTCATTTTCAGCTTTGTTATTTTTGTTGTAAAAAAGAGCACCTAAACATTCCGTTGTTGCGTCCATAACCTAGGTTTAAGGTGCCATTTAGCTCCTAGCTTTCATATCTCAGTTTCTAACACTGCCCACTGCCCTTCCATAAGCCATCTCCACAGTCCTCTCTCCCTGAAGCCCTCCCTGCAGCTCCCTAAATCTTCGCCCACCCCATCTTCACCCATACCCCAAGACATCACCACTGTTCCGTCTTCCTGAGCCATCCTCTCTGCCCCCACAACACCCACCTTCCCTTCCTCTCTTCCCAAAAACCTTGTTCACTATTCCTTCCTCCACCACTCCACCCACAACCTGTGCACCCAACTTCCTTGAGCAAGACTCACATTTCCCTGCTCTTGCCCCCCAAGAGTCTTCCTCAGCGCTGGGGTCGGTTAGA
Source organism: Podarcis bocagei (assembly GCF_964188305.1). NCBI lineage: Eukaryota > Metazoa > Chordata > Lepidosauria > Squamata > Lacertidae > Podarcis > Podarcis bocagei. The sequence goes on from NC_138132.1 coordinate 34,147,994, forward strand.
GCAGAAGTCGGGGAGCCCAAGTGCCTTTCTCACAAACTCACTAGTTGGGCCTCAGGGAAGGCAGCCCCAATCTCGCCCCCTCCAGCCCCACCTTCTGCAAGACCAGGGGACCGACAATGCCGGCCTACTGTGTAAAGTTGGCATAAGGATGCCCAAAATCACAAGGAGTGAACAAAAAGTGATTCGGACGCCTGCTCTGCAAACGCTGCGAGCTATTTGATGCCCCTAGAGAGTCCACTTCCCTCTAGAGGTCTGCACTGGCGCCCTCCTTCCCCTTCTCCAGAGCTGCTGCCACCATCACCCCCTCATTCTTGGTGCGGTGCAGCTGGCCTGGCCTAGGACTGGGGAGAGCCAGGCACGAGTCCCAGTGGGTGACCTTGGGCCAAGTCAATCCTTATTCTCGGCCTAACCTACCTCGCAGGGTTGTTGTGACAGTAAGGAGAGCGTTAACACCGCCTGGAGCTCCTTTGGAGCAAAAGCAGGGATGAAATACATAACTGTTCCCCCTTGTGGCTCCCTCCGTCCCCGCTTCCCAAGACCCTCGCCCCCCTCCCCACCCCCAGGTTACAAGACCCTCACTCAAGTTTCCCCTCCTCGCTAGCTCCTTTCATCGCTGCCCCCCGTCAACTCCCACCTCGCCTTCATCCCCTCCCTTCCTCCTCCCCAAAAACCAGAAGGCTGCACCGGCCCTGCTTTCCTCCCTGCCCCCCTATAACTTGCCCCCTCCGCGCCCCATAGCGAGCAGCCCCCTCTGCAAGCAGCCAGCCCCTCCCCCACCCCATCGCCAGCCTTCCTCCTCCGCTGCCCCCTCCCCAGTCCAGAGGCTCCCTCGTCGGCCCGTCCGCGAATCCAGAACCCCCCGACCCACCGTCGTAGTAGTAGCAGACTTTCCGCTTGGTCCCCTGAGTCAGCGCCATTTTCCGCCGCCTCCCGTCGCCTCCTCAGCTCGGACCCGAGTCCCGCCACGCAACCGAGCCCGCCTGGGGGAGGGCGGCGGCGGGAGGGGGCACCATCCCCGCCCCTTCCAATCTCCACAGCCTATTGCAAGTGGAGATGTTCCAACAGCGACCAATGCGAAGTCTGATGAGGCGGGGCGTTTTGAGCGAACAGGTTAGATCGAGCGGCGAGGAGTTGCTTGGACTGTACCATTTCGCCACAGGAGGAAAAGTAAAGGGGTGTACGTATGACGGGATTATACCATTTCCACATAACATAGGGGGTAGTTGTGAATCACTCTCTTCCAACCCCCCGCGCTGAGGAAATGGAGATGCCCACCTCCTCACCCAACAAAGAATGTGAAATTTCAAGCTGGAGTGTGCCATTATCATAGCGGGGGAAGCTACGCATGCTTCCCCCACCGTGATACCTGTAATGGTGCGCAGATTCCCCCCTGTCAAACTTCCACTGTGCAACTCCGGAGTTTCATGCCCCCGCCGCCCCTCTTCAAAGTTTATTAAGAGACAGATTGCTAAACCTGAGCTGCTAGATAGCTTAGGTCTGGAAGTTTAACATTTGTAATATATCAGGCCCGTAAATTTACATTTATTATCTCAGGCCTTTTATTTAGAGTATATAGATTTTAATTGTAGATGGCTTAGAGGTGTATTTGTAAATATAACTTTGGATATAAATCTCTAAAAGCAATCAGTCAATATAATTTTCAAAAGTTATATTTTACAAAGAAAATATTTGTGTCATATTTTTTTAAAATTAATATAGCATTGTGTTCATCTTAAAGCAAAATGGAGGATCCATGACATTTCAGGATGCTATTCACATTGCAGGAGGTTGGACTTGGTGTCCCTTCCAGCACTACAATTATATGATCCTGTGCCTTAGCATGTTTAGCACATAAAGGCTGCTTTCTGATGACCTGTTTATTTCACATTCCTCCCGATTCTTTTGCACTAACTTTGCATAGAGGTTAGACAAGGACTGAGCATTCATTCAGATTTGTTTGCAGGGAGGTTATAGAATGATGCACCAAGCAAATTGCTGTTTAACACTTTCCAGTGCATTTCCCCCATCATTTTTCCTATTGCAAAAAAGTCCAGGTTGGGGGGGTCAGGTTTGTTGTGCGGGATCGCTAATCAACTTGAATTGCACAACCTCAATTTGCAGGTATGTGATCGAATTTCAGCTAAAAATAGCAACAGTCTGGAAGGGCCCAAAGGAAGAGAAAACAGCATACCTATAGCACTTTCCTTCCCTCTCCACCAAAGCCCCAAATTCCCACTCCCCGATCTCCAAGGTTCTATTTCCCTCATCTCCTCCTTTTCCAGCTCAGCCAACCTGTTTCCCCTTCTCTGCTTCACCTGCCCTGAATGAGGACCTCCAAATCTTGCCCTCCCCTGCAAATCATGGGTCAATGCACTGCACACATAACCAAGGCAGCAGGGTGAGTGGGTTTGGCTGACAACCACAGTACCCAGCGCTGCACAAGTCTTTAATTGAGTTCAGCACAAATCTAAACACACACACAGAGAGAGCACTTTACCATTTTTGTTTTCTGCAAGAGCCAAAAATTCAGAATAAAATCTGCTGTTTATTTGCACAGTTAACAGAGCATCTTTGCTATGTATTCATTCCAGAGCAAGAGTCCTTAGACTGAACTAAGCTCACCCAGGATCAATCCCAGATCATGTTATCATAGCCAGTGCTCAGTTCTGGAATATGCTGCATGGCAGTCACAGAGAAGCAAGTGCCTCTGAGCATGGACAGCATGCCTTCGCAATTATCTGTATTTTTTTTTACTTTGTTTGCTAATTAATTATACAGCACCATCATTATGTGTGGCACTTTGCAGAATAACATAAGCAAAACAAATACAAAATTAAAAACGTAGAGGTCTTTGCCCTGGAGAATACAGTGGTACCTCGGGTTACATACACTTCAGGTTATATACGCTTCAGGTTACAGACTCCACTAACCCAGAAATAGTACCTCGGGTTAAGAACTTTGCTTCAGGATGAGAACAGAAATTGTGCTCCGGCGGAGCGGCAGCAGTGGGAGGCCCCATTAGCTAAAGTGGTGCTTCAGGTTAAGAACAGTTTCAGGTTAAGAACAGACCTCCAGAACAAATTAAGTACTTAACCCAAGGTACCACTGTATATTGTAATAAATCACAGCATCTAGGATTATTGAATCACAACTTATTTTTTTTCATGCAGGACTGAACTCTGGTTTTTGTTGTTGTTGTTTTTCAGCATTTATTAAAAGAGTGAATACAAGGGCTTTTTAAAGTTAGCTCTTCATGGATTAGCCTAGAAGGTTCCCCCCCATCCCGTCCTTGAAAATCTGAAATAATATAAGCAATAACTGTTTCCCTATAATAGCTGCAGCCCCGCCCCACCCTCATCTCTCCTCCACAGGGATTATGAGGAAAGACATCTAAGTCTCACTCAAAGGGTGTAATTTCATCTGAAGTCTGGGATACATCAGGTTCCTCCAAGTCTTCAAGGCGCATCTTGCTACAAAATGTCTCAGTGGGGGAGGAGGGGAGCAACATGAAGGGAGATTTTGCATTGTATTATTCGGGATGCTCTGAGGTCCATTGTCACACCTGCTGCTCATATTGTCCTTCAGTGGCAGTGAAAAAGTCCTCCAGGACACCTTTCAGGAACTCAAATGTGGGCCGCTGCTCAGGGTTCTCCTTCCAGCACTGAAGCATCAGTTTGTACAGCTCTTCCGGACAGTTTTCAGGTGCTGGCATCCGGTAGCCTCGCTCCAAATTCTGTATGACCTCTGGGTTGCTCATCCCTACAGCCACAACGCAAAGTGTTATGTTAGAAGGAGCCTGGGAAAGATCGTAGCATATATGGGTAGACTAGGAGACAGGGTAGTCCCAAGGACATCCAGGCCAATTCTGGAGTCCAAGAAACAAGATCCCCCCCACACCTGTATTAAAGGTAAAGGGACCCCTGAACATTAGGTCCAGTCGTGGCCGACTCTGGGGTTGCGGCGCTCATCTCGCTTTATTGGCCGAGGGAGCCGGCATATAGCTTCCGGGTCATGTGGCCAGCATGACTAAGCCGCTTCTGGCGAACCAGAGCAGCGCACGGAAACACTGTTTACCTTCCCGCCGGAGTGGTACCTATTTATCTACTTGCACTTTGACGTGCTTTTGAACTGCTAGGTTGGCAGGAGCAGGGACCGAGCAACGGGAGCTCACCCCGTCGTGGGGATTCGAACCACCGACCTTCTGATCGGCAAGTCCTAGGCTCTGTGGTTTAACCCACAGCGCCACCCGCATCCCACACACCTGTATTAGGACCAACTAAAAAACACGGCAAAGCAGCAAATTGGCTTTTGAGTTTCAGAGTTCCTCAGACTTGATGTTAACACCACCACTACCACCCGAAAAAAGGATCAAGGGAGAAAAGGTGGGACAGGGAATCATAGAAGCTTTGTGTGCAATATTTTAACCATCCTGGTGACTCAGGAAGCTCATAGCAAACTTATTAGGTTGAGGCTGGTATATGCTCAATGGAAAAGATTTCCAGTCGCCCCAAAGAAGACTTTGTCTTGGCAGGCACCTGCCCCATCACTTCATTTTGCATTAAAGAAACTAAGGTGGTACCTTCAAAGCACATTTGAAGCACATTCTTTTCCTCAAATAATTCTGGGCACTGTAGTTTACCTGTCACAGTTCTCAGCCACCCTTAACAAACTACAGTCCCATAATTCTTTGAGGGAGGGAATGTGCTTCAAAGGCGCAGTGCATACGCAGCTTAAGTGAACAAAACGTTTGATCCAAGGAGTATTCTAAAATACCGTTATGAGTTTTGGGTGCCAGAGTTTGTAGGTGTCAGGCACCCATAAATTCTAGATTTAGTAAGTGTTAGAATGTAATCAGTGCTTGGAGAGGCACACTCTTAATAGCTGGGCTCAGCTTCTGTGTCCTACCTACCTGATAATGGCCAAGTTGTTCAGCAAACAAACACAGGTTGAGGGCCCATCAATAAAGTCATCAACAGGGCAAAGCGTCTCTGCCAGAAGCAGGTGACAATGGAATCAGAGCATTGCCACTGTGGTTAATAGCCATTAATAGCCATCTACAATGCATCTGCTCACTTTGCTCTTCTGGTCAGATTTCAAAAGTCATGTACAAGCCTTCCTCAACCTGGTACCCTCCAGATGTTTGGGACAAAAACTTCCATCAGTTCCAGCCAGCAGCTGATGCTATTTTTCTGCTTGTTCTATTTATTTATTTCATTATTACATTTATACCCCATCTTTTCTCCAAAGTGCTCAAGGTGGATTACACACTTCTACCCCTATCCATTTCATACTCACAATAACCCTGTGAGGTAAGTAAGGCAGTGAGACAGTGACTGGCTCAAGAGCACACAATGGGCTCCATGGCTGAGTGGGGATTTGAACCCTGGTCTCCTAGCTCCTAGTCCAATTCTCAAATGACTACACCACATTTGCTTTCCACAGGTAAGAGTTTGTGGAAATGTTTTTTTCAGTGCTGCAGATCATCTATCCATTTTATTTCCAGCTATTAAGACTATCTGTATAGAATGATAATAATAATAATAATAATAATAATAATAATAATAATAATAATAATAATAATAATAATAATAATAATTTATTTATACCCCGCCCATCTGGCTGGGCCTCCCCAGCCACTCTGGGCGGCTTCCATAAAAACTGAAAATACAGTAAAATATCACACGTTAAAAACTTCCCTTAAGATGTCTTCTGAATGTCAGGTAGTTGTTTATCGCTTTGACATCTGCTGGAAGGGCGTTCCACAGGGCGGGCGCCACTACCGAGAAGGCCCTCTGCCTGGTTCCCTGTAGCTTTGCTTCTCGCAATGAGGGAACCGCTAGAAGGCCCTCGGCGCTGGACCTCAGCGTCCGGGCAGAATGATGGGGGTGGAGACGCTCCTTCAGGTATACTGGACCGAGGCCGTTTAGGGCTTTAAAGGTCAGCACCAACACTTTGAATTGTGCTCGGAAACGTACTGGGAGCCAATGTAGGTCTTTCAAGACCGGTGTTATATGGTCCCGGCGGCCGCCCCCAGTCACCAGTCTAGCTGCCGCATTCTGAATTAGTTGTAGTTTCCGAGTCACCCTCAAAGGTAGCCCCACGTAGAGCGCATTGCAGTAGTCCAAGCAGGAGATAACCAGAGCATGCACCACTCTGGCGAGACAGTCCGCAGGCAGATAGGGTCTCAGCCTACGTACCAGATGGAGCTGGTAAACAGCTGCCCTGGACACAGATTTGACCTGTGCCTCCATGGACAGCTGTGAGTCCAAAATGACTCCCAGGCTGCGCACCTGGTCCTTCAGGGGCACAGTTACCCCATTCAGGACCAGGGAATCCTCCACACCTGCCCGCCTCCTGTCCCCCAAAAACAGTACTTCTGTCTTGTCAGGATTCAACCTCAATCTGTTAGCCGCCATCCATCTTCCAACCGCCTCCAGACACTCACGCAGGACCTTCACCGCCTTCACTGGTTCTGATTTAAAAGAATGATTTTCCTCCTCCCGATTTTCCGCCAGTGGAGACTTTAGTGTGGCTTTCTGGCTGAATTTCTGAATTCACAGTGCAAGGCAGGAGAAGGGTTTTGTGGTTTTGTTTTCATAAAGGACTCTGGTTCTCCCTGTGGATACAGAGTACTTTGTGCAGGAGGGGAAATGGTTGCATTTTGCTGCTGAGAAATTCTGACCTGGGTAAGGAATCCGCCCATAGGTGATGATCTCGGTCAGCAAGATCCCGAATGACCAAACGTCTGATTTGATGGTGAATGTCCCATAATTGATAGCCTCTGGGGCTGTCCACTTAATGGGAAATTTTGCTCCTGAAATACACAAAGAATGCAGGGTTATATGATCCTGGTGCAGAATTCAGGTACTTTTCCTGGTGCTGTAACTGGTGGCTGTTAATGCGCTGACCACAAGAAGGAGCTCTACCTCCACCTGACACCAATGACTGCCCTGCAGACCTACAACCTGGTCCCCAGCAAAGACTTGTTTTTCCCATCCTTACAACCTTTCCCAATGCAGATTTGCAGGGATAGATGCAAAATTCACATTTGTACCACTGGTAAATATTTCTGGCTGCTTGTTCAGGCAACCTAGGCTGGAAATATAAACGCTACTGACTATAAGCAGGAGGAGAGGTGACAGGAACTGGATCTCATTTAGATCTTCATCAGAAGATAAGAAGAGCCCTGCTGGATCCAGACAAAGGCTCATCTTGCCCAGCATCCTGTCCTCACAGCGGCCAATCAAATGGGAAGCCCATAAGCAGGATGTGAGTGGGACAGCAGCCCTCTTCTCACCCATGATCTCTACCAACTGGTACTCAGTCAGAGGGATGCTGCCTCTGGCGCTAGAGGGAGTGTCCTACCGGCCTTCACCAAGCTGGTGCCTGGCAGATGTTTTGGACTCCAACCACCATCTGCCCCAGCCAAAATGCTTCCCTGACTGGGGCTGATGGAAGTTGTAGTCCAAAACGTTAGAGAGTATCAAGTTGGCAAAAGGTTCTATATTATTATTAAAAAATAACTTGAAGCAACTTACAAAAAAAGAATCCCACACACATTAAAACCAACATGGAACTAAAACAATTCACAGCTAAAAGTACATTCATATTTATAAAAAGGCAGAACTAACACTGAAGGAGGCCACATATAACTGAAGGCCAAAGGACGGGTGGAAAAGAATCATTTTTGCTGGTGCCTAACATTTTGTGTGTGAGCGTGCGCACACACTCTCTCACACACACGCACACACCAATTCTGAAGCTACTGTGTAATATATTTCGTTTAAAATAGCTTGACTATACCTCGGTCAAGACAAAAGGGGGGGAGGGACTAGACTGGATTTCCCCCCCAAAAAAAGATGGAGGAGGAGAAATGGCTTCCTTCTGAAGACTCGATTCTCCTGCTCTCCATGTAACAGAGGGAACCAGGTTGAGGAAGAAGCGGGCCTTGTTATCTAAGAAGGGGACTTGCTCTCTCCTCACTGCACTGCTGGGTGAAAAATCTCTTCAGAGAGCTCCAGCTACAGGTTGCTTCAGCTCAAAACCGCAGGCCCCCCAGCGCAGCCTCTGTGTGCAAAGCACTTGCTCACACTTCTTCCCTCTCTCTCACACACAAAGCAGCCCCGCCACCCCAGCAGGCTCTGGTTTCCTCAAGAGGTGAGTTATTGCTTCAAGCAAAGGCCTAGGCTAAGCAGCTGTGGCTGTCAGTTGCCAAGTTGTGAGATGGGGAATGGGGACGAGTGTTTATTATATGTCTTCATCCAGCTGCAGTGGGAAAGGGGCAGGAGAGCAGCTGAACCACCGAGCCCCATAAGACTTTGCAAAGGGGGGGGGGGAGAGGAGCATCATGACCCACATTCTAGGGATCCAGCTTCCAGTACTTATGCAGGTGTGTGTGCCATGAAATGCAAGCACATCATCTTTTCTGCAAGTCTATCTGCACATATACACCGTATTTTTCGCTCTATAAGACGCACCAGACCACAAGACGCACCTAGTTTTTGGAGGAGGAAAACAAGAAAAAAAAAAAATTCTGAATCTCAGAAGCCAGAACAGCAAGAGGGATCGCTGTGCAGTGAAAGCAGCAATCCCTCTTGCTGTTCTGGCTTCTGGGATAGCTGCGCAGCCTACATTCGCTCCATAAGACGCACACACATTTCCCCTTACTTTTTAGGAGGGGAAAAGTGAGTCTTATAGAGCAAAAAATACGGTAAGTCCATAAAAGGCACTAGCCCCCGGGTTGGTGGAAAGTTCTGGCAGAGAAAAACTGCCTGTGATGGTGTGGGCATGTAACAGAGGGAACTGCACATGTGAGGATATTTTCACCTGTGAAATAAAGTAATTCCACATTGTGCAGGCTTGTAAAATGGCCACTCATTCTCATGTCACCTCTGGCAAGGAATAATTTTCCCCACTCAAGAAGCTTTGTAAAACTGTCCTCCCCCCACCCCACAGCAACCCCATTTTAGGCCAATTGTGGACAGCCTTCAAGCTGGAAGGATCTGTGCTGTTGTTTTTTACCAACCATAGTGACTGGGGAGGCACAGCCAGAGGTAAAATTGTGGTGTGATTGTTATTGACACTTGATGCAAGAAAATTTTTACTTATGCTCACCAATCTAAGTGATACAGCTTACTATACATAATGATGTAATAATTGCAGTAATTTTGGTATATACACTTTGACACAACTTTGTTAAATCATTCAGAAACTTTTATCTGAGTGTTTGTTGTTGCTTTCTTTTTATGTAATTGTTGCATGTTGATATGCTCTAATGTAATCAAAGATATAACTCAATGTTTAAAGATGACAAGGATAAAAAACTATGTTACCAAAAAGAAAAAAACCTTTGACTAAGGGTTGGAACCAATTGCCATAGGAAGTTGCCTTACACTGAGTCAGATCACTGGTTCATCTAGCTCAGTAGTGTCTACACTGACTGACGGCTGCTCTCCAGGGTTTCAGGAAGGAGTCTGGTTTAAGTAGAGGGGAAGAGAAAAGCCATTTATTGTCGCTAATGTGGGAAGTTGGAATTGGAAACCTCCCTTGATCTATTTCCTGATCATCCATTAGTCATCTACCAGTAGATCCCAATATCTACATTCTCACCCCACCCCCGCCTCTGTGTTGGGCCGCAGATAACTAACACAGATAAGCCAGGACAAGTACATTTTATATATATATATATATATATATATATATATATATATATATGCAGGTTTTGGTGTCTTCGGGTGTCTTCCCGTGTAAGAGTTGGGGTGTCTAGGCGACGTTTCGACGAGGTCTCACTCGTCATCTTCAGGCTGGTGCTTTCGGCTTCTTGTTACTGGAACAGAGCAGGATCTCAGTGTTTGAGTTCCTATAAATACTGTTGAGGGGGTGTGGTGTATAGCCTCCAACGTTCTGGGCAGAGAGGAAGTTCCCAGGTTAGTGTGCCTTTTCTTCTTTTGTTCATTAATTACTTGAGGGATATCTTGAGTGATTTCTTGAGTGATATTCTGAGTACCACTTAGGAGGGTCATTAGGTGTGGATTAGTTGCTAAAGCTTTCGTGTCTTGACCTCTTGAGCTTGTGAAGAGTTTTTCTGAGAAGATGGCTGTACTGCAAATAGTTGTGCTCTGGCTTGGCTTCGTGTATAGGGGCGAGCTGTGGTTTTGTGCCCTGTGCCAGCCAGATCTGTGTAGGGATTGCAGGGGGGTGCAGCATCCGGAGGTGCCACTATGGTTTGGCTACTGGATGGTGTCTGTAATTTATCTGTGGAGAGGGTCTGGGTTTGGGTCTGGTGTGGTTGATTGGAGATGGCGTTCTGTGTGCCTCTGGTTCTGGTGTCGGTTTTTGTGGGGAGGGCTAATTTCCAGATGTCTGGCAGGCGGGACGTGTCGTCACGCTTGTTCATGTTGTGAGGGTGTTTCTCTATCTCGATGGCTTCCATGATTATTCTCTTGTGGTGATGTTCCATGTTAAAGAGCAATTTGGAATCTGCAAAATTAATTTCGTGTCCTGTTTCTTTCATGTGTTGGTAAAGAGAGGAAGTTTTTTCTTCTTTTTTGACGGCATTCTTGTGTTCTGCGATACGTGCATTTATTCGTCTGTTTGTTTGTCCAATGTACGTGGCTGGGCAGACTTTGCAGGGTATTTCATAGACCCCTTGGTTTTCTAGCTGGATTTTATCTTTGGGGTTTCTGAGGATATTGGCTATTTTTTGGTTGGTGCAAAAGGCTGTTTTGATATTGTGTTTATGGAGGATTTTGCTAATTTTATCTGTAGTGCCCTTGATATAAGGAAGGAGGGCCATGCCATTGTTTTCTTCTGTGTCTAGGTTTTTGGGGGGTGTTTCTTTTTGGATTAGCTTCGTAACCCTGTTTTGCTGGTATCCGTTGGCGATTAACACATTTGAGAGATTCTGTAACTCAGTTGTCAAGTGGTCTTTGTCAGCCAGGCGTTTGGTTCTGGAGATGAGAGTCTTGGCTACGGAGTTTATTTGTGCAGGGTGGTGGTGTGATTGTGCATGTAAGTAGCGGTTGGTGTGTGTTTTTTTCCGGTAGATAGTGTGTCCTAGGGAGCCATCAGGTTTTTTGTAGATTAGGACGTCAAGGAAGGGAAGTTGGTTGTTGGCTTCTATTTCCATAGTGAATTGTATTTTGGGGTGTAGGCTGTTGAGATGTGTGAGGCTCAAAACCACAGCTCGCCCCTATACACGAAGCCAAGCCAGAGCACAACTATTTGCAGTACAGCCATCTTCTCAGAAAAACTCTTCACAAGCTCAAGAGGTCAAGACACGAAAGCTTTAGCAACTAATCCACACCTAATGACCCTCCTAAGTGGTACTCAGAATATCACTCAAGAAATCACTCAAGATATCCCTCAAGTAATTAATGAACAAAAGAAGAAAAGGCACACTAACCTGGGAACTTCCTCTCTGCCCAGAACGTTGGAGGCTATACACCACACCCCCTCAACAGTATTTATAGGAACTCAAACACTGAGATCCTGCTCTGTTCCAGTAACAAGAAGCCGAAAGCACCAGCCTGAAGATGACGAGTGAGACCTCGTCGAAACGTCGCCTAGACACCCCAACTCTTACACGGGAAGACACCCGAAGACACCAAAACCTGCATTCCTGTACCCGTGAAAATCTACGAAAGCATATATATATATATATATATATATATATATATATATATATATATATATATATATTCAACAAGAGTCCATTCACAAGCAGACATCCTTGTCTGGTGTGGGGTCTAACATATGCCTTTCACACCTTGGGGGTGGTACCAGCTGGCTGGACCCTGCAAGGACCCTTTCGTGTCACAAAGAGGTAAGCAGCAGCTGACAAGACCAGGCTGAGGATAAAGACCCACCCTCTTGAGCTGTGTACTCATCCTCTATAAGCCGGGCCAGGCCAAAATCAGCAATCTTGCAGCAGAGCATATCTGACACCAAGATGTTGGCAGCTCGCAGGTCACGATGGATATAATTCTTCTTTTCAAGGAAGGCCATTCCTTCTGCTATCTTTATGAGAGAAGAGGATGGGGTTGTTTCTTTACTGCAATTTCATCCCACTGCTCCCTTCCTCCCAGCAACCCAGTATAAGATTCCTTCCCCTGTTAGGTAGGTTGGAATGATAGTCATTTGAGGATAGTGCATGGCTGATAGTCTCCAAGAAACTTCATGACTGAGGCAGGAATCTTTCCCCTTTTTGTCTGGCAGATGTTGTGTGCTTTTCACAGCTGCCCAGCGGGCAGAATTTCAACAAGGGCAAATTTCTTCCCGGCTGTGTGTCCTTGGTTTTCTAATGTTTGTTTCATTAATATCTTAGCTCTGCACCAAGGAACATAAGCTGGCACATGAGCCCTTCTCACATACAAATATTTATCCTCACAACAATCCTGTGAGGTAGGACAGGTTGAGCAGTAATGATAGTGACTGTCAGGGTCACCCAAGGGGTTTCATGGCTGAGCAAGCAGGTGAATCCTGCTCCAGGTCTGACACTGGCTTTCAACTGCTTTGGATATTCTGACTTCCTGCACAGAACTCTGGGAATTGTAGTTCTGTGAGGGTGCTGGGCCTCGTCCCCTCAGCAGCAGATATGAACCAAGAAAAATGGCAGTTTGCACTGAGCACTCCAAAAGTTAAATAAAACCTTATTACCTATGTCTTAGGTAAGCTAAGTCCATTATCTGATGGAAAGATTAGACACCCCATGGTCATTATTCTAGGTTCTGTTTCCCAGCAGAAATCCTTTATCACATTTATTCTGGTGCTGAAATTAAGTTTTTAGGAAACGCAATCCAAACACCCAGCCCATCTCTCCATATCATATATTCCCACCAACTGGTCCTCTTCCACCATCCTCCCAGGTTTTATTCCTTGCCCGCTCTTATTCTCACCTGTGCTGACATATCCAGCAGTTTATAAATGGTCAGCTTGATGCCTTCAACAGCTTTGAGGAAATCCACCAAGTTTCCTGTATGGGGAAGGGGAAAAGCCTATTAAAATATGTGAAGTATATCTCTGCACAGTTCTGCTGACCTATTTTAGAGTTCCGAGCTGCTATCACTCAGCTGTGGTTGTGAACTTGAATATGTTGTTCACCCCAGGGAATGTGTGCTGCTTATAGACCATCACTAAGGGGGGTGGGGATTCAGTTGCTAACAGGAAAATTCAGGTTGTCTAATTAAAGTGGATGCTGTACAAGAAACCCACCTGCAAAGAACCCTAGACTTGGGGGGGGGGGAGCGGGAAATGCACCGGTAAGTGTGAGAGCAATTTCTTTGAATTGCCTCCCCACAAACAAATCAGAATGAACGCTCAATAAACAACTGGTGTTATCCAACCTCCCTGCAAAGTTTGTGCAAATGAATCAGGAAAGATGCTCAACGAACAGGTCGTCTTGAAAAGGCTCACAAGCTTCCTAGAAGCTGGCCAGGTGGCCTCTTTGCATGAGCTGGAGGGAGAAAGAGACCCTTCCCTTGACCTTTGCTGACAGCTATGCATTTTTGGCATCCCACCATTTATTCTCTTTCCTTTTTGCTCTTCTCCCCTTTTCCCCCTAAAGTGTCATCATGGCTTTTTAGATTGCAAGACTCTGTTATTTCTCTTTGTTGGTGATGCTTGACAATTTTTGATGATGATGGATAATGGATGGAGAAGTAGAAGGATAAATATCAGCTCTAAGCAGACACCATCTCTGGTGCAGCCTGCTGAAGGGACATATGAGAGCCAAAATGGGTGGTAAAAGCTTTGAGATGCAGGAAACCCCTCCCAAATCCTCTGGCTATTTTTGTGCCTTGGCAGGCTGCTCCCATTGTAGCTGTGTCGCACAATAACCTTTAATTTCCTTCTCTTTCTCCACTGCCTTATGCCAAATCCAGCAAGCGAGCTGGGGTTCTGACCTCCATTAATCTAGAGCAAAGGGCACCGCAGAGGAAGTGTCTAAAACAAATCTGATGATACAAGAGAGGGAGAACAGGAGGAGGAGTGGGGACATGGGAGTCAGCACCCTCTGTCATGGGCAGGGGGATAAAAAAAACCCACGGCTAATTTTACTCCCTTTCCATATTTTTCTTGCTTTTCATTCTATCCCAGGCACAGCCCAAATCTGAACGAAGAGTGGTTATAACATTCAGAGGTACTGTTGTGTGGTGTCATACATTGAGGGTCATCTTTCTGTAGCACACAAATGGGCAGTGAAGGTCAATTGATTGCATGCTAATGGACAGCAAAGGTTGATTGCATGCTAATAGACAGCGGTGACCAACTGATATTTTCTCAGTGTGCACAAACGCCTAAAAGATGCATCTTCGATCAGCTTTGGTGGCTAGATGCTACTGTGTTAGACGGCTCTCGTAGGGACTAAAGAAGCAGTGAGGTTGCCGTGTGGTCAGCCAAACAAAGACTTGAGCTTTGCTTGCCTATCAAAGTTGGAGAGGCCCCTGTGTTTCCTCTTGCTGCCAGCTTCAAGTTCTCTCGTGCCTAATGGGCCAGAATCCACTTAAGGTGACATATCTGCTGTTTATAATACGTTGGAGCCGTATTCTGAGCCATTCTAAAGAGAACAATCAAGGGAACATTCCTGTATTCTTGCTGCCTGGAAGAAGGAGCCTTAGTTGGCTATTTGCCTTCAGAGAAACTGCTTTAAAGATAAGCACTTTCGGTTTGGATGCTTGCCTGTTCCCTCATGCTTAACGTTTGTGCAAATACGCAGGTATCAATGCTCTCCTTTGAGTGCTGTCTCCAGTCATCTCTCCCAACAGGAAAAGAACCCTGAAGCACAAGCCTTCCCCAACCTGAAGACCTATAGATGCTTTGGACTGCAACGCCATCAGTACACAGGCAGTCCAGAACATCTGGAGGGCCTTAGGTTGGGCCCTATAAGACTAGAAAAAACTTCTTCGCTCACTGCATACTTAAACTATGCCCCTCCCACAGGAGGCAGTGGGGGCCAGAAATTCAGCTTTGCAAGAGGACTGGACAAATTTAGAAACTGCAGAAGGGGGGAGTGTCACGTTAGTGATTTGATTTCTGGGAAATTCTGGGCAGTGGGAGTCAATGGTACCATCTTGAGCAGGTGAGAAGGCCCTGTCTGCTGTCCTGCTGCTGCATTGGACACTAGCAAGTTGTCAGGACTCTCTCCCAACGTTGCCAGGAGAAGTTCAGGATGGAACGTGGGACCTTCTGCATGCACAACAAAGGCCCTTCCACGGCTGGAGTCTCTGGAGAACCCCCGGCTCAGAATGAAGCTCTGCCAGAGTGAAGGAGCAGGTAATGCTGTCTAGCGCCTCACCTTTTTCCATGTACTCAGTGATGATGTACATGGGCTTCTGGGTCACCACAGCATAAAGCCTCACCAGCCGGGGATGCCGCAGTTTCTTCATCAGGTTAGCTTCAGCCAGGAAGGCCTCAGGCGACATGCTGCCTTGCTTCAGACTCTTGATGGCGACTTTTGTGTGGCCGTTATAGTAACCTGCCGAGGGACAGAGTGAGGATCTCAGCTCAGGAGGACTGGAGCCAGGATTTGGGATCGCACCTGGCAATGCATGTGCCTCCACAACGGCACCCTTGCTGAGTGAAGGGACCAATGGATGTCTGGTGGAAGAACTGGGGTGTTAAAGGACCCCAAGACTGTCCTCGTTTTTTAATCACTGAAATGTTGCTGGACATGCTTTAAATCTTATCGCCATGAGGGCTAGAAACTTGCTGGGTTTTCCAAAATCAAAGCTGAGGTTCCTTGGCTGAAATCTATGGGCAAGCAGGATGCCGATGACCCCTGCCTCCACCCGTCTTTCCCTGCTGCCACCCCTACTACTCACCCATCCAAACTTCTCCAAACTGCCCGGCTCCCAGTTTCTCCACCAGCTTGAGGCTCTCCCGAGGCACCTCCCACTCATCCTGCCACCAGGGTTTCTGTGGCTTCTGTGTCTGGCAGGGCTTGCCGAGGCGGGTGCAAAGCCCATCTGTGTTGCCTGCGAAGAAACGAAAGAAAGACAGAAGCTGAAGGACAGGAGGGGGGGCAGCAGAAGATGTGTTTAACCATTCGGCTTAGAGAACATTAGAACACAAGAAGAGCCTGCTGGATCAGGCCAATGGCCCTCTAGTCCAATGGTTTCACAGTGGCCAACCAGGTGCTTGTGCAAAACCTGCAAACAGGATTTGAACACAAGAGCTCTCTCCCCTCCTGCAGTTTCCAGCAGCTGGTATTCAGAAGCATTTGCTGCCTCTGACCAGAGGCAGAGCATAGCTCTTGTGACTCGCCCTCGATAGCCTGTGGCAGCAGTGGGCAACAAGCACAGGAGGTGGCAAGTGTCACGCTCCTTGTGGGGCCAGATCTGCTACCCCTCCCAGCTGTCCCCAACCTGCCACCTAAGGTGACTGCCTCACCAAGCTTCATGGGCAGTCCAGGCCAGGGCACCAAATGGGTGAGAGCTAGCTTTGAGCAACAGATGTATTGGTGGCACCAGCTTTCATGGACAAGAGCCCCCTCCAGGAGAAGGAGCAGTGTCCTTCCTCCCAGCAGCCAGGACAGGCAGAAAGAGGCTTTCAGGGTCGGGTGGCCTCTCTAGCCTTACTCATATAATGCTCCACCAGCTGGTGCAGGCTCTCAAAGGTGATGCGAGGGGAGATGTAGAAGCCACCGTTGTCCATATTGCGGATCTTATAGTGCTTCACGACTTCTCCCTGGTTCTTGTCAAAGTCACGGATGGAGAGGGAAAAGGAACCTGAGGAGACACACAAGGAAACAGAGTGAAGAGGTTGGATCCTGGATTTCTTTTG
This sequence comes from Podarcis bocagei, assembly GCF_964188305.1. NCBI lineage: Eukaryota > Metazoa > Chordata > Lepidosauria > Squamata > Lacertidae > Podarcis > Podarcis bocagei. The sequence goes on from NC_138132.1 coordinate 34,164,773, forward strand.
TCCCCTTATACCCAGAGACATGTGGGCTCCTCCCCACTCCCCACAAAAAACAACAACCCAGCACTTGCCTTGCTGATTCCCTCCCCCTCCATCAAAATTTCACAGATATTTTCCCCTCAGCTTTTTGTCCCCCTGACCCTTCCTCTTTCCCCCTCTGTGGACCCACACTCCAAGAAAATGATGCTGATCTTAAAAAAATTATTTTATGTACATCGCAAAATCATTCAGATATTTTATTTTCAACAGGAACCCCAAATTTTCCTCAAATGTTAAGAATCTCTTCTGGTTCTTCCAACAGAATGGAACAGCACCCTCAAAGTGGTCCAGCCAGGCACCATACCAAAGAGATAATATTCAAGAAGTAGCAAGAATCAATACCTGCTGAACACTCTGGTTTAGAACTTAAGAACTAAAGAAGAGCCTGCTGGATCAGGCCAAGAGCCCATCTAAGCCAGCATCCTGTTATCTCAGTGGCTCTAGCCTGAGCATGGCTTGGTAAGCTATCACCCAATGGCGGGATGAAAGGGGTGTTTGTGTGTACAAAAAGAAGGTTAGCGAAATTCTCTCAACTCAGGCTGTGTACACATTCCCATCTTAGAGCGCAGCTAGGACCTTCTTTTTCTCTATTCAGAGCAAAGCTAGCTTGGGAGGAAATATGCCAAAGCACAGTACAGTGGTACCTCGGGTTAAGAACTTAATTTGTTCTGGAGGTCCATTCTTAACCTGAAACTGTTCTTAACCTGAGGTTAAGAACAGCTAATGGGGCCTCCCACTGCTAATGGGGCCTCCCACTGCTGCCGCCACCGCATGATTTCTGTTCTCATCCTGAAACAAAGTTCTTAACCCGAGGTACTATTTCTGGGTTAGCAGAGTCTGTAACCTGAAGCGTCTGTAACCCGAGGTACCACTTTATTTCATAAAAAACAACAATATAGATGTGGATTGTAGCTACAAGTCATGTGTACACACCACTTCCCAAACCAGAAGCAGGAGCACACTGGATGCAAAGTGTGCACACAGACTCTTAAATTTTTTAAATCTTTCTCCAGCCTCTGTTACAATTCCTGGAGAGAGAGAATGACCCTATGTGGATACATGTGTGGGGTGGGTGGGTGGGTGTGACACACATGCCTGCCCAGGGCCCTCTTCCCCCCACCGCCCCCTAATTTGGGCACTGTGGTGGCGGCTGTTGATTACCTTTGGTGGATTCACTCTCCCGAATGAGGAAAGCGCCATGCGTGTTGCCTGCGGTCAGGAGCTGCCGTTCTGCATCCTTCCTGCTGAGAGCTTTGAAAAACCAGCTGCAAGAAAGAAGTAGCACAGAGAGGTTTACAGAGTTTGAGCCTTTCAGTATGCTTCAGGTAGGCAACAGCCATTTTAATTTAAAGCAAAAGAAAACATTAATCAATAAAATGTTCAACTTTTCAGATGTGTGTGTGTTTAAACAAAATTTCCAAGGAATAACACCCCTTCCAGCACCCACTCTATCTTGAGAACCCAAAGGCCATAGTCACACCAATCATTTGTGAATATGAGGCCTTCTGCATGCCCTTCTCCTTAACAAACAGATTAACTAACAGCGCCACGCTAAGCAATGAGTCCCATTGAGTTCAGTGAGATGTACTCAGAGAAGTTAATGGGTATAAGATTGTAGCTTACTTTCAGAGGAACGGTCCTGAGTAGACATGTCTATCCAAGATTGCACTTTTTGGCTACACACTTAAGCACCATTAAACTCTTTGGGACAACCATGCCTAGGATGGCACTGTAAAATATCATACAGTTGATTACTTTCTGTTTAATTGGGTTTTTGGAGGGGCATTGCATGTGGAGAAAAGTGGAGATGTTTTTACTCACGGCTCTTGCTCCAGGGTGTTCATCCTGGCAACAAAGTTTCTTGGAATGTAACCCACTCGCCCGGTGGTGAGAGACTGCGCTTTCCACCATTCCCCAGTCCTAAAGGGGAAGAATTGAATACCAGTCATTCTCCTACCTTTGCTTGATCTTGATCCCACATCCATCAGGCAAAGGGAAAGAACAGACCAAAACCTGATAGTCTTGTGTCACCTTTAATGAGTTCCTTTGCCTTTGATTCTAATCCAGCAAACACACATGGGCTGCATTCACACGGCAGTTAATTCAATTTCCCCCAATCTATCCATAGCTATTAGTTTCTGCATTACATTTCTGCTTTCACAAGACATGAAAGCCACCTCCAAATATATAGTGGAATATAGCCACAAGTTTAATGCTGATTTCTATGTTATTTGCTTCCAGGGGGAAAAAAAAATCTGTTTTCATTTCTTTATTCAGTTCAGGTTCTATTGAGCATTTAACTCCAAATGCCAGCAGACACAATGATAAGGGTTTCAACCATCGAAAAATATGGAATTCCCCCCACTGTTTCAGTGAACGTCCAACTTATGGCATCTACCATTCTAAGTATGAGCGCGTTCAACCATATTGACATGTATCAACCATAGTGTCTTGGTCAAAAGAGGTCAACATTTTTTTCTGAATGGCATGGTAGAAGACCATGTATCATGGGATGCAAACCCACAATGCAGCTGCTGCTACTTCTTGGGTGTGACAGATGATTATTTTGTTGGTGTGCCAGACCTAAAGGTAACACTCTAAAGTGGAAGAAGACTTACTCTTCCAGTACCCGGAGCTGTTCACCTTTCCGGAGCACCAGATCTCCATCATGCAGCGACTCATAATCATATAATGCAACCACCAGTTTATCTATAAAGAAAATCAGCATGTCACTATAAGACAAATCAGGTTTCAGGACTAGAAGAGATGTTATTTTGAATTCAGCTCACATAACATCCACTACCCCCCCTTCCTTAACGTGGTGCCCTCCAGATGTTTTGGAACACCACCTTCATCAGCTGCAGCCAGCATGTACTGACTGTGCTAATGGGATTTGTAACCCAAAACATCTGGAGGGCACTAGGCTGGAGAAGGTTGTACTCCATGAAGGACTTTAATATTTTCTCAGGGGCTATCATGTCATAATGTGATCCTGCTCATGTCTGAAGATTGAATCACGGGGCCTTTTTGGTGTTGGTGCCAAAATGGTGGAATGCCCTTCCCAAGAAGACCTGCTGGTCCCCCTCTCTTCTTGCTTTCCAGAGGACCCTCAAGGTTCATCTCCATGGTGTATAGATGTTTTTAAAATGTCTTTAGTCTGCCTTATTCTGACCTTAGTCTTGCTAGTTGTTTTATGCTTAACTATGATTTTGATTGTTGTAATGGTTTGTATTCTTCACTAGGTGTTTTGAATGTGCTAGCATAGAAAACAAGAACAGAAATTTATTAAACAAACAAAGACTGGATCAACCACAGAAACAACCCAAGCATCCACCATTGTAGAGGGTGGGAGGAATGTTTTTAGTGGTGCCTGTAGAGCAATCATATAAATTCATCCCAGGCTCCTTTGATATGTTTCAGATAACACTGAAATGCAGGTCTTTCAAGACAGCACAGTGGTCTGGGCCTCTCTCTGCTAGCTACCACTACACTGGCAATGGCCCCTGGCCTAGCTGGTCTCTGCTCTTGAGTTGCCTATTTGACAAACCCACTCCAAGACTGTTTTTGCATCCCCAATAAATACAGACAGTCTTTGTACTATAGTTAGAAATTGGAAGAAAGGCAAGATTTTAACCTTGAAGAGGTGAGCTGGGAGGAGGAACAGTTTCGCAAGATATCAGAGGATTGTACATTTCAGACCCATTGGAAATCAGCCTCTGTGGAAGAAACAAAGTTCAAATCAAGGATCCTTCCATAGTAGTGATCCTCAGATTTCCCACCAGCCCTATTATTTTATGACTTCCCCCTTATTTTTCTTGGGCTTTGTCACATTAATGAGAAAATTAATGTGGAAGCAAAGTGGGGCAAACACTTTATGCAGAGTTGGCTAGAATTAAAAGTTGCCCTGCTGGGGCAGGTTGACATACAGCTTGAATTCCAGCATCTAAAATTATGAATTGCAGTTTAATGGACAGGTTGGGGCAGGAAATGGATTAAACAGTAGAAAGGTGCAATTGGGCTTATTATCAGAGTGGGGAGAGTGAGCAGCTAGGTCTTGAAGTTTATGCAAAACCTGATAAGGAGCTAGTGTGGGCTTTATGAAAAGGAGTGATGCAATTAATCTAGTTATTGTGTGGCAACTTTTGCAAAGTCTCTCACCTGGGACTTGGTGGCAGAGTCAACAGGGTAATGGCATGTCTCACAAATTTCTATGTTCTCATCCCAGTCATCATCGTAGTCACTGCAGCAGCAACCCATAATCTCTGCATGGGGAAAACAAGAGACAGGCTATAAATTCAGGTTCACGTCCCCGTTCTGCTAAGGATAACATTCATCAAGTCAAAAGAATTAAATGGAGACACTGTGGGGAGAGGGAGAGAGAAAGAGTTTTCTTAGAACAGGAATGGGGTGTCCTATGTTGTTGTTTGCTTTCCTCACAACCTTAACACTATTACTGCATGTCCACCCCACATTCCACCATCTGTTATTCCTGTTGTGTCCATAGGAGCCAACTCCTAGGGTCTGAGGAATCTTCACCCCCCAATAAAATATTTAACGGGGCTGGGGGCCCCCAAAGTTAATGAGCATTGTCATTCAAATGGTGTGCGTGCACCATATAATGTGATTGATTATGCAGGGCGGCACTTACCCGCCCCCCCATATTTCATTCAAGTTGGCACCCCGGTTGTGTCTGTATATTTGGCTCACGTAAAAATATTACAAAGCATAATATGAGTCTATGATTTAATGATTTAATTATACAGTGGTACCTCGGGTTAAGTACTTAATTCGTTCCGGAGGTCCATACTTAACCTGAAACTGTTCTTAACCTGAAGCACCACGTTTAGCTAATGGGGCCTCCTGTTGTCGCAGTGCCGCTGTAGCACAATTTTTGTTCTCATCCTGAAGCAAAGTTCTTAACCCGAGATAATATTTATGGGTTAGCAGAGTCTGCAACCTGAAGCGTATGTAACCTGAGGTACCACTGTATAAACAAAAACCAGCAAATCTGAGACCTTCCAGATCTTGTAGGGTTGAAGTCCAAAAACACCCGGAAGGTTAGGACGGTGTGGATTTGAGCATATGACATACATTAAAACCAAGATTCCTTCGACACAATTTCTGTTTTAAACCAGCGGCTGACCTCTAACCCTGTTTGCATTATACAGCATTTAGACATGTGAATATTACACCTGGGTGAGATTCTATGAACTTAGAATTGACACATGGATGAATGTTGGTTTTGCCATAACACAGACATGGGGCTGTTTCATTTGATGCAAGATTGCCCAGTGGGTGGAAATCAATAAATGCATAAACATAACCTTTAACATGTCTCATTATGTTCAGTCACCTCATGTAGTATGTGGATGGATCCTCAACCCCCCTGGAAATTTATTCCATCCACATAATTTGGTTTCATAGAGCAGCTATGGTTGATCACTGGCTAGCAGTTCTGAATAATTGGGGGGTGGGGGTCAAAAGGAACCCCATATTTGGATCAATGGATTCATGCCTGACTGGTGCAAACAGTGCATGAGTGGAGGGAAACATGCATGAAAATGGGAGAATGGCAATTAATGTACCATAGTTTTCAAGTTTCGTGTGGCTCTCAACCTGGTCGTCCTGTCCCATCCTGTCCCACCCACTGCCCTGCCCAATCCCAACCCAGTAGACACACAGAGGCATAAAAGGCAGGGTGAAATAAAGGGGGGAGTCATTTACAACAGGGTTTCCATATTTAAAGAGGTAAAAATCCGGACACCTGCTTGTCCCACAACCATCTGCCGCCGCGGAGCCTCAGTTTACAAAGGTTTCTCTTCCATGTTCTGTTCTATATCAATAGTGATCACACACTCCTACAAATTACAGTGGTACCTCGGGTTAAGAACTTAATTCGTTCTGGAGGTCCATTCTTAACCTGAAACTGTTCTTAACCCGAGGTACCACTTTAGCTAATGGGGCCTCCTGCTGCCACCGCACCACCACCACGCAATTTCTGTTCTCATCCTGAGGTAAAGTTCTCAACCCAAGGTACTATTTCTGGGTTAGTGGAGCCTGTAACCTGAAGCGTCTGTAACCCGAGGTACCACTGTACACTCAAAGGTGTTATAGTGCTCAAATTAAACAAACACTATTAAAACCACATGGCTGCCTTCAATGATTGGCATGGATTGGGGAAAGCTGCACCTCTGAAAACTGGGTGCAGAGCAGGCAACAGAGCAGGACCAAGGATTAGTGTCTGTGTGCCTTTCACTATTCATTTTGGCGATGCAGCCTTACCTTCTCCCATGCAAATTAATGGAGATGGTGATTTTAAAACTTTAGTACATAAATATTATTTCATTTAAATCTTATTGCACAAATAATTTAATTTTTCATATATATATATATATATATATATATATATATATATATATATATATATGCATGTTAACACTAATTAGAATATATATTTTAAATAAATACATAAACAGCTTGATAAAATGGCACAGGCTAGAAAGGTCATAGTGAAGGTGCCCTGTGTGGCAATAGGTTCAATATGTCAGCACACACCTGTCACAACCAGGCCCCTTAAAGAAGATGGGAGAGCTAAGAGGCAAAATCCCAAAATGGTTTTAGACCTTCTAGGGGGCAGTGGACATGATTTTCACTGCTCGACGGCTTCAAGAAAAATGCAGAGAACAAAATTAACCCCTGTATATGGCATTTATTGACCTAAGGCCTTTGACAATGTAAATTGTAATGCCCTGTGGACTGTCCTTCTGAAAACTGGCTGCCCAGATAAATTTGTGAACATCATTCAACTCCTCCATGATAACAATGGCTCTCAAAGTGAACCATTCACAGTGGAATCAGGTGTTAAACAGGGTTGTGTTATCGCCCCAACTCTATTCATTATTTTCATTGCCATGATCCTACACTTTGTTGAAGGGAAACTCCCCATCAGAGTAGAAATCATATATTGAACAGATGGAAAGCTCTTTAATTTGAGTAGACTGAAAGCAAAGAATAACTTCCTTCATACAGCTTCAGTATGCTGATGACAACGTAGAATGTGCACACTCAGAGGATGACCTCCAAACCATCCTAAATATCTTTGCAGAAACCTACGAAAAGCTTGGCCTGCCGCTTAACATCCCAAAAACCAAAGTGCTGCACCAACAGCACATAACAACCGCTGCAGCGCCACAAATCCAACTCAGTGGTGTAATGTTGGAAATTGTTGATCACTTCTCCTACCTGGGCAGTTATCTTTCCACAAGAGCCAACATTGATGCCAAAATCCAGCATCACCTGAGCTCTGTGAGCGCAGCTTTCTCCCGATTGAAGTGCAGAGTGTTTGAAAACAGGGACATTTGCAGAGAAACCCAAACGCTTGTTTACAAAGTTATTGTACTACCAACCTTACTGAATGCTTGTGAAAAACGGACCACTTATAAACACCATCTCCAACTCCTCAAAAGATTCCATCAACAGTGTCTCCAAAAAATTCTGCACATCACTTGGGAAGACAGGCAAACTAATGCCAGTATACTGGAAGAAGCAAAGATCACCAGTGTCGAAGCAATGGTCTTCAACATCAACCTCGTTGGACTGGTCATGTTGTGTGGATGCCTGATTATTGTCTTCCAAAGCAACTACTCTATTCCAAAGTTAAAAATGGAAAGCGTAATACTGGTGGTCAACAAAAGAGGTTTAAATACTCTCTCAAGGCAAATCTAAAAAAAAAAGTAGTATAAACACCGACAACTGGGAAACACTGGCCTGCGAGCGCTCCAATTGGAGAACAGCCTTTACCAAAGGTGTCATTGACTTTGAAGATGCTCGAACTCAGGACGAAAAGGAGAAACGAGCTAAGAGGAAGGCACCCTCACCATGATCAACTTCCACCCATAAACCTATGTCCCCACTGTGGAAAGATGTGTGGATCCAGAACTGGCCTCCACAGTGACTTACAGACTCACTGTTAAGACCATGTTCATGGAAGACAATCTTACTTGGCTACGAATGATAGCCATAGAAGAAGAAGAAGAAGAAGAAGACCTTCAGATTTCCTGTTTATTGAGCATTCACCCTGCTTTGCCTGTGCAGAAGTTATAGGATGTCAGCTATTTATTAAGGATCATCCTGATTTTTTTAAAATGTATTTCACATTCTTCAAGAAATATCAACATAAAAACATGCAGCAGATGAATCATTCTGGTGGGGACCCTGCTATACTGCATATAACCGCTTCTATTCAAATTTGGACTTTCTGCAATCTTGAGAAATGATGGAAGAACTATAGGGAAAACACAGGAGGGCAAATTGTTGAATGCTGATATCATGTGGATGCCCCACAAAACCTAGGTGAATGAGGAATTAAATGTCTAATGTTTGAAACTTCCCTAAACCTCATACAAGAAAATACGCATAAAACTGTGGGAGGTAATGAAAACCCAGAACTAGAAAATCTTTCCAATATGATGCACAATTTCTTTTTCTTTTTTCTTTGCTAAGTATGTGGGAGGAAGTCTGGTTATACCCGTGATTCAAGTGTTGACAGCTAAGGGAGTGGGATGGTTTGAAAGTACAAAAACAAAACAAAAATCGCCTATCATTGCATGTTCCTCCCTGAAGTCTAACAAGGTTTCATAGAATCATAGAATCATAGAGGTGGAAGAGACCACAAGGGCCATCGAGTCCAACCCCCTGCCAAGCAGGAAACACCATCAGAGCACTCCTGTTCACGAGGATTGGGCCAATTATTGATAGATGTAAAGGTTCACTTTTCAGTACTGTACAGTTTTTAGATTTTGGTAATGGAATAGAATAATTGCCAAATTTATGCACTAGCGAGCAAATCCAGGCTTTAACAGAATAACTTCTGTCAAAATATTGTTCATTGTTTGATTACTTAACGACTGCTACTATAGCTAAGGTGAAGGTAAAAAATACAACTCAGTTTATGTTTAAGCCACAGGCTACTATAACAACGAAGAATGCTCAAGTAGATGGACCCTCTAGGATTAGATTAAGGATCCTGATTAAGGATTAGATTAGATCCTTGATCTGCAGGAGAAGATAGTAACAGGATTACAATACATTTATTAAAACTACCAATGATTTAGAAAGATATCTATCAGACATAGCCTAGTTTTGTGTTTTTTTACACTGGGTGTTTACAGCGTTAATTATTTCAGTTCATGTGATCAAAAGGATTGGAAAGCCCAAGATCAAAAAAATTGTTTAAAGTTGATGTCTTTGTGGCGCCGGGCAAATTAAAGAACTGCCACGTTGTAGTTCCCCTACAACGTTACCTTATGTATCAAGATTTAAGGGAGGAAGACGGTGACATTCACCCTGAATAAATATAATAATCATTCGTTATTGGGAAAATATTATAATTATTCTGGAAGAAAAGGCTGAAATGTTATAAATCATATTGCTTGTGTGTTGTACGAAGCTGCAAAATGAGCCCCTACATGTAGCTACCCCAAAATCCCAAGTGGTGAGAAACTCCAGAGGTTTCTGAACTTATCCAGGGTTTGGTTTCATTGGAATGAAGGCCAGCAGAGACTGTGGTGTCTTTAGGGGATATGGCACCCCTTTCCTTATAAACAAGGACTCAGGTCGGGGGCGGAAATCTAAAAATGGTGCAATGGTTGAGAAAAACTTTATAAAAATGCAGTATGTTGTAGCAGAGTATTAATTGTTGTTGTTGTTTTCCCAGTGTGCTATAGTGGTTAGAATGTTGGAGAAGGAGGTAAGAGATCAGGGTTCAAATCCTCCCATGAGGCATGACCTTTGGCCCCATCACTGCTTCTCAGCCTAACCTACCTCGCAGGGTTGCTGTGAGGATAAATGGAGAGAGGGAGGACCATGTATGCCACCTTGAGTTCCCTGGAGAAAAGTTGGGGTATAAATTAAATAAGCAATGCAATTGCTGAAAGCTGGTGTGGGGCACTGCAGGAACTATGAGGATTACCAATGACGAAGAGAACTACCAATTCCAGTGTTGCCTCAGCTGCACACACGCATTCATGGGCGTCGCAGTCTGCAACACATTTGCCAGGGAGTAATTCAGATTGAACATTTTTGGAACATGTGCTCCCGTAGTAACAGCGCTTTCCAGAGCTTACTTTACAGGGTGAGTGTAAGGTCTGCAACAAGACTGGGTATTCAAGGTGCTTTGAACACTCTTACAATGCATATCTCTTCATGCTCCTATTATTTCAATGGGACTTACTCCCAGAGAAGAGCACATAGAATTCTAGCTGGTTCAAGTGCTATGTAATGTTAAATACAGCTGTTTCACGCTGTACAATTGACATTATTATATAGTATGCACATTAATTAACACAATGCAATATTTGTACTGAAGCACTTTTATCCACCTCAACTATTAATTCTATTATTATTATTGTTGTTGTTTACTATATCTTTTAAAAAATGAAACTTAAGGCAGCTTACAAAAACGTTTTCATTCATCTCTTTTTCTCTCTCTTATTCACTTAATTGTCCTGTATCTTGATTGTGTTCTATGTGGATATATACATAAATTATGTTGCACACATTGCATTTCTGTGTAAACAGTATATGCTTTATTTGAGATTTGAGATTCGCTTAGTAAGGCTATAAACATATCACACACACAAACATATGTATATTGATGTCTACATTTTTAAAGGGAGAAAAGGTTTGTGTTTGCTTGCTTAAAGGTTTGTGCCTCTCATTTTAAGCTCGTCTTTTTCAATTTTTTATTTTAAATGCACTGTCTGCTTTTCTACCTACAGGGCCTCAAAAGAAAGAAAGAAAGATCAGTGCAGATGCTGAAATTGTAATAAAATCATTACATTAAAGAAATAAACAATGGGAGATAATGTTATGACGCTTTTAACTCAGAAGCCTCCCCACCACAACCAAATAAAATGTTTTAATGTCCACATAAAAGAACAAATATAATGCACTTGGCAGGTCTTCCTTGGGAGAGAATTCCTGTGTCTGTGTGTACAATTCTTGCCTAGAGTTGAGAACTATATGGGGCTACCTGGTCCTTGTCCATGCCTCACCTGGCCATATTTGCCCTCCGTCACTTACCTGTTAGCAGGGATGATGAAAACTAGTCTCTCTCCGGTTCCCACAAATTGAAAGGGAGGGAAATGGCTTCTTCCTCATCACATTGGGCAGTGAATCATAGTGTGTCTAGAGTGCCAAAAGGCTCCAGGAGATCTCAGACGCATACCCTGTCCTTCTCTCTCTTTCTCTCGCCACCTTCTCTGCTGATTTCCTGCCCTCTGAGTGCTTTGCACAGACAGCTCTAGAAGCTTGTTCTCAGCACTTGTTTGACCACAAAAGGTTCCAAAGCTGCTAAGAAAACCCAGAGGTTTCCTGCCAACTTCAAAGCCCTCCCTGCTGTCGTGCTAGATGGTGCCACTGGCCCCACGTGGATCCCATGTCCCACATTGTGTAGCTCTTTGCACATCTGACATGGTCAGCTCCTATCCTACCCCAGGGGACTCCTGTGAGCTTAGCTCAGCTGCTAATGTTGTGAATGCTTCCATGTTTCTGTGTGGCAGCTGTCTTGGCCTCCAGGCCAGCATGGAGTAGTGGACAAAGACTTGGGCCACTCGGTGAGTAGCTCACGATGCCATTATGGTCCTTTTGTTCTCTTAGCTTGCCCATACCACATCTCTGTGGTTCCTGGTGGGGTCCATAGTTGACATCTGGCAAATCAGGGAATGCACAGTGCCTCTGGAATGAAGCTGGATGGAGACAGTGAACCACAAACGCCCTCAGGCCAAGCAGAGCCCGTGAGGCATAGTGGTTGGAGTGGAGAGTTGAAGTATGGCCTGGGAGACCAGGGTTTGAATCCCCACTCAGCCATTGAATTAATCAAGTGACCTTGGGCCAGTTACTGTCTCTCAGCCTAACCTACCTCACAGGGTTTTCTATTGATAAAAATAAGGAGAGAGGAAAAGGTTTTAGTATGTAATTTTAGCTTATAATGTATATTTTTAAATCAGTTGCTTCTGTTTACATTTTAAAAACTTAGTTTTATTGAAGAGTTTAATGTATATTTTATATGCTTTGTAAACAACTTAGGGGTTTCATAACATATTATTAAGCAGTATACAAAAACTGTTAAATGCATAGAAATGTATGCCACCTTGAGCTCTTTGGATGAAAGATAGGATATAAATGCCATTAATTAATTAATTAGACTGCTCTCCCCCACCCTCTTTGATTCTGGCCCCTCAACCAGATATAGCTTTTGTTTATTTTTTTAAAATTAGTTTTCAAATTATTATGGAACCACAGAGAAAAGTAAACAATAGCAAAAGTTCAATAATATATCCAAATAAAGGCAAGGGCATACAAAAACTAAGCATACATATTATATATTAATACCTAATCTAAAATCACAACAACCATATTTCTCTAGCTATCTGCATATCTGAAACTAAACCTCAATACCTCAAAATCTGTCTTTTCCAGTATGAACCAACACAGAACCTGTAATCTTCATCTGAAGCCCTTCTCTGTGTGCCTCTTCCATGAGAGATCCATAGGATGGCAAGTTGAGAACAGGCCTTTTTTGTGTTGGCTCCCCATTTGTGGCATGCTTTCCCCAGGCACCAGGCAAAAACATACCTCTTCAATCAGGTCTTTGGCTATTAACAATCTATGGCCTTTTAAAGCAGGGTGGGGTTGTTTTTAATGTTTTTGGTTTTTTCTCCTGCCCCGGTTTTAATTATTATTTTTTGCATTGTTTTGTTTGTTGCTTTCTTTTGTTTTTGCAAAGACACCTTGAGTTGCCTGCAGTGAGAGGTATCTAATAAATGTAAAAAATAATAACTAAAAGAAATAATAAAGAAATATACTATATGAAATAAAATTCCACTGTATTGACAAGAAATGATTGGGATCCTCCTGTATCTTAAAGGTAAAGGTAAAGGGATCCCTGACCATTAGGTCCAGTCGTGGCTGACTCTGGGGTTGCAGCGCTCATCTCGCTTTATTGGCCGAGGGAGCTGGCGTAGAGCTTCCGGGTCATGTGGCCAGCATGACTAAGCTGCTTCTGGCGAACCAGAGCAGCGTATGGAAACGCCGTTTACCTTCCCGCCAGAGCGGTACCTATTTATCTACTTGCACTTTGACGTGCTTTCAAACTGCTAGCTTGGCAGAAGCAGGAACCAAGCAACAGGAGCTCACCCCGTCACGGGGATTCGAACCGCCGGCCTTCTGATCGGCAAGTCCTAGGCTCTGTGGTTTAACCCACAGCGCCACCCGCGACCCACTCCTGTATCTTAGAGACCTGTAATTTAAGTGTTGTTTTACTGCAGTAACTAAATTTCAGAATTTTTTTTAGACCATGAGGATATAGTCTGTATCCCCGATGGTGGGAGGGAACAAAAAGAGCAAGCGCAGCTCAGTCTTTTTAAAGGCTTTCAGGGGACCCTAGAGGCAGGTGCTCAGCGTCCAGGTCTCTCAGGTAGGCATGTTAAGTACCTGTTTTGCATTTGAAGAGATTTGCAGGTGATATGTGACAGATCGGCTCAGAGAAATGGAGGAGCAGATCAGGGCTTTTCTTCACAGCATTACCTGCAGATCAATAAATGCAAGGAAACAGTGGGAAAAGGAAGTCCTTCTTCATGCAGTGCTTAGTTAAACTCTGGAACTCCCTCCCACAGGAGGCAGTAATGGCAACCAACTTGGCCAGCTTTAAAAGAGGATTACACAAATTCATAAAGGGACGCGGGTGGCACTGTGGGTAAAACCTCAGTGCCTAGGACTTGCTGATCGCAAGGTCGGCGGTTCGAATCCCTGTGACGGGGTGAGCTCCCGTCGTTCGGTCCCAGCTCCTGCCCACCTAGCAGTTCGAAAGCACAATTAAGTGCAAGTAGATAAATAGGTACTGCGTTATAGCGGGAAGGTAAACGGCGTTTCCGTGTGCGGCGCTGATGCTGGCTCGCCAGACGCCAGATGCCGCTTAGTCACGCTGGCCACGTGACCCGGAAGTGTCTCCGGACAGCGCTGGCTCCTGGCCTCTTGAGCGAGATGAGCGCGCAACCCTAGAGTCGGACATGACTGGCCCATACGGGCAGGGGTACCTTTACCTTTACACAAATTCATGGAAGAGAAAGCTGTTGGTAGTATGCTCCAGACCAGGCATCCCCAACCTTCGGCCCTCCAGATGTTTTGGACTACAATTCCCATCACCCCTGACCACTGGTCCTGTTAGCTAGGGGTCATGGGAGCTGTAGGCCAGAACATCTGGGGGGCCAAAGTTTGGGGGTGCCTGCTGCAGACCCTTCCAAGTGTCCCTATTTTCCAGGGACGTCCCTGATTTAGAAAAGCCATCCCAGTTTCTGATTTGATCCTGGAATGTCCCGCTTTTTCCTAGGATGTCCCTATTTTCATTGGAGAGATGTTGGAGGGTATGGAGTTATCCAGACCCCAAGCTGTCTGAAGTCAGTCCTGTATAGGGAAGTTTTTAATGTTTAATGTTTGTTCTGTGGACCGCCCTGAGACCTCCGGATATAGGGCAGTATATAAATTCAATAAATTTATTATTGTTGTTGTTGTTAAGTTGTGGGTGAACATATCAGACGACACAGCGATTCTTCAAACAGCTCTTGTTTATTCACAGACCCAGGACAGAACAGAACTGTTCAGCCAGCCTGCTTATATAGAGCTCCACTACAATGCAACAGTAACAACTTTCTGTAACTATCCAATCACTGAACGTCACTTTCAATTCCTTATTTGCATATGTGGACCTGAGTGAAAACTATCTACAGTATCCCCCTGCTGGCCCAGGGTGAGAACTTAGTACATAACAGTTGTTGTTGTTGTTGTTGTTGTTGTTGTTGTTGCTGCTGCTGCTGCTGCTGTTGTTGTTTTTATATATGTTGGAAGCTGCCCAGAGTGCTGGGACAACTCAGTGTGATGTGTGGGGTATAAATAGTAAAATGATTATTATGGAATGGGAGGTTGCTATTTTGATCGGAGAAATGTTGGAGGGCATGATGCTCTGTCTGCATGGTTGGAGACCATTGAATTTCAATGGTTCTGAATTTCAGTTGTTTGAAACCACAAGAGGGGAAAGTGCTCCTGTGCTCGTCTGGTATGTGGGGCACCTGGTCAGCCATTGTGAGAACAGGATGCTGGACTCTATGGGCCATTGGTCTGAACCAACAGGTTGCTCTCATGTTCTGAAGGTCAGAAAAGCTGACAATATAAAGCAAAGGGAAAGGAAAAAGAGGGTTTCTTTTCATTCTAAAGCAAAATACAAAGGGTTGGTGAATCATGAAGTTTGGGGTTTCTTTTCCATTGAAGTTTTATTAATTCATGCCAAGCCCAGGCCTACCCTTTCAGTTTACTAAAAGAACCACAGACGCATTGTTCGCCATTTGGGAGAGCAGAGTCACCAAACAAAAAGGCCTGAGAGGAAGCAATGAGCGTGATCAGGAAACAGTACATGTGAGAGAGATTCTGCACAGAAGTTTTTTTAAAACCCCCACAAGAAAACGTAGGGCCTTTGTAGCACCTTGTAAAAGATGAATGCACCGTGTTTGAAGAGTATGAGTTTTGTAGGCTAGTTGTTCCTTTTCTTCAGATGATAGCACTGAGGTCCTTCTTTCAGGCTTCCCCCAAAGGCCTGTGAGAAGAGGACGCTGGACTTGAGGCGCCATTGGCCTGATGCATCAGACAGGCTCTGCTTACAGTTTCGTGATCTTTATTGTTGTTGGTTAGTCGTTTAGTCGTGTCCGACTCTTCGTGACCCCATGGACCAGAGCACGCCAGGCACTCCTGTCTTCCACTGCCTCCCGCGGTCTGGTCAAACTCATGCTGGTAGCTTCGAGAACAGTATCCAACCATCTCGTCCTCTGTCGTCCCCTTTTCCTTGTGCCCTCCATCTTTCCCAAGCAAAACATGGCATGTGAAATTCCACACTCTTAACAAGGAGATAATTTTTTTATTGAGTAAAGTGCTACAAATACAGAAGTTCAACCCATCCCGCCCAAAAAGCAACCACATACTCCTCCAACCTGAATTTTATCACAAAGTAAATTTCAATACAAATAAGCAGCAGCATTTTAGCCAGAATGATCACTATCGGTTATGTGTGCCTCTAAACCAGGGCCTTTCCAGACCTGAGAAGCAGTGAAATGAATATGAGAGGAAGCGCATGAGATCTTTCTTTTTAAGGGTTACTTTCATAAATGCTGACGCAGAAGAGATGCAAACTACTGCTCAGATTTTTTTTTTTAAAAAAAAACTTTTTAAATTCAAAATTAAAACAAAACATATTATCCAGAAACATATCATCCTTATTTCCCCCCCAATTTTCCTCCTTCCCCCATCCTCCCACACAACCCCCCCACCCCCTGTCTTCCCTCAGTTCCAGCCTTTGATTTCTCTATGAATGCTGTTTCCTGCATGTTACACAAACTATTTAGCTGATTATTATCAATAAAACGTTTGTGAATGTTTATTCAAAGCCAGCCAAGGAGTCCAGTTCGCTTTGTTGCGTCTTCAAATACTTTGTAAAGGGTTCCCATTCATCTTTAAAGTCACAGTTATCCTTGCCCCATAGCTTATATGTCAGTTTTGCCAGTTCTGCATAGTCCATCAATTTTTCTTGCCATGATTCTTTAGTTGGGGTTTCTTCAGTCTTCTATCCTTGTGCTATTAAAACTCTCGCGGCCGTTGTCGCATACTTGAAGATATTTTTCAGCTTTTTTGGCAGATCTTTCCCTACAATCCTTAACAAAAAAGGCTTCAGGTTTTTAAACAAATGTTAAATGGAACATTTTCTTCAATTCGTTGCATATCATTTCCCAATTTTTAAAAATTACATTACAATCCCACCACATATGATAAAATGTCCCCTCCTTTTCCTTACACTTCCAACATATATTTGAACTAGTTTTGTACATTTTCCCTAACTGCACTACTGCTCAGATTTGACAGCCCCATACTGTCCCCCCTGCCCCAACCTCCAACTTTAAAGCTGCCCAGGGAGGCACTAGATGTGACTGGACCCACAGCACTGGGGGCTCTTTCCTGAATTTAAATCACTCTCTTTGAAGCAGCTAGTGTGTTTGCTGAAAACAGAAAAACGCTTCTATCACAGGGGTGCTATTCTATCATGCCTGTAGATATTCCTACCGCAGATAACAAAAACTTTGGGTTAGGGCAGGGGCAGTATTTTGATCAGAGAAATGGGGGGGGGGATGCCTTTGAATCAGGGGAGGGGGTTAGCCACCCCTTCCCCGAACAGCACTGCTCTAAATTTAGAGGGCCAACCCCAACACCCTTGGTGGCTGCTATGAGGTGACAGTGAAAGCATTGGGAGACCCAGTTACTGATCTCCCACATGACTCTTCCAGCTGTTTTGGCTGTAAGAATCGAAGCCACCCACCTGTTTCTGAATGAGTCACTTTGCTGAGTGTATCTTACTCTATCATCAGTGCCAACCTTCCTACTATGTTTTGGTTTGATCCAACTGCCGCCCTCACCTGCCTAGGCTTCCCACATGCTGTTTCCCTGACTGGGCTGCAGATTCTCAGACTCACATCTTACCTCGTTTGACAGTGGACTGGATTCTCCCTACAGGTGGTGGACTCTCCTTCCTTGGAGGTTTTTGAGGAGAGATTGGATGGCCATCTGTCATGGATGCTTTAGTTTAGATTCCTGCATTGCAGGGGGTTGGACTAGATGACCCTTGGGGTCCCTCCCAACTCTACAATTATAATAATATTTGCCTTCTGCCATCTCAACATGTAGAACTGTAGCTAAAGCAATGGTGCCTTATGACACTCAGCCTAAAGGAAGGC
Source organism: Podarcis bocagei (assembly GCF_964188305.1). NCBI lineage: Eukaryota > Metazoa > Chordata > Lepidosauria > Squamata > Lacertidae > Podarcis > Podarcis bocagei. Next base: position 34,182,637 of record NC_138132.1, read on the forward strand.
AACCCACAGAATGTAACTCAACACGCCAAGTTCTTGGAGGGTGAGTATTTCTGGGACAGGAGCAGTTAAATGATCTAAGTACCATACAGGCAATTTGCACATAAGGCAGCTCCGCGCAAATGCAGCTTGAACCACAAAGGGGAAGAAATGACCTCACTGCACTTTAAACCACTGATGTGAATGTACCTTGAGGTCAGAGCAAAGTGGAAGCGATCTCCGCATTCACAACAAACCATTAACTGTGGTTTACTCTGACGTGTGAATGCTGCCAGTGCCTCAGACGTACAAGCGGCCCTGACTGTGTAACCAACTGTTCTAGAGTCCTCCTGGGGAGAGAACCTGGTTCTGCTTTCTATTTCAGTGATGTTCTTTGTTTTTATATTCTACACCACTTAGATATGTTTAAAACATTAAGGGGTTTATAAATGCTTTTCAATAAGTATATAGTGACAGAACCAGGCTCCCTTCCCTGGAAGCCCAGATATTACCGTATTTTTTGCTCTATAAGACTCACTTTTTCCCTCCTAAAAAGTAAGGGGAAATGTGTGTGCGTCTTTTGGAGCGAATGCAGGCTGCACAGCTATCCCAGAAGCCAGAACAGCAAGAGGGATTGCTGCTTTCACTGCACAGCGATCCCTCTTGCTGTTCTGGCTTCTGAGATTCAGAATCTTTTTTTTTTTCTTGTTTTCCTCCTCCAAAAACTAGGTGCGTCTTGTGGTCTGGTGCGTCTTATAGAGCGAAAAACACGGTAATTCTAGTATTAGTGTTGGAGAAATGTTATTATATGAAAGGTGGCCCTCTCCTTCTTTAGGGCAGGGGCGAAGAATCCCAAGGGCTGCATTCCCTTGTTGCCTGGGGGCGTATACCAACAGTAAGCATGGCCAGAGGCAAACGCTTGACTTTGTACATTAGGCTACATTCCAGCTAGGCAAAAGCTGCACACATACCCATATGCACACATCCCTCAGGCAAGAGGCATCATCACAGTTTAAAAATACATTCTAGCCCTGCAAAAGTATTCAAGGAGTGCACACAGCAGACCCAATGGCCTGGGGAGAGTGGGTGTGGCTAAGGGTCATGACCTGGGAGAGTACCGACCATAGGAGCCAACTCCTAGGGGCCGTGGGGGCTTCAGCCCTCACAATAAAATATTTGAGGGGGCCAGGCCCCCACAAAGTTGACGGGCATTGCCATTCAAATGCTGTGTGTGTACTGTGTCATGTGATTGATTATGTGGGGCGGGGCTTACCTGGGCCCCCCACAATATTTTATTCAAGTTGGCACCCCTGGTACTGACAGTACCTAGAGGGCCATGTTCAGCCCTTGATCTGCTGGCCCTATTTTAGGGGTTTGCATTATTTTGCACTGGAAGGTGCAAATTAGGACCTTGATGGCTGGTGGCTACTCCATGTCACACTCTGAAAAGAACAGTTGGCGTAGTTTGGATCTGGCTATTTCTGAAAAAGCCATTCAGAAGTGTGGGCTCTGCTGCTGTTGGGACTGATGCCCACCTTCCAGTTTGCTCATTACCTGCTCAGCTTTTTAATCTGCAAATGAACGTATGTCAGACAGAACACATGTTGTTCAGGCACAGGGCTGTTGAAACAAACCGTGCAAAGTTGTATCTAGAACAGTGGAGTGGGTGAAGCGTTGTGGCAAAGTACAACAGGTACAAAGAGACCAGCAAACATTTTATTTGTCTGTTTATTTGAAGTCTGTAACCTGCTCTTGAGGCAACAGCCTCTCAGAGTGGCTAACGCGTATTAAGAATAACATACGGTAATACAAAATAAAACAGGGGCAACAGGAAGAGATAATAAAAGCTGGAGTACAGTCGTCTGAGGAAATGCAAAGGAACTGAAAGGATGTCAGATCTGGTGCCAGGCAGGCTTCCCTGAAGAGAGCATTCCAAAGTTGTGACAGGGAGGGGGGACAACTCAGAAGGCCCTATCCTGGAACATTCCCATCCCCAAATGTGAGGGCTGGTGGATCTGAGGATACTCAATAGCCAGGCAGATGCCTGTTACTGTCTGCAGCAAAAATGCCTTCTTTTACAAAGCAGTTGGTAGCTGCACAGAACCACCTGCTGACAAGGCAGCCTCTGGCCTTTTGAGAAACTGGCTCTCTCCATCCCATAACAAAAAACCTATGCCAGGTTTCTCTGTGTGAGTCCCTGGAAACTGATAGGTTTGTGCGTGTGTATCTCTTGCTGAAGGATGCAGGTCTTAAAAATGCAATCAGAAGAGGGGTCAAGCAAGGCCCCTCAGCACAGAGAGAAACGGCGAGAGTTGATGTTCATGCGTGTGACACCAATGTGCTTGAGGGGTGTGGACAAGAGGAACGCCATCTTGGGTGGGATGTTACACAGCAGGTCAGAGTCCTCTTCACAGCCCTCCAGCTCGAAGGTGGCGTCGTCCAACATCTCCTTGTGTTGGTGACAGGCCTGTTCCACCTTCAGCCGGTGGATCTGAGCACGCAGGCCCATTAGTTGCCGTGCCAACTGGTGATCCAAGGCCTGCATCTCCCGCTGGATAGAAGCAAAAGAATAACCATGAAGCCTGAGAGGCAACACATACACACCCCATAAGAAAATTAAAAGAGCATGGCTGGATCAGAAAAAGGCCATGTCCTGTCCTGAGTCCTGTGGAAGTGTCTTTGAGAGGGTGGTCAGACCCTGAGGAGGAGTGTGAGGAGCATGGGGAATTGGAGGACCCTGGGGAAGGTGGGGTAACAGGTTCTGAACCCCAAGAGACCTCTGATCTCAAGGAGGGTCCCAGTGGGTTACAGGGTGGAGATCCTCCCTCCCAAGGATGCTCAGGCAAACTCAAAAGTGCCTCCTGTCACCTCCCTCCCAAACACACCCACCATAGCTGATCCAGCCAAGGAGGTGGTTCCTCCCGTTACATAGAAGCTAGGAGAAAATCGGATGCCAAGTCAACAGCCACCCTGCCTCTGTCACCTAGGAGGCCGACATGCACAAACCTCACTTAGCCAGCCCACCAGAAGGAGCCCCTGTTTGCCTGGGACTCCAACTGCTTGCTGTCCAGCTAAATGCTGTGCCCGCCTTGCCCTTCAATGGAAGGTGCAGGAAGTGTGCCACTCGTTGGTGGACTGAATGTGGACTGTGAACCCCTTGTTCCTCCTTTAATTCTTACATGTCCATGCAGTGTTCTCCTCCAGCTACTGCTGTCCTATAATTTCTCATCCAGAGATTCCCTATGCTTTGGAAATCGAAACAGGACATCAGTTTCATAGGGAATATCCAGATTTAGGGAGGAGGACATGTGGGAAGGCAGCAGTTGGAGGAGGGGGAATTAAAGGGGGTGTAAGGGGTTCACAGCCCACATACAGCTGACATCTCTACATTCACAGCAGCCGCTGTAACTCTCCAATGGCATACCCTCCAACCTTAATGAAAATAGGAATGTTCCCATTCCATAATGATAATTTTATTATTTATACCCCACACATCTCACTAGGTTGCCCCAGCCACTCTGGGCAGCTTCCCACAGATGTAAAACACAATAAAACATTAAAAAAACCTTCGCTATACAGGATTGCCTTCAGACAGCTTGAGGGTCAGATAACTCCATACCCTCCAACATTTCTCTGATGATATTAGGGACATCCTAGGGAAAAGTGGGACATTCTGGGATGAAATAAGAGACCGGGATGGCTTCTCTAAATCAGGGATGTCCCTGGAAAATAGGGAAACTTGAAGGGTCAGCAATGGTTTGACTTAACCCCCAATCTTCCCTTGTCTCCCGAAGCAGACGGATGACAACAACAACAAGTCTTAAGCCAAAAATAAACACACACACCCCAATTATTATACACTGCTGTCAGGACGAGCCCTACCATGAAGAAAATGAGCCAAGCAGCTGAAGCAAAGTGGTTAGTTTATTTGAATTATTATTGTATATTTTTACTACTAGGAAATGGGAGACACTTGTGGGATTTTGCACCTCAGGTGCCAAAATAACTTGGTGGGCTTGAATTTTAGGGACCCTGGTGTGTGTGTGTGTGTGTGTGTGTGTGTGTGTGTGTGTGCACGTTCGTGCGTGCGCACACGCGCTCACACACACACACACACACAATGTTTAATGCTGTTCCTCAAGAAGCAAAATATATTGGGCTGGCCCTGATTGCTGCAGGCGCTACTCTGCCTTCTAGATACTGTAGTTTCATTTATCCGTCTACATATTCTCTATATATTCATTAACTTCCCCCTCTTCCTCCAGCAACACAGAATGGGGTGTGTTCGTTACGTGGTTAAAGATATGCTAGGAAATCATAACTGTCTTACAGCAGTTTACCAAAAGCTCAAGACAAACCTAGCAAATACACTGCGTGAAATGAAAGACAATGCAGGACAGAGTTCAGTTGGTCTTCGTAAGTGTACATTGATCATTGAGTTCACCTGCTCCTCCACTACAGTGCAGCTTTATGATGCTGGGGCTGATGAGAGTTGTAGTCCCAATTATCTAGGTATCAGGTTGAGGAAGGCTGCTGTAGAGGTGGGCTAAAAGTTGTGAAAAAGGGCAACTCCAGTAACTCACTCTACAAACTTTAAGCAGAAATTAGAGACAAAACAGGTACCAAGAAACAGGGACTGTACAGGGAGCACCTACTGGTATGTACCTGGACTGTACTACTTCACTGCCTGAAGCTTTAAATATTTTAGCTAGAACTGAAAAAGACGGTCAGATGCAAGTTGGCCAGTGGAGTGAGCCATGCCATAGAAGACCACTGGGGAGGTCTTGCCAGGACGCAGCCTTTGCAAAGCTTGCGACCACCGGTGGTGGAGGTGCCTCCTCTGCCTCACTGCTCCAGACGTGCCCCTGAGGGCTGGGGCTAGTTGCTCTGGTGCTCACATTTCCCCCAGAAAGGTTGGGAAAATACTCACCAGCTCCATCCTGAGCCACTCCAAGGCATCACCAATGGTGGGGAACCCACAAATGGTCTTCAAAGGGACGTGGGCCTGAGAGTCCTCCCCGGCCGTCTCCCCGCACTGCTTTTCTGGCAAGGTCCTGAGCCCGTTCCGCCAGGAGGGGCTTTGCACGCGAGCCTTCCACTCCAGGTAGGAAGGGCGCCGGGTCTGTAGCTTCAGCTTTGCCGTCAAGGCCTTGACGCTGTCCAGGTTCTCTGCCTCCAAGTTCTCCTCCTCTTCCCCAAACTCCTTGAACCTCACCAAAGACATTGCAGAGGTGTGCAGGCAAAGGGCTTTCTTTCCAAGACAGACCGACTCCCTCAGTCACCCACTCGCTCTGTGTCATATGTGTCCGTGCATAGAGGAAAGCTGTTTATTCTTGGAACAATAAAGCCCTGGCAATAAAAGAAAGAAAGCAGGAACTTTAATTATCCAGAGGTTAATGGGAGGCCTTTTCTCTCTCTCTCTTTGGTCCTGACTTATTGTCTCCAACTGGGAGGAGACACCCTGTTCTTTGAAAGGAAGTTTCAATGACATAAAAGACAGCGAGAGTGTAAAGCCATTAATCCCAACAGCACTCCTTCCTTTCCTGACTCTTACTGTCAGCAGAGAAAAAGATATGGGTCCTCCACCCAGGTCTGAAAAGGAGCCAAGATCGAAAGGTCACTCCAGAAGATTCAAGGGCATTTTATAGCAAATTGTGCCCTCGTTCAGCTGACATGTCAGTAAAATCAAGGTGAGATAGTGGATTAGCAACATATTCAGATAACTACCCTCTGAAGTCTTATTGTCCCTCTGCATTGTGGCCCTCACCCAGCTTGCTTATGTTTTAATACTCCTTTTAATTACAGCACAACAATTGCAACATAGCACCACCTGCTGACCAGTAAGAAAATAGCCACTTGATGCACTTCAGTGCAGCATAGTGTTTGCCAGTGAACTCTAGCACACTTTGAATTACCCATACATTGCAGTCATGCATCATGTGAGAACTAGCAGAGCACAGACACAACCAGCAGCAATTTCTATGATTAGGGGAACAGAGAATGTTGCGTTATTTCTGTTCAATTCCATGCATTGGCCTCAGAAGCATAGAGGTTCTGACCCAAAGCAAGCGAGCAGAGCAAGATGGGGTGAAGTAGAGCAAGGTCCATGTTCTGGCAAGGCAAAAAGTCTAGAATTCAATAGCACCCTGGACAGCTCTATGCATGGGTCGCATTGGATAAGGAGGAAGAACATAGCGAGATATTGCTCCAGCACCAGTGGACCTCTGGTTGAGCTTTAAATAGGCACTGTGGGTCTCTCTGAGCTGCCAGCTCCACTCTCTGTAGGAAAAGCCTGTTGGTTTAAAGGGGCCCAGTTGGCTCCAATGGTGTGGGGGGGAGACTGGGATTCCTATAGGGCAGGGGTGGGGAATATTTTTTGGCCTGAGGACCACATTCCCTCTTGGCCAATTCTCCAGGGCCCATATGCCAAAGGTTGGTTGTGATCAAAGTGAGCACAGAAACCACATCCATTCACATGCCACACAACACACACAAATACAGCACAGCACAGGCACATGCATGTATATCCACATACACACCTTCCTCCTCAGCAATTAGGCTGAGGAAAAAGCATTCTCTGTCCAGCCCTCAAGGTTGGCGGTTTTAATCCCCGTGGCAGGGTGAGCTCCCATTGCTCTGTCCCAGTTCCTGCCAACCTAGCAGTTCAAAAGCACACCAGTGCAAGTAGATAAATAGATACTGCTGTGGCAGGAAGGTAAACGGTGTTTCCATGCGCTCTGGTTTCTGTCATGGTGTTCCATTGCACCAGGAGCAATTTAGTCATGCTGGCCACATGACCCAGAAAGCTGTCTGTGGACAAACACCAGCTCCCTCGGCCTAAAAGCGAGATGAGTGGCGCAACCCCATAGTCGCCTTTGACTGGACTTAACCGTCCAGAGGTCCTTTACCTTTTTTCACCTACAGGGTGAGAAGTTTTGCATTGTGCTCCCTGTTCCCAGGTTTGGTGAGGCCACTAAAATTCCAGCATCCAACAGGCATGATATGGACAGGGATGGGCTCTGAGGATGCCCACAACTAGTCTCTGCAGAGCCTCTGCAGAGCTCCCTTTAGTCCAGGGGTCAGCAAGGTTTACCTTGCCTGGGCTGGTTCACTCCAGCAGAGATCCCTCTGTGGGTCGGATTGTGTTTGTGTGTGAGCGCCCGCGCCCACAATTTCCAGCATTTGTGTTTGCGCAGATGCGATTTCTGGCGTCGCGGAAGCGAGTCCCCATGCTGTGCTGCACCAGTTTAGTGCAGCGTGTGGGGACTCACTGAGTGGGCAGCTCGGTTCGGGGGTGGCTCGTGGGTCGGTTAAATGACCCCCATTGGCCGCTTGTGGCCCATGGGCCTTAGGTTGCCTACCCCTGCTTTAGTTCCCTTCTGCTGGGCCATAGGGTATTTGGTCAGGTCAAGTTAAGCTGGTGACTTATTTGCTGCTAGGGCACAGCTGCACTGCATTTAAGGTGGAACAGGAAGTCTGGACTGAAGGGACAAAGAAATGGAATGAGAGGTGTGTCCTAAAGCATGGCAGAAAAGGGCCAAGCAGTGTGCTGGTTCCTTCAAAATGTCCAACATTCCGCCTTCCAGATGTTTTGCACTACAACTCCCATCATGGGGCCAAAGGTAGTTGCAGTTAGGAGGACCGCTTATTGCGTTGCCAAAAAGAAGGAAAGGCATCACCAAAAAAGTGTGTGTGTGTGTGGTTAATTAAAAATAAAAATTATGCTTGTACACATAAAATTTGCATATGCTGATTTACACATATGTATGCAAATCTAGAAATGATAGTTAAATTTCCATAGAAGTACAGCACATCTCACCTTAGTGACTTGTGTGCCTGCTCAGTCGGTTGCACTGGGGCTGTGGATGGACAACTCTAAGCACCCTCTCTATTTTCTTATGGCTCCTTATCTTTAAACTGGACTCGGGCGAGACAGCTGTACAAACAGAGGACTTATAAAGGAGGACACCTGGACACCTTAGTTGAGTCCCAAACATCTGAAGGGCACTGAGTTGGCAAAGGCTGATTTAATACAAGCGTGGTTGTACACAGTCTTGCATAGGTTTGCTGCAGCTTCAGATTGATCAGACAGGTCATTCAAGGCACCATATTGAGCACAGTTAAGTCTGCAACCTTCACATTCTGCTAAGGAGCAAGTCCCATTAAACTCAGGGGGATTTACTTCTGAATAGACATGTGCTCTAACCACTACCCCACCCTGGCTCTTTAAATGGTTTTTAAATGGTCTCCTGCCTCTGCCACCATCAGCTAAGGTTACAGCAAGCCTAAAGGCAGTGAAGTTGGGTCTGCTGCCTACAACAGATGGAACAGAGCCTTCAGGCAAGGGGGACTAGGGCATTTCAACCTCCCAGCACAGCATGCAAGAGACTGGAGAATGGCCAGCCTGGAAGGAAGAAACTTCAAAGGGAGAAGGCAAGTTGAAATTCATTGCATTGCAATTCCTCAAGGGGTTCCACCTTATCACTTGTAGACTGAATCGGGACAAAGGATTTTTATCACACTACCTATGCTAATTGACTCTTGGATGCCAGCAACAAGTGGTTTAAGGTCACTGTTAATGCAATTTTCACTGCTCTTTTCTGCATTTCATTTCCCTCTGACCTCACTGTTTACAGTCCACCGCCCTCAAAATGAAGCAACCTAGGATAGGATTTCATGCAGCTGATGAAGTTTATGCCAGAATAAATTTGTTGCATCGGTCTTTAAGGTGCCACAAAGCTCTTTGTTTTTGCAGCAAGAGAAAAGCCCAGCTACCCCTCAGGAGACCAGTGGCCCTGTTTTCAATCTCTAATATGCTGCAGGGGATGAAATCTCAATATTGTTGCATGCTACCCCAATCTCCGAGCTGTGAGATTCCAGGTGCCTACCCAAGATTCGTGTTTCTTTGGGAGAATAAAGCACAGCGGAGACTGTGTTGTCTTCATGATATATGGTTTATTTACACATATATACAACCTGAGCCTACAATGGAGGGGCTTCTAACAAACTCAGAACTGGAGGGTCCCCACCAATTTTGCATCTGGCATTAAGCCTTTGTCTTCTTAGTGGCCCATTACCACTTACCTTTCCTTAGGTCTCTAAACAGCTCATCTCCCAGGCGATTACCTCATGAGGAAACTAGTCTGGCTTATTTATCTTTTTAACACTTTCTGGGTCCAGGGATTAAGTGTCTGGCACCCACAAGCTCATAACAATATATTTGCACAGCATGAGGGTTTTGTTTTGCTTTCTTGCAGGATATTTCAGTAGGAAAGTTAAGGCTCTACTCCATTCCTCTCTTGTCGAAAAGCGTGGATAAAAAGATGGCTTAGCACACCAGCCTGCAGAGCTCTCTCTCCCCCCACGCTGCCAGAGTTTCACTTCCTGTGGTTCTCTGTGTATCTTCAAGCCCCATTTCCCCCACCATCTGCCTGGAGCCCATCAAGGCACCTGGGGGGGGATATTGTGGTAGTTTAATTGCACTGCCAGTTTATCTAACGATCTTCACCCGTCAAGTCCCTTGACAGTGGAAAAAATAAATAAACGGAAAAGAAAACATTATAGCCAGGCTACCTTAAACCCAATATCCTCCCTCTCTCTCTGCTTCTCAGCCTCTCCCACACGGCTATGTGTGCAGTTCCTGTTGCATGCTCTCCTTTTTTTCCTCTCTCTTTCACAATCTAAGAGCCAGCATGCTGGAACTCCTCAGCTATTTTGAGAAGCAAAACAGCTGTTGAAAGGTTTCTCAACAGCAGCAGCAGCAGTTTCCTCCTGCACCCCTCTCTGGCCATGGCACTTCCAGCAGGCCCTGCACGTGATCAGGCTCTGCATCTTGCCCCCCTGCGGTCCTCATCACAAGGAGCTTGACCCCCAACTTCTGCCAAGCAAGATCTCCTGCAGGTTCTGACAGGGCTCTGCTTCCAAATCCAGCTGTCAGGTAAGGGAAGGGGGCCACCCACTGCAGGGAGACCCCTTTGCTGGCTTTTTAAGAGGCTGTTTTGCTCTGTCTAGGGATGATCCCCAGAACCTCTAGTTAAATGCTCCCAAATGGTAGGGCTGGGAAGATGACCCAGCTGGCCAGAGGAGATGAACTGGCTAGGTGGCTCCAAGGTCTGACTTAAATTCACATAAATCCAGCTAGTGGCCAAGGATCCTTTTATGGCCCTCACTTTAAAAAACGAACACTGGCCCACCTTTCAGGGCTGTGGCTGTTCTAAGGACTGCTGTGGTAAACGGTGCAGGCTTAGCACGCATTGTGGACCCCCAGATTGAATGCAATCCACCAGTCAGGCTGTCAACTTTTCAGCAGGGCTCTGTAGCTGTGGTTTTAACCCCAGCATATTGTACACCTGTTAGCAGGTGATGCTTATCTTCATTCTGTTAAAAGCTTCGTTAAAAGATGCACTTCAAGCTGCTCTGAAAGGCAAAAGAACAGACCAGGCTGCTTTTCTTTCTTGGACAGTTGGCAACTCTACCCTTTGCCCACATATGGTGGCATGCCCAGGGATCTGGTGCACCTCTTCCTTTTATTGTCATTGCAGGAACAGGACAGGCGTGCTTGGCCGCCAATCACACATTATGGAAGCCTAATGTATGTATTGCCTTTATGTGAAGAAGGAGGTAGAAATCTGTCTTACGCAGCATGAGACCATAGGCCCATCTTGCTCAGGATTGCCTATGATGATTGTTGGGGGTTGCAGACAGGGGTCTTTCTTTCCCAGCCATCCTGAGGTTACACCTAGGACCTCCTGCATGTGAAAAGCAGGCCCTGCACCTGGGCAGATTTTGCTCCAAATTTGGGTATCCCATATATTGTCATTTTGGTTTCTTTTTAATGTTCAAAGCGGCTCTCAAAGGAAAGCATTTTAAAAGTCAACAAAATTCCACAACATTATAAGGAAGTTAAATAAATTCATAAACATACGGAGCATTGTTAAATATTACTGTTACTTTTCCATCCTTTCTTCCTGTGCCTTCAAAGCAGAAGCATGGCATGCAAACACATGGAGAGCAAGCCTCACTTAACACAGTAAAGATCAGGGCCCTACCTAGAGATGGAGGGAACAGGCTGCCTCTGTCAGCAGGTTTTGGGTGTCATGAAAGGGTAGAAAATGAATTATTAGCATTTGTCTGCCAGGGAAGGGGAAAGATGACTTGTGGGATTGTCTGCTTCAGGTTTCCAAATATTCCAACCAGCCTTGAGGCCTCTTGCAGCTTGAATTGGGGAGTCATCTGCTGCTTTCTTTCAGGCCGCAAAATGTCTTGAGATGGCCCAGGTAAAGGTTCAGAGGGTTGCACTATAGGCAGGTGTAGCCTTTCCTGTGGCTTTATCTCCACATTGGGATGAGCTACATTTCTTAGTTTCGTTTATTTAGCACACTTTTAGCTGTGAGGGCTCTACAGCTCTTCTGGTTTTATTTATACCTTTTTATATCACATCTCAGCCCAGATCACCTGGTTGGGAGCAAGGGAAGCAGGGAGCAATCCCTCCCCACCCCCACCAAAGCCAGACTGTGCTGTTCAGGAGGAACCTTGAAGGCCAGAGCTTGAGATAAGGAAATTCAGCAGGTGAGGAGGCTTTTCTCTATTGCTTAATCTCCTGTTGGGAAAGGGAATCACATCTCACATGTTTCTGTATGTTGAGTGGCTGTCAGAGAAGCACGTATTTGGACTGGGGTCACTTTGCATGATTTGTAAATGCCAAACTATGACTTTCAAAACAGTCTTTGGAATGTTTTAGGAATCTGTCTTTGAATTCTTGTTTCGATTTTGGCACATTAATCCCCTGGAGGCATAGAAATTGTGAAAATGTTAGAAGCAGGCTGTTCCATTTTAGCTGAAATATCTGAGTCAGGCTTCTAGCTGAGGGACGGAGGGGAAAGGACACAGACACACCAGTTTTGCTTCCTCCTTCTTGGAAACAATGTGTTCACCATTTTGTTTTCTTTTTGAATATACCCTTTGAGTCTTATTACTTAAGCAAATTTGCAGGGGTTCGGGAGTCAAGCTGAACAGCAACACTATGGCCTGAACTGCACCCAGACCTTCACCTGAGTAACAAGCCTTGTCTGAATTCCATGTAGATATCTGAGTACAGTGGTACCTCGAGTTACAAACGCCTCAGGTTACAAACTCCACTAACCTGGAAGAGTTACCCCGAGTTGAGAACTTTGCCCCAGGATGAGAACGGAAATCATGTGCCGACAGCGCAGCGGCAGCAAGAGGCCCCATTAGCGAAAGCACGCCTCTAGTTAAAAAGTTTCAGGATAAGAACGGACCTCCGGAACGAATTACGTTCGTAACTAAAGGTATCACTGTACAGTGGTGCCCCGCAAGACGAATGCCTCGCAAGACGGAAAACTCGCTAGACGAAAGAGTTTTCCGTTTTGGAGGTGCTTCGCAAAACGAATCTCCTATGGGCTTGCTTCGCAAGACGACAATGTCTTGCCAGTTCCTGCTGGTTTTTTCCCCTCCCCCCCTTTTTCTAAGCCGCTAAGCCGCTTATCAGCTGATCCAATCAGCAGATTAGCCGCTAAAAGCAGCTAAAAGCCGCTAATAGCGCTAAGCCACTTATCAGCTGATCCGATCAGCAGATAAGCCGCTAAAAGCCTCTAATAGCGCTAATAGCACTAATCCGCTAATCCTTCAATGGGCTTGCTTTGCAAGACGAAAAAAACCGCTAGACGAAGAGAATCACAGAACGGATTCTTTTCGTCTTGCGAGGCACCACTGTACTACCATCAACAGAGAAACATGGAACAAAGCATCAGAGAGGCACCTCTCTCTTTCCTTTCCTTTTGCTTCCCTTTCGCAGACTGCTGTGATGTTGCAGCCCCCTGAAAATAAGACAACACAGCGGCCAACTTTCCTCTTCTTTCCATTGCAGGGCTGCTGTGTCTTTTAAGAACAGAAATTTGGCAGCCCATACTTTTCTCATCTGTCTCCCTGCATACCAGGGGAGAGTATCACCTGCTGTCTGTTTGTCACACAACTGTCCGAATAAAACTGGCAATGGGAAGCCCTCCTCTTTCAAACCAATAGTTCTTATATTGCGCTTCTTTCTCAAGCTGGGAAGGTGTCCCTTTTGCTGGGTTCTATCTTACTGTCAATCTGTTTTGGTTATTTTATACAACGACTATAAGCCCTTCCAGGTGTGGGAATGTTCAGGGATGCAGGAGAGGATATATTGTTTAATTATATCCTTTCCAACTTGTGTTAACAAGTTCTACAATTTAGCAGAGTAACATTGCCCTTTTTAAACTTGCACAGCGGATAGCGTTTGCCAGGCTTCTATAAGCCTCTAAAATAAGTTTCCTGGTAAATTCCCCTTTATTCCCTCATAAATAGATAGACACAACACAGTCTTGTATAAAAGTATATAAAATAGTTTACTCACATTCTGTTCACAAATGGATCCCAGAAGGCAGACTTATGTTACAAAATATGTACATCTGGAATCTGTCCCATGAAGAGATAGCCCCATTGTCCTCTCTTGGCTGGAAGCATCTTAGAGAGCATCTTAGGCTAAGCAGATGTTGCTTCTTTGACAAATGGAGTCAGAGAGATAGATGGCAGCCTCCTCTGAGGTATTTTGTTACCTGCACAGGTAAGGTCACGCCCACATCTAGTCACATGCAGAGGAAGTCTGTCCCAGCCCAGGAGGAAATAGGAAGTTCCGACTGGCTAGTCCAGACATCCTCTTTTTATGTCCACTCTAGGGATGTTGTATTTGACTGGTCTGTTTCACATCCCACATCAGACGACCCATTTAGTCCTCATTCATCCTGATCAAAAACAGCCTTCCCCAACCAGGTGCTATTCGGATGTTTTTGACTACAACTCCCATCAGCTCCATACCAAAACTTTTGCTCAGTGTGCATAATCTGTATGTTGGGCAGAAATGCTGAGAATTTGTGTCACATAACTGTATCTGGTCTTCTAAATGCTGTTCTGACTCACCTGCATCCGTCATATCTGTCTGTTCTTCCAACAGGTTCCCCTGGAAGGCCTTTTCTCTTCTTCAGTCAGGTCCACAGGACTTTCTGGAGCAAAACAGACACATTTGCTGTCTGGGCCCAGCCTCTCCCTACCATGGAGTTTGCAGAGTTGATCAAGACCACCAAGGTGGACCATGTGGTGCTGTCACGTCCAGGAATCCCGTCTGTCAAAGGGACACTTTGCATCACCAGTCACCACCTCCTTCTATCTTCCCAGCCAGGGGGAAACGGGGAACAGGGCCAGATTGAGCTGTGGCTTCTTATTCGCAATGTGGACGCCATTGAGAAAAGGTGACTGTCTCTCCCACATCATACCTCTCCTACCCCCAGCCCCAGCATCCCTCGACCCTGTTAAGAATCACTGAGGCTCCATATGCATGAAATCAAAATGCTGTTGCTTTGCTCCCCGGGTTGTGAACTAACCAAACTAAGCCTTACAGAACCTGAGCAAGTCAGAACCCCTTCTATTCCCCCACACCAAGAACAACTTGCAACGGAGCTGCAGTTTTTAAGAGAAGCACTGCTGAGCCTAAACCTGAGCCCAGATCGAGGTCTTGCAAAGTGACCTCAGTGCAAAATATTAGCAAATGATGCAAAGCTCTGGGGAGGGCTGTAGCTCAGTGGCAGGACATCTGCTTGGTGTGCAGAACATCCCAGGTTCAGTTCCCAAAGGACATCTTCAGGCAGGGCTGGGAAAGACTCCCTGCCTGAAACCTGGCTGCCAATTGGTGTAGACAATACTGAGTTAGACGGACCAATGGTCTGACTCAGTATAAGGCTGCTTTTTATATTCCTATGTTGTTCCTATCGTGCCCACCTCAGGCTAGTGTCCTGGCTCATGAAGTCACAGACCAATAGAAGCATAGAATTGTATAGTTGTAAGGGACCACAGGGGTCATTTAGTCCAACCCCCGCAATGCAGGACGATTTTTCCCAACCTGGGACTTGAACCCCAAACCCTGAGATTAAAAGTCTTATGCTGCACCAACTGAGCTATCCTTTTATGCTTAGCAGTAATATCAGAAGAAAGTGCTTTAGGAACACGGGGAATAAAATCTTCCTCTTCTATAATACTGAATTACTCCTTTCCTCCGCTCTAAGGTCCAGTTGCCACCTTTTACCCTGGCTGTGCTCCACTGCTCTTTTAACAGCAGCCTAATGTGTGGACATGGGTGGGACGCGGGTGGCGCTGTGGGTTAAACCACAGAGCCTAGGACTTGCCGATCAGAAGGTTGGCGGTTCGAATCCCCGTGACAGGGTGAGCTTCCATTGCTCGGTCCCTGCTCCTGCCAACCTAGCAGTTCAAAAGCACGTCAAAGTGCAAGTAGATAAATAGGTACTGCTCTGGCGGGAAGGTAAACGGCATTTCCGTGCACTGCTCTGGTTTGCCAGAAGTGGCTTAGTCATGTTGGCCACATGACCCAGAAGCTGTATGCCGGCTCCCTCAGCCAATAAAGCGAGATGAGCGCCACAACCCCAGAGTCGGTCACGATTGGACCTAATGGTCAGGGTCCCTTTACCTTTACCTTTAATGTGTGGACACTGAGCATGTGCTGTTTGAACCAAGTGCTGGCAAAAGAGCCTTGCCTCCCTAATGTCTTCATCTCAGGCTGCTGTGAAAGGCAGAAGAGCAGGGCTGGGAGAGAAAGGCTGGTAACCCTGCTGGCTTGGCAAGAAGATGCTGGGCCGTCTACCTTGCCAAATGACCCCCACATTTGGCTTCTTGTCAGATGAGGATCAAACCAGCAACCGCCGCCCAGACCACCAACCTCTTGCATGCACCTGTGGCACAATGCTAACCTCTCCTCTTTCCTTCCTGTGACTCCCCAGCGTTCAGAATCTAAGTTGGTATCAAAGCGCCCGGACTAACGGCTCCCCCCCAGAAAACAGGTTCGCCTTTTAACTCCATTTCAAGCTGCAAGGCATGGCCGCAGCTTAGAGGCTTAGTGTTTGTCTGCTCCTCAGCTTGCGCTGCTTGCCAAACTGGTGTGGGGCCTGAAGCAGTCCTGGGCCCCACATTTCCAGAAGACCCGCCTCATGCCTGAAAGATGCCTGCCATTATTTTCTTGAACCCTGTTTGTACAGGGAGAAATACGTACAAGTTATCCTGCCCTTGATTTCTGCACCTACAGCCAAGGCGGAGGGGGGGAGGGGGGATTGTGCAAAGTGGGTGATAACCCAGGAAGGCATAATCTGAAGCAGAGCTCCCCAGGGCTCAGCCTCAGGAAATGTGGAAGAATCACAATGTGTCTCTGAGCATGTGCAGTGTGCCCATCCCTCACCTCTAAGTATCCACAACCCGGCCATTCTCACCACCTGAGTTATTTAATGCTGATTTTATTTATTTTTAAAGTTATTTTATTTTATTTATGTTACTGTTTTGAAAGGACACGTGGCGGGCAGGTGTGGAGAACTCCCTGGTCCTGAAAGGGGTAACTGTGCCCCTGAAGGACCAGGTGCGCAGCCTGGGAGTCATTTTGGACTCTCAGCTGTCCATGGAGGCGCAGTTCAATTCTGTGTCCAGGGCAGCTGTCTACCTGCTCCATCTGGTATGCAGGCTGAGACCCTACCTGCCCGCTGACTGTCTCGCCAGAGTGGTGCATGCTCTGGTTATGTCCTGCTTGGAATACTGCAATTCACTCTAAGTGGGGCTACCTTTGAAGGTGACCTGGATACTGCAACTAATCCAGAATGTGGCAGCTAGACTGGTGACTGGGAGTGGCCGCTGAGACCATATAACACCGGTCCTGAAAGACCTACATTGGCTCCCAGTATGTTTCCGAGCACAATTCAAAGTGCTTGTGCTGACCCTTAAAGCCCTAAACGGCCTTGGTCCAGTATACCTGAAGGAGCGTCTCCACCCCTGTCGTTCTGCCCAGACACTGAGGTCCAGCTCCGAGGGCCTTCTGGTGGTTCCAGCACTGTGAGGTTACAGGGAACCAGGCAGAGGGCCTTCTCAGTAGTGGTGCCCGCTACTCCCCTCAGATGTGCTCCCCTCAGATGTCAAGGAAATAAACAACTAGCTGACTTTTAGAAGACATCTGAAGGCAGCTGCCGAGAGTGGCTGAGGAAACCCAGCCAGATGGGCAGGGTATAAATAAATATTATTATTATTATTATTATTATTATTATTATTATTATTATTATTAATTTATTTTAACACTGATTTTAACATTGTATTTTGCTGTAACCTGCCCTGGGACCCTGTGGAGAAGGGTGGGCAAGAACTTGTAGTAGTAGCAATCATCATCATCATCATCATCATCATCATTAATGGAGGCTACCTCAATGAGAGGAGAATCCTTCCATCTGCAGACAGCATAGGAGGTTGCCTTATCCTGAGTCATACAGCTGCTCCATTTAGCTCAGTATTGTTTAGGACAGCCCTCATGGCACCCTCCAGTTGCTGTTGGCTTAATGTAGATTCGAAAAGACATTTCTGCTCTTTGAGCCAGCTCTCCCCTCTCTGCTTTGCTTTCTGTCGCTCCCAGCAGGCTGCTCATGTGACTTCCTGCCCATCTCAAACCCAGAGTGTGCGGCTGATTGGGATTGTGGCCAAAGGCCTCCACACCCACCATGCTCATTGCTGCTGCCTCTTCTGCTGCAGAGAAGTTCGGGGGGGGGGGGAGGAAAGTGTCTCTGGATCTTCCCCTATTTACTGCCCTTTTATTTCATTTCCCCCTGCAGGCTTGCAAACGCTTCGGGCACCATCACGCTCAAATGCAAAGACTTGAAAATTCTGCAGCTGGAGATTCCTGGGATGGAGGAGTGTCTTAATATTGCCAGCTCCATTGAGGTGAACAACATGCCCATCCCATGTAGCTTTATCTGAACTCGGATGTAGAAAAATGCCCTCTGAACATGCGCAGAGTGCCTGTCATTTGCCACAGCCAGCCCACAAATTCCTTGGGAAAAGGTAGCAGGGATGGTCCCTTCTGCCTCTGCACCCCCTCTATAACTGTCAACTTTTCCCCTTTTTTAAGGGAAATTCCCTTATTCCGAATAGGATTCCTCGCAAGAAAAGGGAAAAGTTGACAACTATGACCCCCTCCAATGGTAGATTAAATTACCTTGGCCTTTGAGAGAAGGAAAAGCACTTTGTAGCAGCTCAAAATGACAACTAGAGGGTAGGATGAGTAACTGAGGTTCCCCTTCTCTCCCCCAAATCATAACAGGAAGGCAAAGACATAACTTAAATTCTGGTTCTATTTTTAAAAAATCTGTAAGTGTGGAGGGTCCAAGTTGAGCCTGTGAGTGTCAGTACCTGAATCTAGACTGCTATGGTGGCCCGCAGCCAGCATTCCTGACCTGGGGTTGCTAGCTTGAGTGGCCTACTCTCTCGACCAGCCAAAGGGGGCAGGAGGCTTCGCTAGACCAGACCTATCCCCTCCAGAAAAGCAGATCTCGCTGGTGCACGTGTATGCATGATGTACACCAGCCTTCTTCAACCAGGTGCTCTCCAGATGTATTGGACTACAACTCCCATCAACCCCTGCTAACACAGTGGTTGTGTTGGTAGCCAGAAATATCTGGAAGTGCTGACTTGGGCTGACCTGCCATTCAAAACATCTGCAGGGCCCTAGGCACACACACACACACGGGTCCAGTGCACGTCACTATAAACCATAGTTAATGGTTAGTCATGCATGCACTTAGCTGGGCTGTTGTGCACTTCCCCAGTCACACTTAGGAGAAACAAATGATCCCTGGCTTAGCGTAGTTTCAGTCCCAAACTATAATCAGTAATCCAAGAACAAACGATTTCACTGTTGAATAGCTCTTACCACTTATAATAAACTACTCTCTTCTTGTAATTTGGATCCTTTGTTTCAGATCCTTCCCTCTGGAGCAGCAGAAAACAAGCTTGCTCCATCTTCCATGGGACAGCCCTTCAGATATTTGAAGATACCATATTTTTTCATGTGTAACACGCCCCTGTCTATAACATGACCCCCTATTTTGGGGGACTCAAAGTTAAGAATAGGGGAGGGGATTGAGCTTTTTGTGGGGGGAGTTGCTCAGAGTTGTTGAGTTTTTTTGGGGGGGGGTGGATGCCCACACTTGTTTAGCTTGGGCGGGGGGGGGGGAGAGATTGCCGGAAATTACTCACCATAATGACTGGCCCAGACGATAGCACACGTCGTAGAAGCCAACTGTCGCCTCCCGGTTGCCGCTAACAGCAGCAAATCGTATTCACGATTGGCGCACCAGCAGCCAATCAACAGCGGCCCTTGACGCAGCCAACAAACAGGCGTGGCTACAACCAATTGCCCATCACCCCTCAGCACTACCCATGTATAAGACGACCCCAAATTTTTAACATGGTTTTGGGGTAAAAAAAACAAACCTAGTCTTATACATGGAAAAATACAGTATTTGACAACCTCTCAGTTGTCTCTTCTGCAGGCTAAACGTACCCAACTCCCACAGATTAGGGATCAGCAACAGCTTGCCCTCTGCCCAAAATTCAGCCTCATGAACAATGCAGGGAGCCAACCCAAAAGGGAAAAGAGAAACCAAGGCAATGGGATTTGTCTGAAGGCTATTCTGCCCAGGGTTGGGAGGAGTGACTTGCACCCCACCATTCTCTGTCTCCTTTGTCAGCCTGGGTCTCTGGTGAGGCTAATTGCCAACCAGCCTGCAGCTGCAACTATCTTCTACCCCACCCCACCCCAAAAAAGGAAGCAAAAACTAATGAAGTGCCGCAGTATTGCCAATCAATACATTTCCCCCATCTTTATAACAGCAACTTTTATTTATTGGATTTCTTCCAGGGAACTCAGGGCAGCCTATGCTGCTTTCCCCAGCCCACAACCCTTTTTATTCCCAGAACATATGAGAAGCTCCAGGTCACTGACTCATGGCCACGCGTCAGAATTGGAACCCAGGTTCCGTCTGATGCTGTGACCACAAAGGGCCCCGTTGATAGGAAAGGGGGAAACTTGCACCTCCCAGGCACATACCTGAGTTGCTCCCATGCAGGCAGGGGGCGGGGCAGCTTTGCCTTACAAACACTGGCCTGAGAACATGGGTAGGCAAACTGAGGCCCAGGGGCCGGATCTGGCCCAATCGCCTTCTAAATCTGGCCCGTGGACAGTCCAGGAATCAGCATGTTTTTACATGAGTAGAATGTGTCCTTTTATTTCAAATGCATCTCTGGGTTATTTGTGGGGCATAGGAATTCGTTCATGATTATTTTTTTCAAAATATAGCCCAGCCCCCCACAAGGTCTGAGGGACAATGGACAGGCCCCCTGCTGAAAACGTTTGCTGACCGCTGCCTTAGAAGCACCCAGAAGTGACTGGGGGGTGTTGCAAGACTGGCTGCAGGAGGGGCTGGCTTGCACAGAAAGGCTCTCTGGCTCTTTGGCAAGAGTTGCTGCTGGCCTGTTTATTTGTTCGTCACTAACCCGCTAGCAAAGGCAGCCTCTGTTCACCTCGGGATTTCCTTGTTGGAAGGCAAACAATACGGAGAGGTGGAAAAGCATGAAAAAGATCCAAGTTATTTTTCCACATCAGGCACCATTAACCCTTCCAGAGGGATGTCCCTGAGCAGCAAGGCAGCAATGGCAGGAAAGGTCATCACTTCCCCAGGATCCAGTTCTGAGAATCCAGAGCTGTGCATGCAGTACAATTCAGAATGTCATGCGAGATGCACTCAAGGCCACCAATGCTGCCTTGACTGCCCAATGACATATAGTTGTGTGGCCAGGCAATGCAAAACACTAACGCCCAGACACACACCCCAGTATTATTATTTTGCAGTATCTCCCTTTCTGGCTTCTGGGATGCTTGCCCATATGGTTTCAAGCATCTCTTTGCAGCCATAAGGACTATAATATCTTCTTCTTTGTTTTAGAGTAAAAGCTGGCACCCTGATGCATCAGCCCAGCCTTGCTCTATCGTCAACAGCACCAAACAGAAAAAGGGTGGGGAAATAGCCTGCAAAATAAAGAGAGGGTGCTTTGGTGCAGGAGAAGACACACATCCATCTGACAATTTTACCTGCACAAACTCTTGGCTGCTGCAACTCATGAAGCTCAGGGCTTTCAAAATATTATTATTTCTAAAATGTATATACCGCTTGATTGTTTAGAAACCCTCAAAGCAGTTTACAAAAATAATTCTAGACACTGGAGATGTTTTAAGTCTGTGCCGCTCCCTCTTCCCCATGGTTGGCAGACCCAGAGCCCCTTAAGCAGGTTGTTTAGGTAAGTGGCAGCGGCAGGGTGTGTGGGGGTGCTGCTGGTTCAAAAAGACACAATTTGTCTCGACCAGCCTTCACCAACCCGGTGCCATCTACATGTTTTGGACTGCAACTCCCATGAGCCTCATGCTGGCTGGGGCCGATGGGAGCTGCAATCTGAAACATCTGGAGGCCCCCAGACTGGTGAAGGCTAAGTGTGGGGAAAGCTCCTGGGGATGATCCACCACCCTTGTTCTCTCGCAGGCCCTCTCCTCCGTGGAGTCAGTGATGATGACGTACCCCTTCTTCTACAGACCCCAGAACATGAAGCTGGAAGACGGGTGGGGGCTGCACCGCCTTGAGGAATTCTACCAGCAAATAGCTGCAGATGTGAGTCACGAGGGTCTGTGGTTTTGCAGAGGCAGAGAAAAGCAGGGGTGACGGCTGGGTGGGCAACTTTCCTCCCCTCCATGTCCAAAGGAGCAGCACCCCTTCACTCCCTGCCAGCCTTGCAGTTAGTGTGGACCACAAGCCATATTGCCCAGAACACACACACACACCATTCACCCTAACACCCATCAAAATGTCTCCTCTTCCCCTAGGGCATGGCAAGCAATCCCACCCGATAGCCAACTCTTGACCCTGAACTGCCTCCTCCCCATCCCATAAAGGGTGGGGTGGTGGGACATTTAGTCCCTGGAGGGGACACCCAACTGGATGACAGCATCAAAAGAAACAGTATTCTACTTGCCACTGGACTTGACAATTTCCAGATAAAATTTCCTTTTTTTTCAAATTTCCTTTTCATTTTACACTTGAAACAATAACATTTCAAATAAAAGAAACACACAATTAATATTGACTTCCCTTCACCACCACCCCTTCCATGGTGCATTTTATTACTTTCTTTTCCATTACTTAATTCTAACTTCTCCCTATATCTTATTTTCTACTTGACACTGGACCTGACAATTTCCGAATAAAACTTCCATTTCAAAAAATGACCAGCTATATAGAATCTACCTTAAAAATTGTATATAATCATTTATTTTGTCTACATATGATTAAACCCGATTAAATGTAACTTTTTTTTAAGGCTGCTATTATAACAAGGGGTCCTCCAACTTAACTGCCCTGATCCTTTCCTTTGGCCTGAAGTTTCATTGCAGTTTAAAGAAAACCACACCACGCACACACACAGATACACCAACCTGCCACTGTGGGGGTTGGCGGACACACACCAAAGACAATGGGGAGGCTGAGGGAGGAGCTCAGTGCCAAACAATTGGGCTGCTTCTGGCTGAAGGAGAGCAGTTCCAGACCTCTGCCTTGCAGGCTACGAGAAACAATCTGACATTGACCCACTTCCCAGACAGGTGCCTGGAGGCTCAGCTACGTCAATGAGGATTTTGGGGCCTGCTCCAGCTACCCACCCGTTGTCATTGTGCCAACCAAAGTGGAGGAGGGAGCCCTGAGAGAGAGTGCCCGCTTCCGTCACGGGGGACGATTCCCCATCCTCAGCTATTACCACAAAAAGAATGGGACCGTGAGTCCAGTGTCTCTTTCCTGTACCCATCTTCCCACAGACAACCCACTCCTAGTTTCTTGTGTTATTCTGCGGTGGCGAGTGGTGGAGGCGGAGCTTCAGAAAACAAGCTTGCCTGTTTTGTCTGAAGCTGAGCAAGTTATGAAAAAAAAAAAAGCATGTCACTTATTTGGTAAATTAGTAAGCTGCCCTTTGGAGCAAAAATTAGGCAAGAAATGGTGCAATGTGAACTTGCATAACTGATGCACAGTTGCAATCTGTCGTGCAGTTACATTAGGAAGCTCCCTTGCCATGAGCCAGACCACTGGCCCACTAGTGAAAATAGTCCTCTGCTCAATTATGGTCTGGGAAAGAATACAGGAAGGGAGCCTGATGCAAAGTCTAGCCAGCTCAGCAGCTCTCTGGGGTTTCAGACAGGGGTGCCCTTTCCCAGCCCCATCAGAGGACTGAACCTGGACCTTTTGCATGAAAGCAGAAGGACTATCCTCTTTAAAAAGATACTGTGGCATTTGAAAAGGTTCAGAAAAGGGCAACCCAAATGATCAAGGAGGGGATGGAGAGCCTGCCCTGTGGAGAAAGGTTGCAGTGGGTGGGACTTTTCAGTAAGAGGTGACACGGTAGGAATTTATATAATTCTGCATGGTATGGAGAAAGTGGGAAGAGAAAAACTCCCCCCCCCCCATAACACTAGTACTTGTGAAGTTGAATGTGAGAAGATTTAGGACAGATAAAGGAAACTCCTTCAAGCAGCTATGGAGCTGTGGAACACACTCCCTCAAGAGGCAGTGAGGGCCACCAACTTGGCTGGGCAAATTCATGGAGGTCATGGCTATCAATGGCTACTAGCCATCATGGCTGTGCTCTGCCTCCACAGCCAGAGGCAGAAATGCTTCTAAATACCAGTTCCTGGAAACCGCAGAAGGGCTGACACTGGTCAGCCACTGTGAGAACAAGACGCCGGACTAGATGGGCCAACAGGCTCTTCTGCACTTTACTCCTGAGCTAGAGCTGCCCCTGTTGCAAAGGATATTATTATCATTATTACCACCTCATGGAATTTATACACCACTTGATTGTAAAAGCAAAACAAAATCAGAGTCGTTCACAAAAAATAAAATAAAATCATCAATGAGAAAAATTAACAGCAATAATTTATGACTTCCAGAAAGCTAAAACAGCAATAGACTAAAAACAGATGAGAAAAGATTGACTCCCTTGGCCCCTATGGCAGTGTTCCTGCAGGGATTTGCAACGGCCACTGCAGGGCAAGAGAGCAGAAAAGAACTGCTCCAGTGCCGCCACAGAAGCCCCCTCGCCCCCACTATCCTTTTCATGTTGCCTTGGCAGGTGATGCTCCGCAGCAGCCAGCCGCTGGTGGGGCCCAACCGGAAGCGCTGCCGGAAGGATGAACTGCTGCTGCACGCTGTGCTGGCAGGTGGGGACCGCGGCTTTGTCCTGGAGACCAGGTCAGCGCAGGCAGCCAAGCAGGCAAGGATGCTGGGGGGAGGCACAGAGCACCGGAGCGCCTATCCTGGTTGGAAGAGATTTCACCGGCCTCTGGAGAGGTGAGCATGCCCTCTGGGCCCCAGAAATGAAATGGGGCAGTAGTTAATCAGAGCTCAACCGTCTAGCTGAGTGGGTGGCTTTGGGCTGGTGACCGTCTCTCTCAGTCTAACCTACCTCCCAGGGTGGTTGTGAGGATAAAACAGGGAATGGGGAACCACATTTGTATAAACTCCCTGCAGGAAAGGTGCGGTATGAATGTGAGAAATAAAATAACAAGCAGGGCATACCAGGGCACAAATGGAATGAAAAACCGATTTTGAAAGAAAAGTCGATTTTAAAAGAAAAAGTCCAAGAGAAGGGAAGAGATGGATGTTCTTCTTAAAGTGCAAAGGAGAATAAGCAGAGCCGGGTGTGGTCTGTGCTTATGTGGCTCTGTCTACTTTGCAGGCATCACCAGGTTTACAGGTAATTTCTTCTGCTGAGATAGTACAGGAAATATCACTGATGATGGGCCTGGGATCAAATTACATATCTCCAGGTCCCAGACTAATTTCTTTTTTATTCTTTCAGATCAACAATTTAAAAAATACGATTTCAACAGTACCTACCCCCTCAAAGCTCCATCTATAACCAAACAAGTTAATAGCTCAAAAAGTAAAAGGCGGCTGTGTTGGTCCTTAATTCTCCTCCTGCCTCAAATTCACGAAAAAACCTGATTGCCATTTGCTCCGATTCAGCAGCAGAGCACAGGTTTTCCTAGGGAAAGTGCAGAGACAAAAAACAACAATACTCAGACATGGAGCTTTAAAAACACGGCAAAAAGGGAAGCAGGGATGAGCAGAGGCATCCATCCTCCAATGGTGGAAGGAGAATGTAGCTTTCATGGCTAGTAGCCACCGAATGGCTTATCCCCCACATGTTGACCAAGTCTCCTTCTCTCTCTCTCTTTGCTCCTTTCCTGCCAACCCCCCCCCAGGGGTCGCCCCCTCCAAGAGAGCTTCATCAAGCTGGTGGAGGCTTGCAATGACCCATCCCACAACATGGACCGCTGGCTGAGCAAGCTTGAAGCCTCCAAATGGCTGTATCACGTCAAGGAAGCCCTGAGCACCGCCTGCCTTGCGGCCCAGTGCATGGACAGGTACTGATGCAGGCGGGGAGACCCAGACACCTCCCTCTCTCCCATCCTCTGCAGCAGGCTGAGGCGACAGGGGCTCAGTGAACTCTGCAGAGGCAGGCGGAGAATAGACTAGAAAGGGGGATTAGACAGGAGGGGTGAGAAGACGGGAGGAAAGGTCCCTCAAGCAGGACCACATTTCTGTTGGACTGGGCAGGGTGGTGCCAAGCTACTGAACATTCTGCGGCTTGCTTACAGGGAGGAGGCCTGCGTCCTGGTGCACGGAGCCGAAGGAATGGACACAACCTTGCTGGTGACAGCCCTTGCCCAGGTCATCCTGGATCCCAACTGCAGGACACTCGCCGGGTTCCAGGGGCTGCTGGAACGGGAGTGGATACAGGTACCTGCGCTGGGTGGGGCTTCAAGTGCCAGGGCTCAGTCCGAAGGGTGCCCTGCTGCCCTGCATCTTCAGATCCTATGGGATTATCCTCCGCACACCCTTTATCTCTGGCTTTACGTACTGACTCTCGTTATAAACCAGCCTTTTCCACAGAGGAGAAGGCTACCATTAGCTCCTAATTCTGAAGGCTATATGGTAGCCTTGAACAGATCTTTCTATAAGGTGGATCTTTGCCAGGTCAGTCTACAACTCCCATCAGTCCCAGAGAGCATGGCTGTGTAATGCTGGGGTTGATGGGAACTGGGCCGTGTTAGCAGGGCCTGATGGGAGTTGTAGTCTAAAATTATCTGGAGTCCACCAAATTGGTGAAGGCTGCTAAAAGCCATTCAAGCAAGCCTGTGTGCTAGAGGTATGTGTGGCCATCACACACATGTACATTCATGTGTGCATGTGATTGTGCATGCACACAGGAGGCCATAAGGACTAGTGATGCCCTTTTTATCTTCCCACCTGCCCACTGCTCCTTGCTCCTCCTCTCCTCCCAGGCTGGGCATCCGTTCTGCCTCCGCTGCGCCCACTCAGCCTACTCCCACGTCCGTCTCAAGCATGAGGCGCCCACCTTCCTCCTCTTCCTTGACTGCGTCTGGCAGCTGGGGCGCCAGTTTCCCTTATCACTGGAGTTCAACGAGAGCTTCCTCTTGGCACTCTTCGAGCACAGCTACGCGTCTCCCTACGGCACCTTCCTGTGCAACAACGAGAAAGAAAGGTGAGGCAAAAGTTGGGAGAGCGATACTGAGACTAGAGGCCAAGAGGCTCAGCAGTGGGGCAGGCATCAAGCAGCTTGACCAGGTCTTCAAAATGTCATCCAATGATTTGAACTGGGCATTTGCATTTTCATAGGCAGCTGCCCTATAGAGTCAGGTCACTGGCTCATCTAACTCAGTCCTCTCCACACCAGAGGTGGGGAACTGGATCCAGCCAGCTAACCAGATCCTTAAATTTCTACCACATGCCAGTGGACAGGATCCCAGTGATTGTCAGGGCTTCAAACCATAGAGCTGAGAGCTGATGGTTGGTTTCCTGTGCCCTGGGCTTTGCTGGCCTGCAAGCCCCTCTTTGGCCCAGTGGCATCCTTATTTTTATAGGGGCAGGTGGGCAAGGCTTGGTCGAAATGGCCACACAGGCCAAATGGGGGCGGCCTGGCAGGCCTACTATGACCGGCAGCAGCTTGCCACGGTTTCAGGCAGGGGTCTTGCCCAGCTGTGCCTTGAGATGCCATTGACTGAACAGGGGACCGTCTACATGCAAAGTAGATCTTCTGCCACTAAGCTATGGCCCCGCACTGCCAGAAGGTATACAGGTGTCCTGCTCCTGAACTGTGACTCCTCCAATCTAATGGCAGTCAGGGCTAGGAGAAAAAATGATGGCAACAGCTCAAGTGTTCACAGCAAGCTCACACAATCAAAAGGCCATGGGACATTCCAATGCAACTCTTGCATTGTTACTGGCTCTTATAAATTACAGCGCCACATGGTGGAGGTGAAGAGCAGGAAAGGCAGAACTTCTGCACCATGGTAAAGGTAAAGGGACCCTGACCATTAGGTTCAGTCGTGACCGACTCTGGGGTTGCGGTGCTCATCTTGCTTTATTGGCCAAGGGAGCCGGCGTATAGCTTCCAGCTCATGTGGCCAGCATGACTAATCCGCTTCTGGCGAACCAGAGCAGCGCACGGAAACGCCATTTACCTTCCCTCCGGAGTGGTACCTATTATCTACTCGCACTTGGACATGCTTTTGAACTGCTAGGTTGGCAGGAGCAGGGACCGAGCAACGGGAGCTCACCCTGTCACGGGGATTTGAACCACCGACTTTCTGAGCGGCAAGTCCTAGGCTCTGTGGTTTAACCCACAGCGCCACCCGCGTCCTGCACCGTGGTAGGTGCCCCTAAAAAGAACTATCCCTGTGCAGGTTGAGTGATTATATAAATCCAGACACACACAAACACAAATGCAGAGGCTGGTGCTCTTGCTTGCATTGTCCCCCAACCCCACCTAATAATAATAATAATAATAATAAATTTTATTTATATCCCGCCCTCCCCAGCCGAAGCCGGGCTCAGGGCGGCTAACAACACTAAAATAGTGCCACATTATAAAAACATCATAAGAATTAATTAAAATCAAAATTGATGGCAACCATAAACTAAAGTATTGTAAAGATTGCCAAAGGAGGGAGTCAGGCTGTGCCCTAACCAAAGGCCTGGTGGAACAGCTCTGTCTTGCAGGCCCTGCGGAAAGATGTCAAGTCCTGCAGGGCCCTTGTCTCTTGTGACAGAGCGTTCCACCAGGTTGGAGCCGCAGCCGAAAAAGCCCTGGCTCTAGTTGAGGCCAGCCTAACCTCTCTGTGGCCTGGGACCTTCAAGATGTTTTTATTTGAGGACCGTAAGTTCCTCTGTGGGGCATACCAGGAGAGGCGGTCCCGTAGATACGAGGGTCCTAAGCCGTGTAGGGCTTTGAAGGTTAAAACCAGCACCTTAAACCTGATCCTGTACTCCACCGGGAGCCAGTGCAGCTGGTGTAGCACCGGATGAATGTGATCCCGCAGCGAAGACCCCGTAAGGAGTCTCGCTGCGGCATTCTGCACCCGCTGGAGTTTCTGGGTCAGTCTCAAGGGCAGCCCCACGTAGAGCGAGTTACAATAATCCAGTCTGGAGGTGACCGTCGCATGGATCACAGTGGCTAGGTCAGGGCGAGAGAGGTAAGGAGCCAACTGCTTAGCTTGGCGGAGATGAAAAAATGCCGCCTTTGTTATAGCTGCAATCTGCGCCTCCATGGAGAGGGAGGTATCGAAGATTACACCCAAACTCTTAACGGACGGTGCTGGCACTAATTGCACCCCCGCAAGAGATGGGAGTTGCCCCCTCAATCCCATATCGTCCCGTCCCAGCCAGAGGACCTCTGTCTTCGAAGGATTTAACTTCAACCGGCTCCCACGTAACCATCCAGCCACAGCTTCCAAGCATCTGATCAGTGTGTCTGGGGCCGAGTCAGGATGGCCATCCATCAACAGATAGAGTTGGGTGTCATCAGCATACTGATGGCAGCCCAGCCCAAAACTCCGGACAAGCTGGGCGAGGGGGCGCATAAAGATGTTAAAAAGCATCGGGGAGAGAATCGCACCCTGAGGCACTCCACACACCAAGGAGTGGCGGGATGACAGTTCCCCCCCAAGCGCCACCCTCTGTCCCCGACCAGAGAGAAACGAGCGCAGCCATTGAAGGACTGCGCCCTGGATCCCCACGTCGGCGAGGCGGTGGTCCAGAAGTTCGTGATCGACCATGTCGAAAGCTGCTGACAGATCTAGAAGAATCAGCAGCCCCGACCCGCCTCGGTCCAGCTGTCTACGAAGATCATCTGTTAGGGCGACCAGAGCCGTCTCGGTCCCATGACCAGCGCGGAAGCCGGACTGGAATGGATCCAGAGCCGATGTTTCATCCAGAAACCTACCAAGCTGTTCAACAACCGCTCTCTCAATCACCTTACCCAGGAATGGAAGATTCGAAACTGGGCGGTAATTGGATAGATCTAAGGGATCTAATGATGTTTTCTTTAAGAGCGGACGCACCACTGCCTCCTTCAGTACCCCTGGGAATGTCCCAGTGCCAAGGGACAAATTGATGATATCCCCCAGGGGGGCCCGCACCTCGTCTGGACACGCTCTAATCAGCCAAGACGGGCACGGGTCGAGAGGACAAGTGGTGGGTTTTCCAGCTCGGAGGAATCTGTCCACATCGGCTGGGGATATCCGGTCAAAGTGGTCCAATACTGGACCCGAGGACAGTCGAGGGGCCTCCAGTTCCTTTATTGTATCCAAATTGGCAGGGAGGTCATGGCGGAGCGACAGGACCTTCTCCGCAAAAAAGCTCGCAAATGCCTCACAGCTGTGTGTCGAATTGTTATTTAAATTTGGCTGTCCTTCGAGGGACGTTAAAGACCGAATTATACTAAATAATTGTGCCGGGCGAGAGCTAGCGGATGCAATGGAGGCCGAGAAGTAGGACTTCTTAGCGGCCTTCACTGCCATCTCGTAGGTTTTCATAAAAACCCTATAAGATGTTCTTGAGGCTCCGTCACGGGCACCCCGCCATACTCGCTCTAGCCGTCTGAGGTCCCGCTTCATTTTCCGGAGCTCCTCAGTAAACCAGGGAGCCCGGTTTCTGCGGGGTCGCAGAGGGCGCTTAGGTGCGATCTCATTGATGGCTGCCAGGAGCTGGGTATTCCAGCCCTCAACAAGCTCAGTCAATGAGTCGCCAGGGGGAGAAAGGTCCCGCAAGGCTTGACGGAATCTAACAGGGTCCATCAGCCTCCGCGGGCGAGCCCAAATCGGCTCACCACCTAAGCAGGGTGGGGGTGGAACATCAATCCTGGCTTTCAGAGCGTAGTGATCAGACCATGGCACCTTCATCGAAGGAAACATGATCACATCTATACCGACGCCAAAGATCAGATCCAGCGTGTGGCCTGCTTGATGTGTGGGGCCCGAAACAAACTGGGAGAGCCCTAGTGTTGCCATGGAAGACACCAGGTCCAGAGCCTGTGAGGAGGGAGTGGCATCGGCATGGATGTTGAAGTCCCCCAATACCAATAGGTTAGGGAACTCCAAGGCCCAGCCGGCCACCGCCTCCAGCAGGCCTGACAGGGTGGCTGCTGGTGCGCTAGGTGGCCGGTACACCAGCCAGACAGCCAAGCTCACCTCGGAGCCCCACACTAGGCCAACACATTCAATGCCGGGGATCGATGGCGGTGGTAGAGCCCTGAAAGAACAATCTTCCCGGATTAATAGTGCCACCCCTCCCCCCCGGCCCACAGTCCGTGACTGGTGGAGGACGGAAAAACCCGGGGGCGCCATCTCTCGTAAGGTAACAGTATCCCCTTCACGCACCCAGGTCTCCGTCACACAAGCCAGGTCGACCCCCTGCGAGATGATGAAATCTCGCAGGGTGGCGGTTTTGTTGCCTATAGACCTGGCATTGCACAACACCAGTGACGGAGGTGAGTAATCCTTGCTCACCCTACCCTCGTCTCTCGGGATGGGGCGCAGATTGGAAGGGGTACGAGCATATCCGTATCTCGATCCCCTTCGCCTATGACATCTGCCCCCACCGCCATACCTCCCTCGCCCCTCCACAGTAGGAATCCCAAGCCTCATACTCGCCTCCATTTACAAATTATAAAAGCAAACAAACAAACAAAGAAACAATTACATCAAAACAAAACCAATCCCCACCCCACTCAGCAACCATCCCACCCCAACCCAAAATAAAACAAAACAAAATAAAAATACATGGATAAAAACCACCGTTTCTGGTGACACAACAGAGTAAAAAATAAAAACACTTTTAAAACACTTTAAAATATATAAAACATTTAAACATTTGCTGCCGCCGCAGCAGTGTCCTTAGAGTTGTGGCGGTGGTGAGTATGGGGGCCGCCCCCAGGCCCAAGGTGGAGAATGGGCTTGCAGGGGGAGCGGTCCTCCCCAAGACTCACTGGCAGAACAACAGCAGCGATGTCCCGAGGCCTCCTTGGAGCCTTATATGCTGAGGTGGAGTATGGGGCCCGCCCCCAGGCCCAAGGTGGAGAATGGGCTTGCAGGGCGAGTGGTCCTCCCCAAGACTCACTGGCAAAGCGGCAGCAGCGATGTCCCGAGGCCTCCTTGGAGCCTTATATGCTGAGGTGGAGTATGGGGCCCGCCCCCAGGCCCAAGGTGGAGAATGGGCTTGCAGGGCGAGTGGTCCTCCCCAAGACTCACTGGCAAAGCGGCAGCAGCGATGTCCCGAGGCCTCCTTGGAGCCTTATATGCTGAGGTGGAGTATGGGGCCCGCCCCCAGGCCCAAGGTGGAGAATGGGCTTGCAGGGCGAGTGGTCCTCCCCAAGACTCACTGGCAAAGCGGCAGCAGCGATGTCCCGAGGCCTCCTTGGAGCCTTATATGCTGAGGTGGAGTATGGGGGCCGCCCCCAGGCCCAAGGTGGAGAATGGGCTTGCAGGGCGAGTGGTCCTCCCCAAGACTCACCGGCAAAGCGGCAGCAGCACCTCTGCCAACCACTCCAGCCCCATCCTTCCCTTTACATCTCCCCCAAACCCCCATCCTCACACAGCTCCTGTGTCCCACCACCCCTGCTTTATTCAAACCTCTGTTGTTGTTTAAAACCACCATTTTTAAACCTGCCTATTCTTTTGTTTCCCTCTCCCATCCTGGCCTCATGCAAAACCAGGTTTGTAGTGTGGCACTACAAATCCTCTAATGGAGACTGTGTGGTGACACCTTTACATTTGTATGTGTATAGGAGAGAGCGACAGGCAAAGAGAAAACACACACACACACAATCTACTTTCACAGGGAAATGTCACCATCAGGTGAGAAATTGCCACCGTGCTTTCATGGTTACTCGTTCTTACGGATGCAACCCCCATGTGGTGAAACAGAGATGCAGCCACAAGATGGGAGGGGCACCCAAAAGCTAGAAGTACAAAACAGCTTACGCACATCCGATTGCAGTTGCTCACATCAGCCCTCTCTATTGTCAAGATCTCAGGATTCATTGTCATTGTAGATCTCAGGATAGGATTGGGGAACTCGCGGCCGTCTTTCATTCTCTATCACTGGCCACATTGGCTGTTGGTGGGAACCACAAGGTCTCCCTCCTTGCCCTAGCAGGAGTGCTCAAGTTTCTGGTTCAGACCCTCCCAGCCAGCCAGACCCTCCCTCCAGGGTTCCACTCCTATCCCCAAACTGCAGGGTAGTTCAACATGTGCAGCACCTGTGTATTATATTATTAAGCACTTCTCCACATTCTAGCATAGCCTTTACCAACAAGGTTTCTTCCAGAGGTTGGTGAAGACTGTTCTAGCTCAGACCTACCCCACAAGAGGGACTAAAATGTCACCATCTCCCCCTGCAGGAAGCTCTGTGAAGTGAAGGAGAAGACGCACTCACTCTGGCCCTGGCTGAACAGCAAAGGGGAGGAGTTCCTGAATCTGCTCTATGCACTCAACCCCTTGGTTATCTGGCCATCGGTGGAGCCACAGAGTTTGCTGCTATGGCAAGGTAGGATAGATAAGCCCATTCTCTCTCAAAATAGGGACATCAGTTTGCTTTATTTGGACTCTGTGGTCTGTAACCAAACCCAAGCCCCCCACCATATCAGGACAGAATCATGAGAGGAATTCAATATAGCACTAAAACAAATGTTTCATCAGCACAAGTGTTTCTGGTTACATGATGGAAAAACCTCCTCTCTCCTTCCCTCAACTTGCTTTGAAGCATAGAGGGCGTAGGGGAAGGCCCATTGCACTAGCAGGAACCCAGTGCTGGCAAATTTTCAGTCTTCTTGAGGACTTGAAACTTTCTTTTTTTAAAAAAAACCACATTGTTTTGTGTGGACAACTTTGTATTGCTAATTTCCATTACAAACATTTTAAAATGGGGGGGGGGGTTCCTTTTGAGGAAACCTTAGTTAACTTTAGCAATTTCTCTTATACATTGGGGTTTCAAAGAACATTTCCTTTTAGTCCTTTGCAACTGTCAGTTTAACCTTTTATTGCATAATTTCACTGACTGATTCGGATTATGCTACAATATGCCCATTTGGGATATCCAAATACCTTTCCTATTCCTTCAGCTGCGGCATTTTACTCAATATTCCTCTTCCAGACTATTACTGTTATGGTGATAGTGCTACCATCCCAATCACAGCAAGAGCCCAGAGTCGAAGGGGAGTAGAAGAGGAAATATCTTTAATTACTACTTTTCCAACCTGCTGTATATGGGGATATAGATATTAATCTAACAATTTCCTACAGGCTTATTCCTCCGCTGGGTCCGCTCATCCCACCATCTAGATGACGCATGGGGAGAAATTCAGAAAATAGTGAAGTGCACACAGGAAGACTGAGTGGGATGGCACCAAAGCAGACTGCAGCACAAGCCATTTCAAAAGCAGAAACCAAAGAACTGGGTAGGAAAAGATCAGCCACAGCCTGGTTTCTGCTGTGCTCGAAACCAGCAAGCACAGAGCTATCAAGGAGAGTAAATGGTGCTGATCACGAACCATGTTGTGAACCCAGCCCTTGTGTGTGACAGATTTGTAAATAGGAGAATTTCCCCACTGGATACAGAGCTGGTCACCAAAGTCTGACAATTAAAAGACACTTCATGTTGGACTACACAAGTTGCCAGATCTTTGTGTAGTCCAATTATCCAGGCTTCTCATCAAGGAAATAATCCTGTGCTTAGGGTAAGTTTGGCAAGTGGGCAAAGAGTTTGGCGGGGTTTCCTCCAGAATATGATCTTAAAAACAAACTACGAAGTTTCCTCCAGAATCACAACTTAGTTGAATATGTCCTTCTACAGAATCAGGCCATGAGTTAGTCCATCTAGCCCAGGGCCATTCTCCCAAGCTTTCCCTTCCAAGTGGTTTTCAAGCTGGTTGAGGCTAATGAGAGTTGTGAGTCCAAAACATCACTTTGGGGAAAGCTTGGTCTACTCCAAGTGGGAGCAAGTCTCCAGCAGAGCAAGAGCTTCCCTCACTTTCCTGCCAAGGGCCCTTTTTTTTACCAGGAAATGCCATGGGGAATTGAACCTTGGCCCTTCTGCATGCAAGGCATTTGCTGGGCCACTTGGTCCAACAAGAGAATGACAGCGTTTATGCCTTTTATTCTGGTTTTTGGACACCTGAGATGTGTCTTTTTAGTACAGTACCTGCCCTATTCTTCTGATTGTAAGGCCTGTTGGCTCAGGCCAATGTCCCACCATGGCCAACCAGATGCCTACGGGGAATGAGCAAGCAGAACATGAGCACAAGAGCACTCTCCTATCCTGCCATTTCCAACTCCTGTTCAGAAGTATTGCTGCCTCCAGCTGTGAAGGTACAGCATAGGCATGGCTGGTAGCCATTGGCAGCCCTCTCCTCCATGATTGCAAGTTGTTCTGACTGATTTTAATATTCTGTTTTTATACGGTTGTAACTTGCTGCGGGGAAACCTCAGCGCCTAAGACTTGCCGATCGCATGGTCGGCGGTTCGAATCCCCGCGGCAGGGTGCGCTCCCGTCATTCGGTCCCAGCGCCTGCCAACCTAGCAGTTTGAAAGCACCCTCAGGTGCAAGTAGATAAATAGGGACCGCTTACCAGCGGGAAGGTAAACGGCATTCCGTGTGCTACGTTGGCTCGCCAGATGCAGCTTGTCACGCTGGCCACGTGACCCGGAAGTGTCTGCGGACAGCGCTGGCTCCCGGCCTATAGAGAGAGATGAGCACACAACCCTAGAGTCTGGCAAGACTGGCCTGTACGGGTTGCTCGTGCGTAAGTTGCCGCCTCTCCAGGCTTTGTTGCCTTGCTAAACCTTTCAGTCTGGGCAGCCCTTCACTTCGTGGCTGCCTCAGTCGTTAGCAGAATCCGTCAGTGGGCGTTTCTTAAATCTTTTCCAACATAAAAGTTGTTTGACACCCAGTCTCCTCCTACTCTCTCTGTGCGGAAGTCTTCTGCGCAGGGTAGGCGTGGGTAGCGGAGGACCTGTGCTCTCCCCGCTGGTGTCCGGTGAAGAGTCCTGGAGCCCTCTCGCCGATTCCCCCATCAGCCCCTCTATATCCCTGGTGTTGCGCTGATTTGCTTCCCCATCTGTGGAGCTGCCTCTCTCCCTGCTGGGCCCTTCTCCAGCATCATTTGAGAGCTTTCCCTCCGCCTCTAGCTCCGATGTCAGTTCCCTGACAGGTACCTTTACCTTTAACTTGCTGCAGGACCTTGTGGTGAAGGATGGGTAAGAAATCCAGTCAGTACCATTACTACTACTACAAATGCCCTGGGAGTTATGTGCATCTTGAGAAAGGAAGGAAAACTCTGCAGCGAGGCCACCCAAATCCTAAGGCTAAATCCTAAGGCCCATGTAAACTATTCCCCTTCAACAAATCTGCATAAAAATGACCAAGTGTTAAAAGAGTAACAGAAATAAGCAGCTAAGAAATTCAAACACACTCCTACTGTAGCTGGAAACAAGAGTGGGGATTTATTATTTCCTTCTGTATAACTTTTATAAATATGCCAAGCATGGCAGGAAGCAGCTGTTCCCAAGAACAGTCAAGAAGCTGGACATTCTCGCGTTTCCCCAGAACACAGCAGCAGTTATAGTGCACTGTTCTCTGCTTCAGTCTGTGCATCTCCACTAAACCTCTTTAGAAACAGACAGAGATCCAGAAGGCAACTGTAGAAAGGGGAGGAGGATGGGGCTGGTTCAAACTTCAAACTCAAATTCAAAGTACTGGGGATCAAAATAATGGATGCGAACATAGCCGTCCTCTCCACCGCTGCTGTAACTGAAAGCAGAAACAAAGCAGAGACAAAGTTATAGATTCAATTCCAGGAGTTCCACATTTGACCCTGGTGAGATGCACACCCACTTGGAACGCAGGGAGATGGACACCCTTACCTCTTTCCATCAGGGTGGAAAGCGACACTGTTAATAGGGCCAAAGTGGCCCTTGACTCTCCCAAACTCTTCCTCAACACCCAGGTGGAAGAACCTAGAACCACAAAGGAAAAGGCAGTGAGACACAAGCAGCAGAGCCCAGATTTTGATGATGAGAATATCTTCAACATACCTCACTGAAGAGGTAACCATTGCCTACTGGTTGCTTGGGGAATTGACTGCATCGCCCCCATCACCCCCTTGCAGGAATAGGAGAAGCCATAATTTGCTCACCTGGCCTCAAACTTGCCAATCCTGGTGGAAGTGGTCGTCACATCCATGGCCTCCTGTCCACCACCCAACACCACCTGCCAAAGAGGAAATGGAGGGTGGGGAGAGAACACCTCAGTCACACACTCCTTTGTAATGTGTTAATGGGCCAAGGACTCAGAGCCCAATACACGATGTCTTCGCTTTCTACCACACAGCAAAACATACTGACCAAGGATAGCCTAACTTCTGACTACAGTCTGGTAACCTCTAGATTAGATTACTGCAATGCATTGTACATGGGGCTGCTTTTGAAGGTGCTTCAGAAATTGCAGCTAGTGCTATAGAGTCTTATGTGTCTTAGGACCCCAATACCTCAAGGACCACCTCTCCCCATATGAGCTGACCCAGACCTTGCAATCATCATCGGAGGCCCTTCTCCATGGGGCCCCACAGCAGGAGGTCTGGAGGGTGGCAACATGCAAGAGGCCTTTTTCAGTGCTGGCTCCCTGCTTGTGGAATGCTCCCCACCCCCCAGGGTAGCTTGCCTGGCACAATCATTACATACCATCAGGCGCCAGAGAAAAAACATGTCTCTTCCACCGGGCCTTTGGCTTTTAATTATCTGGGACCTCCTTCAGTGGGTGGGGCATTTTAAAAATATGCCTTTTTAAAAAATATGAATGTGTTTCAGAGTTTTTTCCTGTTCTGTTTAATGCTGGCTTTAATGTATGTGTTATTTATTGTTGTAAGTGGCTGTGGGTAATTTTTGTTTTTTTTAAAAGCGACCAATAAGTTTATTAATAAATAAATAAATAAATAAATACATAAATAAATAATATACTGATGTTCCAGTGCCCACCTGAATTCTAGGAACTCTCCCAGCAACCAGACAACAAGGATGATAATCAATACTCTTAAGCTCTGGCCCACCTGAGTGTCTCCAAGAGGTAGGGCAATGGGGAAGCCTAGCCAATGCTCCCTGCTTGCTCTTTCACTCTTGAGTCTTGCCCCTCCACCTCTCAGTGTATTGTCACATCACACCTACCCAATCCTACTGAAGCCAGGTCGAGCTGGCAAAGGAGGCAAAGCACAACCAACAGTATATATTCAAAAGGTAACAGAGTCTTGCATCTCTGTGTCACATGGGGAAGATCCTCCACAAGCCTCTGGGACTCTATGAATGTCTAGATATGAGGACGGGTGGGGATGCCCCAGGACAAGGGAGAGGTGCCCCATCTGGCCCACCAACATACGTGATCAAAGATGGGGGAGAGGGCTGCGGAGTTCACTGGCCGCTCTGTCCGGAACGTCTTCAGGTGGTCAAGCGTCGTGCAGTCAAACAGCTGCAGAGGAAGAAGTGAATTGGCAGGAGCATTCTTAGCACAAGCATCTCTTAAAGACACAAAGCATCAGAGTCCTGGGAAAGGTCCCAGTCGCCCGCCCTGGGAATGCCACAGCATCATGTCTAACCAGCCGAGCACACGAAGCAGACCTCTCAGCCACTGCAGAGACCACCTAACAGTGATGGCAGCAGGAAGCCCATCGCGGTGGCTGCAGCAAGCACAAAACAGACCTCAGAAGCCAAGGAGGGCGGCTTCTGCTTGATAGTGCATTATGACATGCACTGATTTATTACACTGTTTAAAGCAATCTACAGTCCTTTGGCCAGCTGAGACAGGAGTCCCACCAATTCCAAACCAGGAAACTGATACTTGGTGCAAGCAACTCTTGTGCCATATCAAACATAAGAGCCTGGCAGATGGATCAGGCCAATGGCGTATCTAGTTCAGTGGCCACCCAGATGCCCAAATGGGAAGCCTGCAAGCAGGACTCAGGCACCAGAGTACTCCCTCCACCTGTGATTCTTAGCAACGGGGTGTCAGAGGTGTACTGCCTCCAACAGTGGAAGTGGAACCTATTCATAAAAGCCTTCTCTTCCAGCACTTCCTAGTGTGCTAAAACACGGATGGGGAGTATGAGAAGCTTCCTTTCAGGGTGAACTTTTTACCTCTCAGTGGCTACTAATGGGTTTCACACACAGTGCCAAGACAATCTCTCACAAATTCCACACTTAAGAGGGCAAATCAGGGAAAGATGCAGGACGCACCTTGGCAGTGTTATCCTTGGAGGCAGTGATGAACATGGTCATGTCTCGAGAGGTCTGAATGTCATTGATCTGTTTGGTGTGCTCCTTGACGTTCATGAGGACCTCTCCTGACTAAGAGAGGAAAGAGAGGTGAAGGAAACTGAGCACCTCCAGACCAATGGAGGGAGAAACCACATCTTTCTCAAGTCCTGAATATAACAACAATAGTAACACTAATAGAACATATTTACAGTGTTTGATGCATTTCACCTATGGCTCAATAATTCATACAATCTTCTAAGATGAGACAGTATTACCATCACCATACTGCAGACAGGGAAGGGCTCAGGTGAAAGATGTCAACCAGCTCACATTGTTAGCTACTACAGTTACAGCAGTTGTCATTAGCACCAATTTTACAGAACAGAATTACTACGTTAACTGTTAGAATTGGTGACCCCTAACTGAAGCTCATGGAATGGCCTTCAGATAATCATTCCCTTTCTATCTAGTTTACCTCAGAAAGTGGTTATAATGGTAAACAATATTTATTTTAAAGCATTTTTTGGCTGCATTTCTGAGCAAAGCCCATCCAAAACAGCTTACACAATAAAAGAGAGAAAAATAATACAAAACATTAAACTTAAAAACAACAACTCATCCAAGTTCCTCTTTAAAAAAAAAAAAGATTCAGGGGAAAATGAACATAATTCAACAGGACTGCAAAGCACATTGGACAAAAAAGAATCCTCATCCAAGTGGCTGGATGTGGTTTGTCATTGGGTTATCAGCTGCGGCTCACAGTTCCAACCCACACTAACCTTTGCACTGAACTGGTTCAACTCCCCATTCTCATGTCCCGCAATGATGTATTCCCCAAGGGGACCCCAAACAGCGCTAGTGATTTTGGAATCACTACAGGGGATCTTCATGTATGGCTCGTTGTCCTCTGCAGACAAAGCAAAACCGGGTGAGATTCAGAGATGCCAAAGGGCAGGGGAGGCAGCCACCCATCCCAACCCTGAGCCCGCCACCTGGTGGCCTCACCAATCTGGCTGGAGTCACGGAGGTCAAAGAAGCTCACAAAACACTGGTAGCCCATTTGTTTGTCTGTGGAAAACATGATGATGTTCCCTCCAAAGTCGAAGCCGCAGGTACGCACGGCTGAGTTGGTCTTGACCAGAGCAAGCTGCTTCCCTAAGGCAAAAGACATCACACATAAAACCAGCTTGAAGGAAGGTGTGAAAATCTCTGCATACCAGGTCCATCAGCTCTGACCAGCTCTCCAAGGCCTCAGGCACCGGAGTAGGGTGACTGGGGACAGAGAGCTTTCCCAGCTCTGCTACCAGAGGCTTTTGAACCAGAGATGCTGAGGGCTGGATGCTGGTATCTTACTGATGCAAACACAGTGAGCTGCAGCCCACCTCTTATTGCCAGATAAGCACCTGCCAAGCTTAGAGTTCAATCTCACATGTTTACCCAAAGGCAAGACCAAATGAATTCCAGTGGGACCTTCTCCCAAGTCAATCTCAGGTTGATAGGTTTTTAATCAAGCCTTTCCCAACCTGGCACCCATTAGGTTCTGGACTACAACTCCCATCAGCCGCAGCCATCTTCCACCCTGCCTCACTACACACAGTGCTCCCATCACTCCACAAAAGATTTTGTTTGAGGTTCTACCTGTCTCACAGTCCCAGAGCCGGCAGCTGTTGTCTGCAGAGCCTGTCAGCACATGCCTCGTGTCCCCTATAGGAGCAGTCAAGGAACCCCAACGCAATTATGTACAGCTTACAGAAGGAGGTGGATATGACTTACTGCACAGCTTCAAGTATCCATACTAAATGAATTCCAAAACATGGCTCATCCAACTGCACAAACCTTTTGCTTGTTTATTATTATCTTGGAAGATGTTTAG
Organism: Podarcis bocagei; assembly: GCF_964188305.1. Classification (NCBI taxonomy): domain Eukaryota; kingdom Metazoa; phylum Chordata; class Lepidosauria; order Squamata; family Lacertidae; genus Podarcis; species Podarcis bocagei. The sequence continues at coordinate 34,223,094 of NC_138132.1, forward strand.
TAGGGCCAGTTCTGGGGTGACTTCTGTCAGGTGTCTGGGGAAAAACCTTAACATCTTTCATATGAATCTAAGCATCCAGGAAGTTTCTTTTAACCAATCTGTATTCTTTAAAAAGTAGGTGTTCTGTAGGGTTATTCTTACCATCTGCTAATATGTTCAAAGTCATATTTGTATTTGTACTAAATCATTAGCCTCTTAGTCGAACTCATGCATCTGATGAATTAGGTTATTGTCTGTGAAAGCCAAGCACTACGACCCTTGTCTCTTTGATGGTACAGGCAGCTACTCTACCAGAATCCTCAAATTAGTGGTCAAAAGTAACATCGGCATTAATGTAAGGCCAAGCCACTACTCCAGGAGTAGCCAATGTAGTGCCTATGTTGCTGGACTCAGCTCCCATCAGCCCCAGCAAGAATGGCCAATCAATGGTCAGGGATATGGGGAGAAGGGAATGCAGAAATATCCAAAGGACACCATATTGGCGATGCCTCCACTACTCTCTGAAAAGTTCACTCCAACTGCCAAGTCTCTCAATAGTATCTCAACTTAATACTTGAAAAAGGGTCTCAAATACACGGATTTCTAAAACCAAAGGATACAGTCAGCATCCACACACCAGACTGCGCCAGTATGTCCGCTGTATGTGCCAAGTCTCTCCCCGTTGACAGAGTACCAAACATTAACAATCTGATAAAAGAAGAAAAATCATATTATGAAAATGCACCCAAAACAGAAAGACAAGAACAAAATTACCATCCTCAAGTCTACCTGATTTTGGACAATTTATTGACTACTTAATGGCTTGTGAGAAGCAAACAAGCTTGCACTGAGTTTTGGTGAGGGGGAAGTAGTGGGAGAACTGTTTATATGGTTAATGACAAATCAACAAAATATTTCCTTTCAAAAGGACAAGAGAAAATAATATGCTAAATAGGCAACAATGTATACTTTTTAAAGGCAGCAAGAAGATGCAACTGTGAGAAAGGTGTAGAAAAGAACAGTTCGAGGAAAACATACCGGATCTTTGGCTACTGTGAATAACAAGTCTCCTTCCCTGTTATATTTGATCTGAGTAATTGATCTCTCATGGCCTTGCAACAATATGGGTTTCTGTGAAGAAATGTATTATTAAATCACATATTCCTTATTATTTATTATTCACCCTTCAACCTAAGGTCTCAGGGTGGGTTACAACATTAAAAAAAGTTTAAAACAACTTTCAAATCATAAAAACAAGGTGGCTCCTCAGCTTAGTTGCTGAGCTGAACATTAGTCACTAAAACCACAAATAACTACAATCAACTTAAGTCTCCGAGCACAGCGTCTGCAATATGAAGTTCTCTGAATAAGGCCATTTCGGTTAGGCAAGAGAAGGGGGTGAGGGCGAGGAGGGAAAGAAGGGGGAAACTGTCGTCTCAACAGCACCCCAAGCCGCTCTCCCCCCCCCCTCTCTGCCTTGTAGAGGAAACAGTTCGGCCATTACTACTTTTTAAACCTACCGAGCAAGGAAAGGGGCGGGTTTTCGGATAAAACGGGGGTGTCGGCGTCTGTGGGTTGGGGGGAGAATATAAACAAGACAAGGAGGCAGCCTGGATTTGGGGTGTGGCGGCTTCCGAAAGTGTCGTGCGCGCCCACGGACACGCGTCCCGTTTCTGCGCAGGGCTCGCAAGAAACAAGCATGAAAACAACCCGCAGTGAGGCCTATACAGGCCTACAGGTAAAGCGCACAGGCAGCGAAACAACGCCCGGGTCAATTAAGAAACCTAATTCGATAAATCCGGAGGGCGGCGGGGGAGAAAGGGAGTCTTACCATGGCTGCGATGAAGAGACGCCACCGGGAACAGCAACGGCGCCACGAGCGAAAAAGGCAGAGGATCCACTTCCGGCATCAAACCGGAAGGAAAAGCCCGGCAGCGGGATTATAGAGATAGGAAAAGGTGAGAGAGATGCATCCAAAGCTTGGTTTCTGTTTGAGTATTCCCTGTATGCGGGGAGGGTGCGTCACGGAAGATCACAAACACACACACGCAGAAGGGGAACAAAGATCCTAGTCTCGTTCTATTTATGCGGTGAAAAGAATAACAATCCGTTCCAGCGCTCTCTCCTCTATGGTTCCCCCCTCGCGCGCTCCTTCTCTAGCAGGTCGGAAATATAGATACTGTACAGTTCACTGGAGGGACGTCACAAGCGCCTGAGCCACTGGGGAGGGAGGGGAACCTCCCAGGGCCAGGCGTTGGCCGACCACAGAGCTAGGAAGAAAGAGCGACGCCCCGTCTTCTGCCAAAGAGATTGTCAATGGCCGACTTCCGTTTTGTACCGGAAAACCAGGCTGCGCGTCTCTCTAGCCTCTTGCTCGACTGTGGTCCGGTCGTCGCCATGGTGTCGCCGGGTGAGAAAGTTATTTCCGGTGCCACAGAAATAAAGGCCGGGTGGGGGGACGGTGACCTGGGAACGAGGCCCTCTTAATCGGGAGGGAGGGGAGGGATTCCTTCTGAGTAAGGCGAAGACTTGCGATGGTCTTCGATCTATTTATTTGCAGGCCGCCGTTCTGCCCGCCAGCCGTAGCCTGCCTGCATGGCCAATCAGGATGGTCACAGGCTCGCCCTGCCTGCTTTGAAACTGATTTTGAAATCTCTTCCGTCGTCAAAGGGTTATTATTTACAAAGACTGGGAAACAAGTTTTGAGGCGGGGAGGGGGAAGTGTCTGCGACTTGTTACCAGAAAACGAGGGGTCCACACTAAGTTCAGCACCAGTTTCTCTTTTTTTTCCCCCTCCCCTGCTCTCAAGTGGAGATGGGGAACCGGCATCCCTGCAGACTCCCAATTCCCATCAGCGCCAGCCAGCGGGGTTGGTGGTCTGCAGTGATGGGAACTAGTTCAGGGACATCTGGAGGACCACAGGTTCACCACCTTTGATCTAGGGCTTCCCATCACCTCATATATTGATGCTGTAGTTTATGCTGTTAGAAGTCTTACGGTTGTGGGGGCTCTGGTACCACGTCAAAAGGTGTTGGTGCTGGGGAACTGTTAGACGCTGAACCTTGAATCATTCCCTAACTCATGCATTGAAAAATTCTTGAAAACAATTCTTAGACTGTAGGGATTAGAGTGCTGTGTTGTTGCAGGTGAAGTTGCTGCTTTGGTCTTGGTGGCAGTTCTTTGGGGAGGAACCAATCCATTTTTGAAAAGAGGAACTGAGGGTCTGGAGCGAGTGAAGAGAGAGAGCAGAACTCTACAGCTGCTGGCAGAAATTAAATTCCTTTGCCTCAATTATAAGGTATTGTTGCACACCACTCCAATCTCTAAGTAGTGTTAGATTCCCAGGGGGTCCAGGTGCTTACCCAGGGTTCGTGTTTCGTTTTGGAAATGAGGCACTGCGGAGACTCTGGTGTCTATGATGCCTGGTCTCTTTACACGTATATACAACCTAAGCCTATGATGGAGGGATTCACAGCATCAATAGCCCAAGAGGGCTTTTCCCACAGCAACAGCCTTGGACTCAAGCAGAAATAAAATGTACTTATTTATTCAAGAGATTTGTATGTTGCCTTTTATAAAATGGTATCATAAGGCAATTCAAGGTACAATTTAAGACACGGTACAATAAACTACAGTAAATGCTTGTATAGTAAAATAGATCGTGGTTCAAAAGATTACTAAAACATTGCAATCATAAAACAACAAAGTAGACAAATTTTCTAGCAACACAAAAATTTAAAACATCAGATCTTTAAATGCCTGAGAGTAAAAATGTTTTAACTTGGTACATAAGATAGTAAAGTAAACATGAAGCAAGGGAGGGTGCTTCACAGCTGAGGCACCACAGATGAAAAAGCTCACTGTTGTTACCACCTGTCAGGTTTCTGATGTGGGGGAACACTGCAGAGAACTACTGGGTGGGATGCTACTTGCTTTTGGAGGTGACATGAGAGTAGGTGGTTCTTAGGATGCCTAGATCCTAAGCCATTCATCCTCAGCCTGCAGCCCTCCAGGTGTTTTGGCCTACAACTCCCATGATCCCTAGCTAACAGGACCAGTGGTCAGGGATGATGAGAATTGTAGTCCAAAACATCTGGAGGGCCGAAGGTTGGGGATGCCTGTCCTAAGCTGTAACGGGCTTTAAAGGTTGAAACTAGCACCTTGCATTGGGCTGGTAAGGAACTGGTAGCCAGTGAAGAACTTTCAGAATTGATATACCGTACTTTGTTCCCAGTGACTCATTCCAGTTAAAATTGTATTTGCCATATTTTGAATCAGTTGCAGCTATTAACAAAAATAGCCCCAATTACAACACATTACAGTAGACCATTGTTCTTCAATCTTGGTTCCCCAGAAGTTAGACTACAACTCCCATCAGCCCTCACTATTTATGAAGTGGGCTGCAGAACTGTAGGTCAGCAACAGCTGGGGAACCATGTATGAAGAACACTGCAGTAGCCTGAAATGGGGTATTAGTAGCTAAGGTCTTTTCAGGATCTCATTGCAGCTCATTGTCATTTCAAATCCAGTAATCCTGGAGGTCTGACCATGCTGTTATTTTTCATTTTTGCAGTACGTGGTGCCATTTGTGCTCAACCAGTGTGGCTCTTTTGTCTACTATCTTACTTTAGCATCTACAGGTTGGTCCTTAATTACTGCTTATAGAGGATGTGAGTGATATTTGGGGAAGAGATGCAGACACTTCCAAGTCTTGATTACTGTTTTGTGGCCCAGTTTCAAATAGAACATACTGCGAGTGGGGTGTGTGCCATTTTTGAATGCTCCCCTGTGTAAAAACACTAACAAATCTGCAAAGAGAGCCAACTCAACAAGAAGTGAGCTTGCTTAGAACCTGCTCAATTTTTTGTTTGTTTACTGACAGAATGCTTTTCACAAGGGGAGCATTCAAAAACAACACCCCTCACCTACAGCCTGAAGTGGTATCATTCACTCTGTCACCTGCACATTCTACCACTTCATTCTGCTGCATGTGTAGACAGAGCCAGAGTCACCGTGGCTTTTCTGTGTTTATTGTGGGATTGGGGCTCCTCCCACATGCAGGTTTTTTTGCAGTGTCCACATGACATTTCTGGCACAAACACCAGCACATTTTTCACGCATATAACCTGGATTTACTTTTTTTATACTAAATCTGGTAAGTGTAAAAACCCTAAAACCTGTTGCTTTATTAAGCCCCACATCTCTGCAATCTCCTTCACTTACTCAAGGGACTGCACTATCATAGGTCAGTCTGAAAGTATCTTCCCTGCAGGCACTTTCCTGCTGGAGGATGGATTGTTCCCATCACAGAGCCATTTCATATTTGTTTGATTAGATCAAATGTTTCAATGGTAACTCTTTCCCTCTTCCATTTCAGACCTGACCTTGGCTGTACCTCTTTGTAACTCTCTGGCTCTGATGTTCACATTAGCAACAGGGAAGGTTCTTGGAGAAGACATTGGTGGTGCAAGTACGTCTCTCTTTTCCTGAGCAGATGCCAACCGTGTCTGCTCCAGCTGTGCCCTTCTTACAACTGTGCCCTTCTTCATAGAGAGCTAACAGGATTTGCATATAATCCTGTTATATGCACCTCTCTTCCATGAGCAAGTTTCATTGAAGTGGATAGCAAGAGGGAGCACTTTCAGAGCTTTTGCTTATTTTTCCAATTTTTTTTCTTTAGGGGCAGCACTGGGAATGTTACTGACAGCTTTGGGAGTTGCACTCTGCATAGCTGGGTCTGTACATGAGAAGTCATGACAACCGTATTGGAAGAAGGACAGAATTTGTGGAAGGCAACAGTTCTCCATGCTAATGCTGGCTCTGCTTGTAGGACACACACACAGCACCCAGTGGACTCCGCACAAGCTTAGAGCTGTCAAGGCCTGAAGGGAAAGCATTGTCTTCCTTAACCTCTAGCCCCACTGGTTGGCGGCGGGCCCTGGGTGGAATGACTTGGCATTGGGATGCTCCTGCCAGCCTGTCCACAGCAGAACCCTTGAGAGTTCTGGGGTGCCTTCACATTAGTGGTGCAATAAAGAGCATTTTCAACTTGGGCAGGGTTTGTTCAAAGTGCTCAAGAGAGCAATTTTCTGCAAAGGTGAACTAAAAGTGCAGAAATTGAGGAAGACAATGGAAGTGCTGAACTGTAAAGCCCCAAACAGCATCATCTGAAGGACTGCTTAGGCCTATGTGAAGTTGCCTAAGCACTGAAATTGGCTTTGGCAGTCCTGCTCTCTGGCCCATAATTAGTTAAGATCAGAAGGGCATGCAGAAAGACTAGGCTGGAGGACAATGTGTTGGGAAAGTCTGGTCTAGGCTAATGCCTAGATTTTTTTCTGTAGATTTACTCTTTGATGCTTATTTTAATTGCTTCTTAATCATAGTATAAGCCACCATAGAAAGTTGTTACCTGGACAGGTGATGTGTAAATGATTGTAAACAAATAAAAACAATACTGCATTTGAGTATGTGCAGAGTGGCTTTTCCCTGCCACTGTGCAACCACAGCTCCGTACCCACCCAAGCTACTGGAATGACAGCGCAGGCTTCTAGGCCATCTTGAGTTCCAGCACTAAATAAAAATAAATGAAATAATAATGGGCAAATAATGGGCAAAGCATAAATCTTATGTTGGCTGCATTTGCAAAGTTTCATGTGTGGACAGCTATACCCTCTTCTTTGGAAACTCCCTGGTGTTTTCAATGAACTCAAGAAAGAGTAATTAGTTGTACACATGTGAGACTTGCAACAGAGTGTTGCAGTGGTTGTTGGTTTTTTTTTTATAAATAAAGATTTTCTTGTTTTACATAAGTGTGTGCATTGCTTCTTTTTTCCGGTTGTAAAGTCTTTTCTACAGATTGGTTACATTTGATATGAGACATTAGTGTTGTATACAGTTTAAGATCAGGGAAGAGGAGGGGGGAGAGGAGGGGTGGTGGTGAGTGTTGCAGTGTTGAGTGCAAGATACTCCACCATCATTTATCCCACCCAGTTTCCCATCAACAGTACCCCTCCCCCCAAATCAGTATTCTGTGGCCACTGAACATGTCTGGTCTTCATTTTTCTATTTTTAAAAATTAGCACTCCCCACTCTCCAAGCCTTCAGAAACCCATCCCATGTGTGTAGATTGTCCTTGTATACATACTGCTAATGTAGCAAAGTACAGAAGAACAAGAAAGCAAAGATTTAAGAAGATAACTGGCTGAAGACACATGTCTCCATTTCACCTTTATTCCACTGAGTGTGGTGGTTTGCATGTGGCGACATCACTGCCTCAGTATCACTCAAGGAATAAATAGTTTGTGTAAAACGTTATCATAGAGGAGGGCTGTAAAGGGGCGATTTCTCATGTGACTACTGTGTATAGGGAGGTTTCACAAAAATGGCTCCTTATGTGAAAATGTGGCAATAAAATATTGTATGCAAACTTAAGTAGCAATAAAAGGAAGGTAAAATCAGCCCTCACTAATAAATGCTCATCATTCTTGTGTCAAAGAAATGGATCCAAAATGCTGGATGAGAAGTAGGGATTCAATGATGGAAAGAAAGTTGTATTCTTGAAGGAATATTAAACAAGGTCCTGGAGGGGGGAAAACACCCTGTACTTTAAAACCTACTTTTATATATACTATACAGTGGGAAACTGGAGAGAGGTTGCCTGGCTCACCTCTTCCAGCTGTCTCACTGAAAAGGAAAGAGACCCAGGGGCATTATCAAATTGAAAGCAAAAATGGTTATAGTCTGAACAAGAATTGAGAAAAATGATTATGTTAAGACAGGACTTGCCAGCCTGACTCGCACTGGAACAATGTCTTCCGACCCCCATAAAGCCCCTCAGCCCCCTTCCACAATGAACCCTGCTCTAAGAGACACACCCACAACAGGCAAAGCTGTGACATGAAAAATCAGAAGAGAATCTTCACTTGCTTTCACAAGCATGAAAGCTGGGACCGTGCAAAGTAGCCAGCTCCAGGGAACCACAAGCCCTTCCCTGAAGTTATGGTGGGAGCTGCTCTCCCAATGCTTTCTTCCCCCTAATAGCTGGTAAGAACAGCTACATCTGTTTCTGTGTGACTGGGAACATAGGCTGGAGACCTCCAAGTCGGCAGTCACTCTGGGCTCCCCAACTTCTGTTTCAGGATCAAATACTATGAAGAAGGGAGAGAGGGAGAAAACAGAGCGAGAAAAGGGAGAAATAAGGAAATGAGTTGTGGATGAAGTCTTGTCCTTTGTACAGCACCTAGTGCACTGTTGGTTCTGAAATGAATATTAAACACTAATAAGCACCAGCATACCTTTAGACTCCAATGGATACTGCCTCTGACAATTTTAGCTATTTGTGGCTGAGCACCCACCCACTGAATTTAAAAGAAGCAAAAGCTGAAGAATCATCCCAGACCCACCAGCTCTTTTCTCAATGGTGGGAGGGTGCTGTAGGCATCATCTTGCAAAGGTGTGAACAAGAAGTCACAGCTCCACACCGCAGCACCTGCTCTCCTAGCATCTCCTCCCCATGCACAGAAGGCACCCCATGGCTCCTTGAGAACCAGCTCTTACGTTCTTACGGCTGGCAATCGCTTGTTGCAGCCACAGCAGCTCCATGGCCAGGTGCTTTCGGTAGCGCTGGAGGTCAGGCACAGCTTGGGGCATCTCTGGTACTTTTTGGAAATGAAGCTCTGCACAACAAAAGGTCAAGAAACTACTCTTAGTCTGCCTCCCCCTTGCCATTCCCCTCCTGTTGGCTCCTCTTCCCTGTCCCCCCGCCCACTACCAGGTAAGTTTATTGGGGCAGGGACCTGCCTTTTTAGCATAAGCAAAAAGCACTATGTTGGGTGATGATGCTGAAGAACAGAGAAAAACAGTAACTACTGCAAAGCAAAGGAAGACAGTGGGTGGGAGCTTGGAGTCTCAAATTGTTCCACATGCCTTACCTTGGCTCAGCCTTGGAGACTCCATGTCAAGGATCATGCTGCTCCATTCGGACGACATGCTGTTGTGGTGCTGGCCTTCCTCACTGTCTCCTGGCAGGCTGCAGGCATTCCCAGGGGGCCTGCCCACAAGACACTCCTCCTCAGCTTCAGTTACTACCACCACCTCACCTGGAAGGCTGCTAGGAAGCTGCATCTTGCAATCAGGGTCTTTTTCAGAGATTAGCTCTTGACAACAAAGCTCTGTCTCCTTTTCATGCAACTTGTTCTTGTTGGCTCCTGGCTCTTGGACACTTAATTCCCTGACTTTTATTGGTTTCTGGACAGACTATAAGACAGAGGAAGAAGAGCACCATTTTCAGTACAAGGCTGCAACAGTAAGCAGCACCCTCACATTTACTGAAGTCAGTTCTCATTTTCCTCTTCTCTTTCCTTCTGGTGCAATTAAAAGCTAGTCAAAGCACTGCCAGCTTCTACCAAGAGCAGAAAGAAACAGCAACTGTACCTTTGGAAGAAACACTGGCACTGGCATGGAATGCCTGTTCCACTTCAGCCAATCCAGATCCCCTTCAATCTCCTTGACGATGCTCTCATATTCTCCCTTTAAGCTTTGAAATCTCTTCCTGACCAGGTAACCCCTGACATGAGCCTAGGAAGTAAATGAATCATAAAAAAATAACAATCACAAATTAGGAAGAAATTAGAGGCCATGAGCCCAAGCCTGGATATAACACAGGCCAGTTTTCTAGGGCTGCCATGACTCCCCCCCCCCCACTTCCTGGTCTTGTGCCTTTAAAAAGCAACCCAACAAGCAGGAATTATACAGTGATGCTTTTTCTATCTCCATCTTTGCCAGGCTGCTGTGGAAGATGCAGGAGAAAGGCCAGTTAGGAAGTTGGCAGCCCTAGTATACTGTGCTCCTGACCCCAATCCCAAGAGAAGAGATGCTGGAGGCAGGAAAGGAAAGAAAGAGGAGCAAAAGGCATATGTATGTGTGCATATTTATATATTACATGCTACCACCACCACTTTTGGGAACTTTTCCCTGTGGGCATTCTTTAACAGAAGCCACCATTTCCATTTAAAAACAGCAGCAGCAGCAAAAAATGTTTTAAGCAGAGCAGTTTATTTGCTGCAAGGGAATCACTGAGGAAAGGGGTGGGATGGGTGAAATGATTTACGCAAAACAGGCCATGTTGGGAAGGGAGAGTATCTGCTTTGCATGCAGAAGCCCCCAGTTTTGCATGCAGAAGCTCCTCTCGCCTGCTTTGCACCCACACCAAGCCTCCCGCCCTCCCAGGGCTGCTGCTCCTTTTCAGGGTCCTCAGGGGGATGAGGCCGCGATAGGAAGCCAAACCATGAGGACGAGCAGCCCCAGGTCTGCCTTCAGTGACAGGTCCACCATGCCAACCGGTGCCACCCACCATCCTGGTTCCGGTACCTGCAGCGTCACCAGCACCTTCCTCCTCCTCAGCACTAGCTCCTGCTGCTCTCCCTCGCTCTCCGTCATCTTCTTCGGCTTTGGCTGCCCAGGCAACCGCGCTTCCCGATGACGTCTCCGACGCGCGACAAGCGAAACCACATGTTCTAATTTTTGCAGTTCCCACGAGCAGTCGCGAGGTGGCGCTGCCTAGGCGCGCTCTTTGTTCTTTAGGCTGTCCACGTTGCAAAGGGGATGTGTTTCTCTCCGATTCCTTAGAGCTGGGCTTCAGCCGGTTTGCCGCTTACTCTCACCTGGCCTCCCCAACACTGGCCCAATCTTCTGGGTCCTGTAACTGACTGCTGTTCTCCAGGTGCACCAAAGATGTCTTGTCCACCCGTTCCCTCCCCTCCCCCCGCGGAAACCCTCTCTTTAGCGCTGAATCAGCAAACATCACTTGGGTCCCGCCCCCGCCCCCCCCCCATTGCTCCCTTTGCTCCAATTCAGCGCTAAAGAGCAGGTTTTCTTGCGGAAAGCACCGGGACAAGTGGAAAGTCGCTTGGGTTTGCGCTTTCTAGCCATGGAACAAGCCCCGAGGATGGTAAACACCCAGGAGCCAGTAATAGGCCTGCTACTCCTCCTCTCTTGCTCACTTGACTTTTCCTTCTTTCAAAGCTTTCATGCAATTAAAAAGCAAGGTTAGCTATTAACTCTAGAATACTTTATAAGCTTCATGTCTTTTATGATCAGGCTTCCTATCACTTGGCCTTGGTGCCCCCGCTATAGGCCTAGTCGCTCTGTTCATTCTTCTGATTCTGTGCTTATTCATCCCATGGTTTCTTACACTTTATTGTTGCCCTTTTTCTCTTCCAGATGCTTAGAATTCTATTCTGGAACACTCGCAGGCTGCCCCTCACACTGTATGATTAAATCTCTGTTACATAAGAACATAAGATGAGCCTGCTGGATCTTTATGCCCCATCTAGTCCAGCATCCTCTTCTCAGTGACCAACCAGGTGCCTGGGGAAAACCAGCAAACAGGATTTGAGCACTGTTGCCTCCTGTGGCTTCCAGGAGCTGGTATTCAGAAGTATTGCTACCTCTGGCTGTGGAGGTAGAGCATAGCCATCATGGCTTGTAGCCATATTCACAGAGGAGAGGGTTTTTTGCAGGAGATTCATCACCCAGATCCAAACATCTATACATACTCCCCCCCCCCACACCCACGGGAAAACCAACCAATTGCATAGAAAAATATTTTTATTTTAAATTAAATGTTAAAAAGTTATGCATAAAGAGTTTTGAGTATTTTCATCTACTGTATAAGGAACTGTCCATGAGAGAGTCAGATTTCTTCAGACATGCTTCTCTGCCTGTCCTGGGGCAATTGAAAAAGAGACTGGGCAGTGTACCTACTGCTCCCCACTGGGACATATTAAGAAGAGGACAACCTGGGCAGAGGCTGATGTAGTCCATGGCAGCAGGAAGGCACTAGGGTTGGAGAAAGTTGGTGCAGCCTATGGCAAGCTATATGACTGCTTCTGAAGGGAGACTGAAAATGTTTGCCCACATTGCAAAGAAAACCAACTGCTTCCAAAACAGTTTAGCTCCATCCAATGAAAGCCGTCACTTGATCTGTAAGAACTCTTGGGTGGCTGAAGCATTTTAGCCCATTGACTGGAGAAGCTATGACAGCCAAGCCAAATTTCATGTGCCACAAGCCAGCCCAGTTAGCCGTGGCCTGGCTTCAGAGGGTAAAAAATGAACTGAATCCATAGTTGATGTTTGTGGGCCAATATGGAGGGGGATGCAGGAGGGTATGGGGGCAGGAAAGAAAGGTGTGCTGATCACCTTTGGTTTCACTTGACAAACACCCACTGCACCATTGCCATAGTAACTGCTGCTGGACCATCCCAGTGAGCAAGGTGTCCTCAGCCACAGAGCAGCCGCCTGAAGCAGGCAGGAGGAAAGTACAAATGGGTGGCGCCAGGCACTGCTAGTCACACATCAATATGGTTCTCTGGATGTGGCTGAGATGGGGAAGGCCACAGGCTGTGGAGCAGAGGGGTATCCTTCCCCCCCCCCCCATAAAAAGGTACAGATTCAGCTAAGAGTTCAATAGTGATAAGCCAAGAGAGAAGCTGCAGCAGTGCAGCTCATTCAGTCCTTGGTAGAGATTGCGGAGGGAGTGTTGGGAGTATGTGAGGATGGGATGCCAGGGCCTGCCAGCTCTATGGCTCCACTTCCAGGTGCGTGGCGCTTACTGTCCAGTGACCCAGGTACAGGCACCGTCTGCTTCAGCCACTCAATTTCTGCCTGCAAAGGAAGGAACAAACAAAAGTGAGCCATGCACAGCTCCCAAAATCCAAGCACAGAAACAGCAAGACATTGTGGAGCCTGTGGCAGCGGAGCAAAATGGCTGTTCTTCCCCCAGTCACGGCTGGTCAAGTTTATTTTGACACCCAAGGCAGAAATCCCCACAATTATCTCTTCCTGGATGTAACCCCCCCCCCAATAAATTAAAAAACAGTTTTCAGCCTTTCATGACCTCCAAAATCTGCGGCCTGAGGCAGCTGCCCCATTGTAACTATGGCAAGGTCAGCCCTGCTTGGCTTTGGCTATGTATCCCAACAGCAATTCTTTCTCCCTCCAAAGCCATTTCCTACCTGTAAGGCAGCCCGCTTGGTCTGCTCGCGTCCCATCTCCACCTTCAGATCCTCCATGTCTTTCCTGCAAGAGGAAGGAGAGATGTGAATTGGGGGGGGAGACAGAGGACCAGCTCTCCTCCACCCCATTGTTGTGGGGAATCCTCAAGAAATGTACAAACACACACTAACAAGTTAGTTACAGCCAGCCTTCCCCAGCCTGGTGTTGTGAAGCTCCCATCAGCCCCAGCCGGCACAGCTGCATGATGCTAAGGTTGGTGGGAGTACAGTTGTGCAGCCTGGGGCTGATAGGAGTTGGAGATCAAGACAGCTGAAAAGCACCTGGAAGGCTTCTTTCAGGAAGGCCCTGAGCAGATCAACAATGACACCACCAAGCCGAATGCATGACTTGTGACATTGCTTTGCGCTTGTCCACTGTTGTGGGCAGGAGAGGTTTCTCCAGAGCTTCTGGAATCTCTGCCTGGAAGAGAAGAGGAACCTGCCCACCGCTGGCCCACCTCACCGATGCTGTGCACGCATCAGGTCCATCATGGTCCTCAGAGACCGGAGCTCTGCCTTGAGATCATCCAGAGATGCTGACTGTTCCTCTGTTTGTGATGCCTCACAGGTTAGAGCTGTAGGCTCTTCTCTGGTGTAACTGGACTGCTCCTTCAGCTGCCAGGGGAGAGACAGATACAGGACAGAGAGGGTTGGAAGGGACTGATGCTTCAATTCCTCCATGGGCCAAGGCTCCCAACCCCCATAGTAAAACAAAGGCAGGCAATGGAGGGCTGAAGCCCACCAATCAGAGAATCTTAGAATTGTAGAATTGGAAGGGACCCCAAGGGTCAGCCAGTCCAACCCCCTGCAACGCAGGAATCTCAGCTAAAGAATCCCCAACAGATGGCCATCCGACCTCTGTTTAAAAACCTCCAAGGAAGGAGAGTCCACCACCTTCTGAGGGAGTCTGTTCCACCGTTGAACAGCTCTTACTCTAAAAAAGTTCTTCCTAATGTTTCATCATAATTTTCTTTCTTATAATTTGAATCCATTGGTTTGGGTCCTCCCCTCTGGAGCAGCAGAAAACAAGCTTGCTCCATCCTCCATTTGACAGCCCTTCAGATACTTGAAGATGGCAGTCATGTCACCTTTCGGTCTTCTCTTCTCTGGGCTAAGATCCTGAAAATGGTACCCAGAAAGGAGGAGGAAACCATGGACCGCATGACTGTTCAAACCAGTTTAAGCCTATTGTGTTGCTACCTCACACAACTCACCAGTTCAGGGCCTTTAGCTTTCTCTGTGGAGCTTGAGGGCTGGGTTGATCCCATCTCGTCCTGCAACAGCCAATAAGAGAGAGAGAGATTTGGTGACAGCCATCATCAAGACTAGCCGTGTTTTAATTTGTATTTAAATATGCATGTTTTAATTTATATTTCACAAAATTTATACACCACTCAGTTGTGAAAAACCTCAAAGTGGTTTATGAGCAGAATAAAATAATTAAATTATCAGTTAAAACAATTAGAAGCAACTATGTAGAACATTAAAAAAGCAATAAACTAAAAACAGATTGCAACACACACCAACATCCTGCACATCTGGATAGGGCTTCCTAAACAAAAAATGTTTTTAGCAGTTGCCGAAAAGAGTGCAGCGAAGGGACCTGTCTGATATCAATAGGCAAGGGGTTCTAAAGTGCAGGTGCAGCCACACTAAAAGTTTGATTTTTTACAAATGCAGAGCAGGCATCACATGGCACCTGTGACAGTACCAGTTCTGCAGATGGAAACAGGTGTATATGGGGTAAGGCAATCTCACAGGTAAACGTGTCCCAAGCTGTTCAGGGCATTATATACCAATAACAACACCTAGAACATGGCCCGGTAGCAAATCAGTGACCAGTGCAGATCTCTGAGCACAGGTGCTGTATGTGGATGAGGTCTCACTCCTGACAGCAATCATGCTGCAGCATTCTGCACTAACTGCAGCTTCCGGATCGAGCACGAGGGAAGCTGCACATAGAGCACATGCTTTGCTTCCTCTACTCTGAAGCCGCTGTTTAAAAAGGCACAAGATCCCATCCCTTTAACAGCTCTCTTCCTCCTTCCTTGAGAACAGTTGGCTGGGGGTGGGCAGGGAGTGGCAACAACTCACCAGTGAGCTGGTCATCAGCTGGCTGGGTGGCCTCTTCCCTGGTACTTTAGGGCGGCTGGCTGTTGGGTGGCTCAGTTTGGCACTGGGAACAAGGACGGCATCAAAAGTGTTGATCTCTGGAATGGAGAAAAGTGGTGCTATTGGGGAGCAAGCACAGCTACCCCAGAACCTCAGCCAGGGAGTGCAATACTGGCCAGAGGGAGATCCGTCATTCCCAAAGCAAGCCCGGGAAGAGACGGCATGGACTGGAGTTTGCAATGCCCTGCCAGACCCCAAGCTGCTTCTCCATGACTCTGGAGAAGGAGAGGAAAACAAGAGCTCCAGGGAATGGTTTAATCATATACCAGCAAACTGAGGTTGTGCAATTAAGCTGGATTTGGGCTCTTTTGCAACACCCTCCCTCCTGTGCGCTCACTGCCCTGCCCATCACATGGATTTTTTTGTTGGGGCGGAATAGTAAGAAAAATGATGGGGAGACACCCTAAGAAGTGTGGGATATGGGCAACATGGGGCGGTCATATCACCACTGCACAAATTGATCAGAACGGATGCTCGGTTCACAGTGAGGTTGCGCATCCTCAGTGATTTTTTTTTTGTCAAGATAAAGGCTCAAAACAGAAGTCATTAGCCCCTACAAAAGGGGAGGACACTGGACAGTGGGAGAAGGAATTAAAGGGCCGGCACCTACCTGCTATTTTCTCCTTGCATTTTCCTTTTCCCACAGGGGTTGCTGTGCTGGGAACTGGAATGCCTAAGGATCTGGATCATCATCATGTGCAGAGAGAGAGACAGACAGAGAGAAATCATGGGAGGAGTGTTTCCAGCTACCCACACCCTTGGCCTTTGGAAACCCCAGAAGGACTGTGAGCCACATTATGGGATTGGTGTTTCTAGGACCAAGGTGAAACTATAAAAGCTCTGTGGATATTTTTGCTATTGGATTCTGGATGTTGTTTATGTAGTCTTGTTATATTTATAGTGCTGAAATGCTGTTATTTTCTACTGTGCTGTTTTACTATGTTATTATGAAATTGGTTTTCAGCTGTTTAATCTTGTAATGCATTCCTATTTTCTTTGTTGTAAGCCACTTTGAGTATAACTTTTGTGTGTGGAAAAGCGGCATATAAATAAAAATGAATGAATGAATGAAGAGTTGCTGACTACTAAAGCCACAGAAACAAAGCAGGTACACCCAGCAAATTCACCTCAACCCAAGCCAGCTAACTGCGTCTAATTGGTTAAAAGAAAGTGGAGGTGGATCAGGGGGGGGGGTGAAGGGATGAATCCAGGTAACACATGAATTTATCACTTCCCTCCAACTATCACAAAATCTGTATCAGAATCCATAAGACACAGAGCTGTCTTACACCAGCCTTTGCCAACTTGGTCCTGACTGAGGCCAATGGGAGTTGCAGTTGTAGCACAAAGCATCTGGAAAACACTAGGCTGAGGATAGCTGTGTAGTGGAAATTATAGTATATGATTTGATAGGCAGCCTACATGCAAAGAGATGTAAAAACTGTGAAAGGATATTGTTGGGAGAAATTGCTTATTCAGGCTGTATTAAGAATGTGTCAAGAGTGTTCGGCCTTGAGCTAGTCTGATAGAGAGTAGTAGGCACCCTATTCTTCAGCTCTGATAATGCAGGCATGCCTCTCCTCTGAGATTGCGACTTAATTTCTACACATATACAGAGTCAATGCTTCTATATACGCTTGTGGACTCCACTTTTGTGAGTTCCCTGGCAGCTGTTATTGCTTTGACCAATCAAAGTTGCCTCAACATTACAATGTTGTATTTAGTGAAGAAATCTACCACAGTGGCCCGATCCATCTGACTGGCAGCACTCTCCAGGTCTGGGGCAGAGTGAGGCCTTTCCCTCAAGCACTACCTGATCCTTTTGGCTAGATACTGCAGCCGGGGCCTCCTTCTACATGCAAAGCACCTGCTGTGCCAGAAAGCAAATAGCTAAGGATTTAAAAATTGCTCCCAGTCTTCCCTCCTACCAGCATTGTGAACCCCACTTAGGAGGGCATATCCCCCAAAGATCTAGGCCTGGCAGGGGACCAGAAGACATGCCAATGCTTGAGGTTGCCTGTAAACTCCACACTCTGCTAAACCAGATGTCTTTCTTTCCAGCCTCAGGTGGCAAATTCTACCTGCCTCTTACTTGCTTTTCTGGTTATGGGTCCATGTCCAATGACTCAAAATGAGATCATATCAAGTGCTGGCCGATCCCAGGAAAGAGGATGTGCACACACTCTTTCCAAGACTCATCATGTCTTACTTGTGGGGAAGGTTGGGGGCTGGTTTGGTCTTAGCCGGCACAGGAGGAGGGGGAGCTGCCTTCTTGACCGGAAGAGGAGTCAGCCTAGGGCTTTCCATTTTCTTTTGTTCCTTTGAGTCTGCAAGACATGAATGAATGACTTAGGACACACAGTTATTGCAATATATCTCCTAAGGAAGCATTTCATTAATCTTTTGCTCATTATATTCTCAGCAGAACCATGCAAAGAAGGCCATGATGATTTTATTATTAATTTTAAAATTATTATTTCTGTTTGTATCCTGCTCTTTCTCCCAAAGGAGCCCAGGATCTCCCTGGGTGCGGGGAGAGATCAGTACAGCATCATGCCTGAGCCCAAGTCTTGCTTCAGCATCCTGCCGGCAAAAAAGAAGGCATGGAAAGGGCCTGTTCTAAAAGCAGAACAGGGAAGATGGAGTGCTGCATCCAATTCTAGCTTAAATGTCAATAATCTACATCTGATACCTTTCCCCTCAGCAGCATGAATATTTATACAGAGGGAAGGAAGACCCTTGACCTGTAGGCAGAATATGGTCCACAGCCAATATTCCCACCTATCAGCTGTCCAGCAGAGAGCAGGTGAAAAGGGAAAAGGCTCTTGACATTTTGCAAAGTAAGCAATTGCAGCTCTTTCTGCTGCAAGATTGCCAAAGCAGAGGGGTAAATGCCTAGCAGAGAGGCAGATCTGTGTTCCTTCCAAAGAGGCAAGAGACTGTCCATGCATTTTGCAATTGCACACATGCTATTTGGCGGGGTGGGGGGTGGGGTTTGAATTGCACTTTGAAGTTGGAGGCTCTGAATAGCAGTAAGGATGTGAGGCAGCACTTGCAGTTCAGCTGTGCATTCAAGTTTGAATGGTTCCACAGGGATTACCCTGCTCTGTTCTTTACAGTGGTACCTCGGGTTACATACGCTTCAGGTCACATACGCTTCAGGTTACAGACTCTGCTAACCCAGAAATAATACCTCGGGTTAAAAACTTTGCTTCAGGATAAGAACAGAAATCATGCTCCGGCGGTGCGGCAGCAGGGAGGCCCCATTAGCTAAAGTGGTGCTTCAGGTTAAGAACAGTTTCAGGTTAAGAACGGACCTCCAGAACGAATTAAGTACTTAACCACTGTATCTTTAAACCAGACTTGGGCCAGACAACCCTGCGAAATGGGGGACTACCCTCCGAAAGGGAACTCTTCTGCTCCACTTTGCAAGAAACATGATTGTTCTGCTCAGAACACAAGCAAGCACCAAACCACAACAGGAAGAGGAAGATATGCACACCTCTGCTTTGTCTCGGCTGTTGCTGTGCAAAGCCAGGGCTGCACATGCTCCGCACAGGCACCCTGGCCCTCTGCAAAAGGTCAGCCAGCAGCTGCCTCCTCACCTTTGTGGTCTCCAGGATGTTTCGTCTCCACCTTGCTACCTTGGAGGACCTTCTTCCCTGGCTTGGGAGCTTTTTCTATTTTTCAAAAAAAAAAAAGGAAAGTACTGCAAGATAGGTGATATGAGAAGTGAGGAGGAAAAGAAGAACAAGGCCAGGGGAACCTGTGTCCCTCCAGATGAGCTGCCAACTCCCAGCCAGCCAGCCTGGCCAAAGTTCAGGGGTGATGATAGGAGTTGAGGCCAACAACATCTGGAGGGCACAAGATCCCCAACCTGGCATCAGGGAGGATGGGGAAAGAAGAAGGGACGGCTTCCTGGGTCCTCTACACATTGACTGGCAGCAGCACCTCTCTCCAGGTGGTCAGGCAAGGGGCATTTCCAGCCCTCCCTGGAGATGCGACCATTGAACTTGGGACCTTCTCTACATTGTGCTCTGCCACAGAGCTATGATCCTCTCCCCAACTGACTCCCCCTCGGCCCCTGCTTGCACCCGGACATTAAAATAAATAAATAAAGAGAGCCAGAGATCCAATGGGTAGTGACGGCAACCCCCTTGAGCTACAAAATCCCCTGCCTGAGCCAAGTGGGAGCTTGTGACTTACCGGAGTCCTTCCTCCGCTCTGGTACCTTGGCTTTTATCTGTAGAAGAGAGAAAAGAGCAGCTTGACGGGGAAGGAAGGCGCTGGTGATGAGTCACCCAAAAAGAAAGAGCAGCCTCAGCACCTCAAGGCAGGCCAGGCTTGGGTTTCACTCCTGCACAAGTTCAGAGGCAGGAGAAGTCAAGGAGATCAGAGGCTCAGAGGAGGGAGAACAAGACAAGGGAACCTGCAGGATGGGAGTGAACCTTACAGTGCCCAGGCGGATGCTGAGCAAAGGCACACGGCAGCCTGCAGATTCTGCCAGCAACTGCATGTGGCAGCTTAGGCTGGTTGTCAGGACAGCCTTCCCCAACCTGGTGCCCGCCTATGCCAGCTGTGGCTGATGGGAGCTGTAGTCCAAATTGTCTGGAGGGCACCAGGGTAGGGAGAAGCTGGCTGGATGAGGAGGCTCTTGCAGTCCTCCCTTGTGGCCCTTCAGCCATTCCAAGCCTGTGAAAGTGCTTCAGTGTTGTGTGGAGCAGTCAGCATCTCCCCTCCGCCCTGCCGATTCCTCCTGATGCAAGGGAGGTCAGGGGCCACCCAGTTCCTTACCTCAGGCTCCACCTGGGCCAGAGGCATGACAAAGTTGTCCGGGAAAAGCCCCTTCCGGCCACGGCACTCGCCTTCCCACCAGCCCATATCCGCCGTCTCCTGCAACAAGGAAGAGGAAAGGAAGGATATGCACACAGAATTATTTTCCAACAATGAATTTAATCAAGAATCATTCAGTTCAGCTGCACCAATGATAGTTGTAATCTGTCCTTAGCCTACTGTTGTTTTCACCTTTTGAAAATCTTGAATCATTATTAATTCTTCTAATTGATAATACTTCTTTTTTTAAAAAAAAATTATTTGTGTTTCTGATACAATTCCATATCAAGTAAGTGAACTGAAATAATGCAAAGGACACAAAAAAGAAAACTGTGAAATAGAAAAGAAATAACTATTTTAGGATATTGAAAAATAAACAGAAAACTATAATGCATTCCTCCATTGACCTCCTCTCTTCTCCTTCCATGGTCCTCTTTTTCTCGTGTTTTCTTGGTTCACTCCGTCTATCACAACTACTTATATACACATTAGTTTTTTCTTACACTGCTGAAAATCTTACTATCCTGCTAGGTTAATTGTTTGTTTGCAATACTTTTTCATATATTCAATAAAGGATATCCAGTCCTCCTTATATTTTTCATCATTTTGATTTCTTATTCTAGGGGTCATCCTTGCTAACTCCAAGTATTCTAACACTTTAATATGCCATTTTTCTTTTGTTGGTATCTTATCTTAACTCCATTTTTGTGCTAGTAATACATGTGCAGCTGTTGTCGCATAGAGGAACAAGTTTTTCTCTTTTTTAGTCACTTCTGTTGTTATTAACCCCAGCAACAATGCTTCTGGGTTTTCAGAGAAGGTTTTTTTAGTTCATTATAGATCATTTCCCAGTAGTTTTTAATTATATTACACTTCTACCACATGTGGTAAAAGGATCCCTCTGCTGTCTTACAGTTCCAGCAATTGCCCTTTGTTGATTTTGACATTTTTGCTAGTCTACATTTGGTGTCAGATGCCACCTATGCAGCATCTTCATAGAACTTTCTCTTAGTGTGTAGCATGCTGTAAACTTTATATTTACTTTCCATAACTGCTCCCATAGTGCAAAATTGATATTGTGTCCCACGTCTAATTGATAATCCTATTGTTTCATCTTCCTTGTAAACCCCCTTCATACTTCATCAGATTAATTCCATGCTATTACATTTTTAAAAGTCTGTGCTGCTTTCTGTACACAGGTGAGCAGAAACCAAAATACACCTCTTCCACCTGCAAACCTCTCTCTCATATTACGACTCTACTGATTCAAACTTCCCCATGAAGTCTTCCCCTATCCGTCTTCCCAGCCAGGCTCTCAGGAGTTGTTCTAACCCAAGAGAAAGAAAACGGCTACAGCTCTTATCTTCTGATCAGCAAACAAAAATAACAATCACATTTTTATTATGCAAGGCAAGTGTTCTGCCCCTCTCACCCTCCTCCACCTGCTGCATGCTTTTGAAAGTCAAGGGCAGGAGCAAGATAAGGTGTTTTTTTCCTCCTAACACAGGTGTGTGGGGGGATCCCTCACTGGATCACCCAGCAGGAGGTAGCACTACTTTTTCCGGTGGCTACTAAAAACTTTTTTGGTTTAGACAAGCCTACGCAGAAACATTAGGAAGTTGACGTGAGTCTTTTGTTATTTTAACCTTTCAAATGTCTTAAATTATTGCTGTTAATCTCACTAAGGTCATTTTTGTGTGTGTTGTCTTCTTTGCAAACCTCTTTGAGGGTTCTCTCGCCCCCAATCAAGCGGTGTATAAATTTCATTAAATCAGGTCATGCCCCCAAATTGCCAGTTTTGAGGAAGAAGTTCCAGATATAGTATCAGTGGTCACTAACACCCCCTAGAACACCTATGAAATAGCTGTTGTTTGGGTATTTAAGATTTAGAACAGTTAACTGGAGGACAGAGAGGGTTGCTTCCAGAGTGCCAGCTTCTTCCACCCACCCTTAAGATAAGGTCTGCTCCTCAGTGCCAGTTCCTGGGGAGCCCAAGTAGGGAGAGTAAGTGGCTCCCACACTCAGGGCCTGCTTGCTGGCTTCCCCAAAGGCATCTAGGGTGCCAACATGAGGATGGGGCTAGATGGGTCTCTGGTCTGATCCAGCAGCAAAGCAGCTCTTAAGAGCTGAAAACACTGTGCCCTTTTAGCTCTGAGCAGAGATGGGGCCAGGGCGCTTTGTGGGTGGCCCTCATATCATCGGGGAAGTTCCCCACCCCAACTTTCCCCAGGACTCCCACCTTGCTCAACAAAAGGACCAAATCGCCTTTCCGGAGGAGGAGCTCATCTTCATGCTCTGGTTCGTAATCAAACATGGCTCGGCAATAGACAGGAGCGTCACCTGCAGGTGGAGGAAAGCACAGACACCCCTGGATTCGGATATTTCTCTTGCTCTGGTCTGAGTGCTCTGAAGGCAACCATTCCCAGCTGGGTACCCTTCCAGATGTTTTGGACCAAACTCCCATCAGCCCCAACCAACATGGCCACTTTGGACCACAACTCCCATCAGCTCCAACCAACATGGCAGCTTTGAGCTACAACTCCCATCAGCTGCTTGGGGCTGAAAGGGGTCGTAGTCCAAAACATCTAGACAGCACTGAGTTAAAGAGGGCTGACTTGTCCACTGAAATTAAGCCCTCCACAGCATCCACACACCCACAGCAGCTTTCCCACACAAAAGGGCATCAGGTCAACCTCCCCATACCCTATCCCTCCCTTCCAGATGTTTGCAACCATCACTTCACTCTAGGCTCCCACCTGGGGCCTCACACACCCTAATATAGCTTGGCCCCCTACGCCACCTTTTTCCTCCCCTGCAACAACCCCATTCCAGACTGAAATGGAAAAATAGGCGTTCCCTGCCTCATTTTCCTCTCTGAAAACCGCAGGAAGGCCCCAGTGCCCCCCCCCAACAAAGGCAGCTCTGAGGTAGCAGAAGTCTATCTTGGTCACAACTCACTGGTCTGCGGAGCATGGACTTTGGGACTCGCCTGCATCCGAGGAGGGGTAGGCTTCTCCAGGGTGTTCTCCACCTGGAGCAGGATCCAGGAAGCAACAGAAAGGGGTGCGGAAATAAGAAAGAAGGCTGTTGACATCAACACAAGCTCTGTGCAGCACCTGACCACTGCTAAAGAAACACCAGCAGTTGCTTCCTCAACCTGTTGCCCAGCAGATGTTTTGAACTACAATTCCCATCAGCCCCAGCCAGCAAATGATGCCCTTCTCTCTAGCAGAGAGCAGTAATCTTGACCCGGTGGTTGTTTTCTGAAGAGAAAACTGGCTTAAGAACTTACGGTACTTGGGTCAATGTAAAAGGTATTTCATTGCTTCCCACCTCCCCAAAAAATAGAGACACTGATCCTTGGATTTAATCAGAGGACATTGTCCAAGGGTGTTTCCAGATGTGGACAATTCTGTAGCACTCAGTCATTGCTGTTTTGCTTTAAGTTGCAAGTAAAATAGCAAAACTGCTTCCAGACCTTTTTAATCCAGGAAACATTCTGTAGCAGGACAGAAAATGTTTCCCTTTTCCCCAGCCCCAAATGTGGGGGCAGGATCATTTTCATTGGAATCACAGTGTGTGTGCAGTGTTAAATATTTCCTTTCCCCACCTTGCTGCATCACTGATCATGATTGCCCCTTTAACAATGGAGGTGGGGTGGGAAGATAAACAGCTAAAAAGGCAATGCTATTTGAAGGGGTGATAGACAGAGAGAGGACCATAGAAAAGGAAATGGTTAGAGCTTCCCCTTCAGCTCTTCGGATACCGTTGGACTCTAGCTCCCATCAGCCCCAGCCAGCATGGCCAGCAGCCAGCTGGGAATTGAAGTTCAGCAATAAATGGCAGGTCGTAAATTGGCCACACTCTGTGCTGGAATAATATATGCAGGCTGTAGGTACCAAGAATGGCTGTTGCATAGCCATGTGATGGGTTGTGCACACCTGGGGAAACTGCATGGCCGTTTTCCAGTGTGCTTTTTTAAAAAAATGCTCCGTGGGAAAACAACAACAGAAGCTGAGCAGGGAAAACATGAGAGAGAGATGTTTTGCTCATGGTGTCATGCAGATACTCCATAAAAAAATCAATGAACAAAGCACAGCTGTCCCACGGGAGATGTCCTGTGTAGAAGCAGCGCCAGAGAGCTGCAGGGGGAAGACAACTACTTATGCAGCCTCAAAGGAAGAAGAACAAAAACCAGGACACTGATTTGCAGATGCTAATATTTAGAATGACTTTAATTTAAATAGAAATGCAACACATCTCACAATAATAGTAATAATAATAATAAATAGCTGGTGTGAGTCTATTGCTAGTTTAACTTTCTAAAAGTCTTAAGTTGACCACAAACTTGAGCCAACAGTGTGACGCGGCAGCTAAAAAAGCCAATGCAATTCTGGGCTGCATCAATAGGAGTATAGCATCTAGATCAAGGGAAGTAATAGTGCCACTGTATTCTGCTCTGGTCAGACCTCACCTGGAGTACTGTGTCCAGTTCTGGGCACCACAATTCAAGAAGGACACTGACAAACTGGAACGTGTCCAGAGGAGGGCAACCAAAATGGTCAAAGGCCTGGAAACGATGCCTTATGAGGAACGGCTAAGGGAGCTGGGCATGTTTAACCTGGAGAAGAGGAGGTTAAGGGGTCATATGATAGCCATGTTTAAATATATAAAAAGATGTCATATAGAGGAGGGAGTAAGGTTGTTTTCTGCTGCTCCAGAGAAGCGGACACGGAGCAATGGATCCAAACTACAAGAAAGAAGATTCCACCTAAACATTAGGAAGAACTTCCTGACAGTAAGAGCTGTTTGACAGTGGAATTTGCTGCCAAGGAGTGTGGTGGAGTCTCCTTCTTTGGAGGTCTTTAAGCAGAGGCTTGACAACCATATGTCAGGAGTGCTCTGATGGTGTTTCCTGCTTGGCAGGGGGTTGGACTCGATGGCCCTTGTGGTCTCTTCCAACTCTATGATTCTATGATTCTAAATTGTTAATTTTCCTCACTGGCAGTTTTATTGCTTTACTTTTTATTGTAAACCACTTTGAGTTTTGTTTTTTTATAATCAAGCAGTGTATAAATGTTAGGGGGAGAATCATTGTGGGGAAGGCTGGGACCTGGTGATCTATGGTCTGGTTGACATCCTGTGCTAAGACAAACCATAGTGCCAGGGCACGGCAGCAAAAAGGAGCAAAGCAGTGGCCTAGACCCACTAAGCCTAAGGTCTTGCTGAGCATGTTGTGTGATCCAGACAGTGTGCCAGCTCAGCCTTGCTGTCAAAGTACTAACTGTCGATAGACAACATCCATTTAACATTTGTTTAAAAACCTGAAGCATTTTTGTTAGGGATTGTATGGAAAGATCTGCAAAAAAAGCTGAAAAATATCTTCAAGTATACAACAACGGCCGCAAGAGTTCTAATAGCACAAGGATGGAAGACTGAAGAAAGCCCAACTAAAGAATCATGGCAAGAAAAATTGATGGACTATTTAGAACTGGCAAAACTGACATATAAGCTACGGGACAAGGATAACTGTGACTTTAAAGATGAATGGGAACCCTTTACAAAGTATTTGAAGATGCAACAAAGTGAACTGGACTGCTTGGCTGGCTTTGAATAAACATTCACAAACTTTTCATTGATAATAATCAGCTAAATAGTTTGAAGATCTATATGCAGAAAACAGCATTCTCAGAGAAACCAAAGACTGGAACTGAGGGAAGCTGGGGGGTGGGGGTCATGAGTTTTGTGTGGGAGGGTGGGGGGAGGGAGAAAAAATGGGGGGGGGGGAATAAGGATTATATGTTTTGTTTTAATTTTGAATTATTTTTTTTAAGACAATATCAATACCCACTCCCATCCCTGGTTCAAACAGACCAGAGGGTCTTTCAAATAGAGGAGCCCTCGAAACACAGCCCTGTCCTCTGTGAAGGAGGGCACCTGAAGCCCTTCTGGTCCCAGGGCCACGGAAGCACCTTCCTTCCGCTCACCTTCTCCGGCTCACTGAGGACGAAGGTCTCATTGGTCATTTTGGGGCGCTGCTTCCCCGCTCCGACTTTGGGCTCTGCAAAAACCATCTCTGGAAGTTGACAGTTGAGGGAGGAAGGGTGGGGTCAGGTTAGCACTTCCAGTCAGGCCCTGCCTCTCTACCCTTTCTCCCCCCCCCTCTACAGACCTTAACCAGATCTTGAGCCTCCTAAAAGATGTGAGGGGGGAGTGCTTCCTGGATTGCATGGAAGCCCCAACCAAAAGGAAGCACCCACATTCAATTCAGATTATTCCCCCTCAGCTCTGCACCACTCCCAACATTTATGTCACAGAGGCTGCAGAGGCACCGGCGCCCCCATCCCCACCCACCTCCACAACATGCCCACCCCAGGCCCTGTGCTCCCCCCACCTGAAGGCAAGCCGTTTAGCTCTTGTACAAAGTTGGACGGGAAGGCTCCCAACTTCCCGTTCTTCTTGCCCAACCACCAGCCGTCTTCAATCTGCAGAGGAAGAGGACAAAAAACAGCCGTTGTCATTCTGGAAGGGCCTCCACCTTCCTGTTGCACAACCCACCACCGGCCCACAGAAGAGAAGTGACAAAGAGTCAGGCAAAGAGTCCCAGGGTCCCTGTCCAGATACATCGGGTGCCCCCCAACCACCTCCCACCTCCCTGGATGCACCCAGAGATCTGATGGAGACACAAGATGAAGGCTGCAATGCAGGCTTATGGTGCCCTCATGGTGCCCCAACAGGAAGGGAAGCTCGTGAGCAGGACCCGAGTGCAACTGCAACGCTTTCCCCACTTGCAGTTCGAGGGAGCCTCCCAAATTTCACAACTCTCATTTTTAGGACATCATAATCTGGGGGTGGGGACTGGAGACACACAATTGCCAAAGGAGTAAGACTGCCTCTATAGTACCTTCACCAGATGAAGTGCCTTTCTATTTGGAGGCTGCTTTGGTGCATATGGTATAAGCTTGGCACTTCACTGGGTAGGGGGATAAGGAGAGAAAAGGAGAAATCCAACTTGTAGCCTACTATTATTCCCCTTCATTTTGATACACTTTTGATTAAGGCCAGTGGGATCAGAAGAAGATGGCCTGTGATAATAGCAGACAGCAGAAGATCTCTCCCAGGCAGGAGCCAAATATTATAAATGGGTTGTTGGCAACCAATTTTTTTTTTAATAATTAGACAGGAAATGACAGGTTTGTCTTAAACTGGGGGTGGAGGGAGAATACAGGCCAACCCTGTGGATGCTCCAAAAACATCCACCCCAAAAACCCTGGCATGAATGAGAAGCAGGGCACCCACAATGAATTTTCACCTGGAAGCACCCTAAGCCTCCAACAGCATTTCCCCATCCTTCTACCACATACTTGCTCCCCTACCTCACCTCCTCCAAGATCTGCACCACTTCTCCGGGGCACAACTCCAGCTCATCATCCTTTGCTGGGGTGTAAGAGAAGGTGACCTGGCACCAGCGCTCCTTCGCAGCTGGCAGCTTGTTCACAGCATGGACTACAGAAAGGATAAATGTGGAAGGCAGGAAGCAATAAGACAAAGAGAACAGAGAACATGACCGCACAGCCAAATTCCAGATAGGCACCAGAGGGGGATTCTTCTTTTCCGATGAATTTAACTTGCCTTGGAGAATAGTGGTAGGGCAATAATATAAAACAGGAGCTTGCATTATACTGATTTTGACACCTGCTAAAAGCTTTATTGGGACGCGGGTGGCACTGTGGGTAAAACCTCAGCGCCTAGGACTTGCCGATTGTCAGGTCGGCAGTTCGAATCCCTGTGGCGGGGTGTGCTCCCGTTGCTCGGTCCCAGCGCCTGCCAACCTAGCAGTTCGAAAGCACCCCCGGGTGCAAGTAGATAAATAGGTACCGCTTACTAGCGGGAAGGTAAATGGCGTTTCCGTGTGCTGCACTGGCTCGCCAGATGCAGCTTGTCACGCTGGCCACGTGACCCAGAAGTGTCTTCGGACAGCGCTGGCCCCCGGCCTCTTAAGCGAGATGGGCGCGCAACCCCAGAGTCGGACACGACTGGCCCGTACGGGCAGGGGTACCTTTACCTTTACCTTTACCTTAAAAGCTTTATTTAAGCAAGCCTACCCAGACATAGTGTATATTGTGCATATTTGCTCTTAAACACTGCTGGATTTTATATAATGTTTATTATTTCTACTTGTTTTTAAAGCCCATTGATCTTATTTTCTTATGATTATTTTATACTATTTTAGGTCAAGTGCTGAGAGATTATTACTGTTTTCTGGTTAAGCCAGAGATTTCCAAACTATGTTGGGACACATTAGTGTTTTGGCTCCCTGCGTTCCTCCTGGGACTGGAAAGGGACGCTGGTTTAACCTCCGGTTTGCTAGTAAAACTGAATTACTGTGTTGCGAAATGATGCATGTCTAAAAAGTGTGTCACCAACATGAAAAGTCTGGAAAGCTGTGGGTTAAGCTGTCAGTAAATCTTGTAAAAGAAATATGTAGGTTTAAAGAGTCGGAATGCGTTCTTGGGAGCAGGTGTTCTCTTAATATCACGATCGGATCACTGGCAAGAAAGTTTTCCATGAAAATTGTAAATCCAGATTAAATGGGGGTGAGTGATAAACTGTATCTGTGATGTCAACAACATAGCCTGGTTACATTGCCAAAAACCTGTGTGCCTGAGCAAGGACAATCTCACAAATGCATCCCATCTGGAAGCACTCTAGGAACAAAGAATGCAGAAAAGAAGTTCGATAAATTTTGACAGATCCCTTTGCTCTCACAGCCCAGTAGGATTAATCAAGAGCAGCCTTCCACAACCTGTTGGCCTCTGGCCGTTTTGGACCGCGACTCCCATCATCTGTCCTGCTGAAACACCTGGAGGGCATCAGTTTGGGGAAAGCTGATTTAAATGAAGCAAGCCAAGAGCTCAACTTGCCACTGGCCTGTCATGGCCATGCCCCAGGCTTCAGGCCCCAATTGGCACTGATCCCTGCAGCCGTCCATCCTTTTACAGTCAGGGCATATACACGGTTTCAGATGCACATGTTAAATCTGAATATATACCATCCTTTTCTGCAAAAAACAGTGCTCGTTCCAAAATCGATGTGTTGCGCATCAGTGCAGCAAAAGCAAACCCAAATTCAAACTGCATGTGCTTAAAATGTTTGTTTTTTCTGTTTTAAAAAATCAACGATGGCAAACAATTTTGCCATTTGTTCCAACATCTCAGGAATGTAGAAGCTTTTGAAAAGCAAGGAATGAAATGCGGGCAGGCAGGAGAGAAAGAAGAGGACTCTTAAGTATGTGTTTCATCACTGAAGTGTGACACCCAGCCTTCTCAGCCGTGTAGCGATAACTTCTGTGCTGTTCAAGATGGTCATCATAGCTATCATACCCATGCTCCTTTCAAGACCATACAGCAAAAAACTGAATTTTTGATGACCTCTATCCTATGCAGCCATTTTGGCCTCAGTACTAAACCATTTTCCACTCTCCCCATCACCAACACCTTTGCTTACTCAAAAGTTTGCTCACTACTTTGTGGCCTTTTTGTTGTGCATAATAAAGGGAGTGCAGTTGTGTGTCCCCCCCCCCTTTCAAAATAAAAGCGGCAGTTTAACCCTTAGTCAGTAACACCAATAAAACCTATGTTTAGCTTATTTGGTGAAATTCCACCCAAGAGTAGCTGATTATTGGACATGCAGAAGATTAGCATATAGCAGTCCAGAAGATAACATTCTCACAGCTGTGAAATAAGGTGGCACCACTTTGGCCATGCTCCACAGAGCCACTGGTTCAAACTCTGAACTGCCTTAGCTGCAGCACTGATAGAAAGAGACCCATACCGCTTTGAGAAAATGCCAAGCCCCACAGGTACTGTGCTGAAACATAAATAGAACCTCCAGCAAGGTCTTGGATTTCCTAAAGGCCACGAATGCCACCTTACACTACTCCCCACCAGCACTCGATTAAATAGAACTTTGCTTTTTTTATAAAAAAGAGGGAAAAGTCATGGGCAAAAGTTTTTACGTTCCTTTTAAAGATAGTCCCTCCCCAGTTGTCCTTAGTTTGAAGCTTCAGCACTGGCCTAAAGTAACCCCCCCCCCAACAAAAAAATACACTCACCACTGCGAATGGATCGGGGGTATCGCTGGGTGCCATCAGCTCGGAGGCTCACTGGGATTTCCTGAGGCAAGGGGAAGAAAAAGGTGCCCGTGACTAGGAACAATGAAATGGTCAGACAGCAGGAGGAGAGAACAGCCTGGAGGGATGGGAGGGGAGGGTCTCCCTCCGGCATCTTGTTTCTTACACAGAGCCAGGACTCAAAACAACCAGCTTAAGGTTGCCAAGTTTGCTGATGACACTAAATTGTTCAGGGTGGCTAAAACAAAAAGGGATCATGAAGAATCTCTCCAAACAGAGCAAATGAGCAATAAAATGGCATATGCAATTCAATGTCAACAAATTATGTGATGCATGTCACTTTATATGTGGACAGGGCTTCTGTGTCCAGACTGCACTCCTGTCTCCCTCCACCCATTCCCAACAACTTGTTGGCTGTCAGAGTATGCATAGAGTCATAGAGTTAGAAGGGATCCCAATGGTCATCTAGTCCAACCCCTGCCAAGCAGGTATCGCAGCTAATGGTGACATTAAATCACCACATCCAGTTTGCACAAAGCTAGCAGTTTGAGACTTCCTGTTGTAGTCATGTTTTCATGTTTTCATGCTTCTTCTCCAATTGATTCAAGCACATAATTTAGAAAGAGGATCTAAACACACAACTTGCTATTCACAGGTGATACAACATAAGTCAAAGGGACGGGGGGTGGAAGTTTCTAGAAAACAGAAAACTCTTTATTAATTGAGGAATCCCCTTTTACATGTGTGTTGAGGTAAGGAACAGACATACCATAAAACATATATAAACAGTACAAAAAAACAACAGCAACATAGGAAGCTGCCTTATACAGAGTCAGACCATTTGCCCATCCAGCTCAGCACTGTCTGCACTGACTGGCAGCAGCGGCTGGCAGGAGTCTCTCCTAGCCCTCCCTGGAGGAGATGCCACTGGGGACTGAGCCCAAGACATTCTGTTTGCAGAAGAGTGTCTGCCTTGCAAGCAGAACATCTCCCTTCCAAATGTCAAGAGGTTTAAAATGAACACCTTTGCATCCAGCTGGGAAAACTTATGAGGGCCAAATTCCCTTCAATGCAGCTATCAAGTCCCTCTCATCTCTCAGCTGGGATGCTGTTCCACGGAACAGAGGAAACCACCCTGCTCTAAGCCACTGTGGAGCAGTAGTATCTGATGTTTGGGGGCCTTTAAGGAAGACCCACCTCTCCCACAGTGACTTCCTGGGTAGTGAAGGGACCAGGTAGCCCCTCAAGGAACCTGGCTCTTAACTGTGAAGGGCCTTCAGTACTAGCCCCAAATTCACTAGAGGTGAACCAAAGTTGGGAAGAAAAGCCAGGAGTCTCCTGCTTCTATTCCCTGCTCTCAAGAGACAAAGCAAACGAGCATCACCACTGGAATGGCTGGCTGGCCTGCTCCACTGAACAGGTGGGAGTGCAGCCTGCAAAGGAACTGCCCCCTGGAAAAGATAAACATCCAGAACTCAAAAATCGGAAGAGGCCTCTCCCCCTTTACCTTGCGGAAAAGATAAGGGTTCTGGGTCAAAACAGCCATTCTGGAGAGGACGCTGGGGAAAGCAGGCACCTACCTCAGCTATATAGGGGGCGGCGAGTGGGCGTGGCTTCAAGTGCTTCAGCACACACCTTGTCACCTGTCTATGCTACAAAGCAGAATGGAACGACCCTTCTGGTTCCTCCCCCCCCCTCCAGGAACCTTGGGAATTGTAGTTCCACGTGGCAGCAAACCTGTAGTCCCACAGAACCCTCAACACCTCCATAAACCACAATTCCCAGAGTTCTTTGAAGATGGGCTATAATGCATCCTTTTTTAAAACAACAACATTAAGGCAGATACTTTCCTGAAGATGCTGGATTTAACCTGGGTTCAAATCCCACCTCTTCAGCCATGAACTTAACTGAGCACGTTCAGGTAAGTCCCTGCCTCTCAGCCTCAGTTTGTCATTTGTAAAATGGGCCTGCCTCAGGGGGCTGTTGGGAGGACAAGTGGTTGTTTGAAAAGCTCTTTTACCCTAGAATTAGGGCAATTGTACGCAGGTATTGAAGTCAAAAGCCGATGCCTGCTTTCATGTGTTTTTCTTCTTCTCATGCCTCCTCGTACCCTGCCTGCAAGGCTTGTTTATTGGGTTCCATTCCAGCAAAGAAACACACAGAGCTAAGAGCTGATAACGTCACCTGGCAACTTGCCCATGGAACTGTGGGAAACCTGCCACTGCAGAAACAACTAGCTCCCGTTTTTCAGAAAGGGAAGGGGTCCCCTTTATCAGAAGTGGGGGAAACTCCTGATAAAGTGGGAAAGGCCCTGAGAACAATTGGAGCAACAAGCAGGCGGGACTTGGTGAAAGGGGAAGGAGTGTCACTTTTATGGCATGTGAGGCAAAGGTGCTCCTTGCCAGAGTGTGTGTGTGTGTATGTGCCTGCTTTTCACTGGTGCTTTATCTTATTTCACAGAATAATGGGTGCGGACTGGGGCATCCCGTTCACCCTCCTGCCACAAAGGAGGACTCTAGCCGATTGTGACAGGACAGACCTTCTGTCTGCCAGGAGTGATGCACTGGGGGGAGGATGTTTTTCAGACACCTTTGCCTGGCAACCTACAAGGAACTGGAGCTTTTTCGAGGAAATCAGGAACTGGAATGGCAGGTGCAGACCCTGCCCCAAGAGCTGTCTATGTTCAGCAACAGGTGGGGGGCAGGGAGACTTAGTGCAAGTGGCCTTAACCCTGTGCTGACATTCTGTATGTTCAGAGATGTGCAGCCGGGGGAAGATGTTGAGGTCACCTAGGCCTGCATTCAAGGTGGGCCTCCATTGTGGCCCACATGCAGTACAATCCATGGTGCATAAGACTCTGCACATGCATTCTGTTTAGGGCTGGCTCTGTCATAGGGTAGAGGGAGGCACCTGCCTCGAGTGGCAGATCCTGCAGGACAGGAGAGCAGCAATAGTCAACCTCTTCCCTGGCATGCTGTCTTGTTGCTAGCTGCTTGCGCTGGTTGACCCTCTTGCCTGGTTGAATTTCTCCCATGCATTACCATTGGCATCATTCCCAGCCAAGGAGGCAGTCAGCCCAGGACATGCACTGCAGCAGGCACTGCCTCTCTCTGTGTGTGTTTTGTTCTGATCATGTGATGCAATGCCACCCAGGCAGCTTGGGGGAGTGAGCAGTGGTGAGATGTTGGAGGGCAGAATTGTGTGCACCCTGCAGCCTGGCCTGCACACACCACCTAAGATAGCTGATTGCCCTCAGGTGCAATGGAAAAGTCTGAGTCTTTTTAAAAGGGGGATTTGTTTGTACTAGCAGGCATAGGCAAACTCCGACCCTCCAGATGGTTGGGACTACAATTCCCACCATCCCTGACCACTGGTCCTGTTAGCTAGGGGTGATGGGAATTGTAGTCCCAAACATCTGGAGGGCTAGAGTTTGCCTATGCCTGCATTAGGGCAACAGAGCCCGTTGATCCACTTTAATTATGTAAACCTAAAGTGCTTATTTATTTATTTATTTATTTATTTATTTATTGTATTGCATTTACAGTGGTGCCTCGCAAGACGAAAATAATCCGTTCTGTGATTCTCTTCGTCTAGCGGTTTTTTCGTCTTGCGAAGCAAGCCCATTGACGGATTAGCGCTATTAGCGCTATTAGCGGCTTTTAGTGGCTTATCGGCTTATCGGATCAGCTGATAAGCGGCTTAGCGGCTTAGAAAAAGGGGGGGAAAGGAAAAAAACCCCGCAGGAACTCGCAAGACATTTTTGTCTTGCGAAGCAAGCCCATAGGAGATTCGTTTTGCGAAGCACCTCCAAAACGGAAAACTCTTTCATCTAGCGAGTTTTCCGTCTTGCGAGGCATTCGTCTTGCGGGGCACCACTGTATATCCCACCTTTTCCTCTCAGGAGCTCAAGGAGTACATAGCTCTCCCCCTCCTCATTTAATCCCCACAACAACCCTGTGAGGTAGGTTAAGATGATAGACTTCAACTGGCCCTGGATCACCCAGTGAGCTTCATGACCAAGGGAGGGGATTTGAACCCTGGTCACCCAGGTCTTAGTCCAATATTCTAACCACGATGCCACACTGGCTTGAATGCCTCCTACAAAAGAGCTGCAGCCTGGAGCCCCCCTTGGGCACCTGATGGCCAAAGCCCTGCTATTTATCTCGTAACACAGCCTAGTAAAGAACCAACCAGTGATCCCACTGGCTATTTGGACAAGGGTGTTCTGTTTGGCTCTGCACATGTCTGGCTCAGATGTGGGACAGTCTGTGCACAGTGACACACAACATGTGCATTGAGTCAGGGGCCTTGCACAGCTGCCCATTTCCACACAGCCTTCTCCTTTGCAGCCAGCCCAGCTGTCTTGTTTGAGCAGCCGCAAGGCCAGGCAAACATTGGCAGGAGGCAGGTGACAGACATGGGTGTGTTGCAGCCCTTACAAGGTGAAACTGGGGGAACAAAGCACATCTTACCCAGCTCCATGCAGCTTCCCTTTAAACAAATTGTCCTCAGGGGTGCAAATTAGCTGGGGAAATAATTTGCATTATTTGGCCATGAACTCCAGCAGGAGGCAAATACCCAGTTTGTTATTTTGCAGGAACAGAACAAAGCTGAAGAGGGAGGAAAAGTCTGGAGCACCAGGCCTCGGGTGGAAAGGAAAAAGGGGCTCCTACACCTTTAATTGTTATTATAGAAGAGGGCAGCTTGTCATGCAAGGTGTAGGTTCCCTCTTCTACATGACTATTCACCCGGACACTTTACAGTATTCGTTTTCTTACATTTATATCCGCCCCGCCCCCCATTCCTCCTTCATGGAACTCAAGGCGGCATATGTTTGGTTCCACACAGTTTTCAGTCTGGGTACTGACCAGAACCAGACCTGCTTAGCTTCAGCAAGGTCATGGCGTTCTGTGCCTTGGGGTTGTTCCTTGGGACACTGTTGCTAGAGAACTGCTTCACTGCTATAATGCCCAGTGCCACAAGGGCTCAATTCGGGTTTGAAAAGCCTTTTCTCTGACCTCTCCCAAATTCCAAATAAATTTGTTTGAAAATGGAGACTCTCTGTCTCTCGCTCTTTGGTATTCTTGCACCTTTAATAGTTGTAAAGAAGAGGAAATCTGCCATGCAAGTCACACCTGCCAAAAAAGATGCAGGAGGTGCCTGTCTGCTTTTGCATCTGGCCGCCAGAGAGCTGGTCCAGCCATTGGGCAGAGTGAGGCAGGCACATAAGGTGGCAGGTGCTGAGGGTCGGGAGACAGACACATCCGTGTGTGTGTGTGTGTGTGTGTGTGTGTGTGCGCTCTGTAAGAGTTCAGGGGTAAGAGGTATATGGTGCATGTCACATGCTCAGAGGCACTCTTTTCCAGTGAGGGAATCTCATGTTCATTGCTGGATAATGGCACTGGGCACAGGTCCCAGGGCTAACGAAAGGCCTTTTCATGCATTTAAAGGTAAAGGGACCCCTGACAGTTAGGTCCATTCGCTGACAACTCTGGGGTTGCGGCACTCATCTCATTTTACTGGCTGAGGGAGCCAGCGTACAGCTTCTGGGTCATGTGGCCAGCATGACAAAGCCGCTTCTGGCGAACCAGAGCAGCACATGGAAATGCCGTTTACCTTCCCGCCAGAGTAGTACCCATTTATCTACTTGCACTTTGACATACTTTCGAACTGCTAGGTTGGCAGGAGCAGGGATCGAGCAATGGGAGCTCACCCCGTTGCGGGGATTCGAACTGTCGACCTTCTGATCAGCAAGCCCTAGGCTCTGTGGTTTAACCCACAGTGCCACCCATGTCCCTTTCATGCGTTTAGGCCATGGCAAATCCCAGTTTCCCTGCTGACAGGTCACTCAGTAATCATACCTGATTGTTGCTCCCTAATAGGAAGCTGCTTTGTTCTAAGTCAGACTATAGGTCCATCTACCTCAGTACTGTCTACACTGAATGGCAGTTGTTTCAAACAGTGGATGTTCCCAGCCCTGCTTGGAGATTCCAGAGATTGAACCTGGGACCTCTGCATGCAAGACCGATGTCCTACCCACTGAGCCAATGGCCCTTCTGAGACAGGTGCGACAGGCATGTTTGCAAACACGCAAGTCTGTCTCCACTTGTTCCTCATGCTTCTCAAGAGCACACTTAACACACCCTAGACACACACTTACCTGGGACTAAGCTACTTCCGAGGAGACATGCCTATGCCTGGAGTGGGAAGGGATGTAAATGCTCACCTGCACAAACTGGCGAGGGAAGAGCCCCACCCGGCCCTCCAGCTCCCCTTGCAGCCATCCCTCTTCAGGGCCTGGTTGCACCTTCTGGATGATGTCGCCGGCAGTGATCTTGAGCTCATCACCCAGCTGCCCGTCAAAGTCCACCAAGACCAAGACCTCTGAAGGAGGAGGAGGAGGAGAGAGAAGCAGGAAGAAGGTTTTCCCCAAAAGCCTCACTCAGCTATGGGCACTCCCAGATGACCTTTCTGTAGAGCATTCCTTCCAATTGGCCCTCAGGGAGGTTAGGCAACATTGCAGCTATGCACACACTGAGCCATTAAAGGACGTTTCCCCCTCAAAGAATTCTGAGCACTGTAGTTTATTAAGGGTTGCTGGGAATTGTAATTCTATGAGGGCTAAACTTCAGAGCCCCGAGTCCTTTGAGGAAAAGAATGTGCTTTAAAAGTCTAGTGTGTACACAGCCTGCACCAAAGAGTCGCTAGTCCACACCTTCCAGTGCATTTACCCATCACTTTACTTATTGCAAAAGTCTGATCTTTTGGGAGAAGCAGGATCATTTCACAAAACTTCCCAATCAGCTGCAGTTGTGCAACCTAAAATTGCAGTTGCTTGATGATTAAATCCCACCCCAAAAGAGTAATATTCTGCAGAGGCTGACTTTGGCAATATGGCGCCCTGAGCGAGGACAAACTTTGGTGCCTCACCCAAATAATATTTCACACTTATTTTCACAATGATTCAAGTT
The DNA here is from genome assembly GCF_964188305.1 of Podarcis bocagei. Taxonomy (NCBI): domain Eukaryota; kingdom Metazoa; phylum Chordata; class Lepidosauria; order Squamata; family Lacertidae; genus Podarcis; species Podarcis bocagei. Next base: position 34,260,233 of record NC_138132.1, read on the forward strand.
TGTTGAAGCACCCTCACGCCTCTTACCTTCCATTCTCTGCATACTCTCAAGCACACTATTTTGCACCCCCTCAGATCAGCACCCTGTGCAGTGAAACTGATTGCACCACCTTAAATCTGGCACTGCAGTCTAGGGCCACATTCACACCATACATTGTACGGTTGGAATTGTAGAGTTGGAAGCGTCCCCAAGGGTCATCCAGTCCAACCCCCTGCAATGCAGGAATCTAAAGCATCCATGACAGATGTCCATCCAGCCTCTGCTCAAAAGCCTCCACAATCTCCACTATGATACCACTTTAAAAACTTCATGGCTTCCTCGAAAGAATCCTGGGAGCTGTAGCTTGTTATGGAGGTGGAGACCCATATCTCTCTCACAGAGTTACAATTCCCAGAGTTCCCTGGGAAGGGGGGGTTGATTGTTTAATAACGCCTGGAATTGCACTCAACACACATAACAGACCACAGCAGCAAGTGTTCTTTGAAGGGAGCCATGACTGTTTAAGGTGGTACCATATTGCTTTAAATGTATGGTGCAAATGTGGCCTAATGTTGGATACAAACCATGAAGTGGGAGTTGAATGGCAGTGCAATGTAAAAAAAAAAGCGGTCTGTGATAATTAGAACTTAAGTGTATGTTAAACAAGGATAACTGTTATAATTGGTGATAATTTAATATTGCTGAGATTATTGTATAAGCACCTGGAATGGGGCAGGAAACCATTCACAAGAAGCAGTTATGGATGGCAGCAGCCAGCTGGGGCTGATGGGACCTGTGGCCCAAAATATCTGAAGGCCACCTAGTTGGCCTAACCTTTTCCAAACAGGTGACTGGTATTTACTTCCCTTGTCCCAGAAGCAGCTTCTTCACAGGGTTGTGAGGCTGGGGCCCCTTCCATAAAGCAGCAATGGCCAGCCAGTGACCAGTGCATCAACTTCCAGCTGGTCCCCAAAGCAACCTTAAGTGGACCCCAGGAACCAGATGGTACATCCTAAGTTCTTTCTCCTGGGGGTGCAGTAAGGCAGGACAGAGAGCAGCCTTCACCAAATCCACAAGCCCTACTCTCTGGGGGCTTATCCACATTAACCTTTTGCCCCATTTTTTCTAGGCACAGGTCCATGCTTAAAAGCTCCTTGCCCAAGCATGGTTTCTTCATTTTTGACCTGGACTTGCCCCCACAATAACCTGCTCTCTAGGGCACAATCAGATCAAACATCAATTTTGGTTTTCCACATATTGCTGTTTGCTCCAACTGGGCTTTAAAGAGTGGGTTTTTGTGAGGAAAGCAAAAAAGTGGGGTGCTTGGACATGGAGCTTTAAAGCGCAGACTGTGTCTGGAAAGAGCGGAGGAAAGGTAAGTGGATAAGCTCCGACTCCTCCCAATGGTAGCCGAATCTCACACAGTACCCTGCTAAAACCAGAAGCCTGAATGAGGAAAAAGGGGCTAGCCAGACCCTCTCTGCCTCTCCCTGTTAATTTCAAGCACTGAACATACATTGAAGGCCAAGCCAAGTTCTTTAGCCAGGCAAAAGTTCAGAGGGAGACCTGGCTGGGCCAGGGGGGCCCTGGATGGAGGCAGAGGGATCCAGTGATGCTCTGACAGAGACTGTGGCCAAGGTGAACCATCAGTAAAAATGGGGGCAGGGACCCTTTTATTAATTATGCCTTAATAACAGTTACATCAGTAACAATTAAGCCTGATTTACTTTTCTTTTTGCTCTGTCCTAGCAGTTACCTGAGGGTGCAGGGATTCTCATGTTTCCCTGGGATGCCAAGCATGCAGGCACACACAGAACCCTCCCCCAGCAAGTTCAGTTTCATCACTTCAGTGGAAAAGGTGGGACCCCCACTGGGGTGGAGTCGGAGGTAAGCTCCACTGAAGTGGGCCTGGCAGTGGGCGCCCTGTGCCCACACTGTTTGCTCTGGAACGGACTGCCACCCTCATAATCCTCAGACACTCAAAATGCTAAAAAAAAACCCATCTAAATCCCAGCCACAAAACACATATACATTATAGCCGTTCCCCTTTGACTCACATTAAACAAACCTATTTTACAAAAATAATGCCCTTTAAATCATTGACTTGCCAGAGCACTGAAGCAGCGAGCCAATTCAGTGTTATGTATCAATTGTAGTGTTCACAGGAAATGTGATCCTACAGAACTGTATGCCATCACACAGCTGTGTAAGACGTGGCGGCCGGCGCAGCTGGCAGCACCTGTGAGATTTGTCATCTGGAAAGCCCAGGCAATAAAGAAATCATTCCAGCTCCAGCCCCATTCCCTGTAGGTGGCCCCTGAAACCTACCCATGGCAGCTCCTTCCTCACTTTCTGGCTGCCTCCCTCCGCATAGATCCAGCCAGCTGTGCCTTCCTGGGAAAAGTGGGAGAAGGAAGCCAGGCACTCCCTTTTTGAAGCTGGGAGGGAAGGCCCGTCAGGACAAGCCTGCCACACACGGAAGGGAGGGACAAGCCCAGACTAGGCAAACTGGCGAGGCGGGTTCCTGAGAGAGCCCAGGAAGGAGCAGGGAGGGCTCCAGGCTGCTACCGGGCAGGTAGGCCAGGCCAGGGGGTTTGCTTGCCCCAAATAGATGGGCAGAGCCTACCTGTGATGGAGAGGGGGGTAAGCATTGATGTGCAGGCCTGAAGTGTGGGTGGTTGCACCTGAGTGGGGGAAGCAGCCTTACTTAGGCACACCATCTTTCCCAGCCTCAGGGTAAAATGGATGTATGAAAACTGGCATCTCTGCCATTGTAACTTACTATTTATATAGAGCCACTCCTTGGCAAGATACCCTAACTAAAAGGACAAACCCCTGACTTGAGCAGCTTACACTCTAAATGTCACTGAGAGGAGAGGAAAGGCCTGACAGGGAAGCATTAAATGGCTGTATCAATATTGTTGTACAGTATGGCTCAATACCGTCAGAGCATTTGCCGTATCTAAAAATAAAAAGAGGCCCTGGAGCTCTGTTCCAACTTGAAGTCACACCCTTTGACCTGGCAGCTGTTCAGGAGCTGGGTGTGGTTACTCAATAGGCCCTCTGTGCATGGTCAGAGTTCCTTTCTTCTGTACCGATTTCCAGCAGTGCAAAAACACCACATTTTTATTCGCTGTTGTTATCTTTCACAAGGAACCTGGGTGTTTCACTTCCTGCTGGAGACAGATCTAGAGAACTTCTGGATTCTATTTTTTATTTTTTTAAAGGGGTGAATCTGCTGCTGTGTGTTTTGATATTCCATTATCCCTTAGTCTAACCTGAATCCTGCACAGAACAGATGAAAAGGTGGTCTTTGAAAGCGCTGCTGCTGCTTTTACCCACACACCATTTGAAGACTGGCATCAGTGCAGATGGTCTAGCTTTAGCAACAAACCTCCCCCCCCCCCATGCTCTGGTTAACCACCAGCCTGATTACTGGGCAATTGAAAGTTTGCTCCCTATTTCTGATACTTGATCCTTGGATGCTTCTGGTCCAGGAGTGGCAGGTTAATTGGCAGATGGGTTATTGAGATATCACAAACAAGTAGCTGGCAAGTGTTTTTTACTTCTTTGCTGAATTTTCCCTGGAAATGTAAAGAGAGGTTAACCAGATCATGAGGGGAAGAAGATACAGGATTTTGATGTTGATTATGTCATGTGGGCACTTCAAAAAAAACTTGCTTGTTTGAGGATCCACCATCAAACACCGATCTGGAAGCATCCCTCACAGAGATCTTGGGGGTTTTCTTAGGTTCCAAAATGGCTACTTTTGCTTTGTGAATCTCCTCCTGACAGTTTAGTAAACTTTAGCAGCTGATTGGTCTGAAGTCTGGAAGAAATTGCTGCGCTGGAGACCAATTTCAGCCCTGCACACACTCACAAGCGGCACAGCACCCCTCAGGAACAGCCACTCAGGCATTGGCAAAAAAAAAAAAAAAAAAAAGGAGGAACACATCACACAAAAAAGGACAAGAGAGGACCTTTTCTGGCGTCAAATTTGCATATGCTAACTTATATGCATAGATACATATTTAGAAACAATTGCTATAAGTTAAATAGAAATACAGTCTATTTCACTGTTGTTGCACCATAGTTCCACCCACTGCTCAGTTTGCTGCCCAGGTGCTGCTTACTGTGAGATGTGCACAACCTCAAGGCCCCTGTGCTCCTCTCTGATTATTTTTTTAAATCTTGAAACTAGACAGCCCTTCAAATAGAGGATGCGTTCATGAAGAGGACTGCCTCTGTACAGTAATGAATTCCCACCCTGCCTCAGGTTGCTTCCCACACAAGGAGTCTCAGACGTTTAACTTCTCAATTTACATATTTCCTCTGGAAAATACGCTTAGAGGCCATACCTACACACAGAGATGGTGGTAAAGCTGGGATGAAAAACACCCCTTAAATAGTATGATTATGGGTTCCTTTGCAGTTCTAGCAAAGATGCTTTGAAGAACTCAAAATACTGGAAGGCCAAGATCTTTTGGGTACCTGCAATTGGGGGAAAATCCTCTTCCAGTTAGCAGAAAGTGACAGTTAATTCTGTTTATGCCTGGTGTCCCTGCCTCACTTGAGCCCCTCTTTGCATCAACAACTGGCTGGAGTATCTATGGGGCACGAAAAAGTCATAAAGAGCTCCCAGGGCACACCCACACAGAAACTCAGCCTGCTTTTATTACTCAGACCCCAATCGGTGTCCATAGAAGTTGGGTGACGGCACTGCAGATGACCAAGACTGGAATAGTTCACATCCTGCCTGAAACATAATGGACAGGAGGAATTTGTCCAGGCCTGTCGCTCCCCAAGCACTTGGGTGACAGATTGGGTTACTGAACTTGTCTTGGGATGACAGATAATGACACACACTTGGCCCGAGGATGCAAGAAAATAACAGTAAGATGTCATTTCCTCAATGCATTCAGTTCCCTCTCTGTTTGTGGCTGTTGAATTTTCTTGATGCCCTCCCCCTGCTCCCAACAAATGTGTCTTGATTGACACTGGAATGCTTTATTCAAACAGTCCAATAACTTAGCATAATTAAGATGCAACAACTCTGATAATGTCTTTCCAATTGGCACCTGAATCTAACTTCTTACAAGAACCCTGTCTGAGGCGTACCAGTATATAAAATCTAGTGTCCAGCCCCAAGGCAGCCAAGCACAATTATAGGCATTCAAAATGAAGTTGTAGTCCAAAACACCTGGAGGACACCAGGTTGGGGAAAGCTGTTCTAGATCACAAATCAAGCTAATGGGGCAATGGAGGTTTCACAGAACCAAACCTAACAATAGGTGGTCAGCTGGGTAGCGAATGATAACTGGAGAGCCTTTCGTAGCGTTGCATCATCACAACAGGGCTGCCTCCTAAGGGAGACCTGCCTTGCACATTCATTGTTAGCTTTTAGGCACCAGGTGAATTGTGTCTTGTTCACTTGGGCTATCCTAACCCAGCTTGATGTCCTCCAGATGTCTTGGACTACAACACCCATCATCCCCAGTCCGTATGGCTAGCAAATGTGGATGGTGGAAGTTGCAGTCCAGCAACATCTGGAGGACTACAGGACAGCCACATTTGATTTATTGACTATAGCTCCCTCTTTCCTTTTTAACATTGACATATACCCCTAAAGTCATGTTAAGTAGTGGTGTTGATGTCGGGGAGGGGGGGGGAGGGACCTGAAGGGGAAAGAGAAAAAGGCTATTGACTTAAACATACCTGCACAGTGTGGTCATCACCTGAGGCCTTTCTCTGGTGGTCTCTCTAATAGAGCTTCAGAGAGTAGCAAAAAGGGAGGCCTTTTCAGTGCTGGCTTCCTGTCTGTGGAATACTCTCTCCAGTCAGTCCTGCCTGAAGCCAACATTAACAACTTTTCAGCACCAAGTTAAGAGGTACCTCTTCTCCCAGACTTCTGAGGCATTATGATAATAATTGCTGTTTCTCTCTGTGTGTTTGGATATTGTTAATTTGTTGTTGGTGGCTGCTTTTTAATTGTGTAACTCACATAGAGATATTTTGTATTAGGTGACAAATCAAATAAACCAAGAACAACATCTCTACACCTGGTGAGTTTTAAGATTGAGTAGGGGAGGAGCCAGTGACATTCACTTCTAGGTGTTTTCCGGTTTCATTCTGCACCACAGCCTCCTGGGAAGACGCACCCCCCTCATTTAGGCCATTATGAACTTGCTCTTTCTAGACTCAGAGGCTGGAGTGAAACGTGAAACTAGCAAGCACCTGAAAACACCTCGTTTGAATGTTTGCTAGCTCCTAACGCATTAATTCTTAAAATACCAACACACACACCTGCTTCCCTTTAAACATCAAGGCTTATAAAGAGTTCCAGGGAACTCAAAAGCTTGCATATATTTTATTCCATTTGGATTGACCTAACAAAGGTATTGCCCCAGTACAGACTCAGATCTATTTTATCTCTTCGGTGCCGTGGAACCTAAATGCACAGTAAGTTAGTTGACATGAATGCAACTCTGTATGTGAACATTTTGCCTCCCCACCCCCACCTCTGCAGCCAACCACCCACAAATTAGGCTTTTTTATTGAGATGATGTCATCCCAACTTTGCCTGACCCCACACAAGCAGAAGTACCTGTTTGTTCTCTGGCAATTTACAGTGCCATAAAATAAGCACCTAACATTTAATGGGCAATCAGCTGACCCATTAGTGCAACACGTTTGATGGAAACCAGGCTGCAGAGGATCTTTTGCTCAAGGTAGGTAACTTCTAGCTTCCTGGCCAGGGGATTTACAGAAGGACAGTCCCAAAGAAAGTTTCCTTTAGAGACAGATGAGGGAATAGGTTTTGCTCCAGTTTCCTAGACCTGGGAGAGTCCCACCCAGAAAACTCAACCCTTAGAACAGGCTTCCTCAACCTCGGCCCTCCAGATGCTTTGAGACTACAATTCCCAGCATCCCTGACCACTGGTCCTGCTAGCTAGGGATCATGGTAGTAGAAGGCCAAAAACATCTGGAGGGTCGAGGTTGAGGAAGCCTGCCTTAGAACAATGCTTCCACGCCCTTCTTACATCTAAACAGTCCTTTTGCCCCCCAAATCATAAGGACTTTGTAAAAAAACTGAGCCACCTTGAGAGTAATACCTTTATAGCAGGACCCAAATGTCAAAGCCAAGAACAAGCATTACTGGTTCTTGGAAGTCCTTTTCGGGTTGGATGTTAAAGGGGAAAGGGAGATGTTTGGTATGTTGTGCCCCAAAGTCTGAATTCAAAGTCTCAAGATAGGCTACCAGAGGTGTTGTACAGGAATAATGGATCAGTCTTGCTTGGTACAAGATCCCCACGGGACTAATGCCACAACAAGGAAAGTTGCTCCCCCATTTTAATGATCTAATTATGCCTAAACAGCTCCTCCTGCATTCCATCTTAAAGACTCTTACACGTTGTACATTTTAGGGACTTTTACATCATGTTGAGCTCCTGCCCGCACTTTCCTGTGCACTTTACTCCAAGCTGCTGGAGAATTCTACACTAAAGCTTGCTCACAACCCTGTGATAATCTGACTGACTGTAATTAAAGTGTTACTGCATCGTGGTTTCTGGACCCCACCCCACCTGAGACACACAAAGGACCAACTAGCTACCTATTTAGTCTGGTGTAAAGTTTTGGAGAACTCAAAATAATAAACGATATTGCCCCAATATGGATTTTTTGATTAGAACATGACTCAAATGCTCTGGCATTTGAGGCTGGTTTTCTGTAGAATTGCTGACAAGCACAGTTCAAGGTACTAGTTCTAATCTCAAATACATCTTTCACCTTTGCCACACTCAGTAATATTGGTTGACCAAAATCATCCACCATTGGGGTGGCCTGCAAAAAGGTGTTCTAGCAGCTCTTTGTAGGCTCTGCAGCCATCATTCACCAGATCCAGAAAAGCCCAATGCTAATCATTTTCTACCAGGGTCAGATGGGCTGAGTCAAGAATACCATTCTAGTGTTTTTGAAAAAACCACCCTGCTGCCTTAAAGCCACTAAAGCATGTCATTTTGTACTTTGGACTGTCCCTACTTTGAATTTTTAAAGGTAGGACAGGGTAAACCCAAATCTCAACTGATTGGTTGCCATCCAAGGTCCAGCCTGGGAATGGTGCCATTTAAGAAATTTCAAGACCCAGAGACCCATAAAGCACAACTCGCAGGCTGGTGGTTTTTTTAGTCACTTCATGTGTTGGGAACACAGTACAGACCCTGTAACATGTGAAGGGGATAGAAATCTTCTCTTCACCATGCAGAGAAAATCGGGACCAGCTGTGTTTTTGCAGAATTGCTGTTTCCACTTCTTAAATGTGTTAAGCTGCCCTCAACATGACACAATCCAGAGCCTCTGTGGTGCAGAAGACTTGTTGTTTGGACAGAAATGTTCATAATCCCTCTTTGTTGTGCAGCAACCTAAAGGGTCCAGGGTAAGCCCTCACTCAGAGGAAAGAGAGGAAGAATGAATGGAAGTGCAATGAAGTATCTAAAAGATCTGAGCCAGAAGACTCCTTGGCAGCACCTGCCTTGCCCAGCAGGCGCCACAGTGCCCCAGCACAGGAGCTCTGAGAACTGCCAGCACATTTTTATATTCACTTCTAATTATGGCCTCAGGCAACAGGGCAGGTTGGCTGGTGTTTTAATTAAAAACTTGGAAGGGGGAAAAAGCATAGCTGCTGGAAAGAACAGGGCTCGCCAATATTCCCCACCGTTTCCCGAAGGGTTTAAACTTTGCACCTACCTAGTACGCCACTCAAGTCTTTTGAACAGTTCTCTCTTAAGTGCACCCTCCTCCCAAACAAAAGGCTTTTTTCTTAATTTGCATAATTTATAGACCAGGTCATTCAGGGTTTTTGTGTGTGCAGAGGTGTGTTTCACAGAAAGGAAATATTCCACAAAGCAAGAAAACTCCCAAGTACGCACATGGACCCATCCTTAACATTTGCCTTATGTGAGCTGATGGGCTGACAAAAGATCAAAGCCAATTACAGTATCTAGAAAGCCTACAGGCATTTTTGTTTATGCACTGCCTGGTCACACTCTCTCCTTCACATTGCAGTGGCTTCTACACTGGCATCTGTAGAACCCAAATGCAGCCTCCAGTTCTAATACTTTGCTCCCCCATTTTCTCTCTTTTCTATAGGAGACTTCAAAACAACCCCCCACCCGGGATTCCAGGAGTATGTGAGATGGAAGAAAGTGCTTTACAAGGCCACATCAGCTAGGCATTTTGGGTGAGAAAAGGATGGAGGCTCTTCCACTCATTTGGGAATCTTGGGCAACCAGGTAGGGAGAGCCCTACAGATGTTCTGTGGATGCACGGACTTCTTTGCAATGTTAAACATACGGCTACTGGGATCAAGGGTGGCAAGTTGAGCATTTTTCTGCTACCCTTCAGGAGCTTTGAACAACTCTTTTTTCTTTGTTTTGCCCAACACTATCATGTTGGCCCTGTTTGATGTAAGGTTATGTTGCAGCCCTATTTTGGGGGTGGGGTGGAGGCTCAATAAAAGCAGCAATAAAAAAAGGTCTGCATGGTCCATTTCAATGTAATTTTATTTGAACAAGGAGTCAAAACAAAAGCTTGCGGGCTTTGCTAAGCAAGAACTGCACCAGTCCCACAAAATGAGCTCTATTTATAGCACAGAGAGGAAAAGGGGAACAGAGAGAAGCACTGCAAAGTCTCATTTCCAGGGGGACAGATTTCTCAATAGGGCAACTACAGTCTCTGTAGCTGGCTTGGGAGAGTGAGCACATCACCTGCCCGACATGCTTCTCGAGTGCTGCGGATTTAAAGCTGAAGAGAACCACAAAACCAGCTGTCAGCAACTTACCCATGGCCATCACAGAAGTGAGTCAAAATTGCTTTATAAAAAGATTAATAAAAATACTGGAAAAAATCCTCATTTCTCATGCTATATGTCTGGTTTTCTTTTTTAAAACCTAGTATATTCACAAGTTTCTTAGAAAACTATGTGACCCCAAAAATAGTGTTCAGATTCACAATTGGAGGCAAGGAGGGTATGCAAGAAATCTAGAGTGAACGGACCAAGAAGCTGCTAACATTAGCCAAGAGCAGTTTTGCATTTTGGTGGTTGTGGTGGGGAGAGCTTGGGTCCTTCCCCCTCAACTGTGCCATGCTACACTTTAGAACTTCAGCACAAAAAGGGGAAAAAACAAAAGGCGATTCTTTAAAGAGAAACGACTCCAAATTCAAGCAGAGGGAAAGTTCCTTTAAATTAAGAACACCACAGAGTTTGGTCCCAACAGTTTCTAGTCAGATGTTTATTCACATGCATTTTTCTTCTATATATAAGAACCACAAACGCCTTTCTGAAGTTAACCATTTTAAGGGGTGTTGTTTTTATATGTATATATATGCAAACGCTTAAAATAAAGGATTTCTAAAAAAGAATATCCACAAACAGGAAGAAAGGGGGAAAACAAAGAGCAGGGAATTAATTTCCCACATGTATCATCACATTAAAAAGAGCGCGCGCGCAAAAACTGATTGCCAATAGTATTGGGCAGAACTCACTCCACTGTCCTCCATGAGATCACTGAAAAATTAAAAAAGAGAAAATAAAAGAACATTCAACTAGTCAATAAGGATCAATTACAGTCCAGACTGACAGAGTCCCCCCTCCAACAGCTGTTGCTGCTTCAGGGCCTCAGGACCCTCTTTCCACTTGTCGAGACTGCTACTCCGCCACTGACTGAAGGGCTTCTTTGTCCTCTCTGTTCTCAGCCCCGCTCTCATCATCCTCAATCTCTCCCTCCTCACCACTAAACTTGTCATGGGCCCATTTGGGGCTGGTGCTCGATTTTCGGTACAGGAAACGGCCCCTCCCTCTGGGGAAGATGCCCCTTCCCCGGCCTCTGTTCACCCATTTCTCACCCCCTTCGCCCTCACGGTCATCATGCTGCAAAGGGAAAAGAAGAAGAAGAAAAAGGTATTTGTCAGTCAACAAATACAGAGCTCCTCAACAGCCCACCAGAAGGCCCCACCTCTGTCCACCCCCTCTCCTTTCCCCAGTGGCCGCTGCTACATTTCCCACACAGGCAGGGGAGGATAAATACCCTGGAATATGCCCCCCCCCCCAGCCTCTGCATTTTCCAAGTAAGCCCTCCAGTAATGCTGCAGGGCTGAGGAGACAATGACGGCAAGACCAACTTGGGGCCTGTCACCTGGTGGAAGGGACAACTTCTGTGCAGGCAGCTCACAGCCACATGCCCACCTCACCCCCAGGGCACATACCAAGTAGTACTTCTTGCTCTTGGGGGTGTACTCGGGGTCCCACTCCTCCTCCCTGCTCCGCTTCTGGAAGTCGGTGCTGCTGCTGCCGCCACTGCTGTTGTTGTTGTTGCTGTTGCCAGAGAAGGTCCCTCTTCCCCAGCCACGACCCCTGGCCCGGAACTGTTGCTGTCATCAGGAGCAGAGGAAGAAAGGGAAGGTCAAAAAGCGAGCAACAGAAAGAAAGGGGATCTGGCTGGGCCTGGGATGGCCTGTCATGATTTCTGGAGCACTACACACACAGAGCTGATCGTTTATCTCTTAGCAACAGATAGAATGGAAATTGCCCATCACTAGAAACACTCATCACACTTCTGTATTCAAGGTGTGGGCTACTGTCTTTCCAGGAAAAAACTGACCCAATAGCACTATTTTGAGGGCTAAGTAAACATGACAAATCTGTAGGCACTTGAGATCCCTTTTTGCATTACATAGCTGGGCAGAGAGGTGCTATAATACTCCCATTTACAAAAACAAACCCAACCCTTTTGGCTCAACCTATTAGCTAGGCCCCTTCTTGGTTAAATTGTCCTTCAGATTCTGACTGATTTTTGGGTCTGGATGTGAGCCCCTGGGTGTGGCTTCTTACACTTCCTTGAGCAACTGATGCGCACTATAATGTTATGGTTTTGTTGCTTTTGGTATATCATATCATATTGTTAAAAAAAAAAGTTTGCCCTTTCACCACAAATAGGAAACTTCTTCTGAAAAAGACCCTGAAGTTGTACTCAGTAAATATGTGGAAGAGGTGAGACAAATTTTATAAGCAAGAACGACTCCCTTACACTGGGTAGCTGCCAACACCTAACACTGAACCCCTTTCAAAAGCTGGGAGGTGCCTGTCCACACTCCAGCTCTGCCACAATTCAAAACTATTTTGACTTATCACCCTGGAACAAGGGCCCAGGGCACACACCCTCCAAAAGGACAACTTACAAAGGTTCCTCGGGCTCTGCCCCTATCAGTTGGGCCCGTAAATTCCTTGGTCCCAAGGCGGGATTTGTCAAAGCCAGGGGCAGCCTCCTCTCGCTCTTCAGTCTCCTCGGGGTACTCCTCTGCTTTGTAGGAGCGGGAAGACTGTGATGATGAGGAGCTTGACCTAGATCGCTCCCGCACACGCCGGTGCTTCCTAAGTCAAGGCAAAGAGAGATATATATGAATGTCAGGGGAGGGCACATCTCTACTGCCTCAATGTCAGTCATTCCTCCACCTCTCCCCGCAACTTCACCACATGATATATACCAGGCATGTCCAACCAAAGGTACTGAGATCTACCATCCAATATCAAAAACTGGCAGTGATCCACCACACTCTCCCATTGTCGTTCTTCAACTTAAACATATTATACTAGGCTGGGCTTATGATAAAAATAGTAACAAATGATAGTCCCTTCCATAAAACCTGAAAAGTTCATCATAAATCAATATTTTTTAAAAAAATACATAATTTGTATAATTGTAATAACATAAGAAAATAACATTGAGGACAGGGTTCTACATAATCAGAACATGATGCATGGATTGTTGTTCACAAGAGCTCGTCTTTAAAGTACCCCAGACTCTTGCTGTTTTTCAAATGAGTCAGGGGCACATGTCAGCCACAGTGATTTCCCCCATAGTTTGAAAAATAAATTGGGTAAACTCAACTGCAGAGTTGACAGCCTTCAAGCACCACCTTAAGAACTGGATGGAACCTGTAGAAGCCCTTTCCCCTGGATCCAACCTACCCCTTCCTTTCGAGTAAACCTAAACCAGACCTTTCTCTCTTTGATGAGCCAGTGCGCAGGGCTGCACATACATACACACACACCACACCCCTCCCTGCGTGAGTGGGATGGCAGCAGCCAGGAAGGGCCCCCACTCCCTTGTGTGTTTACTCGGGAGTAAGCCTTGCCGCGCTCAGTGAGAGAGAGCTCGTCAGCGGGGAGGGAGGACAAGGCAGTCCTCTCCTCAAGGGCTGGATCCTGGAATGTCCAGCACCATCTCTCTCTCTCTCTCGACCCAAGCCAGCCCTTTCTCTTGAGGAGCCAGTGCACAGGGCTTCTCGCTCTTGCCCAGCCTCTACATCTACGTACACCTCCGCCCGCTTGCTTCTCCTTCTCCTCCTTCTGAGAGAGAGGGAGAGAGAGAGAGAGAGAGAGAGAGAGAGAGAGAAAGAGAGAGAGAGAAGCCCTGCACGCTGGCTCCTCAGAGAAAGGGCTGTTTCTGGAAAGAGAGAGAAATATACAGAGATTGACGAGAAACAATCACATAATCTACAAGTCGATCCTGATCGACCTGTTGGACAATGCTTCTATATACAAATAGGAGACTACCATACTCCCTACCCTCTCCTAGACCAAAGGCAGGGATTTCCCTGCCTCCGCAACCACCCTGCTTGTAACCTGCTGTCTCCAGTGACTGAAGAGAATCATTAATTTGGGTCTCTGTGTCAGGAGATTCCAGACCAAAAATGAAAGCAAGTGCACAGTCTCCCCTCCTTTATCTAGAGTGGCTTCTTGTTCTCTAGGGCTCCAGTGCAATTCAGCAACAAAGGTGCACATCACACACGCTGTTATTAAGCTTGGGCAGCATAGTGCCTCATTCAGCCCAAAGTGGCCCAAACACACAGCTATTTGCTGCAAAAATTGAAGTTTCAGAAATGCAGACAGGAAAGCATTGAGCAATGCTAGCATGCCCCATCCAATGATCCAGAGAGCTCTCCTCTCTCTTACACCCACCCCTCTTAGCTTGAAAAAGCGAAGTTGCGTTTGACGTCTAGGGGGAAAGGCTAAGCTAACAATCACAAATGTACATTTATAACTTTAAAAAATGAATTAATGGTACTTAAATATTTTTATAAACAAATAAATAAGTGTAAAAGACATTGACTTGAAATGCACTTAGACTAGCCTGCCTGTGTCCTTTCAATAAGTAACCCTACAAACTGTGTTCTGGGAAAATGTAGGGTTGGTTCCTTGGAGGCTTATTAGCAACTGCTCAATGAGAAGATCAGTGATGACGGACAAGCATCCCTTTTGGAACAGCTTGCCTACTTATTGCAGACCTTATGGTACAGTGTATAGCCCACAGGCAATGCACATGAGGGGAGTGGCAGGACCCAACAGCTGAGACCTAACAAGCCTGGATGTAAAAACAGCACTTTTCACATCCCCAGAAGCCTGTGCTATGTAACAGGACAGCCCCACACTGACACCTGCTGCATCCTAGGAAGTATCATCAACTAGCCCAGTGAGGGGAAGGACCTCAGGCGCAGGGGCTGAAGGGGAAACTCCAGGGTTCTCTATCTGGCCCTTGGGACTTTTACAAGGCCACACCCCGTACTGGTTCTGCTCTGCACCTTCCTTCAGTGTTTGTGCCTGGTTGGGATGTCTCCTTGAACTGTGGTAGCACCTTGAACTGTGGTAGCACCTCTTACTTGCTTGGATGCAAGGCTGGATAACTGCACGTGGGACTGTAGAAACCTCTGGAACGTATCCTACTGAGCATCCACTGCCCCACCCACACTGGCATGCACCTCCTGGGGAGGTTCCTCTTGAGGAAATGCAGCCCTTGGGCTGAAAATGTTTCCCTGCTAGTTTCTTCTATGTGGGATTTCATTATGTCAGCTCACTATCACTCTTCTGTGTGGCATCTAAAATAAAAAGGGAAGGAAAGAAGGAAGAAGTGGAGAATGTTCTCCTCCTACATACTTCTTTTTGGACCCTTTATGAGACCTCTCTGTTTTCTCCGTTGATCTCTCCCGTGAATGACTTGAGGGTCTGGAGTCCACCGATTCCCTCGACTTGCCTCGCTTATCTTTCTCCTTATGTTTTTTACGCCGTTCAATGTCAAGGCGCAGGTCAACTGGGTCCTCTTTGTATTTGCTTTCGGCCTGCAAAGAGAAAAACAGGGGAAAGACTTGACACCTGAGCCTTAAGCAATTCCTTCACAACTACATCCCTTTTTACCTTGCTCAGGACTGAAAAATACTCAAGCAAGGGAAGTTATGCTGGTGCTAATACACAGACTGAATGACTTCACAAGATCCACGCAAAAGATTTCAATCTTTCTGCATCCACTTCTCTCTATGCCAAACGTAAGTAATTATTAATCAAATCAAGGGAGCCAAAGCCAAGACCCTTTGATGTCCAAAGGAAAAAGAACAGGCTCAAGGGGCAATGATCTATATATGCCAAAGCTAAGAACTGTGTTCTCCTCTTCTGACAGATTCTTGTGCTCTACAGGGAATTGACTGAACAACAGAATTCCTTCCCTGTGCCTGGAAAGGGACGCCCCCTCCTCTCACTGCAGGAGACGTTGGCTGCAGTTATGGAAAGTGAAGGGGAAATGTGCAGACTGTCTAAGCTCCAGTATCATAATAGAGCCAATTCTCTACATTCCAGAGAACCAATGAAGGAGTTATTTGGGGAGGCAGGCTTCCTGAGTGTGCTCCCCCCTCCAATCACCACTGGCTGTTGAGAGATCCATAATGAGCCTTGAAGGGGCTGCTGCATAGTTTGCTCTCAATCAGCATAACCTCTCAAATTCAGAGTTGTGCACCGTAAGCACAAAAACGAGGCATCGTGTTTCTCACACTTACGATGGCAGAAAAAAGATTTGAACATACACCTGCTGCTGAAGACTCAGCAACCAAATGGAGCCAAGCTTGGCCTGGCTTCTAGGGGACAAGAGTTAGAACTTAGGTGTTCTGCACTGCTGTGCTCACTGCACACTCCCACCCCCTGCAAAACAGAACTCCCTGCTTCTACCTTTCAGCTACAATCCAGTCTCCACACACCCTTCCCTGTCTCCATTGCCGAGAAGCTCCTGAATTTTGGGGGAACTTGAACTTTGACAGCAGAACACGTTGTGCAAGATAAATGTATCTATATTACTTATTCTGAGCAATACTTATAAACAGCAAACATTTATTCAGCATCAACAGTGTGCTTGGAGCTGTAGTTGGAAAAGTTATCCTTGGAGATCACTTTACGGAATGAGATTTCCATGAAAAAAACACAAAAAAGACACAGGTATGTCTCATACCACTATTTCATCATCCCTGTCCTTATTTAGGATACTTTAAGTGGCACATCTGGGAAGAAATGGCTAAGAACAGGAGAAAGTGGTGAGAAGATTAAATTCTACAGGCAAACGAAAATCTTCAGTCAACAGCAGTAGGATCAAAGTCATTTCTGAATTGTTACAGGTCTCTTTGATTTTTATTGAAACAGTCAATCAGTGGAGCTTCTTGTTTCAACTTGGTAACTTTCAGTCCAGCACAAGTCTTTGGAATAACTAGGGCAGGGAAAAGTGGGAGCATCAGTTTCGCCTTAACTCAAAAAGAATGGGTAGCAGCTCTCTATTAAGTACTTTACTTACACAAGCGTCTAGCCTACTTTTTGATTAAAATAAAGAAGCTGGCATGGCTGAATGTGGGAGCTGTATTTGTTCTTTTGCCTTCCATAAGTGAAGGAGAACTCTTTTCAACTCATAAAACAAAGCCGATCTGTCATTGCCAGAATGGAAACTCGTTTCATCATCAAATGTCATTCATCAGCAGAACCTAGATCAGTTGTTGTAGCCATTTGTGTAGTTCTATTTCATAAAGAGGTCGTCTCAGGAGCTCCTGACTGTTTGTAAACCTGAAGTATGTGTCTATTCACATACACAAGCATGTTCACTGTCGGATGGTGTGGTAGAGAGAGATCAAATCCAGCAGTCGAGTATCTTTCAAACGCGACAAGTGTGTTTGGAGAAACTGAGAACACAGGTATGACATGAAAGCAAACCCTTCAACAGCATTGCTAAAAACCATTAAGACAAACGTGTATGAAAGTGAACAGACAATGCTTCAACTCAAGATGGTCATTTTTTCCTTTAAACTTAGGGGCATATAATTGTTTCGCTGCCTGTAACAGTTTTAAAGACCGCCAAGAGAGTGTTTTTAATTCTGAGCAGCATTTTAAAATAAACTAGCGGCAGTCAACAGAAAACACATTAGCAGAAAAAATATCTGTGTGCTTGGTTCAGATATGGATTTGATTTACTTTCCTCTCTTCCTGACATGCACGTCTTTTTGAAAACATGGTTGGAAATATCACGGGTAATACAAGTGATTTAATCATACTTACAAGCAGCAAAATATCACAAAAAGTCTTCCATCATCAAGGTCACTTGTTTCCAAAATTCCATTTTTTTTGTCTCAAGCTCAACCTCAATTGACTTTGGGGTCATTTACCATATTTCTAACCACTTCACAAAGGTTGTTGATACATTTTTTTTAATAAAAATTAACCCTTTGTAGTTCATTTTTAGAATTATGCCCATCCTTGAAAGAAAAACACAAACTTAAGTAGAGAGCAAGTTAAACAAAAATATCACTTTTTTATTATAAAAAAACAAGTTCATGCCCGAAGTGCACACATTTTGTTTCACTACAGATCAAAGCAACAGGTCACCTTGTAGCTGGATTCTTTGGAACTTTTGATTTCCTCTTGCGAGAATCCATGTTTTCTAAAGGAACTGGGAGAAATGTCTATCCTCCTAAAAAAGAAAAAAAGAGAGCATGCATGATTAAGAAAAGGTCAAGGAATGCCCCCCCCCCCCGCTTCCCTTCTGCCATTCAGGGAATGTATAAATTAGGCCTTAGTTCTATAGTGTAAGGAATGGCACATGACAGACATAAAACTTCAGGGCTGAATTGACTTGTGGATAGAACATTCAATCTCCTGTTCCATCACGAGACTCCCTAGTGGCCTTGGGCAAGTTGATGCTGGTAAGCCTCAGCTACGACAGAGACTTGTTCAAAGATAAACAATATAGGACCTTAAGGCACCTTAAAGAGTTATGGATACAACGAAGAGTTGTTTATCTCCTTCTTGCTCTGAAAGCCATACTTATTCGTGCAGACTCTGATAGCAACAGTGATGGCTGGTGTCCCTTGGGACCAGGAGGGCAGAAGGCAGGGAGATAAAACAGTAGGTAGAGCCAGAGCCAATGACAGGGAGAGACAATTCATTCCAACTTTGTCCTCATCCACCTCCCTACTGTGTTCTGCAAGGGGCAACACAGCGACTTAGGAGGATGATGCTGACAGGCAGGGCAACCCCCTGGACTAGCTGTAAATGAGAGGAAGACAGGCAGGTTGGAGCTGGCTGAGAGCAGACTGAGGTTGGTTAGCCAGTGCTCTATTCACTCTACTGAATGAAACTCCAATGAATAAAAGGTTCAGAATTCAGTCTCCACTCTCAGCTTCTTTTTGAAATGGAAGCTTCTAGCCATCAGAAAGTATGGCTGAATTATGTGGGCATCACCTGCTGAAGGCCAGAAAAATGGCTGCTTAAGAGTTTCAGTTGTAAGGACTGGGTCTCTAACATCCTTGCCTCACCATGAGGAGCAAATTATTGATTTCCGTACTTTATTCTTGTTGTGGATTCGATATGCTTGAATCAAAGTCCTTTTTTCTCTCCTGGATAGGCACCCAAGACAGTGGCAGGGCAAGGCAGAGTTTGCCTTGGATGAGAAGCACTTGCTTATGATAAGCAAGCAAATGCCTAATAGCTAAATGCAAGCATTTATGCTGCTTAATGGCTACGATTCAAAAAGTCTCTTAAATCGGGATTTTAAAAGTACATGTCAAAACTCTACACTTGGCAGATAGTAGTCTGATTTGTCTAGTAGTCTGCCTGCTTTCGTGCTGGTGAGTTATGCCAAAGCCTATTCATTTGAGGACTCTTTGTGGTAAGGGTGCACATTTTCTCCCAAAACCATGCCTTTATTACATGCAAAGGTGCACTCACCTGTGGATTTCAGGGCTTTTGTTCTTAGCAGACTCTTGCTCCGCTCGTTTTAGGTATTTTGTAAAGCGCTCATTCAATGTCATTCCTGAAGACCCAAAATGATGCTCTGTTGATATGCAGTGAGGAAATATCACATCATTAACATTGCATCTATACTTTAGGACAATATAAAAGTGGCTTCTGCAGGAGGGTCTGAAACAGATTCAGGAAGCAAACAACATAAAGGTGAAGGGCAGGAGAAAAGAGGGAAGGAGACGGATCCATCTGTCTGCAGGTTAAGCAGTGCAGACTTTTGAAAAAATTGCTTTTACTCATATAAGAATAATTAAAACACCAGGGAAGTCTCAAATGTAAGATCCAATACAAGGCTGGCATCATATGAAGATCAGCAAAGCATTATAAGCTTGATCAGATTGTTAACATACATACTTTCCTTTATCTTTTTGTACAGGAAAACCTACAGTGACAGTCTTACTGCAACCATAGTGTCAACTGATCCTGATTTCCAAATCTGAAGATTGGCTGAAGAGGGACCATATTCATGATAGTCCAACTTGTGCAAGTAATAATGTTTTGCCAAATATCATGAAAGGAGTCAGATTTTTCTTTTCTCTTCCACATGTGGATTAGATGGGTTATTTTTTCTGCTATTGCAATCTTCCACAATTTTTTATACCATAGTCCAATGTTCAAAGTCGAGAAACAGTCTTTTTATTGTCATCTTCCCTGGCTGGGTATCCATCTAATTTTTTCGGAGGGAGGGGAAGTATCAGGTGGCTAGGAGTCTACAGAATATCAAAAGGGTACCTTAGTACTTTATCCCCATCTCAAATATCCATCCTGCTCTTAGATATTCAGGTAAAGCAGACTGCTTGGGAGAAGAGATGGACACTAAATGGATAGGAATGCACACAGCACATGCTGCCCTTTTTGCTGAGAAACTCCATACTGTTAATTAAGCTCAACTTCTCCAACAGAGAACTTGTCAGGGAAGAATGTCTATTTTTTCCACATACACTGGTACCGTTGGTGCCACTTGAAGTTTCCGATCACATATTTTCAAGCACAGCTGAAGCATTGTACGTAAAAACCCAAAGAAAGAATTTGGGCATTCAGTTGTGAACTCTTACTTTAAAACTTTTCTTTCCCTTATGAGTAAAGCTGTAGATAAAACTTTTACCATGCCCCTATCGGTAGTGTAACCAGGGGAGAGAGAAAATGAAGGGGGCTGCCAATTAGCCACTTAGCCCACATAAACCAGAAGAGCTCAGAAGGACCAAAATGAAAATAAAGAGGTGAAATGGGGACAAGAATTTTTAAAATAGATTTCTCACTCTTCCCAACTGGAAAACCTTCCAACTGCAAGATGAAGTACTAATCAAGAATGAATAAGCTTCATCAGGGGGCGGGGGGAGGGAAGAGAGAGCTCCAGCGAAACAAGCAGGGTTGCATAGTGTCTTCTCCTGCCTTCTATGGATCTACAGCAAGAGGACAGCTCCAGGAGTAACTTTTGGCAAAACCTTTGGCAAAAGTTTTATATTTTTAGAATTTGTTCCGTGATCTGCATTTCACTGTTTGTTCAGTATTTTATTGGCAGTTGTAACCCACTCTGGGATCATTCTGTACGATAAAGGGTGGGATGGACATGTTTTAAATCAATAAATAAACTAACACCAGTCTCAAATGCAACTCACCTTTCACATGGTGAACAATGGTCACAATATGCTGAGCAAAGAGCTCCGAGGGACTCCGCTGAGACTGGGCGGACTGGATGTGATGGAAAATGGAGCGAAACTCCTGCTCCTTTTTGTTGCTGTGCACCAGATCACGACACAGTTTGCGCTCCTGTGCCAAAATTCCACTTGGGCTGGTGGGGAAACACACAAAGATATGCTCATTAATTGTTATGATCTCCAAAAGCAACTACTTCCAGAAAGGTGGTTTTGTTTGTCTGGCATAGTGAACAAAACAAGAAGGTACAGTGGAACCTTGGTTGTCAAACACTTCGGAAGTCGAACGTTTCGGCTTTCAAATGCCGACAACCCAGAAGAGAATGCTTCCGTTTTCAAACATGCCTCGGAAGTTGAACGGCTTCTGGGGCACATTTATCCATTTTTTCAATGGATTTTGCCGGCCGCCCATTGTGCCTCGGTTGTCGAACGTTTCAGATGTCAAATGGTCTTCCAGAACAGATTACATTCAACAACTGAGGTTCCACTGTATCGTGACAGCTGAGCAACTAAGAAAGAGAGAGGGTGGTGGCCCAAGGAACTCTTGAGGTGAAGCAGATAATGTACACCTTGGTCTGGATGGACAGAGTTCAGTCCACAGAAGCTCCTATCAGCAAAAAAAATGTTAGTATCTACAATGCCACAAGACACTTGCCTTTGTATAAAAGTCAAGTAAATCAATAGCAACAGCCAACAGTATGAGGAATAAAATACACCATTGTCTAGCTATGCAAGCTTATTAGCTGTGTTTCACTTCAATGATTGTCAAGCATCTTTTCCTTTTTTGCAGCGCACCAACTCTGGATTATGGGGGACAAAATTGTGTGAATTCATTTGTGGGAGGCCGGTGAACAGACAGTTGGCCTGGGAGCAACATGTTCAATTCAAAGACTTGTCACTGAAGGCACTTCATGATCAATTTAGGAGCAATGTTTTACTCAAGAGCAGATGCACTGAAAACACTAGACATAATTTAGGGCTATTAATTTCAAATGGGTCTACTCGGAGTATAACTAAGTTGGATACAACTCTCTATTCCAAGGTTTTATTTGCAGGTTCACATATGTTCCTCTGTCCATCCCTGCATTATTTCTCTACAGGCATTGGGACTACCATGGCTATCAGCAGGAGTGATTATGTGCACCATGAAGTTGTGCCCAACAAAGTGTCCTTTCGGATGTCTTTTGCTCAACAAAGTGTCCTTTCGGATGTCTTTTGCTCAAGCTTCAAAAGTGTATTTAGGGCTTGGGAAGGTGGTGGGCTGTTTTCTGCTGTAGATTGGCTCGCTTGCTCCAGGTGACCCTTGGACTTTATTAATTTATTAATTAGGGCAAGGGTTGGTAACATGGTGTCCACACATGCCAGTGTGCTAATCCGTACCTCCTATGGTACCCATGAAAGCTCTCAGCAAATATCCTTTGAAAAAAACACAATACACAAGAGACTGTTAGCTGTTCTTGCTCAAGTTTGTGTTTCACAGGCTCAGCCTCTCCTGCACTGAGCACATGTCTTTAAATATGGCCACATTTCAATGGATGTCAGGACTGGACATCCACCCTCCCATCTGCTCAGAACAGAAGGGAGGTGCAGAGTGGCTGGGTACAAATAATAAAATTAGTAGTAGTAGTAGTAGTAGTAGTAGTAGTGGTGGTGGTGGTGGTGGTGGTTATATGGCTTGTTCTACCTGAAAGCTAGGGTGGTATTCAACTAAGTTTGACTCAAAGCAGACCCACTGAAATGCATGGACATAACAATGTTCAATGGGTCTATTCTGAGTAAAATGCAGCTGAATATCACCCCTTGACTAGCACCCCGTTTTTGCAAGCTTTTTGTGATCTGCTCTTCTTTTTGGGCCTTTACAGAGACATATGCTCTGGTTCTCCCTGTCACTCCACTGCCAAAAAAAAATTGGGATTAGGCAATAGCTGCATTTGCATAATGATAAACTGGTGTTTCTGGCATATTGTGGTTTATTGTGAATAAGCAGTGTGCTGGTACATGCTGCCAGATGCCTCCCGCTTTGCTTCTCTGTTAGCTTGAGAAGGAGAAACAAACCATGAAGCTTTGGCTTCCTGTTACATCTGAACCCAGGATTGTGGTTTGTTGTTCCCTAAGGAGTCATGATTGCTAGCCAACCTTAAGACATCGTTTGTTGTTGGCTTACCGACTGTGGCTTGCTAGGGAGGAGCAAACCATGCTCTTTGGCTTGGACCTAATGGGAAACATACACCAGCATGATGCTCACTCATATGCACCCATGGCAAGTGAGAAACTCTGGCACACTGACATTAAAAAAGAGAATCTCTGGGCTGTTATCCACCAATATGTTCCAAATAATAAAAACCAGTGAGCAGACTAGGCTGCTTGCTTACTCTCTTTGGAGAACTGCTGTACACAGTACAGAGCAATATTCCCATTTAACTTTCCCCTAACCCTTTATTCCAACTGTGGGGCAGACACTGAGCCTCTCACCGTGCAAGATCCTCATCAAAAGAATCCATTCGGAGGCTGACTTGGGTCTCACGAGTGATGGAAAAGGAAGACTTGCCAGTGGCCAGGCCCTCTCCCCGTGTGCCCAGCTTCTCTCTGCCCTCTGAAGTCTTTCGTGGAGGAGGAGATGTAGCATTCTTTTCCTGGCTGGCTTTGTAAGTGGTAACTCGGAAATTCTTCTCTGGAACAAAGCCTCTGTGCCCAGCTTCTGCTCTCTTGGCAACCTGCCTCTCTTCCTTCTTGGTCTGCTCAGCATAGGACTCCTCCTCCACCTCCTCAGCTTTCCTCTGCTTCTCTTTGGCTCCAGGCAAAAATACTAGGCCTTCCCATTTGCCTGATCGATCTTCCTCCTGGTTTTTATTGGAAGCAGACAACGTCTTGGACAGAAACTTCGGCTCATCGTCCTCATCCTCATCAAAATTGGATTCCTTTCGCCCTTTGCCTTTAACCTTCTTCTCGGGCTCATCTGCCTCCTCTTTGCCATAGTGGCTCTCCTTGTGGAACTCTGCTATTTTCTTTTCAAAATCATCTCGGAGCTTATAGCGCTTTGGGGACTGGCTTCCACGATACAGCTTTTCTGTATCAGCTTTGGAGGCATACGGATCTGTTTTTGTTTTACCATCTGCTAATCCCAGGTCAGAGAAAATTCCCTTCTCTTTCATTTTTTCTTTTTCCATGTTCGACAGTTTCTGCTCTTTGTCTTTCCCATTCTCAGCTTTTTGCTCTTCCAAATACCTATTTAAAAAAGAAAGTGAGAGAGACAGTCAATTCAGGAGCTCTTAGAAAGTTCTGATAAAGCAGACGATCCCTGTGTTACTGATACAAAGCTTTATTTAGCTTTTTTCTAACTCTTAATGCTTTAAAATTAGTATACCTATTCACTACAGGTCACAGAACCTTGACACACAAAGCTTAGTAAAACCAATAAAATCGTATTTAAGAACCTACTTGCCATAGCTAGAAGGCAGGAAATACGTAAAAGATCTTACCCAACCTGTGCATTCACTTACAAACCTGTTTGTGGAGAATTAACCCATCAACATTTTCACCTTGGATTGCTGTGCTTTTTAAGTAATACACAGTGGAAATAAAAGCCTCAAAAGCTACTTCAAATTTTTGGAGGAAAGTCTCCTATGGAAGCTATAGACAATTCAAAACACAAATAAAAGCAAAAAGGTTAACGGGGGGGAAATGCTTAATTGGTTGGGAGGAACACGAATACTCAGCAATATTATAAAGATGGTCAATCCCCAACTAAAACTGACAGGATGATGATTGGCATATATCTAAACTATATGGGCAAGTTTCTATTTTCTAATTACAACTGGAGGTGAATTTCAAAACTATACATTGGTTGATGAGGTAACAAAATTGAGAATGGAAAAATCATTGTGGAGCATCTGAGAACAATACAATCGCTTCTTAAACAGATGGATGTATAGCTGCTGAGATCAACTAAACAACTAAAAACAATAAAAGCCTCAAAACAATGCTCCTTGTACTAACTGGTGCGTGTGACTCCCGGGGGGGAATGTATTTGCAAAGATTCAAAACGGCCTCGGTCCAGTATACCTGAAGGAGCGTCTCCACCCCCATCATTCTGCCCGGACGCTGAGGTCCAGCTCCGAGGGCCTTCTGGCGGTTCCCTCATTGCGAGAAGCAAAGCTACAGGGAACCAGGCAGAGGGCCTTCTCGGTAGTGGCGCCCGCCCTGTGGAACGCCCTTCCAGCAGATGTCAAAGCGATAAACAACTACCTGACATTCAGGAGACATCTTAAGGCAGCCCTGTTCAGGGAAGTTTTTAACGGGTGATATTTTATTGTATTTTTGGTTTTTATGGAAGCCGCCCAGAGTGGCCGGGGAGGCCCAGCCAGATGGGCGGGGTATAAATAATAAATTATTATTATTATTATTATTATTATTATTATTATTATTATTATTATTATTATTACTCAAGTAATTTTCCTGCCCAAAGCACATTTACTAACAACTATCTTTGTGCTGGATAAGTTTTACTAGATGCAAAAATTGGCTCCATGACAGCTGTTTTCTATATCTGCTGGAAGCTGAGTCCACCAGCAGATTCCAGGGGATGACAAACATTGTACCTATTCTTTAACAGTCTTCTCATATATTTCCAAAAGTGGGGCCTCTGCTCCTAAATTTTTACACTTGTGGTGCCTGGTAATCTGCTTTTTGGGTTTTTTAAGTACTATATTTTACAAGACTTGACACCTACACATCTAATGCTGACTCCTGAAAATCTGAAGCCAGTGCCAAGAAATTTGAGACAATTTTCTCCCCCACTCCTTCTAAAAAGGGTTTAGGAAACACCTGTTCTACATAACAGCAAAACCTATGCACAAATCTCAGTTCTACAAACTGCCTCTCGAACACACCGGGAGAACTTAAAAATAACTTACTTTCTTTTTTACTGAAAAGGTATTTATTGATTAATGCTTTTTAAAAATGCTTTTGTATGTAACTGTGCTGGATTATTTACCATAAACCAGCTTGTGACTCCCTTGGGAAAAATCCAAGGGTTTTACACCTGCTGTACACCGAGAGAAATAAGCGGCAACCATCCTTTTAAAATGAGCATATTAGGCAGCTGTGTAATAATACTTAACACAATCTCAGAGCTAGATCTGATTCTGCATCTTAGATAAAAATGAATTTGGTATATAAAGGGGCAACTGTCATTACAAATGCTACCAAGCTCTATGCCATAGGTACTACTGCAATTTTAAAGCAGCAGTAGTTTCATTTCTGTTAGAAAACAATAACTGCCATGCAGAGTGAAGGTCTAACTCCTACTGTTTAACAGAAATTTCATCATGATAATGAGTTCCAACCCCAATAGCACCTATCCTCTGGTCATCCAAAACAGAGTCTGCAGTTTTGGCTACCATGGTTAGTAGCCATAAGTTATTTACACAAGTGACCACTAGTGCTGTACACCAAGTACAGGAAAAGTAAGACAAATTCCTAGAGGTGTATGCATGCTTTCTGGGGAGATAATTCCTACTTGCTTCCTACTTGCAGACTAGAAACCAGTTACATGCAAAATGGAAAGGTCAATTCTTTCTTGTACTGGCTGCAACTCTTGTGTTCCTTCTGTTCAGAATGCAAGATCTGCCAGGGGGCAAACACTTTTCAGGGAGGTGACACATCTATATGATGAATTATCCTCTTCAGGAATGTCTACCAAGCTACTCAACTGTGCACTTTGAATTTCTTTGATTGCCAAGGTTTTTAACATGACATTACTTTTGCTGATTTATTTTTGTGTTTGAAACATTTAAAATATATATATACATGCTGCACTGAACTGGGGTGAAGAATTATATAAAGTTTCCCAATGTCATATTTTTTCCAGAGAAAATTTCCCATTTTCAGACATTTGTTGTTTCATAAATGAACTAGTAATTTAATGGGCCAGCATGGAAGCAATGCTAAACCACAAGGCAGCACAACTTGAGGTCTTGAAGAGTCTGTGGAACTACAACTTCCATCAATCCTAACCACCCACCATGACAGCTGGGGTTGATGGGAGTTGAACATCACATGGAGGGCCACAGGCTGTCCAATCCTTGGTTTAGGTTATTTGTACAATCTACAGACTTGTATACCAATTTCATGTTTCATGTTGAAAGATTCCACTTACAGATTTAAACTAATCAAAACTCTCCATTATATCAAACTCTAGGAACTTAGATTGGTTCAAGCAATCCAAGACCAAACTGTGCCTTAAGATCTAACCATAGTTAGACTAACAAGAACTACCAGAGTTTAGACATAATCAGGATTTTTTGTTAGTTTAAAACTGGAACTGGATACTTCCAATCACCTTCTCCCCACACCTCAGAGGGGAGGGCGTGGCATACAACAGCTCATGCATGTAACAGTAAACTATGGTTTAATAAGTTGTATAATTTAGCCCAATGAATAAACAGAAGCCAAATTGTGGAATGGACACCTTACTAGTAAAATTCAAAATCGAAGTTGTAATTCACTTTTCAGTTAACTATCTCTTGGAAGTGCATATTCTTACACACACCACTTCAGGTATGGTAAAATTAATCTTTAAAAAATTCAATTAATAATAATTGCCAAGTAAAGCTATGCACTAGGTCAAATACAACATTAAAATGCACCAAGTATATTTATTTAATTCCTCCCACAATAAAATATTTCAGTTCAACTACCTTTGGCTACTAAAAGATCTCTTCAGATATGTATGTAGCAAATACATTAGCATGGCATGGTTTACTTTTTGTTTTGTTTTGTTTAGTACATTATAAATCAAATAGCCATCTTAAATCTTCTCTGAAGCTCTAAGAAATTGTACAAAAACCCCACATGACTATTTTTATCTTGTATGCCACCTTGAGTAATACTCCATTAAAAAATCAGAGATTGAAAAATAGTGTTAATAATAGTATCTCACATACCACAGCAATTAATACAATACTTAATAAAAACAATACTTTTACCACTATTACGTAAGTCTGCTTTTTATTATTTTCACAACAGATTTTTGCAACTTCTGACTACCTGAGACTAAACTTTTTACATTACTTATGGCTAGCCTAATTGTGCCAATCTAACAGTCAGCTGAAAGTCAGAAAAACATCAATCAAACAATCAATTTTAGGAATGAAGACAACTTGCCTTTTGGAGAAGGCTATCCCCATTTCCTCCTTCTGAGATGCCCCATAAATGGAACTGATTGTTGTGGGGCTTTTGCACACAGGACTTTTCCTTGTTGGGCTCAGGCCTGCTAAATTATGCTCAAACTGATGTGAGCCTGCCTGGAAGGAGCTGCTGCTCTGCAGAGTCGAGCCCAGCTGTGAAGGGTTGGAAGATGTAGGACTGGGCTTCTGAAGTGGGCTTGGCCTAGGTGAACGGCGCCTCACGACAACTGACTGGAGAGGGCTCTTTAGTGCTGGGCTTCGCTCTTTTGGACTCAACTCTGTCACAGCAGAGGCCCTTGATGCTGAACCTGTGCCATAAGCACCCACTTCTTGCCAAGATTTCGATCCCTCTGAGGATTTGGCATCCTGTGCAGTTCCTCCTGAGAAGGGCTGTTCCTTGGTGTCATCCCCTTGGTTGTCTCCAGCACCCTGAGACCCCCGGGCATCCTTGGAAGAAGACTTCTTCTCCTTCAATGACCGACGTTTGGAGGACTCGCCTCTGCTGTGATTAGAGGAGGATCGAGATGATGAAGACCTCCTTGACCTATCAGATGAGGACTTGTCAGAATTTCTTGAATGGCTTCTGGATCTTGGGGATGGAGATCTCCTCTTGGGTGACCGAGAACGTGAGCGTCCCCTACGAGGGCTATAGGCTTGGCGGTAGTTTTGCCAGTTGGACCTGTAATTTCCATAGCCACCTCGGTTATATTGACCCCATGGGTAGAACCCTCTGTTCCTTCCACGGAAATAATAGGGTCTCCGATAACCTCTGTTATGCCCTCGGAAATCCCGGTTCTGGTAGACCCGCTGGTGGTTCCTCTCCCTGTTATGAGATGGAGAGTATGATCTCGAACGGGACCTAGAACTGAGGAAAAAGAAAAATGTATTTGGAAATTGCTACACACAGTACTACAGCATTCTGATTGCAATACAAAGACATTAACCTGTTTTCATAATGATGCATAGGTTTTCCTTTAGCTCATCTCCAGCTTCTATCTCATAATGATAAGTATGCACTCCTTCCTTAAAAACAACCCTCAGCAATGCAGGGCAATGCAGATGGAACAAAGTTGCTATTGCTAGGATGAGCGTTTTCCTACAAAACCACTTCAGACACAGAGGAAGCAGCATTTTCTCCCTCAGAAGGCCATCCTCAGAGCACCCACCTTCCAGAGCTCAATTTGCAGCATGGGGCAAATGTACCCAATAGGGTAAAGAGGGAAACGTTATTTGTAACCTTTCAGTTTTATCTACTATAACCCACCAAGATTCCACTTGATGGATGATTTGTTTTTGTTTTTAAAAGGCAACATAAAGCTCTCTTCCCCCACACGTGACAGAAAAATTGAACAAGAAATGGAGTATCAGACATTATTCTGTCTTCCAATAAGGGAGTTAAATGGCCAGCAACTTTCTGCCATCAGGGCACACTACTCAAACAAACAGATCTTTTTTAGGTTCAAGTCTTTTGTGTTTGTGGATTTTTAAAGCAATATTATGTGACTGATTATATTTTTATATTTAATACACCACATTAAATAGACGTATCTAGTATGAGGGGCATGATGTGGAAGATACAATTTCAGGATTAAGTTCCCTTTGTTTGGGTTATAGTGTGTCAGACTAGGATCAGACAGATCCAGGTTTAAGTCCCCACTTAGCCATGAAGTTCAGAGAGTGATGTTGGCTAGGTCACTACTCTTGCAGTCTATTCACTTCATGTAACAACTGATACAAAGCTACTAATAAATCCCATTGGTGCTTACAAATGGGGTGCAGCTGCCCATGAATGCTGGAGTGAGACCTGAAATAGCAAGTGCTTTGCAGGAAAAAGAAGGCCAGACGCTGCATCTCCCAACTGAAGGATTGAGGTGGGGAGATGACCGAGCAGGGAACAAAACTGCAACTGAAGCCCCGAAGAACCACAAACCAGAACAGCCCAAATGGATGACTAATCTGAGATTAGGCAAGGATTATGTAACAAGAAGTTGTGCTGGTGAGGAGCTACACAATCAAATGAAAACAGGTTTAAAAACAGAAAAGCAAGGTCTGCAGGAAAAGCAAGGTCTGGTACAATTTCTACACAAAGAGAAGTTGCTGTCTTGTTTCTTCCGTGAATCCAGCCTCTTTTACTATTAAGAAAAAAAACCAGAGCATCTTACCTTGGATTCTGTCTCATTCGCAAACAGTTTCAGCAACGTTAAGAAGGAATAGACATGCACACAGCCTGGTGCAGACAGTGAAAATGAGCTAATTATGAGGTGTTCCACAGCCCACGTAGGAGCCAGTCCCTAGACAGCTACTGCATTTTGTTATCAATTAACAGCTGAGGGACCTGTTGCCTGATCCTTCCAAAATCCATTTTGCCATTTTAAGAGGCATGGAAAATGAAAAGTTTCCCTTCAAAGATCTGTGGAGGCTGTTCATGAGAAATCATTTGA
This sequence comes from Podarcis bocagei, assembly GCF_964188305.1. Classification (NCBI taxonomy): domain Eukaryota; kingdom Metazoa; phylum Chordata; class Lepidosauria; order Squamata; family Lacertidae; genus Podarcis; species Podarcis bocagei. Next base: position 34,290,651 of record NC_138132.1, read on the forward strand.
AAAGACACAGCACATGAAATGCAGCTGAGGTTGTGCAGCTGGGGGGCGGGGGGAGAACATGCAAGTTATTTCTCCCCAAAGCTTGCAGCTGAGTAACTGCATGGGTTCAAAGCCACTACAGAAAATAGAGCTACTGGGGTGGAATGACTCCTACAAAGAACTAAATAGATTATGACTAGAGCTGAGGCAGAGAAGGGGAATTCCCTGGAGAAAGACACAAATGTAATACAAGCCACATTCTCTGCAGTCGAGACACCAAACGCAACCAGCTGCCCAAGCTGCTTCCCTCTACCACAACATGATTCTGACCAGCAAGCCTATTATCCCTAAGAAATGAAGCCAACGTAAGGCAGGAAACCTACCTCAGTGAGTTTTCTATACTTTTCCTAGATTTGCATTCCCCAGCCTCTTCCATTTTACTTCTCCAGCCAAGTCATATGCATAATCAAAGTTTCTCCAAAAGCTGTCTGTAACCAGCGACATTTTGCATGCTGGGCTCATTCTCCATTGGCAGAGCTCCCCTCAATGAAGCCGGACATTCCCAGCCTACTGGTAAGCCCTTCCTAATGCTTTTACCCTCTGTAAGGAGATCGTTTGTGCTTTGGCTCCTCTCCTCTTTCTGGCATTGTCCTTTTCTCCACCCCCTGTTGCATTTTACTGTTCCCTTTCTGTATCTTTCTCAGAAACCACACACACTAATTATTAACAGCCACTTATGCTTCTGTCCCAACAGTTACAGAAAATCTGCGAGCCTTTTACCATTATTTTTAAAAGGTAACAAAATAAATGGCTGATATAAACAAAATCTAACTAGAGACTCAAAATCTTCTGAAAAGTAAAGCAACACAATGAACAGGCAAGTGGGCTTTGGTTCTGCAGGATGTGCCAATAAACAGATCCCAGAAATTATTCAGAATGTTGTTGTTCTTGTTAACAGTCCAGGTTTAAATAACCAACTGGAAAAGCACAGAATTAGTACCCTTTCCTAACTTTCAATAGCGAAAATCTTCATCAATCTTTCTCTGCAATATAGCTCTCTGCTGCATCATTCTTAGATATATATCCTGAGCAGTGAGTTAAGATCAGTAACTTTTCATTAGAGACAAATTACAAATCTAATCACAAGGACATTTAAAGAGATAGAATAGAAATCCAAATGTAAAATCTTGGGCAGACTTCACTATGATTGCTGAAGAACAGGTAAAGATACACCTCCTCTGTTCTGCTCCCTCTGCAATTTTAGGCATTTCTCAAAGTCAGAATAATTCCAGAGGCAACTGGCCAGTTGCTCAGAACGTTTGACAATAACCAACTTCAAAAACAACAACTCAAAAGGGCCTAGTACAACCAAAACACAGAGAACACTGGGTTAAAAAAGCTACCCACTTCATGGCCGAGCAAGAGCTATTTGGATGGTAAGGTTATAAAAATAGAACTGGTTGGCAGACAAAGGAAGTAACTTAAGATGGTAGAATAAATTGGAATCTAGCAAAAGCTTTCCGCAGGAGAATTCCCATTTGTGCAGGGCTCCCCTCAGGTAAAAAGAAAAGAACACACCACCATCAGAAGCAAGCAATGGCACTTACCTGAGCCTGCGTTTTCTTGATCGAGAAACAGACCGGGATCTGGACCGAGATTTTGAGAAAGACCGGGACCGGGATCGAGAACCAGATCTTGAACGAGAGGAACGGGACCCCGATTTGGATTTATTTGTTTTTGACATTTTTTCTCACTCCTTTCACTTAATTCTGTCAACATAGAGGGGAAAATAAAAACAACAAATGAATCAATTTCCAGATTCTTTCCTTGGTTGTTTGAAGATGTCCAAGAATAGCAAAATTCTCTTTGCAAAGCAAATAACGGATATCCAACAGCCTTTGCAAGTTAGCTCTAAAAAGAACACCAGAAAACTTGAGAAGTCTCTGGACTAGTTTAGACACCCTTTTATTCAACAACAATTCCAATCCTGCTTTTGATTTAAGTCTACTAACCACAAAGCCTATACATGTCCAGGTTCCTGTAACTATTCCTTTATGTGGTGAGAATGGAGTCCTAACAGTCACCAACTAACGCACTTAAGACGAAAGAACACTTACATACTATCTCCCATGGATGAGGTGCCGACTCTTTGAAAAGCCCTGCTGCTGGTAAACCAAGTTATACACTTGTTACAATCAAGCAGCCACTAGGGACTCTTGTTGCAGCCAAAATAAATCAGGAACCCTTCCAAATATTTCAAGGGTTCAAATGTTGGTGATGGAAAAGAAGTTTCTCTATAGCACTCAACAGCTTTGAATAATCAATTAATAATTTTAAGAGGAAGAAATGTAGCAAAATTATCTCAAACGGAAACCCCACGATTATAGAAAAAAGCAGGGGCAAATCAACCATCAGCATGACGCAGTTGTAACAAAGCAGAGAATGATTAGGTGGTTTCTCAATGACGATTTTGTGTGTGTCCAGTTTTACACCCAGGGAAAAACCCAGCACGTGACAGAAAAACACACAATTTTAAAGAGAAAACATCAAATACTAATACAAATGAGAAGCAACTTTATTCAATGCCACTCAAAATATCCTAATTCAAAATAGAAAAAAGCATTATCTTTTTAATTGGTTTTATAAAGTACTACAAACATAAAACACTTGCAGAAACCCTATAAAAAGCAACTTACTACAAATCTGTTTATTTCTGCAAACGTTTTCCATAAATCATATTTGGAATTTTTGCTTTCAAAATTGGCAACTTTAACATAATCCACAAAACAGCTCTTGGTACAAGACTCGTTTCACCCTCAACCCAGCACAGTTCTAATTCAGGGTAGCAATAAAAAGAGTGAGTGCTCCCTTTCATTCCCAAGCCATTTTTGAAATGTAACGGGTAAAGTGGCATACCTCAAGTAATCCTGAGTGAGGACCTGAAATCCTCCCTCTACTTCTGCCAGGACTGTTTAGTAGACCTAACTCCATAAGCTAACACCTGGCCTGGCCCATCACTTTCACTGTACAAAGAGCAAACTGAAGCTCAAGTTCTGTTCAGCAAAGTAGGTTTTGACTTCATTCATCAGTCACCCCTTAACTGGGAATACTTTTGCTTCTTAGAAACTAAGGACAAATTCAGTTGTTGTTTCTGCCACACACTCTCCTATACACATTCCAAGCAATTAAATAGAGTGAAGCAACAACACAATTGAGTTCCAGACAGTGTGGTCTCAAGGGTTAACACTTCACCCTCCTCCCACTCCAGCAGAAGTGCTCCTATTTCAGAGTCAGCTGTGTTCTGAGCATTCAAGAAGCCCTAGATTAGATTTTAAAGATTTCAGCCTCTGCTGACATGTACCCAACAGGATATAAATGTCGGAAGAGATAAAAAAAGAGATGACAATCAGAACAGGCTCCAAAGAGCACATATTTCAGTGGCATGCGCGCGCGCGCACACACGCCACTGAAATATGTGCTCTTTGGAGCCTGTTCATTCATTCTCTCATTCATATATATATATATATATATATATATATATATATATATATATATGCAGGTTTTGGTGTCTTCGGGTGTCTTCCCGTGTAAGAGTTGGGGTGTCTAGGCGACGTTTCGACGAGGTCTCACTCGTCATCTTCAGGCTGGTGCTTTCGGCTTCTTGTTACTAGAACAGAGCAGGGTCTCAGTGTTTGAGTTCCTATAAATACTGTTGAGGGGGTGTGGTGTATAGCCTCCAACGTTCTGGGCAGAGAGGAAGTTCCCAGGTTAATGTGCCTTTTCTTCTTTTGTTCATTAATTACTTGAGGGATATCTTGAGTGATTACTTGAGTGATATTCTGAGTACCACTTAGGAGGGTCATTAGGTGTGGATTAGTTGCTAAAGCTTTTGTGTCTTGATCTCCTGAGCTTGAAGAGTTTTTCTGAGAAGATGGCTGTACTGCACTTAGTTGTGCTCTGGCTTGGCTTCGTGTATAGGGGCGAGCTGTGGTTTTGTGCCCTGTGCCAGCCAGATCTGTGTAGGGATTGCAGGGGGGTGCAGCATCCGGAGGTGCCACTATGGTTTGGCTACTGGATGGTGTCTGTAATTTATCTGTGGAGAGGGTCTGGGTTTGGGTCTGGTGTGGTTGATTGGAGATGGCGTTCTGTGTGCCTCTGGTTCTGGTGTCGGTTTTTGTGGGGTGGCACCTCCGGATGCTGCACCCCCCTGCAATCCCTACACAGATCTGGCTGGCACAGGGCACAAAACCACAGCTCGCCCCTATACACGAAGCCAAGCCAGAGCACAACTAAGTGCAGTACAGCCATCTTCTCAGAAAAACTCTTCAAGCTCAGGAGATCAAGACACAAAAGCTTTAGCAACTAATCCACACCTAATGACCCTCCTAAGTGGTACTCAGAATATCACTCAAGTAATCACTCAAGATATCCCTCAAGTAATTAATGAACAAAAGAAGAAAAGGCACATTAACCTGGGAACTTCCTCTCTGCCCAGAACGTTGGAGGCTATACACCACACCCCCTCAACAGTATTTATAGGAACTCAAACACTGAGACCCTGCTCTGTTCTAGTAACAAGAAGCCGAAAGCACCAGCCTGAAGATGACGAGTGAGACCTCGTCGAAACGTCGCCTAGACACCCCAACTCTTACACGGGAAGACACCCGAAGACACCAAAACCTGCATTCCTGTACCCGTGAAAATCTACGAAAGCAAATATATATATATATATATATATATATATATATGTACACACACACACACACACCGTTTAGTTCTTCCTTGAAATGTGCCAGAAAAATCTACAACTTTTACAGATGCATACCTCTCATGCATGATGCTATTTAGATTTGTACATATAAATCAGGAAAAGGGAACATTTGCAGCCTTCCAGATGTTATTGGACTTCAACTCACAACAGTCCCAGGCATCATTGGTAAATGACTGCAGTCCCGCAACATCTGAAGGGCCACATGTCCCCCCCCCAATAAAAACAGGGGTGTAGTGGTAAAATTTTAAAGTCCAGGTATACCTTGGAGATATTGCAGGTTTCGTTCCAGACCATCACAATAAAGTGAATATTGCAATAAAGCAAGTCACACCAATTTTTTTGTTTTCAAGTGCATATAAAAGTTATGTTTACACCAGTGGTGGCCAAACTCGGCCCTCCAGCTGTTTTGGGACTACATTTCCCATCATCCCTGACCACTGGTCCTGTTAGCTAGGGATGATGGGAGTTGTAATTCCAAAAACACCTGGAGGGCTGAGTTTGGCCACCACTGGTTTACACTAAACTGTAGTCTATTAAGCCAGGCCCCCCAGGCTGCAGGGGTGGAAGGGGAAAAACCTGGTTCCAGCCCTAGCCAGCTCCACTCTCGTGGTCAGAAGAGGGACAGTGGCAGCAGGAGGCTTCCTTCCCCTGGAAATGGCCAGGCTGCCTGTAGTTGCACCCGCACCCTCCTAAGGAGCAATATCTGCTAAGTGCAATAAAGCAAGGTATGCCTGTACAAACACACATAATGACAGCCCTCATTGCTATCGCCCCCCTCCCCGCAAGGAGAATTCAATAATGCAGGCACAACAAAGAGCAACAGAACACAGCATAATACCCAATTTATTAAGATTATATAGGAAATCATGAGCATGGAAATTCCTAAACATATGGAGTTTTTCTAAACATTTGGCTGTCAATTAACTGCTGCATTTCTACAAATTCTGACCCACAGCTCTCTACTTTTAAAAAATATATTTTTCTAGAAATGTTTTCAGAATTGTACAAAACAGTAAAATAAACATGAAGAATCTCTTAAATGTAATGTACATCTCATTCTTTGCCAAAAAAGAATGAGCACTTTTTATGGAAACAAGACCTTTAAAACAATTTTCAGAGGGGTGTGACTCTACCAGCAGTAATAGGAACTTTAAAAAAACAAGGCCCTAAATATAGTTGAGCACGTATAATGAACTCACACAATGTAAAAAATAAACAAAGAAGTCAAAGAAACAGAATTGGAAGAACATAAAATGGTTTAGTCCGATGCCCTGCTGATGCAAGATATCCACTACCACAGAATCCCTGACAGCTGGCCATTCAGCCTCTACTTAAAAACTTCTAAGGATGCAGCCCTATGATGAAACCCATTTGCTGATTTGCCGTGGACTGAGTCCATAACAAGAATTAGTGTTACACGGTATTTAAGATAGAAGTTGTATCCAACATTACTTGGATCACTGAAATTAATGGGCATGACTAAATCAGGTCCATTAATTTCAATGGGTCTACTTGGAGTATGACTAATGCAGGATACAAGCCACTGGTTTTTTTTTGGCATGTTTTTAAAAACTGTGTTCTACCCTGCCTGGTCAGAAAGTGGTCTATAAATATTTTAAATAAATTTGCATAAAGGTTATGCAACACACACACTCAAGCCCTGTGGGCAACCTACCTTAATTGGACTGCTTTGTCACAACTTGATGGTTGCCTGGCACTGTCTCCTTCCACTTGAAATAAAAAAATTCTGCAAAATAAAAGTAATTGTTAATATTGCAACTGCTCACATGAGAACATCCACAATAACCATTCTACCTTGAAGAAAGGTGTCAAGGCAGTGCTACTCTAATTAAGCCTTCCTCAAATCTGTTACTCTAGCACAAACCACTTTGTTTTCTCAAGTAACTGTGTCCATGTATAAACCTACCAAACTTGAACACACCTCAGTGGTAATCTCACACTTCTCCAGTCCCTGCAAGGAGAGACAACCAGCAAAATTTACAGAGACTATGACTGTGAAAACATTCAGTTAGTTGTCTACTGGTTGGTCTCCTAGTACAGTGGTGCCTCGCAAGACGAAAAGAATCCGTTCTGTGATTCTCTTTGTCTAGTGGTTTTTTCGTCTTGCGAAGCAAGCCCATTGACGGATTAGCGGATTAGCGCTATTAGCAACTTTTCGGATCAGCTGATAAGCAGCTTAGCGGCTTAGAAAAAGGGGGAGGGAAGGGAAAAAAACCTGAAGGAACTCGCAAGACATTTTCGTCTTGCGAAGTAAGCACATAGGAGATTCGTTTTGCGAAGCACCTCCAAAACGGAAAACTCTTTCGTCTAGCGAGTTTTCCGTCTTGCGAGGCATTCGTCTTGCGGGGCACCACTGTATCATCATATGGCTTTCTGACTGACAAACAAACAAACAAACAAACCTGAGGACAAAGACTGTGAATGTTTTTATTAAACTGCAAGCTGCTGGAGAGCCCTTCTGGATGAAGGGCAGGGGAAAAGTCAGCTTGAATTGTCAGCCTCACAAGCAAGCACTAGATATAGGTTATTATGTTCCTGCTATGTCCTCACGGCTTTAAAAAGATTTTCAAAAAGTAACACGAAAATTTTTATGCTGTCTGGGGTGGCTTTATAGCTTATACAAATAATGAGACATAAGGTAGTACTATTTAAATTATTTTAATATATTTAAATTATTATTATTTGTTCTTTCCTCCCACCTTCATATGAACTCCTGTCAATCAAAATATTTATTTCTTTGTGGTAAACCATCCAAGCAATATGTTGCTATGCATCATTTTGTGTCTGTTAAAATTGTAGTGGTTTTGGAATATACACTCTGACATAACTTTGTTAGTGTGCTTGGAGAAGTTCTCTGAGTGTTCGCTGTTGTTGTGTTTTATTTTTATTTTCATCTTGTGTAATTGTTGCATACCATATGTACCGTATTTTTGCTCTATAAGAAGCACCAGACCATGAGACGCACCTAGTTTTTGAAGGAGGAAAACAAGAAAAAAAATATATTCTGAATCTCAGAAGCCGGAACAACAAGAGGGATCGCTGCACAGCGAAAGCAGCGATCTCTCTTGCTATTCTGGCTTCTGGGATAGCTGCGCAGCCTGCATTCGCTCCATAAGATGCACACACATTTCCCCTTTTTAGGAAGGAAAAAGTGAGTCTTATAGAGCAAAAAATACGGTAATTAAAAGTAAATAAATAATGTTTTGAGAGGCATTTAAGTTAAAAAAGAGAAAGGTAGACAGAAAGTATAAAACAAATATGTGAATAGGTACCATCTGTACCCATATCCTGCATAAGGTCCACCAAACCCTAGCACGGGGTAAGGAACCTCTGGCCCATGGGCCAATCCAGGCTTAGCATGGGTCCCAATTTGAACTGCAAACAGTGTCCACCTGCCCCACACATGACATCATTTGTGTGGTCAGGTGTGTAGCAGGAAGAGACATGGCAGGATTGGGCACATGAGTGAGATCCCCATGTGGAACTCAACTATGCAGCTGGTGTCTGCAGAAAAAAGCTTTGTGCTCCAGGCTTTGCCAAGCAAAGGGCTGGCAAAGCCCCTTGCACTTTGGTTCCCAAGTGCCTGACAACCAGTGTTATGCAAGGGACTTTTGAGAGGTTAGCAGGACAATCTACCTATCAAAGTTGGCCTGTGGGGGTGGGAAGGGATTATGACCTGCTGGGCCAGAAAGATTTCCCACCCAGGCCTTCGAATGAGCCACTGCTCTCGTTCCTCTTCCTGCTACCCACACATTGATCGCAGAAGCTGGAGTCTCTGTCTAGAATTGCTGTGCTCAACAATCATATATGCCAAGACAAATAAAGCTTTAACTGCCACATAAATCTGTCAGCAGAAATTTCCAGGGGGGGGGGGTAAGCTGTGCTAGTTTGTTGCAGCAAAAACAATAAAGAGCCTTGTCACCTTAGAAGGCAACCACAATTTCATGAACCAGTCTTTAAGTTGCCACAAAACTCATTGGTTTGAATCCTTAGACAAATCCCCCAACCCATCCTACACTGTTCAAGAGCCCTCCCCCCAACAAGGCATTTGGGGGGGGGTAGGTCCACTGCAGAGAAGAGATGGGAATAGGAAACGTTCTGTCCATGCACTTCCTGAAGTTAACTAATCTTGGGGTTTGCTGTTATGCTGCATTTGCTGTTATGCTGATAACAGAAGTAAGCTTATCAAATGCTGGATTTTTTCAATTCCTGTTGCTTTAGCTTGGCTGAAATTGCTCTTAAATGCTAATGATTAACCAAGAATGGGAGCTGAAGAACAGAATTTCTGCAGAGAAGCACTGGTCTTAAAAATGAAGGGTGCAAAACTATAATGGTCTCAAATGCTTAAAAAATCTGTGCTGCAGACTGTTATACTTGTTTTCTGGAGTTGGGAAGAAAATGTGAATGCAAGACAGCTTTCATGGGTGAAACTTAATAATACTTACGATCCAACAACTTTATTTTTATTATGAAACAAAGAGCTAACTACCATACCTTCATAAACTACCAATAGACAGAGTTTTGTTGTTTTGTTTTGTTTGCTAGAGAGGCTTAACTTCTGCTTGGGAGCACAATGAAATCAGAACAAAGCAGATTAGAAAAAGTGTGCCCCAGTTAGAAAGGACCAGAACTGCCTTGCCTGCTAGGCAACCCCCGTTGCCTGCAATCAATTCACAAGAGGAAAACCATAGCGTGGCATACACAAAGAGCAGGTGCTTAGCAGAAAGGTACTGGCAAACCAAATGCAGGCAGCAACTGTTTTAGGCACGTCCAATATGTGTGTGACTGCACATTCGTTCATCATGCTGACCTGGAAGTGACCTGAAATCATCACAAAAGGAGTAGAACGGGGCAGAACAGGCTTATACAGGCCCTGTCAATGTATGTATGGGGGGGGGGGCTTCCTGGAACGTTACCCCCATGCAAATTGGTCATTGCCTGTAGCTGTAGATGATGTACATGGACAAGCCAAGTGCAGGGTCACCTCTCTAGATGTACCATGAGAACACTATCTCAACTCCAAAAATGGCAGTCTGTTGAAGACCTCAGCAAGGTATAATTAAATGCAGTGCTTTTTTTCTAAAACAAAATTTAGGAGTACAGTGGACGCTCGGGTTGTGAACGTGATCCGTGCAGGAGGCACATTCGCAACCTGCAGAGCCGTGTCTGCACACGCATGGGTTGCGATTCAATGCTTCTGCGCATGCGCTACTGCCGAAACCCAGAAGTAACCTGTTCCGGTACTTCTGGGTTTCGGCACGTCCGTAACCCGAAAAAACGCAACCTGAAGCGTCTGTAACCCGAGGTATGACTGTACTCTCATTCCGTCTGAGACTTAGGAAACACCATGACAGGAAATGAGGCCGCCATCGGGAGTAACTGACGATTCACTGTGCTAAAGAAATGAAAAATGTTAAAAACTTTAGTTTCTTCTCCTGTTACAATTCACAAAATGTTTAGGGGTGTGTGTACCCCTGCGTACTCCCAGACAAAAGGCACTGATTAAATTAAAACATACATATTGAAAAATTATATACTGATTAGAAAAATATGATTCCCTGTTTTAACTATGTTCCATGATTCAAAATAAGCCATAAGAAATATCAGGTGTTGGAAACAAAAGCAGTTTTTGCACATACTGTGACCCTCAAATCATCTTAATCCCTGAGCCACTCATTTTCCACTGTTAATCAGGTGCAGTAAACAAGTTCCACTTTCCCGCAAAAAGTTGCTCTGTGCATAGAAAGATTTTACACCAGGCTCTTTTTGTCCACAAATCAAATCACTTGCATGCTGTAGTGTAAAGTTATCAATAACACAGATATAAAAGGATATGTTGCTTTATATTTTACACTTCTGAAGTGTTTGGGGAGGGAAACCTGGGACTCTGCAATTGGAAGTTGTTTGCTTTGCTTTTCTACTGCCACGACTGCAAACCAAAGGCAAGTAAGGCTTCAATTTTTATGCTATTTTTTAAGCTGGAGAGGAAAACATACCTTTTGTTCAACACAACAAAGCCCAGAAGTCCCTCGCCAGCAGGTGTGGCAGTAAAGTGAGCACTCCTCAATGTAGTCAGTCCTATCAATCCACCTGCAATTTTTTAAAAACAAGAAGTCACCACCTGTTCCATCTCAATCTCAAAGCACTGAGGGCACAGTATGCAATCTCAAAGGATGTTTTAATTGTATTGCACCTAAAAACAGACCATTTATTATCTTCACACCTTGCCATAATTAAGCAGCGATTAACACTTAGCCACTAGCTTTGGGCTATACAGTCATACCTCGGGTTAAAGTAGCTTCGGGTTGAGCGTTTTCGGATTGCGCTCTGCGACAACCGTGTTCCGTTACTTCTGGGTATCGCCACTCGCGCATGCGCAGATGCTCAAAATGACATCACACGCATGCAAAATGACATCACACCCCAGGAGAGGCCTATTGCCTTTGAAGTCTGTCCTAACCAGATAGGAGTCTGCTGTATTTCTCTCTCTCTCTTTTGCATAATATTTTATTAAAGCATTTTCATAATACAATAAGGGGGGGGGGACTAATTTAAATGAAAAGGAAAAAGGAAAAGGAAAAGGAAAGAAAACCTAGAGTTCTCTCTCAAAGGAAGCTCTTAACCTTTGTCTGATGCAGAAAGTGGTGGACCCTCCCAGCTCTCACCCGGAAGCTTTCCTTTCTTCTCCCAGTCTCTCACCTATCACCTTCATATTTGTGCAATCCTAGGCCCCCATAATGGCCTAGAGCAGAGGACACCAGGGAAAACAAATGGGGGAAGAGAGAAAAAAGACGTTAAAAAGAACAGAAGAAAAAGGAAAACTAAATAAATAAAATGGACTTCTGCTTTTCTGACCTCATTTACATAAAAGAAATTATTCAAAATATTCACTCTAGGATGACATCCAACTGTTCTACTTTCTGCTAAGCAATATTTTCCCAATTTTTAGACACAAATGTCTCAAATTCATTCATTTTCCTTTCCACACAAAAAGTCCAAAAGGGGTTTTCTATTATTAATAAATATCAACCATGCTTTTTTTCTCTAGTCAAACATATCAGCTTTGCCTCCAATAACTTCAATAATAATAATAATAATAATAATTTATTATTTATACCCCGCCCATCTGGCTGGGTTTCCACAGCCACTCTGGGCGGCTTCCAAAAGAATATTAAAATACTATGGTACATCAAACATTAAAAGCTTCCCTAAACAGGGCTGCCTTCAGATGTCTTCTAAAAGTCTGGTAGTTGTTGTTCTCTTTGACATCTGGTGGGAGGGCATTCCACAGGGAGGGCGCCACTACCGAGAAGGCCCTCTGCCTGGTTCCCTGTAACTTGGCTTCTCGCAGTGAGGGAACCGCCAGAAGGCCCTCGGTGCTGGACCTCAGTGTCCGGGTAGAACGATGGAGGTGGAGACGCTCCTTCAGGTATACTAGACCGAGGCCGTTTAGGGCTTTAAAGGTCAGCACCAACACTTTGAATTGTGCTCGGAAACGTACTGGGAGCCAATGTAAGTCTTTCAAGACCGGTGTTATATGGTCTCGGCGGCCGCTCCCAGTCACCAGTCTGGCTGCTGCATTCTGGATTAGTTGTAGTTTCCGGGTCACCTTCAAAGGTAGCCCCACGTAGAGCGCATTGCAGTAGTCCAAGCGGGAGATAACCAGAGCATGCACCACTCTGGCGAGGCAGTCCGCGGGCAGATAGGGTCTCAGCCTACGTACCAGATGGAGCTGATACACAGCTGCCCTGGACACGGATTTAACCTGTGCCTCCATGGACAGCTGTGAGTCCAAAATGACTCCCAGGCTGCGCACCTGGTCCTTCAGGGGCACGGTTACCCCATTCAGGACCAGGGAATCCCCCACACCTGCCCGCCTCCTGTCCCCCAGAAACAGTACTTCTGTCTTGTCAGGATTCAATCTCAATCTGTTTGCCGCCATCCATCCTCCAACCGCCTCCAGACACTCACACAGGACTGTCACCGCCTTCACTGGTTCTGATTTGAAAGAAAGGTAGAGCTGGGTATCATCCGCATACTGATGAACACCCAGCCCAAACCCCCTGATGATCTCTCCCAGCGGCTGCATGTAGATGTTGAAAAGCATGGGGGAGAGGACAGAACCCTGAGGCACCCCACAAGTGAGAGCCCAGGGGTCTGAACACTCATCCCCCACCACCACTTTCTGAACACGGCCCAGGAGGAAGGAGCGGAACCACTGTATGACAGTGCCCCCAGCTCCCAGCCCCTCAAGACGGTCCAGAAGGATGTTATGGTCGATGGTATCAAACGCCGCTGAGAGATCCAGCAGAACTAGGAAGCAGCTCTCACCTTTGTCCCTAGCCCGCCGGAGATCATCAACCAGTGCGACCAAGGCAGTTTCAGTCCCGCGATGAGGCCTGAATCCCGATTGGAAGGGATCCAAATGGTCCGCTTCTTCCAGGCGTGCCTGGAGTTGTTCGGCAACCACTCGCTCAATCACCTTGCCCAAGAATGGAAGATTTGAGACTGGGCGATAGTTGGCCATCGTGGCCGCATCTAAAGATGGTTTTTTAAGAAGCGGTTTAATAACCGCCTCTTTCAGCGGGTCTGGGAAGGCTCCCTCACGGAGGGAAGCATTCACCACCCCACGAAGCCCATCGCCCAGCCCTTCCCGGCTAGCTTTTATAAGCCAGGATGGGCAAGGATCAAGGAGACAGGTGGTTGGTTTCACTCGTCCAAGCAGCCTGTCCACATCCTCGGAGGTAACAGATTGGAATTGATCCCACGCAATTTGACTAGACAGGACTCTAGCACTCTCCCGCCCCGGCCCTGCTCCCACGGTGGCGTCTACCTCTTCCCGAATCTGAGCGACTTTATCTGCAAAAAACTTTGCAAAATCATTGCAGGAGATCATGTGGCCCGTAATGGGCCCCGATGTAGCAGGTGGTTCCGCTAAATTGCGGACCACCTGAAAAAGTCTCCTGCTGCTGTTTTCTGCAGATGCAATAGAGGCGGCGAAGAAAGCCTTCTTCGCCGTCGCTACCGCCACTTGGTAGGCTCGACACTGAGCTCTAACCTGTGTCCGGTCAGCTTCAGAATGGGTCATCCGCCACCGGCGCTCTAGCCGTCTCAACGATTGTTTCATTGCCCTCAGATCCGTGGAAAACCACGGGGCTGTCCGGGCTCCATGCAATCGGAGAGGGCGCTTCGGAGCCAAACAGTCAATAGCCCTGGTTAACTCCACATTCCAGCGGGCCACCAGGGAATCAGCTGAAAGGCCATCAACATGGGATAAAGCATCCCCTACCACTCTCTGGAAACCATTTGGATCCATTAAGTGGCGGGGGCGGACCATCCGAATCGGTCCCACCTCCCTGCAGAGGGGAAGGGTCGCGGAGAAGTCAAGTTGCACCAGGAAGTGGTCTGACCATGGCACTTCTTTTGTTTCGCTTTTACTTAGTGTCAGAACACCAACATCCATGGAGGTAAACACCAGGTCCAAGGCATGTCCGCGGCTATGGGTTGGGCCAAACTTATTCAGGGACAGCCCCATGGAGGCCATGCTTTCCACGAAGTCCCGAGCGGCCCCTTGTAAGGTCGTGTCGGCATGGATATTAAAATCCCCTAGGACAACCAAACTAGGTGTCTCCAGGAGAACATCCGCCACGACCTGAAGCAGCTCGGGCAGGGAATCCTTGGTGCAGCGGGGAGGTCGGTACACCAAAAGGAATCCTGTACTGCCCCTATTGCCCAACTTCCAGAACATGCACTCAGAAAACTGGGTCTTCCCAATAGGACGCCTGGTGCAAACTAATGACTTCCTAAAAATCACTGCAACCCCCCCTCCCCGCCCACAAGGCCTGGGTTGCTGTGCGTAAGAGAAACCTGGTGGACAAGCAGCGGCAAGAACAGGCCCATCTGCTTCATCCAACCAAGTCTCTGTTACACAAGCCAGGTCAAATCCTTCATCCATGATCAAGTCATGGATGGCAGTGGTCTTACGAATCATTGACCTGGCATTGCACAGCAGCACCTTCAGGCTATGTGGGTATCCCTTGCTGATTCTAGTATCCGTCCGGACAGGACCAGACCCGGAGGCAGGGATAGTCCTCAGACAACGACTAAACCTGCCTCCTCTGTAATGACATGGTCTGGTCTTAGCGTAACTCCTCCTCCTACCCGTGATCACCGAGATCGGTTGTCCCAGCGCATCCCCCTCTGTGGAACATGCCCCAGCCATTTTGTTGGCTGGGACCCACTCCCCGGCAGCCCTGACCCTTCCCCTTAAGAACAAAATAAGACCTTAAAACAATAAAAAACCCCAGAAAACAAAAAACAATACAGATGAAAAACTATAAAAATTACAAATCCATTAAAATCAAACAAATTCCCAACTAAACATCCATCCCACCCCCATCCCCGTCCCCGCAAATACAAAAAAATAAAAGAAAAAGGAAAAGGAACATTTTAAAACATTTTAAAAAGTACTCTGCGCCCCTCCGGATCCCCCTGGGCCGCAGCAGCAGTGACAGCAACCATCCCTGTGAGGCCTGTCAGGCCCTGCCCTGGGCCAGGTGGTGAGTGGCAGGAAGGAGCAGGGCCCTCAAACACTCACACAGGAGAGTCCTCCTGGGCAGCAGAGCACAGCAGTCCCTGTAAGTCCTTCAGGCCCTGCCCTGGGCCAGGTGGTGAGTGGCAGGAAGGAGCAGGGCCCTCAGACACCCACACAGGAGAGTCCTCCTGGGCAGCAGAGCACAGCAGTCCCTGTAAGTCCTTCAGGCCCTGCCCTGGGCCAGATGGTGAGTGGCAGGAAGGAGCAGGGCCCTCAAACACTCACACAGGAGAGTCCTCCTGGGCAGCAGAGTGCAGCAGTCCCTGTGAGTCCTTCAGGCCCCGCCCTGGGCCAGATGGTGAGTGGCAGGAAGGAGCAGGAAGGAGCAGGGCCCTCAAACACTCACACAGGAGAGTCCTCCTGGGCAGCAGAGCGCAGCAGTCCCTGTGAGTCCTTCAGGCCCCGCCCTGGGCCAGATGGTGAGTGGCAGGAAGGAGCAGGAAGGAGCAGGGCCCTCAGACACCCACACAGGAGAGTCCTCCTGGGCAGCAGAACGCAGCAGTCCCTGTGAGTCCTTCAGGCCCTGCCCCAGGCCAGATGGTGAGTGGCAGGAAGGAGCAGGAAGGAGCAGGGCCCTCAGACACCCACACAGGAGAGTCCTCCTGGGCAGCAGAACGCAGCAGTCCTTATGAGGCCTCAGGCCCCGCCCTGGGCCAGATGGTGAATGGCAGGAAGAAGCAGGGCCCTCAGACACCCACACAGGAGAGTCCTCCTGGGCAGCATTCCTCCATGTTAAACAATACTGTGAATGTTTTCATCTTTGTGCACACAAGAATCTCTTCACTCTGATGCATCCATAATTATTTTCATATTATGTATTCATTTGCACCTAGTTCGGTATCTTACAATCCAATTTCCTGTTGCATTTGCCATGATTTCCCATCCTTTAAAAAAATCCTTCCATTTAAGCTTCTTCCATTCTTTTTCCAAGAAATGAGTCTGTTGTATTTCTCAATGAATTCTAAATTCCTATTCAGAACAAGCCTCTTTTATTAAGGATAAGAAAAGGCGGAACATGTGGATTCGGTCAATTTTGTATGTGACTCAGCACACATATATTCAAATAACAACTCTGCTGTATTATAATTTTCAATTTATGGGCCAGAGCAATTTCTTCTGCTTTGTGAAACCACTCTTTTTTAGTGTCCTTGCAGATGTTTACAAGGGACCAAATAGAAATCATTAATATCATAATTTCAGTCTCTGAGCAGCTATATATAATCATTGATTTTATTTGTATGCTGCTTTTCCATGGTAAACTCTGCTCAAAGTAGTTCACAACATCAAAAAGGGTTATATAATAAAATATAAGATTTCAAGATAATTAATGAACAATTACGAAACAAAATTTAAATAAATACAGAGGCCCCCCAGCTTGCGTTACCCTCGGGTAACGTAAACTTCGGGTTGCGAAAGCGGCAAACCCGGAAGTATTTTTCCAGGTTTCGCTGCAGAAGCACTAAACCGCGCCACGCGCATGTGCAGAAGCTGTCCTCCGGGTGCGGCCGGACCTCCGGAATGAATCCCATTCGCAACCGGAGGTACCACTGTATCATGGCATGCATAACCAGTGGTTTTTAATTACGGTATACTACTGAGGAGCATAAGCATCTAGTTGAAAACTGATGGGTATGGTGTTAGAAAGACATCTATCATTAAAATGTACAAAAATATATCTACAGAAGAAATTTTATTTCTTCAATAAAAGTTTGTTTTCTTTAAAAGAGAAAAAGACCCACTCCACGTACGCTCTGATGCACCAGCAACTTAGGGAAAGGGACTCTGTCTGTTGTGTCTGCAGGGACACGTAGTCATTGCTGGAGCCATACAAACAGCAGTTGCCAAACTAACAATTGTGGACCATTGCTCTTATTAGCCAAGCCAGAACCAGCAAGAAACAAGCAAGAGGGAGCAGTGTGCTAGAGTTAAACCCAAGTTATGCAGAAGCAGTGCTAGAAACTGAGATATGAAAGCTAGGAGCTAAATGGCACCTTAAACCTAGGTTATGGGCGCAACAATGGAATGTCTAGGTGTGCTTTTTTATAACAATACAAAGCTAAAAATGAATGAACTGCAGCTAAAGTATTATGTTCATTTTTCACATGGTCTGGTCCTTCCTCTGCCCACCCCGTAATATTCTTAAGGGAGTCTCTTCTCCAGTTTTCAGAGAGTAGCTGGAAGTAGGGAGGCAGAAAAAGGTCCTCCTTTCCTTCTACTCTGCAGTTTTAATCTGAACTCTTAGGCACAGTGCTACGCTCAGAGCTCAGAAACTGCTCACGCTAATGAAATTCCTTGTCACAAAATGTGCCTAGCACAATGGGAGTTTTGAACACTACGCAGAAGTACTACACGCACACAGAGGGAAACACCTCGCCAGAAAAGAAAAAAGCAGCACAGTGAGAACTTAGTGCTTCTAGAAGCCACAATACTGCAATATCTTTTTCATCTGAATGTATGAACTGAAGCATGTGAAGTTGTTATGCGCATGAACAAATTAAACTATCAAATCTCTTATTTGGATTATATAACAGACACACATCTTTCATTTTAGCCTAAGGGCAATTTTTTCTCCAGGAGAGACAAGCACACACACTGCTCTTTTGAGGTTCTAGCCTTATAAGGAGAGCAGGACATACCCTCAGATATACATCATCTAAATTTATATAAATTTATATCTTGCCCTTACTTCCAAAGGAGTCCAGAATCACGTCATGCTTTAAGGATAGGTGTAAGATGTCAAGGGTTTCAAACCAGGGTGTCCAGCACCTTATTGTGTGACCAGCATTCTTAGTTCTTAGGTAGCCTTTGAGTGTTAAGATTGGATTGCTACCACAACCTGCTTTTGACACTACACCTGCCCCTTCAACCTACTGCTGTCTTGGAACTCAGCCTTCTGCCTGGATCTACCTCCTACTGCTAACCCTTTGATCCTCATCTGCTTGATGCACTGCCAGACTCCCAGCCTGCCAAGTGGCCATATCTATTGCTTTTCTGATTTTTACCCACCTGCACCTGAATTGGATCCCAGCTACAGCTCCTCTCAGAGGTAAACCAAGGCCTAACAATACCATATGTGCTACATTTGGCAAGCTGTCCTTAAAAAGGAAAGAAAGAACAGACTTGCTCAAATCCCAGCAAAGGGAGAGAGCCAAAACAGGATTCAGTATTACAGTGGTGCCCCGCAAGACGAATGCATTGCAAGACGAATAACTCGCTAGACGAAAGGGTTTTGCGTTTTTTGAGCTGCTTCGCAATACAAATTTCCCTATGGGCTTGCTTCGCAAGACGAAAACGTCTTGCAAGTTTGTTTCCTTTTTCTTAACACCGTTAATACAGTTGCGACTTGACTTCGAGGAGCAACTCATAGAACGCGGTGTGGTAGCCTTTTTTGAGGTTTTTGAAGACTTTGGTGATTTTTGAAGCTTTTCCAAAACTTTCCCGACACCGTGCTTCGCAAGACGAAAAAACTCGCGGAAGGATTAATTTCGTCTTGCGAGGCACCACTGTACTTAGAATCTTGCTATAGATTTAATCCTTCCACCTCAATTTGGTGAAGAGAGATTAATCTTGCCATGTAGATAACTTGCTGCCAACTTCTCATCTGCTTTCATTTTATGGGATAGAGTTCAGAATTTTCAGACCAGATTTACTGTTAACGCCTGCTCTTAAACACTAGATTAGAAGTAACCCATTTTGGTTCATTTTAATTAAACAATAAGCATAGGTCCAAGTATGGACTAATGAGGTGGCTGACTTTGCCTATGTCACTGTTTCTCCCTTGCAAATATTTTGAACACTTTGCTTGGCAAAATAAAATATTGCAATTAAACTCAAACATACAACACCTGTATTTATATAATCCACATTTCTGAGTATCTAATTATTATTATTTATTCTATTTAAAGACCAACAACAAAACAGCAATATACATTAAAAGCAAGAGTTTAAAATGCATTAATAATAAAGCAGCAGATAAATCAGATCAAGTAGTCTAGCACCAGGCACTGATCTCCCAAAAGCTTGGGTGAACAATTGTCTTAAGGAACCCTGCATGTGCCTCCAAATCTTCTCTGAAGAGCATGGGGAAACCTTAGAACAGATTTAGGGGAGCACAAGAGGACGAGAGGAGAAGACTATTCACTGTGCATGCAGAAATCCTTATGCTGACAGAACGATCTGCTTAATGCTATAGAGTGGTACCTCTACTTACGTTCACCTCTGGTTACATATCCTTCGGGATATGTACGCGGCAAACCCGAAAGCATTTTTCCGGGTTTCGCCTCGCACACATGCGCAGAAGCGCTCTACTCCGCCATGAGCAGAAGCGGTCCCTCCGGTTGCGGAAATCTCAGGATCCGACCTGAGCTCCGGAACGGATCCTGTCTGCAACCGGAGGTATCACTGTATTGAATGCAAATCAGGGTCAGGGAGTCAAGGTGCCACCACTGAGAAGCCCTATCCCAGGATACTGTACAATGGGCAATGCACATTGATAGGACCACAGAAGCAATGAAGTCCTGTATTACTTGTAGCCATGAAAACCTGTGCCTAAAAATACTTTCAAATGAGACCTATCAGCCCAAAACAGAGACAGCAATCCCAGATCTCTTAAAAACTTGAGGACCACAGGCTTAGCAACACGGCCCACTGCCAGAAACGATAGGATAGAGAAAAGATAGAGGGCCATGCAGCTCAGATAGGACTTGTGCTTTAGTAAGGACTTCAGAAGTTACTATCACAGAAAGCAGAGAAAGAACAAAAGGTAAGTGAATGAATGTCTGATGAGTAACTTCCTGTGTTCCTCAAAATGCAGTTTAGAACCAACCCAAGGTTTCTAATCCTCAAACCTGAGGTCAGATATGTGTACAGAAGCAAACAAGCAAAATTGAAGTTACCTCTCTATCCCTGGATCTACAAGGCCTTGAGAAGTGAGGAGGTCAAGTTTGCTGAAGATACTGTGATTTAGTAGATTTCCAAAAAGATTCCTCCACACTGGGAGATATTGGAGTCATGACGTATAGCTCAATAAACCCAGAATGTAGAAACTGTGAAAGATGTTACAAAATCACTAGAAAAGTGATTTAAAATGTAACTACCAATATCATTAGGGACGCGGGTGGCGCTGTGGTCTAAACCACAGAGCCTAGGACTTGCCGATCAGAAGGTCGATGGTTCGAATCCCCGCAATGGGCTGAGCTCCCATTGCTCGGTCCCTGCTCCTGCCAACCTAGCAGTTTGAAAGCACGCCAAAGTGCAAATAAATAAACAGGCACTGCTCTGGCGGGAAGGTAAACGGCATTTCCGTGCACTGCCCTGGTTTGCCAGAAGCGGCTTAGTCATGCTGGCCACATGACCCAGAAGCTGTACGCCGGCTCCCTTGGTCAATAAAGCAAGATGAGCGCTGCAACCCCAGAGTCGGCCACGACTGGACCTAATGCTCAGGGGTCCCTTTACCTTTACAAATATGCATAGTGTGGAAGGGAAGGTAGGTTGTTCTTCCTCTCATATAGAACTCGGGATTATCTAATGCAGGGGTGTCAAACTCAAATTCATCGGGGGCCGCATCAGCAGTTTGGTCACCCTCAAAGGGCCGGTTGTATCTGTAGGACTATGTAAAGGACATGTAAAGTGGAGGTTTCCTGTGTAGAACGGCCGGCGCCGCTAGAGGGCAGACGTTCTCTGGCTTGTAGGCTGCCGCGCATGCGCTGAAGAGGCGGCTTTCTTGTGTAAAAAAAAAAAAAAAGCGAGAATAAAAGGTGAAGGCTGGCGGGCCACATGACGAGGTCTGGCGGGCCAGATTCGGCCCGCGGGCCTTGTGTTTGACACCCGTGATCTAATGGAATAGATTGTCAGATACAGGACACACAGGACACACAAAAGATAGTACTTTACTTGGCACTTAATTAACATATGGAATGACATGCTGATGGTCACTGATTATGTACAGTTAAACCTTGGTTTTCGAAAGTCTCGGCTGCCGAACATTTCGGAAGCTGAACTCCGAAAACCTGGAAGTAAAACCCTGGATTTCGAACATTTCGGAAGTCAAACAGACTTCTGGAACGGATTACATTCGAAAACCGGGGTTCCACTGTATTCAGCTGCTTGGGAGCAACAGAACACTCTCATCTCTATTTCGGTTCCACAAAATAATTAAGAACAGCCACAGTACAAAAGACTGAAGACACTCTTCTTTCTCCTGATTATATCTACTACATATAGTTCACTATGAATTATCCAGATAACCAAGTGCACTTAACAGACACTTTTGAAATATGGGGAGGAGACCTTGCCAAATCAGCAGGAAAGAGCATTTGTTCTCAAACTCCTTAAAGGACACATTACACATGCTGGCAAGAAGGAAAGAATTAGAACTGTAAATTCAGTCCATCACTGAAAAACAAAATTTGTGCCCAAGATATGACACACCAAGGAGGAATTTTGAAACTGAGTGCTTTATAGCAAAGAGACACCCAAAACTTGAAATAGTAAATCATTCAACCAATCAGAAGAAGCACACTGTTTTGAGTATGATATGAGACCTAGGCTGTGATGGGGTCTCAGCTTTTTGCACTGCTGCCAGTTAACTCTTACATCACACTCATTTTCTCTGTCACAGCCAAACAGAACTGTGTCTCTCTACTTCCCACCACAATGAAAAACAATTACTTCTGAAAATGGCAATGAGCCACCTTAAGAAATAACAGTTTTTTGGATTAGGTTTGCAGTTCTGTAACAGTTCCAGTAATGCCTATGGGACATCAGAATGTTAATGTATTTTTACACAAGAAAAGAATTAAGTTTGTGGTGATCCAAGACAAGCTGACCAATACACACAATTGCAACTCCAGCATATAAAGACTACTATGCTATGTATTTAGAATTCTACATTAGTTGCAAGGTCACATGTTAATGCTTTACAAATCCTTTAAAAAAAGATGTCTAGACAGTCTTGAAGACATTTTTTAAAAATTAAGAAGAAAAATGTGGCAGACCTTTTGGGGAACAATTTTCAGTAATTCACTGGTGCTGCTACCTTTAATCACAGCAATTGTTATACTAGACTATCTTGTTAAATGAGCCAGAACTAGTACTAAAATAGTTTTTGTGTAATGGGCAAATACAAACTGTGATCATGGTGACTTAAATCACATGCTGGTGATAACAGGTAATATTTTTTTAAAGTGTCCCTTGCATAAGTAAAAAATTGGCTGAGAATTGCATTTCTTATTAAATTAAAACTGGCCTGCTTCTTTGTTCTGAATTTAATATAGGATGTCAGTTTAATAAAAGTTTTAATAATTCACACTTGAAGATAAGGATCATAATCTTTCAAAACTCAGATGCATAGTATCCTCGGAGAGTCACCTTTGTACCTACTGTATTTATCATGGGCCTCTTAAAACTGAAGGTATGCCCAGATTGAAACAAACTGGAAAGATCTGGTCATCGTGCTGCAGGAGGGATGTGCAGAATCCCAGACTGCATTACTTGGCCAAATACATAAATATAATTCTGCTCTCTGTAACCTTTGAAGGTACCTTTCAAATATCAAACCCTAAGAATGCTGCTTGTTTTGTAATCTAGTCAAATGAAGAAGCAGTACTATCACTTACATTTATCCCTTTGAATCTTTGATCCAATTGATTTGCAGCAGTTTGAATTGGATGGCAACAAAATTATGTTGCTCTGTACTTTTTCCTGCTCGCAGTCCTTTGAGGCTTAGTCAAGAGGACAGAAACAGATCCAACAAGAAAGCTACAAGCAAAGAATGAACTGAATCCTTTATTCTCTTTTAACAATGACAGTGCCTCCCAAGAGGCAAAAATGTATCTTACTCTTGCTTTTTAGAATTGTACTCTATGTACAGCTCAGGACCTGCTTGTCCTCAGTGTATAAGAACTGTAATGATTTGATACTGTACAAAGCCTTATATAACAGTCTTTCTGTTAACAGAGCTTTAGAAATAATTTTGGGAGACTAAATTTATGAACACTGTGTCTTAAAACATTTTGTTCATCATTCTAAAAGAAAACATTTCATTTTCTGGGCCTTCACATCTCTATAAACAAGATCTGACCATCACAAGGGATTTAAGATTAAATCTCTGACTATCAGATAACCGAATTTGTTTGAATATAATTATTCACGTCATTGTATTATTTTTTCTTATTTAAATATCTCATTTCAACTACTACATTTAAACATACATTGGAAATAAACTTTTAAGATAAAGAAAGAGGAACTGATAGCAATAATTTAGAACATGGGACAATGAACACTGCATGTAATTTAATGAGTTTTGTTCCCCCTCCCCTTTTCTCAGCTCTTTTAATGGAAATGAATGCTTTATGTCTGCTTAACTGTTATTTTCTGAATAATAATTTGTTTTACTATAATATTGGTTTTCAATATGGAGTAGTTATAATATTGGTTTTCAATAGTGATTTTCAATATGGAGCACTGGAAACAAAACAAAAAATTGCATTTCCCCCAGAAAAGTTGTTTCTCCCCCCCCCCCATCACCCCCCAAGAAACCTGTCTCCCTCTCCATGGCTTCAAAATTTCTGGAAATTTTACGTATCTGCTCAAGTTAAACTTTAGGCATTCAATGGCATTAATCCATCTCCAAGGGTGGAGTGTGAGGACTCCTTGGAATCAGTCTTAGTCTTAGATGACAGGGGAGGCAGGGTGTTTCTAACTTCCACTTCAGAAGTTATAATACTGGTCATAAAGAAACCTAGCATGCATCTAGAAAATGCCAACAATTATAGGCTGGTTGACATGTCCTGAGTAAAGTGCTTCGATAAAAGTGTTTCTCTATATCCATTTAAATCAGGCTACAGGCAAGGTTTTAGGACAGAAACTGCCTTGAGCAATTTGTAGGATGGCTTTTTCTGAAAACCAAAGGGTTCAAAACCCTGTTGATTCTCTTGGACCTCTCAGGTGCTTTTGATGTCATTGACCATCTGGATAATATATCTGAACAGTGTGCTTGAGATACCACATAGTGGTGGTTCTCCTATTTGGATGGCTAATTCCAGAGAGTTCTGCTGCGGAACTGTGGCTCAGCCCCTTAGTTATTACACTCCAGGGGTCTACACAATTCTATTCCCCTCCCTGCCCCTAACGCTGTTTAACATAAAACTGCTGGGAGAGGTCTGCAGAGATTTTTCTTGAGGGATCATCAATACACAAAAAGGCATCCAGCTGTTTCTCTTTTTCATCTTTTAGGTGAGACTTTTGTGCCCTGAATCAGTGCCTAGGTGTGGTAGAGGATTGGATAAGGGTTTATTGACTGATATTCAATCAAGATTGAGGTACCTTGGTAAGTGGTTTATCTGACCAGATGATGGTGTTAAATTTGTTCTGGAAAAATTGCATTCTCTTATGCATTAGGGCCACAGTTTAGGGGCTAGTATTAACTCAATATTGTCACCCAATATTTACGTGACCTCTACGGTTCAAAATGCCTTGTATCAACTTGCACTGTAAGAAAGCTCTTCCTAATGTTTAACCTAAAACCCTTTTCATGTAATATGATCCCAATGGTTTGAGTTCTATTCTCAGAAGTAAAAGTAGTAAATAAATAGTTTTATGAACTATGCCAGGGGTGGGGAACCTCTGGCCCACAGGCTAAATCTGGCCAACCAGGGTCTAAACTTTCATTTGCTAGGCCACTTTTCCCAAATCATGCCCACTTACTAGGCCCTACGATGTGAGGAAGACAGAGATGCAGCTGTCAATGCACAATTAGGAGCATCATTGAAGTGCACTCCTAATATTACATTGGTAAAGGAAAGCAGGCTTCAGCTGTACCACCTAACAGCTGGTGTGTGGCAGAACCAAAGCCTGCTCAACAGTCTGCACAAGTGACCTACCCAAGGGAGTTTTTAGAACAGAAAGCCCCTAATTTCCATGCCCTACTGAAACCAGACTTAACTACAACATTCTCTTCTCTTTTTGGGTCCTGTAAAGTCCTACTGGCAGGGGTAGGTAAGCTGCAGTCCTGCAGTGTCCTTGGACTACAAGGCCACGTGGAGTGGGAGCTGCAGCTACAAAGAGCTAGGAATTAATCGTCATCATCCAAATCAGTGTTTCCCAACCTTGGGTTCTCCAGCTGTTTTCGGATTACAATCTCCCCCCCCCCCCCCGACCACTGGTCTTGCTAGCTAGGTATGATGGGTGTTGTAGCCCAAAAACAGCTGGAGAACCCAAGGTTGGGAAACATTGATCTAGAGGACCACTCCTCACACTATGTAGACACAAGCTAATTCGTATCTAATTGTGAATTAATTTGCAGCTCCCTTTTAGAGAAAGAAAAGCAGAATGCCGATGGGGAAGACGGAATGGACAGATAATAAACACTGCACGCAAGGGGGGTTGGGTGCCGTGGCACCTGACTCAAGAGGGGAAGCGGCCCCCTCACCCGATCGCGCGCAGACTTCTTTTTAAAAAAATATGTCGGCATCCATTCAATCGCGAAAGGAGAGGACAGGACCAGAGGCCGCCTTCCCGGTACCTCTCCCGCCAACACTTCTAGGTGGATTTGCCAAAACCCCGTCTGGTTTTCGGGGGCGATTTTTTAAAAAGCCCCGATTCAGCTCTGCTATCAGAAATAACGGCCCCCTCCATTTACCCCTTGGCCTACTCGCGAACCGACCTCCTCCCAGGGCACGCGATACCCCTCCCCCACTCGCCCCTCCCCCCCAGCTCCACCTCAGCACCCCCCTGCCTGGGGTATGTGAGGTAGAAACATAATCCTTCGCCATCTTTTTCGATCTTAAGGGAGGGGAAACCAAAAACAACAACAATCCGCAGGCCGCGGCCTCCTCCTCACCGTTCAGACGCGGCCTTCTTCTCTCGCCCGCCTTTGCCTACCTCACAGCTCACCACCGCAGCAGTAGCAGCAGGCCCAGACGTCCTGCGCGCGCAGCACTACCAGCCAGGCGCGAACTAATTGAAGCCGCTGGGAGATGTAGTTCTTCCGCCCACCCTGGCCTATTTGTACCGCGGACGCCTTTCACGTCATATACTACAAGAACCGGCATGCCTCTGCAGGAGCCCGTCATCGACTATCTTCCGCCCCGCCGACTCTCGCGCTCTCTCTCCTCCCCCTTTTCCCGCTCGCGCTCTCTACGTCCGCAGGAGCCACTCTTAGGCCTGACGGGAGGTGGAGTCTTTTTCAGCCCCAGCTAGACTAGTTGGCATAGAAGTATCGCCGAGGGGGGACTACAACTCCCAACGTTGGCGAGAAAGACTTTAGGGTGATACGCTCTCGAAATGCTGGCGCAGGATGTTGTCTTCTGTAAAATATAGTGAGGCGCCCTGTGCGGGCTTCGAAAAAAAGTGGCATTTTACGAGGGGCCAAGAGGAGGATTTATATGAGGGCAGTCTTTCCGTATCATGCTTGGTTGCTTAATTTGATTTTTTTATTCTTATGATTCCTTGCATTTATATCCCACCTTTTTCTCAAAGGAGCTCTAATGTAGCATGCATGGTTCACCTCCTCATTTAACCCCCATAACCACCCTGTGAGGTAGGCTAGGCCCAAAGCCAGCCAGAGAGCTTCATGGCCTAATGGGGATTTGAAGCTTGGTCTCTCCCAGGTCCTAGTCTGATACTGTATAAGCATTATACCACACTAACCCTCAAGTGTCTCAGAGTAATAAACAACAGCATTAAAGTAGGTAAGAAAGGGCAATAAGGTCACCCCAAAATATGTACATTTCAAAGCCCTTCCCGCTAAACTCAGGTCTGTGGCCTTTGCTGTGTTCATCCTTTATCTACCTGCCCTCCCAAAAAACAAAGCCTGGGTAAATAATAATGTGTTCCCTCATGGGTAGGCTGAGTGAGCCAGATTCACTCCATTTGTTCTTTCAAGTTTGTCTTATTTATTACATTTATACAGTTTACCAACTTTTCCTCCATGCTGTTCAAGGTAGCGTAATGGTGCTCTCCCTCCACATTTTATCCTCACAACAACCCTGTGTAGTAGGTTAGGCTGAGAGACAGTGACTGGCCTGAGGTCATCCAGTGAGCTTCATGACTGTGTGGGGTTTATGAACCCTGTTATCCCAGACCTTAGGTCAGCACTCTTTTCTTCTTCTTCTTCTTAGGTCAGCACTCATAAGCACTACACTATACTGGCTCTAAAAAGAGGCATGGACAAAAATGTGGACAAAAGTGCCACACAAATCCATAGCAGCAATGACCAGAGAAAGACTACTTAAAATTGCACAGAGCTGGAACCTAATACAGTGGTACCCCGCAAGACGAACGCCTCGCGAGACGAAAAACTCGCAAAACGAAAGGTTTTTTCGTTTTCGAGTTGCCTCGCAAGACGAATTTCCCTATGGGCTTGCTTCGCAAAACGAAGCTTGCCCCGGGGACAGCGGGTCTTCTCTTTTGAAGCAAGGGGCAGCGGGGAGAAGCGATCTTCTCCCCGCAGCCCCAGGTCCGGGGACAGCGGGAAGCGCTTCCCGCTGCCCCCGGACCTCTTTTGAAGCAAGGGGCTGCGGGGAGATCGCTTCTCCTCACCTGCCCCCACCGCCCGGCTTCGGAACGCTGCTCCGAAGCGGGGCGGGGGGGAGGGAACACCTGCCCCCACCGCCTGGCTTCGGAACGCTGCTCCGAAGCGGGGCGGGGGGGAGGGAACACCTTCTGAAGGCGGGCGGGGGGCGAAAGTCTTTGTCCCCCCTGCCTGCCTTCCCAGGGGCTTTTAAATCGCCCCGGACAGCGGAGAAGTCCTCCGCTGTCCCGGGGCGATTTTAAAATGCCGCCCGCCAGCATTTTAAGATCGCCCGGACAGCGGAGAAGTCCTCCGCTGTCCCGGGGTTTTTTAAAATGCTGGGGGTGGGAAGAAAAGCCCTTGCCCCCCCCCAGCCTTCAGAAGAGGTCCGGGGACAGACTGTCCCCGGACCTGGTCTGAAGGCGGTTTCCCTAGGAACGCATTAATTGATTTTCAATGCATTCCTATGGGAAACCGTGCATCGCAAGACGAAAAACTCGCAAGACGAAGAGACTTGCGGAACGAATTAATTTCGTCTTGCGAGGCACCACTGTACCTAGAAGCCTAGGCTATATAAAACCGATGAGTTCTCCCATGTGTTGGAGAGGATGTCCCGCTATAAGGACATATCAGCAAATGTGGTGGAGTGTCCAAAAATTGAAAAGTTCTGGAAAAATGTATTTACAAAAAAAAATTGATTACAGAAATATCTTTAATTACAATTACAAGGCAGACGGTCCTCATGACCCCAGGACTGGCTCTACTTAACTCATGTCATCACAATACAGTATGTATTGTATTGTATTGTATTGTATTGTATTGTATTGTATTGTATTGTATTGTATAAGAACTCAACACATCTGTTAACTGCTGCAACAACTATTGCCAGGATGTGGGAATCATTACAATTAACTATGGACCAATGGTATAATGCAATCTGACAAACAGCATTATTGGAAAAACTGACATAAAAATTAAAAGTTACAAGAGGCCAAAAGAAAATCATTTATTTATTTTTATGCATTCTGGTGTGACTTTACTGATTACACAAATACAGTAATGAGGCATATGATAGAACACCCATATTTTATAGCAGTCTGGCGTACATGAAGTACATATTTTTCCCTCCACCGCTTGATGTTTTACAAATATATAAATCTATATAAATATAGATATATGAACTGCAAAGAGTATCAGCACATAGAATAACCCAGTTTATTAGAATCAAGTTAGTCATATTAGTTCATGCTGATTTTAATAACATTTTGTACAGTAAATCTGTTTAAACTGGTTTTCAAACTATACAATGATTTGTGTATATTTTTGGAAACCACTTTTGGAAACAATTTGTTCAAAAAGGAGTCTATACACATTTTAAATAAACAGAATAGTGAGACTGCAAATTGCACTGTTAGTGGTCACCATGTTGGGACTTCACATCCTTGATCTGCTATAAACCTCACTAGGTGACATTGAGCTAGTCAGTGCCTGAGTGAAGCCTACTTCACAATTTATTATGAGGATAAAGTGAGGTAGCCCACATACTTGTGTATGCCATGCTAAGCTCAATAGAGAAAGGATGGAACACTAAGGTAAACAACAGTAGAATCAATGCCAGCGTCCGTTTGATGGTGGCTTGGGGAGGGAGTGCTTGTAAAAATTATGAGGATCCATGAAGGTCCTGGTCCAGTGCCCTAACTGCTGCAGCACGCTGACTCTCATTTTGGCAACACATTGGAGCAGTATAGCAAAAAGCATTTTAGAAGCTAGCCTACAGTGCCATTCTGGGCAGCAAAAACAATTGAGTGCAGCCTATTACTAGCAACTGCTTTGCAAGGAGTTTGGCTCCCCCATCCCCTTTGAGTTTGAAGCTTCCAATGTAGCAAATTTTCCCAGTGCAATGCCATCAAGTCACCAGACGATGGTAGCATTGAACAGTGAGTTAAACTTCAGCACCCTAAACAATTCATTGGCATCCATTGACATGCTAGTGCTAATCAAACCAAATCAAAACTATTGTTATTTTGGGGTGAGATTTAATCACATACCCGCAATGCATGTAGTACAATTAAAGCTGATCTGGAGCTCCTGCGAAACAAACCTTAACTTGAAAACTGGGCTTTTTATGATAAGGAAAGTGGTGGGGAAATACGCTGGAAAGTTTGGGATAACACTTGCTCAATGCAACTTAATCTAATTTCCTCACAAACAAATCAGGATGAATGTTCATTAAATAGCCAAGATCCTCTATGCTCTCTGCAAACAAATAAAGCTATAGATTCATTAAACAACTCAGGTTACTCTGTTACTGTTTTTTAAAACACACAACAACAACAACAACAGGAACAGGAACATAAAGAATACTATCTCACATTTAAGACCATGACTCCCTGGGTTGTGAGTGAGCTTTTAAGTTACTCAGAATCTTTTATCAAACAGTATGCTAAAAAGAAAAGCAAAATACTGTAATAAGATGAAAGCAAACACCCGCCTTGGGGTGGGATGGGATTCGGCACTGCCTGCAGTTTGTTTCAAGTCTAAGATGCTGTTGGAGGAAGTTTGTGCAGATGAATAGGATCAAAATCATGCCTTACCAAGTTACGGTTAACTTTAGAAACATGGGTGTCTTATGATTCCTATTCTTATTCTGCATACCATAGTATTAAATAATGGTTGAGTATTTCTCCATGATCCTAGTGCAGCCCAGTTATATGCTTGTAAGGTCACAGGAAGGAGCAGTGGTGCCAATCAGGTAGAGAGGGGCAACTACCTGGGGGTAGGGCCAGGACCTGATTGGCAGGCAACTGACCAGTCAGACTGGCATAGCCTGGAGCCTCCAGAAGCAGCCAGACCAATGGAAATGCTACATCAGGAACCTTAGGAGAAGCACCACTCTCTGCCTCACCTGCTCTAATTTCCCCTGGCAGTATTTGAACCAGTGCTCCTGGGAGTATGTCTGCATCCTTGTTTTAGTGTATGCACAACCTAACTGACTATCCCCTTTTCAATTAATGATGGCTTGTGGGAAAGAAAGAAAGGAAGGAAGAAAGAAAGGAAGGAAGGAATAATTGAATTGGCAGCCTCCTGTATATATTTATGTGGCTGTTTTGCAAACTACATGGTATCACATGAACCAGTAGCTTCCCCAAGTTGTTGATGGCTGCTTTAACAGACACAACCACAGGGCTCCTTTGGCTGTGCTGATGGTTGCTGCGTAGTTCTGTGTTTCTTGTCTGTTGTAGGTGTGGTGACTTGAAAGACATGGGGCCTCGGTTGGTTGGTTGGCTCCCTCCATCCATGTGTGGCATAAGCGACACAGTCCCTAATTGGTGGGCATGTATGCTTTCTTTACACAACTTGTGTACTTTCTGGTGGTGTTGTTTTTCCTGATCTGCCTGTGCTGAGCATGCAATGGATTTAGCAGCCATCCTGGTGTGGTATAGCTTTGGTCATAGAGTAATATGAATACTAGAGCTTAATTTCTGTCCCAAGGTAAAGGTAAAGGGACCCTTGACCATTAGGTCCAGTTGTGGCCGACTCTGGGGTTGCGGCGCTCATCTTGCTTTATTGGCCGAGGGAGCTGGAGTACAGCTTCCGGGTCATGTGGCCAGCATCATGACTAAGCCGCTTCTGGCAAAGCAGAACAACGCACGGAAATGGCGTTTACCTTCCCGCCGGAGGTATTTATCTACTTGCACTTTGACGTGCTTTTGAACTGCTAGGTTGGCAGGAGCAGGGACCGAGCAACGGGAGCTCACCCCGTCGCGGGGATTCGAACCACCGACCTTCTGATCGGCAAGTCCTAGGCTCTGTGGTTTAACCCACAGTGCCACCTGCGTCCCTTAATTTCTGTCCTGGAGCATGTAAATAACAGTACCACTGAGTATGTGCAGAGAGTCTTGCTTCCTGGTTATGCCTAAACTGCTCCCAATAGGAATGAGTGAAGCTGTCTTTTACTGGTCCATCTTGTTCAGCATCTTCCACACTGACTGGTAGCAGCTCTGCAGAATTTCAGGAAGGGAATTTCTCCCAGCCCTACCTGGAGATGTCAGGGATTGAACCTGGGATCTTTGCATCTAGGATAGCAACAGGTTTGTTTTAGCCCAAAGGCTTTTTACCAGAAAGGATAAATATGGATTAAACAGGCTGGTATTTTGATGCCAGGTATGTGTATGGGCATTGCACTTTTCTTCTTTTTTGTCTGCACGCAGAGCGCCGATTTCACAATAAACACCTGTCTAGAAGCCCTGGCACTTGTGCCCCAACAGCAGCAGCTCTGCACCTCCAGCTGGGCTCGCCCGCTCCCTTCGCAGCAAGGTGGGCCAACGCGAGCAGCTCCCGCGGAGCGAGCCGCTGTCTGCCCCCGCCCCCTTGTGCAAATCCAGCGCTCCTAATTGGTTCGGCTTGTGGCACGGGCGGGGCTCGAGGCGCCAGACGCGATATAAGGGAGCGAGCGAACAATGCGCCTCGATCCCGACTGGGTCGCGTTGGGGGGGCGGGGAAGCGGGAAAAGCCGCGCTTTCGGCAGCGGAGCGGGCGAGCGAGCGAGCACAGAAAGGCTAAGCTACCAAACCAGGCGGCGGCACCGCCTTCTTAGTTGAAAAAGCCCGGCGCTTGCACTTTTCCAGGCGGAGGAGCGCGCCCTACCGCGCGCTGCGCTCAGGTGAGCTCCCGTCGCAGGTGGGACGCGAGCAAGCCATGGAGCTCGACCTGCCTCAGGCGCCGCCGGCGCCGCCCTACTTCTACGACCACCAAGAGTCGCCCGGCGACGACTTCCACCGCTCGAGCGCGCCCAGCGAGGACATCTGGAAGAAGTTCGAGCTGCTGCCCAGTCCGCCGGCCTCGCCGCTGGCGCCGGGCCCCGCCGAGGACGCGGCCGCCGACTACCTGCTGGAGCCCGGCCGGCTGCTGGGCAACCTGAGCGCATTCGTCCTCCGCGACTGCATGTGGAGCGGCTTCTCGGCCCGCGAGCGCCTGGAGAAAGCCATGGGCGAGAAGCTGACCGCCAAGCCGCCCGCCCAGGGCCCGCCAGCCGCCCCCGCCCCCACCGCCGCCCAAGCACCGCACGACGCCGCGCTAGGCGGGCTGTGCGTGGCCCCCGGCGCCGTCTTCGCCTGGCCCGCCGACTGCAAGCTCCCGCCCTCCTCCGGCTCCGAGAGCCAAAGCGAATCGGGTAAGGCTGCCTCCGGGCCGGGGAGCGGGGCGGCGGACCGCACGGTACCCCCCAGGGGCACCCAGTCCTGCAGCTCTGGCTGGGCGCCGAAAGTTTCTCTCCCGGGACAAAAGGCTCCTCTCGCTCTTAATTTCCCGTGGCGCCCCTTGGACTGCGCCCCCTGTCTTCCCAGGTCTCCGTGCAGAATTCTGCAGTCCCCTTGGAGGGATCTTTTATTGCAAAATTCTCCGAGCTCTTGCATTTACTCTGCCCCCCTCCCGCCCCACTTCTTCACCAGAGGTTCTACTTTCAGGGGGAAGTGTGCATTGTCGTCCCGGCCCAGCTTCCCAAGGCTGCTGCTGGGACTTGCATAACGTGGTGAGCCCAACCCATCTGTCTTGCTTCCTCCTCCAACCTCTCCCAATTTAGCACCCTTTAGCACAGCCGGCGGGGGAGGGGGTGCCTGCCGCAGGACCGAAAAGAGAAGAAAAGGCGCCACTTGCGCAACTCCCTCCACCACTCCAGGAGGTTGGGTGGGGGGACCCAAGATACAGAGCATTTCTTTGAGAGGTTGCATTTCAGCAGGGCGGGCTTCTCCAGAGTTTCCTGGTTCAGGTTGTAAACGCTGTCTATAAACCTGTGTTTATTGAAAAAGTTTGGCTTGGTTGGTGTTGCAGGCTGCTTATGCTTGTGGATTCTGGAGGGTTGCCACAGTAGACCTGTGATGGACAAAGGCTCTGGAAGGATTTGACCTGGGAAATACAAGAATTGTCTTGCAAACCCCCCTCCTCCCACAAAATGTTGAATGCAGTCTCAGGTCAGGTTCTGCAGCCAAGGGGAACCAGCCATATTATGCATGTTATAAAAGTTTTGTTGCATAAGTGCCCTCATCTATGCTTATAAGTGCATCAGTTGACATGTAACCACTACTTTGCTGAGTTTGCTAACCTAGATCAGTCCAAAACAGCATCTCCACTGGCTGGTGCTGGTGGGAGTTGTAGTCCAAAACATCTGGAGGGCCCAAGGTTGGGGAAGCAAAGTCATTCCCATTTGATTATTGGCACATGACTTGCTGTTCAGCTATCCTCTGATGGAGGCATGCAAAGGCAGTGTGTGTGTGAATGGGATCATAAAGACCACCTTTCTGTCTTTGAATCCAAAGAGTCATCAACCCCTTGCAATGCAGGAGTCAACATCAATGGGGAAGAACCGTAATTCTTTGGTAGAGCATCACCTTTGTATGGAGAAGGTTTGAAATTCGATCTCTGGCATCTCCAAGTAGAACTGAGAATCATCCTTTCAAATCCTAGTAAGCTGTTGCAAGTCAGTATAGAATCTAGACAATACTGACTTGGTACAGTATAAGGTAGCTTCCTATGCAGGATTGAACTACTCACAGCTAGAAGCCTGCCTCTGTCTTTTCAAGTCTCTAAGGAAGGAAATTTCACAACCTCTTCCTTCTCCCCCAGCCCAGCCCAATTTGTTTGGCTAATCTGATCTCAATGCTTTTAAATCTTAAGTTTTTAAAAATGCTTTCATTCTGTTTGGATTGATGTACCTCGCTTGCACGTCCAGTCCTCATTTGTAGGCAGACCACAGAATAATAGCAGGACTTTCTGTACACACCAACATATTTAGGGGGCAACCTTCTTTGTGAGCCTCTAGCAACCTTTGCCAACCTGGTCCGTCCCCCTTGCAAACTCTCACCTGCTTCAGGTTGTTTGGACTGCAACTCCCAACAGCCCCAACTAGAACACCACATGAATATTGTGTTCAGGGTTAACATTGCTATAAATAAACTTGTGGCATGTGTTATCCCTTGAAAAACTGACATAGCCTTGAAATGGGCACACTTTCTAATACTCTGGCCTTGTTGTTAATCCTTGTAGGGCTGAGTCACTGGGTAAGCAGTGACTGCTTATATGACTCACTATAGAGCCTGAATAGGGCTTGGGTTGAGAAACAAATTGGGTATAAGATTTAATTACATTAGGAGAAGCAGGTCTTAATCTCAATTAGCAGAAGGGGCGGGGAATGTTATTGATTTATTTAATTGTGCTTGCCCTTGCTGACCTGGACTTTTCACCCCCATCAGCATCTAGGCTCCTCCTTCAGATGCTGTTTTTTTCAGCCAGTCACATGATTCCTGGGACAAAAAGCAACAGATGCAAGTGTTTGTGTGTGTGCACTCTCAATAGCTCACTATGCCAATGAGAGATGGAGGGTAGGTAACAGCAGTGTTTCAAGCACTGCTATTGGCTGATTGCCAGGATGCTTGGAGAAGGTTGTTCTCACGGAGTCACATTTTTTTTTATTAATGGGAAAGTGCTGATTGTTTGCCCAATGCAAGTTTTAGAAGGAGACCACTTAAAAATGCAAAGCAAGTGGGGGGAAGGCAAAGTGGGGGCATAGCTGGCCTGTGTTCTTTCTTTATAAATTAATGGAGGCAGAAACAAGGCTTAAACAATGCAATTGGGGGCACCAGATAGTGTGCACTGTGGATGAGAACTTATGTGGAGGGCTGGGAGGGTGTGGAGCACAAGCCTTGCTGAAACTGAGCCTGCTGCAGGAGACCTTTCCCTGTCCATAGAATTAAGCAGACGGAGCAAGCTGGAGTGTCCACTGTATGCTCTGCTGCTACCATTGTCTGGCTGTGATTCTCCATTTGCCATGGGCTTTAATGGCTTGGAACCTCTGGCACAGAGATGGGATAAAATAACACTGCTGAGTTCCGCTATGCCATTCTTCCCTAGCCTCGTGCTCTCCAGGTCTTTTGGACTACAACTCCCATCAGTGCAGGCATGCCAATTCTAGGGGGTCAATGTGTCTCATTATTGGTTGGAAGGAGGTCAGTTGCACATCTCAGCTTCAGTGGCTGGCTTCTGCAGACGACAACGTTGCATGTGTGACATCACACAAGCACAATACGCATCTGCACTCTCAGTCTTGGGTGTGGCTATGTGTGTGAGCAACTTGGCGCTTCTGCGTCAGTGCTGGCTATCATGAGCTGACTTGATAGAAGCAGTGAATTCCTTCCACCCATGTTTCTGAAGAGTTAAAAATTTTGACCCTTCCCCATTTGTGACATGAGGTGGTTTTCTTCTGCATATGATGGTGCTTAAGCTTTTGAAAAAGGAGGACAAGAGTATCTTGCACTCTCCTGGGGGCCTCATGGTAGTGAGCTGTCACAGAAGCTTGTAAAAATGGTTTTTAGACATGCGCCCCACAGAAGACTGTCTATGTGCCTTGTTCCTGAGAGCAAGCAAGAGGAGCCTTAGCAGGTGACATGTGAAATGCTGGAGACATGCTTTGAATGACTCCTACTCTTAAGTAGGCACGACGCCACCTTCTGTGTAACTTGAAATCATTTTCATTGTGTATTTCTGTGAAAAATATGCCTCCTGTAGTTTTCTCCACAAGGGCCCTTGGTCAGTTTCTAGGAAACATTGTCTATGTGCAACCTGTCACAGGCTGTCTTAGGCATACAAGTTCCATTGTCCTCAGCAGAACTTAATTCCAGCCAACACAGATAGGGAGAAGCTTTCCTCTGAAAGCTGTTGCTGCAGTAAACCAGATGGCTGATTTCTTGCTCATGCAGACTAGCGGGACTTCGCTTTGTGAGTTCAGAACCGATCTCTTTGTTTTCTACTGTGATAACCTTTCCCCTTAAACTTCTTTCTTTAAAAAACTCTGACCACTTTGTCTGAAGGCTGTATAACTTGAATCTTTTGAAAGTCACTCAAGCCTTCTGTGCAAAGGCCTTTAAAGGACCTTCTCTTCCCACCCCCTTCCTGTATACTGGATGGGGAGGTGCCGAGATCCTTTCTGTGCATCTCTGGCTAAGTGGGGAGGGCTGCCCACTGTGTGTGTTGGGGAGGTTGTTTGTGCAGGGGAATGGAATCCTTTGAACAGGATTTACTACTTCTGAAAAGTAGCAAATCCCTCCTGAAGTGTGAAGCTGTAGGGGCAAAGGCCATCTCTCCCCATTCCCTGCTTCATTTACAATTCCAATGGGCAATGAAAGAGCCTTGGGGGGTGGAGGTTGGGGGAGAGATAGAGCTTTAGCAGTAAACTTTGTTCCAGGCCAATGGTGACTATTGCCCCCAGTCTTTTTAATTGGGGATGGGGAGCATAGGAATGCCTTGATGATGGCCTGGCCTTTTGTCCCTTACAATTGCCTTTGGGAAAGCCACCCCCTCCCCTCCAGGGACACAAAGACAAAAAACCTCCATTCCATTGCAATTGTTAACAGACCCTTGGGGACAGAAATGTTCATCCCTCCCCAGAATGAAGCTCCCAGTACCACAGGATTCCTGCAGGAATTACATTTGCTCAGGACTTTGCAATAGCACCAAGTCAGACTGCTTGAGAGAAGGTAGATCAGACCGCTCATCCTTTCAGTAAATGCTAAAGGTTAAGAATCTAGTCTTTGCCCTCAAAATAAAGCAGCTTACAGGGTGAGATTTGAATCTGGAACCATGCCCAACACTTTATGGAGTGGGCAATAAGTACATTAGGATGCTCTAGTAGTAGATTGGGAAGGACTTTTCAGTTTGCCTTTTAAAAAAAGAAATAAGTGAAAACCTTCTGGTCGGCCTTGAGCTAATGACTTATCTTTCATCTTGGGTGTTCTTCATACGAAAATGAGCACTACTTGGTGGATTTTGATGTGGTGTTTATAGCTCTGTTTACCAGTTTCTGAGTTGTGTAGCTTCACCGTTAATTTAAAAGCATACTTATTCTGCTCTTTAGGCGAAAAGATAAATGAAAACAAGGAGGGGAAAAGAAAACAAGTGAACTTGATAATCAGTTCTTAAAGTTAGTTTTCATCTCTATATATGGCTTATGAGGTGCAGAAGGAACCTGGCTCAGCAGGTGCATCTTAAATAACCCCTTTGCCCTGCACTTCACCCCCTGGCTTGTGCATCTTCCTAGTCCTTTCCTACTTCAGCCTCTGCTGTGTGTGGTAGCTTCAGGAACCAAAAGAGATGAAGAGACCCACCTGTCCCCAGTTGGCCTCAGTGCTCAATAGTAAGACATCTGTAGACGAGCTCTTTGCTGATTCTGCAGAAACAGATTTCATAGCATCCCTGGAGCCAGGGATTAAAAGAAAGGTGGGGCTTTGCCTTGCCCTTTTGTTTTCAGTCCCCTCCCCCCCCCTCCACAACATTTGGTGCAGGTCCCCATCTCTTCTTCATCATTCTCCACTGATATTTGAGCAACCTTTGTCACCACCCTGTGTGTGTGCAAGTTCTCCATTTGGGATTCAGGAAGGAGGAAAAGTAGAGAGGCTTCAGTAGTAATCTTTAGGAAGCCTTTGATAGCTCAGGTCTGGGAAGGTGATGACTTGCCCCAAATGTGCTGCTCCTTCTGTGATGCAGCTGATGTTGGTTACTGCTTCCCAGATTCTTACTACTTCAAATGGAGCTGCATGGTTTTATGTTCCTGAACACCTGCTCCCCTCAAAATGCTTGGACCACTACCTTGTTGCAACTTGCAATGGCATAGAAAGGTTGGTTCCTTCATTAGACACCTCATGCAGTTCTGTTTAGAATAAGGAACTGGGAATCGGTCCCAGACCCTTTGAGGAATCCAGTTCCACTTGATGTACAGAGCTGGCTTTGAAGCAAAGCAGGTTGAGTCTAGTCAGTGAGGCTGCCTTGTAACCTCAGTACAGCTTGAATGTATGTATGCTGCCTTGATTTTCGTGGTGGTAAAAAAGTGGGGTGATAAAAAAGTCAGCTACACTTCCCATCATCCCTGTCCATTGGCTAAGCTGGCTGAGGCTGATGGGAGCTGTAGTACAAAACATCTGGGGGGCACCTGGTTGGCTGCATGAAACCCACCATGGTGTGCTAACTTGTGTGTTACTGCCTGAAGGTTTACCAAGGTTTAATGGCTTGTTCCCTCTTGTTTGTACACAGAAGGGGAAGAAATTGACGTGGTGACGGTTGAGAAGAGGCAGTCGCTGGGTGTGAGGAAGCCGGTGACCATCACTGTGCGGGCTGACCCCTTGGACCCTTGCATGAAACGTTTCCACATATCCATCCACCAGCAGCAGCACAATTACGCAGCCCGCTCACCACCCGAGGCTTGTTCCTGCACCACTGCCTTGGAGAAAAGCAGTCAAGAGGAAGAGGAGGAGGAGGAGGAGGAGGATGGTGGTGCACAGTCCCTGAGGCAAGTGGCAGAGCCTTCCTCTCTTGAACCTTTCCTCCTGAAATCCGGGAGCGCTCCCAGTTCGGACAGTGAAGACGTGACCAAGCGGAAAAACCACAACTACTTGGAGCGCAAGCGGCGCAACGACCTGCGCTCGCGTTTCCTGGCACTGAGGGACCAGGTCCCTGGTCTCGCCACCTGCCCCAAAACCCCCAAAGTGGTGGTGCTGAGCAAAGCGTCAGAGTATCTGCAGTCACTACTCAAAGCAGAGCAGCAGATGGTTGCTGAGAAGAAGCTGCTAAAATTGCATCAGCTTCAGCTGTTGAAACGGATTTCGTACCTCAAGAGTGCGCATTAGCTGCCAGGAACTCCAAACTGCTTGCCAGCCTGATCTCTGCACTTTT
Organism: Podarcis bocagei; assembly: GCF_964188305.1. Lineage (NCBI taxonomy): Eukaryota > Metazoa > Chordata > Lepidosauria > Squamata > Lacertidae > Podarcis > Podarcis bocagei. The sequence continues at coordinate 34,330,242 of NC_138132.1, forward strand.
TGTGGGGGGGGGGGGAACCAAACAAAAACAAATTGGTTTGTTGACTTGCAGATCCCAGAATGCAATGCAGCTGGTGCACACAAATGGGGGCTTGCATTCCATACACTATTTTCCACCCTGGTCTTCTCTCTTAGCCAGTTATGGGTGCTGGAGAATCTCCTAAGTTGTGCAGGAGTGATGATGATCAGGGCAGTGGGGTTGAGCGGGGTTTAGCTACTCAGACTTCAGCTTCTACAGCAAAATGCTGACTTCTTCACAGGCTGAATGAGCCTCCATTCTGGTTGGGATCACCAGAGGCCTGAGTGTTTCTCTGGAAAAGCATCTTGTGGAATGCTTCACAGTACTTTCTGACAGAGGGGCCTGAGTCAACATTTCTAAAGCTGGGGCAAAGATGGACCCTTCAGTTGTCTCTCCCAAGAGGCTCCTTCTGTTTCCCCCAGTCAAAGTTGGATTGTAAACACTGGCTATGGATAGTTCTACATACCCTCTTTTCCCCCCAGGCTCTGCTTCTTGCCACTGGCATTTAAGAAGACAGATATCTTGTGCAATTTGTTTCTTTTTTTACAATGGTCCTACGCAATAGACTTTTTCCCACCCCCAAGCACACTCCCCCGCCCTATTTTCCAATGTTGTTTAGGATTGACAGCTCTCTTCCCTTCTTGGAATTTATTATGGGTGAATTTTTAAATGTCGCCACCTCTGATGTCCTGGCTAGGGCTTATAGGAGTTGTAGCCCAAAACATCTGGAGGGTACCAGGTGGAGAATGTCACATTATGTGAAGTTATTTCACAGCTGACACTTGAAGACAGCTTAAATCTGGCTTTTGCTTGAGATCTACAGCTAGATAACCCCTCAGGCTAAGATCAGTGCCTTTCACACTTGAGGTGGAAAAAAATATTGGGCAGATCTACACCATGCACTTAAAGCACATGACTTCCCCCACCCAATCCCCAAAGAATCCTGGCATCTGTAGTTTCTCACAGAGCCAGAATTCCCAGCACCCTCAACAAACTAAAGTTCCCAGGATTCTTTGGGTGAAAACATGTGCTTTAAAATGTATGGTGTGATTCTGCCCTTAATGGCATCAGCATAATAGACCCCAAAGTGGATTGATTTCAGTGGGATTAATTCAGGTGAACTTCCAATCAGTTGTGTCCAGTGATGATGCTGTCTTGCTGTGTCAACCTTGAATCTGCCCCTCGGGGGTAATTCCTCTTTCTGAGATGGAGGGGTGCAGAACCTTCTCTCAAGAACTGTTAGAGGCTTTATGTGTGCATTTAAGACATTCTCCCCCCCTCCCCCCCCACAACTGTTCCTTCACTGGAAATGCACTGAGATCACCTTGGATTTCATTTACCTCATACTTATTTTTCCACTTGGGCAATGCAGCTTCTTGTCTTTGGTTTTGTATATCCTAGAATCCATTGTTGTGACTGCCTGATTCTTTATACTGGATGACTTTTTTTAAGATATACTATTTTTATACTTTTTTTAGAAATTATTTTGTAAAATACTTGTTCTTTTTTTCCTCCCAGCTTTTCAAAGATAAAACTGTGGGTAGAGGGCTCTCAGTACTGCTTTTGTAGATGAGATCGTTCAAACAGATTCAGCAGAAAAAAAATACTTCTGCTTTGACTAGAAAATGATTTCCTAAGTCAGGGGTCTGGTCCCAAGTTTCAAGCACCAATAATGAGACTATTAGACATCTTACGGGTGTTTTGGTAGAGTGGGTGGGTAAGGGAGTTCCTAGATGGGAACATTGTAATTTCAACTGCCCCCTATAGAGAAGTTTTCTACTGAAGGTGTCCTACTGATTCTTAAGACTAAGAGAAGCCTTTCCCCCTCCACCTTCCCTTTCTCTGGAAATAAAAGGGCTGCATGAATATATTTTGGGGGAAATGTGCAGTGTGGCGTTGTTAATTGATGTTTACTCACAGCTAGGTTCCACTGTGTCGCCCCCAGGAATGGGAGCACCTCAGTCCCATGCATAAAGAGAAAGAAAGCAGTGATAATGTGGTGATGTGTTTTTTGCTCTGGTTTTGCCAGGTCCTTAACAGCTTTTGTTGAGCTGGCTGGGGCTACCCCCCTCTCCCTCCTTCCCTTTTATGCAGATCCCTCCCACCCATCCTCCTTTGTCTCTTGGGTAGGGAGAGGCCAGAGCTGGAGGTGATGGATGACCCTTTATCTTGGCTTGCACACAGTTTGGTGGGCGCAGACTGGTCTCCCACAATGCATTGGGGGCTCCTTCAGGCGTTCTTTGACTGGCCCGCTGGAGCCTCAAGGCTGGGTGGTCAGACTTAGCACTTTCTTTGTTACCTCGCACTTCTTAAATAAACGGAATCTCAAAAAGGACAGGCTGAGTCTGCTTTTCCCCCCTCCCTTTTTGAGCCAAGGGATATATGTGAGACCCTTATCTGCAAAGATAAATCAGTCTTCGTGTTTGTAATTTGGTTGAATGCATGTTCGTTTAGTTATGTAGAGGAGGGGAAGAGGAGAAAGTTTGGACAATATCCTGGAAAAAGAGAACCAGGGGAGCATGGTTCTGGCATGTGCTCCGAAGGAAGAGCATGGGAAATGAAGAAGTAGTAGGAGAGCTGTCATAGCCCGCAGCTGAATCAACCCATCCACATGCAGCTAATAAGAGAGTGTAGGCAGGAATTCTTTCTCTGCTGCTCTTGATGTGTGGAGATTCTTTTATGTTTATATAGGACCTGGGGGGATTTTACAGTATTCTGTAGGCTTATGATGATCCTGGGATAAGAAAAAGACATAAATGGAAGACAATATTTCAGCAGCAGTAGTAGAAAATGTAAAAAGCTGTGTATTTGAGGTGATTAACTGTATTTGCACATCATCTTTCCTCTGCTGGGAGATGGACCAGACCCTCTGAAGCACTGAGCTCACCTTCTCACCTGTCTGAAAGTCCTGCCCCTGCTTTCATTTCCCTCTTACTGGCTGCACATTTCCATATTCAGCAGTGTAGCTGAAAGATCTTTTTGTAGGAATTAATGCACCCTAAATCTTTTGGCCCCCTTAGAGTTGGATTCAGTTCTCTGCAGCAAGCATTCCTTTCTGTGTCTGCCTGCCACTGGGAGCCATCAGAAGTGGAGGCAATGTATCAGCAGAGCCCCTCAGGAATCCTGGCAAAACAGACTTCTTGCCTCTGTAGCAGGTTGGGCTAGATGAACTTTGGGATGCTTTCAGCTCTGATTCTGTCAGAGCCATCCTGGTTCTGCTTGGCTCAACAACCTCTAATAAAAAAGAAAAACCCATCCCTATCAGAGGCAGGCTCTTTCACGGAGAATCAGCTTGCACCTTTAGGAAGTTCATCCTTGTGTTTAGTCTATACAGTATTTCTCTACCAGTTCAGGTCCTATCATTGGAACCAACAGATGGTGACAAATTGTTTCTATATGACAGCCACCTTCACAGTTTTGAAAGGCTCTCCTGTCACAACTTTACTTCAGACTTCACCTACCCACTTTCTTCAACATTTCCTCACAGGACTGTCTCCAGGCCTCTCACCATCTTTGTTGATATTCTCTGGGCACATTTAACATTGCTGATATCCTAAAACCATTGTGTCCAGACAGAAAGCAGAAGAGGTTGGCTAACCAGGTGACCCGGAATCATAGTCTTTAAATAGCTGTTCTTGCATAGAAAATAATGGTAAGATAAGAGGACTTTTACTTGAGGGGGTGTTTTTAAACAAGGCAAATGGGCCTAAGAACATTTGGGTTTTACTCATATCTCAACACAATGCATTAAGAAGCAAGTTTTCTTCCCCTCATTCTGAGAAGTTTTAGAACAAGCTGAACGGGTCGCACTTCTAGAACAGCAGCTATATCAGTGTGTTGTACTAAAGGAAAATCCCCTCTGCATATGTAATTTGAGAATGGACCTGTCTAGGATTGAGCACTCCAATCTGAGGTGCCAGGATGAAAGGGTCTTTGGGCTGTATCCCACTAAGTTCTCTGTAGAGTAAAGGTAAAGGGACCCCTGACCATTAGGTCCAGTCGTGACCGACTCTGGGGTTGCGGCGCTCATCTCGCTCTATGGGCCGAGGGAGCCAGCGTTTGTCCGCAGGCAGCTTCCGGGTCATGTGGTCAGCATGACTAAGCCACTTCTGGCGAACCAGAGTAGCGCACGGAAACGCCGTTTACCTTCCCGCCGGAGCGGTTCCGATTTATCTACTTGCACTTTGACGTGCTTTCAAACTGCTGGTGGGCAGGAGCAGGGACCGAGCAACGGGAGCTCACCCCGTCACAGGGATTCGAACCGCCGACCTTCTGATCGGCAAGTCCTAGGCTCTGTGGTTTAACCCACACCTGTGTCCCTCCTCTGTAGAGTAGATCCATTGAAATAAATGGATCTGAGTCATGTTCATTATCTTCAGTGGCTCTACTCTGAGTAGGAGTAGCATTAACTACACCCCTTCATGCCTGGCTCATTAAACTACACCCCTGCCGTCTCCTGGCATTTGGCCCTCAATCCTGAGGGAAGGTGGCCCTCGGCATGAAAACATTGCCTACCCTTGCAGTAGACGATGACTAAGCACTTTAGGAAAATCAAAGCATGAATCCTCCACAAGCAGATGGGAAAAGGTTTCTCTTTTATCGGGATTAAGGAGAGGCTGGGGCATGTCTGAGTCCCATTGCAAAATCAGGTATGTAGGTCAGGTGCCTCAGGACTTCAGTAGCTCTGTGGCTTCTAAAAATAGGCACCGCTGATGAAACAGACTTATTAATAAGTGCTTTACAATTCTGTTTGCTCTCAGTGTGAGGTAGATTACTGATATTCCCATTTTACAGATGGGGTATTGGGTAGGAGGTTGTGATTTACCTGAGCCTCCCAGTGGCAGAGCTGGAATTTGGATCAAGGTCCAAAACAAAATGAAATAATGTCTTATTAATGAAGACTGACAATTCATTTTTCAATGGCACAATAAATGTTCATGCTAATATGTTGCATAGTGACTACTAACAATAAATTATCTTAGTAGCATGAATTGCACCTTGGGACCTATGAAGTACAAAGTTAGGCTGGCCAACTGAACACTATGTTGCTGGCTCTGGTTAGCAGCTCATAAACTGAACATGCTGGGAACTGAACCTGAGACCTTCTGCATGTAAACCACATGTAGCACGGAGCAAAAGAACCTTAAACATCCAGCTTTCTCTTGTCATTCCATGGGCTTGTGTGGGTTTTCAGCTTGGGCAGATCATACCCTAATAGGAAGAAGAAAGCAACAGGATTCTCATGAAATGAACTCTCTTAAAGTGGAGCTTTATTTGCAGGGTTTCTTCCTGCCTTTACATGCCAAAGTGGAGTACTTAAGGCTGTCAAACATGAAATAAAACCACACCTCTACTCGTAACCAAAAACAGCATCATAATTCCAAAGGGAGGAAACTATAGATGGGTAGCCCTGTCGGAATCCTACCTAGCAGTCGTCACATGAGAGCAGAACAGCATCCAGGGTGGTAGTGTTGGATGTTAGAAGAAAGAAGACACCTCTATGTGGCAGGGAGGAAGAAAATGGCTTTACATTAATCAGCCATTGGTAGGTGATCTAGCCAGGTGTTGGCCCTTTTGACTGGCAGCTTCCTAAGCTCTGGGGTAGAGGAAGGGTGGTGGTAAAAGTGTCAGATATGGTTAGACACCCACCACTGCCATGAGCCCCCCCCCCACCATTGTAACCAGCTTTTTAACCTGCCTCCTGCTTGCCCTAACCCAGAAGGGATGTGCAAGCAAACAGGAGTGATGGCGAGGAAGAGGAGCTGCCAATACTTGCTCGCTCATTGATTCTGGCAAGCCAGCAAGCAGATTAAAAGCATGTATGCGGCAGATACCACAATGGCGAGGGGTGGTGGAGGGATCCTTCCCAAGGGCCTTCCAAAACCTGGAGCCAGCACTGGGCACTGAAAGCTGGCTTATACCAAGCTGGGCCATTGAGTTCAGTGTTGTCTACACAGTGGCCATCCAGATGTTTCAAGGATGTTGGGGATGGTTGATAAACTCTGGAAGGCTGCAGGCTTCCTAGCCTTGGTCAACACTGACTAGTAGCAATCTCCAGAGTTTCAGAAGGGACATTCTCAACCCTACCTGGAGATGGGATCTTCTGCATGCAAAACAGGTAGTCTACCACTGAGATATAATTCATTTTCTCAGTCCAGGTACCTGCCTTCCTAAAGTTTAACTGGACACACCAGTGAGGATTGAACCTGGGAACTTTTTGTGTGCCAAACCTATGCTCTACAAGGTAGTCTTTGAACCTCTTTTGTTTTGACTTCAAAGTGTAACCAGACCAGAAGCCCATTTTTAAAAATCTAGCACAGATCTTCCTTATAATACTACCCCAAACATACTGCATGTGTAGGCATATACACATAAACAAAGAAAGCCTAGTTCAAAGTCTTCCTCTAACATCTTGAATGATTTTTCAGAAAGCATTGTTACTTATTTTCAGACAGCAGTGTTATTTATTTTGGACACATGTGTGAGTAAAACTTCATGCATTTTTCATATCGCCTTGCATAAAGGGTGACGGGGAGGTGGGTTCGTGCCTGGGTTAGTAAATTATTGTGTCAGTTTGGCTGAGGCTGCTCTAATCCCATCTCTGCCAATGAGCTCTTCTGCTTTTGAAAAGGGATCCTTGCTCTCCCTCTGTTGCCATGGTAAGAGATGTGTGTTGCTAGGAGAAGAGCAGTCGCCTCCTCCCTCTGTTGTCATGGCAGAAAATCACAGAACCCCTTCTGTTACCCTGACGATAGCCTCCATCACCCTGGCAACTGTCTCCCTATCCTTTTTTTCTTCCTGACTCTGTTGCTACAGTAACAATTCCTTTTTCCCTATCTTTGGTCACAAGTTCATCTCTTTATGCTTCTGCAGAGCTGCTGCTTCCCACCCAGTTACCAATGTTAGATCCCCCACCTTCCAATATGGTTGCTATGGTAATATTCCCTCCCTCAACCTTCATTTTCATCACCTTACATGTGGCTATAATCCCCATCAGCCCTCATCATAGACAGATGTGATTAAAAAGAACCTTTTGCAGGGATGGGAAGCCTTTTTTATCATTGATTTATTTGATTTACTGATATCTCACCTTTCCTCCAAGGAACTCAAAGTGGTATGCATGATTTCTCCCAGTCCCCATTTTATCCTTACAACAAACCTGTGAGGTAGGTTAGGCTGAAAGTGAGTGACTGTTCCAATATCACGCAACAAGCTTCATGGCTGAGTGGGGATCCAAACTCTGCCCCCCCCCCGGATCACAGTTCAAGACTTTTAACCACTATCAAGGTTTCCCAAACTTGAGTCTCCAGCTCTTTGGGCTACAATTCCTATCATCCATGACCACTGGTCCTGCTAGCTAGGGATGATGGGACTTGTAGTCCCCAAAACAGCTGGAGACCCAAGTTTGAGAAACCCTGCACATCAAAGCTGTGGCCCTCCAGATGTTTTTGGATGACAGCTCCCCTCATTCCTAGCTATTGGCCATGTTGGCTGGGATTGATGGGACTTCAGTGACTCCCAGAGGGCCACAGGTTCCTCATCCCTGGCTTAGCATATTGTTATGAGCTTTTCATATCCACTCAAGTGCCAAAATGCTGGGAAATCACAGGTTTTAAGGGCCACAGCCTTAACAGGCACATTATTTAGACAATATTGGCAAGGTTCCCTATCCTGCGATTTGTTCCAGCTTCACCTCTTCTGCATGCCTGTCCATGGCACAGTTGGACCGAGCCCAGATTTGCTTGTTCATCGGAACAGACAAATGGAGTCCATGCAACTGAAGCCATCGTTCAACAGGAGGTGCCATTCTATGTTACAAATAGCCAACTGGCAACCAATACCATCTGTAGACAATGATAAAGAGTTTAAGGGAGTCCTGAAGCTCACCCAGCCCACCCCCTGCTCAGAGCAGGATACTGTGGTCACAGTGAATCCTTCCTTTGCAAAGGGTATTAGCTTCTCTCCCCCCCCCCCCATTAATGCATCTGAGAGGAGAGCCGGTGTGGATTGATGGTTAGCGTGTCAGGCTAGGACTTGGGAGATCAGGGTTCAAATCCCCACTCAGCCATGAGGCTCCTTGGGTGACCTTGGGGCAGTGGAACTATGTGCATCACCTTGAGCCTAAGTACATCAGAACAGCGGGCTGGATCAAGCCAAAGGAGGCCCACCTTGGCCAGCATCCTGTTCTCACAGAGCTCAATGGGAAGCCGCAAGCAGGACCCAAGTACAAGAGCTCTCTTCACCCTCCAGCACCCTTGGCTTCATTTACTGCCTCCTCTGAGAAAAAGGTGGGATTTTAAAAATGCAATAAACAAGGGTTTTGCAAACTTGTATCTCCAGCTGTTTTTGGACTGCAAGTCCTACCATCCTCACATAGCAGGGCCTGTGGTCAGGGATTATGGGAATTGTAGTCTTGAGACCCAAGTTGTGGAACTCTTGAAATAAACAGCCCGTTAGCCTCGACCACACAAGAAGACGCTTGTGCTGCTGCAGGCTATCAGAGAAGCGGCGCCCTGGACGCTGGGAATGTGCAGAGTATTATTATTATTTTTGCAAAAGGAGGGCCCGTTTTTGCTGCTTTACGGAGGGCGACGCACATGCGCGGCCCTCCAGATCTTCCTGCTCCCCTCGGCAGGACCAGCGGCGATGGCCATGGATGCTCTCTGCCCGCGCTGGGCCGGCTTGCCGCGAGGGAGGCGGGCACGGCGAAGGCACAGGCAGCAGCTGGTTGGGGCCCGGCAGGCGGGCGTCCCGGCCCCCTCGGCCGCGGCCCCGCCTCCTCGCGGCCTGCTTCTTCCTCCTCCTCCTCCGGCTACCGCAAAGCGGCCGAGGCCTTGCAGCGCATGGCGAGTTAGCCGCCCGCCTCGCTCGCCCGCCAGCCACAATGGCGTCTGCCGCGCGGCCGCTGCCCCTGGTGGTGATCCTGGGCGCGACGGGCACCGGCAAATCCCGCCTGGCGCTGCAGCTGGGCCGCCGCCTCGGCGGGGAGATCATCAGCGCCGACTCCATGCAGGTAGGGAGGGAGGGAGGCAGGCAGGCAACAGAGGGAAGGAGACCCCGTCCCTGCCTGGTACTAATTGGGAGGCGAGGGGATCAGCAAGCGCGTGCAGAGCTCATTGCTCGCAACAGCCGGGCCAGCCCAGGGCCAGCAAGAAGGAAGCGCCTCTGGTGGCAAGGGAAGAGGGGAGGCAGGGCTTAGCCTCGGAACCTCTTTTCTGTGCCAGGACTCAACCCTGGGTCAGCAGCATTGCGATCCTTGGATGAAGGGATGTTATGACAGATAGATAGATAGATAAATTCTAATCTATCTATCTATCTATCTGTCAGTCATGTACAGCGGTACCTCAGGTTACATACACTTCAGGTTGCAGACTCCGCTAACCCAGAAATAGTGCTTCAGGTTAAGAACTTTGCTTCAGGATAAGAACAGAAATCGTGCCCCTGCGGCGCAGCAGCAGCAGGAGGCCCCATTAGCTAAAGTGGTGCTTCAGGTTAAGAACAGTTTCAGGTTAAGAACGGACCTCCTGAACGAATTAAGTACTTAACCCGAGGTACCACTGTATAGTAATGGAGAGAGTGCTTCTGAGCATGCATGGAATGTGAAGGCCTGCACTGGCTCCTAATGCCAAGCATCACCTGCAGATTAAGTTGGGCTGAAGAGGTAAAGAGTTGTCATAGTAGGGAATTTGGGGCACTGGTGACCTTTGCCCCCAGTATCACATGCCAACAGGGCACAAACCTGCCCGGGCTCTGAGATTTTTGCGGGAGGCCCTTCTCCCAGTCTTGTTTGGTGGGGAAAGATCCTTCTCAGTGGCTGCTCAGTGACTTTGAAACTACCTTCCTACAAAAGTTAGACTGACTGTGTTGATTAAGAGCCACTTCCAATCAACCAGGGGTCTGGCACCTTCGTTATACAGCTTCCAAAGGATGCTGAAGACACACCTCTTTACTCTGGCTTTTGACATACCAGCTGGTGAGCCTTAGGGCTGGGCTGTGGATTTGTGCAAGAGTGGACTAAGACAGTAAACTCTTCTTCAGTTCTTTGCACTTCCATAGTTTTGCCTTCTCCTTTTACATTTATGTCTGTCAATAATGGGGTCAGGGGGAAGGTTCTCCATCCCTACCTTGTACATGATGTCGTCTATAAGCTGGAACATCTGGTAACATGGTCAGGTGAAATTTGCATATCTGCAAACTTGAAAATGTCAAAATTAATCTCTCTGCTAATTTATAATTTCTGTTAGACAGTTTTTGTCCACTGAGATAGAGACTGTAACCATGAACCTTCTTCAGGCATTGCAGTTAGGGCAGAGTAAACATGGGGGGGCAGTAAGGCTCAGCACACTAGCTCTGCCCCGATCACTATTCTATTGTCTTCCAACTCCCTATGCTCTCATCTGCACACACACACACACAAAAAAACCCTCCATGACCCTGATACTCCCCCTGTGCCCGCCAAACTTGCTGTTGAGTTTTCTTTACAGGTGATGCAGAAAATGATAAAGTCCTCACTCACTCCACACAAATAACAAAAACACAGTCACTATTGGTCAATTTTTAATGATGCTGGGGTTTTTAATGGCAAAAAATGGAAATTGGGCACAAGGAAAAGGAAACATGACACATGTACACCTCTTGAAAAAAATTGGCTCATAGTTTGTTAGAAGACGGTCATGCAATGGCAGAGAGGCAGGTGTTAGTGGAGGAGAAGCAAAGCCAGGATAGGTCAGGAAAGGTAAAGGGGCCCCTAACCATTAGGTCCAGTCGTGACCGACTCTGGGGTTGCGGCGCTCATCTTGCTTTATTGGCCGAGGGAGCCGGCGTACAGCTTCCGAGTCATGTGGCCAGCATGACAAAGCCGCTTCTGGCGAACCAGAGCAGCGCACAGAAACGCCGTTTACCTTCCCACCGGAGCGGTACCTATTTATCTACTTGCACTTTGACGTGCTTTCGAACTGCTAGGTTGGCAGGAACAGGGACTGAGCAATGGGAGCTCACCCCGTCGTGGGGATTCGAACCGCCGACCTTCTGATCGGCAAGTCCTAGGCTCTGTGGTTTAACCCAAAGAGAAGAGAGCTAAATCTGCTTTAAGTTTTCTTCCTCTGATTTACTTTGTTTTGCTCTGATAATGTGTTCACGTCCTGTAAATTGCAGAAACCATCCTGTATGCTAGCCATATCTGCCCCAGGAGCCTCAAAGTTACGCAGCAGAGCACAAGCCTGCCCCACACAAAGGAGGCCTCATCCTGTTCTCAGCTCTGACACAGGCACCCTTTGCACATCATGTGCTTGGCTGGGTTTCCTGTGGAGGCTCCTTCTGACTTGCATTTTTCTCCGGGGACCTCTCAGAGCAGCCCTGGCAGATGCTGCCCGTTGTGCCCTGCCAGTGGCACCAGAGCCTTTTGTGCAAGGCCGGTATCAGGGACTACAGCACTAAAGAGATCTGTGTTGGTGAGAATGAATGCTGGGGCAAAGGCCTGTCGGTGGGACAATGGCGCTCTTTGGAAGAACTGCCTTGGTGGGTGTGGCAGAGAGCTGGCTGGCTTGTCCTTGCCAACTTCTCTTTCAGCCAGGGTAGATGGGGAGGGAAGGGGTCACGAACACGACAACAGTGATGAAACAGGAGCAGCTGTTCCCCAAAATCTTTTGTAACTTATCAATGAATCCCTTTCCCCTCCCCTGATTTACTTGCCTAACATAAATTGCAAGCTCTATGAACACGATGGGGCTGCCCCAGTGCGGTGCCCAGTGCTCTATAACTGGGGGCTACTTAAATCTCATGCAGTTTCCTCCCTTCTGTCCTAGGGAGTCTCTTGTAGCTGAACTCCTTCTTCAGGCTAAATACTGGTTAACAACTGTGTTTTAGCTGATAAAAGGGGGGAGCTCAAAATGTACACAGAGTTGTGCCAATCTTGGACATAGTCTGGATCCAGAACGAGCATAATAAAACTGTCTCTTCAATAGAGATGGAAGGTTCTGTCAATGTTGGTCCTCTCAATTTCTCTTTATTCCAGTCATGAATTCAGTTCTCCACATTGCTGCACCAATTTGTGAAAGTCTTGGGTATTTTAGTGTGGATTTCTTGGAATAAACACAAAACCTCCTAATGCAGTGCATTTTTCCCCACAGATATATCCATTTTTATGCACTTTCCCCTAGTACATGCATGCACTACATGCATTTTTGTAAACATTCTTTAGTGAACTACATTGCAAAATTGGGATAAGAGCAAATTTTGATGGAGGGCTGCATTTTGGTTCTCGTGTTGTTTTGGAAAGTGAAAATTTGCTGGATTCAGCTTCAAATGCAAACTGAATGGCATTTATCCCCCACCCTCTACATCTCCAGCATCATTCCTCCCCCTCCCACATTGTCCTCTTATTGCTGATGTTTGGGAGCTCAAACTCCCGGCTGCCTTGGGCACGAAATGCCTACTGGCTTGCCCTGATGACATGCACAAATAGCGGCTTAAAAGTAAGCCTGCCTTATTAGGTTCTATTATAAGGGCCTCTAATCTGCTGCGAGAATGTAAAGCCTTTTCCGAAAGGGGCTGTCTGGCCAGCCCTCTGAAGTGGCTCTCCCTTTCTTTGCTCTGCTGTGCCTGGCTGCCCAGAGGTGCCTTCCTGCTTGCCTTTGCCTTCCTCCGTTCCTCTCCCTGCTCACTGTACCTGTTTGATCACCACAGTGAGAGTGGGTAGGACACCAAGCTCTCTGACAGACCCTGACCCACAATGGCACTCCCAAGCTCAGATAAGCACAACTTAGTTGTGGTTCCTTAATGGTGAGGGACTCTACATGCTCAGGATCGCCATGTTTGTGTTTGCTGTGTTCTGAGGCTTGCGACTATTTCTAGGGCACACCCTCAGACATTGTAGGGGAGAATACCAGGTCTCGGTTAATTGCACCAGAAAGAGATTGTGAAAACAATTGTGGGTTTGGGGTACCTGCCTGCTCTCTGTGTGGCTTGTGGCTCTGTCTGCAGACTCAACTCCAGATCGAACACAAGGGCACATGCCTCTTTTTCTGGGTCTGCCCCACCAAGCACCCAAGAAGATGCTGTTTTCACATGGTCAGAGGGAGAAAAGGAGAGCCGTGTTGCCCGAACGGTGAACTTTGGGTTTTAAGCAGAGCAGGCTGACCCGGGCAAGCTGTGCTGTGTTGAAGCACTGGGTCATTAGGGCACATGTAAACTCATTGTGAGCAGCAGTGCCAAGTCTTGCAGCTTGTGCTATGATTGTCTCCAGTGTTGGTGCATCCCCCACTTGTGATGTCAAGAGACCCCCGCAGACAAAGATTTGACAGAGGAAATGTGGCTTCAAGCATTTCATAGTTTCTAGTGAGTCAAACCTCCTACAGTACAGGATTCACAACAAAAGCATCCCTGACAGATGGCCATCCAACCCTCCAGTGAAGGATCGTCCACCAACTTCTGAGGGAGTCAGTTCCATTGCTGGACAGCGCTTACTGTCGGAAAGTTCTTAATGCTTAGGAAGGGATCTCCTTTCTTGTGATTTGAATCCGTGGGTTCAGGGCCTACCCTCTGGAGCAGCAGAAAACAAGCTTGGTTCTTTCTTCCTCTCTGGTTTCTCAGCCTGCAGAGCTTCCCTGCCTGCTTGCAAACAGCTCAGACCCCAGCCAGTGTGCCCCATGGCCAGCGATGATGGGAGTTGGAGTCTAACAACATCTGGAGGGACCCAGGGGTTGCTCACCCCAGGATTAGACCATAGGTGATGATTTTTCTCTTGGCACTTCCTGCCGCTTTGCCTTCCTTTCTTGCCACCCCAGGTGCCTCCAGACCGTTTTCCCCATTTTACGGCCCAGTGTCATCTTCTCTGACTGCCAGTAGCCCTCAAGGGTCTTGGGCATAAGAACACAAGAAGTTCCTGGCTGCTGGATCAAGGCAAAGGGAGCTCCTCTAGTCCAGCATCCTGTTTGCATGGTGGCCAGCTAGATGACTGCAGCTGTGCTTTCCACACTTCTGACTCCCAGCAGCTGGTATACAGAGAGATACTGCCTCCAACAGTGAAGATGCAACATTGCTATCATGGCTTGCAGCTGTTGGGAGGTCCATTGCCTATCACTTATTATTATTTTATTTTAGAGGTATAGGCAAGTGACCTGCTGCCACCTTCTGTAAGTGTGTGCTGTGCTCCCCTAGGAACCCAGCCCTTCCTTCCTTCCCTCCTTCCTTCCTTCCTTCCTTCCTTCCTTCCTTCCTTCCTTCCTTCCTTCCTTCCAGTGGACCACAGTCCATCCTGTCCAGGAGCATCAGGAACCAGCCCAAAGACCCCAAAGTCTTACTCACACATGAAGTCTGGTTCACAACCTGCATCTGGGCTGTCCCACTTCAGATTTCACATGAAGAAATGCTTCTCTGTAGGTACATGCAGGTTAACCCCCCCTGCAACACACACCTCCCCATCCATCAACCTCCAACTCCACGCACCTGCCCACAGAGACACAGCAAGTCAGGGTGCTGGCTTGGCTCACTTCCTTCTTCCTGACATGCTAGTTTCCTGTGAAATGGATGTTTTGTATTGGGGAGCCTTCAGCCCTGGGTGACCTGCAGCTCTGCAGTGGGATGGTCCAAACAGCAGCTGACTGCCCCTTCTGTGAGAACTGTGTAACATGCCCCCATGTATAACACGCCCCCTATTCTGAGGAATTTAAAATTAAGAAAATGGGCGGGAGATTCCCCAGAATTGCTGAGCTTTTTTATAGAGCCTTTTTTTTGGGGGGGCAGAGCAAATCACCCGTCCGAAAACCAATCAACACCAGCCCTTGCCACAGCCACCAATAACAATCTCCAACTCGCGGCAGCAACCAATCCCACGTCCCCACAATGCACTACCCATGTATATTTTGAACATGATTTTTGAATAAAAATAAAATAGTCTTATACACAGAAAAGTACGGTAATCAATTTTTTAAACTTACTAGTCACTTCTTTTTTCTTTTCTTTCCAAACAAAAGCAGCTTACAATAAGCAAGCAAACATATGCATTGAAACCAGTATAAAACAAAATGGGGGGATCTTATTTTATCTATAAAACTAAGCCCAAAGTGAGTGTGAAAGTCTGCCTGTCTCTTTATCTCCCTCTCTCAGGTGTATCAAGGCCTGGACATCATCACCAACAAAGCCTCTCCTCAGGAGCAGCGGCTGTGCAGGCATCACATGATCAGCTTTGTGGACCCCTTGGTCACCAACTACACCGTGATAGACTTCCGCAACAAGGCCACGGCCCTCATATCCTTTCACAGGGAGTGTGTCTTTCTGGGGTGTAGTACAGGACAGCGACTAGGCGGTATCATTTGCCTTTGAGCAGGCAAGCGGAATTGGGGAATGATGAGATGGTGAGGGGCTGATAATGGATGTAAGAGAACGAAAAGGAAAAAGCTGGAAAATGCTCATTTCCAGCTGAGATGGGCAGCAAATAGTCTGTGCCCTTCCTGGTGGATTCTTGTTAAGATTCTGTGAATCAGGGAAGTCAGCAGAGGAGGCAGAAATGCCTTTGATGAACCATTTGTGGCCGGAAGCAGGATCTAGTAGGAAGGAGGTTATAGAAAGATCTAACATCAGTATATAGTGTCTGGTACAAATTGAAAAGTGAACTAAGTCACGCTAAGTCACCACTGACCTTGATCTTTTATAATGCAATACCAAGAGATCATGAGTCATGCTTTGTTTCTGGTCTAGACCAGCTGAGAAATTATGGAGAGATAATGCCAAAATTACATGACCAGGAAGTTCTGGGAGATGAAATCTGCATATTCTAATACTTACAAATAAAAAATAACACTAATTAAGAAACACTAATTAAGCACTTAAAAAAGAAGTTTGGAAAATGACAGAAGCATTTAATGCATGCCTTTAGTAGTAGAGGAATCTCAGTCGGATGGCATGAAATATTATTAAATCTAGACCAGACTGACTTTAAATTTGAAGAAGGATGGCAAGAATGATTCAGTTACTAAGAAGGAATGGACCTGGTTATATAAGAAGAATGCAAAAAAAAAAGTTATCTCAATCACATTGAAGGAAAATGCCCACGAAATGCCCTTCAGATGATATCTTGTACCTGCTTTCCTGAAGAAGTAGAGTTTACAAGACCATAATTGTGGAAGATTGTGAAATATGGGAGCAGGTATTATACATGTATTTTGGACCTGCTCCAAGGTTAGAACTCTTTGGCAGGAAATATTGGAGATAACAGAGGAAATTAAGAGTCTATAAAGTAAGCTAGGGTGGTCTGTTTGAAAGAAATAATGGATGGAAGTAGATTTAGAACTTACAGTAGCCTTCTTGACTGCAGTTAGATTGGTGATTTTAAAATAAATGGAAATCTGAGAGCACACAGTTGTGCTGTGCACTTCCAGCTTCAACTGCCTGTTGTTCTTGTCCCAGTCTTGCTGATGGTACAGACTCTGCTCTGCCTGCCCTGTTCTGAATGCCACTTGTTGGGAAAACACAGGAGGGGAGAGGGCTCTTGTGCTCAGGTCCTGCTTTGGGTACTTCCCATTGGGGCATCTGATTGGCCGCCATGAGAGCAGGATACAGGACTAGGTGGGCCATTGACCTGATCCCACAGGGCTCTTCTTATCTTCTTAGGCCCATGCAAAAGCACCATCATTTTTAGAGATGCAGAGGCTGACACAAGGGTGCCAGCAAGTACCATGAGCAGCTGAGGACGACGAAGGCAGCTGCACTGAATGCGGGGAGAATAGAGAGGCTCACTGGCCTGTGTGATGAGGAGAGGGCTCAAGAGACAAAGTGTGACTTTAGTTGTCAGGAATCTGCCATGCTCTGCTGCAAGGAATGTTCAATGCCTGCAGCTCAGAGATACAGCGTAGCTCATAGCCTCTGCTCCCAGGGCGGCCCTTGAGGGCAAGGCAAATTGCCCAATTGTCCTCAGGGCTGCCTTTTTTCCTTGTTAAATGCAGCACTTGTTTTTCCTGGGGTTGTTCCTTGCCATTCTCGCTTGTAATCCTCAATGGCCTACATTGAAGACATCTTCGCTTGCAAGAAGATCCCCATTGTGGTTGGAGGGACCAACTATTACATCGAGTCCCTGCTCTGGAAGATTCTGATTGACACCAAGGTATCTGTGGCATCTTCTGCTGGCCCTGGGTTCAGGGGCTGATGCCACGCTCAGCAACAGCAGCAGGGGCTTTTTCAATAAGATGAGGGGTGTCGGATAGTACGGATAAAGTGTGCTCAGTAAAATTATCACTTTATAGAAGGGCTTCTGGTCCACTCTTGGGGCCTCGCTGAGCAGCACATTTGGGATGAGAGAGGATTTTCACCAAGTATCCTTTTGCTCTCAGATATTTGGCTTACTTGCTTGAGCTATTTATTCCACAAGCACCTTCTTGCAGGGCATTCTGTCAGCAGCATGCTGTGGCCTCTTGATAGGAGTTTTGACCCTTTCAGTTTTACTTTTGTAACATGCCCCCAGGTCCTATAAAATCCGCAGTTACAGAATTATTTGCAAAATCTCTCCATTTTCTTGCAGAATTTTGTGACTGCAGAATATCAAAATACTGATACTGCAGTTTATTCTCCTCCAATGCAAGTTTTACCCCAGATTCTCCTATCTTAAAGAAGTGTTTTGTTCATTTGTTTGTGAGCCAATCAAATGTTCATTATTCATTCAGCTGTTCATAATACTTTCTGATTGCTGATGTTAAGCTCCTTTGTGAGCCTGTTGCTCAACTTCTGTCACAAGAAGAGGATGCAAGCTTCCAATTCGCATAGACATTTTTGACAGCTCCATGTATTTAGAGAGATTTGCAAGGTCATGAGTGGTATTCAGTTAAGTCCTACTCAGAGCAGACCCATTGGGGAAGGGCCATAGCTCAGTGGTAGAGAATCTGCCTTGCAAGCAGAAGGTCCCAGGTTCAATCCTGAGCACCTCCAGTAGGGTTGGGAGAGAGTCCTGCCCGAAATCCTGGAGAACCACTGCCAGTCAGGGTAGTCGGTACTGAGCTAGATGGACTAAAGGTCTGACTCAGTATAAGGAATTTTCCTATGTTCCCAATGAAATTCATGTTGGGTGCAACTCAGCTTGCAGAAAGGTGTTTGCATGGTATTTAAACAGATAGAGCATGAGACCTCCAGATTCCCAGACTATCCCTGTACCTTTAACCTCTGTGTTGACCTCTCTGTCCTTTAAAGTTTAGACTGATAATCTTAGGTTGCATCCTGTTTACAATTTCCTCCTCCTGCTCACACTTCCTCTGGACCTTGAGGCATGAGGTCATCTTGGATGTATTTTCTGAGAACAAAGGAGCAAGTAGGGCTTATTTGTTTCTCCCTAGTTAGTTAGGAAAGAATTCTATAGTACTTCCTTGAATAAACTAAGCATTCTTTTTTCATACCAAGTCTCCTCCTGAATGCTTTTCAGTTATAAAGGTGTGCTCCAAGTAAGGATTCATTTCATTCAAGTTAACTTCTGCTATTGCATACTAACTCTATATGCTCTATCAGCTTGAGTTAGTTGTGTCCGTTAACTTCACTGGGTCAGTCCTGAGTAGGACCAGTGCTTTTTTTCTGGGGGGACTCAGGGGTATGCATACCCCTAAACATTTTGTGAATCTAAATTTGGTCTCATTGAGGGGCAGTATTTCAGTATGAGTAGGAAAATGAGAATACCCCTAAACATATTTTTTTAGGGGGGGAAAGCACAGAAGGAGCAACCTTGGAAACCATCCCATGCTGGTGAAATTCTCTCACCGTTGCAACTGGCTCTGGGGGCCCCTTTTGCCCAGCCATTGGCCCTTCAGCAGGACAGCCTGCTAATCCCTGAGGTGGGCGTAAGGAAGGGCCCTTTCCTTTTGGGTCAGCTGCCCCCTCCCGGCCCGCCTTGCCAAGAGTGGGAGGGCACCCCCTTGCAAGCTGCAGGTTACCTGGTTCTGTAGTGACGTTCAGAAGCTTTGGTGAACATGGTTTATAATCTTGCAGGAGGTGGCCAGGAGTACAGGCTCCGCAGAGGGGACTATGGATCGGAAAATGGAGCTGGAGAAACTGGATGGCGAAGAGCTCCATCGCCGACTGAGCCAGGTGGACCCCAGAATGGCAGCCAAACTGCACCCCCATGATAAGCGCAAGATGGCCAGGTCTGTTTCTCCAGCTGGTAGCCACAGTTGCCAGGTAGACTTTGTTACCCCCTTCACCTGGTCACCTGTGGTCAGTGCAAAAGGGTGACTAACGGACACAGCTTTCTGTAAGAATGTAGCATCAGGAAAGGCCTGCTGGATGATACCCAAAGGTCTGTTTAGCATTCTGTTCCCCAAACTGGTCAGTCAAAGGCCTCTGGGAAGCCCTTGCCCTCCACTGATGCTTTTCCCCAGCTTCTCTTATTCCCAGGTACACTGCCTCTGAGCACGGAGGCTCTGTTTCCTTGTTGCTATTAATAGCCATTTTAATCACGTATCTTATTCACTACGCCATGCAAGCCCGCAGCAATTATATGCTTTGTGTTAATCCCTTGGTGTCTGCAAAAAAACCAGAGAGTTGCACACACTGCCTTACATGTCTCCTCTCCTTTACAGGCTCTGGAGTTGAGCCTAAGTGGGAATCCCAGCTCCGCTCTCCCTGCCTGCATAGCCGTGACCACAAAGCCAGCTGTGGGGTTCTGCACTCTTCCTGCCTGGCCTACAGCGAATGCTCTTTCTTTTTTTACAGTCAGTTCTTCCTTCCCCGGTTGCAGAGCCTGCTCCCTCCAGGGCTTCAAGCAGGCTGCCCTGGAGGTGAACTGCTTCCCCTCCCCTCCTGCCTTCTTGTTTCATGCACTGCAAAGCAGCCGCTGCACACACACACACCCCTTCCCGCGCCCCCCTGCCAGCTGCTCTGCTCTTCTGCTGGTGTTGGCTGATGCTTTTCACTTCAGCAAGAGAGAAAGCCACCTTTCCGGCTGGACTGCGTGCCGCAGCTCTGTGGGAAATGGGGCAGCGACGAGCCTCAGCTTGCTGCCTTAGCCGGACCTGCCCTGCCCTGCCCTGCCTGGGAGCCAGGCAGAGAGACACCCACCCTGTTCACATGGATCAGGGGTGTGTCTGGGATGGGGCTGAGCCAGAGCCGTCCTGCATAGCCCCGGGACTTCTTGGCTGGCTGGCTGGCTGGTTGCTGAGGATGATTTTCTCCTGAGAATTTGGGAGAGCGAGGTGGAGCCGCCTTCCTCTTGCCTTACAAACAGCACAGAATCAAGGACTGGGGCTGTTTTATGCATGAGGCCGGAGTGACACTTCTTTGTTCCTAGTTCCTTTTTTATTACAACAGCCTGAGTAAGGAACGGAAGTTTACATGCATATCCCAAATGAGCCTTGAACTACCCTATGTTAGGGCTAGGCCACCCCCTGGAGACTGTCCCCTGTGAGATGCCAGAGCACACACTCTCTCTGTCTTGTGCAATAGGCCACACTTTAGGATCAGGGAACGTGGGGAAGACGTTGCACCCTGTGCTCACCCCAAACATCACACACCCACAACACCCACCATCAGGAGGCTGTGCAGCCTGTCTTGTGAGTCATCCTGAGGTCTTCAGATGAAGGACAGTATGTAATTTAATTATTATTATTAAAGGCAAGATGCTTCACTCATCTTCGTGTCTGGGTGCAGCACTTAGCTTTTTGCCCAGCTGGGAACTAGGAGCTAATATCAACGTCGACACAAATGCTGGGAATTTCACCGTAGCCCTTAAAGGCATCTCTGGTGACTTCACAAAAAGCTGGCTGGCTGTTCTGCTCCCTATGTTGGGGGTGGGGGGAGGCAGCAGCATCCGGCTGATTGAGATATCATGTTACTGGCCTGCTGGCCTCTGGCAGCAGTTTTTGTGTGGGCTCCTTGGGGCTTGTGTCACGTTGGACTGCCTTCCTTGGCGGTCATGCTGTTCATGGTAATACCTGTTTTTTTTATGTGAGTCCTGTTGCATGAACACTTGTCCACCAAGCTGCCTTCAGGGGTAGCAGTGTTCTCCATTGCTACAGCTCCAAAAGGCACCCCCCTGACTTGTGTACCGTGCTGCCTGTCTAAAAAGAAGGCAGTCATGTGAGCCCAGAAGGAGAATGGAGCTGAGCTGCTCCTCAGCTGAAAGGTGCTGCCTGCCCTTCTCCAGCAAAGGAGTTTGCATCTTTGAGAGAAGCGGTATGCATCCTAGGTGCCTTGTGGATTCCTGGGGCTCACAGTGGCCTGCTCAGCTAGCTTCCTTCTTCCCAGCGGTTGAGCACTTGATGCCCTCCAGATGTGGCTGGACTTCAGCTCCTGTCATCCCTGGCTAGCATGGTCACTGGTCAGAGCAGATGGAAGCTGCATGCCAGCAACATCTGCAAGGGCCTCAGGGTTCCCCCCTGGGCGCCCACATTAAGCCAGCAGGTGGAGAATTTGTGCCCCCCCCCGGCTGTTGCTGCCTGCAGTTCCCATCATTCCTGTTCAGTGGCCATGCTGGCTGGGGCTGATGGTAGTTGGAGTCCCACAACCCGCAAAAACCTGCAGGTTTCCCTTCCTAGCAGTTGTCAGGATTGGCTGTGGCCAACAGGAAAGGAATGCTCTAAAGATAGATTTTTGCACCTCACTTGTGCCAGAGGGATGGGGGGGGATCTCTGCCTCATGGCGGTCCTGTCTAAGTCAGCCATGCCTGTCCCTCACCAGGCATGAAGCTTGAGGGAGGGAGGCCAAATGCTCTTCTGCCCACTCAACCTGCCTGCCTGTCTTTCTCGCCTGCAGGAGTTTGCAAGTGTTTGAAAAAACGGGCATCCCCCACAGCGAGCTACTGCAGCAGCAGCAGCAGGAAGAAGGGGGAGGGCCGCTGAGCGGCCCCCTGAAGTACCCCAACCCTTGCATCCTCTGGCTACATGCAGAGCAGGCAGGTAAAAAAGAGGGAGGGACTAAAGGCCACAGCCCTTTGACTGAGTATTTCTTCCTGCTTTGCCTACACCTGTCCTGCACCCCCTGGGCAGTGGTGAAAATGTTGCTTTTCTGATCCTTTCACAAGGCCCACTTAATCTGCATGCAAAATGTGAATATTCCAGGCTTTTGCATAGTATGCTTTTTTAAAAAAAATACCTGGTCCATTTCAGGGGTTGGAGAGGTGGGCCACTTCCCCAGCCCCCCGTAAATTCCAAACCAATCAGATTATTCCAGAGAACGAATGGAGGAAATAGCAATGCTGCTTCCCTCTCACCCTCTGAGATCAGGTGGATGATGTGGCCTGGTGCCATGTGTGACCTGATTTTGCCTGTGGCATCCAGAGCGATATTTCCCAACCTGTTCCATGGGGTGGGCGTGCCTTTGCGTGCCTGAATCCTTAACCTTCTGGGTGCTCATCAGTTCTAGAAGAACGGCTGGACCAGCGGGTGGATGCAATGCTGGAGGCTGGGCTGCTGGGAGAGCTGCGGAACTTCCACCAGCGATATAACCAGGAGAGGGTAGATGAGAACAGGTGAGTTTCTTCCCATCTCCCCCCACAGCCTGTCTTGCCACTTCCTGTCCTGGCATTCATCCACCCAGGATGGGGATAGAGGTCAGAGGCTGGGACTCTGTGTGGTTGCAGGATGCCAGGGGGTGGGGGGGAGTGGAGTGGCAGAGAGCACCAAGCACCCATGCAGCGGTTTTCTTCTTCTGAAGTGCTGCGACTTGATCTGAAATGCACCCTGTGCATGGCTCATAATGGCTGGAATAGGTGTGCCTGTCCCCTGACGGACTGGCCAGCCTGGATCTCAGCCCCCAGTGCACAGAGGGGCTTGTGGTGTTTTGCAGTTGGAGAACAGGCTGACCTGCCTGCTTTCCCCCCTTCCTCTGCCTCAGCCAGGATTATCAGCACGGCATTTTCCAGTCCATCGGCTTCAAGGAATTCCACCAGTTCCTGATTGCAGAGGGCAAGTGCTCAGAGGAGATGAGCCAGCAGCTCCTGAACCAAGGTGGGGACCGGGCTGGCAGGAAAGGGGCTGCTTTTGCTGCAGGGAAGGGATGGGCAATGTTTTTCAACATTTGGCCAGCGAGTTTTGGGTTTCACGGCCATACATTTTGGATTTATGTATTGCGGATGGAACAAACGTTCCTCTGCTTTTGAAAACCCTACTTTGCATCTGTAGGGAACTGTTTTATACCAGGTCAGACCCTTGGCCCATCTAGGTCAGTGTAGCTAACACAGAGAAAAATCAGAGAAGAATAATTGAACCTCTAGAAAAGCATTCCCAGTAGCTGTGTGGCATGGGCAAGATTCTTTGAGGCAAGTGGCTGGCAGCTGGGCTGGTGTGAAGCTGGTTTGAATTTGCAGTGTAAACGCTGCTTTGCAGTTTCAGACTCTTTGCGAGAGGGTGGTTCTTTTGGTGTTTTCTCCTCCCCAGTCTTGCTGAGAAGGATCTGTCCTTTGCCCCCTTGGGGCATCAGTTCTTGCAGTATGTGAGCACGTCCCCTTTCCCAGGCTTGCTCCCTGCCCAGGGTCCTTGCCCTCTGTGACCTCTCCTCTGTTTATGATTTTAGGAATCCAGGCCCTGAAGATAGTGACCAAAAGGTACGCCCGGAAGCAGAACAAATGGGTCCGGAACCGCTTCCTGAGACGTAAGTCCTTCTTTCCTGCCTCCATTCTCTACCGCCGTTTTGCTCTCTGCCGGCTGTCCTCCTCTCCCTCTATTTCCTATTTCTGCCTCCTTGAAGTCTTTGCATTTCCCCCTCTTCTCTTGGGTCTTCATTGGGGCCAATGCTCACCCGGCTTCCTCCGCCCTCACCTCAAAAACTGCCAGTGCTCAGTTTTGTGAAAATCTTCTGTTCCTTTGAGCATGTGCAGAGTGCCTTTTCCTTAAAGTGACGTAGCCCTCACCCACAACCTACTCGAGGGTGTGGCTTTCCTTTCTGATTCCAGCCCCGCCTTTGATCTAATCCACTTCCCTGTCTCTCCCTATGCAGGCTGGGCCTGAGGCCATACCTAGGCCCGTGAATTGTAAGCAGAGTATGAATTGTGAAGCAACTTGTTCCCTGTCAGTCACCGGCCAGGCAGAGAGAGAGAAATGTGTTGGGATCCTATGCAGACACCCCCACACACACACTGTGTCCCCCTGCCATTGAATCATCCTGGAGTGAAATACGGGGGGGGGGGGGGAGACAGCTGCCCTTCCTGATCCGATTGGCTCCTTCCTGGCTAGCTGCACAGCCTCCTCTGGCTGGGAGCCAACCGGACTTCCCTCCCTTTGCTCCAGGCTTGGAGGAGAGCCAAGATTGACAGCTGGGAGCCGAGCACTTGTTGAAAGGTTCTTGGGAGTTTTGCGAGGCAGGGTGAGGGGGGCAGGGGTGGGGAGGAGCCCTCAAGAAACCCAAGAAGGGAGGAGGAACAAGAAGAGGCTTTGGGTTGATGGCCCAGTCTTTTCCCGGCACAGGTGCAGAGCTGCCCACGCTCCCTCTCCAGCCAAAAAGCCGACAGGTGCTCCCTGGGCTGGTGGTTTTTGTGGTCAGGGCATTAAGAGGCATCACCTGCTTAGGTTTTGGCACTAGGGAAGCCTTTTGTCTCATCTGGTGCCACTGAGCTTGCCCAGCCAGCTGGCAGTTGGACCTCAGAAGGGCAGGAGCTGGAGGGGGGAAACCAGGAGGAGTTTTTGGCTGGAGGCATCCTGTAGGAGGTGGAGGTAGGAAGTGGGGAGCGGGGTGGGCTGCCACACCCCTGGATTTCTCAGGCGGGGATTTGAGACTGCAGGCCCCATGGTACGAATTTGATGCAGGATTTGGAATGCCTACAGCAGAAGTTGTTTTGAAAAGAACACGTTTCTAGATCTCATGGAAGAAGGCACAATGGTTTGCACCTTTCTTTAAATTGGGGTGCTGGGGGATCCTTTTCTTTTCTGGGCAACATTCCAAGGGCCAGACTTCAGTGGTGGGTGGGGCCCTTGGTACCCATGTGGTGGTTTCCCCCCTTCCAAAAGATGCTTGACCACTCTCCTTTCTTTGAGCTTATGAAGGTCCCTTAAAGGAATAATGTGAAGTTGTCCTCTCTGTTGCTCAGCCTTCTGCTTTTATGCCAGGCGGGGTGGGAGCAAATGGTCCTCTGCCAGACTGGCAAATGTGGTGAGCAGGCTGCTGACCCTCACTGCTGCCTTCCCTCCCCCCCCCCATTTCTTACCTTGGTCTCTCTAGGGCCTGGCCCAAACGTGCCCCCTGTTTATGGCTTGGAAGTCTCGGATCTCTCTCAGTGGGAGGAGAAAGTGCTGGAACCTGCCGTGCAGATCGTGGAGAGCTTTGTCCAGGTACCTGCTAGGCAGGGGAGCTAGAAACAGCATATAAAAAAGTGGAGGACCCATTTTCAAATCAACAGAGACAGTGCTAGGAAAGTGGAAGCCACCTTTATGCTGAGTCAGCTCCCTGGTTTCTGTAGCCTAGTCTTGTCTGCTCTGACTGGCAGTTGCACTCTAAGGCCAGAGGACGAGAGAGGTGCCTTTTTGCAGGACCTTGCCTGACCCAAACTCTGGGGAAGCCATCTCTTAAGAGTGGGGCTTGGAGCTCTGTGGAGAACCCCCAGGCAGCTGAGGAGGACCTGCAGGAACCCACAGAAGCCTCAAGGCAGCCAGAAGTGCCTCATCTCATGATTATGGATCAGTTTACATGGCAGGGGGTTGGGCTAGATGACCTGTTGGGTGCCTTGCAAACCTACAATTCTGAGTTACAGTGAACTGCAGCTGCCATTTCAATGCCCAGTTTGGAGAGAGCCTTTGGGAATTCTTTGCAATCTGTTTTTTTGCCTCTTGAATCGTTTGGTGTCATCCACAGAGTTGGCCACTTCACCCCTCACCCCTAACTCTATAGATCTTTAATGAAGAAATTAAAGAGCCCAAGCCCCCTTGGAGGGACCTCACCTCTCCTACCTCTTTGAGAACTGCCCATTTATTCTTATTCTCTGCTGCCTATGTTTTAACCATGGACAGATCTAGTAAAGGGGCTGTCCTCTTACCTCATGCAAACTGCTAAGTTTTCTCAGGAGCCTTTGCTGAGGTGTTTTTCATTCTGTCCATGGAGGGGGCTGCATGTGCTGATGTGGACAGACCCAAGTGCTCTCCCCTCCAAATGTCCCCTTGCTGCTGCTGAAAACCTTATTTCTGCTAAGCAAAGAGAAAATAACTAGCTGCTGACATTCTGTCTGGCTTCCTCCTTCACCTATACAGTATGGACTTTTCCAGGCTGAGAACCTGCAGCTCACAGATGCATCCTAGATGAGCTCTGATTGTATTTTTTTTAATCACCCCCAAGTGTTCTGCAGAGATTTGACCTTTTTGACCTTCCGTTTCAACTTCCTTTTTACCAGTTCTCTCATTTTCAAGAAGTTTCCTCTTTTGTGACTGTGGCAATCGTCCACTTCCACTTTATGCTGACTTTGGTAGCACTCTGGCTACTGTTTCCATTCAGTTCAACAGCATGTCTCGCACAAGGTCCCGGGTGCTGGGTTCAATTCCTAGTGGCACTTCTAGAGACCCCTGTCTGAAATCCTGAAGAGTGACTGCCAGTCTAGACGATTTTGAGCTGGTTGACCAATGGTCTGACTCTGCATAAGGCAGTTTATTATGTGACTTGAAACATGCATTTGCCCATTTTATGTGAGGGTACATAAATTTGCAAATAAATTGAAAGCAGTTGTCCAGGGGTTGTCACACCTTAATGTGACCAAGAAATACCATTCAGGCTGGGGCTGCAGGGAGGCAGTGCAGAGAGCAGCCAGCTTCTGGCTCCATTCTGTTCTATGGGGAAAATAAACAGGCTACAGGCAAAAGATAGGATTACCAGGGGCAGGCATCACCCCTTGGCCCTGGGTTACCCACAGGGACTGCACAGGGCATGTGTGCAATGTAGCCTTCACCAAGCTGGTGCCCTCGGGATGTTTTCCACTGCAGCTTTCATCAGCCCCAGACAGTGCTGGAAGTTGTAGTCTGAAACATCTGGAAGGCACCAGGTTGGCAAAAGAAACCTGTGGCATCTTGAGTTCCTTCAGGGGTTCCTCTCTCGCTCTCTCTCCACACATATCCAGCCTGGTATTTTGTTGAAGAAGAGAGTGAGGCCTCTTGAGCTCCTGCAGAGTCCAGTTTAGTTCACATGTAATGAGTGCCATTGACCATCTCTTCCCATATCTGGGACTGAGTTGTGGGGAAGCTTCACAGGGTGAGAAGAGGCCTGGCTTGCTTAAGTTCTGAGGCCAGGGGCCTGCTTGCCTTTTAAGGAAGGGAGGGGCAGCCCCTCTGTCACCCTTTTCTTTTGCTGGACCATTCTTCTAAGCCAGTGGTTCCCAAAGTAGATGGCACCACCTCCTGGGGGGTTGTGGGATTCCCTAGACAGGGTGCTAAGAGGCAAGGGGTGTAAATGACTATTAGGCTTTGAAAAGCTAGTATCACGGGACCAAGTCCATTAATTCTGTTAAATTAATTAAACTAAATGCTTTTGATTCGGTTTTGAACAAATGCACCAATTAATGGTTCCTGTTTTGTATTTTACCGTGTGGTTTCCTTCCTTAGTGGGTCGTACAAACCGCTATTCTGAGCAATGCTTTTTAAAGGGCAGGGCAGGGTAGGGGGCAGCTGGGGATGAGTCCGAGGGGACAGCTGGCAACCACTGGTCCAAAATGTCATTTCCTCACAAGGGGCGGCAGCCACCGGCCGAGCCCATCATGATGGCGGACGAGGCAGGGGAAGCCCAGGAGGGCAAGCGGAGGCGGCACATGTGTGAGCTGTGCAGCAGAGTCATCATCGGGGACAGAGAGTGGAAAGGTAAAGGATTGCGCTTGCAGGAGGTTTTGGGTGGGGGGAGGTGGAAATCGTGGCCGGGGGATGGGGTGGGAATGGGGAGGGAGCAAAAGGAACAAAGCTCTCCCAGTTCCCTGGAACAAAGCCCTGCTCCCCGCCCCCTGCCCCCAAAATTTCCTCAACCTCTTCCTGCCTGCCAGAGTGATCAGCTCCTGGAGGGCTGTTTACAGCATTCTTATAAAAGGAGCCAATTTACAAGGGGGTGGGGAGAATCATAAACCCTTCCAGGAGCCGCCATCTGCCATTTTATCCTCCTCTCCCATCTCCCCCTCGCCCCCCAAACTTTCCACTACTGTAGCTGTAAAAGCAGTTGCCTCCTTGGGCAAAGGGATCTTGAACCCAGCAATCGCATGCAAGGCATGAGTGATCTGCTTCTGTATTAAATGTGGGGTGCGGGGAGAGAAATTAGCATTTCTTCAGGGAGAAGCTACTTCCACCTGCTTAGAACAGCAGGAAGCTGGCCATTGAAGGTGAAAGGGATGCGCTTGGATTTTCTTGTCTGAGCTTGGCCTTCTCCAGGCGTTTTGGACTACGACTCACATCAGCCTCAGCCAGCGGGGCTATGTGATAATGGGTCTGATGGGAGTGGTAGTCTAAAACATCTGGAAGGCTGTCTGTAATTCAGTCCTTTATGAATGCAGCGGGAAGAGTTGAAAGGTTTTTTTTAGTGCAGCAGAAACAAAGAAGCCAAAGGCTTGTTTTGCAGGTAACGTCTGAAAGATTTATTTTTAAATGGGAGTCTGTTGTGGTCTTCACATGCATCCAACTGGCCTGGTAGTGATATGATGGCATCTATCACTTCAAATCATGGTTCTCTTAAAGAACCCTCTTTTTAGAAAGATTTAAATATATGTATATACACACATGCCTCCCTACAAGAAGAAAACTGGCTCATGAGATGAGAACTGGCTGTGTTAGAACATTTCTACCTTTATTTGCAGGGATCATTTCCAAAAGTGAAAACCATCTGGAAATGTCCTCCCCACCTGCTGTTTTACAATTCCCTCTACCAGCCCAGGAGTCTAGTACCTTATTTCCATGCCTCTTCATAGAGCTGATAAACCCTGAGGCCAGGCATAGGCAAACTCGGCCCTCCAGATGTTTTGGGACTACAACTCCCATCACCCCTAGTTAATAGGACCAGTGGTCAGGAATGATGGGAATTGTAGTCTCAAAGCATCTGGAGGGCTGAGTTTGCCTATGCCTGCCTGAGGCAGTAGGTGGAAGTGGTGGAATCCTGGCATTTACTGTATCAGATTGCCAGATTGAGTATGCAATGCTGTCCTTAATGGCCCCTTGTTTTTACTAGATGCTTATTACATGATGGAATATTACTTGGAACATTTTTTTTTTTTAAAAAGGCGGCCTCTGCAGTCTGAAGTGACTCTCTCAAGAATCACCTAACTCTTCAGGTAGAGCATGCCATTCTTGAATGCTGCCCCATGTTAAAACAAAAACAAAAAACTTTCCTGCAAGTAAAGACAGACTAGGACCCCAGGCCTCTTTGTTCTGGGTCAGTTTCCTTCTTGCAAGGAGTTTTGTGTTTGTGTGTGTGTGTGTTTTAGGTTGGAGAGCATTCAAAAATACGATTCCTGCAGTGGGACTGTTAGCTCAGGATTCCTCTGTTATCTCAGACCTACCTGTGGCAGATGTGTAGACCAGGCCAAAATCGTGATCGACCTTTACTGTACAGTGCCCAGTATATCCACACAATCATAGATTTAGAATAGAATTGAAATATAGGATGGAACTTCTGGTTAGCACTTTGCTTGGAGGATTTGGATAAGAGACTCTCAGACAATACCGATTTCTCTGTAGTTTTCACCCTGAAAGGTACAAAACACATTCAGTCTGCGGAACGAGTGTGTGTTTATAATAAACAGTATTGTATTCTTATTTTTGCAGTCTTATATAAAAGCAGCACTGTTCATGGTTTTGTTTCCAAAATGATCTCCTGTTAACCTGTGTTGGCAGAGCACATAAAATCCAAAGGCCACCGTTTCCACCAGAAGCAGCAGCAACAGCAGCAGCGACACCTGACCTCAGATCCCCTTTCCACAAAGGGCCGTGAAGAAAGTGCCATGACTGGTGGGAACGAGAGAGAGGAGGAGAAGGACGGGAGTGTGGAAGCCTGTGAAATGTAGACTCCATCTTTGGGAGGACGGTTGTTGGTGGGAATGCTGGCCCGGGAGGCAGGATCCTACCCTCACCAAGGATCTCTCATTTTAAAAATGCTGAGTCGCCTTTCTCCAGAGATGGACAGTTCCATTTTATGCAAATAATCGAGTTGATCCAGGCATGAATGCCAGCGTGCTGCTCTACCTCCTGACTATTTTTTTTAAATTTAAAAAGATAAAGGCTATATTTTTAAACATTCCAATACAGTGACTTTTTATTATTGGACCAGCGTGTCTGCAAAGATCCACTGAGCATCCTCTTGGGTAATAGAGGAGGAAGACATGTGAGGAAACTGTCTGCTGCAAAACATCCCCAAGCGTTTTAAGCTGCTTCACCTTTTCAGATTTTGTTCCATCTGTTTTTAACAGGGAAATGTCACCATAAGGCAAGGTTCCCCAGTAACTTGGGGGTTGCTGCTAACCTGTTCTCCCTCCAGATGTAGCTTGACTCCAGCACCCAGTTTTTCTGGGTCATGTGGCCAGCATGACTAAGCCGCTTCTGGTGAACCAGATCACTTCACAGAAACGCCATTTACCTTCCCGCTGGTAAGCGGTCCCTATTTATCTACTTGCACTTTGACGTGCTTTCAAACTGCTAGGCTGGCAGGAGCAGGGACCGAGCAATGGGAGCTCACCCCGTCGTGGGGATTCGAACCGCTGACCTTCCAATGGGCAAGCCCTAGGCTCAGTGGTTTAGACCACAGCGCCACCCGCGTTCCCTACGCCCCTACCCTATAAAAAGCATTATTCAGGGCAGCAGTTTACACAACCCACTAAGGAAGATAATCACACAATAAAATTCAAAACAGCAACAGTTAATTGCACATTTATTCAAAACCCAATTAAATCTCTTTGGTTTAATTAATTCAGCAAAAGCAATGAACTTGATCCAGTGATACTGGCTTTTCAAATTCTGATAGTCATTCCCACCTCCAGCACCCCCTGCCGCCCCTTTGCCTCTTAGTGCCCCCCCCAGGGAATCCCCCACCCAGGGGGCAGTACTGCCCACTTTGGAGATCACTGCTTTGAAAGGTTTAGGCCTTCCTGTGGCTGCTGGAGAAATGCTTAATGGGGTCAAGAATGGAGAACTGCCCTCTTGGGAGCAGCCTTTGTTTCAAAGAGGCTTCCACCTGGGGACTGGGAGGGAGGTAGAGAGTTGTACGTCTGTGGGGATGGAGGGAGCCCGTTGCTTTGCAGAGCAGTGCTGTGTCAAGGCTGGCGCAGTGGCCTGGTGAGAGTAGTTTAGGCAAGCAGCTGTGCTGCAGCAGGACAAAGCTGTGTGAAATAGGAAGCCTGTTTGTGTCCAGACCAAAGACCAGAGCTGACTCTGTGCCCAGGCAAGGCCTGGCCCAGAGAGGGGGCAGATTCGGGGTGCCCTTAAGAGAGAAGTGCCATGAACTGTGCAAATGTCTCCGTTGTGAGTTAATGGGAGAATTTGAGCTCCCTGCCTTAGGCACCCAAAGGTCTTGGAGTAGAGGAAGCTTCCTTTCACCTGTGGCCCATCTAGCCCCACGTTTTCTACTGTGACTGACAGGCAGGGAATTTCTCCCAGCCCTTTCTGGTGATGCCACTAGGGATAGACACTGCATGGAGAATCGGTAGGTCTGCCTAGTGAGCTCACAAAGGTACCGTAATATCCTTTCCTGCCCCTTAACAGAAGAAGAAACAGCAAGGATCAAAAAGCCCTCTGGCATTTACTCGCATGGGCACAATCACCAGTTGTACTTTCTCAGGTTTGGGGATGTTATCACTTGGAGTCCGTGTGTGTGTGTGTGTGTGTGTGTGTGTGTGTGTGTGTGTGTAAGAGAGAGAGGGAGAGTAGCGAGGGGGTGGGGACTAGGAAGGCCACTTAGCTCCATCTGCCTACAGCTAATCCGCAGACAAATGCCAGCCTCCCATCTGGCCGGGCTGTGCGCCCCCCCTTTCTTTCCTCCAGCCACTTTAGCTAAATGGCTTGGGCCAAAGATAAGGTCATTAATTACAGTGGGATTAAAAGGCAGCGCAAGCCCACCATCACTGTCCCTCCCCTCTGTCTGTATCTTTTATGCAAACCCTGTTTTACACATGCACTGACCCCCAGCCATCCTCACTGGGGGGGGGGGGGTTCAGTCTGAAAGTTCAACTGCACAACCTGCCTTGAATTTTTTTAAAAAGTGGCATAAAAGGAAGCAGAATGCCTCTGGGTGTGTGCAGAGTGGCCGTCCCTAACTAGCCACTTTTAGCATGCTGAAGAAGGGAATTAAAGAGAGATGGGGGTCTCTGGCTAGCAGCAGCTGTGACTTCAAGGTAGCTTGAAGGCGTAGTGGCATTAAAATGAATGGGGTTGGCTTTGTCTATTTGTGTCTGTTTTGTGACACTTATGCCTTGCTTTTCCTCAAAAAAAAAAAAAAGGGCAATCAAAGCAGCATACAGAAGCATGTCTAAAAGGTGTGGGTTGTTTGCTAAGTTGAAAGAGGCAAAAGGTACCTGAGACAGGTCCCCAGATTAAATCTCAGGATGGTGTATAGGTGGTTGGACTGAACATTTAGGTAAGCAGAACAAAAAGCTCTGAAACTGTGGAAGGAGAGGTGGATAGTGGTTGTGAGAAGGAGGCCAGTGAAGTGGTCTAAGGATAGATCTGCCACCCCAAGTCCCCAACCTGGTGTTTGGGGACTACTTTTCTGTCTTACTGCATTACTGTCCCACCTTTTCTCCAAGGAGCTCCAAGTGGCACACACAGTTCTCTCCTCCTTTTTTACCTCTCACAACCCAGTGAGGTAGGTTAGGCAGAGACTGATGGTCTTCAAACCCCTGCTTCACCGGTCTGGAGTGTTAGTAGTCCAAAGCATCTCGAGGGCACCAGCTTGGAGAAGGCAGGTCTATAGGAACCTCTCAGAGATAAGGGACAGGGGTTGACACTAGAATAGGAACACTTTGATTTTTTTTACTCATTTACAGAAATTTGGCACAATTCAGAATGACATTTCGAAAATGTTTTTAAGTGGAGGGGTACTTTTAAATCTTGCTGATTCTGCGTGCTTAGTATTAACTTCCAATGGCAGAAGTTGCCCCTGCAAACAGGTTGCAAAGTTTTGCAGCTGTGCAGCGATGGCTCACGTGCTATCTAGTGCTCCTTCTCTCCCCCCTCCCCACAGCTGTTCTCCCCTGTTCTCCCCAAACGCTGCACTCCAGAGTGCAAAGCAAACACAGCCCCTCCAGGAAGCATAAAGAGCAATTGTGTGCATTGTCTCAAGCCAGAAGTTTGAAAGCAAAACATTCCAGCTGGCTGACTGCAGAGCAGCTTTCTACAACCTAGTGCCCTAGCTGTTTTGGACTACAACTCCCATCAGCTCCGGGGAGGGGGTCAGGTGGGTGGGAGGAATATCAGGAGTGACACAAAGGAGCTATTGCAGGAGGAGGGGCTGAGTTGCTTATCAAGGAAGCTGCTGGTTTGAATGTGACTTCTGTGATTAACTCACAAGGTGGCCTGATGCCAACATCTCTCATTTCCTCCTTTCTCCCAGCCTACCTTTCAGGGTTGCTGTAAGGATTCTAAGCAGGTAAAGGATATTCAAGAATGGAAATTCAAAAGCATTATAGCCTTGCCTGGAGGTGCCACTCGGGATTGAACATGGGACATTCTGCATGTGAAACAGATGCTCTCCCCTGAGCCACGGCCCTTCCCTGTGTGCATGTATGGAGAATGTCCTGCCCTCCCCGGCTGCTGGCTCCAGGCCCAGCTCAACAGTTGGAGAAACCACCTGCAACAAAGAGCTCTCTCTCCCTTCTCCCTCCTCTCACGCTGGCCCACACCTGCCACGCTTTTCCCGCCGTCTTCAGTTTCCTATGGCTTTCCCTACCATTTGACGCAAGCTTCCCACTTGTAGCCGTCACTCCCTCCCCCTGCCTGCCCTAACCCCCTCCACCAGTGGGGCAGTTCCAGTTCCCAATTGTTGCCAACTGACCTTCTGTCTGCTCCCAGCAGCCCAAGGGTCTCCTGGGGTGCTAGTGAAGGAGCTCGTGATCCGAGGCCACCAAAGGGACTGTTCTTGGGCTCTGAGTTGTTGCTTGGGCAAATGGGGCACTGCCCCGCCTACTTCAACCTGCCTTCAGCCAGCCCTTACCTGCCTGCTTTTTGCCTTGCAACCTGGCCATGGGGAGGCTGGACCTGTCAGTTTCCTTCTCCATTTCACTGCTGTCCTTGTAGAACTCAGCAGGGTGGAGGGAAAGCTGGGATAAGTTGGCTCTGCCTGTCATTGGTCCT
The DNA here is from genome assembly GCF_964188305.1 of Podarcis bocagei. Taxonomy (NCBI): domain Eukaryota; kingdom Metazoa; phylum Chordata; class Lepidosauria; order Squamata; family Lacertidae; genus Podarcis; species Podarcis bocagei. The sequence continues at coordinate 34,364,447 of NC_138132.1, forward strand.
GGTGCAACCTACTGTTGGGCTCCCTGCTTTCTGCCCTACCAGGCCCAACAGGCACGAGCCACCATTGCCTTGCAGTCCTGCCCTCTGCAGCTGGAAACTTTCGGGTGGTCTGCTTGGCAATACCGTCCCTTAATCCTGGGAATCTGCAGTTTGGTCTGAGTTGAGGGAAAGGCAGTCTGCAGAGGCCCAGGGTCATCCTTTTCCTTATTAACTATACAAATTGTACTGGAGGGAAGGGGAAAGTGCAGGTGGGTCTGTCTTTTGAAGAGGATTAGATGGTTTTGTAGTCCTAGTTCTCCAACACCAAGTTCACAGGTTAAACCTAAGCACTCAAGGTAGGCTCTGGAGCCAAAACCTGGCGAGACCGGGCTCAAATGCTTTAGAAAAATAAATATTAATGTTCTTGTCCTCCTGGGATGTTTTAAGACAGAGACTTTTAATTAAAAATAGGTTCTGGGTCTAAGCCCAAACTCTGGTTCAGACTTGCATAAAGATGTCCCCAGAGATGTTGGTGACTTTGGTTTGGGGCAGTTCCAAGGCGAGGTGCTTGTTGTTTCAAACCAACGACAAAGATTCAAGAGAGCAGCTCCCTGGCGGGAAAGCCTTGGAGGGTTGGCGGCAAAACTCACCCACTGTATTTGCTTTGCATGCATGATAAATGCAACCTCTCGGAATTTGGACTTTTGCCCTTCTTTGAAGCGGAGCGGGAGAGTGGCGGTTAGGAGAACAAGCCGCCTGAGACCAGGAGGCAGCGCTTTGTGCTGGCTGCCTGGAAAAGTTTGCTGTTGTACACAGTGGAGTGTGTACACTTAGGGGAGTATCTTGCTTAGCTTCTCAGGGGAGAGGTGCTCAGGGCTCTGGGATCACTGGAAACCAAGGCCTTGTTCCCTGGAAACCCTTCTCCCACATCCTGCTCATGTCCGGGAAGATGTCTGCGAGTGCCACTGATAAGCTTAGATCAGGGATTTTCCAAATACGTACTGTGGTACCCCAGAGAAGCTCAGTTATGGCAGGCAAACCTTTTGGAGCGTCAGCTCTTATCCCCTGCACTGCACAACCACAAGGGGGGCCTTGGGTGGGTGTAATCTGTCAGTTGGCTCAAGGCAGCAGCAAAGAGCTGAGCATGACTCAAATGCATACTATGGGTGGTCATGTCCCAGAATCCTTTGCAATGGACAGAGGCCCCTCAGCAAAGAAATTGTCGTGGAAAGGTAGAAAATGTGGGAAAGATGAACATCCCTCATTGGGTGGTCCTTGAACTTTCATATGGTCCAACACAGTGGTGGGTCTTTCTCCTGGGCCGGTGTGATTGGAGAGGGGACAGGGCACATTTTCACTTGTTTCTAGATCTGCCTACAATATGAACGAACAGTTGTACTGATCAGAATGCAATATTTTACTTTGGAGATTCATCCCACATTTTTAGTGTAGGATGTTGTTGTTGGTGTTGGTGGTATACCGGCCTTCATCCAAAGATCTCAGGGCAGTTTGGTAGTCCAAATTAGCTGGAGGGCACCAGGTTGGGGAAAGCTGGGCTTGTTTGTAAAAGTGGTCTAAGGGCTTTTTCACACATGACATGAAACCCAGGTTTGCACCAAGAATATATGGGTACACTAGACATATTTGTAAACACAAGTTTGTTCCTGCTTACACTTTAAATATCCACTTAAGTATCTTACTTGTACACCTACCAATGCAATTTTTGAGTTGGTGCAGAGGGACCCAGACAGATTTGGAGACCAGTTGGGCTCCTGCAGTGCCCTGGCATGTGCGTTTCAGCCTATGGTTATTCCAGGTGGCACATTGTCTGTGTGCCACAATGAGGGATGATTCCCTGTGCCATTTTATCCAAACTTTTATTCCTCCAGAGGCTTCTTGGTGATTCTGCTGGGAGGGTGCAGGGGCGTTTTTTGTGCAGGCCTGCTTAGAGCACAGCTCCAGTTTGGGCAAGAGAGTGCCACAGTCGAGGCAATTAACCAGCTGTTTGTGGTACCCAAGTGCCCCCTTCCTGCCAAGGGAGGCAAGACAGGCAGCTGGGCTGATTGAGCAAAACAGCGCTTGTAGCCATAAGCCACAAACTGGCATGGCGGCTGGTGCCCATTGTGACTGGTAGAATAGAAGGCAGGGATCCCAACAGGTGGCGCCAGAGCCAATAACAAGTAGAGACAACTCATGCCAGTTTTGTCCCCATCCTCCTCCCAGCCATGTTCTACAAGGGCAGCACTGAGATGAAGGAGAAGGAGGAAACTGCCAGGCAGGACCACCCCCTGGACTAGTTGTAAGCAAGAAGGCAGGCAGGTATGGGCTGGCTGAAGGCAAGCTGAGGTTGGTGGGGCTGGCTCTACTACACCACAGTGTTGAGTTAACCGCCACAACCTGATGGGTGTGAGAGTCCATCTTCTGACATATAGATGGCTCAGGCCATTGGGTTCTGCCGGTGGGTCCATTTTGACCATACCATGACCTACAAAGTCCTATCTGGTGGGAGTGTGAAGGAGAGCCTTCTTCACTGTGGCACCTGTCATGCAAAAGGTTGTTTTCTGCTGCTCCAGAGAAGTGGACACGGAGCAATGGATCCAAACTACAAGAAAGAAGATTCCACCTAAACATTAGGAAGAACTTCCTGACAGTAAGAGCTGTTCGACAGTGGAATTTGCTGCCAAGGAGTGTGGTGGAGTCTCCTACTTTGGAGGTCTTTAAGCAGAGGCTTGACAACCATATGTCAGGAGTGCTCTGATGGTGTTTCCTGCTTGGCAGGGGGTTGTACTCGATGGCCCTTGTGGTCTATTCCAACTCTATGATTCTATGATTCTCTCCCTGTTGAGATCAGGTTGGCGCCACCTGTGAGGTGTTTTCCCCATCCATTGGAGACATACATACCTGTTCACCCAGGTGTTCCCTGACCCTTCGTATTGTTAATACCATACCAGGCATTGTGGCGATTATTGTTTATAAGCCATTGAGTTGCATTCAACTAAGTTTTACTCAGAGTAGTCCCATTGAAACGAATGGCCATGCATAACTTGGACCCGTTGATTTCACCGGGTCTGCTCTGAATAAAAGTTAGTTTACTGCAACCCTTTGTTGCTTTGTTATTGTGTCAATTACTTTGGCATTTCTTTCTGTAAATGAAAAGCAGTATAGAAACTTTTCAATAAATAAATAAATAGACCTCAAGGCAGGGGAAGCGTGTTGCCCTTGTGCCCTGGATAACAATGGGATGTCAGTTAGTGGCTGTGGCTAATGGAGCCCAGTTGATTTTGATCGGATTCAATGTGATTGAGCTTTAGCCAGAAGAAAGGTTAGCATCAACCAGTATTACCAAAATATTGTCACTCTTTATTGACATAAATCAAGTGTCAGTGGAACAATGTGGCTGTGTGTTTTGTATCCAGAGGAAGCATTTGGAAATCCAGAGTTTCCCCTCCCTCAAGTTGTGGCTCTAGCTTAAAACAACAAATAAGTTACTTTTTTATTCATAGTCCAGTAGTCTCATGTAGCCTCCCCCAACCAGGTACCTTCCACATGCTTTGAACTACAACCCCGGTTGATCCCAGCCAGAACAACAGAACATCTGGCGAGCACAATCTTGTTATTTATCAGTGGGTGAAAAGAGGTCTTTAAAGCCATTCATAGACCATGATGGGCATTGAAAGAGGTGAATGGCCTTGAGATGCTAAACCCACTAGTCATTGTTCTTCTGAGTCATTGTTATTGAGGGGATGTTACCCATCTATTGGGGAGGCTAGTATGGGATCTAGGATTTCCACAATTGAAGGGCTAGGGAGGAATGGCGGTAGGGCTAGATATCTCTATCGGCGAAGGGTTTCGAGATGCAGTGATCCTCGAACCCCTTCCAATCTACACCCCATCCCAAGGGATGAGGGTAGGGAGAACAAGGATTACACACCTCCGTCATTGGTGCTGTGCAATGCCAGGTCCATAGGCAACAAAACTGCCACCATGCGTGACTTTTTTGTCTCGCAGGGGATTGACCTGGCTTGCGTGACGGAGACCTGGGTACGGGAAGGCGAAGTAGTCTCCCTACATGAGATAACACCCCCAGGTTTCTCTGTCCTCCATCAATCGCGGACTGTAGGTCGGGGGGGAGGAGTAGCGTTGTTATTCCGGGAGGATTGCTCTTTCAGAGCTCTGCCATCACCGGCGATCTCCGGCATTGAATGTGTTGGTCTCGTGTGGGGCACCAAGGAGAGCTTGGCTGTCTGGCTGGTGTACCGACCACCCAGCACATCTGCAGCCACCCTGTCAGATCTGCTGGAGGTGGTGGCGGGCTGGGCCTTGGAGTTCCCAAACCTACTGGTTTTGGGAGACTTCAACGTCCATGCCGATGCCGCTCCCTCCTCACAGGCTCTAGACCTAGTGACTTCCATGGCAACACTAGGGCTCTCCCAGTTTGTTTTGGGCCCCACTCATCAAGCAGGCCACACGCTGGATCTGATCTTTGGGGCTGGCATAGATGTGATCATGCTCCCCGCTGTGAAAGTGCCATGGTCTGATCACTACGCTTTAAAAGCCAAGATTGACTTCCCGCTCCTCCCCGGCTCGGGTGGCGAACCTATTTGGGCTCGTCCGCGAAAACTGATGGATCCTGATAGATTCCGACAAGCCTTGCAGAACCCTGCTCCTCCTGGCGACTCATTAGATGACCTTGTTGAGGACTGGAATAACCAGCTCTTGGCAGCCATTGATGAGATCGCGCCTAAGCGCCCTCTGCGACCCCGTCGAAACCGGGCCCCTTGGTTTACTGAGGAGCTCCGGAAAATGAAGCGGGATCTCAGACGGCTAGAGCGAGTATGGCGACGGACTCGTGACGGAGCCTCAAGAACATCTTATAGGACGCTTATGAAAGCCTATGAGATGGCTATGAAAGCTGCTAAGAAATCTTACTTTGCAGCTTCCATTGCATCCGCTAGCTCTCGCCCGGCACAACTTTTTAGAATAATTAGGTCAATAATGTCCTTAGGAGGACAACCAAATTTAAGCACAAATTCGACCCACAGCTGTGAGGCATTCGCGAGCTTTTTTGCGGAGAAAGTCCTGTTGCTCCGCCGTGACCTCCCTGCCAATTTAGATACAGTGACTGAACTGGAGGCCCCTCGACTGACTTCAGGTCCAGTGTTGGACCATTTCGATCGGATACTCCCTACTGATGTGGATAGATTCCTCCAAGTTGGTAGGCCCACCACCTGCCTCCTTGATCCGTGCCCGTCTTGGCTGATTAGGGAGTGTCCAGATGTTGCGCGGACCCCCCTGGTTGAAATTATCAATTTGTCCCTTGACACGGGGACATTCCCAGGGGAACTGAAGGAAGCAGTGGTGCGTCCACTCCTAAAGAAAACTTCATTAGATCCCTTAGACCTATCCAATTACCGCCCAGTTTCAAATCTTCCATACCTGGGTAAGGTAATTGAGAGAGCGGTTGCTGAACAGCTTGGTAGGTTTCTGGAGGAAACATCGGCATTAGATCCATTTCAGTCCGGTTTCCGTCCTGGTTTTGGGACGGAGACGGCTCTGGTTGCCCTAACAGATGATATCCGTAGACAACTGGATCGAGGCGGGTCAGGACTGCTGATCCTTTTAGATTTGTCAGCAGCTTTTGACATGGTCGATCATGATCTTCTGGACCATCGCCTTGCAGACGTGGGGATACAGGGCATAGCCCGTAACTGGTTGTGCTCTTTTATCTCTGGTCGGGGACAGAGGGTGGCACTAGGGAGGGAAATGTCGTCACGCTACTCCTTGGTGTGTGGAGTGCCGCAGGGCGCAATTCTCTCCCCAATGCTTTTTAACATCTTTATGCGCCCCCTTGCTCAGATTATCCGGAGCTTTGGGCTGGGCTGTCATCAATATGCTGATGACACTCAGCTCTATCTACTGATGGATGGCCACACCAACTCGGCCCCTTACACACTGACCAGATGCTTGGAAGCTGTGGCTGGATGGTTTCGTGGGAGCCGATTGAAACTAAATCCTTCAAAGACAGAGGTCCTATGGCTAGGTCGGGATAGCATGGGGATGAGGGACCAACTCCCTTCTCTTGCGGGGGCCCAATTAGTGCCATTACCTTCCGTTAAGAGTTTGGGTGTAATCCTTGACGCCTCCCTTTCCATGGAGGCGCAAGTCACAGCAACAGCCAAGGCGACATTTTTCCACCTTCGCCGCATCAAGCAGTTGGTCCCTTACCTTTCCCGCCCCGACCTGGCCACAGTGATCCATGCGACAGTCATCTCCAGGCTTGACTACTGTAACTCGCTCTACGCGGGGCTGCCCTTGAAGCTGTCCCAGAAACTCCAGCGGGTACAGAATGCTGCAGCGAGGCTCCTCACAGGGTCTCTGCCATGGGAGCATATTCATCCAGTGCTTTTCAAACTGCACTGGCTCCCGGTGGAGTACAGGGTCAGATTTAAGGTGCTGCTTTTGACCTTTAAAGCCCTTCACGGCCTAGGACCCTCGTACCTACGGGACCGCCTCGCCTGGTATGCCCCACGGAGAGCCTCAAGGTCCATAAATAACAACACCCTAGTGGTCCCAGGCCCTAAGGAAGTTAGATTGGCTTCAACCAGAGCCAGGGCCTTTTCAGCACTGGCCCCAACTTGGTGGAACGCTCTGTCTCATGAGACCAGGGCCCTGCAGGATCTGATCTCTTTCCGCAGGGCCTGTAAGACAGAGTTGTTCCGCCTGGCCTTTGGATTGGAGCCAATTTGATTCCCTCCGCCCCCTTTTTCTTTTTTCTTTTCCTTCTCCTGCAATGAGGCTCCATTTTAATATTTTAATGTTCCATTATTTTAATGTTGTATTTTATTTTTGTTTTTAAGTTGTAATCACTCATCTTGTTTTTATTATTGCTTGTAAGCCGCTCTGAGCCCGGCCTTGGCTGGGGAGGGCGGGGTATAAATAAAAAATTATTATTATTATTATTATTATTAGTCAACAAAGGGACTGGTAATACTGTTTTGTTTTTTAATCAAGTGTCAGAAATTAATGAAATGTGGACCGTGCTCTGAAAACTCTGAAGGATGAGTTTCCTGATTTGTAATAGCAGATGGTGAAGATAATATTGAAACACATCTACATTTTTAATCTTATTCAGATGTGTGTGTATGCTCATACATTGCCCAGCTACTTGAGCTATTAAGGCTTGATTTAAGTACTGACAATATTTTGATTATGTATAATATATTGATGTGAACCCTTTTTTCTGTTGTGCTATTATTTTGGATAAAGGAAAGAATGTGGCTTTTGTGCTCAGATTACACAACCACTTTACATCTTGTCACTTTCTTCTCCCTATCCACCTAGATTACTCCCTACTCCTGACAAACATGTCTGAATAATGTGTTTGTGCACACATGGACACAAATCTCACTTTTGATCACCTTTGCCCAAGCCTTGTTTGGAACATGAAATAATAATAATAATAATAATAATAATAATAATAATAATAATAATAATAATAATAATAATAATGGGACCCCTCTAAGCATGTGCATTTTGCCAACATAGCAAAACAGACAACCAGGCAAGTCTCTCACACAAGAGATTATTTTTTTCTTTTTATTTTATTTGACACAAAAATGTACAAAATAACAGGTGAGTGGATTTTAATTGTTTATATTAAAAATCTAAAAGGTGTGACTGAGCCATTTTGAATGGAATCAGTGTTGAAGATTTTAATGATGATGTCCACCATCATCATCATCCTGCATCAATCATCCTAGTCATTCCTGATCAACAGTCATTTTCCAGACACATTATTTACATCTTAAACAGGAGAGCATCTCTCCATCTTTCTCACTTAGCCCCCCACCCTCCTCTGGAGTCTGGGCTAGTTCAGGAGATCCATCTCTGGACCTCTCAAGAGTTTAAGAACAGACCTTCCACCTGGTTCCAAGATGGTGGTTCAACCTCTTACCAGCTTGGGCCAAACCCTGCCCCCTTTGTCCCTCCTGAAGCTTGGTCAGACTCAATGTCAGCCTTTCAGGGCTGAGAACTAGACATGTCACATCAACATGGGTGGGACGGGGACTGGAACGGTGAAGAGGAGCGGCCTTGCCAACATGGCGTTTCTCTGGCAAAGCTGCACTTCTGCCAGAGTTGAACATGGAGTGTCTTGGGAGATGGGACAGATTGGCACTGAGCTGGAAGGATTATCTCTCATAATTTTATATATATGTGTGTGTGTGTGTATGTATGCGTGTGTGCATATATATATATATATATTTATTTGTTTATATATATATATATTTATTTAAAATCTCCCCCCTTCTTTCTTCTTCCTCTTCTTCTTCTTCTTCTTCTTCTTCTTTTACAAAATGACGAATATGATGGCCAATGGTTATTTATAGCAATATGTCAACATTAAAATTTCTGCTGAAGGTTCCATGGAGAAATCCCCTTCTGGGTCTCTGGTGAATGCCACCCACCCCTCGACTGCAGGGGGTGCTCATTGCAGCAAGGCCCGGATCTGCTTGGATGTGGTGTCATCATTGAGGTGCCGGGTGGTGTACCTAGGAAGAAGCAGGGAGGCAGTGGGAAAGGGCACACCAGTTGTAGAGGAAAGAAGCCAATTGTGCTGGCCGCTGTGGGAACAGGTGCAATGCACATCTAAGCCCTGATTAAAGGTAAAAATGTGGGATTTCTTAGTAGGGAGTAGTTTGGCAGAAAGGAAGCGTGGATATAGGAGGAGTTTGTCGGTGAGTAGAGGGTAGGTAACCTGAATACCCAGGTGTAGCCAATAGCTTAACCTCCAGGTGCTGTTGGACATCAACTCCCATCAGGCCCAGCCAACACAGCCAATAGTCAGGGATGATGATAGCTGTAGTCCAGCAACATCTGGATGGCCAAAGGCTGCCCACGCCTGGACTAAAAGGTAGGTTTCTGTGATGCTGGCCAAAGCAATTAAAGTGCCAGTTGTTTGGGACAGGGAAGATGCAGTGTCCCTGAACAGCATACAGTGGTCTGAGTGCTGAGAAACTGCAGCTCCCTTGATACCAAAGCACCGGCTGGTGGGCATGAGCTAGTTTGGAATCCAGGATTCAGGCCAGCCCTTCCTGTGTGATGAACACTAGAAGGGCTGCTGGCTTCAACTCCCCAGCTGTAAAATGGGAATGATGGTCTGCCCCACAGGATAATTGTGATGTGAGGGCAATGCATGAGGGAGTTCCTTCTGTGAAGCCAGGTCAATGGTCATTTAGTAATAGTCAACTTCTCCAGTTCCTGCCACAGCACTCCTTCAATAAGAACTGTTCATGTCTACAAAACCAATTTCAGTTTCTGAAAATCCTTCCATGCTATCTATCTTCAACTCTAGCACCTGCCTAGGCTGCCAAAGTCATCCCAGTGCAATCCTGGTGCTTGTGCAAGGTGTATGTGTGTGTGTGTGTGTGTGTGTGTGCATGCGCTTGCAGTTCTTTTCTGAGAGCTGCAGCAGACCTTTTCTGGCTGCCAAAGCCCATTTCCTCAAAGGTGCCTCTTGGGCTGCCTTACCTCAGTGCATTCAGAAGGCCTTCTGTGCTGTTGGAAGGCTGGTCTTTCAAGACCTTGATACATCCTTTCATCTACCAGCATTAAAAAAGAAAAAGAAAAAAAAAACCCTTGTTAGTCAAATTTCAAAGGGGGAAAATGTTGGAAAAGTGCACCCACTTATACTGACAACAGTCCCTTTGTCTGTGAGCAGATCCACGAGATTTGAGAAAGGCAAAATAGGGTCTTCCAGAACATGTGGATATGGGAGGTGCAGCAAGAGAGGGTGAAAACCCCGCATTTAGACTGGAATGGAAAGTCCCACCCAGCGTGGCTCTTCTGATGCTTGGTTGCTCCTATGGATCTTTGCTCCTCCTTCCCTTTAAAAGCTAATTGAGGATCAATTGTCACTAAAAACGCTGGGGGCTCCAGCGTTCCCCTACCCGGTGCCCTCCAGGGGTTTTGCACTACAACACCCATCAGCCCCAGTAGTTAAGGCTATATTATTCTGAGGCTGCTGAGTTGTAGTCCAAAACATCAAGAAGGTCAAGGTCATCAAAGGCTGGCTTGTCAGCTCCTTGAGTTTCTCTGATTGATGTTTCTATATGAAGAGAGAAATGTCACTCACGTCAATTTTGGAGGTCTTGGCGAAAGCCCCCACAGGATGGACATGGTCATAAAGAATGATGACCCCCACCATCACCCGCATGCAGAAAAGGAGAGTTTCGGTGTTGGTGAAGCGGCTCCGGTATTCCCTGTTGCAAACAAGAAAGAGGTTCATGAACAAGCCTCCTTGGACCAGCTGCCATGCCCCACATTTCCTTCCCAGCTTTCCTGGGGAGCTCATACCATGGAGCTGCTAAACACAGCCTAAAGACTCTAAAAAGATGTGATTTCCAGTATGGGTTCCTTAAAGTCATCTAATGGGTGGGAGCTTGCTACAAATGCCTGGCCCAGAGGTCAAAATGCTGGTGACCAGGAACAGGGCCTTTGCAGTGGTTGCCCCTCTGAGGTGGAATTCCCTCCCTAGAGGGGCTCACCAGGTAAGTTGCTTTGCGGCATGTAGAAGGCTGACCAATCCCATTGTACGGTGGCCCTTGGTGACTCTTTGTTTACATTTTTGCACATTCATTTGATAATAATAAATGTGGTCCCAGCGGCCACTCCCAGTCACCAGTCTAGCAGCCACATTCTGGATTAATTGTAGTTTCTGAGTGACCCCATATTTTTAACATGGGGTCTCAGTTTAGTCGGGTTTTAATTGCAATTGTCAATTGTGTGGCTTTTTTGACTCTGCTGTATGTGTGCAACCCTGAAGGCCACTTTGCTCAGCCTTTGGGGCCTATAATCATGTAGGGCATTGTACTCACGGCGTTTCCAGCATCACCCGGCAGACACAGGCCATGGTGCTCAAACAGTCAGTTGTGTCCTCAATGGGAAGAGTTTTGTTCTGAAAGGAGACCCAGTTTGCATGCTGATTACCCCCTGCTCTTCCTCCCCAGGGAGAGAACAAGCTGAATATCTGAAGGGAGAGAGGCAGCCCCAGTCCCTGTGCCACCACAGCACAAATTCCTTGGGGTGGATTCTGCCCATCAATCCACCAGCCAGTGTGCAGTGTTAACCTTGCATGAACAACCAAGCAAGCCTGGACTTTGCAGCAGGCTGTCATGTTAAGGTGGTCTTGGCAACTCTTGCCTCTGTCTTCTCTGTGCCTTGAGAGGCATCACTTACCTCTGAAACAAATTTGGTCGTGGCATTGCTGAGAGTCTTCAGCATCGGGGTGGCCTCTGCGTAGAAGAGGGACATCCGGTTGGCCATTTCGTTGTTCACCTCACTCTCAGCGTCTAACTGCAGGGCAGGAATGGAGATCAGGTGCAGCAAAACGTTACGGCATGGAGGGCTTCTGTTTAAGGTCCCAGCCACTCTACTCCATCAGTTTTTCATCGCCTTCCCACCAAAATCAGCCAACATTCCATGCCCACTGGGCATGCTCAGTCCTTACTAGGTTGTTTCTGTTGTTACTTTTGTGTGTGTGTGTGTGTGTGTGTGTGTGTGTGTGTGTGTTGGTGGTAGAGGGTGGGCACCATGTTGCCCAACCCCAGCTACCTTAAAATGTTTAATTTCTATGTTTATTTCTACGGACAGCTCTCATTTCCATCCCTGGGGACATTTAAAAATAACTTCTCAGTGTGAAACAGGAAACCACCTATCCAGACGAGATAGTTCATTTTACTCTTTTTACATCTATGTCTCTCTCCTTTTCCAGTCATTCCATTCCATTCCCCCTCCCACTTGGCTTTCCATTATTGTTTTTCTTGACAGAGCTCATCCACACTTTTGCCTGACCCCTAATTTGATTGTGTTGTGTGCTGATTAATTCTCCCAGATCTGAGGGCTTTTCTCACTGTGTCTTGCGAAAATCCGATCTTGCCTGCTGAATCGGATATGCAGAAAATCCAAAGAGTGATTTTGCTTAATTGAGCTTCAGTTCAGCAGGTAAGTTTGGATTTTTGCAAGGTACAGCCATGGAAGAACAAGAAAAGCTCTTGGACCTGAGGGAATTAATCAGTACACAAGGCAATCAAAATATGGGTCAAGAGGAAGTGCGGGTGAGCCCTGGCTCTCAAGTGAACATACTCTGTTTGCTCTGGCATCTCTGCACATTTCCACTTGCATGGCAGCTTCGAGTTCCCACCATTTCTTTGCCATTAGAATTTCCGTTCATTTTGCCCAGCCTGGATTTTTACTCTGCCTCCCAGCGAAAGGAATAAACCGTTCCTTACCTGCAGGTTGTTGATCCGGTTTCGACTGATGGTTCTTCTATAGTAGCTAAAATCATTCTGGATGGCAGGGTTGGTCATCTGGGAGACAGAGAAGGGAGACTTCATTCAGGGGTGATGGAGAAGATGAAGCAGAAGACTTTTCTGCACATATGGGAGGCAAAGGGATGGTGATGGTGTGTGTGGGTGTGGGTGGGTGTTTTGCAGGCTACATCTGCACCTGTGCCAACCATCAAGAGTGGGTAGTGCAAAGTGCCTAATATTGTTCCACCGGAGCAACAGTCAGAAGCCCCTGTGAGAGGTTTTTTACTTGTTATTATGCTCAGATCATATTCCCTGCTGCCGCTGGACCAACCACTGTTGGCGGCTGCTCCTCCCACACGTACCTTGAGCTCGTCAAAACTGAGGGTGAAGTGTAAGATTTCTGCAAACTGTTTGGCGAGAGCCTGTTCCCTCTCCAGGTGCTGAGTCGGGGCGTAAGGTGGGCTGGTGAGAGCTTCCAGCAAGCTCCGCAAGGCATTCTCTGGGAGAGACAGGAGGAGGGAGATGGTTAAGTTAGGCAGCAGCCCCCTCACCAGGCCAATCCCTGCACAGCTTGCAGGATTAGTGCAATTTACATTTTAATGTGAACCTGCCAAAGCTCTGCTTCTGGAACCAAAGCACAGCTTCTCCTTTGAAAATTCACACCAAAAACGTTTATAGTAATGAGAAGGGCATGCAGAAGCAAGTATTTTCGTGAAATCACCATAAAGAAATGCATTGTATTAGGGACAAATTGCCTCTTAAAAATGTATATGCTAAACAAAGTCATGTACCCAGATATTAGGAAGAAAGACATTTTCATGTGCCACTGTTTCCTTATGGGTTTTTTTTTAAAAAAAGAGGTTTGCAAACTAATGTGGAAGTGCGTCGAACTGGACTGAAGATGAGAAGAATGAGAAAATGAGAGAACGCCCCCTTTTGCTAGGATGCGGGAGGGCACTTACCAAGTCTAAGGGAAAACTCATAGAAACGCTTCAGCTTTGCCACAAGGGGACACACGGCGTTCCATGCCTTTTCTTGGAGCTGCAAGTCACTGGGGTTTTGGATGGCCTGTGATAAAGTAACACAAGATGCTAAGTTTTCTTCCTGAAATGTTAGCTTTGCAAAAGTACAAAAATCTTTGTGGGGAGGGGGGGGGAATCCAGCCCACTTGCTAGCATTGCTCCTAGCTCTGGAATGTGGGGGTCAGCTTTGGGAAGGGCTCAGGTCATACCATGACGGTTATGCTCTGCCCTCCACAGTCCGAGGCAGCAATGCTTCTAAATACTAGCTGCTGAAAGCCACAGGAGGGGAGAGCACTCTTGTTCGCTTGCTGGTTTCCCACTGAGTAATCTGGTTGGCCACTGTGAGACCAGGATGCTAGACTGGGTGGGCCACTGGCCTGATCCAGAAGGCTCTTCCTAGTACCTCTCTGATCTCTTGCCCAGCTCCGGTGTAGGACTGCAGTTCCGCCAGAATGGTCTGCGCCTCCTCTAGGACAGCGTTCACCTGGTTCCACACAGCTGTCTCGGCTTCTGTGGGCTGTGCATCTGCAGCGAACCCCACCCAGAGAGAAAGGGAGAGGTCAGGACACTCGTGCTGCAGGACACTTTCTCAGCCCAGCCCCAGGGGGACGGGAGGGAGGGACATTGGGATGGCTTGCTTGGAATGAGGGGATCCAAGAGCTCCCTCGGCCTGGTCAGGGGTTGGGGGGGCAACTTAAGGAATGTCAGGGGGACCAGGGGAGTAGTTATTTGCAACCAGAGAGTTCTGCCTCCCCCCAAACCCCTTGGCATCATGGGCAAGGCTTGTCGGGTGTACCCAGGTCACGTTGTGCAACCGCCTGGGGAGGGGATGAGGTCTTGGGCTGCCCCCAAAGAGCACTGGGAAGCCATGGCCCGGCCTGTGAGCTGAGACAGAGCCCCTCTCTTGCATGTCTTTCTCTGGGAAGCCCACAGACCATCCTTACCATCTGTAGCCCTCCAGACATTTTGGACTACAGCTCCCATGAGCCTCAGCGAGGGCTCATCCACAAATGTCAACTGGGTTTTCCACGGATTGACGTTTGCTCTGATTTAGTGGTTAAAGAGTGGGTTTCCCCAAAGAAAACGGCCAAGCAAACTGAAAACCACTTGGACGTGTGCCTAGAAAGCATGGGAGAAGCAGAAAACCTCCCAGACATGTGCTTCCTAGGCACAGGACAAACGTAAATATGGACGAACCCTGACTCATACAACCATGCTAGCTGGGGCTGATGGGAACTGTAGTCCAAAATATCTTGAGGGTGACAAGCTGGGGAGGGCTGCCACAGACCTTTGGCCCTTAGTTGTACCGGGAAAATATTAGAAAATAAATATACAGGAGGACCAAAAAGAAACCACAAAGTATAAAAAACAAAACTCTAGGAGGCACTAAGCCAATGGCATCCTAGGCAGTGAGCTGCCCACCACTCTCCTCCCCAAAGCTGGGCTCCAGGACTGTTGGCCTGCCTGCCTTATCTAGCGCTAACTCATCTTCCATGCCTCTCTCCCCAGACTGTATACTTTCAGCAGTCCTAGGGCCGAGCAGGTCTCATCCACACCCTATGGGAGCTTGAGAAGTGGGAGTGGGTCAGGCACACAGAGCACACCTACAGCAGTCCAGGTCCAGGCTGGCGTCTGCTTGTGAGGAGGTGTGGCAATGTGCCATTCAAACCCCGAAAGTTAATTGTTTGGCAATGCTGTCTGGACACCGCAGGGCTGCTAAATGCCTCTTCACTGAGATGCTAGCACAACTCTAACAAATCCTGGAAATGTGGCTGCAGTCAGGCCGTCACTCTGGAGGAGATGCAGACTGCTGCCTGTAGGACGTCTCCAAATGTGGGAGCTTCTGAGCGCTTTGCTGGAGGAGAAGCCTTACTTTCTGGCCCATCACCCTCCTCTTCAGAAAACAACTGTCCACTATCCAGGGTTCTGAGAAGGTCCACCAATCTCTTCCCTTGCCCCACCTCCTTTGCTCTCAGTGTGATTGGCTACTGCCCTTTCCCACTGCTATATAATTATCATCTTGCCAGAAAGAAGGCATTGCACCTGCAACAGAAGCATATTTCTGCTGTGCATAGCCCAGCAGCCATTATCTTGTCTGGTTGCTGATTCCCTCCTCTGCCTCTCTAGATCTCACCCTGAAGCTTCTTGGGGAATTCCACATGGCAGTTTATTGCTGACTCGGTGCTGCTCATTCAGTAATGTTTTTGCAGCATCCACATGACACCCACCTCACAAAAATACTGTCCCATATTATTCTCCTTTTTAATATGGAATTTTTGTTTTGTTTTTTACCATTTCCATGAGAAATCTGGTAAGTAAATAACTTGTGGAAGTGGTAAATCTGGATAGGGATATGGGATGGCATTTTGGTGAGGTCAACATTGTGTGGATGCTGCAAAAAAACCATTTGTATGCCTGAGCAGCGCTGAATCCACAAGAAAGTGCCCTGAGGATACAAGCCCTTGCCTCTACACCTCCACACAAAACGAAATAAATCAATTTTAATCATGAATTAAATCAATGAAAGAAAGTCATGAATGAAAACAAAGGCAAAAAAATAAAAAAATCCCTTCTCACGTTCAAAGTCAAGGAAAAAATTAGGGCCTTGGTCAAGCTCGTTATAAGTCAACACTTTAAGAAGGTTCCCCATGTGCTACCTGCAAGAGAAGAGACAAGAGGGAGAAAAGCATGATGGGTAGTGAGGTGGGGAAGGAAGGAGAGGTCTGTGGGAGAATGTCACTGGGAAAGGTGCCCCTTTCTGGGTGGCAGGAAGAGTCATTCAGCAAACAATTTCTACATTCAAATAGGACCACTAACCAGACGTTACAGCTTATTTGGCTGTGAGTGCTTGGTGATGAGGTGAACATGCCCACAAACTTTGTAGCATTCAGAGATATGTTTTAGTCAATTCTCAATTAATTGGACCAGTCTCTGCCAGCCTGGTTCTTTCCTGGTGTACTTGGACTACAACTCCCATCAGCCCAATGGAGTAGTAGCCCAAAACACCTGAAGAGAACCAGGCTGGCGAAGGCTAGACTAGAGGGGAAGAAAATAAAAAAACTGTTGGTGGTCCACGTTTGAGTATAGAGAGGCCCACCCCACCTCTTCCTGCCCCTGAATGGAGATGTGCATTGACTGATGGGGAGGAAGACCAATGATAAGGAACAGAGGAGGACAAGAGTCACTGTTCTCCAACCAGATTTGGGGGCTAAGGGGAGCTTGGTTGTTCAACAGGACCTATGCCTGGCAAGTTTGGGAGAGTCTCACCAAAGGGTGAATTTATGATGGCAGCCAAAGCATTTGCCCACATAGGGACTCCATTTAGCCACCAGGCCTTCGTTCAGCCCACACATTGGCACAAGTGTCTTGGTGGCCATAGCAACAGGCCAGAAATGCTGCAGGGCATTTGTGAATCAGTCCTTACCTCTTTGGAAAGGGAACAACAGACAAAGCCCTGCAACAGCTTTCCCCAACCTGGTGTTCTCCAGATGATTTGGACTCCAATTCTCATCAGCCCCAGTATCATACAGATATGCTGCTGGGGCCAATGGGAGTTGTAGACCAAAACATCTGGAGGGCACCAGGTTGGGAGCACAGAAAGGGCATAAGAACAGCTGGCATGAAATGGTTTGCTGCTGCCCAGATCAGAGGCTGCCTTTTCTTTTCCCTCTTTGATGAGTCCAAGATGTCACTGACCCTAGAGTTTGGGGATTAGACCCATGAGTTCAAGGCCCAAATCTCTCCTTGGCTATGAAGTTCCTTGAGTAGTTTTTGATAAGTCTATCAAACCCTGGCATTCCTTGCAGGTGTATTGTTTTTAAAATGCTGCTGGTTTTGTTTCTGTGTTATTGATAATTATTTTATATTATTTTATGTATACAGTGGTACCTCGGGTTACATACGCTTCAGGTTACATACGCTTCAGGTTACACACTCCGCTAACCCAGAAATAGTGCTTCAGGTTAAGAACTTTGCTTTAGGATAAGAACAGAAATCGGGCTCCGGCGGCGCAGCAGCAGCAGGAGGCCCCATTAGCTAAAGTGGTGCTTCAGGTTAAGAACAGTTTCAGGTTAAGTACGGACCTCCGGAACAAATTAAGTACTTAACCCGAGGTACCACTGTACCACTTAAAGATTTTAATTATTATTAGTCTATGAATTTCTTTTGAAGAAAGAAATATTGTGAAGACAGTCAACTGTAAAACACTTGGAAAGTTGTGGAAATTGGCCCTCAGACAGAGAAAGATACTTCTTTCCAACTCCTCTTGGAAACAATAATACTTAATATAGTCCTTCTAAGTACTCAAGAGTGATTCAGATACACTTTCACAGCATTCCTTTAATTGTCTCTTTCAGATAAATTAATATCCACATATTACAGATGGAAATTCCAATGCCAATAAATAGTGGTCTGAGTGTGGTGAACACGATTTGAAGGAGGGACTGCCCAGTTCTCAGCTCACACTTTAGTTACCACACCTGACTGGAAACACCAGGGCATGTTGGATGTTGGATGGGCTGGTCACAACTAATATTCATCCTATTGCTTTTAACAGGAAAAGTGCAACTTAACTTTCTATGCATATAATAATAATAATAATAATAATAATAATAATAATAATAATAATGTATTAATATTCTCTTCCTAAGTGCCATTTTTGCAAGGTTAAAGTTCTTCTTAGGCTGTGTACACATGACTGTCTACTCTGGCCCTAGTGCGCTCCCACTGCTGGTGTTTGAAGCTGTGTACACATAATGTTAGTCACAATCCATATCTATTCTGAAGTTTCCTGTGAAAGACTGTGGTTTGATGCATCTTCCCTCAAACCAGCTTCCACCCCATTCACTTTGCAGTTCAGCTAAGACAGCTGGGGGGGGGGGCAGTTCCCAGGATTCTCTGGGAGCAGCCATGGCAGCTAAATTGCAAATCTGTAGTGTAGTTATGCCCAGTCTGTTACAGTGTCTGCTTGTCACTGCCTGCTGCTTCCCAACAAAGTCTTCTTCTTTTTTAAAAAAAGTATATTGGCACCACCTCAAATATTTATATAGTAAAGTGTGACCCCCAAAATTTGTGGAGAACAGCAACTCCTTCTGCCAGTAATCACAGACACCACCCCCGTCCCTCCTTTGCGCATGGGACTTACTTTCAAAATCCAGGAAAAAATGAGGACAGTTTTCTAAATCTTTGCCCAATACCTTTATCAGGTTGCCCATGGCCAGCAGACCTGAGCGGGAGAAACAGAACAGAAGATGGAAGAAAACAACCGAGGTAGAGAGAAAGAAAGAGAGATTGAGAGAGAGAGGAAGAGAAAGGCTGCAAGAAAGCCCCTCTGAGCACAGAGTTCCTCTAGAGGAGAAGGAGCAGCTCATGTGGTACCTTCCAGGTGTGGAACTCCAACTCCCAGCAGTCCCCATAGCCAATGGTCAGTGAGGGTGGGAACTGGGAGTGCGGGAACTTCTGGAGGGCACCACACTGGCTTCCCCTACTCAGAAACGCTGGTCTTCAGTTGAGGGGTCGGAGCCCACAATTGGGTCACATGGCCTGTTCTAAGGTGGGTGGCAGCAGCACCACTTCCGCCATGTAGATATATGGTACAAAATTCAGAAATGGGTGTTTGAGTTAAAGGTGTTTACTGAGAGCCCCTTTTCCAATGGGGTCCTTGTCCATAGCCCCTTTTTGGCCCAGTGTAGACCCTCCTCCTCCTCAATGCTTCTCACCACCACATTTTCCCTCCTTAACCATCCCGCCCACAGCACCCTTGGGAAAGCAGGACATCCCAGCTTACCTGCTTCAGAGAGAGCCCTCTGTCCTCAAACAGGTCCTCTCTGAAGGGCTTGAGTGAGTGAAGAGGGCACGTGTCACTGCTGCTGCTGCTGCAGGCAGCTCAGCTCTGTCTGTATATCTCATTGCAGCCTTGTCTGTGTGGAAATCCCACAACCACTTCTATATTTTCTATTTTGGACTCCCAGAGGGAAGCAGAGTGTGCTGTGCTGCACCTCAGACTTCCTGTGAGAGCTTTCTGCGTGCTTCCAGAGCCCTCAGCCTCCACTGGACTTCCTCTTCCTCCCAGCTCAGCAGCAGAACAACCGTAGCTCAGCAGCTTCAGTTCCACCACGCAATGCCTACAGCAGGGCCGGGGAGCCTGCGGCCATAGAGATCTTTGCTGGACTACGACTCCCATCATCCCTGGCCATTGGCCATGCTGGCTGGGGCTGATGGGAGTTGAAATCCAACAACATATGGTGGGCTACAGATTTCCCCACCCCTTGACTAGGGTATGAATGGGCACTCGTTGCCAAGGAGTTACCATAATCTGATCCTGGCAGTAGCCACCCACTAGTCCAGTTTGCTCTCCTAAAGCTCTCTACTGGGGCAGCTCTAGGTTTCGGGTAAGGCACTTTCAGTGGGCCCTCTCCTCCACAGCATGTCTGCCTGCTCACTTTGTCCTCTCTTTCCAGGCCCAATCCATACAATCACCCAGAGGGAAAGCACAAGGCACACTGAGGGTGCTGTTGCTGCTGCTGCTTGCATGCTCAGAGGAGGCAGGTGACAGCAAAGAGGAGTTGCAGCAGGGCTAGGAGTCTCCAGAGAGTTGCAGTGGCTCTCCCTGCAAGCGTGTGGGCCTTGGCAAGTGCCCAACAAGGTCTATCCCTGACACTGTACAGAGTGATGTGAAGCCTTTCTTGGCATCATTAACAACAGCGACCCTTTTCAGTTCCTTGTGACTTCATGTGAGTTGAGCCTGGCAGTCATCGATCAAGACCGGCCTGGGACTGGGACTGGGAGAAGGGTCTGTTGCACTTTGGATAAACAGTGAGCCTCTTGGTCAATGACCTGTCCTCCTGATTGGCTCTCTGCTCTCTGCTTCCTTGCTACTGTGCACCAATGAATGACCTAACCATACAGCGAATGAAGCAGTAAAGACTTGATGACTGCAATACACCCAATGTGGGGCTGCCCTTGGGCCTTGTCTGGAAGCTCCAGCTGGTGAAAAATGCTGCAGCTAGACTGTTAGTGGAGACAGACTATTGCCAGCACATAACTCCGGTGCTTAAAAGCTTGCACTGGTTGCCCATATGCTACCAGACCAAGTTAAAGGTTATGGTGTTAATTTACAAGACCCTTAACAAATTGGGCCCAGGACACTTAAAAGAGTTATATCTTTCCTTGATTGTGGAGGTCTTTGAGGGAATCACTGCTAGCAACCCAATGTAGTATTTTGTAATTACAGAGTTAAATATTGTTTCCAGTTATTATGGGTTGGAGCTAAGACTCAGTCCTTCAGTTTCTTCTTGTGGTTACTTTCATTTTCCTGTGTTAGCCAGCTTGTGGGTAAAAAGCCACTTGTTTTGGGCCTACAAAGTGAGTATCCTTGCTTTATCTGTCTATATACATAGAAATGTAAAGTGCTGTCATGCTCTGGAGTTTGCGTGGCTTGCCAATAGACAGCTACACCAACCAATGGGCCTGCAGCAAGGTTTAATGGAGGACAGGAAACACTTCACACAGCAGTTTAGCAAGCTGCTCTGTGAAGCACTTCACTCTCCTTTAAAAGGTGGTGGGGCCTGGGGTGAGCTTGGGTTGGGGGAGGGTGTGCAGAGTGAGCTGTGAGAGGGCACAGGCAAGGGCATGGGTGAGGTGTAAAGCGAGGGGGGGGTCAAGTGTGGGGAAAGGTCTGTTGGCAAAGGGGCAGGTGGAGTTGGCAAGTGGAGTGAGAAGGGGAGGCAGCCCCTAGCATTAAAGAAGAACTTAGCACCACTTGTGACTCAGATATGCATGGCTTGTGTCTCCTAAGAGCCAGGCAGTCCATATTGTGGGCCTGATTCTCTAGAACTACCCATTAATTGAGATCTGACAGACCCCTTCTCTACTGGACTTCAATCAAACACTTCTCAAGGACCTTTCCATTTCAGCAGGTATTTAAATAATTGTACATTATTCAAGTGTATTTGTTCAAGTTAATTTATTTATTCAAGTTATGTTTTCATCTGTGATTTTGGTTTGTCTTAAACTGATATATTTACTGATTTTTGCGTAAACCGCTTTGTGACAATCTGTGGTGAAAGGCGGTCTGTAAATATTGCAAATAAATAAGTTGTGATGTGGCAGAATGGATGGTTATAATTTCAGATTGCAAATTTCAAAATGCAGGTGGGGGAGGGGAGTTGTCACATTTTAGAAATACTTATTTGCACCCCCAAACTCTCATGTTTTGATTGCAAGTTCTTTACATAAGAGTACTTTTTTTTATTAAAAAAATATTATGTTCCATCTGATGTGGCACAGTGCACTCCGCTCCCTCAGGATTCTGCCACCTTGTTTAGAGGAAGACCTGCCTTTACACTTGCTTTTCTAGGCCTCGCCCAGCGCCCTCTGAACTCTGAGACTGGATAGGTCCCTGCATCACACAAGCAGCAAAGGGGGCTGTATTTTTTACCTCAGTTTGTGATGCTTCAGTAACCTCTACAGCAAGAAGCAGGCTTCTGTAGGGTTCATAAAACACTTCATTAACTGGGAGAATCCTGCAGCATGAGAGAGAAGGGGGCGGGGGGGGGGAGAGAAAACACACAGTGAGGCTTCCAGATATAGACCATTCTCATGAGCTAAGCAATTCGCCTTCAAATTGCTGATCAAAGGTGCCTGAAATGAAGCTGTGTCCTTGGTGGAAACCTGGAATTGTGAAAACTGAACCCCATGCATGCATGCCAGAGATAGAGAGAGAAAGTATTCACTTCATCAAGTGCATCACACAAGAAGGAATGGAGAGGGTGATGACCAAAGGCCACAGTGTGGCTCTTTGACCACAGAACAGTCATTTTATTCCCTCACATTGCCACATGGGCCAAGGCAAGCATTATTCAGTAGAAGCATGAAGTACTTCTTCCATTCCTGGAGTTATTCTGCCATGGTGGTTCATCCCTCATGACCTATCAGTTTACTATTTGGATACAGTCCATGAGGAGGTCCCCCACATCACATGCCCCATTGGGATGAATGGCAGGTACACAGGGGCTTGGTATAAAGGGCCAAGGCCTTGTCTTTTTATCTGTTCCTAAGGGCCTGCACTGGCCATTCCAACAGGCTAAAAGGCATTTCCTTCCCAGCAGTAGCATTCCTCTAATCTCTGATGTTTTGAAGCCAGCTCTAGCTAAGCAGGGGTCTTTATGCATTCAGAAAGTCACTGTTGTCTATATCCACATGTCTAGAAGTAAAACAGGACAAGGGGAGAGGAAGGCTGAGCAGGGTTTTAATCCACATTCACACAACAATATCCAAAATGCATATGTATCCTGTATTACAAAAGACTCCTGTTTGGTGCCCTGTTTCTCAAACTACCTTCACACTGATCAGAGCCCTTAAGCTGATCCTGATTTGTCTCTTACCAACACCTTTGTATAGGGTAAATATATCCCTGCCCCCTGCCCCCCTCACTTTGCCCTGGTGTGCACACAAACAAAAACAAATTGAAGCCATGTTGATGTGAACACCTAGCAGGGAAATTGCTGTGAAATTCACCCCCCCAAAAAACTTCAGTGCATTATCACCCTCAGTCTACTGCTTCCCACCCCCCTTTGCTTCTGGCTGGCAACATTTTCCTCACCTGTCGTGAACAGGTCATTGGAACTGTTCACTGTGGACTCAAGCTGCAACTTTCCATACAACTGTTCAGCCTCTGGAAGCACAACATGGGCACAACATGTTGTAGCGAACAGTGAATGCTTGAAGAAGTCACTTGCTGTAAACTCTGGCCCAATCCAGGCTGGGGTCTGTGTTTGCTTTACTAGGATAGCACCACTGCACAGCCATTTCCTCTTTCTCATCCATGTCTATTTCTCCTCTGAAGAACTTTGAGATTCCTGAGCCTCCCCTTCCCAGATTCAGTAGCCTTCTCCTATGGGAGCAGCTGTGGAAAGGGCAGTAGAGACGCACTCTGCAACCCACTTGAAGTCCTGCCCTCTCTCTTTCTCTTTGGGAAGTGCTGGAGGACAGAGGCAGAGTTTTCTCAAGCTCCCCACCTGCAAGATCATGGCTTGAGTGGGAGGTTAAGCTCTGACCACCAAGCAGTCCTTCTGAAGAAAAAAGTCAAGAGCTTTGTCTACATGCACTGAAAGGTGTCCGTTCTCCTGATAATGTGTACAGCTACTGCTGCTGCTAACATCACCAGCAACAAACCCAGCCACCTTGCCAGGGTCCCAGCAGTTCAACAGAGCAAAACAGAGCATTAGAAAACTACACACATATATGCAAATATTTATGCAAACAAACACACACACTTCACAAACCTTTTGTAACCATTCAAACCACTAGGATTTCAGAGGTCAGTTAAGGATACTGGGCAAGTGTATCAAAAGAGAGCTGTCCTACGCACCTGGCCACCCAACTTTGTGGTACATGAGCTTGTCTTCTGCTCTGTGCACGCCCCTCCCCTCGCAGTGTGCAGAATGGTGTCTAAATCTCTCTCCTGATTAGTCTGCTCAAGAGCTCTTTGCTGCTACTTGACCTACTCAGACTGAGCAGCTGCTCCAAGGCAGTTCCTACGAGGCCCACCTTGGAGGATCCCCAGATGATGCATGGGGATGTACCAATGTGTGCACAGACAGGATGGACCTGTTCACAGCATCTGAAGGTCCTTGACTGCAAAAACCCATTTTTCCTGGTTCAAAAGGGCTTCCACTGTCTGTTTCATACCGCAGAGCACTTGCTTCATGAACCTCAACCCTTGAACTTTATCTGCAGCCTGGCTGAAAGTTAGCTAAGTCCTTCCTGGCCTTTCCTGAGCTTTTCTTCAGCTTTTGAAGAAAGTGGTGGTGGCAAGGGTTGGTTGCTTCTGACACCATGTTTCAGTAACTGAGCAGAGGCAGGTCTCATTTTTCAAACTGCTTTATTTCTAGGCTCACAGACAATGCTGTCCACTCCTGATCATTCCTTTCTCTTTTCACATTCTACTCCAGACCTCTTGTTGGTGTAATGTAGCATTGATGAAGGTTACTGGCGGGCAACATCCATAGAAGTCATAGCAAATATCAGATTAAAATCTTCTTTTCTTTTTAAAACCACCCTCACTGATTGGGGGGGGGGGGGAGGACAGCTAGGCCCAGGGTAGTGCCAGGTCTTCTTCCAACACATTTTTGTAACATTATTTTATGCAACCACTATCAGGAGCTGCGGGGCTTGAACCAGGTCAGGCACTGGCTCCATGGGTTGGAGGAAGGAACCAGAGGTAGTTCCAGTGGGGGCTATGAACAACGTCCCAGAATCCTCCTGGGCCAGGGAATCAGGTGACAACTGAGGGCCAATCCACTGCTATTGCTACTTATAAGTTCCCAGTTCTTCTCATTTCCCTGAGTCTGGGAAATTCATTAGCAACGCGAGCAACTTCCTTTTTCTCTGCAAGGCTGCTGGTCTTCTTCAGCCTCCCGTTTCCTGAAGGTGTGTGCCCTGCAGTTTCAGCACCTAGCAGCAAACTTGTAACAAAGACCAGTAGATGAGGAGGTAAGCCCTGGCTGCAGGTTCTTCACAATTCTTTGTAATTTTAAAAAAGAGGGGGCTTGTCCACGGGTCTGAGCGGTGTTCCACTTGTCACATGCTTTCTAGGCATGGCTCCGAGCAGTTTTGCCATTCCCCTGCTGCTTTGCCCTGGAAAACCTGCTCTTTAGTACTAAATCAGAGCAAATGTCAATTTGGA
The DNA here is from genome assembly GCF_964188305.1 of Podarcis bocagei. Taxonomy (NCBI): domain Eukaryota; kingdom Metazoa; phylum Chordata; class Lepidosauria; order Squamata; family Lacertidae; genus Podarcis; species Podarcis bocagei. The sequence goes on from NC_138132.1 coordinate 34,389,442, forward strand.
GAAAACCCAACCGACATTTGCTCCAGTTCAGTGCTAATTATCAGGTTTTCCCAGGGAAGTGTGGGTGAGCCCAGAGAGTGTGGAATAAGAGGGTGGGGAAAATGCAGGCTAACACTTGGGTAAGGATGACATCTTGTGGACAATGCAAAAAGGCATGCACACCTAGGACACACAGCTTTAAGCTGGCCGTGTGAACTTAGCCCTAGACGTGACTTAAGATCTATCCTAAACTGCCTCTGCTGCAGGGTGCAGTCACTGAGGCTGGTGGCTTGGCCTGCCTTTCGTTCCCCCTCCCTTCTGCACAAGCAGTGTCTCTTGTGAAAGTAAACTAATGGTCAGATTATTTGCATTGTTTACAGTGATTTAACTGACTTCAGGGGCTTGTGGGGGGGGGGAGAGTGTCTTTAAACGTGCCACAAGGCCAGACATGCTCTGGTGAGTCCTTTGTGGTCCCCCTTCTGAAGGGCACAAGGAGGGCTTTCAAAATAGAAATTTGCTTTGGTTTTTCAATTTCCTGCATCAGTACAAAATGGAGGGGAGCTACACAGACCCACATTATGCATGCTCAACTGTTAATGGTTCTGTGCTCCTAATTATGCCAACTTCATTTTAGGAGGTTGGGGGGGGGGCTTCTGAAATGCTTCCATGGTGCAAAATGAGCCCACTGGCAACCTTGCTCATGGGAAAATGCTGTGAGTGGAAGCTGGACGTGAGAGGGAAGTAAAAGGTACTCTGAGAGAGGTGCTGGGGCCCATGCGGCTTCCTAGCCCTCAGTTCCAGTGCATGTGAGCAAGTCAAGGGGTGAGACATTTTGCACATGCTCAGAGCACTCTTGTCATCTGACAAGGGGAAACAGAGCCAGGAGCTGCATGCTGGTGTTGTGACTTGGTCCCAGATCTCTCCAATGGGGATGCCTTTGATAATTGCTTTGATCAGGGAGAGATGTGGCTCAGTGGTAAAGCATCTGCTTTGCCTGCAGAAGGTCCCAGGTTCAGTCCTCAATCGCATGTCCAGTTAGGGCTAGGAGAGAACCCTGTCTGACAATTTGGAGAGCTGCTGCCAGGCAGTGTAGACACTACTGAACTACATGGAGCATTGGTCTGACTCAGTGTAAGGCAGCTTCCTGTGCTCCATTTTGAGTCAGGATTGACAACGTGGAAGGTATTGTGACCCCTTGAATTCACTAGAATTTGGAAAGGGATATCATGACAGCCTCCCTAGTGAAAAGTAGGACCTACTGGTTGCACCTGTGACCTTTCAGGTAAGGAGTCTGACTCAGCCTCTCACCTGTTCATCAGATTCCTGCAATGGACACTACCCATGCATTGCCGCCATAATTCATGCTTCTGTGCCAGTTTGCTGTGCCTGTAAATGCTTGGTGGCTTCCTTTGCTGGGCACCATCTATGGGGATTTTGTGAAGTCTCCTTCTGTGCTGCTTGGGATGTCTCCCTTCACCTGCACTACCCAGTTCTGACCAGCTGCCTGGAACCTGCTTCCTTGCTCTAGATCTTGCCCTGCTTCTGGTTTCACTCTGCGCTATGTCCACCTTATCTAGACTTTGCCAAATACCTTCTGGGCTTTGCAAGGGGTGAGGAGATGCAGGAGACAGCCTTTGGGAGAGGAGAACCAAATGTTTTGATCCAGGAAGGTAAATTCTGGAGGAAGCAGTCTGTCCTGAGAGTTGGGTAGAGGAACACAATTCATGCAGGGGCTTCTAGATGGGGAAAATATTGTAAATGGGTTGTTCAGATATCACAGATATCACAGATGCGTGACTGGAAACAGATTATGGTTTTGGTTTGGTTTGGATTTTAAAAAAACTTATCAGATTTCCCTTCAAAAGGGTGAATGTGGATTAAATGGGGTGGGGGATACAGGCTGGCATTTTGATCTGATGGTGTCAGGTGGAATGCATGAGGAGCAGACATCCCACAACAAACCCTTGTCTGGAAGCACACCACATCATAGGTTTTATGCCACCCAGATTTTCTTGGTCTGTTTTACACACACACACACACACACACACACACACACACACACACACACACCTTGCCTCTGGCAACCAGCGCTGAGATGGGAGAATGGCTTGCATTGCTTTGTTGCTCCTCTGCTTCTCCTTTCCTGCTCTGCCAGGGAGGAAGGGAGTGTTTCATCCCAGAGGCAAATAAATTCTGCAGGTTCACACCTAAGTAGTTTGGGAAGGGGGGTGGGTTGGAGGAGCAAACTGACTGCTCACAGTCTGAGACCTTCCCAGTTCACTGTCACCGTGCTCTGCAGCCAAATCAGGCAAGCCTACACTTTGCAGCCGCCACCTTCCTGCACCTGGTGCTCTCTGCAGCTGTGCTGGCTGCGTTCCTTTGCCCATTGGGGCAGCAAAACATTTGGAGGGCACCAGGATGGGGGAAGAAGACTGACCTGTGCCATAGGCAGCAGCCAAGATGGTGCCCTCCAGATGCTACAATTCCCATCATCCCTAATCATTAACCATGCATGGATTTGGAAGGGAACCATCTTTGGGGAATGACTGGCTTCGAGGGTGAAGGAGGAACCTGGCTTTGGGAAGAGGGGAAATGGCATTAGTGGCTTGGATCCTTAAACCCTGGAGATCCACTGCCAGTCAATATGGACAGTACTGAGCTAGATTGGATCCAGTTTAAGGCAGCTTCCTCTTTTTCTATTAAATCAGCCCTTCATTCAGAATCCTGAGTTCCACTTTGTTTGATACCAGGAGGCAAAGGCTCCAACTCCAGGCCCACCAAGCAAAGCATGGCACTTTCCTCCAATGTGTTGTGGACCAGCCTTTGCTGCTACCTCTTCATCTCCATCCAGGAGCACATGCTTCCTCTGGTCCAAGATGTGCAATCAGGTTTTGCTCATTGGGGCATCAAAATCCTTTGCACATGCTGTTGGGGCCATTTTGCTTCTTGTCTAGGAAAGCGCCTAGTGCCCCAGATCTCACGTAGCCAACACCAAGCCTAAATCATGCACCTTGTTCTTCTCACCAAATCAAGCAAATGCATGGAGACCAGAGTCTGAGATTCTGCTCTTGTTTCCAGACAAAGAATGGAAGAGGGGGAAACTACAGAGGAGACCACTCAGAGGCTTCAAGAGGTTGTGAGAAAGGAGACACAAAGCTGGCTGTGGAAGGAACACACTCATTCAAGTTCCATCAATGAGTGACCTAAATCAACCCCAGGCAGGCCTTGGATTTTGAGCAAATCTGTTTCCCCCCCCTTTTTTCCTTAATGAGTTCTCCCAAGAGAAGCTCCCATAGTGTAGATTTCACTGCAGCATCTATAATTATCCTCCCAAACAGAATCCACTCCAGACATCCAACAATTATTGAGTGGTTGCGACCTATTCCTAGGGGCAGTTGCCTGTAGCCTTCATCCAGCTGTGAGGGAGATGCACCTGAAAAGCTCTTTGCACATATGAACATGAGCATCCAAACGACCTTAGCAACCACCTGGTCCAGCCTCCGGCCTCCAACAGGGGACAGCTCAATGCTTCTAAGTGTATGGAGGCAGCTTGCCTATCCCCCACACTTCAGAGGAAGTCTCCCTTCTAGGAACTAGTAAAGAGTGCTGGGGGGGGGTGCAGTTTGACAAGGGAGACCAAACCTGAATCTTCATTCATTATTACAGAATAGACAATAGACTCTCTCTATCTATCTGCTCAGTATCCCAGGAGACTTTGACCTCTGTCTGGACCAATGTCAGTGGGAGGAAGACAGAGGTGTACAGGTGAATTTAGATGCTGACACACTCTGATAAGTCCATCCCTATCCCAGGTTGCAATAGTCACCCTTGCGGATACACACTCACCGGTCAGCAGCATCACTTGCAAGGTAACCAGCACCTTGGACCACCTGGGTACCGATTTATGGGCAGAACTTCTGGACAAAAGCCCATTGCATTCCAGCAACCAGGAGCTATACCCTTCCTTGGCCAACACACACAAAAGAATCTCACTGAGCAGACCCAGCTATTTTTTAATCCCCCCCCCCCAGGAGAGGCAGAGAGAGCCATGTGCTGCCGCTGCCGCTGGCATCTCATTTCCTGCGACTGCAGGCAGGGAGGGGGAAAAGAAAATTCCGCAGGGGGCTAAGGATGAAGCAGCGATGAGTGCCGCCTTGCAGGAGAGGGGCACAGGCACAGCACATCTCCCTGCGCTCCACCCATTTCACAGATCAGAGGGAGACCGAGACCCTGGCCTTGCGTGGCACAAAATGGGGAGCGTGCTTTTCTTCCAAAGGCAGCGGCTACCCCAGCGCCATCCCTGCCTGCACATGGGACACGGAAGGGGACCAGAGCGTCTTTGCTCAGCGCCCGACGGCAACAGTAAACAGGGTGTGGGTCGGGAACAGAGCCCTGAGGCTGTGCAACTCTGGAGCGTGATGGTGCCCAGGTTTTCAGCATAGAAAGCCAGTGGGCGAGCAGGTGGCGACCTGCATAAAGAGAGCTCAGAAAACCTACTGGGGAGACCCTGACCCCCACCCAACTCAGCAGTTCTTCCCCCCCACCCTCCCTGTCGCTGTGTAGAAAGGGTGCCCCGGCCGCCAGCCAGGAAGATTCATGAGAAATCCTGTTTTGGACTGCTCTGGAAATACCAGGTGCTCATATGCATCTTTTGTTCTTGCAAAAAAATAATTAAAATCTCTATTTCAGTTCGTCTGATTCCGTCCTCGCACCCCTCCTCCTCCCCACTTGCCAATGGAAGAGACACCCACCTTTCTGCCGAGGACGACAAGGCAAAGCCAGAGATCTCAGAAAGACACGCTGGGGAGGATGCAATAATATTTCTCCCAATCTTCTGCAGATCCTTGCTTGTGCCTGGGAAGAGTAGCCCCTTTGCAGAGAGAGAGAGATTGCAGAAGGAGCGCTTCCCTCCCTGTGTGTGTCAATCCAACGAAGGGAGCTTTGCTGGTGCAGCTGCTGCTATCAGTATAAAATGCATCACAAAGACCACCATAGACCACTACTCGGCCCCCTCCCCTCCTTCTAAAACATCTGTGACGTCTGCAGTGCAAGGAAGCCAGGGCAGATTAACCCTTGCCTTGCTGTGCCAGGCCCTCTTTTCCTCTCTCACTCTCTCAGTCTCAAGAGTCAGGCAAAGGAAGCCTGGGTTCAGGATATGGAGAATTGGAAGGCACCCAAGAGGTCATCCAGCTTGTCCCTCCTGTCCCAGACAGGAACTGTACGCATAACAACCCCAGATCAGAATCTTGGTTAAAGGCAGATCTGTGGCCTGTTGTCAGTGTTTCACTCGGGGTCCATGGGCATAGCCAGGATTTTTGTTGGGGGTGGGACAGCCCAAGTTGTTGAGTTTTCTAGGCACAGCTCTGGGATTTAAAGCTCCATGTCCAAACAGTTTTCTTTTTTGTCCCAGTGCTTTCCCCAAGTAAAACCCATCTTTTACTGCTGAATCCAGTCTTCTGTAGATTGTCATTTTCTCCTATTCAGCACTAAAGAGCAGGTTTTCCCAGGGAAAGCACCAGGTCAAAATAATAAAAATGATGAGACACAGAGCTTTAAAGTGTGGACCTGTGCCTGGAAAGTGTGGCACAAAAGGATGTCTGGATGAGCCCTATGTCTCATTCATTACTTATATTTTTGGGGAAGAACTGCAGCTCAGTTGCTTCTGACCAAAGAAGGTCCATTTAGGTCTCAGAGCTTCTAATTCCGTTCTTAAAACCACCAGAGCCTGTTCAGATGGACATGAGATAGCAAATGAGGTGAGAAATGAAGCAAAATCAAGCACAAGTCAATAAAAAGCAACTTAATTAAAACCTTGCAGGTGACCCAACAAAAGGAATAATTATGAGATCCATCTCAGCCAATGATGGGCCTGGATTAAGAATTCCAACATATTCACATCTTCAGAAAGTAACTATTAAACATATTAAAACTTGTCCAGAAGTGTCTTCACATGCCACTGCCACCTGCCATGGGTAGCATCATTAGGAATTCACTAGCTCTGAATTCCTTGTCAAAATGAAAAATTATTGTTGGCACAATTTTTAAACAGATCCACCTGATTCCCCCCCCCCCCCTTGTGTCACTGAATAATTGAACAGACAATGTCAAAGGTCCTTGACCTTGTCTCATCTGTAGCGGCAGAGGCCGCAGATTGCCATGCACAACCTGGTGCCTTCCAGGTGTTCTGGACTGCAACTCTCATAAGCCACGCCGACCTGGAGGTTAGGTAAAGGCTATTGCAAGACGTCTTTGTTAACATTCCTTCATTCTGTGGCAGCAAATTCCATAACTTCTGCTTCCTGACTAGAACCTTCATAGCCAGTCACAAACTTTTTGCTGCTTGAAGCAAAAGACAAGATTATGCTCCCTCCCCATCTAGGTACAGAAGCCTACTAGATTACTAGTTAGCTCTTATTTCAACACTGTTGATGGGGCAGCATCCACCACAGCAGGAGGTGGGTGAACAGAAGGTTAATTTAAGGTAGTGCAGGCAAGGCACACCTCAGCATCTCCCTGGCACTGCTGCCCCGCAGCATCTGCCGCCTGAGGCAGCTGTATTACTCTGCTTAATGGTAGGTCCGGCCCAGTGAACCTGGTGGTGGTTAAGTGTCAGTGGGTGATCCTGAGGTCTGGTTTAATGCAAGTGAGGAAAGAAGATTACTTTCTTCTCCCACATTTTCCTCCTATTTCTAAATTGCTTGCCTGCATTCCCTCCCGCCAGGCTCACAGCTGTGCACTCTAGAGCAACAGCCCTCTGGACACACCCTGGTGATGATGACAACAGCTGTCTCTGAAGGCGGTTAGGGATGCTCAGCTCGTGGTGGGCATCCGCTTGGAATGAAGGCAGCAGGAGGAGGAGGCCGGGTGATCTGCAGAGGCTGGAGTTTTGCTGGCTCATCCATTTGGGTTGCAAATGCCACGAGGAGGGAGGGGCACGGAAATCTGGGGCACAAAAGCTGCCTGCTGTCGCCCAGAGAGGGAAAGGGAAGCGTCTTGGCCCCATTCCCAAAGCACGATGGTCGAGGAGGGAACGTGGTGGGGAGGGGGCTGTTTCTGCTTCTCCGGGCCTGACATGAATGCATTAGCCTCCTGAACCAGATCTCTCATCTTAGGCAAGTGGCAACCCAGGTGATGCTGATCGGCACTGACAAGCAGCCACTACTACTCTCTCCGCCTTTGAATGTAGCTGGCGATGCAGAACGCATGAGTTGCCCCACAGCGAGGAATAATTCGTTTCTCTGGGTAGGACGGAAAGAAGCATGGGCTAAGCCTTACAGGGTCTGACTGTAGGATGTAGGGCCAGTGGAGTGGATCCAAGATTGCAGATTCTGAGGAAGAGGCAAGATGGCATACCTCTGACAGGCTGAGAAAGCAGATATCTAGGACCTGAATTCCCTCGCTGAAGCTCCAGTGCTGATTTTAATTATTTGGTTAGATATAAGAACATAAGAAGAGCCCTGTCAGATCAGACAAAAGGCCCCTCTAGTCCAGCATCCTGTTCTCACAGTGGCCAACCAGATGCCTGTGGGAAACCCAAAAGCAGGACTTGATGGTGGCAGCACTCTCCCCTCCTGTGATTCCCAGCAACTGGTATTCAGAGAGACATGCTGCCTCTGGCAGTGGAGGTAGAATCCAGGCACTGCGGCTAGTACAGTGGTACCTCGGGTGAAGTATTTAATTCGTTCCGGAGGTCCGTTCTTAACCTGAAACTGTTCTTAACCTGAAGCACCACTTTAGCTAATGGGGCCTCCCGCTGCCACCGTGCCGCCAGAGCACGATTTCTGTTCTCATCCTGAAGCAAAGTTCTTAACCTGAAGCACTATTTCTGGGTTAGCGGAGTCTGTAACCTGAAGCGTATGTAACCTGAGGTACCACTGTAGGTACATATATAGCAAACTCTGCAACTGGGCATATCAAGCCACCTGGCCCTTGGTCTGGATTCTATCTGAAAAATATTGAATGGTGATTGATGCAGAGTAGGGTGTAGTGAAGGACCCTTTTGGGTAGACCTGGAACAGAGACCTTATTTGCAAACAGGGCTGAGTCCCAGAGCTTGTGGCACAACTGAAAAAGTGAAGTGGGCTTTCTCCACATCACTCAGGGCTCATCCAGATGTCCTTTTGTGTAGTGCTTTCTTGGCACAGGTCCGCACTTTAAAGCTCCATGTCTGAGTAGGTTTTTTGTTGTTGTCCTGGTGCTTCCCTCAGGAAAACCCACATTTTACCACTGAATTGGGGCAAATGGCCATCCACAGAAAACCCTGGGGAGAAAGGAAGCTACCTTTCCCCAGGTACGGTGACCCAGTCCACTCTGCCACTCCTAGGAGATGCACTCCTGCAACCTCTCTGCAGGTGCTCCACCAGGATCCTCTCAGGGTTGCTGTGGGTGGTGGGAGCCACTGTGAGCCCTCCAGTCTGAGAGCATTCTTCCTTTGCAGCATGGCCACAAGCATCAGGTTCCTCCAGGTAACTATTTACAGAGCATCCATCCTGATCTGCTTGCGCAAAGCTTACACAGAGGTTAGGCTATGTCTGACCTTTGGTGAGCATTTGTTCATGCCACATGTTTCAGTGCATTTTCCTGTCACATTCCACCCCGCAAAAGGTCTGGGTTGTGTGTGGTGTTTTTTGGGATTTGCTGCCTATTGTCTATTTTAAACTGGAACTCCCTGCCTACTGAGATTAGCAGGCTGTACTCTTTTTGGTGCCTGCTAAAAACTCTTGTTTAGACAACCCAGATGCTTAGGAAGTTGAAGTAATTTTAATCTGCTTTAGTATTTTAACTTTTGCATGCTTTAATTTAGGGTTGTGAATTTTTCTTGCCATTATTATTTTATCTTTTTGTAAACTGCTCTGAAGTTTTCTTTTACCATCAGGCGGTGTATAAACTTTATGAAATGAATGAATGAATGAATGAATGAATGAATGAATGAAATGCTTTGATCCTCTTTAATTGTGCAAACCTAAATCTGATATATGCTTGAATTCCTCTTGCAAAATAGTGGCCGTCAGGAAGCACTCATTGATACCCTCTGGCACCTCTCTGACACACACACTTTAAATCCAGATACTGTTGCCCTCAAACTGCTACTTGTATTGCTTCTGTCCGTAGTCAGAGCACACCTGTCCTCAGGATGCTTCCCACACACTTGCTTGTAGGCTGCAGCATCCAACCCACCTGGACTGAGAAAGGCAACTTTCCCACACCAGTCACAGACCCCCTTGCTTGGATGCCCTGAGGCATTCTGGCAAAATGCATCTGCCCCCTTGGAAAGGCACCAGGCAGGCAGGGTGTGACTGGCCGTCCTCCGTGCCTTGCTCAGCATCTCTACTGGTGGCTCGGTCAGTCCTGTATCTCCATGGAGACAGCCAATCATGGGCAGACATCTTCTTTTCTCTCTCCACCCTGAAATTCATCACTGCTTGGTCCCACTGGAGTGTTTAAAGACAAAATGCAAATTGTTGCCTGTGCTGTAATTATCGCTGTGAGGTGCAAAGGGCTGCAATTCTAGGGACATCCTAAGCTCAGGGTGCATCTCAGCAGTGAAACAAACAAAAAATTGGGAGGGTGTTCAGTGCCGGGATTTTCAAGAGGGTATAAGGCATAAGAGATTATGCTCCTGTGCAGAGGACATTGAAGGAGATGGAGGCCAACATGATGGGCAATGTGGTCCTAAGCCAGCCTTTCTCAACCCTGTGCCTTCCAGATGCTTTGGGCTACAGCTCCCAACACCCCACAGGCTGAATGATGTTGGGGCTGATGATGACTGTGGCAGATGGGAATCCCAATCCAAAACATCTGGAGGGCACCAGGTTGAGAGAGGCTTCCCGGTCCTGTCTCACTTCAGTGAACAAATGTGTTACTCCTCCCTGTTTTCAGCCTCCAAAGGATGAATGCCACTGGGCTTTCACCTGCCTCAGCCTGCTCCCTGTCCACAAGGCAGAAAGGGGTGACTTTGGGAGACCACAAAGTTCTGCCTTGCCTGCCTAGCACACTCCCTTTTCATGATGCCCACACTGCGGGTGCCCCCTTACTTTCAGCTGTATATCTCAGACTAGGAGCCATGTGGAATGTGATACTATGGAGGTGGAGCAATTTCAGTTTCTAGGAGGATGAACTGCATGCTATGGGCTATGAAAGCTTCTCTCCAGGTGGTTAACCACTCTCCATTAATGTGTTGTGATATTTGCACTGAACTGGAAAGACCGCTAGTACATGAGCATTACTGTAAGGACATAAGGTGAGCCTGTAGCAGGACCAGGCCAATGGCCCACCCAGTCTAGCAGCCTAATTTTGCAGCAGCCCACTCAATGCCTGTGGGAAGCCCGCAAGCTGGACCCTGCCCACCTGCTGTTCTCAGCAACTAATATTCAGAAGCATAATGCCTCTACAGTGGAGGTAGAACAGAGCCATTGCGGCTAGTAGCTGTTGATTGCCTTGCGGCTGGTGAATTAGGAAGGCTCCCCAATCAAATCTCACCCTCCCACCTGCAAACCCACAAGGTGGCCATAGGCAGGCTAACACCTTCCATATTCAGCATCTTAAGATAAGGATATAAGCCTGTTTTGAAGGCTTGTTGCGACGCGGGTGGCGCTGTGGGTTAAACCACAGAACCTAGGACTTGCTGATCAGAAGGTTGGCAGTTCGAAACCCCGCGATGGGGTGAGCTCCCATTGCTTGGCCCCTGCTCCTGCCAACCTAGCAGTTTGAAAGCACGCCAAAGTGCAAGTAGATAAATACGGTAGTTACCGCTCCGGCGGGAAGGTAAACGGCGTTTCCGTGCGCTGCTCTGGTTTGCCAGAAGTGGCTCAGTCATGCTGGCCACATGACCCGGAAACTGTATGCAGGCTCCCTTGGCCAATAAAGCGAGATGAGCGCCACAACCCCAGAGTCGGTCATGACTGGACCTAATGGTCAGGGGTCCCTTTACCTTTACCTCTGAAGGCTTGTTAGAACTGTAGAGTTGGGAAGATCCCATGAGTAATCTAGTCCAACCCCCCGCAACTGTGGTGAAGTATGTGAAGTGTTTTAAGCACCCTAGAAGCACCCTCTAAATGCTAGCTCCTGCTTGATATTTTTGCTGGGTCTTGTTCCGTACCCTTTCTGATTCCCTCAGTACCCTGTACTCAGAAACGGACGGAAGTTTTCTGAGGCAGCTTTTCTCCATGAGCGCACGCAGCAAGAAGCAATCCAAGGGGGCCCTGCCCTGCCCCCCCCCTTGGGGATACAATACTACTAAGGGGAAGGCATTGCCTTCTGCTTGGAAGGAGCTGACTGTGCGTATAAAGGAAGCTGCACAGTGACACAGAAAACTGCCCACCGGGGACCCCCTCCTCTCTCTACCTCAGATGCCGCCGCCGCTGTTGCTGCTGCTGTGAGCCAATCCTCAACTATCCCATATATGGTCATAGCTGTGCTTAGCAGAGCCCTGCAAAAAAAGATTCATTCGTGTGCAACTGATGCTGCAACCTATCAGGAAAGAGGCTTCTAGGAAAAACCAGGTCAGATCGTGGCAGGGTCTCCTCTCTCCCACCCCCACCGACACCCTTCCCTTCCTCCTGGAGGGTCCTCTCTCAGCTCTGCAGCTTGACCCTGGAGGTTATCTGTACAAGATTCCCTTCTGACTTCTGGCTCCAGGATACCTCTTGCTACTTGCCATACTCCCAAGGAGAGGAGGAGGAGGAGTGCTAAGAGACACCAGGGGCTGGTTCCATTGTGACGCTCTCTCCAGTGATAGTCCTCCCTCCCCAATATCTTTGGAATAATTCCCGGGAAGGAATGCAGGTGGGAGGGGGCTTGTCCCTCTCCCTGCTTTCAAGCCTTTAACAGCCACTTGGTGGATAAACATTTAGCGAGAGGAACTGTTCCTGGCATGGGGAGAAGTAGCAGCAAAATATACCACTTGTTTATTTTCTGCGTCTCAGGCTGCTATTGGAGGCAGAGGAGCAGGGCTGGTAAAAAACGTTGGCAACCGACCATGGGAAAAAGGATATGGTTGTGTTGGGGCTGGTTCTCTCCCCCCACACTTGGGGTGCCTCCAGTATTTTGCAGGAGGGATCCAAGGGGATAATGCTCAGTTAAAGCAGATTAAAGGGTTATTATTATTATTTATTGAATTTATATACCACCCTATACCCAGAGGTCTACAGGGCAGTTCTGTAGCTCTGGTGCAACATTCCACTTTTAAAAAAGCAACAACAGACCTTTTGCTGCAAAAAAGAGGCAGGGTAAAGAAATCATCAATGGGAAGGTGTGTAAACAAGCAAATGAGGACCAATGCAGGACATTGTTGTGTAACTGCCCCAGGACAGATGCTCAGACCAGACAATAAAACCCTCCCCTCCCTGTGAGCCAATCAGGAGGGATGCCCAGATCAAGCTGACCTCCAGAGGAGGCCTTCTTCTCCCAGGGCCGGATGCTTGAAGAGACACAACGCACTAGCACCCTGTTTGACACATCCCAGTTCTTGTTTTTTTTCCTTTATTTGTTCAGTTTGCATCCCCTTTTCCCACCATATGTTGCATACGTTGGCTAAAACAACAATACAAACTCAATACAATCTAATAATTAAACAGCAATCAAATGCAAAATTAATAAAATAAAAACAAGGCCGGTTAAGCATCAATGAAAGTAACCATTTCAAACCAAGTTGGGGGTGGATAAATCTGTCATTTTCTGCTTCTCATCCTCCCCCCATTTTCAGTTCTCCCCATTTCCCACATAAATTTGCTTTAAATAAATAAGTAAAAGACCTAACCATTCACCAATATTTTAGTGCCCGTGTCTCATAATAGATACATTTTAATGTAATTTTGCCTAATGTTTGCATTTTTGCAAATTATTTCCCATAATATAATGCATTTCTGTATGTTATTTTCACTAATATCTGCATTTTTATGCACATTTCCCCCCAGTTCACACATTTTTGTACTCCTGTTTTGGTTGGAGAAGTGCACCACAAAATTCAGTGAAGTGCGAATTTCAAAGGATAGATGTTTCCATTCACATATTGTTTCAGGAAGTATGAATTAGATAGGTTTGCATTAACATGCAAGCCAAACCAAATTTCTCTCCCATCCTTAAACAAAATGCAAAATATTTTCAAGTCAGCTTACGGGCCAAAGGCTGGTCTAAATAAAAAAATCATTTGGTTACTAGCCAAAGGCCATCGGAAATGGAACTAGCCAGGTTCCCTTGTCAAGGAGTTCCAGAGCCTGGGAGCAGCCACCAAGAAGACCCTCCCTTGAGTTCCACTAGATGTGCTTCGGATATCGGTGGGACAAAAAAAGACAAGCCTCTCCTAGCAAACTTGTATGGGAAAATGCAGTCTTTCCCATGCGTGTGTATCTTTTTATTATTATTTTTTATTTGATTTTCAAAAAAGAGAGAGAAAGAGAAAAAAACAAAGAAGAAAGGTGGCAAAGTTACATCTAAATGTCCTACACATTCACATATTGAGATTACTCTGAATCTCCTGACTTCCCCCATCCCATCTGTGGGTCCTCTTAATTCTGTTTTCATCTGCATATCAGTACTCTCCAAAATTTTCGTTTTCCTAAGTTATCTATAGTTTCTATTACATTACAAGTGTATTTAAAATCCTGCTAATGTTTTAACCTGTTTACAATAATTTTGCATATGCATTATAAACATTTCCCATTCTTTTATAAATTTCTTGTCTTCTTGGTTCCTAAGTTTCCCAGTTAATTTTGCCATTTTGGCATAGTCCATCAACTTGGTCTGCCATTTTTATTTTGTCTGGGTTGTCTCTTCCTTCCATCTCTGGGCTAGCAATATTTGGGCTGCCATTGTAGTACAGTGGTACCTCTAGTTACAAACTTAATTCGTTCCGAAGGTCTGTTCTTAACCTGAAACTGTTCTTAACTAGAGGCATGCTTTCGCTAATTGGGCCTCTTGCTGCCGCTGCGCCGCCGGCACACAAATTCTGTTCTCATCCTGGGGCAAAGTTCTCAACTCAAGGTAATTCTTCCAGGTTAGCAGAGTTTGTAACCTGAAGTGTTTGTAACCTGAGGCCTTTGTAACTCGAGGTACCACTGTATACATAAATAATTTATTCTGTTCTTTTGGAATACTATAATTCCTAGTAAAAAAGCTTCTTGTTTTTTAACAATGGTTAATTTAAACATTTTTTATTTCATTATATATCATTTCCCAGAATTTTTTGATTACATTACAGTTCCACCACATATGATAAAAGGTACCCTCTTTTTCTTTACATTTCCAGCATATATGTTACTTGTTCTATACATTTTTGATAGTTTAACTCTGGTTAAGTACAACTGATACATCATTTTCATGCAGTTTTCTTTCAATTATGAGCATGCCATAAATTTCAGATTGGTTTTCCATAGCCTCTCCCAATCCGCCATTTGTATATTATGTCCCACATCTCTCACCCATTTTATCATCACAGATTTTACCTATTCATCTTTCGTACCCCATTCCAGGAGCAAATCATACATTTTAGACAGTAGTTATTTTCCAAAATCTCTTTTTGAAATTTTGATAATTCATAACTAAAACATTTCTTTTTATCTGCTTTAAAAAAGCAATTTAATTGATGATATTTTAACCAATCTGTTACCTGTTCTCTCACCTCTTCAAAATCTTTTAGTTTTACTTGGTTTTCTACCTTGGTTAACCTCTATTGGCCAGTTTGTCCTCATACTTACTTTCTTCACAGATAGTGCTTCTAACAGGGAAAGCCACCAGGGTGTTTTTTGTTCTAGTAAATCTTTATACTTCTCCCATACTTTAAAATATGATTTTCTTATTATATGATTCTGAAAGCCTTTGTGTACCTTCACCATAAATATGCATTCCATCCAAATCTATTATTATGTCGTTCTAGATCTAACACATCTCCATTTTTCAAAATTATCCAGTCCCGGATGCAGCAAATGCAAGATGCCTCATAGTATAATCTCAAATCTGGCAGAGCGAAACCTCTTTCTCTCGTATCTGATAGTAATTTATATTTTATTCTTGGTTTCTTCCCTTGCCAGATAAATCTAGAAATATATTTTTGCTATTCTTTGAAGTATCCCATGTGTGTGTGTCTACTGTAAATTTTGGAAAGTTGTTGGTCGATTTGGAGATATCACCAAACTCGGCACAAGAGTTCATGGGGTGGGGGCAGTGGTCTTTGTAGACTGGTATGCCAGGCACCATTTGAATCAAGATGGTGGACTGAAATATGACTTTGGCGTGTTATCACCTGATTTTCGGTGTGATGGGCCAAACTGCACTAATTTGGATAGCTCTGAAAACATTGTCACCACATTTGCTGGGACGTCACCAAATTTGGCATAATGGTCCAGACCAATGTGCAGCAATTCACACAGTTCTGAAAATATTGTTGCCCATACTTCTGTGACGGTTCCAACCTGTGCCAGTATAGATACATTTGAAAGTATCCGGGCCCAACTCAAAATGAGGGTTCCTGAGGGGGAGACAATCTTCCTCTGTGTTTGGTGCCGGGCTCCATTTTGAATCAGCACGGCAGCCTGGCGCATGGCTTTGGCATGACTTTGCCCAATCTGGCATTGTGCGTCCAAGCTTCTTGGCTGAGTGGGGAATTGAACCCTGGTCTCCCAGGTCCTAGCCCAAAACTAATCACTACACCACACTGGTTTTCCACTGTAGGATTTTGTAGGTCATGACTAGCACCTTGAATTGTGCCTGGAAAACAGATGGGTCACCAGTGATGCCATTGTTTTAATGCAGAGTGTCATATGTTTCTTATAATTTGCCTGACTCAATAGCCTGGCTACAACATTCTGAACTTGCTGAAGTTTTCAAACAGCCCCGTGTAGAGGTTATCACTGTACTCTAAATTAGATTGTTTATTGATTACATTTGTTAGATGCCTGCTACTACTAAAAAACCACATGAGATAGTGATAGCCACCAACTTGAATGGCTTGGATTAGGCAAATTCATGGAGGGCAAGTGCCCTCTGACTTCTGGATGCCTGAAAATAGATGGATCAGAATCACAGCTGTCAACCTTCCCTTTTTTTGCAGGAAATTCCCTTATTCCAGCGCCGTTTCCCGTTGCTTCCCACTGCTATCCCGGATTGTTAGATATCCCGTAGACTGTCCCCGGGACAGGTGAGGCTGCTGATCCCTTATTTTCGAGGCTGCTGATCCCTTATTTTCAAATCTGAAAGTTGACAGCTATGATCAGAATCTCACCACTTTTTGCTTCATTCTGTAGAAACCAGCATTTAAAAAACTCATAACTACAGTATGTCCTCCTGCACCCTCTGCTGGTCTCGCCTTGGTCATGACATCCTTTCAAATATGGCTCTAGCTTGGAGGTTCTGTTTTGAAAAGAGAGGGGCATTTTGGAAAAATAAGAGGCAGGACTGCCTCCTGCTGCTGCCGAAAGCCAGCAAGCAACTGCAGAATGTCTAGAGCAGGATGAAAACTACCTAGCTTCAAAATGTATTTGATAACTCATCTTGTCTAGAACTGTAATCAGGTAACAGATTACTGCATTGTACCCAATGCAGACTCTCCGGCTTCATAACTAGCCAATCTCTCTCTCTCCCCTGCCTCCCATTTACCATATAATCTGGTGAAGAGTTCTGGAGAGCTCAAAAACTGGCATGCCCTTTTGTGGCCTAATAAAAGTCACATTTTGACATTTTTCTTATGGGCTCACACAGCTACTTCTACTTTTCAATTCAGTATTGATCCAGTGTCATGGCAAATCAAGTGTCTTAGAATTTAAGCTTCTAATGTAGTAGATTATTTACTTTCCTTGTGGAAGGGCTGAATGTTCAGTCCTTGTCATCTCCAAGTCAGGACCCTTGCCTGAAACCAGGGAAGCCAGCCAGGACAGTACTTAGGGAGGTGGACCAATGGCCTGACTCTGTGTAAGGCAGCTTCCCCTCCCCAATTTCTGTTTTAGGAAACATTCAGGGCAGCTAACAAATATTTAAGAAGGCATGAAATGCTTAAGATACAGACAATGAAACATGGATGAGGCAAAATGTAATGAGTTATTTTTAAAAAATTATCTTCCACATTTTTAAAGCAAGCTGGAATGGGTCACACAAGTTTTAAAAAACAGGAAAATAACATAACAAAACTATACTATACACACAGGAATTACTTAAAAGCAGCCACCACTGTCATATTGCACCAAGAACATGAATTAATGTATATCCACCAAAATAAAACAGAACTAATAAATATACTGAGTTAATTATAACAATAGCAGTAACCCTGAAGACATCCTAAGAAGGTAAACTCTGTGTGTCACAGGAGTGTGCTAATCAGTGATCACACACGTCAAAGATGGAGTTAACTATTTACTAGCAAAAATATGACCTCCACAGACTTGGCTGAGTGTCAGGCCTAATGAGCAGAGCAGCTCATTCCCAGTGGTCTTCCTTCATGAAATCAGTTGCCAAGCAATTGCAGGCAGCCAACCTCTCCTCTGCCCTTTTCATGCCTCTTCTGGTTCTGGGAGACAAGGGGGGAGACCCTCATGACTCCACCAGCCCAGCTGCTCTCTGCCTCTTGGCCTCCCTCATTCCACTTTCCTGCTTCAGCTTCTGCTTCTGCTTCTTGACTGCTCTCTGCCACAGACTTTCCCAGCTCACTAAGCCCTGTTACCTATTCAGCTTCCTCCTTCCAGTCTTTTCTTCTCTTTCCCCTCTTACTATTCATCATTCTCCCACCACCACTGCTGGGCTCTGAGCCTTCATCCCTTGGTGGTTCTCCAGCTGCTTCCTCCCACCATTCCTCTGCGTCCAACCAGTCCATGACACCAGAGGCGTAGCAAGGTCAGGTGGTACCCAGTGCGATTTTTTTTTGTCGTCACCCCACATTGCATTTTTGGGAACGTTGCCCTGAGTTGATGACCTTTTTTTAGAGAGGGTTAGCCCGCTGGGGGTGCCAACGCCACCTGGCAATCGCAATAAACCAACCACCGATTGCATAAAAGCGCCCATCGGGGATGCAACCACCACCACCCGGGGGGTGCAAATAACGCCTGCCAGTGGTGCCAGGCTAATCGTTGGACGTATTTGTGCAATCAGCGGGCAGATTTTCACAACGACGATTGCTCAAATTGTGATCTGCCGGCCGGGGGTGAGAGCACCACCACGCCAATCCACACGGGGGGGGGGGGGATTTTTTCACACACACACCAGGCATGACACCCGGGCCTGACTGCACCCCCCTTGCAACGCCCCTGCATGACACCCTGATTCAGGGTGATTGTTTGTAGCAAAACACAATTGCAGTACCAAGTGTGGAAAAACAATGTGGGATGGAGACTTCTAAGGGCTATTGTGGCTTGAACAGAAAAATTCCTCTTTGCAGATTCAGCTCATTTTATTCCTTCCTGTCCAATGCAGTTGTGGGAGGAGTGATGAATAATCTCTTAATTAGTCTTCTTCTATTGAGAGACAATTCACCACTGATCCCCCAGTTTGCACTCCACAGGAAGCAATAAAAAGGGCGAAATCTGAAAGTAAAAAAAAACTTTTAACTAATATTGCAAGGGAACTTTGCTCCATGGGACAAACTGTTGAGTATACATTATAGACAGATATTGGCTGTAGCAAAAGGTGTTGCCAAACATAGCACTATACATGCTACACAGTGCTTGCATTTTAATTCTGCATCTAGCTGATGCATGAAAAGCAATGCCTTTGCTCTGCTGAAAGACTGTAATATGAAAACGAAAACAATCCGCACAACTACCCTTGCATCCTCCTTCTTCCATGCTCTTGGGGAATGTGTGTGCTTTGCTGGCAGAGAAAATGATCCAGTAGCCAATGATCTATTGACCTCCAGAAGTGGAATGGGGACAAAAAAACACACAATCCACCTTAATTGCTAATGCTTTGGAAGGTGGATCCTGCCTCCCCTACCCCAACAGTCAGAGATCCTAGATTCCCTTGGCCTCACAAATTATCTGATTCAATTAATCTTTCATAAATATTTCAAGGCTTCAGAGGATCATGGAAAGGGGAGGGGGAAATGTTGCGGGATTTTTAATTGATAGCTCCCCCCCCCTTTCACAAACCTGTTGGTAACACCAGTCTGCACTTTAAAGTGCCTTGTCTAAGTGGGTATTGTTGTTGCCCCCCACAACCCCGCTCTTTGACAGAGCAAATGGCAATCCACAGAAAACCCAAGTTGCTGTTTGTTCATATTCAGTGTTACAGAGCAGGTTTTTGAAGGGGAAAGCACTGGAATTGTCTCATCAAAGCTAATGCACCAGCCAGCCCTGGTATGCACACACACTCACAATGGTGTAATGGTAAATTTTGAAGTGCAAGAGTTCATCATGACAGCCCCCCCACATGGCAGTCCAAAAATGCAGGCAGCTGGGTTAATTACACTTGATATACACCAAGAGCCTTGGCCAGTACAGCTCAGGATTGTCTACACCAAGCTTCTTTGGGTCATCCAGTGGCGTAGCGTGGGGGGTGCCAGGGGTGCCGGCCGCACCGGGCGCAACATCTCGGGGGGGGCGCGCTCGCTGCCTCCGGAGTCGCCGAAGAGCCTCGGGCGCAGGCTGTAGCGGAGCCGCATGTTTCGCGGAACCGACGAGCTGTGCGCGCGTCTGGGCTGAAGGCGCCCGGCAGGCAGCGGCTCTCAGCGCTCGCCGCGGAGGACGCGCCAGGCAGCCCCTCCTCACAGCCCCGCCTCCGCCGGTGCTGCTGCAGCTGCTGGGCCGTTGCATTTTCCTCGCCTCTCTGCCCCCCTCCTCCTCCGAGCAAGCGGCGTCGTTTGGGCGGCAGCGCCAGCGGCAACTCGCAGGTTAGGGGTTGGGGGGGGCGCAAATTACTTGCCTTGCCCCGGGTTAGGGGGCGCAAATTACTTGCGTTGCCCCGGGTGCTGACAACTCACGCTACGCCGCTGGGGTCATCAGATGTTGCTGGACTACGCTTTCCATCAGGAGTGCCAACTTGAATAAAATATGGGCGGGGGGGAGTGGGTCAGGTAAGCCAAGCCCTGCATAATCAGCCACAAGACAATATACATGCACACCATTTGAATGGCAATGCCCATTAACTTGGGGGGGTCTCCTCAAATACTTTATTGGGGGGACCTGAATGGACCTTGACCCCTAGGAGTTGGCTCCTGTGACTCCCAACATCCTGGACTACTGGCTAAGGTGGCTGGAGCTGGTGGAAGCTGCTGTCCAATAATACCTGAGGACCCAAAGCTAAAGGAGGCTTGTCCACAGGGGCCAGCACCATCTCTCCAGAGGTTTCCTGGTCCCATGCCAAGCTGCCACCAGGTGCTCTATCCCTGAGCTACGGTCCTTCCCAGTGAACTCTACATGTGAACGTATGAAGCCTTCAGACACTGAGTCTGTCGTGCCCCAAATTTCCTACTTCATCTAGGGTCTCAGGCAGGGAAGGGTCTCTTGCATCCCCTGAGATATCAGAGATGAAACTGGATGCCTTCTTCATGCAAAGCAGCTGTTCTATGCCTGAGTGATGGGCCCTTCCCTAGCCTGGTGTCTTTATGGCTGTCCTCAGGGAGATGCCCCTTTTTGCCATTTCTACTGTCTCGGTTGCTTTAATGTTTCTCTCTGACATTTCAAACAGGATTGGCTGGCTTTGGAGGGCCAGGGGAGGTAGCCCGGCCCCCTCCTTCTGTTCACATAGGTCCCTTTTGGTTATAAAATAAGCTCCCCCTCAAAAAAAAAAAGTCTCTGTAACCTTCAGGATAGGCTGTTGCAGCGAAGCACTGAGGAGGAGGGGGGATCTTCCATATCATGGGCAGTTGCCATGGAAATGCTTCACATTTGTTTCTGAAATCTGCTTCTCCCTCTTTTTAAAGATCATGACGACAGATTTCTCACAAAAGAAACTGTATCTCCTTCCCTCTGTCTGAACCTTGTGTAGTGATGGAGTAGGTGAGACCTCGGTCCTGCCCAGGAGCTGAGTGGAGAGTGAAGCTGCCTGGTCTCAGAGGGCTCCTGCTGATTGTGACAACAGTGGGGCAAGGGAAGAGGTAGTTGATTTTCCTCACACTCAAAGGGTGGGAAGGACCAGTCCATCCAACTGGCATGGATTCCTTAAAGGATCAGAGTCAAAAGGGAAGATACATTGCCCATCCAGTAACCTTCAAGTCATGGGGTATCTACAGGACCTGCTTCTGTTGCCTTTGCTTGTTTATTAACAACTATGTAGTTTATTGAATTTACTTTTCGCTTTAGAATTTCATCAACCAAAGGGCCCTTCCCCAAGGAAGTTACAGAGCAAATGCTGACACTTGAAAAGGCATTGAGGAGGGAAAGGAGAAACAAAACAAGGGAGTGTGCAGGAGCCCAGCCTTCCCAAACCGGCTGCCCTCCATATACTTTTTGACTACAGCTCCTACACTGCCCCCAGGGGATGGGCGGTAGATTGGGGAAGCTTGCTCGAGATCCTGTATTGGGCATTAAATTCGTGTGAGCCAGTGTGGTGTAGTGGTTAGGAGCGGTAGTCTCGTAATCTGGTGAACCGGGTTCGCGTCCCCGCTCATCCACATGCAGCTGCTGGGTGACCTTGGGCCAGTCACACTTCTTTGAAGTCTCTCAGCCTCACTCACCTCACAGAGTGTTTGTTGTGGGGGAGGAAGGGAAAGGAGAATGTTAGCCGCTTTGAGACTCCTTCGGGTAGTGATAAAGCGGGATATCAAATCCAAACTCTATACCATCATTTCCCTCAGTCTTGACACAACCACACACCCTATCTTGTGGGTTTCCATCCATCTGTTCTGTTGCAGAACTTGGAATCCCAACTTCCATTTTGGAAAAAGAGTCCAGAGTTTACTTTACCCAGAACTCCTATTTGCTCTGTTGCCATTCCTTGCCCAAATATCCCAGCCAGATTCAAGCAGGAGGAGGGTCTCACCTCCAAGGCTCATCTCCAAGGCTAGGTTAACTAGCCAGTGTGGTGCAGTGGTTAGAGTGTGGGACTAAGATCTGGGAGTCCAGGATTCAAACTCCCACTCAGCCATGAAACTCACTTGGGGCAGTCACTCACTCTCATCCTAACCCACCTCACAGGGTTGTTGTGAGGAGAGGAGAAGTATGTATACCATTTTGAGCTTCTTCGAAGAAAGGTGGGCTATAAATGTAATGTAATGTGGCTTTAGTCAGGAGTCACCCCACTGCATATCTGCAGTGCCAACACATCCTTAGGCTGGAAGTCAAGAGTGCCTCTCAGCATGTGCAGAGACACTGCCTTTACTTTAAAGCAGGCATGGGGAACGTCTGCCTCTCCACGTGGGGATGGCCTACAATTCCCATCAGCCTCAGCAAGCATGGCTAGTGGCCAGGGGTGGTGGGGTTGTAGTTCAACGACATCTGGAGGGCCAAAGGTTCCTTAAAGGTAAAGGTACCCCTGACCATTAGGTCCAGTCGCAGATGACTCTGGGGTTGCGGCACTCATCTCGCTCTATAGGCCAAGGGAGCCGGCGTTTGTCCACAGACAGCTTCCGGGTCATGTGGCCAGCATGACTAAGCCGCTTCTAGCAAACCAGAGCAGCGCACGGAAACGCCATTTACCTTCCCGCCGGAGTGGTACCTATTTATCTACTTGCACTTTGACATGCTTTCAAACTGCTAGGTTGGCAGGAGCTGGGACCGAACAACGGGAGCTCACCCTGTGGTTGTAGGTCAGTGGGGGAGCACATGTTTTGCATGCAGGAATCAATCAATCCATGGAATCTCCCAGACAGATCTGGGAGAGACCCCTATCTGAAACCCCAGAGAGCTGCTGCCAGTCAGTGTTGACAGTACTAAGCTAGATTGAGCAATGGACTGACTGGGGATAAAGCAGCTTGCTCTGCCTCTCTGCCCCTTTCCACAGCATGTAACTGTGGCTGTGTGTGAGTATCAGGCTAAAGAAGGGCTGGAACGAACCCTGATCAGGGAGAGCTGAGGCTTTTTAGAGGATGTCTTTCCAACTCTGTCTAAGGGCTTCTGGGTCCTGAGGGTAGCAACTGAGCCTCGGCACTGGGGCTGGCAGTCTGCTGCAATTACTTTCCTCCAAGCACTATGCATCTGTCTCCAGCACTGTGACTTATGAGCATCCCTTATTGTCCAAAAACAAAAGGGTCGGGCGGGAGAGCCCTTCAGGCAAGCAGGCTGGGACTTGCCTGATGCCAGGCAGGCACCGTGCCCTGGCAGCTCTCCTTTCAGCCTTGGTCTGGGCTGAGGAACAGGAGCAAAAGGCAGAGCCCCACCTGGAGCAGTTTGCACTGACAGGCACTCGCTGCAGCCAATGAGGCTGAGAGGCAGGCCAGTGGGGCCCCTCCCTTCTCCCTGCTAGGAGGGGCACATACTGATACAAGAGGAGGCGGAGAAGCAATTCAGAAGGCAGAGCAGGTGAAGGAGGAGGAAGAAGGTGCCAAGCAGCAGCAGCAGCAGCAGCAGCAGCAGCAGCAGCAGCAGCAGCAGCAAGAGGAGCAGTCAAAACAGCAGGCAGCATCTCCTTCAGTGGATGGCTTAAGCGCTCCCTCCTGCTCTTCAAACTTCGCACCTGAGGTGGGCATCCCCTGGGGGCAGGCAGACCCACCAAGGTAAGCAACAGCCCTGGTGACCCCAGCAGTCCCAGAGGTTTTGGAAGAGCAATGGTGTGTGTGTGTGTGTGTGTGTGTGTGTGTGTGTGTGTGTTGATGCTTTTACAAGGAAGGCAATCCCTATCAACAGTACTGCATTTATGGCATCTGCCTTGTCCTCTCTCTTCTGGTCAGGGCATCTCCTGTTGTCTATCCTTTAATTCAGGGGGATGCAGGTATCACCCAGGTGTCTAGCAAGCACACAGCTTCAAAGTGAGGTCCACTCACCTGTTTCACCACGATTATGCCAGGAAAAGCTGTCTTACCCCAAACCGATGGAAAATACCAGATGCTTTTAAAATATGCTCAATTCCTCGGCAGAGAAGTGAGTGGGTGGGTGGGTGGGTGGGATCAACTTTTATTGGAAGTCCGGCCACCCTAATCCCAAACAGATAGGAGTGAGATGGTTTCCCTTGCCTGGGAGGAAAAGCTCTCTGCACATGCTTAGGGATACCCATGACCTGATGCTTCTACCGTTGCATGTTCTAGGGCTGGCATGTGGAATTCAAAATGGGTTCTGCACATTTGCTCAGATGAAACCCTCCTTACAGTCCACCCCATTGGCATACTCCCTCCATCCAAACCCCTTGCTGCCCCTGTAGCAATCCCCCCCTTCCCAAATTATCTCTCTTCCCCTCTCTCTTCAACACCCCCTTTCAAAAAGAAAACAGACTTTGTGGATTCCGTGTCTGAGCGTATAAAATCTCAGAGTGGCTGGCACTGCAGTGGAGGGGGGGGTGGTAGAGGGAGAACGTTCCTGCCTTTAGGAGCTAGCAGATGGGGAGAGGGAAGAAGGAAGCGAAGGGGGAGGTGTGTGATGTGAACTGGCAATTCAGTTTTGCAGTTTGACTGTGCTCTCCAAAGACTGAGGGGGAATCCTTGTGCCCATTCTGCACTGATTTCCAACACTGCACAGACAAAAATAGGAATGCTTGCCTGTACTTGCAACACCCCCCCATTCTCACGCAGCAGTGCCTGAACACCCCACCATTCAACCCCCACAGGTTGCTGGAAGTGGTTGTGTTCCTTCACTTTGCAGTGACCTCTCCTGTGACCGCCTCTGAAGCAGGCGCTGCTAAGCAAAGTGGCCCTGGCAGTTTCCTAAGAACATGCAATAGAGCATTTAATCTTGGGGTGGATCTGCCTGGACTTGTGAGAAAGCGGGTGCTCGACACATTCACATTCAGCAATACTGGATAGGTGTTTTGAATGGTTCGAAAGGAGACAGGGCCTGGGCATTTGAGGCTGCCGTGCATGTGTTGATACACCCACATACACTCAAGTCAAAAGGTCTCCATTCTGCCTACAGAGACCTAATGACCCAAAAGAGGGGGGCTGAACCCTGAAGAGCAGAAGTATGGCCAGGATTTGTTGGGAGGGAAAAGGTGAATCCTGACATTTCCCTTAAAAGGGCTAATGATTTATCTGGGAGAAGTACCAGAAGACAAGGGCACTTAAATAGGAACACTTAGTGTGCACATAATAATCTCTTGGAGCTAAAGCCTTGGCACATCGGTTGAGGCCAGTGGTTTTGTGCACTCACAAACATTATCTTACTCATTCAAGTGAACAACTGGAGAGGTCAGTAGACTGTTGCCCTTTTAGGATTCCCTCTCTGTCCTCCATAAAAATACAGTTTCAGATATCCTTGCAAGCAAGTCTGCAAAACCTACTAGACAACGCAGGGCTGACTGAAGCCATTTACGGCACACCAATGGCCTGAGGAGAGGGAAAGCGCCAACTCTCTTTCAGAACGCAAAACACTTCTCTCTTTAAAAAAAAAATAATAATATTAAGTTTCCAACAAATTAAACAGAACACTACAAAAAAGCCAAAAAAGAAAACATACAATCCAATACAATACATAACGTAATAATAATAAAAAACAAACAAACAAACAAACATAATAAAAGAAACAAACAAGACAAAACAGAACAAAACAAAAACCATTTAAAATTTCAATTTCAACATCTTCTCTTTCTTTCCCTTATTTCCTCGGCCTCCTCACACCTCCCTTTTTGTATTCCACTTCTGTTAATTGTTTCAGCAATTCCTTTCCATCTTCCTCTGTTTTCTATCCTATAATTATCTTAACGCATTCTAATCATATTTTTTCCTTTAAAGCTCAATTAATCTATTTATACTTAATTCCAATACCTATCCATCTTCCCCTGTTTTCTATCCTATAATTATCTTAACACATTTTAACCTTATTTTCCTTTAATACTCTATTAATCTATTTATACTTAATTCCTTATAACATTTCTACTGAAGCCATATAACTTCATTCCAACGTTCTTCTAACATTCATTAATTTTACAATATTTCTATAAATGATCTTTAAACTTTCCCCAGTCTTCTTCCACCGACTCTTCTCCCTGGTCTCGGATCTTGCCAGTCTTTTCCGCCAATTCCATCTAGTCCATCAACTTCATCTGCCATTATCCAACACTTCAGTGCTTCCAAGAGACAACCATTCCCTCAGCCAGCAAAAAGCAGATGGTTCACAACAAAGTTTAGGGGTCTGGCAGGGCAGGTCCACCTCCTTCTTTAGCATCCGTCAATATCTTAAGTTTTACTCGAACGCAAAACACTTCTCTGCTTGGAAGCAGCCCTGGTCTCCCAGAGGTTTGTCTTATTCACCATAGGTGAGTATGTACAAGCCAGAACTAAGACCAGAGTAGCAGGCATCAAATAAAGACCAGTCCTCTGCAAAATAGAACGCACAGTCAGACTTGTGAGGGGTTTCGTAAGGGATCAAGCATTTACCGTATGTGAAAGGAAGAAGTGTGGGGTTTGGAGCTCTGGGTTCAGTCCTCCAACCTTGGAAGAAATCTTGTTGTGCCTCTGAGCTCACAATTTCTCTCATTCATTTCAAATAAGCCTGTGCAGGAGAACTTCCCAGTGGGTTGTGGCTCATGTTTATTATTAGCACATATGACTGGGGCTAACTGGACTTTCTCCTTTCACTACTGAAAGGTTGTTGGTCTCCATTCTCCTAGAGGCAATCTTGTCCTCAGCAGGTTTGCTTGGAGGAAACTTTCATTGATTTTGTGGGACCTCTGCGCAAGAATGCTTAGAAGGCAGCTGCCTTAGGTGGACTCCCTTCTCTGCAAATAGGGAAATAGCGGAGGCAGATTAGGAGAGTGTGACTGGTTCGGTCACAGTGGGTGCAGAGCCTCAGGGGCGCCACAGGGGGTGCTGCAACCATGATGTAGAATGGAAGGTGAGAGGTGGGGTGGACCGCTGAATTTTGGCATCGCACAGGGTGCCGCTGAATTTTAAGACCCCAAGATCTGCCATTGGGAATAGGATGGGGAAATGGGAGGTGGCCAAACAGCAGCTTCCAGAATAAAAGCCCACCACTTTGCAATATCCACCTCCAAGGGGAGGGTAGCAGGCTGGAGCAAAGTATTTTTTGCTTTAAATCTAAAGAGGAAGTGGTAGGGGTGTTGTTAGGCAAGGACCTGAGCCCTGGGCCTTTTGCACCAGGATTGTCTGACCCCGCCCACTTTAAATATAAGCTGAAAATCAGTTTATATGTGCATCCTTACATAAAAAATTAGCATATGCATGTTATGCAAATGTATGTTATAGACTGGCTGAGTCCCACGTCCTTTAATGACCTAGCAACACTCCTGAGGAAGTTGCCTGAGACCAGTTAGAAAAATGAGCAAGAAAAGCAGGGATGGGGGGAGATTTTGTAGGTACGCAGGATGTGCTTGCAGGTGGGGGCTCAATACTGTGAACAAGTTATTGAGATATACCTCAGGCATGGATTTCCCCCATAAAGGCTAAATAGGGTGGGGAAAGAGAGAGATGCAGGCTGGCATTTTGATGAGATTGACATCATATAGATGCTGCATAAAACCTGGGTGCATGAGGGGCTCCTATCCCATAGTAAAGAATCATCTGATAAGATGTGGTGATACCTGGCTTGCCAAGGAGTACACGTGAAAGGGATTTAGGTGCCTTAGTGGACCACAAACTTAGCATGAGCCAACAGTGATGCAGCAGCAAACAAAGCTAATGCTATTTTAGGCTAGGGATGCGGGTGGCACTGTGGGTTAAACCACAGAGCCTAGGGCTTGACGATTGGAAGGTCAGCGGTTCAGATCCCCGTGACGGGGTGAGCTCCCATTGCTTGGTCCCTGCTCCTGCCAACCTAGCAGTTTGAAAGCACGTCAAAGTGCAAGTAGATAAATAGATACCGCTCCGGCGGGAAGGTAAACAGCGTTTCCGTGCGCTGCTCTAGTTTGCCAGAAGTGGCGTAGTCATGCTGGCCACATGACCCGGAAGCTGTACACTGGCTCCCTCGGCCAATAAAGCGAGATGAGTGCCGCAACCCCAGAGTCGGTCACGACTGGACCTAATGGTCACGGGTCCCTTTACCTTTACCTATTTTAGGCTGCATCAACAGAAGTATAGTGTTCTGATCAAAGGAAGTAATAGTTCCACTCTCTTCTGCCTTGATCAGGCCACACCTGGAGTACTGTGTCCAGTTCTGGGCACCACAATTCAAGAAGGCTATTGACAAGCTGGAACATCTGCATAGGAGGGCGGCTAAGATGATCAAGGGTCTGAAAACTAAGCCTTAAGAGGAATGGTTGAGGGAGTTGGGTATGTCTAGCCTGGATAAGAGGAGACTGAGAGGAGATATGAGAGCCATTTTCAAATATCTAAAGTGCTGCCACATGGAAGATGGGGCAATCTTGTTTTCTCTTGCTCCGGAGGCAAGGACTTGGATTCAAGTTACAAGAAAGGAGATTCCGACTAAACATCAGGAAGAACATTTGACCAGTTAAGAGCTGTTCAACTGCGCAATGGTCTCCCGCAGAAGGTGGTGGCCTCGCTTTCCTTGGAGGTTTAAAAACAGAGGTTGGGTGGCCATCTCTCATGGATGCTTTAGCTGAGATTCCTGCATTGCAGGGGGCTGTACGAGAGGACCTATGCGGGTCCCTTCCAATTCTACAATTTTATGATTCTATGAAATGGGGAATATTACTTTAAGGGCTTTTCCCAGGCACAGGCACAGGCAGAGTGGAAGGACTTCAATAAATTATTTCCCTCCACGGGTGGATGTTGAGGAAGTTTCTCTTCCTATCAGAACAGGGTCCCAGCAAACAAAAGAGGCAGAAAACATAATCTTTGGTGTTTGTATAATGCCTTAAAAATGTCCATGCATTATCTTGTAATCCTTACAGTGACGGATGAGGGAGAAATTCGATTCAGGCCTCATCCAAACCTCTGCTTGTCTGGTGCCTAGAAAGCATGGGTTCCAGTGGTTTGCCCCATGTCCTGCTCCTTTCCCAGGGAAAACTTGCTCTTTAGCTCTAAATCAGAGCAACTGTCAATCCGGAGAAAACACAAATTGCCATTTGCTGTGATTGAGCACTAAAGAGTAGGGGAAAGCAGTAGGACAAAAGGAAGTGTGGCTAAGCCCTCAGCTCTCATTATAAAACCAAATGTATCAAATTCACACTTTCCAAAACAGCATGAGAATCAAAATACAGAACCACCCTTCAAAATTCACACATATCCGAATTTTGCAATGCAATTCTCTAACTAACCCATGATTACAAAAATGCATATATTAGGGAGAGATGGGTATAAAAATGAATATAATATCAGTGAAAACAACATACAAAATGCATTATAGTAGGGGAAATTGCTTGCAAAAATTATGTAAGTTAAAGCTGTAGGCAAAAATGTATTTGTTGGGAAAAATTTGCACTAAAATGCTGAAGAATTTCCATGAGGATTTGAAAAAAGAAGAAATTGCAGAAATTGCTGCATAAACCAGGAGAAGTGCATGTAAGATTGAAAAATGAGAAACTGAGAAAAAGGAAACTGACAGATCCTTCCATCCTTACTTACAACACCTCTGCAAGGCAGATCCGTGTTGTTCTACTGTTGCAGATAGGACAGAATGGTTTCTCTAAGCCAGCCTCCCCTAAGCTGATGCATCATAGATGTTTGGCTGGAACAGATGAGAAATGTAGCCAAAACAGCTGGAGGACGCCAGGTTGGGGATGGCCACATTCAGCTGTGTCTCTCCTCTGATCTGATGCAAACTCTCCAACTCCCCCATTGTCATTGAGGGTTGTCACTCTTGGTTGTTACCTCTGCATCTGACGTAGCAACTCTGGTACAGTACATGTAAGGAATTCATAGTCAACCTAGTTTAACTGTAGTTAACAGTCCTAATGGTTTTGCGGCACTGGGGGAGAACTGTGCCTTGCATCCAATTATAATCTGACATCCCGGTTAGTGTTTCCTTCTGTTTGTTGCTGTGATTAATTTACAGCTTGTTGAGGGCAATGGACATTTCTTGTCCTCTAAAGTTTCCCATAATTCAATTCCATTTTCATAAGCCATCTCTGGCCCACTTTGAGATTCTCACCCACTTATACTGGAGCTTCCTTTTTCCTACTGGGGGTTCTGGGAAGAGAAAGGGGTTGAAACCTCACTGACCTGCCTTCTCCATCTTTGAGGTGTTGGTTTATTAGGTATGATGAATGTGGGGGTGGTGGTGATTTTAATTTATTACCCTTACTTCACCCTAAGGTCACAGGGTGGGTTGCAAGAATTTAAAATGCAACATTAAAAACAGAAATAGAGTGGGTCCCAAAAATGTAGATTTCAGGTGTCAAAGACCAGGGTGAAGACAGATACACTCCTGTGAGGAGGGCATTCCACAAATTAGGGGCTGCCACAGAGAAGGCCCTATTCCAAGCCGCCGCCACTCCTGAACTTCTGAGGGCAGCAGAACTGCCTGCTTTGCTGATCTTAACACCCAAGGGGTCTGTAGGGAAGGAGACAATCTTTCAGATATTTGGAGGGCTTTAATACAAACACTTTGAATTGGGCCTGGAATTGAACTGGCAATCAATGCAGCTGTATTAAAACAAGGGTTATCTGAGATCTAAATAGAGCACCACCCACTAACCTGGTCGCTGCACTTTGGACCAGTTGAAGTTTCTGAGTCCTATTCAAGGGCAGCCCCACATCAGGGGTGCCCTGAGCAAGGACAGAAATTGGCACCCCCTAACTTAGAGTAGGTACCCATATAAATATAGGTTTGATAATGATAATGATCATTTTGCACCCCCTCGTCTTGGTGCCCTGTAGGGGGAAACTCTAGCACTTCCCTAAATCCAGCGCTGCCCACACAGATTGCAGAAGTATGGGGTATGGTCACTTTTCCCAGGATCTGGAGCAAGACTATTTTCTGCTACTCCAGACGGTAGGACTCAAACCAATGGATTCAAATGGCAAGAAATTAGATTCTGACTAAACATTAGGAAGGACTTTCTGACAGTAAGAGCTATTCGACAGTGGAATGGACACCCACGGAAGGTGGTGGACCATCCTTCATTAGAGGGTTTTTAAACAGAGGTTCAATGACCATCTGTCAGGGATTATTTAGCTGTGGTGTCTGCAACACAGGGGGCCCCCTTCCAGCTGTGCAATTCTGTTATTCTGGTTGGTTGTTTCTTTGCTTTTAAGTTTCTGCCCCTCATGACTGCAGAGAAAATGTCTAACAGGTTAAGGCTTAGGATTCAGAGGAGAGCTCAGATAGGATGTACAGTGGTTAGGTGTAAAATCTCCGGACCTCACAGAGCTTTCTGCCCTGCCGTAATGTGTGCGCGTGCTAGCTCTGTGCCTCTTGCCCCATCCCACTCTCCAGCATCCCATACCTTTCATCCTCGCCTAACCTACACATTAGAACTGGGACAAATAATCCCTTTTTGAACAGAAGTAGATTTTCTTCAAAATGGTGCCTCACTTCTCCCGCTCCTAAAACAGCAGTAGGATATTGACTTCCAGTTGATTAGGCTCATGAGGCTGTCCCCCGCCCCCAATCACAGCCACCTGCCCAATAACTGGCATCAAGTGTGACATCAGGTGATGGGGCAGGTAAAGACATGGTGGGAATTCCACATCAGGATTCCCTAGTGCAGCTAATGGGACCAATGTCAACGCTGATCAGCTTTTGACAGCGTGATCAGCTTGTGAGCATTAAGAGGAGCACCTTTGAAATCCACTGGTGCCATTTCACCCTCTCCTGGGGTGGAGAACATCTGTGGCCCTCCAGATGTTGCATGACTACAACTCCCATAATCCCTGGCTGAGGCTGATGTGCGCTGGAGGGTCAGTGGGGGAGCACAGGTTCCCCACCCCTGCTCTATTTTCAAGGTAACTCAAAAAGCCACCTTTCCCAGGCTAAGTTCTGCATCTGAGAGGGTCATGCAAATGGTGCCTCCTTTACAACAGGTTTCCTGTTCTCTTATGCAAATAATTTCCCCCTGTCCCAGCCAGCATAGAAGGGCTGTGTGTCGACCAGAAAGGGAGGCAAATTTCTGCAGCTCACACACTAGACAGAGATTCCTTGAGTCCAGCCGCAAATCTGCATTCACACCCCAGCTGTTGGTTCTGCCTTCGCTTCACAGTAGAGGCTTTGGTGCATTGCGAGAAAGAAATAGACAGAGGCACGTGTGGCAATAAGCAAGGTAAGAGCATGGAAAAAATACAACCATTGTGTATAGTGGCCTTTGTGTGCTGCAGGATCAGAGGACTTTTTTCCTTCTCAAACTGGGTGCATCCAGGTGGTTCTAATTTGGGGGAGTGAGAGGATTTCCCTGTCTGCAGTCCAGAAATGTGGGCACTACATTCTCTGGGTCAGACCTATCATGCAACAAGGTGAAGTTGTCTGCTTTGGGTGCTACCATGGCTGGGTGTTGACGAAGGTAGGAACTGGTGTCTGACCCTGGGAAGAAGTGTGTTGTGTGAGATGAGAGCGAGAGAGGGAGAGAGAGAGAGATTTGAGCATCATCACAAGGAATGAAATATCTTCGGCTGTGGCGTCTGTAGTGTCGTTGCTGCATATGGCTGAGAGACTCTCTCTGGAGGGCCATCATGATTGGCTTCAGCTTGGACTACAGCCCCCATCAGCCCCAGACAGCACAGTTGAATGATGCTGGGGCTGATGGTAGTTGAAGTCCAAAAACATCTGGAGAGTGCCAGGTTGGAGAAGGCTGGCTTAAAGAAGTCACCCTCCTTTCCATTTCCAGCAGACGGCAAAATGCTCAGTTTGATGCCTCCTGTTCTGAAATATGCTCCCCCAAACCTATATTTTCTTTTGGCCAGTTTCACCTTCATTTTGGCTCCCAAAAATATTGGCAACATTTCTATCAGCCTTTCCCCAAGCTGGTGCCCTCCAGATGTTATGGAGGACAATTCTCATCAGCCCCAGCCAGCACAGCTGTTATTGCCAAGGGGTTCTTTCCATGGAAGCACAACTTAGCTTATTTGCCAACAAAGCAGAAGAATTTAGAGAAACAGAGTAGAATCATGAGTTCAAGGGAAATGTCTTATCCTCGACCACATTTAGAAATAGAGTGAAAAATGCAGCATTTACCTCCCGAGTTTTACTGGGTTCGTTTTAATCTTGTCTGATTAATAGCGGAGAGAAGCAAAAGGGGAGAAGGAAGATAAAAATTCCCTCTTCTGAATGTTCCCATGCAGACAAGCCCAGTGACACGACCTAGAAGCAACACCAGCTATTGCAGCCTTCTGGCATTTAGTGCCGTCTGGGTGTTTTGGACTGCAACTCTTGTCTACCTGGGGTCACTAGGAGTGGCTGTCTTAAACATCTGGAGGGCACCAGGTTGGGGAAGGCTGCCCTGTTGAAAAAGGAAACAGGTGCTCCCTTCCATGTATTTCTTGTTTGCACTCCAATACCAAACCCTTACAGCTCACCAGTAATATCTGGCGCAAAATAGCCGGTGGGTTTGATTTTCCTCTTCGTCTCTTGAACTTGCTGCCTGAACAGGTTTTTGCTTTTGTTTTAAAGAACAAGAGTAGAGAACCTTTGGCCCTCCATTGGAAAATGATTCCTAGCTTCCCTGACCCTTGGTCATGCTGGCTGGGGCTGGCTGGAGGGCTGCAGGTTCCCCATCCCTGTTTGAAAGAGGGAGAATGAGAATATACTGAATGCAGCTGTTGGGCAGCCCTTTCGTGTGACACAAGCACCGAAATACATATCAGCTGGATGCAGCTTGGTTTTAGAATGTGGGGAGACAAGCCGTGCTTGAGGGTCATAGAGAAGGCGTAACATAATAACTGCTTGCAGGGTGGGATCAGAATGCTTTTGCTCGCTTCTATTTCTGTTCTTCCTTCAAAAGAAAATGAAAAAAATGGCTTAATTGTGCGGAGGGCAGGGGGCCTTTTTTGGCTGAATCAAATAAGGTCTGTGGAAGGAAGATGGGGGAAACAAATGGGGAGACATGCAAGGATGAAAGAGTTGGCTGGTAGCTTCAGGGATGTGCTCTGCTGCTGCTGCTGCTGCTAGGAACAATTTCACTACAGTGCAGCTGTTGCCATGGCAGCCTCAGCACCCGTTGCTATGTGTAGCAAGGATGGGTATTGAAATGCTTGTCCCTTCTCTTCTCTGCCCCAAATCTCCTC
The DNA here is from genome assembly GCF_964188305.1 of Podarcis bocagei. Lineage (NCBI taxonomy): Eukaryota > Metazoa > Chordata > Lepidosauria > Squamata > Lacertidae > Podarcis > Podarcis bocagei. The sequence continues at coordinate 34,423,499 of NC_138132.1, forward strand.
CTGAACATAACACCCCAGTGAAGGAGCCGGGGGGGGGGATCAGAAAAGCCTGAAAGGGAAGCTGTTATTCATAATCTCTTTATTGTTAATCAAAAGAGGTAGCTATTTTGGTCTGTTAGAGCAAAATCTACAGAGACGGTGGAACAGAGCCATTATTAGGGCTGGCAAAGGTTCGCAATGTAGCTGCAAGCTTTTCAGTTACACAGAGCTCTTCCTCAGTCTGGAAGTAAGGATACCCTCTTCTCAAAATATCTATTTATTCACACAAGTGTGTGCCTGTGTGTATTATACAGATATGTAACATTTTGCCTAAGGTGGAATACAGCGCAACACATTATGTCACCTATAGAGCTTTTCAGAGCCCTTTAAAATGCATGTCCCATTTTGTTGTGGCAAAACAGATGTGAGCTTTCAGGCTTCCTGATCTGGAAATTAAACCGTGCGTGCCCACCTCCAAACCCAGCAGCCTTTCAGCTGCACCATGAGCAAAACCTACAACATTTGGAGCATTTTTGTTTAGAAAGCAGTTGGGGGGGGGGGAGGAATGGGACATGGCAGAGGCTCACAACTTCATAGAGGATAAGACTATCAGTGGCTGCTAGTTGTGATAACTCTACAGAATGGTGTTATGGTTCAGTGGTTAGAGCATATACTTTGCATGCAGACGTTCCCAGGTTTCAAGCTCCAGGGCATCTACAGGCAGAGCTGCAAAGCCTCCCTTTCATGATCAGAGACTGAAATGCAGGGTGGGTGGGTGGGTTTGATGTGTGCTGTGACATTTCGCTAGGTGCCTAATCCCACTTTGTTTCCATCAGCCCAAAGGAAAGGATGCTGCATGCGTGACAATTTTCTTTTATTTCTGTATTATAAAAATGCAGCTCTTTCTTGCAAAACTGCTCTAGCACAAAACAGCTGTTTGTTAATTTTTTTTACAAAAACCCCAAACCATAAGATTTGCTTCGTGTGTGCAAACAAGCGAGAGCAGCACAGATTTAGAGTGCGGAGGTGGGGGAGGTGAGCCATCTTTTTGGCGATAAGTATATAGAGATGTGACCAATTTTCAATTACTCAATCTGCAAAGGGGCTGGAACTCAGGGAGGGTGGACAACAGCACACAGCCCAAATACACCCCAGGATGGACCGGCCACTCCTGTGCTTATTAGGGTCCTTCAGGAGGAATAAATACAAAAATTGCAATGTGAACTGGAAACATCAAGATTGAAAGCACTCATGGGTGTATGATGGCACACAAATGCGCACATGGGAAAATTGGCCCATGCATGCATTAAAGCCCTAGTGTGGACACAGCCTCAGGACGAGGCAGCTGGTATGTTCAGAAGGAACCTACCTCTGAATCGTAAGGCAAGGGCTGCCTCTGGCCTTCCTGGGGGGTTCTTACTGGCTACTGTCGGAAGCAGGATGCAGAACCAGGCCTTTGATCTGCTCCAGCTGGGCTCTTATGTTAACCTTTCTCTGCAGAAAATATCCCCCACTTCTCCTCCTCTTGTGTGTATGGAAGGCTGCATGGATACATGATTTGTGTTGGATGGAATAGCTGGGCAGTGACAAAGAAAGAATTGGGCTTCCTGCTAGGGTCTCCGGCCATATCACCCCACTCCTCTCTGCTGGCTGGCACACCTTTTTCACCACACAACAGTTTATTGTGTGCTTAGTGCTGCTCCTGCATGCAAGCTTTGCTGTGTCCATATCACATTTTTCTTAGCAAAATGTATGTTATTTCCCCATTTGATCTGGATCTACCATTTTCATGGAAAATTTGGTAAGTAAAAAAAACGACAATAACAAAAGCAAACCAGTGACAACCTAGATTTGGATTAAATGGGGGCGGGGGGGTATGGGATGGCAATTTTATGAGGACAAGGTTGTGTGAGTGCAGCAAACAACCACAACCCTGTATGCCTCTAAACTGCTGCACGGAAGCACTTCTGATCCCAGCTGCCTTCAAGAGCAAAAACCTAACCGGAGGATGGAATCTCTCCTCCCAGCCTTTGATTTCCCTGAAGGTCAACAAAATAGCTATCTCTTGAAATGCAAGAGGGGAGGGCAAACATGTGAAGTGTGCCCTCGTCAGTTGCTTGGCACCGAGAGAGAAGTGACAGAGGGGAATTTAACTGGCAAGGCAAGGGAAGGCTTTTGCATCTCCTTTGCTTGAGCAGGTGGGGAAGGGGGATGTGAGCAAGGGGGTCACCTGCCTCCACCTTTTCATAGAATCATAGAATCATAGAATCATAGAGTTGGAAGAGACCACAAGGGCCATTGAGTCCAACCCCCTGCCAAGCAGGAAACACCATCAGAGCACTCCTGACATATGGTTGTCAAGCCTCTGTTTAAAGACCTCCAAAGAAGGAGACTCCACCACACTCCTTGGCAGCAAATTCCACTGTCGAACAGCTCTTACTGTCAGGAAGTTCTTCCTAATGTTTAGGTGGAATCTTCTTTCTTGTTGTTTGGATCCATTGCTCCGTGTCCGCTTCTCTGGAGCAGCAGAAAACAACCTTTCTCCCTCCTCTATGTGACATCCTTTTATATATTTGAACATGGCTATCATATCACTCCTTAACCTCCTCTTCTCCAGGCTAAACATGCCCAGCTCCCTTAGCCGTTCCTCATAAGGCATCGTTTTGACACCTTCTTCAAAACACAAACTCCAATTACGAAGTCAGGCTATTGGTTCGTGCCTATCTTTGTACTGCAGCCTTGTCCAACCTGTTGCCTGCCAAGGCTGCTGGGGAGGGGGATGAGGGCAGCAGAGGAGGGAGACAGGTTGGAAGAAAGCTGCAATGGGAGGCGCTGGTTCAGGGCAGTGAAGGCGGTAAAGGTCCTGTGTGGGTGTCTGGAGGCGGTTGGAGGATGGATGGCGGCTAACAGATTGAGGTTGAATCCTGACAAGACAGAAGTACTGTTTTTGGGGGACAGGAGGCGAGCAGGTGTGGAGGATTCCCTGGTCCTGAATGGGGTAACTGTGCCCCTGAAGGACCAGGTGCGCAGCCTGGGAGTCATTTTGGACTCACAGCTGTCCATGGAGGCACAGGTCAAATCTGTATCCAGGGCAGCTGTTTACCAGCTCCATCTGGTATGTAGGCTGAGATCCTATCTGCCTGCAGACTGTCTCGCCAGAGTGGTACATGCTCTGGTTATCTCCCGCTTGGACTACTACAAAGCGCTCTACGTGGGGCTACCTTTGAAGGTGACCCGGAAACTACAACTAATCCAGAATGCGGCAGCTAGACTGGTGACTGGGAGTGGCCGCCGAGACCATATAACACCAGTCTTGAAAGACCTACATTGGCTCCCAGTACGTTTCCGAGCACAATTCAAAGTGTTGGTGCTGACCTTTAAAGCCCTAAACGGCCTTGGTCCAGTATACCTGAAGGAGCGTCTCCTCCCCCATCGTTCTGCCCGGACACTGAGGTCCAGCTCCGAGGGCCTTCTGGCGGTTCCCTCACTGCGAGAGGCCAAGTTACAGGGAACCAGGCAGAGGGCCTTCTCGGTAGTGGCGCCCGCCCTGTGGAACGCCCTCCCATCAGATGTCAAAGCGATAAACAATTACCTGACATTCAGAAGACATCTGAAGGCAGCCCTGTTCAGGGAAGTTTTTAATATGTGACATTTTAGTGTATTTTTCA